>NC_132989.1:45807256-47057256 GCF_048564905.1 Vicugna pacos | reverse complement strand
TCACATGGAGTCAGTTAACTGAGAGGATGAGAGCAATCATATGGGCAATTAGTCAATCATGCCTCTGTAGTGAAGCCTGAATGAAAACTCTGAACCTCAAAGTTTAGATGAGCTTCCCAAGTTGGCAGTGCTCCATGTGTATTATCACCATCAATGCTGGGAGGTAATGCGTCCAGGGAACAAAAGAAGCTTCATATTTGGAATCCATCCAGACTCTGCCATAGGAGTCTTTTCCTTTGGCTGATTTCCTGTATTTTTTTTCTCTGTAATAAACTGTAATCATGAATATAATAGCTTTCAGTGGGTTCTGCGAATACTTTCAGAGCAGTATTGAACCTGAAGGTGGTTTTGAGATTCCCTCTCAATCTTGAACTTGGTGTCAGAAGTGAGGGTGGTCTTGCGGAGAACTCTGCCCTTAGGCCTTGTCATTTGGCTAATTCTGGGTATGCCCTGTTTCATTGTATTTTTTATTTTTGTTACTGAATTATAGATGCTCTTTACATATTCTGAATACAAGCACTTTACCAGAGGTATATAAGGCAAATATTTTCTCCCTGTGTGTGAGATGCCTATTTATTTGTTTAACAGTATCTTTTGATGAGCACAAGTTTCAACTCTGAAGAAGTTTGACTTGTTATTTATTTCTATCATGGTTAGTGCTTTCTATGTGCTGAGAAATCTTTCCTTGCCCTGGTGTCCTAAAGATCTTCTATGTTTTCTCTAGAAGTTTTATGCCCCTTATATGCATTTCAGAATATGCTGATTATATTTGTCTCCAATCTTCTCACTGAAAGTCATGTTTATGGTAATTTCTTCATTTTCTATTGCTTTTGTATAGAGGGAAGGGGAGGCAATGCTGACCTGTGTTGCTCTGGTCATACCAGGAATCAACAACAATATAATTTTAATTTAGAAAACCAATCCCCACATCCCATTAATTTTATGTATTTGGAATCTGTTCCATTACTAAAAGGCATGAATTTCTAAGTCACTTAAAAATAAACTTTACTCTAGAAGATTATAGTACCAGCCCCAGATAAGCCAAGTATATGATATTGAAAGAAACACCTCACTTCTTCTGAGGAAGAGGAGATTAATGACACTTGCTTTACAGACGGTGAACGGGTAGATAGGGACCCAGTGCCCCATGCATGGCACAAATATTGCCAGACGGCATTTGAATAAAGGAGGAACAATGGAAGAAACAAAACAAAAGAAGCCAAGATAAATTTTTAAATCTAGGTGCTCCTTTTTTTTTCTTAAAATAATATTTAGAAAATATGTAATTCCTGTTTCTATTTTAAACTCAAAATTCCCTCCTACAGACCTAGTGACTTTTACAAATGCTGGACTTGTCCAGTCGAAGGAAGGAGAACTTCATGCACTTTGCCCAGAAAAGAAATACTTGGTAAACACAATCTGGAATAAGATTGGTAAATTGAAGTCATAAATGAAAATATGTTGCTGTCTAGCCCTACTTACTACTAATAAAATGTGAATGGGCTCAGAATTTCGGTGTGGTGAGGATTTAGGCGAAGAGTTAGTAAGGATAATAGAAGGAATGCATATGACAGCAGATTTAACTGACTATTCCAGGCTTAGCCGAGATCATGTCAGGGACCTCACTACTGTGACACTGTAATAGGACAGCATTGCCTGGAAAAATTTTTGCACAGACATTTTGCTGAGGTATCAACCACATGGGTACCTGTATACATGTATGTAAATATGAATGCACATTATTCGTAAAGCATGCATGTGGTTTTCCTATTCATCGTTTCACGTCTAATAATCCAGGGCAAAGACAATATTTATGTGAGTCAAGACTAAGTAATTCTCTACCTTTATTTATGTTTCCTTTTGAGCTTTTCATGGTAAAGGTGACTAGTTTTAGAAATTGAGATGTTATATGAGCTTTTTGGTCCCATTTGCAAAACTTACAACATTTAATTCAGACACTCTATAAAACCCTCCTTGCCTTCCTAATATGACAGTCTGAAAAGCTGTTTAAATAGCAGATAGCCTGGAGCTTGCCCTCTTGTAATGGTTCTGGAGGTGCTTTGTATGGCCTCCATATGTATAGAAAGGCAAACTTAATTTTTGTCATTGGCTATAAAATAGTAATTTCCTTTTAGAGACAGCTTCTGAAATCACTATACCCAACAAAAGGACATTCAACTGGTTCTTGCTAATCTCAGTTCATGAAAAAAATGAAGCAGAACTCTTTGGAAAGTAGTAACCATTCTTTCCCTTTTCTCTGTTTTCACAAGATGACAAGAGTATCAATGAACTGACAAATGAGCAGAGTGCCAATTTCATCCAAGGATTTCACTCTTTCAGAAATGCGGGTGCAGATTAATATGTCTTTAGATTTATATTTCGAGATGAAATTTTAACACTGCAATACCCTTCATATATAATAAAATATAAATAATATTCAGCTGTTATGTTCCACGCTGAAATTATCCCACCGATTCTCATCATTTATCATTGCTTTCTAACTAAAGAAATCTATAACTCTTAAACCGGTGAGTTCTAACTCTTTCATTTACTTTTAGACTGCAATTGTAGCAGGATTAATAAATTCATTTCTTGCCTCAGTTCAGTGGCCATCTATAATCTCTGACAGATTTTTAATCCCCTCCCTAATTTCAATAAAAAGGTTCTTTAGAAAAAAATGAAAACAAAGTGTTATTATATTCTCATTCGTTGATTATATTCTGGAAGGTTTAGCTATTAAAACCACCAAGTCATTTGTACTCCTAATAGAACTATATTCTGATGACAGTGCTTCCCTTCCACTTTCATTTTGTGATGGAAAAACCCATAGCAGCTTTTTCTGAAGTGTGTTTCTTGAAGTGTCAGAGTCCTGCACGATATTGTAGGTTGTCAGCCAAAATAAAGGGAGGCAGGATTTAATGAGCCAATGTATTGGGGAAATTCTGGGTTAAAGGGAAGGAGTTTTCTCCTCTTTACTACCAAATTCTCAGAGTTTTGAAAATGCTAATGTGTATTATGACTTCCTGAAGACGCCATGAACTCTAAAAGTTTTCCTAATTAATATTGGAGACCATGAAATCATTCAAAAATGTATTTTTTAAAAATGAAAACCATTGTATCAGGTTAATATCCAACTTCCCTTTCTGTCAAAATATCGAAATCAATCTTAAACAAATCAATTAAGGAATAACAGAATATACAGTAGAATATTGTATAGCTATCAGAAATAATTCTTTAAAAGGTTTTTTAATGGTATGGGGACATACTAATGCTATAATAATATGTAACTATAGAGAATTTGACAATATTACTGAGCTATTGAAAATTACCAGAAAATTAGTAGAAAATTACTGAAAGGAAATACACACAGAGGAAAAAAATGGCCATGGTTTTATGACTGACTTTTTTTCCTTGTATTTCTTCTATAAATTTTACTCTTTAAACACTACATATATTAACTTTATAATGTGAAGAAAGTTAAAACTTGCCCCTTTACTGCATTTTCTCTACTACTGTCAGCTCATGTTATTTCTCTATTTTAGGTGACTCTCTACTTTCTCTTTACCTCCAATCAATCCTCAATATCAAGGGTCAGCAAACTATGGCCCACAGGCCCCACTGGGATGCTGCCTGTTTTTATCAATAAAGTTTTATTGGAACATGCTCATGACTACTTGTTTATATACTGTCTATGGTTGCTTTTGCTCAGTTGAGTAGCTGAGACGAAGACTGTATAGCCCACAAAGGCCTAAAAGATTTATTTTGTCACAGGGCGAGGACTAGGGAAGCAAAGCGGGCCCCAGAGTGCACTCACTCTCAGGAGAGAGGTGGTCACTCTCAGGACAATGGTGGGTTCAAATGTGAGCAGCACTGAGCTTCCCAGTAGATGCTTGTGTCAGTTTGGGCTTGTGAGGAAGAGACTCAATGAAAGAACTCGGTATGTAAGAGATTTACTAGAGAAAATGCCTGGGAAGAGGAAGAGGAAGAAGGAGCAGGAACAGGTGTATGTGGGGAGAGGGGGCAGTCATCAGATCAATATGCAGGTGTGACTCCTGAGACAGGAGAGAAGGACAGGAGACCTGTTAGGGGAGCCTCACAGTACAGAGCTGTTCTGTCTCAGTAACAGTTGCTGGAGAGCCCAAGAGCAAGACTGATAGCCAAGGAGTTCCCCAGTGAGCAGGGGCGGCCTGAATCCTGCACCCCCACCTCAGCATGAACAGCATGATGGGTCTGCAGGTGCCACTGTTGGAGGGTGTCAGCTGAATACACGCCTCACAGAAAGTTCTTCTGAAGAGACATCTGAGCAGCACACCTCCAGGCCCACCACCTCACTTATTAATATTTGTCTGTGCTATTTGAGATATGTGGTATACATTGTGGTTATTTTCCCCAAATCATCACATGCTCGATTTCTGGCTTGGGAGAAACTGATTTCATTCTGGACTAAGGCATTCAGGGGTGAGTCACTCCAGGGGCCACACTAGTGCACGGATGGGTCAATCAGAATGAACTTCAGGACTTTCACTCAGTGGGCAGAGTTTGTAGTAGCTTCTCTCTCCTTGGATGTGAACAAGGAAGCAGGTAACCCTGGCTGCTGCTGGTTGTCTGTATTAATCAACAATGCTTTAAAAATAAATAAATAAATAACCAAGAATGCTTTCTCCATAAGTTACTACAACATATGTTCATGTATAACTGAAGCATTATGCTGTACACCAGAAATTGACACAATATTGTAAACTGACTATACTTCAGCAACAACAACAAAAATACATATATATATATATATAAAAGATGCTTTCAGCTAAAAGTAACCAAAATACTTGATTGCCTGATTGAAGTAGTCTGTAAAGAACAAGATCAGAGATTAGAGGTTGCAGGCATTAGTTCAATGGTTTTGAGGCAACGTCTCCATGATTCCCTAGGCCTCATAATCACAGTAGCTCCATCCTCACACTCTGAAATTGAGGTGCAGACACAGGACCTTATTTCTCTTCACATGCCTTCCGGTTCTCCTTCCATTGGGGACAAAAAAGTATTCTCAGGCATCTCAGAACTAGGACTGGGTAATACACCTACGTCTAAACTAGACCCAGGACCCACCTTCCTGAGGTCAGGGAATCTTGATGACACACAAAACAGAAGCAGAGTCCCACCTCATGTGGAGGTGCCCAGGGGCGGGAAATGGCTTCCGGAAGCGCAACACACAGAACCAGCCACTTACTTATCTTACCAGGCCAGTCTGAGGATGAAGCTGACACAGACAGAAAGACAGAGCTGGGAAAACGCAGAGAAATGGAGCCAGAGCCCCGATTAAACCACACTTGGTGTTCACTCTGCTTTGGGAATTTTCTGTTATGTGAACCAGTGTAACCTCCTGGTGGTCCAACAAGTTTGAATTGGTTTTCTCTTTCCTACAACCAAAGAATTCTAGTCGACTGAAGGAAAGAGAAGTTTCTTTGTCTTTAGACTTTCTAAGACTGAGTAACAAAGTTGAAAATCAACAAAGAACTTTGGGTTGTGTTAGTTAAGATGCTTTTGGTTTTACGTTACAAACAAACAGAAAAAAAATCCCTAACTCACAGTGACTAAATAACAATGAAATGTGTTATCTCTTATAACGGGAAACCTAAAAGTAGGGCAGCATCCAAGAATTCAGCCGCTCAAGCACATCTCTCCACTTGGCCATCGGCATCAACTTCAGCCAAAGACGAAAATGGCTGCCTCTGGCAATGGAACACCCATCGTGGAGCAGAGAGAGAGAGCACAGACCCCAGGTCTTTGCCCTCAGTTTGACAGGTCAACCTGGATCAAAAGCACATGAAGAAATGGTGTGTGAAGGTGCAGCAGGGATGAGACTTGGGAATAGCTGGTATGTGTAAGTGTGTGCCTGCACGCACACGCACGCGCACACACACACACATCTATATACCCAGTGGCCTGTTTCTTCAGTTTAGAATAAATAGTCTCAAGCACCACTTTCATCAACATAATTAAATAAATTAATAACTGCTAAGTGTTCACCATATGCCAGACATTCTTCTAAGTATCTGTACACACACTATCTCATTAAATCCTCACTGTAATAGTCCTTTGAGGCAGTTATCACCATCCCCATCTTACAGACAAAGCAACTGAAGACACAGAAATGTGAAGTAATTTGGACAAAGTCACAAAGAGAGTAAGTGCCAGAGGTTTTTGATTGCAGGAAATCTGAGTACAAGTTTCAGTTTCAAACAATGCTGGATTTGGATCCTTGGCTGTGTTATTTTCCAGCTGTGCGAACTTGGGCAAGCCACTTCCACCTCCGGGAGCTGCACGTCCCTCCTTCATGCAGTGAGGTCAGATGACAGACTGTGAGCAAGAGCATGCTCATCAGTGTGCTGACCTTCCCCAAGACCCCCTCAGACTCTCTGCTAGACAGACTCAGAACTAAGCCTACAGTCACAGCTTATTCCAAGGAACAGATACACATCAAAACTGGGAAAAGGAGTACAGTGCAGACATAAGCTTCCAGCTGTCCTCTCTCAGTTGGAGTCTACAGACATTGCTTAATTCTGCCAGCAATGATGTGCAGCAATATGTACAGAGTACTGTCAACAGGGAAGCTTATCTGAGCCTTGGTGTCCAGGGTTGCTCTTGGGGGTGGTAATGGAGGCCTGGAGTACTGATCATAGCTACTCAGACTCCTGCCCACCCACAAGGTCAAACTGATAGAGTGTGGCCCAAGGCTTCCACCATCAATCATATCATTAACATAAACTATCTGGGATGACCCAAGGCCCCTCAAATGCCAAGTCCCACTTATCAAGTAGGATATTCTGAAGATTTAGAAGTTATCTCCCAGGAGCCAGTCAAGGGCCAGTCTTTTCTTTGGAATATGAAGGGTTTGAACAACCAAGGCCTGCTAGTTAACTTTTCACTGCATATTCAGACTACACAAAATTTGTAGCATCTGTTGGTCAGTCTCATGGCAGGCACTCAGTTCTCTCTCCTTTACTCCCATCCTCACAGTCAGAAAGGAGCATTTAGCAAGTAAAGACTCGAGAGGATCTATCCAGTTTCAAATCCTTGATTACCCTTATTCAGAGATGAATACTCACTCTTTCTGGTCCCACAACTCATAAAAATAACTTGCTATATTTGAAATCTCAGAACCAAGTACTTTTAAAAGGAAAGATTCCTCAAAAGTCATAGTACTGATCATAGCAAGAAATGTCAGTGGTTCGAGGTTACATTTTATGATGATGTATTAGTCTGGTTCCTTTTAAAGTCAGAGTCTTTCTTTTCATCTTATTTAGAAATATGCAGACAGATCAAGATATTTCTTTTTCTTTTTGGACTTCTATGCCAGCACTCTCAGAGATTTTTTTGATTGCACACCTACTTATAAAATAACTTTGACCTAGCCCCTCCCATTTATCTGTATTTATTTATAAATTATGTGCACCTATACTTCTGTACTAATACATGTATGATACATTATACACACTCAGTAGAGATCTTAAGAGGATGAAACTGAAAAGTAAATGTAAATAGAAGTTCCAACAGTGTCTTCTCTCACTTGAGTGGATCACCTTCTGACTTTCTTGCGGTGTATGCCTCCAGTGTGTGTATTATCATTCTCCACATTGGAACCACAGCCCAATTCCTTTAAGTTACACTATCCTGGTTAGCCTGGACCTCTCTGAGGTCCTCACTTTATTACTGTAACAACACTGACTTACGGAGAATATTATTTGATAAGGTAGCAGGGGAAAGAATCAACATGTATGAAATAACCCAAAACAATGGAATGCTAAACTGTGTGCCAAGGGCACTAGGGATTCAAGGTGATCTCCAAACATCGGATTTATTGGACTGAGGTAGTCAGGCAGGGTCCAAAAGAGAGGGAAATATGGCCGGCTTTTAAGATAGATGGAATTGGGTTGGGAGGGGGAAGTGAGCAAAGGCCCGGAGGGAGGATTTATGTGATCCAAACTATGGAGAATTTGAGGCCAGGCTAACCAAAAGACCCAGGGCTCTTGACCTTTTCTCCCATGAAGCCACTCAAGTGATTCAATCTGGTTCTTTTCCTAACTCTTAGGAGCTCCAGAGCTTGAAGGCTGTCCTCTCAGGTCTCATCTGTCAAGGTGACTAAGGACTGTCCATAGTTCTCACAGGTCAGCTCCTTGTAAACTCCTTTCCCAAGCTTTGTAGATTCTGGCGGGCTCTCAGACTCTTCCCCAAATGGTCATCAATCCTAGGCTTTCTCTAGGTAGGACACAACTAATAGGTGATGGGAGGGGTGTTTCAGTCTAGATTAGGACCTCTCTGCATGGCCAGCAATTCATGTTTTCAAGTTAAAAGTCCTTACAGTAAGCTATGCAGTGTCTCGTGCTGTGTGCAGTTTTCATTTAAAAAGTGTGTGAGAGGCTAAGGTTGAAATAAGATTCCACTGATACATCAACTCTCTCAGTCAGGCTCACGTGGGATCACGCTCTGAGAAGGCTCCCTCTCCTGAGAGTAGGTCTGAAGGAAGATCACCGAGAAGAGAACAGGGACGGTGGGTGGTGTGGCAGGAAGTATGTGTTAATGGAGTTAAAAATTAATTGGCGCGCGTGTGGTAACAGGAAAAATGAAAGGAACAGATGTTGAGGAGAGGCCAGTTGCCAGCATGCAGGGATGGATGGCCTGTCTTTCTGCCAGGGCTCAATCTGAGCTCCGGGGAGAAGTGGTTTCGCTACCTCAAGGTCTTAATGGAACATTAGTCAGGGCTGTGGGGACCAAGTTTCTGCCAAGGAGACTTCATCCCAGACCAGATTTCAAAGCGGCGGGGAGAGCGTGGGGCTCCGCACCTTAGACACCAGTTCAGACCCACCACTCCCAGGCCTGCGGGCCCCTGCAGTACCTTCATGAAAGCCAGACTCACAAAGCCTGTGGTTTTGTCTGCGCCCTCGTTCTGTGTGGTCCCTGACACATTAATGAGCCACCGAATCTTCACATTCAATCCAACCACAAAACAAGCCTCAGGCTGTGCCAGTTATTCTTTACAGCATTACAACTACGGCAGGGCACTGGGCTTTCTGCAGAGATAGGTTTCCATGCATAATTCTGTTCATTCATTAATTCCAGCAAAGATGCAGTGAGTGTTCCCACTGTGCGTGGTGCAAGCCAGAGGCTATGGACTGGAAATATATTAGCGAACAAAACAGACAAACATTTCTGGCCTCTTGGAGCTTACATTTTCAAGGGGGAAGATAATCAGCGATAGACAGAAAAAGCAAATTACAAGTTCTCATGGAAGGGATGTGTGTTATGGATGAAAAGAAAAAGTAAAGCCCAGTAACGGGGATAGGGAGTGCCAGGGGTGGAAGTGAATGACAATTTTAAATTGAGCTGTCGGGACAGGCTTCTTCATTAAAGAGGTATATGGAAATAAGGGGAAAGAATAAGGCAGTGGGAACAGCCAAAGTTCAAAGTTGGGAGGTGTGTGAGTAGAATGAGCAAGGGAGATAGTAGTAGCAAGGAGGTCAGAGAAGAATGGGACCAGAGCACGGAGGACCTTGTAGACCATTCTAAGGACTTGGGCTTTGGGTCTGAGTGACATGGAGCCACTGTAGTATTTTGAGCAGAGGAGGGTCATGATCTGACATGTTTTGAATAGATCTCTGATTGCAGTGTTGAGATAAGGGGCAATTATAGACACAGGCAGATGACTTTGGAGGTCACTGCCATGATCCAAGCAAGAGATGATGGCAGCTTGGACCAGGGTAGGAAGTTAGGAAGAAGCAACTGGATTCTAGACACATCCTTTTGCAACTATTCTCTTTAGCTATGTTTGAATGTCCTAAAATATAAGCTATGGTATGGCCTTCACCATGTGTGAGTGACTCACTCTTATCTTGAATTTCCCAAACATAATTTTTCATACAACACTTCTTAAGATCAATCTAGGAAAATGCTGTTTTAATGTCTAAGCTTCAGGGCAAAGATGGGTAACTGGCATCCACAGGCTACATCTGGTATAAAGTTTTTGTGTTTTTGTAAAAACTGAGTGAGCATTCTAAGAACAAGAGATTCATATAAAAATCTGAATTCCTAGCTAGCTTCACTCCCCAAATTGGAGGGCTGGCAATGCATTTTCTCATGGCGACCATCGGCTGGAATTGAGTAGCTATTCCCACTGTGTCCTCCAGTCCCCTCCAGTCCCTACTTGGCCTCTTTCACATGTTGAAATGACTCGACTAGACCATACAGGCATCAAGGATTATGAGACGGTCCTCGTCCAGAGGAGTTCTGAGGAAGAGGAGGGACAGGGCTAGGGATCCAGACCATAAAAAGTACTAGGCCATTAGTCTCTGGACTGTGGGACACTCAAGCAGACAAAGAGGTTTAAAGCTCTTTTGCCTAAACAAATACCCTCTGTGGATTGCCTCTTTGGGCACATTTGTCTCCCTCCCTCAGTCCCCTCTCACACAGGTATGATGAATGAAACCAGGCCTCTTGCAGCCTATGAAGAAGGCTGCTTCTCTCCTGTTCTCCCCTGTAGAGAGCCCAGTGGGTCTAAGGTGGGCTTCAGGT
This sequence comes from Vicugna pacos, assembly GCF_048564905.1. Classification (NCBI taxonomy): domain Eukaryota; kingdom Metazoa; phylum Chordata; class Mammalia; order Artiodactyla; family Camelidae; genus Vicugna; species Vicugna pacos. The sequence goes on along the minus strand of NC_132989.1, from coordinate 47,046,693 downwards.
ACCAGGATCCAGGTCGTGTGTAGCAGAGGCCACATGCTCTAGGCTCCAGGGGGAAGACTGCTCTCTTGCTTTTATGTCTACCATTTTCTTCCTTTTCTTGCCTTCTGACTAGTAAGATGTGGAGGGCCAACACTAGTATAAAGTTGTAAGTGACAGACTTGAGACACCAGCCTTGGGTCCCCCCAGCTCTCTAGGGCCAGGGGCTGCATGGAGGCCTGTAAGTCAAATTCTTCTAGTCATGAGGCATGTATTTGCTTAGTGTTTGCCTTGTAAACCTCAAGTAGCTATAATCAGACGGTCAACGACATGGTAACTAGGGGCTCTGGCCCTCTCTGTCTACATAAGTATGCTGGCCTCAGTGAGAGTCCTTAGTCACTGAGAAATATTTCAGAAAGGCTTGATTTCTGCACTGATTAGGAAAACACAAGGAAAGACTCATTCTGTCCCCCTCCTCTCTTGCTGTGGCTCCTGAGGATGGAGCAGGAGAGTCAACCTTACTCATAATACAAGCTCGAGCGCATGATCTCCTTCCTGACCCTCACCCAAATCATCTACATACCTCACGAGGCTTGAAATTTCAACAGTTTTTCATTTCACAATTAAAAGCAAAACTCAGAATGCAAACTGTAGAAGCACCATCCTCTGGCAATGATGGTCCTATTAAGGTCTCAGAGAAGCACGGAGAAAGCAGAGGTGATAGAAGAAAGAATCCAGGTGTGTTTACTCTTCATCACATTATGAAAATCAAGCAGTATCTTGGGCTAGGCTAGACTCAGAGGAGGAAACATCCAGAAAAGTTTTACAGCATCCCCTCATCTTTTCCTAATTCACATCCTCCCATCACCATGGCAACCTACATGTTATAAAGGCAGGTGAAGAGATTTGTGAATCTTCTCTTAGCTCCTTGACCTTCAGGCCTCTTTAAGTTTTATCCTGTGCTTTTGAAGAGCGTAAGTTACCTAACTCATACATTGCAGGGGAGAGGATTCCTATGGAGGATGTAAGAAACAGAACTTCTAAATGGTTAGCTGGAAATAGCAGGAGAGCCTTCACACTAATGACTGGCCACTCAAGGCCATTCCAACAAGAGAAGATGTCAGGCCTCTAACTGAGAACTGCTAGGGTAGAGAACTAAAATGTTTATGACTCATCTAAGTTCACTCCAGTCTTGCCTGAATGTTACCTGTAAAATTTACCACTACATGCTTAACTTATTATAGGTAAGTAGAAACATCTGGGAGAAGAGATATACATATTCTAGTTCTCATTAAGGTAGAAATGACTGACTCAAGATCATTCCTGAAGAACCCAGTTTTAAACAGAGGAAAAGGGACATCAAATCTAAGAGCACAGGTGAACACAATGGAGCAAAGAAATCAACTAACTGGGAAAGTCAGTAGGCAATAGGTATAGAAAATGCAGTCTGCTTTTCAATGTATAAAGTACACTTGAGTCTAAAGTGTGATGGGGATGTGGAGCTTTAGGGATGAGCTTTGCCCTCACAAAGAAGTTTACATAGTGAGTTTGATAGGGTTTTAAATTCTAATGCATGTCCTGATTCTGCATGAAATAAAGAGTTCAAATGGGTCTCAGCATTAAATCATCCCTCTTATGAGGCAAGTCCATTCAATGTGGTTCCCAGATGCCCCTTAACAAGCTCTAATTTGAGCCAGGTGCTCAGGTACGGGCACCTCCCTATACTCGACTAAGTCTGAGCTGTTGCCCGAATGGCATGTCCGTTTTTCTAAGCCCCAAGAAGCAGTGGTCAGTGCACCACTGCTAACGGTAATTAGCAGCCCTGCAGAGGTCTGGCCCTGCATGGGTCTGGTGCTGTCTCCTGGCTCTTGCACGGACCCACGTTTGTTGTTGCCCACAGCCAAAGAACTGAGTTTTTTTCTTCACTCGTTTAAAATCTGAGGAGGAATTTAGACCTCAGGATGCAGATGACAAAATGCACACTGCACCCTTGTGAAGAGTTTGAGCCCCTGAGATTCCAGTGTTCTAATCACTGATACAAGAACACAACATTCCAATGAGGAGAACGATTCTCATGGACATCTTGCTGTTCTCAAATAACAGCGGCAAAATAGAGAAGCAGGAAAATATGACCAGTGATTCCGGAAACCAAAGAGACTGAGTGGAGAGAGAGGAGGGGTAAGACAGCAAACATATGGAAGAGTTTTCAGCTTTGGAGGAAGGAAGCCCAACACAAGGGCCATTATTTCAATTTTCTTCCGTTTTCAGCCTTAAGAGATGCCCCGGAAATACTTTATGCTAATTCTCTTTTCTTTAAAAGCTGAAAAATCTTTCAAAACCAGAGACAAGTAATTCTGGCTTACAACGGGTTTGGCTTTTTCCCCGTTCTTCAAAATAATCTGTGTTTTTCCCCCCTACCCAGGAGTTAACTAGTTCAAAGTCTATGTGAGTGACAATTTCACAAAAAAAAATTAGAAAATATTTGCTATGCAGAAATTCTCATAAAGTTAAATACTTTATGGGAGTGTTTCATACAACACTGGATTCATTCACTTTTGAATATCCTGGACACACAGAGGATATCGCCTATAAAAAGAGCACTCTGGGCTTTTATTAATTTCCACAGTGCTTCTTGGCCTATTTTCATCTTTTTGTCAGTAGCATTCTCTGTAGAGAAGCAATTTAGCTGAGAAAAATAAACAGCCCAGAATTTAAAGCAACTCTTTTATTTTTCTAAGCTTTACATGGTTTCTGAGTAATATTTCAATAAACACAGCCTAAAATTTTCATGGGGATAAATGTCCTTTTGTAATATCCTTCTAACAAAAACTTTCATACTTTTCAAAAATTACATTAATTAATATTCATCACCATCAAGGTGAAAATTGTACTATTTCTATTACGAAGTCATTTTAATCATTTAATAAGCATAAATTGATTGTTGATTGTTTCCTTGGATAGCAAGACAAACCAATCAAAATAACAGGGCAAAAAAATAATCCCAGGCAAACAGACCCCATGGTCCCCTCATACACAAGTGTAAGTTTGTGAGCGTGTGTTTGTGCATGTAAGGGGCATTTCAGGGTCAGTTTTAATTCTCCCAAAACGTCACTTTTGAAACAAAGCAAGATTAAACGTGAAAATTTGAGAAATTAAATCTTAACAATAGGTCTACCTGTAAGTTTGGTGATAGTATCACCTTTTAATACAGTGTGGCTTGGAAAAAAATTCTCCTAGCCTAGTTTTCATCTTAAAATTCACGTATTTAACTATATCTATTCCTTTTACATCTATCAGGATCACAAAAACCATCATATCTTTTACCATAATCAGGAAATAAATATATTATTATCGCAAACAATAAGGAAAACTGGGGTACTCACAGTCTCTTGGCGTTGAAACCTTTCGGACTTCCCCAGGTCCTCGCTGAATCAGAGTAAGTCCTTCTAGAGAGTCCGTGAAAAACCACACCAACCCCCACAACCAGGCGTCAACAGAACAGGTGCTGGAGCCGTGGCGGCACGAGTGCTTGTGCGGAAAGAGGTCTGCTGGAGGAAACTCCTCAGAAGTCCTGGCTCCTCTCACCACAGCCGACAACCTGACGACACGGAGCATTCGCTCCTACCCGGAAGTGCGAGGCTGGAACGGAAGAGCCCTGCCCCCACCCCCGCCCCGCCCCGCCCCGCCCCGCCCCGCCCCGCCCCGCCCCGTGGACTCCGCTGCGGGTGTTGCGTACGCGGCATTTCTCACAGTTTGCTTGGCGCATGCGCTGCTACCTTCCTCACACCTGTAGCCGTTTGAGTTGATTCCGACTTTACAGAATTCATAGCCCAATGCCCTTCAGCTGGCAAAATTCTTTTAGGCCTCACGTGCCATATTCTAGGAGCCTTCTTGGCTCCTCTGAAGACGCCTCTGGTGTCCGTACTCCCACAGGGCCTGTCACATGACAATGGCCGCTTAGTGTGTTTGCCGCTGGAAGGCTTGTACATAGCCTCTACTCTCTGCCAGTCCTGGAAAGATACTAGAATAAGCATCACATACTCCCCAAAGACATGAAAAGCAACAGGATGAAATAGGGTCATTGTTCCCTTAAGGAGATCAAGAAGGGCTTCTTGGAGCAATTTGTGGAAGTTTTTAGGGGGAAAGTGAGGCTCGGGATGTGTTCGAAAAGGAGGAGAAAGAAGTTGGAGGAGCATTTAGGGATCCGTGAGTTTACAGGGTGTGTCTGAGGCACAGGGAGGACCATTATTAGCAGGGCTGAAGAGTGGGCTCTCAGAGTAATCAATAATGAGAGCCTTTCGGAAGTAGTCGGAATTGTGGAGTGACATGATCAGTGCTGGACTATGGTGACACAGCAGGAGGAAATGGAGGGGAGAGATATAATATGAAAAGGAGCACGCATTTGGTTCCAGACCTGAGCTACGTGCTTTTTATCTATGGTTTCATTATATCCTCACAGTCCTATGAAGAGGTTGCTAGGATTTTTGTTTTAATTACAGAGGGGAAAGCTCAGACACAGCTAGTTAAGTAAATTGCCAAGCTCTCTATCTCTATACTCTTAACATCTTGCTCAGTAAGTGTTTGTTGTATGAGTATAGACAAAGATAAACACATGAATGAACAAATGGATGGAGCCAGTACTGAATCAGTTCTGCCTCATGCTAAACCCCTGTTCTTTGCCTTCTACTGGCTGGAAGATTTTGCAATAGGCAAGGAAAGGCTCAATAAATGTCGGCACTGGGGTTATGGTGTTGCGAGTGGATGGAGGAGCCAGCAGGAAAGGAGGCGGTGAGCTAGAGACACAGCATTAGGGAAATCCTTTCTAGGAGACTAACCAACCTGGTTTGCCTGGAACTAAGGAGTTTCTAGGAACAGGAAACTTTCAGTGGTAAAACTGGGACAGTCCCAGGCAAACCAGGACTGTAGTTCTCCTAACTGGGAGCCAAGTGGTAAGAGTCATACATTCTAAGGACTAGGTGATCACCCCACCCCAGCCCCACCCTCCCCCTGAGTTTCTGACTCAGTAGTGGGAGGTAGAAGCAGAGAATTTGCATTTCTAACAGGTGATGCTGCTGCTGGTTTGGAATCACACTTTTCTAGACACTGCTTTCCAGTTTGCAAAGTTCTCCTGCAGCCCGAGCTCATTTGTATCTCATGATGACCTTGTGGGGTGGGCTGGGACCACTGGGAGGGTCTGAGGGTGACTTCTGGCCTGTGATGCCATACAGTCTCAGACTGGGGAAAATGAGAAATAAATGTCAGACTAGTCACTGCCTTGGAGTCCAGTCCCTGGGGATTTATCTGTACTTCCTTGTCAACCAACCCTGATGCTCTAATCCCAGATATATCCTTGTATCCTCAGAGAGCTTTATATTCAGTGAGTGCTGTTGTGAAGTTTCAGCCTTTATGAAGTCAGTTTCTTATAACCAGACAGAATCATGAACACTCTGCCTTTTCCTGCCATGTGTGATGTGCGTTGCTTACCCTGTGATCCTGAGCGAACTCCAGGAGTGCTCTTCTAGAAGCTTCCTGGTTCTAGTGTTTACAGAGATGTCATAGGAGAGGAGCTATTCATTTGTAATTTAACAGTTTTCCAAAAGCACCCTTAAATCTTTATCTGATAGTCGCTGGATTAAGCCCAAAGCTGCTTGCATTAGTTTTTACAGCTGACTATTGAGGATGGTACATAGGTATACCAACTTTTACAAAAGCAACTAGAGTGGAAAAACTTAGTTTTATGTATTCTTTAGAGTTTAAAAGCGCTTTCCTAGGTTATGTCTTGCCTAATTCATATAAAATTCCTCCAGGTATGTTAGACATTTTATAGATGAAAAAGATAAAGTGATGTATCCCAGGGTTGACAGTTAAGAAGCAACAGAGTTAGGACACATTCTCACTCCTACCCGTTGTGTATCTCTACCATTCATAAAGGCAGAAAGTCAAACCAGCTGCATTCTTTCATATGTACATCATGAAACACACATAATTCTTTCCTATGAATGTCAAGTCTGTGAACTATCCAGACCCTCACCAGCCCTTCATACTCATATCCCCATGGTGAGCACCCCCTTCTTCCCTGTAGCTCTTCATCCACTTTGTAGCATAAATTTCATATGTACATGTCTATTTTCTCCAATTAGATGGTAAGTCCTAGCAGACAGAGTCTTGCATTCCTTCCATTCTTACCAAGACCCCCAGAACAATGCCATATACATAGCAGGAGATCTGTGAGCATGTGCTGAACGTTCAATGACTATTAAATAAGGACCTGGCCTTTAAGCAGCTCTATAAATACCAGACAGAGTGAGATGTGTTTTAGTTTCCTATCGCTGCTGTAACATATGACCACAAATCTAGTGGCTTAAAACAGTTATGGAGGCTGGAAGTTTGAAATGGGTTTCATGAGGCTAAAACCAAGGTGTTGGCAGGACTGCATTCCTTCTGGAAGCACTAGAGAAGAATCCCTTTCCAGCTTTTTCCAGCTTCCCAAGACTGCCTGCGTTCCTCGCCTGCCGGCCCCTTTCTCCCATTTTCAAAGTCAACACAGGGGGTTGGGTCCTCACACTGCATCACTCTGACCTTCTCTTCTGCCTCTCTCTTCCACTTTTGATGACCCTTGTGGATTAGCATGTTAATTTCATCTGCAACCTTAATTTCCCTTTGTAGTATAACATAATATTCACAGGTTTCAGGGATTAGGCTATAGACATCCTGGGAGGAGAAGGAGAGCATTATTCTGCCCACCACACTGAGGGAGGAAGAGAGTAAAAGGTGTCCAGAAATTGGTAAAATGCACATAAACATAACTCACTAAAAGCACCTGCTACCACTGCTTATTGTTTCAGCACTTGTGAGGCGTCTGGCTCTCATGTACATAGGGCCTTCTGTATATTTTCTGCATAAATTTAATCCTCACACCCATCTAGGATATTAGTATTAGACCCATTTTCAGATTAAGGAACAGAGGCAAAGAGAAATTATGCAACTAGCTTACGATCCACACAAGGGCTCAGAAACGGAGCCAAGATGGCGCAGACCTCTTCACACCATCCACACCCACCTCCAGGGTCTCAGCTCTGCTCTGCAGGCCACACACAGCCTTGCATTCTCATCGGTCCCCCTTTCTGTCACTCCTAGCCCAGACCCGGCTTAACTATATAATGAGGGGTAGGGTAAAACGAGACCTGGCAAAGCCCTCCAGCAGGTAACTCTTAGGGGATTTGTTTTTCCTCTTATTCTTGATGTTCAAGGGGACAGATGATAATTAAAATGTCAGAGCCCTTCATGCTTCCTTGATCAAGATAACTACTTTACCACAGGTGATAGAAAGGCAAGGAGGAAAATATCTGCTGTGGGGGAAGGTGGGCGATGATTCTGAGAAGGGGGCAAAGCTGGGGAGACCACACCACTGAGCTCCAGGGAGCACTGCCTGCAGTTCCAGCAGATCCCAGGTGAGCACTCATCCATAGGGTCTTCAGGGAGCTTCCCACCCCAGCCCTCCTCCCCAAATCCCCATCCCTACCAGCTCAAAGGGAGCCAATTCCCAGTGGATCCGTCCAACAGCTTGCTAATTCTATCCAGTCTCTCCAATTCAGTTAATTCCCAGGTTCAGTGACAGAAGCAGCAGCTGTCATGCTCAGCAGCTGTGTTCTTTGTGTCTCTAGAGCTGCCTCTCCCCCTTCTCTCCCTCCGAGTTAACTGAGTGGATCACATACAACCTTCTAGCAGAAAAAGAGAATAAAGGTCTTGGATAAAATGAGAGAAGAATGGAGAAATAAACTTGTTGGTGCTTGAAATTGTCAGGTCAGCTGGAGACAATGGAACAAATTCTTTCCCAACCTCCAAGTCCCAGCTTAACACTGAACAGTCTCCTCAACACCCATGAGGTCTCTAGGACAGTCAGTTCCTCTCAAACTTCCTGTGACAGAGAAGTAGCTTTTTAGATTCTGATCTGTTGGGTCTACTGTGCATGACTAGGGAGCAAGCTCGTATCACATGTGACTTTCTCCCAAGCGTAGCAATACACAGGCTGCCCTAAACCCTGCTCAAGAGACCATGCATGGATGTCAGGGCCGTGACAATCTGCTCTAAAAATTCCTATACACTGTAAATTTCTGTGTTTATCTCATTGACTAAGCTGCACTGTCCTAGAGGCCTCATGGAGAAAGTGTGATCTGTACAAGGATTTCAGGCATTTTAGTTAGTTTTGTGAATTTCGGGAGAAAGAGTATTTCAGGCAGAAGGGAATGGCCAGAACAAAGGTGGGAGACAGGATGGCTGGAACTGAAGGGATGAGGGTGGATTTAAAAAGATGAGATCTATCAGGTAAGAGATGGTAGCAGGTCATGTTGTATCCTGTAGGATTTTGATTTTTTTTTATCTCTGAGTGAAATGATGTACATTTAGGGTTTAAAAAAAAGTTAATGGAGGTACCAGGGGTTGAACCCAGGACCTTGTGCATGCTAAGCATGCACTCTACCACTGAGCTATACCTACCCGCCACCCCTGCCTCTGAATTGTAGGATTTTGAACAAAGGGGTGGCATGGTTTGAAAAAAAAAAAAAGTTTTCCTGAAATCAAAACTGAAGTAGATGGAAAAATTGTGAAGAACAACTTGCCATAGGGCCCCTGAACTGATAATAATGATTTTTCTAGCTACAGTGTTAGGGACAAGGCTAGAGGCAGGGGGAACAGTAGCTGCTACTATGATTCAGGCAAGAGATAATGATGGCTCAGATCAGGGTGTCAAAATTGGAGGACTGACAAGAAGTCCCAAATTAGGTATATTTGAAGATAGAGGATGGGCAGAGTGCAAGAGAAAGAGAGGAGCCAGAGACGGTGCATTGCTCTTTGCCTGAGCTACAGGAAGGGTGGAGTTGCCCTCACTGAGTTGGGCTGGGCATCACATGAAGTAGATTTGGTAGAGGAGAATCGGGACTTTCATTTTCAACATACTGAGATCGAAATATCTAAAAGACCTCCAAACAGAGATAAGAAATGCCGAACAGCAGTTGGAGATACAAGTCTGGAGTGTGGGAGGGACATCTGGTCTGGAAATAGAAATGAGGGAGTTGTCAGTATTTCAAGCCATGGGGTTCAATGAGATTACCAATGGAGTAAATTTAGAAAAGGAGGTTCTCCCAAATTAAGAGATCAGGGAGAAGAGGAGGAACGGGTGAAGGAGGGGGAGGATGGCAACCAAGAGTGTGGTGATGTGAAAGCCAAGGGAAGAAGGCGGCTGAAGCCAGGGCTCAAGCAAATTTCCAAGCTTCACTTTCCACATCTGCTAAATGGGAATATGAATGCCTCCTGTGAAGTTATTGTGAGGATTATAAATGAGTTAATCCAGTTAATAAATATGTACTAAGTGTAGTCACTGTACTAGGTACTTAGATTTGAGTAACATATGGTTCCCGATCTCAGGTGGGAGGTTACCTATTTGTAAAACACCCGGCCCAGTGCCTGACCCCAGAAGGTGCTCAAACAGATCACACGACTGCTCTGGAAAGAGCAGTCCTCGCCCGTGTGTGGCCTACGTGCATTCACACTCTCCTCTGCTTCTTGAGACCAATTAAAATTATTTAGTGCTAATTAGTGAGTATGAGTAAGCAAGGGAATCTTTCCTTTCCCCTCAACTCCAACCATCTCAGTCTAATGCTCGGATGCTCCGCAGAACACACAGATTTCTCTCTCGGTGAGGGAATAAGAAGGGACCACGTCGGGAATCAGTAACTAGCCTCATCTGGGCTGTCCCCACAGCCTTCAGGGCCTGAGGCCACTCGAGGGAGGCTGGCAGCCCAGTCTCACCGTGTATACAACTCAGCCCAAGCCCCACCTTCCAAGCCTGGAAGGAGGTGAAATAAGGCAAAGGGCAATTTCCAAAGAGGAAAGATATCAACGAAGGGGAGCCCGAAGCACATGGCCTGGAAACCAGGCCCAGGGAGGGGCTACAGCGCGTTCACGGCGTGCACCTTCTCAGAAAGTGCACGTGGGTTTATGAGCTAAGACTCACTTTTATTTCCCCACAAGCCAAGCAGCTGCCTCCTTCACCTGTTCGCTTGGCTACTCCAGCAGCTGCAGCCTCCCCTCTGCAGGCTGGAGCTGACACCAGGGCTCCACGGGCCAGGTAGCCAAGGTAGCCAGAGGCCCCTGGAGCCCAGGAGGCCTCCCTGAGGACCATCCCAGGACCACGGCTGCAGGCAGGCAGTGCGGGGCGCGCTCCCCTGATGTGCCCTGCCCCCCCCCCCCCCCCCCCCCCCGGCCTGCTGCTGAGGGAGGCTCCTCAGGTGGCCTTTTTCTTCATGACTGTGGGTGACATTGCACAGGGGCTCCAGTTTCTTTCACGGTGTCTTTGTTTTGATCTACCCAAGTCTGCTGAGTTTCTTTTGGGCCTTGTCATGTTAACCAAAACAAATGTAATAATATGCACTTGAAAAGATTCGCATGTCTTGATATTTTAATAAGCTTTTGATTCTACAGGGACCTCTGAGGCTTTTAAAAGTTTAAAGTTAATAAAGAGAGCAAAAGAAAAAAAATATGAATTGTTTTTAATTATTATTATACAGGATTAACCAAGCCAGTTGTGTATAATTAGACAGTAGCTACCTTGCGTCGTCAAGGCGGTAAATAGGCCCACAGAGGGGCTGCCAGAAGGCTGAGGTGTTTACAAGGCACTGGAGATGTTTTCACCACGCACATAATCCCCGTTGCAGTTACTATTGCTTTTATAATGGATGTGTTCATTACAACCAGAGACTAATATGCGTATCCATCATCTTTCTAGCACAGATGACTCTGGAGTGGGGGATGGTAGTGGAGTGCGTGATATAATTGGGAGGTAAAATCATTAAGAGAGCCCATTAGTATGCAGCTTTTTTTGTGTGGTTTTATTTTTGTTGCCATTGCTGAGAGGAATTTAGAGTTAAATAAACAATTGCCAAAAGAGTGATGATGAAGAGATTGCTAAGAAAGTTCTTTTTTTTTTTTTTTTTTTTTTGGTAAATATCTCCAGCAGTGAAAGCAATGGCTCAGGAGGAGTTCTAGGGCTTTGTTATAAACCAGTCTATGACTTTGGGGAATTCATTCACTAACATTTATTGAGTGCTGCCATGTGCCAGGCATTGTTGTAGGTGCTGGGGGACAATAATGAGTAAGAAACACTGGACCTTTCTTCCCAGGTATTCTCAGACAAGGACGTCCCTTAGAGTCACCAGGGAAGCTTTTCAAAATATATTCATTGAGATCGCAGTCCAGTGTCAATAGAGCTGGGTAAGCATCTCGAGGATATGACCCTGGGTATATGAATTTTGATAGAGTGTTTCGGTGATTCTGCGAGTTGTTGATTGGCATGGGAGACAGAGATAATTAAACAATAAAATACGATTAGTGCTATGAAAGGGGAAAGGTTTGTATGCTTTGAGCGTCCAGTCCTGTATTTTTATTATGGGGATAGTAACATCTGTCCTACATGGATATCTAGCTTAGGTCAGGTTACCCGGAAGTAGACTGAAACGGAGCACGTAGGGAGTTTATTGGGGAGTGCTCTTGGGATAAGCCATTTTGGAGAGTGAAATGGCTCAGTCGTTATCTCCTCCAAGGCAGAGATGTGACCTAGGGCAAGGCTGCTCTCTCCAGCGCTAGGCTAATTCCTGGAGTGAGTCAGCTGCCAGCTATCAGCCACCAGCTCCACCCACATTCCTGCTGGCTGGACAAATGAGGCCCTCAGTCCTAAAGTGGGATGGGAGTGGCATGTCACCACCCCCTACAGTATAAAGTTCCTCAAAATACCAACAAAGCTGGAAGAAGACTTTTCTCCATGCAGCTTCTCCAGTGCCATCTCTTCCTTGTCTACGCTGCAGTAGGCAGGTCAATAAATGGTTACACACAACAGCAGGAGGGGGGCAAATAGGAAGACACTACAAATGGGAAGAAAAAAATTGACAACTGCATAACAAGTTGGAATCTCCCCCATTCTCTTGGTTGGACACACATTCACATCATCCTCATCCTCATCCTCATCCTCAGATCATGTTTACCCATGTTCCTGACGTAGTCAAGCAGTCTGATTAGGTGTCAGTTTTTTAAAGAATTTTACATTTATTTAAAGACCCATCTCTCATCAAAGCTGCTCCTTCTCTCAGCTCATTCAGGAATATTTTAAACAACAAGAAATGCTCCATGCAACTTCACTGGGACCTAGAACTCCCTGCTCTGGGAATTGAAACCTGCAAACCAGTTCACTGGGGGAGATTAAGCTAAAACACAAATAGAGCTGGACAAATACTTGAAACTTGAGAACCTAGATGGCAAGTTGGAAATGTAAATTTCAATATACTGACTTGGCAAACATGGTTTCTAGGACCTGAACTTTGACCACAGGCCGTTGCACTGGACAGATATACAAATAGGTATTTGCATAAATACAGGTTTGGATAAAATTTCCGTAATTTTCTTCCCTCTGGAGTTGGAGATGGGGCCATCAGAACAACTTGCCAGGACTGGAACCAGACTACTTTGGGGATCTGAAAGGGAAATTAGGAGCTGGGGTAGCCACCAGGATTTGGGGACTAGGAAAAATGAATAATGACAAAATCGTTTAAGAAAAGATAAAAGAAATACTTTGGAGCAGAAATTGCTAGGAGAAATGTTAATGGTCTGCTTTTATTGTGCTGTATAGAAAGTGAAATACTGAGATCCAACAAGAGTACACATTCGCATGGGCTAGCTGTGAGGTGTAATAGACGGAATTTAAAAAGAAAAATTTGAGATAGGCATTAGGGAAGAGACTGAACTTCCATGTTCCCAGGGGAAGGGGAGTGCACTCAAGGCATTTAAAACTTGAGGTTGAATTAAACTGTAAGAAATATTTTCTATTGTCAGCAACAATTCTCTGCTGGCCCACTGGGATGGAGTACATCATCTAACAAGACGTTTTCATTTCTAATTTCTTTAACTCCATGGAAAAGCCTTCCTGAATTCTCCACAACTCTCTGCGGTGTTTACTAAGTGAAATAACTTAGTGCCCTCCACAGCTTTCACTAACTTACTATCCACTTGCTCCTGCAAATCAATAATAAACACATTAAATAACATTGGTCCCCAAACAGACCCCAAATGCACCACACTATTAACCTCCCTCCACTCCAAGAGACCAACCGACACTGTTTCCTGCTGCTTAGCTGGTTTTGTAAAAATCTTGCCTTTGATTGCTCCTGCCCAGCTGAAAGAAGAGTTGAACTCCACTTTTGTTCTTTCCTGTCTAATGCTGCATGATCATCAGGTGGGGGGCCGGCACTCCTGGGCCCAGGGGTTGTGGGTAACACCAGTCGCTTTGATGGGAGGCCCCAAAGATTGAGCAAGGGAGAAAAAGAAGGTAGAAAAAGTTTATTGCTCTTGCTGAAAACTCAATTGCACTGCCATTTTCAATTCCATTGAGAAATGTCAATGTTCTTTCCCACCGTCTGGCGGAGGCAGATTTGACCAGGTGTCTCCACCCAGAGCGGGTTCTCACAGTTGGGCTGCGTGTGTGTCATAAAGCTAAATAAGGAGCCAGTTCAGTCCGCCACCCCCCTTTGCTTCTGCCGGCCAGACACACTCCCCCATATGACAGTCTTATAAATAGCTGTAAGCAGCTGGTCCTCCTCTCACCTCCTGACTCCATCAGATTCCCCCACCAGAAGCCCCTGACAGTCATGCAGCTGGGAGCTCCCCCTTTCCCTTCTTCTCCACCCTCCACCTCTGATACGTGGCCACCACCTCAGCTACGTCCATTACAACAATTCAGAGGTTGGCTTGTGCAGGAGAAGGGCTCAAGGAGGTGGGGGATGGATTTGACCACTGAAGCAAGCTGTCACCCAACGAAACGAGGGGATGGAAGGTTGGGAGACACCGCAGTGAGACACCAGACAGCCCACAGTATAGGAGCCAGATGGCTGACCCAGCAAAAATCCCAGGAATCATTCTGAAGTGAGTCAAATGTTATAAATATCTCTGCACTCTGCTATGCCTCTCTCTATATGTCCATATTCAAGAACAGTTTTTGGACAAATAAATACAAGATAAAATGCATTATTATTTACTTCTACAAAGTACCAAGAATGTATTCAGAGTTTAAATGAGGGTAGGATTTAGGATAAGGAAAATACATGAAAGAATTAGAGATTTGGAAGCCAATATGTAATAAGGAGGTAATATAATACAAGTGTTATTTTCTTCCTAAATACTATTATTTTTTAATGAAAACTCAGGCTTTATTTTATAGGATGTCAGAGCTGCAGGGATGGCCAAAGAGGTCTAGTCATTTTACAGGAATTAATTGAGTGCCACTATGTGCCGGGCACAGGGCATGCAGACATATCTCCTAGCTTTGATCAGCCCCTGGGTTGGTGGTAGCCAGACAGGTAGAGGGCCAGTGGATGACGTAGAAGATGGAGCGGCCAATTTTGCTTTTGGTAAAGAGAGTTGGCAAAGTATCCAGAGAGGACATAGTACAGTCAAGGCTGTAGAGAGAGCAGGAGTTCGGGCAGGAGGCTGTGCATTTCCAGCAGGTTTAGGAAAATGGGGAGTGAATCCACCACTGCACAGAGTACCTGATGGGGACTGGCTCACATGGGCTGGGGTGGAGACCGTCACCATCGGAAGAGGATCCCAAATGTGTGAAAATGAAGTCTTTGGACAAAGTTATGGTAATCACAAGTTAACGTTGAGATTACAGATCCTGATTGTCACCTGAAGAATCCCTCCACCTTCTGGTTCACCTCCTATAGGCTAACCTGAATGTTCACATCTCTCAGAGTTTAAATCTCCCATCAAGGAGCCATCCTTGAATCATGGCCTCATCAAGATGGTTTTCCCCAAAACTCACACATTCACTGGAAGTGCATCGGCGCGCCTCCACTGAGGGACCCTTGGTGGAGTGAACAGAAGTTCTGGCCCAGCTGGTGCTGGACCTGGGCTCCTTCGGGGGTTAACACATGCCAGGTTGTCACGTGCTGTGGGGAGCACTCCCAGCCCTCCCATGTACCTTCTAGTAGCACCAGGTATCTGCCCTTCGCATCGCCATTGTCACTGTTTGATTATGAGTGCTGTCTGGTCCTTCCTCCCAGAGGACAGTCGGCAGGACGGCTTTCCTCCCTGCTGGGTCTCCTCCCTGGCACACACTAGATGTTCAAGAAGTAACTATTTCTTGAAGTTTTACAAGGGCAAGTATTTACTGAGAAGTTTATATTTCATCTTCCATAACCACTTGTGAGATAAACAGTATTCATCCATCCCATCTTACAGATGAGGACACGGAGACTCAAAGGATGAGGTCACCTGCCAAACCCTAATGAGTGGCCGAACTAGGATTTGAACTCTGGAAGTCTGACTCTAGAGCCCATGCTCTACCAGCTTGCGTGGCCTGGGAGAGGCCACAGAGAGGGCCTGGTGGCAGAAAAGGAAGGCAGCGTGGCCTAGAGGCAGGGAGGCAGAAAAAGCAGTCGATAAGCAGTGGGAGGCAGGGGGTAGGATGGAAGTCCTTTCTTCCTATTAGGCTCAAGGGACCCAGATTTCCGGCTTTGTCACTAGCTCACTTCCATCTCAGCTGTTTAGAGAGCATTTTAGTCAGTGAATGAGGCTGTTCATCCTCAGCAGACGCTGCCCACCCACCCGGCTGCCCTCCCCAGCTAAATTCAAGCTGCTAAATTCAAGCTGCTAAATTCAAGCTGCTGCCTGCTTCCTCGGGTGTCCCCTCAGCAGCAGGTCCCTCCAGCTCCCCATGCAGCCTCCCTTGCTGTCACTCCTGACCTAGGCCCTGTTCTTGAGCGCTTCTCCACAACAGGCGAGAGGCCAGACGGCTGTCAGTTCAAGGGTCACCTAGTTCCTGGGAAATACAGGAGACGACACTAAGACTGTCACCACGAAAAACTGTGCTCTACACTGGAATTAGACACAACATTGTAAAATGATTATAAAGCAATAAAAAAAGTTAAAAACAAAAAGACTGTCATCACATGCTTGAGTCTGAAGTGTCCCCTAACCTCCCAGAGACTGGGATTTACATGGTCTCCTGCAAGTCTGACTCCTTGTCTGTTTCAAGGATATTTCATTACCTGCAAGTCTTAATCTGATGCCAAGTAGACAATATTTTGTCCTGTCCTGAAAGTCGAGCCGGCTTCCTCAGAGTAGTTTTCTTAAATAAACTGAACCCTGACCTCTGCTAAGTGCTCTTCATTTATTGCCTCATTTCATCCTCACATTAGCTGGTGAGTAGGTGTTAGTATCTCATGTTTATAGATGAAGGAACCAAGGCTCAGAGTGATGAAGGCACTTACTCAGTGTCACCAGGGAGGGAACAGTGGAGCTGGGATCAGAACCCAGATCTTTCTAAATGACAACTAGGGTACTGTGGGCTAACAGCCCATTACGGCTGCCAGGATATTATGTGTGTAAGTTTTTCTATTTTGGGCTCTTGAAAATAAGATTTTTGAGCAGTCAAACTATTACCTGAAGTATTGTATGGAGTCAATGTGAAGATTTCTTTCTTAATCAATAATTTGATGGTTTAAAAATTTTTTTAAAGAAAATGAGCAGCCAGATTAAAAGTCACATCTTGATCTGTAGTTCCAATTCTAGGAGGCCTAATCCTTATCGTCCTAGAGCAAAATACAATGGGGAAAACGGTGCAGGGTATAGCATTGTCTTAATGGTTTCATTTGGAGATGAAATTTTTTTGAACAACAGCTTTTGTCTAAAAAATTAAATGTGACAAGAAATTAATCTATATTGTGATCTAATTATTTTTTAGAATTATGAGAAAAATGTAAGGTGTCTCAACTATTTAATTTTGAAAAGTGTCTATGGAAATTAACTTTTATTACTTTTCATAAAAATTTTTAGGTTTTTTTTTTTTTCCATCCTTAAATGGCATTTTCTACTGTCACCAATGCTGCTACTGTTGTCAGGGAAGGTCACCAGCATAGAAGGTAGGGTTTCTTATAAAGTCTCACATTAAAGAACATGTAGATACGATGATCTACACGTGTCCAAGTATAATTGATCAAATTCATGCATCAGGATGTGGGGGCCAATCAAAGACTCAGCCATTTTCATGATTTCCTTTACGTCCCTAAAGGATCAACTGTTAAGCTGGAAAGAACCCCAAACATGGGGAGCTTCCCTGTGAGGTGTTAAAAGCAGTATCAATCTGACTTTCGAAAACTGGACTAAAGTAACACCAACAATAATAAAGTGGTTGATAGGGATGGAATTAGTTAACATAATTAAAAATATTTGAATTAGGAAAGAAATCACAATTGTGACATTTAATAAACCACAGATGTTTTGGAGATGTTAAGTCCCACCTATCTTTCCCAAAATCTGTCCCCCAATTGTAGGATTCAGTGACTCAGATTCTGAATATGGAAGATGACCTTCGGGGAAAAAGGCATGGGATCCAGAAGACACCAATCAAACTCAAGCGTGTACTCTGGGAAGGAATTTGCCCCAGTCGTCTACTCTCAGGGAAAGTGGGTTTTCACAGCATCTGGTAGAGAACAAGTCACAGGTGAAGTACACGAAGTTCTGCTGAGGGGAAGACTGAGGGGAAAATAATGAGAAAGGGGAGACTGTGGGCCCCCCAACAAGAGAAGGTCCACAGTGGTGGATGAACCCGCAGGGCTGCAGGAAGGAGCTCCAGAGGTGGGAAAAGTCCTTTCACTCACATAACAATTCTGGAGGCCCTCCAGTATTGTGCCATCCTAACCTCAGTGCTAGTACCTGGGTGTCTGTAATCTCAAACATCCATTCTCCTGAACACCACCTTTAAGCCCCAGAGAAACTTGTGTTCACTTCTCTTGTCTTAGACCCTCAATACACTTGGCGACCACATCCACATGCCAGGCAAGTCTGCAGCTAAGGTGGGAGCTGCAGGGTATGGACCCTGCCTCAGAGTACAGGGAGGATTTCATCAGCAGAAGTGCTTAGGTTAGAGAAATGACAAATTAATTAATTTGTCAAATTCTTCCTTTCACAAAGTTTGAGGCATATATCCAGAGAAAACTCTAATTCAAAGATACATGCACTCCAATGTTCACAAAAGCACTATTTACAATAGCCAAGACATGGAAGCAACCTAAGTGTCCACCAACACTTGACTGGATAAAGCACACACAATGGAATACTACTCAGCCATAGAAAAGAATGAAATAAAGCCATTAATGTGGATGGACCTAGAGACTATCATACTAAGTGAAGTAAGTCAGAAAGAGAAAGACAAATATCATATGATATCACTTATATGTGTAATCTTAAAAAATGACACAAATGAACTTATTTATAAAACAGAATCAGACTCACAGACATAGAAAACAAACTTATGGTTACCAAAGGGGCAAGTGGCAGAGGGGTAAATTAGGAGTTTAGGATTAGCAGATACCAACTACTATATACAAAATAGATAAACAACAGAGTCCTACTGTACATCACAGGGAACTATATTCAATAGCTTGCAATAACCTATAATGAAAAAGAATATATGTATATGCATAACCAAAACACTATGTTGTACAACAGAAACTAACACAACATTGTAAATCAACTAAAAAAAAAAAAACCACAAAGCCTGAATGCAATGGATTCTTACATAACAAAGTACATTTCCCAGCAGTGCCAAGTGTCCATTTACTTGCTTCTCTTCTTTTTCCAACTGGGGATTCCAAGAGTACTCACTCACTAACATGGCATTTATAACATTTACACATGGCTGCTAATGTGTGTCATTCTGAAATTTGTATATAGACATATGTCTTCACATAACCTGAGTGAAATATGATATATTACAGCTAGATGGACACTTAATAATGGACTACATTAGGGGTTTTTTTTAATATTAAAAAAAATTTTATTGACATGTAGTTGATTTAGCATTAGTTTTTTAACTCCAAAATTTTTTAACAAAAATATATGGTAAGATCTTATATTTCAAAAGTTAAGTTAAAATCTAGCCTTTAAATAAAATATATTTAAAATTTAAAAATGTTAATAGATTTTGACTATTTGAAAAGAAAAATGCTTTTTATTGTAAAAAATACATAACATAAAATTTACCATCTTAACCATTTTTAAGGGTACAGTACAATATTGCTATCTCCATCTGTTTTGTTGTACAACTGATCTCTAGAAATTTTTCATCTTGAAAAACTGAATCTCTGTGCCCACTGAACAATAACACTCCCTTTTACCCTCTCCCCAGCCCCTGGCAACCACCATTCTACTTTTTGCTAAAGGAAAAATTGTTTTGAAAATACGACAATTTTAACTTCTTTCATTTTTAAGCTTTAGTTTCATTTATATTTTTATAAAAATAAATTCAAAAAATAAATAAATAAAAATAAATTCTAATTGTATGTATTTTAATACAATTGAATCTTAATACTTTAATTCTTTAAGCATTACTTTCAATAGAGTACATATATGAAAAAATCTTGACTATAACATCTTAATCAGTGATTTTGTTGAAATGAAGGCAAAAAAATAAGTTTTATGGAATAAATATACGATCTTTTTTGAATTATGTATGTCTTTATTATTTATTCAACTATCTCCAGCTCATCAACAGTACTCAGGAATCTGCAATAACGATTAATTCAGTAGTTTTTGATATTTTGCCAACTTCACATCATATAAAGGCTATAATTTTACTCATCTTTTTCAATTTTGTCTCTATGAAATATGTTTTTCAAGGAAGGAAAATAGAACATGTTTTGTTTAACAGTTTATTAGCTTTAAATACTTAGACATATGGTATATGGGCCTCTATTTGTACTTTTGTCTGGCCCCCAAAATATCAGCCTGCCTGATTGCAATTGCATGTGTATTTATCTGTCTTCACCATGTTACCACAAATTTTGAAGGGGCAATTATTTGTTGTGTTTATCACTCCATCCCCAGTGTTTGGTATAAACCTGGTGTATGGTTGATCCTCCTAGAAATGTGTTGAATTACATTGAAGTCACCTTCATTGATGACACCTTATTGAGCTACTGAGTGTGAGCCACTGAATTAAAAATTCACATGGGTACATACTAAGTGCCGCGGACAGTGAGTCTTGCTAAATCCCAGAACCCATCTGCAATACAGGGATAATAAAATTACCTACCTCTCAGGGTTGTTGTGAAGATTAAAAAGACAATGCACATAAGGCACTTAGCCCAGGGCTGGTGCAGGGTAGCCACCCAGTAAACGGTGGCGGTAGAACAAGCAGTAGTTTTATGAGAGTGGTGGTGGTCCTGGCAGTGGTCGTAGTGAGAGTTGCACTGGTAGTGATGGTGACTTCCTGATGTGGAAGTTCAGGAACAAACAGTGTGTATGGGCTCAGATGGTTAGGAAAGACATCATGAAGGAGAACATAGAGGTTTTAGAGAGTTGAGGGTAGTTGAAAGAATGTATTTTTGAAAAGATGTGTCAAGGAGTCTGAGCTGGATAAAAATGAATTGAAGACAGGTAAAGCGGAGGAGTGCATAAATCAGAAGATGAAAGCAGCTGGAAAGGGGACAGGGTGACCTCGCTGCATGGTTATTGTTCACAACAGAACTGGCTTGTAGAGAAAGAAGGTCAGGGGCTTACAGTCAAGGAGTAGAGGCAAGAAGCAAAGAGGACTGACTCTGAACGCTCTTGCCAGTCTTGAGGTTTACTGGATGGGAAAAGGTTAAGAGCCACAGTGCAAAAGAGCCTCAGGAGATGCAAAACTAGGGGGAAAGATACAAGTTTCAATGAAGGCAACAAGTTAAAAAGAACACTCTGAGAAAAGATTACAGTCCTGTTTTTCTGGAATACGGCAATTCCAGAGAGCAAAGCAGAAGTACTGACAGTGTCACATTGAGGACTGGGTCAGGAACAAGGAAGAAAACATGTGATGGAGCATTTCAGTGGGATACGAAGAATACATCAGCCCAGTCCTGTCACCAAATGTGTGTGAATTTCCATGTGACTCAACTTTCTGTGCCCATCTCTTCACTTAAAAGCTAAACTCAATTATACTTGTTCTGTGTAAAAGTGAAAAGCTGTTTTAACATATAAATATTTGGAGGCTTGAAAAAGTAAAAACTGCTTTAAAAATATAAGGTGTGATGACGATACTCATTTTTCAAGTCAGATTGGGTTCTCAGTTCAAATAGTTCAAATACATTAGTGTTGTAAACACATAGATATAGACGGGACACCGGCTTCAACTACTTGATGGGTTTCTGTGAGTCAACACAAGTGATCCTTTGCATTGGTGGTAACAATAACTTCAACCACTGGCATGTTGCAAGTCAAGCTGGAGGAAGAGGTACACGAAGAAAGAAGAGAACAGACTAGGAGACAAAGAAGCAAGGCCAGACATCTGGATGTCTCCTTGAAGCCAGAGAACAGGTGTGGTGAGAGGAGTCCTCCATAGATACGGTTCCCACTGCCCCACTGGAGCCTCGGCTCCATTACATTACATGCCGCACAACTCAGCAGTCTTGAGTTGGGAAACAAAGAAGAACTTAGCAGGATACACATTAAATTAGCAGCATGGAAGAACTTGAGTCATATTTGGGTAGAACAGTGATATTGCCTCTCTGGCTCTAGCAATATTTTTTCCCCAAAGCTTGGCTGTGTATAGCTTTAGTCATTCATCTCTCCAGAAAGTTGTAATCCACTGTAGTTTCCCATGTGTTAATATATCACATTGAGTGTAGACAGACTGGGCATTTAATTATCTGAGGGTTGCTGTACTTTCTTTGCTTCTTGAGTAATACATGGAATTCTGTACTAAAGTGTGAGGTACTTACAGCTTCTCTGAGACACCAGGGACTCTTCCTTAAGTTGCCCAGGGATTCAGGTATTCACATGTACCCCAGGAGGGTAAGTGAAGCAATTATCGGGAGATTTCAGGAAAACCACTGACTCATCTTAATTATCTGGATGTAAGTAAAACCCAGTTTCAACAAACTTGAAGACACTGTCCTAATTACTCTGAATATTGAATACTGTTTACAAGAAGTGACTCATCATATGGTCATTACATCTCTGTTGTATAGGCTGTTATTATTGTAACGGTGTCTGTGATCATTAGACTTAACCTGCTTGAATTACCTAGAAAATGGCCTTAAATTATCACTTCATTTTTGCAAAAGTATGTTATCTACCTTGAGTAGAGACAAGCAGAAAATGCCCCTATCAGTAATGTACTTGGATTTGCAGACCATGAACTCTGCCACAGTCAGATGATGCTTCTTACAAAAGCATTGATTCTGAGTTCACTGAAATGAAGGCAACAATGGGTTTAGGCTCCCTGTCCTACTCAGTTTTGCGTTCAGGGAGCTTGTTTAGATCAGCTTGCACACAGTGTAGTTCAGTTGTTTCTGAATATTGCCTTTCCTTAGCCTGACCCATCATGTGGGCTGGTTATGTGAGCTGCTTCATTTGCCAAGGTCTTCACTCCCTGGCCCTGTTTAGGCAATACTGCAGGAGGGTATGAGGTCTTGTAACCATACATTTTCACACCATTATAAAGACTTTAAGTATTACAAGGCCACAAGAAGTTGAGCCTCATCAAGAAATGGAAGAGCAACACACCAAAGTATTACCCGAAGGCCTGGCAGAGTGTCTTACATTCAGAGAGTGCGTGGATATTTACTAAGTAAATGAGAACATGATGTGCCCCGTATTCAAACAGCTGCCATAGAGCTATCTAAAAAATCGCTTCATACATGATTATAATTTTGACCCAACTTTCACCCACTATTACAGTTTGATCCAACTTTCCTTTTCAACTTTAAATCTGTATTTTCTACTACCCAATTGACATCAGCATCTTAAGGCCCCAAAGGCAGCTCAAAACCAACATTCTGAAAGGCCAGTGGTAGCCCCCAAAATGATTCCCAGTGACCCTGCCCCCTGGTATTCACACCCTGTGTAATCCCCTCCACTGAGCAGGCTGAACTTGGTGACTCATCCTAACAACTCGGATGTAGCCAAAGTTCTGGGATGTTCACTGTAAGGCTAGGTTCCCTGAAGACTCTGGCATTTGTCTGGTTTGCCCTCTCTTGCTCTCTCACCCTCTCCACCTCTCCCTTGTTCTCTCTCTCAGAGCCCTGGCTCTGGGGGAAGTGAGCTGCCCTCTTGTGAGCAGCCCTGTGGAGAGGCCCATGCGGCAACCACTTGATGTCTTGGTCAACAACCTTGAGGGTCTGTGGCCTGCCACAGCCACACGAGCGAGTTCGGAAGTGAGTTCCAACAGCCACATGAGTGAGCTTAGACACGGATCCTCTCTCAGTCAAGCTTCGAGATGCTTGTAGCCCTGCTGACACCTTGATTGCAGCCTTGTGATAGACCCTAAGTCACAGATAGCCAGCTAAGCCAGGCATGGATTCCTAACGTATAATATCTATAAGATAATAAATGCTTATGGTTTTAAGCTGCTAAGTTTGGGGGTAATTTGTTACACAGCACAGATGACTAACACAGCCAGTCCTGTATTTTCTAGTATATTAGAACAATCTGATAAATGGTATCCTTGCTCTACACTCTACTTTTTCCAACCACAAATCCAGTCACACTCACCTTACTAAAAATGTTTTATGGGCCATTATTGCTCCAAAAGAAAAATTCTAGAAGTCTAGCACAGAACATCCTAGGTCCTTTGTAATCTGGCATTTACCCGCTGCTTTCTCTGACTCCTAAGTGTCTCTGCGCCAACAACGCCAAATTACTTGCAATTTCCAAGCACCTTACATATTTTTATGTTCCTCAGTCCTGTACTGGCCATTCTCTCTGCCTGGAATGCCCTCCCCACCTCACCACTTACCCTCCTGGAGAACTGCTACCCACTCTACAGGCTCCAGGCCCCAAGTTTCCTCTCTGCCGAGTGTTCTCTGTTCCAGGCAACGTGAGGCACTTCCTCATAGTGTCCCCATAAATCTCTGCTCCCACTACACCGTTCTCTCTCTCTGAATACACCGTGGGTTTCTCACAGTTAGCAAACTTGATTCCAAAAGCATGATCATTAAAATAAAGAACTGAGAGCCAAACTGACTGGGTTCAAAATCCTGACCCTACCTCTTGACTTAGCTGCAAGCCTTGGACAAACTTCTTAACCTAAATCTCAATATCCTAATCTGTAAAATGAAGATAATAATGGAACCTACCTATTGAGTTGTTCTATAGTGAAACGAGATCAGGAAAGTCGCTGAGCATAGCGCCTCATGGTATTAAGAGTTCAATCCATATTATTATTATTTACGTGCATAGTCACAGAGACTAGCTGATCTTAAAACATCAGTGAAAGTTTCATGATTCTTTGAGAATTATTTGCATTTCTATGGGGGACAAAGATTGTTAAAGAAATAAATGTTACAATGGTAGAATTTCAGGCATTATGGACATCTGTTTTGCCTCCTCCTAAGGTTGGTCCTGGATATCAATAAGAAAACAGATAATAAATTAGCAGGTAGCAGAGAGAAAAGGATTCATTTATTCACTGAGAACTATTTGTCAAGAGTCTGGAAATGAGAAGATTTTTCCTATTAATGTGAAGTGATTGTAGTTTAAGGAAAAAGAAACAATTTCCATTTTTTTGGAAAGAAAAAGTGCCAGGGAGTCAATCTGAGAAGTCCACAGGCTTTGACAAGCTCTTTCAAACACCAGGATACAGTAGAAGGGGCCTGGGCTGAGGAGTCTTCAGACCTGGGTTCTAGATCCAACTCTGCATTTACCAGTGGTGCCTCAG
The DNA here is from genome assembly GCF_048564905.1 of Vicugna pacos. Classification (NCBI taxonomy): domain Eukaryota; kingdom Metazoa; phylum Chordata; class Mammalia; order Artiodactyla; family Camelidae; genus Vicugna; species Vicugna pacos. Next base: position 47,021,981 of record NC_132989.1, on the reverse strand, counting down.
GGTAGGACACGCCCATGCTATCTGTAAATGGAGGTGGTATTTCCCATTCTTCCTAAGTCACAGCACTCTAGGGAGGAGCATATGAGATCATGCATATGGAGACAATGTTTGAAAGTTTAAGAAAACAGAAATGTACGATGTGTATACTTCTGTGGTTTCCTATTTAAATAAGAAATAGTCAAGCACGTGTAAGGACAGGAATGAACGACATAATTGATTCTGCTTATGTAAATGTGGTGTTTTTCTTATACACTTTCCAAAAAACTCAAAGGAAGTCATAAGACTAAAAGTCATTTTAAGTAACTTTTGTTTTTTAATTGGAGTAAAAGTGATTTTTCTTTTTTGGAACTAACAGAACATGACTTTAAAAAAAAGAAAGAAAGAAAGAAAGAAGCCCTGATGGGTCCAATATTTAACACAAAGGAACTCAACATTGAGAGCCAGCAACTAGCTTCTCTACTCAATGCTTGAGTTCTCGCAGATGACCTTCGGTCAGGTAGATCAGCTCCTAAATATTAGTAAGTCTCTGTATTTCTCAGGGTCTATTGGAACTTGGTCACAGTTACTTAACAACTTGTCTTGAAAGGGCCAACACATCTGATCTCCTTCAAATCCATTGTTGTAAGTAAGTATTTGAAAATTCCAAACGCAAAAGATGACTCTAGGTAAACTAGCTAAGCATGATTTTCCTTAAAGAGTGATTCTTTCCAATAGAAAAAAAAAAAAAAGAAAAATGAAGGAAAATGGTAGACAGACAACCACCAGGGTCTACATACTTAACAGGGGTTCCAATTCCAGAGGTTTCTCTTTTGATTATCTCTCAGAGATCAAAATCACTCTTCACCATTTGAAACAAAAGTAAATGAAAGTTTGCAATGCTAAGAACCCCTGTGGAAATAAGGCGAAATAAGACAAGGCCTTTAGACCTGTGAGAAAAATCAATCTGATGGAAAATTGACAAACTTGTTTAACGTGAGGCACAAGAGCTGAGGGCTGACCCCAGAGACCTCCACTGAGACACCCGTGAAGTTCCCGTCAGTTCCCTTAATCCATTCAATTACACAACAGCATCTCAAAGGGAACTTTTTTTTTTAAACCAAACATCACTTTAAATTAACTTTTTTGCCATTGTGCTTTAAATTCCAATTTCTTTCTCTTCATTCTCTCCTCTACACTAAATTATTAAAATCACCAACTGCTCTACAATCAAAAATATTTCAGAAAGCAGTGATGCCAAATTTGGGTTGACTAAAGTGAAATCAGACAGAAGGAAAGATATTTTGAACACTTCCACGCTTGGTGCATTGTTTAAGGATACAGCAACAAGTAATTAAAATTGACTACTTGGCTTTTCTCCACGAAACCAATGCTAAGCTTCGTGTTTGGCCCCATTACAGCCTAATTCAGACCAGAGAGGCATCTGAGTGAAATGAAACACATTAATATATTTATAAATAGGCTGATTTTTTTTCTTCAACTCTAACTTGTTCCTTTTTTAATATATTTATAAGCCACGGTAAGATGATAAAATAAGTAAAATTACATTTTGATTGGAAAGCCAAATAGGAAAGTCAGAATGAAAAGACGAGGTCTTTTGCAATTAGAGAAAGGAAGAGGTCTTTGATTGCTTTTGAAGAACAGATCTTACTCACATGTCACTTCAGTGGACTCGCATGTGTAGCCAGCCATCGCAATTCTGACCTGTACACTTTTCATTTACCATCATCTACCTGACTACACACTTCCACAAATAAACGAGGATAGACAATCTCACAGAGGAAGCAGAATTGCATTTCGCCTTCACACACAGATCACACACACAGTGATGCAAAATTGGTCTCTGTTCTCAACAAATTTATGGAATAAGGGAGTCCCTTAAAGTTCTTTCATAAAAGGGCCCTGTATTCCAGATAGCACAGAACAGATAAAAATAGGTAAATCCCAAACTGACAAGTAGGTTTTGTTTAAAAAGAAAAAAAAGGGTGTACTTATTTAATTGGAAATCAATTCACATTTTTTTTCCTATGAAAAAACAGTATTTACAACAATGGTGGTGGTTACATGGCTAAACATATGGCAGCTTATTAACTCCTAATGTGGTTCCCTAGGATGCCAAAGACAAGTGCAATGAAAGGAAACTGCACTGCTGTAAATGTGAACCATTTCAGATATGAGTTTCATATTTAAAAAAAAAAAATCTGCACTAAATTTCAGAGTATAGAAACCACTTTCAAATAGCACCTCGTTTGACCCAATGAGATCAAAGGCTTATTGATCTTAGTCGTTATAAATGAGGAAACCAGGCTCAGTGAGGCCCAGGGACTCACTACAGATCACCTGGTTAGGAAGTGGTGGTTCCAGGACCCAGAGCCTCCTGATGCAAGAGCCCGTGTTCTTCCTTCTACTTGAGACAGTCCCGGGAGATCTCCGAGGGTAATAGAAGCAATTGCATCAAAACATTGAGTTGTGTTTAAAATTAGAAATAAACTCTTCACCTAGAATGTTCCAGTGCTCCTGGTATATTTGATTTATTCCTCGAGACTTCAAAGAGTAAATATACCTTGGGGAAGAATGAATTTATCCTGAGGCAGGCTTTCTGGCTGTGGGTGAGCAGCTGGTTAACCGCATATTACTTGGTTTACTAGTTCTTAGTTCCATTTCTAGATAATGACAGTCTTCAAAAAATGTTCCCCTCCAGTGTTCAGGTTTGGAAATCAACAAAAATAATTAGAAAAGAGAGAAAGGAGCTGCTGCTAAAATAAAAGGAAATGCTTGTGAAGACTGTTTGGTTTGGACAGGGGTCACCTAAATTTTTTGTTTGTTTCTTAAATGAAGGAGTAAAAAAAAAAAAAATCTCGAGTCCGTTATCCAGGCAATAGCTATACAAAGACTGTATATTTTATCAAGAACTTTATGCAAAAGAAAATCAGACATAGTAGCTTTTCTTTCTTTCCTAAGGGACAAAAAGTGTCACCAAATGAGTGACACTTGTAAAAACTGATTTTAAAATTAGAACGTCTAAATCCTAGTCCTGTGCTGATGATAAGGAAACAAAGATATTTAGCCCACAAATTGCTAGGCTAAGTATCAGAAGTGAATCTGTATTGAGAAATGCGGCTCTCCTGCTATTTTTGAGTTCACAATACATCTTCTGTATGAAGACTTGCTCTTGCCCCCTCCACCCAATTCCATTTCACTTATAATACACACATAGTTTATTACTGTACCATGCAATAGTGACATACTACTTTTACTTTGTAAGTAGAATATTGCACTTTTCCACATGTGACCAAGCTGCAAGATTTTGTTAGCCCTCGTGGGAAATTTGTGATGGTGTGAAGTGAACTCCTGTCACCACTCAATGTATTGCAAAAATAGTGTAGTTCTTGCTAAAGACCTGGATCATATCTTGAAAGACTGCACCGATCAAATCAATACCTTCAACAAGACTTGTTGTAGCCAACCTCATTTCAATGTGTGAAATGGATAGAGTGTACTTAAGAACATAGAGCTGGCTATCTCCTTCCATTGTACTCCTTCTAGCTAATCCTTTGGCATGGATTTTTATAAGTTTTAAAAAACCAAGGTAAGTATACCCAAACACTAATATTGGCACTCTGTGAAAAGAGAATGTTTTGGAATCTCACAGACCTAGATTCAAAGCCAAGCTCTGTTGCTAAGTAGCCATGGAAACTTGGGCAAGTTTCCTAACCCTCTGGAGCCTTGGTTTCCTTTTATGCAAAATGGAGGTGATGGTGTCTGCATCACAGGCTTGAGTAGTACCAGGCACAAAGCAGTACCCCCATGTGCTAATTTACTTCCCTTTCTTCCCTACTAGGCACCATTCTCCTGTTTGCTCCCTGATTCACCCACTTATCATCTCTATATTATCCCACTCTTGAGTATTTCTGTACATTTATAGGTGCTCATGCATGTGTGGATTTATGCCTTTATATTCATACCATTGAATATTGAGCCAAACACTGATTTTTTTTCCCCCTTATTACCTTCAGGAATTTCAAAATAAGTTTCTTTTTAATATTACTTAACATAAGCCATTTTCAATTTTTAATAGTTATTTTTATTTCTAATTGGTCCAATCAATAAAAAGAAATAGTCCTTTAAAAAAATGGAATTCCTGGCCCCCAAGTATGTAAAAGGGACTTGTATGAAAAAGGAGTGTCTAAATGAGTTCTATTTACTTGAAGCTTATCTGGCAACAAGCTGAAAAATTAAGCATATAATAAAGGGCGTACATTACAACATTACTTACATATTAAAGAAAATACTGAATTCTGAATGGGAGAAATTTAAAGTAAAATACTAGAAGAGCTATTAGAGAAAGGAAAGAGAGCACGATCTTACTGAGGGCCGCACACTCCATTTTCACATGAATTTGCCCTCAGGATACATCAGGAGGAACAAAGGCAGGTGAAGAACAAGACAGATCTCGTTGGGAAGAATCCTGGCAATGTGGCCTTAGAATGTGTCAACAGTCCTTTGCTTAAGCCAGGACTTTAGAACACAACTATTTCAGAAAGTACGGACAAACATTAGCATGTGGAAAGCAGCCACGTTTGAACACCTAGCACCAAAATTCAGAGTATTTGCCCGGGGCCTTCATCCCGGTACTTTACGCTTCATCCTTTAGCAAGTGGACCTTAGGAGCTGCATCCAAGGGACCCTCTCAGGAGAGATTTTTGCTTCTTAAGCTATTTATCCTTGAGGCAGAATAATATTTTTGAAGTTTTAATCAATCAATCTTAATCAACCCTTTCAAGCAGCTGGGCCACCCCAGGGTCATTGCTTCAAGGGAAGGATGCTATGAGAGGGTGAAAACCAAAATCGTGTTTCCAGATTTTGTTGTCTGTAAGCCGGAGCCCCAGTGTCCTGAGGAGATGAAGTGACAGAAAGTTTGAGAGCTGAGGATTTGAGTGGTAAAATGTAGAACTGTGTCCATCCCCACCTTTAACTCCTCAGACTAGAAAAATTTCCCTGGGCTGGAAAAGATGGAAGAAAGACAGGAAGAAAGAAAGACAGGAAGAAAGAAAGACAGAAAGAAAGACAGAAAGAAAGACAGAAAGAAAGAAAGACAGAAAGAAAGAAAGACAGAAAGAAAGAAAGAAAGAAAGAAAGAAAGAAAGAAAGAAAGAAAGAAAGAAAGAAAGAAAGAAAGAAGGAAAGAGGGAAAGAAAGAAGGAAAGAAAGAAGGAAAGAAAAAAAGAAAGAAAAATTTTAAAATAAAAATAAATTAATTAATTTAAAAAGAGAGACAGGAAGGAATCATAAGAATAGAGATGGTGGTGGCTCCTAGGTAGAAGGGTCTTTGGTCCCTGCCTCCTGGGCTGAGCCCTGTGCAAGCAGGAAAACTCGAGGCACTTTCCAAAATCGAAGACCGGAGGGCAGCTGTGCCTTTATCCAAGGGGTGAAATGGCTGTGCAGTCAATCTTCGTAGACAGGGCAGGACGTACAAGGGTCTTGCAGAGATTTTCATGTCCTGACACTTGGCATGAAAAGAGCAAAATGATGACTCTGACCACAAGCCTGCCCCGAGAAGCAGAGAGAGAGATTGACCAGGTGAACAGGAGCAGAAGGGTGATAGACTACCAAACAGAAACCTGAGTGGCAGGTACGCCAAGTACCAAAAGTGTCCCTTCTCACCCTCTTTCTGCACGGCCCCTCTGTGCCTTCAGATGCCGCCCTAGAGAGAAAGGCAGGGTGGAAATTTAGAGACAGAGGGTAACTTTCCTCCACCTCAGCAGAGCCAGGGCTTAATATAAAATTAACCAGAGGTAAAGAAAAGTAAACTACGATGACTCCTGCATACCTGACTTGTGATGTGCAGTCTTATCAAAACCTAATAAAAAAAAGTCAAGAGATGAAACTGGATAGATAGACTGCCGGCGAGAGAAAGCAGGTGGGGAACGGGTAGCCGGAACATGGTTGGGGCGAGAACGTCTCCGAGGGGCAGAAGAGCATCCCTTCCACTCCCTTCACGACTCTGACTTACAGCTCTGTTTAAGTTTTGCAGCTGAGAGAAGAGAAGGCATGTCAGAGGGAATTGGGGCTTTAATACTGCGCACTGCAGTTAGTTCTTGAAGCGAGCATCTCTGCAGAGGTGCTTACAGATGAAGCGCAGCTCCCACCTCCCAGCGCCTCGCATTCAGGAACTTCAGTCAGCACACAGCCCTTTCACATTTGTTCCAAAGGCTCCCCTTACACCTGAGGGTGAAGCTCTGGGTTTTTCAACTGTTCAAATGCTGAGTTTGGAGACAGGCACGGAGTTTCCATTCCAGATCAGTAGCGCTGGAAAATGGAGCCCGAGGCACATCAAGGCTTCCTGGCCAGGTCCTGGGTGGTGCCGGCGCCTCCGCAAGGCAGCCTCCGAGGAGCTGCGGACTCAGACCCTCCACCCTGGGCCAGAAAGAGCCTGAGTCCACAGAGGAGACTGTGTGCATTAAAACATTGAACAGCTAAGCCGAGAAGACTTCGGGTCACCTCATCACAATAAAGCGGGCTTTATTTTACAATCCGGCGTGGGTGTCGGTCACTCACGCTGAAGGAAGCTGACGGATGAGCCATCTATATCCCAGGAAGGAAACAGCACTGGCTGAATTTTAAGCAAAAACCTTGGGCCGACAAAAACAAATACGTTAAGGGCTGGCCAAGGGCAAGTCAATAAATAAAAAAGGGAAAGACAGGCTCCCTGGTGTGGCTGCCAGAGGTTGAGATTGATTACTTTGCATGTGTTATAGGAGAAGTTGCATGTAATGCACTTCATATTTTGCCTTCTAATCACACCATTTCGGGCTCACAGTGGAGTGCTCAGGTCCCGGGGGGCACTCTGCCAGGCCTGCCAGATAAGGGGAATTTATTCTCTCTGGGTACCTCCCTGTAATTTGTGGTCACAATGAAATCACTTGTACGGTCTCAGGATTCCTCTCAGGGTGTGGGCAGGAAGATGGTAAGAGCATTTCCTGGGGCTGCAGAGTCCTCTTAAGCCTGAAAGAGGGGCCTCAGAAGGTGCAGATCTACCTGGTAATATTTCAGTGACACCAGGAAGGCTATTGGCCTGCCTCCTGCAATTGCTCCCAGATGCTCAGAACTCTTCTAAATAAATACAAACTTTCTTCCCACTGTTAGATAGAAAGAATTGCATAGTAAGGTGTAAATGACTGATATAAGATTCTTTCCCAAGGATGGGTTTTGAGAAAAGGAAAATAAGAGGGAACATGGAGTTATTATGGGTCGCAGGAACAGTGCCTTGAGGAAAGGAAGAAATACTGCGTTGGCAGCAGTGATGAAAAATGGGAAAGGTGAGGATGCCAAAAGTTGATCACTTCACAGTTTTCCAGAGGGCAAGTCTTAGCCAAAAGTAATGAAATGGCTTAGCTGAGCTAGGTGGAGGTGTCATTTAGAATAATCTACCAGTTGAGAGATCTTATATGTTCCACATTATTAACATTGAGGTAGGTAGAACTCCCACTAGAACACCCTACACACACTTGGCCTTCTCCAGCTCTGGCTTTCTGGGTCATGCAGCCTTTGAGTGAAACAGAGTCCTGCTATCTGTCCAGCGGAGCGCACTGCAGCGCCCAGAGGGCAGTGGTCCCAGGGTGTCCTTGATCAAGAAGTCTTTTCATTACAAATACCTCAGTGCTTCCTAAGCTAAGTTATGAATCTGACATAACCTCACTAGAAGTACTAAGACTTCTTTTCTGGACCTAAATTATCTGTTTTTAGAGGGCAAGGGGCATTAGAGACCAGCCCTAGTAGGTATTAGAACATAATAAATTAAGCCTCAGTATTGAAAACGTGTGGCAATGCCATGTAAAAAGACAGACCTTTGGAACAGGAAAGAAAGTACAGAAGAATGAAATCTGTATAGAATATAGTACGTGATAGAGACTTTTTATACAGGATGTTGGGACAACCAAGTATCATGTGTAAAAGGATAAAATTGGATCCATACTTCACACTATACATACAGCAAAACTAATGATTTAAATGTACAAAGTGAAACCATAAAAGTACTAGCAGGAAACATGGGAGAATTCTTTTATAATCTTGGTATAGAACAGACCTTTTTAACTATGACTAAAAATTTAGATTCCATTAAAAAAAGAGATTGATAAATTCAGCCACATTTAAAAAAAAAAGCCTTTTCCATGCAAAGTAACATCAAGTCAAAGAGAAAAAATAATTGCAACTCCTATGCAGACAACGTGCTAAATTCTTTATATAAAGAGCTCCTAGAAAAGAAAAACAGGCTAACAACCCAAAATAGAAAAATGAACAAATGACATGAGCTGACAGTTTGTAGAAAAAGAAACGCGAATGTAAGACTTACATCAAGATTATCAGTGTTACTCATTACAAGAGAAAAGCAAATTAAAACTATACAGAGATGCTATTTTCCCTACAAGACTGACAAAAATCGCAAAATAGGACAACACATGCTGTTGGTGAGGCAGGAAGAGAGAAGCTCTCGTTCGCTGCTGGTCAGTGTGCAAAATGGTCAATTCCAGAGGTAGATAATTTGGCAATAACCTTCAAAATAACAATGTGTCTGACAGACCTCTGTTTTCAGCCATGATAGAATAAGAAAAACCATGTTTACTTTCACATCTTAAACAACAACAGCAACAAAAAGGAAGAAATATTTGAAGCAAAAGTTTTCAGACATAAGACAACATGCAGCTCAGGACAATTCTGATGGTTAGTTTTATGTGTCAACCAGACTGGGCCATGGGTGCCCAGATACGCGGTCAAACATTATTCTGGGTGTGTCAGTTTCTGGATGGGATTAGCATCTGAACTGACAGACTCAGTCAGGCAGCTTGCCCTCCCTAGTGGGGTGGGCCTCATTCAATCAGTATTGAAAAGCCCAAGAAGAATCAAAATGCTGACCCTCCTGTAGGGGAGAGGGAATTTCTCTTTATTGGCTGCCTTCAAGATGCAATGTTAGGTTTTTTTTTTTGGTTTTTTTTTTTCTTGTTTTCAGACACAAACTGAAATTTTGGCTCTTCCTGGATCTCGAGTCTGTAGACTAGAATTATACCGTCCTGGTTCTCAGGCACTTTGTTTTAGACCAAAACTATGTATTCAGCTCTGCTGGGGCTCTAGTTTGCTGACTACAGATCTTGGGACCTGTCAGTCTCCATAACTGCATGAGTCAATTCCTTATAATAAATCTCTTATACATATTCTGTTGGTTCTGTTTTTTTCTGGAGAACCCTGACTAATACAACAGTGAACCCTGAAAGAAGAAAAATAAGCCAGGTGGTTGTTAAGGTTGCCACAGCCTAGTGCCTGGAGAGAGTCCTTAGGTTCCCCCCAGTGACGGGGATCCCCAAGAGCCCACAACGTTGCCAAGTTGAGGAGACAGAGTTCAGAATTCTCAGAGGACAGGGAGGCTAGAATTCACAGGGCACAGTACCCTAGAGGTGAGAGCTCACAGGGAGTTCAGAGCCGGCAGTGTTCCCTTTGGGGCTTTGCTTAGGTAAGGACTCTTTTGATCCATGAATTGGTCCCAGTTCGCTAATGGTGGGAGCATCTTTACAGATTATGATCTTTGACCTCAAAAGACCTATCTTCTACACAGCAGGACCTCGAAGCCCCAGCTCACTGCTTCATTTGGTGCATAACTTAAGAACGACCTACTCTGAAGGAAAACTTGGCTGCATTGGACTCAGTGGAAGATACGTGTTTGTTTCCAGCATGGTGCCTCTCTAAGAGCCGTTCAGAGGCTATTTTAACCATCTGCTATTTTCACCTGATGTAGACTTCATCTCTGTGCAAAATGCAAATCAAATGAAATGGCAAGAGTGCTGGGGTTTGCGTCTGGAGGCTTGTTGCAGGCTTTTAGTCTGTCATATGACCTCTCTGGGTTTTCTCTCATCTTTATAAAAGGAAGTCGCTCCACTTTGTGATCTCTAAAGCCCCTCGAGTTCTAGAATTCTATGAAAATTTCTGATAATACATCACAGTCACAAAGAATTTACAATGCTCCAAGATAGGGAATAATTGCACTAGTTCTAAAATATATAGAAATGCTATTTAATTTTACAATGAGATTTAATTAACTCTCCTTTCCCGCCGTCAAAAGCCTCAGCGGAATAATTGTCTTTGCAAATTGTGCAGAGCTTTGGTGCCCTGATTGGACACTCCAGATACCCAATTTGCTCTCAGAGCAGCAGGAAAAACCTTGGGAAGCAGCAATGCTTTATGCCCTGGAGAAAAGGACAGTGTAGTTGCCACAGGAAAGCCACCTCCACCCTCCTCTCCGCAGCCCCAGAAAACCTGTGGTACCAGCAGCCGGCTAGGTGCCATGAGAAGGATTTAGCCCAATGGATAAATTTTGTTCCTCAGCTGCCTTGAGCAGGTGGATCTGTCTGAAGCAAATGTTAGGAATTGGACTTTTTCATATAGCCTTGTTGAAATAACCAGTGCCCCTAGGCCCCCAGAGCCACCAGGGAATGTCTGACTTAACCACAGTTTTACTCATCTTTCAGCTGAGGCAGACCTTCAAACATAAACCTGAGTCTTCCGGGGCACCGGAGGGATTTGTGACCCTCCCTGGAGGTGGTTGGCTCCAAACCTCGGGAATGTGTTATATGAAAAAATAAATGCCTTTTTTTTTTTTAACCATCTGTGAATGAAAAACATTCTTCATATGTTTAACTGTTTCAAATTGCCATATGTCACACAACGCGTGCACACACGCACCACGCACCACGCATGCCTGTTCGGGGGCTGGGATCGAGCTGGTGCTAGAGACTTGGGGCCCCTCTTCCGAGCCTCTGCTTTTTCTTTCAAGGAGGCTCTGGTAAAAAGCTTCCCGGTTTGTACCCACCCAGAAATAGCACAATTTAAATCTTAGTGGGGGTGCTGTGGCTGGCTTTTCTGGAATTTCAACCATCTGCTGCAATTCTCCCCCTCCCCTTTCAACCATTCACTTAAACTGCCCCCATGCTGCCCCAGAATCATAAACATCTGAGGACTAAAACCATGGCAGAATAGGGTAAGGCACTTTTCGTTGCTTTATTTTGTAAGGGGGATGGGTGGGTAGAGAGAAAGGGACAAGGAAGATACTAGAGGACCTTCTGAATTCTACTGTCCCTCGTTAAGTGAACAAGAGGACTAATAAGCGTCTTTCAAAGATTGTTTGCTTGTTTGCTTGAATTAAGTTTTCTGGGGAAAAAAATAAACCAGAGCTTTTCTTATTGTCTTAAGTTCATCATTCATCCCTCAAAACTGTTAAGGGATAATGGCAAAATCCTTAACAGTGCCCTTTGCAGGTTCTGTTTTGGTCTGATCCCACCATGATGATTAAAGGTGGTCAGTGAGCACGGTGGTGACCCATGGAAGCCACGATTCTCTAAATCTAAACAGAAACCTTCTCATGAAGCACCTTTTAAATTGACTCACAGGTATTGCCAAATACATCCTTTGATAGTAAGCAGTGGGTCCTGAGGTTTGCCTACCTGTATCAACCCCCTTCCTGACTTAGTGGCACAAACGTTTCTTTGCCCCAGAGGGTTGACACTGTTCCATTTCCTCTGGATAGGGTTTTTATTTAGTTGTGATCATGTGACCCAATTCTGTACAAGTAGATATAAGAGACTCAGAACTTCTGGAAAAAGCTGTTCTGGAAGGCAGGTAATGTTCACTAATATCTGGTTCTCCTTTACTTCTGGGTACATGGAAAATTGTCCCTCCCTACCCTCTACAAGTGACACAGGGCCATGGTAGAGTTCCGGCCAATGAAATCTAAGAGCAAGTCACTTCAGGCCAAAAGATTTAACAGCAGCCTTCACTTCCCTTGCCATCACAAAATCTGAAGTTCTCTTTAAGATGAGAACCTCAGTCAGTCTGGGTCCATTATGGTGAATGGACCAGCAAATCTGTGCAAGACTTGGAGCATGAACAAGCAATGCACTTTTATCATTTTTAAGCCGCTAAGATTTGGAGGTGATTTGTTACTGCAATGCAATCTATTTCATCATGACTGATACAGGTCTTCTCGCTCTTGTGAAACAGACATAAGATGCAAGAAGGAAGAGCTTCTTTTCCCACCCTGGAGACCACTTTGTAAGAATATGACACTTGGGGCTGCTGCTGCCATCTTGCAACCATGAGGTGCTGGTGGTGGATCCATTCATTTCGGAGGAAAATGCCAGCACATTAAGACAAAAAGAAACTGACCCCTTGACAACATCATTGAACCACAGAATGAACCTGGAAGAGTCTGTCACCAGACTTCCAATGTGAGACAAGAAACCTCTTGTTCTTATGCCACTTTCAGTCAGATATTCTCTTATTTGCAGCCAAAAGCATCCTAACTGATACACTACAGAAGAGCTTATCTGCCTCTCTCCTTTCTGTATCTTTTTGGTCTCCATCTGTCCAGCCATCCATATATCCATCCATTCTTTCCTGTAACCATCAGATATAACACTTATTTTTCAGGCCATGACAACCATGGGAACTGAAACATAGCAAAAGACCCTCATGGTTTTAACTAAAACCATACACAGATTCCCTGGAACTCTGGCTCCACCAAATCACCCCAGTGATCACTGTGCTGGTCTTATTACTGACCACCTCCAGGATTCCACACTGACTCTTAAGGTATTGCTGGAAAGCTGAGGGTTGTCTGGGCTACAGGGCCTCTTTCTTGACTACTTTCCATTTTTACATTTTGTCCTTGTATAAACATGTTTCCTGTATATAAGTGCTATGCTGGGCACTACTGTGACTTCACGAAACAAAACATAGTGACTGCCATGGAAAAGAGACAGGTTGAGTGGGCAGGGAGGGGAGACAGACAAATCGACGGGCCAGCTAAATACAGGCCTGGGATCTGCAGGTCCCCTGCAGCTTCTCCCCATGTTCTCTCTCTCGCTTTTTGGGGGGATAATTAGGTCTATTTATTTAATTATTTTTTAATAGTGGTACTGGGGATTGAACCCAGGACCTTGTGTATGCTGACCATGCACTCTACCACTTGAGCTATGCCCTCCCCACCGCCATGTTCTCTTCTGGACCAGTCTGCCTACCACATCTGTGTCCAATGCTGGTCACTCATATTAGCACGCTGTGCCTGTCCTGTGTGCTCCAAACCTTCACAGCCAGGGATCCGTCAGGCCCTGAAAGGACTTTGCTCTTTGAGGTCTAGACTGATGCCCAGAGGTGGGTGAGGCTTTTCTTTCATTCTCCATTTGCCACATTGCAGCCCTGCTTTTCCCCCCTCTAACCAGTGGCTGCTTCAGGACAGTCCCTTACCTGCGAGGTGACTTCCTTAGCATCCACCACAAGGACTGGAAGGCAGTCTTCATCTCTGTTCTGCGATGCCTGGCTCTGGGACCATAGATCCCATCAGAGCTTGAACTGGAATGAGTTCTGTAGAAGCAGACACTCAGATGACTTTGGGGTACTAGATGGCTTTTTTTAAGAGAATAGTGGCTGTGAACAAAAGGCAGAGACGGCAGGATTAGGCGGAGGAAGAAGCAAAACTATGATGCAGGACTAACCAGTCTCAGGCAACCCAGTACACCGTGTAGGGCCGCCACGGCCAGGCCTGTGCCCTGCTCCACCTCACAGTCACAGACGAGAGGTGCTCCAGGGAGAGCGCGGCCTGGGGCGAGGCCGGCTCTGCAGCTGAGGAGGCCGCCACCCAGCCGGCAGCGGGAGCTCTGTCTGCTGAGCCCCTGCCGCTGGGCGGCAAGTCCTTCCCTGGAGGGGATCTGGGGGACACAGCTCTCCCCAGATGACTCAGACTGCACGCAACAGGGCTGTGGCCTTGCACAGGGCCTGAGGCAGGCATGGGACGTCCTCCACAATGTGCTTCGCGGCTCGTGGGTTCTACAAAGTGAGCCCTTCATTTTCCCATCATAGAAGGAGGGGGAAGCTGGTGGGAGGACCCAAAGAATAACTGTGTGTAAGTTAGGCGGGAAAAGGAAACAAAGCACCGCAACAACCTGAGGAGGAAAAAACCGGAACCTTGGCCCTCTCCAGACGCCCTCTCTCATTGTCTCTTTTCCAGCCTGAGACCCAATAAAAGCATCTAGGCTAGGAATTTCCTTAAAGTGTCCTGGACAAGAACCAGGGATGTCTGCACGGACTTTTCTTCCAGATTTCTGCCAGAAATGTTCAACCAAATGATGGCTGCTCTTCCTTGTATTTGGAAATCCAAATAGGTAAGGAGAAATCTCTTATCTTGTTCCACAAACTCAAGCCCTAGGAATTCCACCGCCGGCCGCATTTCCTACCCCCTCCCCAGCCACCTTGTGCTCACCCCGCACTGACCATCCTTCAGGGAACTGACAAGTGTGTCCCTTTGACGTGACCAGCCATGCAAATGTTGTGAGATCACTTCCTATAAGTCTACAACATGGCATGTTTAAAAGTTCAGAGCAATTTAAAGTGCAAGTATTACTCTGAAAATGCTCCCTAATTAATAAATGTTCTACATTTTTATGTGGGAATGTTTAATATTTAATTTTTCAATAATTTTATCATTTATAATTTATTAAATTTATTTTGTGGCTTGTATTTATTAAAAATTGATATACTTCCTATTTCTTTTACTTCAATGTTAGATTATTTTTATGCAAAATTAAAAGAACGGGTGCTTTTAAGTCACACAAGACTTTTTTTTCTTAAAGCCTCAGTCGCAGTGTATTAAAATTCCAATATCCTAGGGCTCCCTTATGATAACTCTCCCGGCATTTTCTCAATGACTATTGCATTTGTGTAGGTCAAGGGATCAGAAGCCCTTTGGAAGTTGCCTGAGATATTCAACTTTTTTCTCCGATGAGCTGGGAGTAGAGGTTATTGTGGTGCTAAATTTCATGGTGTTGGAATGGTACGAACTTGGAGCCACAGTGGTCTACCTGCCCCTGAAAATTCAGACCCTGTGTCAAGATGGGTTGAGACAAGATTGCTGGCCTTCAGAGCTTGACAGGTCAAGTGCGTTGGTTTCCAGTCAGGCAAAACAACAGAAGGGAGGGGCTGGCAGAGAATACTAGGCATGGAGTTGGTGTTAAATACCCTAACCATTCAAAAGTAAATATTTTCAAAGAAACAAAACATGTGTGAAGTCAAGGATTGAAGGATTAGGAAACAAAATGATTTCTTCAATGCTAAAACTGTTTGCTGATTCTTTTTGACTAAGAAATCTTGCAATTTGCTTTCTCTCCCTTATGCCAAACAACCTACAAACACTCAACAGCTTTAACCAGGAAGGAGGCAACAGGCTGATAATCCCAAAAGAATGGACAGAGCCTCCGAAGTTCCTCTGTAACGTCAGGAAGATCATCGAAGTGAAGATAAAACCCCAAGACCCCAACCCCAAGGTGGATCCACACTAAGGCACTAGCCTGTGCTGACTCCCCTCTGCCTGGCAAAGCAATAAAGCCGCTCTTTTCTATCCTCCCAAAACTCTGCCTCCGAGTCTCAACCTGTTTTCGGGGTACAGAGGCTGCTTTCGTGGCAACAGGATCTGGATTCTGTAAGTCTGCAGCCTCTTCAAGAGAACATTGAGACTTTGAACTGAAATCTGCGTATTGGGCTGCAAGTCCTCGGAGGTGGAGGGAGGGCCGTTGTTCACGGTCTCCTTCCTACACTGTGGATTTTAGGCAAGCTCAGGTCACGATTAAGGTCAGGAGACCACATGTGCATTAAGTGGAGGAGGTTCAGTGCACACAGGTCTATTGAGCATTTACTGTGAGAGGTACCCATGAGGTCAGATAGAAAGAGAGGCTCAAGGGGTGAGAGGGCATTTCAGTGAACTTCGGCCTCTTGAACAACAGGTGGGAAGCATGACCAAAATTCTACCACAAAGGCCTGTGAAACTGGGCTGTAGAATGGCTGTGAGATGCTGGCTTAAAAAATATGATATAAAATCGTTAATGTCAAAATCTGCCACTCATCACATTTGACATTTTTAATGACAGCTTGTGAATGTGTCTTCTCACCCCTGTTAGAACCGAGGGCAGAGTCCACCTCTGTTGTATCTTTCTTTCCCTGTATCCCATGCAGGGCTTTGCTCATGGGAACTCCCATAAAGACCAGCCAAATGAATTCGTGTTTCTACCCAGAACATCTCTAGCTTGTAAGCCACAGGATGATAGGATGGATGCATTTTTCTTTTATTTTTTTTAATTAAAAAAATTTTTGGCGGGGTAATTAGGGTTTGTTTGTTTATTTATTTATTTATATGGAGGTGCTGAGGATCGAACCCAGGCCTCGTGCATGCTAAGCACATGCTCTACCACTGAGCTATATACCCTTCCTACTCGTTTTTCATCAGTGTGTTTTTCCAAGGAGCCTAGAAGCGTGCTTTGCATTGAAGGTGCTGAATAAATGATGGTTCAGTTGAAGAGAAACCTTTTTCTGATCCAGGCCTCCCCTTGTGCCCTTCTCCCAACCTGGCAACGCTGAGTTGGGGCTCCTTTAGTGCCAAACACAGCTCCCTCCTGTAATGTAGCTGCTGAGCGTCTGTAGCATTTTGATATAATGCATTAAAACATTTCCTCAGCCAAGTGTTTTACACAACATAAAATATTTTCCTATGCTAATGTTTCTTTTATTGAGTTTTTTACAAAAAAAATTATCACACATTCTACAGATATTCAGCAACACTTACTCAACTGAAACACAAAATAAAATTACAGAAACACCAAATACAGACATTCTCTCAAATTAACTGGAAGGAACTGATTGTTAGTGGGGAATAAACTCCACGATGTAAACTGTGGCATGGCCCCTGCCTAGGACTCTATTTTGTCAACTGCCACGTTGGTGGGGCACTTTCCAGGTGGGTCAGCTCACCTGTCCCTTCATCCGCTGGCCCAGCAGTCAGGAGGGAGAGACCGAGCATTCCAAGATGAAGCTCCTTAAGACGGCTTATACTGTCGCGCCAAGGGTCACAAAGCAGGCAGATGCTGCACATCGTACAGCCCAAGATGAAGGGAAGTGAGGAGGATACGTCGACTCAGCAAGAGCTACCGAGTTGTGAGAAACACTCCCGGCCAGAAGACAGTGGAAGTGGCCTCACCCTAGGGAAGGACCAAGGTCTGGGAAAAGGTGCCATGGAGATGTTCAAGGAGAGCAGATAGTAAAGGTCAGAGTGTGGAGGTGAGAGCGTGAGCAGGAGGAGGTGTAGGGAGGGTGGCAGATAGAAATCAGTGAGGGGAGGTCATGTGGGGCTCTTCTGTTCTGGGAAGGGAGGCCACAGCTTGTGGATGGCGCTTAGGGAAGCCTTAGAGGAGTAGAACCACCAAAAGCTCAATTGTTATACTTCCATTCCCAACTCTGAATCACCAGTTTGGTCCCCCTGTGAGTTTAGAGGTAAAGAGCCGAGAAGCCTAGCCCCTGGCTGGTCGGGTTAATAGCACACATGCCTACGTGCATCATTTCTGAACCTTGAAATCACCCATGGATTCCTCATGATGACTATTTTTGCTCCTAGTTGACAGATAAGGAGACCAAGCACCACAAAGTTTAAGTATCTTGCAGAATGGGGGACCCAGGACTGGAGTCCAGGCCCTTTGGCTACTCACCCACTGGTTTCCTTTCTATCTCTGTTCAAATTTCACCCTCTCAGTGAGAGCAATCACCATGTATAAGGAGGAACCCTCCCTCCACATCAGCACCTCCTCACCCCCTTTTTCCTTCTCTAACACTTATTATCATCAGAAATCCTAATAATTACTTGTCTGCTTGTTTATTGATCTTGCTCCCTCCCCCCCGCTACAGTGCAAGCTCGGTGCCAGCAGGATTTGTCTGTTACACTCAGCTCGGTAGCCTCCAAACCTAGAATGTGCGCAGCATGTTACCCTGGCCTAATGCTACTGGAAATATGTGGACCAGGACTTCTGAATCATCCAGGGATTCTTGCTCCGATGCCTGGGGTCAGGCCTGTGATGCTCACGTGGCTGTTCTGGGGACCACTTGCACGACATTTGATTTTCCTTTAGCTCTGATTTGGTGGTGGGTGGAGATGCTGAAGAGGGCAAGGCAGGGCCAGAACAAAGGGGAATAACTGAAAGGAATGTCTTGTACGTAGTTTTCTATCCTAAGTAATACCTCTTTGAGCTCATGTGCATCTTGAATGTGTGATATTTCTAAATGGAAAATAAGAACTAGGTACTTAGCTAACTTCTATCCCATAGCACTCTGATAAGCCACTAAGCCTCGTATGCATCCAGTCCCCCTTGTGAGCGCTCTTGCTGCACTGCTGTTGAAAACTTGGCTCAATTCGTAAGCCTGCCTTAAAAACAGAAAAGCCTCAAAGGCTGCAGCTGAAGGAACCAACTCTCTCAAACAGGGATTTTCTTTAGGGTCTGTTTGGCAAACACGTATGTTTCTTACTCTGAGGCAGGCCATGTCAGCAGTTTAATTTAAAACATCAAATGAGAAACAATCTGTCTGGTATAACCTTTTGCCGGTGAAATGAACAGCCTCTGAGCCAGCTCCCAGAGAACACTCTCATTATCCTGGTCTCCGTGACATGGGACATATTGTCTCTTTTCTTGACTTGACCTTAACACATCACTGATGCAAAACATATTTCTGGTTTGAAAAATAGTCATCTAGAAAATAAAACCATTTTATCGTCTCAGCCACAGTTCTGAGCCTCAGCACTATTGAAAATGTGTTTTATTTGTTTGATTTGTACCACTGACTGGTTCTAGCCTCTTAAAAAATTAGGGAAATATTTGTGAGCAGAGAGGTACCCTGCAAAAATATATTCTTTCCATTCAGAACAGAAGGTCAACAGACTAAGATCAATGGGAATATGGACTCTTTGATTCTGGTCACACAATGTTCTTGGAAACTGAGGGATAAAAGGAGTTTCGTTTGGAAGTAAAGACTCTGGATGAAACTAAAGAAGAAATATATACACTCTCCCTATCTGTTTAAAGTAGCAAAAATGTGATCCACATCATGGAGAGTTTCAGTGGAATGGGGAGAGGAAAATTAGGGACCATTTAATTTAATGAGGTACTTTCAGAGACGAGGAAACTGTGGCCTGGTCGGGAGACTTACTCAAAAATATGTAGCTTTAGCAGACAGAGGCAGGACTAGAATTCAGGTCTCCTGGTTTGCAACTAGTGATCTCTCACGTGACCTGCTTTCTTCCCTGATAAAAGTCCTATACACCAGATGCACTTGTCCTAATTGGTGCATTACTTACACGAGAGCCTCACTGCAACTACATCTGTTAGGATTAGCATCAACTACTACTGACAGTGGCTAGAGCAAGATCAACATTTATATTTCACTCATTGAAAAGAAGTCCAGTGGTGGACAGACCTGGTATAGGGACTCCACAGAAATCAGGGACCCACTGTATTTCTGAATTTTTCCCCCACCCTCCTATTGTCAATTTGTGACCTAAGATGGATGCTGAAATTCCGACTACATGCTGGCAGCTGTGAAGAAAGATAGAGGGCAAAGGGGCTCTCTTCTGCTGTCTCTTTCTCTTTCAAGGAGACGTCCACAAATTTACTTCCAACCACTGCTGCTTATATCTCACTAGCCAGAACTTACATTGCTATAAAGGACTTCATGTCAAATCTGGGTTCTATTCCTGAGGAAGAAAAAGAGCACGAGGACTGGCGACGAGCTGTCCCGGCCACTGTACAAAGCGTATGTGTATCACGGAAAGCACTCCTCGGTCACGCCTAAACTCAGCCCTTTGAAAACCAGTACATTTGAAGTTATGGTTCTGGGAGCGGTAGAGCAGCCTGTATAAGACCAACCCTCCCACAGGTAACAATTCAACTCTATGAAGAAACAAAAACAAAAAACCTCTTGAAGTCACTGGAGAACAACCAAAGTAGGCAGTTATTAAAGGGAAGTCAACCATTTAAGGAAAGGAAGCACATTCATTGCATGAGATCCACTCTGACGTAGCTTTTCCCCTGAGGGGACTCCTCAGTCTGTGTGGTACCAGGACAGTTAGAACCTGAGCAGAAAGCTGCTGAATACAGACCTGAAGAGTCAGGGAAGAGCGAACAGATGGGAAATTGAATGGTAAATCCTGGAAATGAACGAGACCCATCAGTTTATAGGCAGATGTCAACTCTACACCAAGCCCTGGCTGACTCCTGTTCTGTGCAGGCAGTGGGGAGACTATAAAGAGTCCAGTAAAGCAACACTTGGAAGGCTGAAAAGATTAAAAAGATATTTCAGCTCTGCCAACACAAGCAAGAAAGAGTTTAAGTCTCTCCAAGTTAGAGGGGCTTGACTATTATTTTTTCAAATAATTTTCACCTCTCTTCCTTTTTCCCTCCTTGTCTGGGATTCAAATCACATATATTAGGCTATTTGTACTACATGCCACTCAGACTTTGTTCTGTTTTCCCCCAGCTTTTGTTCTCTCCATTCTTCACACTGGATCATTTCTATTGCTATATAGTCACGTCCACTGACTCTTCTCCCAGCTCACATTTGCTCTTAAATCCATGTTCAATAGATTTTCTATTTCAGATGTTGTACTTTTCAGTTCTAGAATTTCCATTTTTTAAATTCAATTTCTATTTCTCTGTTGAGAGTCCCCATCTGCCCACTCATTGTGGCCGTTTTTTTCTCTAAAGACTTGGGCATATTTATAATCGTTTCTTTAAAGTCCTTGTCTGCTAATTCCAATATCTGGCTCATATCAGGTCTATTTCAACCGACTGAGCTTTTTCTTGAGTATGAGTCAGATTTTCCTTTTCCTTCACGTATCCATTAGCTTTCGATTATACAAAGGACATTGCAGACCATATGTTGCAGAGATTCTGGCTTCTGTCATCTTCCTCTTTGACTTTTTACTTTTTTCCATGAGGTAGTTATGGACTATTGGCTGATATCTTTGAACTTATAGAGCCTTGATTACAGAGAAACGCAAATCTCTTTGTTGGAGAGAAAACATAAATCATCAATAGCAGGATTGAACAGGGGTATCATTACTGACCTTACAAACATTAAAAAAATTACCGGGAATTATAAACAACTTTATGCCAATATTCTATAGCTCAGATGTAATGAAAAATGTCCCTTGTGTTATCCTGATACAAGAACAAATTTCACCGGGGAATTCTTTTAACCATTCAAGAAATAAAGAATACCAGTTTTACATACCCTTTCAGAAAATAGAAGGACATTAAGATGCTAGAGTATAGCAGAAGAAAATAAGTGAAAGAATCTATATGATCATATCAACTTCAAGAAATACTCAAAAAAATTTCTCTAAGATAAAGAAAAATGATATTAGAAAAAGCAATAGGTATGAATAATTATTAAAATATTAAGAAGGACATTTGACAAAATTCAACATCCATCTATAATAAATGCACTTAGCAAAAATATAAGTGAATCTTTTCAGTCTTATGCTGGGCATCTACAAAACCCTAAAGCTAAGAGCATACTCAATTGTGAAAGATTAAATGCTTTTCCCTAAGATCAGGAACAAGGAGGTAAGTTCTCACCATGTATATGCAATATTGTGCTGGAGTTCACAAGCCAGTGCAATAAATCAAGTAAAAGAAATAAAAGGCATAAAGATTGGAAAGAAATAAGAATTATCCTTATAACTGCAGATTTTTTTGGATTAAAAAATCCTAGGAATCTGTAAAACAACTACTAAGAACTAATAAGTGAATTTAGCAAGGTTGCTGGATACAAAGACAATGTACAAAAATAAGTAGCATTTCTATGTACTAGTAGCAAACAATTCAAAAATGAAAAAATATAGTAGCATCAAAATGTAATATACATAGGAATAAATTAATAAAAGCAGTACAAGACCTCTACTCAAAGCTATTCTGAGTTGCTGAGAATAATCACTGAAGACTGTAATAAATAGAGAAATACACTATGTTAATAGACTAGAAGACTCAATATTGTTAAGATGTCAATTATCCTCAAATTTATCCAGACATTGAAACAAAAGCCCAATTAAATTTCTAATGGGCCCCTAAAACGGCTAAATTTGAAAGACTGACAACATCAAATGTCGATGAGGATGTGTAATAATTGAAACTCTCATTCACTGGTAGTGGTGGAAAATGGTATAACCCTTTTAGAAAACAGTTTGAGAGTTTTCTCGTAAGGTCTATGTTTATACACATACCCTATGACTCAGCAATGCCACCCCAAGCAATTCCACTCCTAGAAATATATCCCATAAAAAGAGTTACAAAAATGTTTATAGCTCCTTATAATAGTCAAAAACATTCTAAATGTCTATTAATAGGATAAATAAATTGTGCCACATGTATCACTACTCAGCAACGATTGATACACATAGCAGGATGAATCTCAAAAATGATCATCTGAGGGAAAGACATTAGACACAAAGAAAATGCACTGTATGATTCCATTTATAAGATGTTCAATAACTGGCAAAAATAGTTTGTGATAGAAATCAGAACAGTGATTGAGGTGGGGTGAGGGGATTGGGGAAACTTCTGGGGTGGTAAACACATATGTATTTGTATATGTATACACATACACACACATACGCTGTATAGCTGGTCTTATATATATTATATAGCTTGTTTGAGGTGCCTGTTACAAAAGTCTACATATTTGTCAAAATGTAAAGAACTGTACCTTAATATGTGTGCATTTCATTGTAGGTAAATTATACCTCAGTTGAAAAAAATGTTACTTTTGAAAACGTGATTTCCCATCAGTTGGGTATCTTGTTTTGTTCTAAGCAGGTATAGTAAAAGCTCTCCTATCAAACGTGGTAAGGATAGTTAGATAGTTAGTTGGTTATTTAAAATCATTTAAAAATATATATGGATACATATTTTTCAATGTTTTATTTTTAGTATAAACACAGGCACATATATGTATGTATGTGTGTATATATATATACATATATACACACACACACATTCATTTGCTAATCTTTTGATGTTTAGCCAAGGCCTTTTTTCTTTGAGCTATGTTCTACATTGTCATTATTGAATAAACCATCTCTATAACATATCATCCAAGATTTCTAGTTTTAACTTCTTTAAAAAGAAATAAGAAATTAAATTCATTTTTGAGTAATCTAAATGCAAAGTGCTTTGAGGTTTTTATAATTTTGTCCACATTCTACATCTTGTGTGCCCTATAGCTGACCTGAAAGATTGTGTGCTCTCGTTTCATCTGAATTTCCAAAGCATTTGACTTTGTTTCTATAGCAGAAAAGTGACAACTCTCTTTTTCCCATTCTTATTTCATTGGTTTACGTGATATTTAATTTAAGTACATCATCACAGTAACCATACAATTTTTCACTGAAGCACTGCTCAGATCCCTGTAACGTCTCATTTAAATCCAAGATAATGGCCTTCTTCCACACAAAAAGATGTAATACAGTCATAGGAAGATAAAGGGCTAAAGTTACAGGAAGAGGACGGGAAAGAAAGTGTTGTCTTTACAATCAATAAACCTCTTAAAGGGTCCCTCACCTTCCTTGCCCTCTTTGCACAGCTTTTGCCCGTAGAGCTGTGATCCACAGTGAAACCGTGGCAATCCTCTCAGACCTTTCCTCCCTATGTTCTTTCTTTCCTCTGAAATGGGAAGGCAAAGGTTGGCTTAAAGGTCTCTATAACCATTATTTCTGAGGTGATCAATAAACACATAAAATGGTACCCAGCTTTTTTAATATTCTGGAGAATACAGACTAAACCATGACAAGATACCACAACAGGGCAATCGGAAGCAAATAGGTGATCAATAAGAACTTCCGTATTTTGCTGGTGGAAATGCGAATTGGTTCAACACCTTTGGAAAATGGTGTAGCATCACCTAATAAAACTGAAGATGTGCAGATAGTGGCAGATAGTGGCAGATAGTGGCACTTCCTCTCCTAAGTATGTAGGCGGGAGATGTGTGCTTGTGTGCACATGATACCTGTATGAGAATGCTGCTGGCAGCTGAATTTTTAACTGTCCCAAACTGGAAACAAACCAAATGCTTTTCAGTAGTAGAATGGCATTTCCACACAACAAAACAGATAGATCCTACAAGCACTGTCAAGTGAAAAAAGGAAGTTGCCAAACAATACACACAGTATGACTCTTTCATGCAACATTCAAAACCAAACGAAACTGAATTGCATTTTAAACGATGCCTATAGGTAGTAGCCAAAAATAAAAGCAAAAAAAATATTCCTCTCAAGGCCAGGAGAGGGATTGTATCTGAAAGGAGGGAGACACTTGGGCTTTGGAAGGGGAATTTGGGGTGGGGGCTTCCCGGGCAGAAGTGCTGCTCTGTTTCTTGACTTAAGTGGTGTTTGCTTTGCAATTTTTTGCAACTGCGTGTATATGTGTTATATGATTTTCTCTGTGATATTCACAACAAAATGTTTTAGAACACGGAGTGTTTTGCATAATTCATTTAATTCTCTCTGCCACCACCATCTCCTCACCTCCCCCCAAATTCCATGTTTAGGGATCACTTTCAAATGTATCACGAATCCTTGGAGGCATGAAGATTCTGATCACTTATTTTCTTAGACTCCTTGGATAATTGTAAGAATGAAATATATTAGGAAGAAATGGGGACAGAAACAGTCAATGGCAGCCACGGGAAAAAGTAAGGAAGAGGACTAAACATCCATTAGTGTACATTGGAGCAAATTTGGTCATCTAAACTATCTAATAACGAGGGATGCCAGTAACTTAATTTACACATTAAACCCAATTATTTAAGTTATCTATGAGCGTCCCTCCCAGTATTTACCTTCATGAACCCTGACTAGTAATCCATCTTTTGATTTGGAATCAAAGAAACCCTAGTAAAAGCTTCATTGAAATCCAATTATCAACATGTCCTTTTTTCCACTTACGCCGATAAGTGACTCAGTTGCAAGATGCTGCTGAAATTACAGTAGGGCCATTTGTTAACCAAATCAAGCTTGCTGAGCTTTCTCCATTCATTTTGGTATTATTTACAAAATCACCCTAGTTAGTAGCCACCCAGGCCCATCAAGGTAGCATCTATTTTTTTTTTTTTAAAAATAACATTCCTTTTAAAAAAGCCCTTCTTGAGTCATTAATTTTTCATTTTCCATTATGTTAATCACTGAAAACTCCAAGGAAGAAAGAAGACTAAACAGACTGCATTCAGTAGACATCATTTGTGATTGTGTGGTACACGTGAGCACGTGAGCGTACACACATACACATGCACACGCAATCCCACACACAGGCACGCCATTGGGAGGTTTCAGGCTGAAGAAGAGAACTCAGTGAGTGCCCACTGGCCTGGCCTAGCTATGCATTCTCACTCCACTTGACAGTGATACGCTCATCTCCAGATCTCCCCGGTTATGCCAAACTGTAGAAAAAGCACAAGAAACCTCCATCCATCACGTGGTGAATAAAAGAGCTGAAATAAACACTTGCCCTTTGGCTGTTTCTCTTTTCTCAGGCTGATGGCATCCAAACACAGTTTTATTAGCCAAGCAAAATCATAGGAAAGGGGATGTTCTTTAGGAGATGATTTTAGTTTTTCGAAGTTTATTTCCTGGAAATAAATTTTAGGGACTGAAGAAGACACATTACTACATTTGTATCTACTAACTATCTCAAGAAACTGGGATTAATTTGAATAAGCATAATGCTTAACAGGAAACAATCTAATATCCACCAGTGATAGTATGGGTAGGTAAATTGTGGTTTATTCATATAACGAAATGGATAGACTTGACTCTGACTGTTCATGTCAACTAAAGATTATCTCATTATCAGACAAGTCTCTGTATTACTAAAAGGTTTTGATATCAGATTTGTCTGTGTAATTAAAAATGAAGTGATAATGAAAGGGCCCCCCACTGCTTTACAAAACAGTGCAGCAGTCTTTTGATTCCTGTGGTAATGACATGACAGATATGCCACAAGAATTCTCACAGCTGTCTCTGTGCCACATACTATTTCACTTAAAATTCCAATGATGGTCAGCTAGAAACCAGGGAGGCATGCAGTGCTAAGCGTCCAGCACAGGAGAGGAGAAGGATGAGACTGGCATGTTCTCTCACTCTGCCATCTGCTTAGACATGGGATTGCGTCAGCTCTGCTTCACACAAAGCTGACCTCCACTGCCGAAGGGTGAGGAACCCTGCATCTAGGTTTAGCAATCTCGGATAATCAATCAATTTAAACAAGGTATAAAACTCTTTCCCTTAAAATTCAACAAACTATTTGAAACAAAGTAATTTCTTACATATTCATATATTATGAAGCATATTAGTAAAACAAACACTGGAGAAGCCACTCTTCAACTCACGAAGTGGAACCTACAGATTCAGTTGAAGCCCTCCATGTGGTCCCACGGCTGCCCACCCAAGGGTAACCACTGTTCTGAAACTGAGCTATTGTTATCTGTTCCTTTTTCCATTTTTATTAATACACGATGTCCCTAAATAATAGCTTCTTTAATTTTGCTTGTTTTCACTTGATTCCAGGATAGAACACGCTCCTGGCTGTCTTCCAACCTCTTAGGTTCCTCAGTTTCTTTAAAGAGTTTCCTTCCTGTCCCTGCCTTCCAATTTTGCAGTGACCAAAGATACAGTCCTTAGACTTCATTTTCTACCTAAAGTTATGGATGATGGCCACAGATGATGATTTCAGACAGGCTCATGATTTTAAGTGCCATTTGTATACCTCTCCTGAGAACTGGACTTCTATATTCCACAACATACTCAACACACTCACTTCAATGTCTAATGAGCATCTCAAAATTAACTCATCCAAAACTGAGCCTTTGATATTCTCCTCCAAAATCTTTTTTCTTCTCTGTTAACAAATGGACACTCCATTATATCTTTAAACACTGTCTTTCCCTTATCCTATTTTTTCTTGTGCAAGATTAGATAGACATGTTGGAAGGTCTCATATTACGTCTCACGTGTCTTAATCTCTCAGTCATCCATATGGATATTATCCACACAAAAGAAAAAAGGCTGCACATGGAAAGAGCCTAAATATCCATCAACAGATAACTAGATAAAGAAGTCATGGTATATTTATACAATGGAATACTACTCAGTCATCAAAAAGAATAAAAATGCCATTTGTAGCAACATGAATGGACCTGGAAAATGTCATTCTAAGTGAAGTAAGCCAGAAAGAGAAAGAAAAATACCATATGATATCACTTATATGTGGAATCTTAAAAAAAAAAACTTATTTACAAAACAGAAACAGACTTCACAGACACAGAAAACAAACTTATGGTTACCAGGTGGGGAAGGGAGTGGGAAGGGATAAATTGGGAGTTCTAGATTTGCAGATACTAACTAATATAAATAAAATAGAAAGACAAGTTTATACTGTATAGCACAGGGAACTACATTCAATATCTTGTACTAACTTATGGTGAAAAAGAATATGAAAATGAATGATGTCCTATATAACAGAAGTATTGTGCTGTACACCAGAAATTGACGCAACATTGTAAACGGACTATACTTCAATAAATATATGTATATAAAAAGAAAAAAGGCTGTTTTTTTTCAATTTTCCATTTATTTTACTTATCTCTAACTTTCAGTTTATCTCTATAGCTGAATCTGTTCTACCAAAGCCTTTCCATTTTAATTTTCAATTATTGTATTTTTCATTTCTAAAAATTCTAGTTCTTTTGGTAGGTCCTTTTTTATTTTTCTTACATATATTATAAATAGTTTTTAATATTTTGACTATTTCAAGCATTTATTCTAAATTTATGTATCTTAACATTTAATATCGATGTCTTTGAGGATGTAGGTCTATGGTTTGTTTTTTTCCTGTTGACTTGAACTAATACTGGCTTATTCCCTTTGTCATCTAGATTGTGAATTTATATTTGCTAGCACTCTTTGTGGGGTCTGAGGCCTGGGATGAATTTGTCTGCTTTTGTCATGCAATGAGAACTCCAGAGATGAATCCTTTAAAAAAATACAACAATAAGCAACACAGACGATGCAAATAGTAATGTGGATTCAGATAAACCCATGTGAATGGTGGTCGGCGGTCATTAGTTTCCAGGAAAACCTTTTAAAAGAACAACCCATGAACAGGCAAGCCTGAAAACGGTAATTTTTCTTACTGTCTGCCTTCCAGTTTTTGTTCTGCTTTGTTCTATTTTAGTTCACTCTTTGTAAAAGGATATTGCTTTTCAGGGATCCTGGTTTCAGGTGAGGAGGACTGTGACTTGATGCTCCCAGTACAGAACTGGCCCAAGTTCTGTACACATTATCTAGGCAATAGTAATCAATACAGTGTGCCACATTCTAGTAGTTTCCATGCTTACCTTTCTAGAGACAAAAGTTTAGCATGCATCAGAATCACCTGGAAGATTTTCTAAAACACAGATTGCTGGGACTTATTTTTTGAGTTTCTGATTTAGTAGTGCTAACGTGGGGTCCAAGAATTTGTATTTCTAGCAAGTTACCAGGTGATGCTGATTGGTTTGGGGACCACACTTTGAGATCCATTCTTCTAGACCAAGTGTCAGTAAACATCTGTAAAGCGCTAGGCAGTAAATATTTTTGACTTCATGGACCGCATGGCATTTTTCACAACCACCAAACTCTGCTGTTACAGCATGAAAGCGGCCATAAAGAATCTGTAAACAAATGTGTATGACTGTGTTCCAACAAAGCTTTATTTACAAAAATATACATCTGGCCATGTTTAGCCTGGGGCCATACTTTAGCGAACCCCCTGCTCTAGACTGATGTTCCCACTGTTTCTGGCCATGAAAGGTTTCTTTTGCTTTCTTACAGGCACATCCAGTCATTAAAAAGGGTTTTAAAAAATTGCAATGAAAAATTTTACATATTACATAGCAGAAAATCCTTCAGGGTCTTCATTTCATCGTATTTCCATAAATAAAAAGTCTTGTGTTTAAATTCCTACTTGTTGAAGGAATTTAGGGAAAGACTTCTCTAGTGGATCTGTTCTTTCCTACTTTCTTTCCTGTTTTTTTCAGTTAGCCATGAAACGTTTATGAATAGCCCTTGTTTTTTCTCTAGAACCTTTTCCTACCGACTGCTTCTAAGGGATGTATCCTCCTCTAACACGCTGAACTTGACTTGCTGTCTCATCTGCTCGTGCCTTTGCGTGTTTTTCCATTTTCCAGGCTGCTCTCCCTTCCTTCCCCACAGTAAGTTTCATAAACTCCTGCTACTCCTTCAACCCTCACTGAAACATCCTCTTCAGTGAGGTCCTTCCTTCCCAAACCTGCTACTCTGTCCTACGTGTTCCTTCAAATTATGCCTGTTATTAGCTCTCTTCTGTTCCACCGCTCTGGTTAATTTTTAAGAACCTTTCCTTGCTAGGCTTTGAGCAACATGAAGATGGGAACGACTTGTATTTATTTTAAATGCCCAGTGCCTGACACAGGTTTTTCACTCAATACATTTATTTGTTAACTTTTGAAAAATTGAATAAATGGCTAAGCAAATGAGTAAGTGTTTAAGGAATAGTATTTTAAACAAACCACTTGCTTAAACCCTTGACATTTTCATCTTATCTCAGTACTCACTGGCCAAACAAGAACCTCCTAAACCCAGTCTTGTTTATTATTTTGGGTTAGTCAAACCTACATAAAGTCTGTAGTGAAACACAAGCACAGGGACCATTGCGCGCATCACACCCAGCCAGCAACAGGGAGGCCATTTATTGTCTCTAAAATAAAACAAAAGACATTTTGTTTTGTTTCTCTTTTATTGCAACCCATTGCAAGGTCAAAAGATTCACAGAAATATAGAAACTACAAACTGGATGAATTTCCTTTATCCACTCAAAAAGACATTAAAGATAAAGGACCAGAATTTTCCACTACAGCAATATATTTCATAGTCTTTATTCTGAAAATACTGTTGACATTTTGGAGAGGATAAAAAGCCCTGCATTAAACATGTTCACATGTATTTATGACATTCTAAGCAAAAAAAAACAAAAAAACCCCAAAAAAACCAAAAAACCAAAAAAACCTCTATATTGCCCAGAAAAATCATTTGAGGCCTTATTTCAAAGCATCTAATGAGGACACATTCAACAACCATCACAGGATCATTCAAGGTGATGCTTTTTCTGGTTGTTTATTGAGATTAATGCTTTGAGGCTGGATATGATATTTCTACAGATTCCTACAAATATACCAAAGCAGTTTTCCAGGTTATGATGCATCAGGCTTTCTGGATTAGTCAACATCTTAAAGAATAAGTGCAAGTCCCGCCCCACCCCCACCCCCCAAGCTGAAGCATGTTATAGTGCTGTACTTTAGATTCAAACAACGCAACATTAAAAAAATCAATTATACACTTCTGAAACCATCTGACAACCAAACTGTAACACTCCAAGGATTATTACAACTTTGAACTGAAACGGCACCATCTCTATTGTCGACGGCTCTCCCTTCTTTTGTCTTTTTTTAACTATTTAAAATATAGTGTGACATATATAAAAATTAAACTTTTGCTTATTCACTCAAGCTACTTTTACTATACATATTGTCTTATAAATTAGTTTTGGATTAAAAACCAGTTAAAATATCGTGGATGAAGATACTTTTCAGTGGTGGGGAAATGAATACGAAGACGATACAGCTTGCTGTGTAAGAAGAACTACAGTTTATTAACAGTAAACAGCTGTTTTCTTACACAAATTTTATTCCCTTCAAATTAAATTAGTAACCCATTTAGTGATGGAAAAATACTCTTGGTGCTTAGTGACTAGATTTTCCAAACTGATTGGGATTAAAAGCCAAAGACATGCCACGTCGGAAACATGTTGACATAATCAAAGGAAATAGTTGTTTACAAAAAAAAGAGTTATTATAAATAAGTGAATGGCATTTGAATGTAAAGCTATTGTTTGTTTGTTTGTTTCTTACAGCTTGAAGCATTCATTTTAGCAGTGTTGGGAATTACATAAAGTGAAACTGAAATCTTAGTGTATCTGTTAAAGGCCAAGAAACAGTTTATGTCCAAAATGGGGAAGAATAAATAGCCAACTCACAAGTCAGGGTTTTGTATATCTAGCTCTACTGTGAAAGATAATCACTCTTTAGCTTAAAAAGGCTCCCTGCTGTCTTGATTATAAATCTTGACATAGGGAAGGTTATTTGAGCCTGAGTCCCTACTATGAATTAATTGTAAAGATGTGTGAAATCAAAACATATATTCATTTACTAATAGATATTGTCTAAACTGAAGACTGGAAATCTTTAATTAAACAAAGAAATGCTTATTTCTGACAAGTGTAAACAGAATCTTAATGAAAAGATTTTCTAATATTTCTTCTTAACTCATACATTAACCAGCAATAGATCTTTGCAACAGCATAAGAACTATTCAAAATATGATAACATGCATATATCCAAAAAACCTGTTCTAAAGCCCAAAGCAATGCAAAAAAAAAACAATAAACAAAAAACAAAACAGTAGGAAGATTGTCTACTTATATCTCACTCATTAATCTTCTATCAATTTGACTAGCCTCAAATCTCAGAAATATATTTTCATAATTACCAAAATTAAGAAAAGTAATTAAATGATCTGTTGGTTTTTTTAAAATAATTGCACACTATTCATTACATTGGTGGCTTTATGTCGATAATGTTAAGATTAGCTCCAAATATCATTAAAATATATCTGGACCAGTTACCATCCATGAAATAAAAGCTAACACAATGTTAACGTCAAACTCAAAATACTTAGTACTCAACCAAATTTTATAGAATAATGAATAATTAACTTTTGTGAGCTGGGTCAGGGAGTTCAGAGTGTTGTCTCCATATGAAACTTCACAAAAGGCTTTATTCGCTCTAGTCCCTAAGCCACCCACTGGACAGCAGGTCAGCCACCTGTGGGTACAGTGAGACAGGCAGATCCACAGTGCATGACATGCCTCTCAGTGGCCTGGAAGAAGGCCCCTCTGTCAGAAAATGATCTAGAAAGAACGTGCCATGGGGTGTGTGTATGAGAAAGTATGAGAACCAACAGGTGTGTGTGTGCTTGAAATTTTGAAAAGTACTGGTTTCCAGGCTTCTAATTAGTGCAACATTGCTACTGTTCTGGTCGTCACCAGTAGATGTGCACAATCCTTTCCGGTGAAAAGAGAAGGCAGCTGCTGCCTTCATCTGGGGGCATCTCTGGTGGCAGTAATCAGAACCTCAAAAGAATGGTTCCAATTTTTTTTTGATTTTACAGTAAAAAAAAAATTTTTTTCCAGAGAAATAAGCCTTTGAACTAAGAAACTAAAGGTCTGTGTCTTTCAAAATTTATAATTTTGAAGAAAAAACCCAGCTCACCTGGGAACAAACATCAATTGCGCTTATGCTATGCAATATGCAAATGGGACACAAACACACACGCTTGGGTACACATGTAGACACAGGACACTTTAAACCTAAGAGATCACCCAACCCAAATCTGTGATTCCTCTCCACCCTCCTGGGTGACCCGAGAGGACCAAAGAGTGGGCAGGGGTGTTAGGAGGAGGCGGCAGACATGTTGGGGGTCCAGCCCATCTGATAGGCTCTCTCCAAGGTCCTCTTGCAGTCCTGCAGGACGGTGCTGAAGGTGATGTGGGGGTACTGCTGCACCAGCTGCTCCACCGTCACTTCGCTGACCTAGAACAAAGAAGAGCCACCGTCACGCACGGGGACCACTGAAAGCACCGGCCGCCCACGCCCATTGGTGTGACACACTAGTGCTGGGAACCCTTGCTTCATTCCTTCTCAGCAGAGGGAGCAAGTGTTTTGTGAGAAGACAGTGTCACTTTCTGTCTGACCTCCCTGATTTGCTAAGTACTACATTCACCCTTAGGGATTTTTAAAAATACACATGATATCAAGAAATCAAATGTGTTTTCTAGAAGCCTAAATGACTGTGACTTGTCAAGATCTTAACAATGCCCATTGAAAATCTAGTGCTTGGGAGGTAAGGCAGCAGTAAGACAGTATTCTAACGTGTGACTGACTTCATCATCAACCTGACAGCTTGTTTAGGACAAAACTGTAGATTGGTGGAGAGGATACACAGGATTCTGGACAGAAGTGTTAGGGAAAATGTTTATTTTTCTTCCCTTTAAATGTTAAGGTATTGCAAACTTCAACTCCCTTTGTGAAAAGGGCTGAAATGTGAGGAATCAATAATTAAAACATACATGGCTGGCAGGTCAGGGATGGCCCCAATAGACCTTCACCATCAAAGATACCACCTTGATTCTTGATTAGACAAGGCAATCAGACAGGCCTAATTAAAACTAACACCTTTACAATTGCTGTGCTGTGAAGGGATTAATTTGTCAATTATTTTTAAGCTGATTGTAGCTCATATCACAGAAGTAGACAGCTTCCTTCATCCTTTAGATAAATAAATGATTAACCTAAGAACCACAACTTTTAGGTGGCTTTATTTAAAATCTTTATTGAACACTTGGGCATTTTCACATACATCAATATTTCATTTATACTGAGTAAGCTGGTCTGAAAGAAGATTCTGGTGATACACATTTTTGTTCTCCCCTTCCTGGTCTGTCCATTATTGAAAAAGATCAAGACCACCAGGAAAAAATGGAAACCAACATCAAACCCTTGCTGTTTGCATGAAAGCCTGCTTGGAAGTATGACGACCATGACATTCAGTCATCTGCACTTTTCTGAAATAACATGTTGTTTTCTGGGTGATTTGGTAAACTACATTATATATAATCTTTTTGTTAAATTTAGAATTGATATTTCAATACTACATTGATGATCACCTTTGTCAGAATTTCTATTCAAGCCTTAAAGTCAACTTTCATTTCAAATTCAACCAAGCCATGCAGTTAATTCTTTCTGTGATATAGACACAATGTATAACACTGTGTTCTCAAAAACACAAAGAAAATCACTTTTAATAAAAAAGAGATGGTCATGAATCATCTAGCCAGGCTCTCTTTCTCTACTATATTTTTGATACTATTAAGTCACTTGACCTCATTGCAGGTTATCAAGCTGTCCAAGTTCCTTCTGGCCTCAGGATCTTTGCACATGCTGTTCTCTTTATGTGGAATACTTTTAAGTCTACTTCCCTCTTAAAGTCTCCTTCTCAAGTCCACTTCCACGTCCAGAACCTGATTTCTTGGTTCTTAGTTCAATGTCATTTACCCAGGGAACTTTGATCATTGCCCTCACCCTGCTCCCCTCCCCAGATTAGGTAAGGCTTCCAGATTATTCACTCTTCCAACATAGCCTACTGTTCCTTCATGGTACCTTCAAAGTTAGTTTACAGTTCTGTTTAAAGTCTACTCTTGCTCCAGTGTAAGATCCACAAGAGCCACAACAGTTTTTGTATTCATGAGCCAGGCCTACTTATCAGTGAATGAATGAGAAAATAACAACAAACTACAAATAAGAAATAGAAACTCAAGAGCAAGGCAAAGCCAGACACTAACACACAAATCACAAAGGCCATTTCCTGAGGAACTCATATTCAGCTCAGGAATTCCCTCCTTCAGGAAGCCTTCCCTCAGCAAGCCTATCTCCCCAGGAGGCTGGGCTAGGTACCCCTTTTCTGTGCACCCATGGCAGGCACCTGCAAGGCCTGTCTCTTATTTAAGCACTCTCGCACTGCATTCCAATCATCTCTTTACTCTCTTTTACACCTGAATCAAAGTCTGGGGACCAAAGTCTGCCTTTTATCATTAAGGCTGTCGAGCTGTATCAAACTAGAGAGGAAACACACCAACTGTGGTTCATACCGTGGACTTTAGAGTCAACCAAGAACAGGTCTGAATCCTGGTTTCGCTTCGTTTATATTTGGTTTCCTCAACTAGTACTTACATTATAGGACTGTCATAAGGATTAAATGCTGTGCCTAACACTGTGACTGACATAAAAAGGTCCCCAGATGGTACCTCTTATTAGTATAGCTGGTGCTCGATAAATGGTCATTTATTGAGTTGGCACTTTATTAGGGTGACCAATTCTCTCAATGTTGTTCCACTTCTGAGATATTTCAGAAATAAACTTGATAACATTAGTTGTAATATTCAAAACGAAATAATCACAGGATAAGAAGTAACCCTGAAAACATACTTCATACACAAAAAGAATCTATTCTATCTTATGCTTTCTGGAGGAGATTCCAGAACCTTTCTTAGTAACACAGTCCAGGGTTCAAATATCCAGAAAACCCTCCATTTTCTCTACCTGATGTGCCCCAGGCTGTGGTTAGGTTACATTTCTCCCTCCTGCCATGAACAAACCTCCCCAAAATGCAGGTCTCACTAAAGGAGAGCTACACTCATTTGGTCAGAGGACTTTCACCAAATCGACAAAGAACTGCAAAGGGAGTAAATGCGGTCCAAATCACTTACAATTCAAGGAACAACTAACTGGAAATAGATGAAAAATGGAGGGAGAAGAGAAAACATTTAAACCTACCATAAAGATGGGGACTGTCTTCTACAATACATCTTTTCTAATCTACACATGGGCCTGTACAAAATTTTATACCAAGGGTTGACAGGCATTTTGTTTTAGAGGTCCAATTTTTTAAAATAGAAAATCTTGCTATATGATAACTGTTCTGCCAAGGAGAGATAAAATTCACCTTAAGCAAACTTGATACATGAAGATATGGATTTATGAAGTATATAAATTAGGGGATAATTGTTCACATTAGCAAAGACTTTCACGGTAGGGTTCATTCAAGTTGTTAGCTCTCCTAATGTGTTTTATATATCCTTTGATTTATCAAAATTTAATTCACCTATTTCTGTTGCATGAAGAAAGGTGCATCTGTAGTTGCGAATTTAGAGTGTGTTAGATCTCTGGCTTTCATAGGTTATAGGCAAGGATACGCAGTAATTTGGCTTTGTATAGCCGTATGAAAAATGTTACAGGTAATCCTCTGTGGAGATAATGTGGCTTCTAAGCAGTCTTTTTGCTAACTGTGTTCTGTAAATTCTAGAAAACAAAGCAGGAGGGAAAATGCAAATATTCCATTTCTGAGCTTTGTTGGGTAGAAGCTATTCAGGGGAACTACATGTGCTCCCACCAGGGAAGGTTCTATCTTTTACTTATACAGTCTCCTGGCGATATAGTGTGGCGAATTTTATACTCAAGTTATTTTCATTTACTCCTCAGAAGTATAAATTATGCTCACCTCTGTATAGACTCCATAAGCACTTTGGTGCCTTAGAGAAAAAGTTAGGTGGAAGACACCAGGAGGGTCCAAATCATTTTAAATCGTTACGCCTACAAACACCTTTCTGCAGACATTTTGTCATGCACAACTCCACTTGTTAGAATGAAAAGAATCATTCTCTGTTTCAACTCATAAAATGTATGTAATATAAAAAAGGAACAAAAAGATGAATTTTTTATAATTTCCCCAAGATCCCTGGTTTTCTGTATTTAATTTCTTTTTCTCTTGCTGAAAACTATCAATGGCAATTCCTATATTATACGTAAGATTTGAAAAATTCCATGTATCTTCCTAAGAAATATGCAGTGGTGTCATTTGAAGAAATTACTGTGATTAAAGGGGGAAAAAAAGCATGTACTACAGGTTTTTTTTTTAATATAAGAAAGATTGGATTTTATAGTTCTCTCCAAAGGCTGCATAACCATAATTTATATTTTCAAAATTATTATAACTCTTTTCCAGGTAGTAGCAATTTGTCTGGTATTTTAATCTATTTTGAGTTAACATTTATTAGCACTTTTAGAGAACATGAGGCAAATTGCTACGCTAATTAAGGTAAGTCGCATCATAGTTTCATCCTATTGTTGCTGCTACTACGGATGGGTGAGGAGAGAACCTTCAGAGTTCCTGAGATTCAGTTTAACCAGTTTATCTAGACCATCACATTGTTCCTTCACCTCCTTACTGACACTTTCCCCAGAAAATTCCAGAAAGCATAAACTAGACTGAAGTGATCTCCCTAATGATACCTATTATTCAAAAATATCATTTCTAATGAAATATGCTGAAGAAACCATTTATATTAAGTAATTCTTATATTCTCTTTGATTCATGTTATAAAACAGAACATGTTTCTTATGTGGGGGGAAATCTTTGACACTTGAGTATATTAAAATCACTTTTAAGAATATAATGAACCACTTAAAATTATTTTTTGGAGGGGTGGGTGGAGAGGTGGTTAGGTTTATTTATTTTTTGATGAATGTACTGGGGATTGAATCCAGGACCTCCTGCTTGCTAGATATGCACTCTACCACTGAGTTAAACCCTCCCCAGCTAAAATCATTTTTTAATGGAGAAAGTTTCCCTGCAAAAAGTGACTACTATTTAAAATACCACAAACAATAAATGTATTGCACTATTCTTAGACTGTAAGTTCCTTGACAGCAAGGAGTATTTTAGTCCTTGTTTTCAGTCCTACACACACTGGCTGGCATATTCTTGCCCCATTAAAATATAAGCTTATGAGGCAGGAGTTTCTGTTGTTTCTGTTCACTGCCAAACTCCCAGCAGCTAGAGAATGCCTGGCACATAGTAAGTACTCACTAAACATTTGTTGGGTATACTAATATAGTAGTTGTTCAATGAGTGTGTATTGAGTAAACAGAAAGGCACCCACTAGTATTGCATCAGAGATCATGGAGACAAGCTCACCTTGTTCCAGACTGTTCAGCTACAGCGCCGGCATTCTCTAACATCTTGACATTAAGGCAGCTCCAAACTCCTTTAATCCTATGATGTTCATATCCAAGGTGATTCTTTGTGCTACTCTCCTTTGCATCTGACATCACCGGTGCCTCTTTCCAGATACACCTTGCCTGGGCTTTCCAATAATTTTGCACAGAAGACCAAAGCAGTTCATGATGGTGGCTTGACAATTTTTGCTGGGTCATGAGGCTGTTGGGTGGTACTCAGGGAAGGACCAGTCAATCCTTCAGATTAATTGATGGTGGCCCTCCTACTGGAGATCAGGGACACACTACGCTGAGTGCGTAACACTGAGAAACATGCTAATGGTCACTGTACATGTGCTGGTTTCCAAAACTTTGCAAAAACCCACATGGTTCAGAAGATTTCATACTTCAGCTTGCAGCATCAGTGCCCTGCTCAGGGTGGCAGACCCAGGAGGGCCCCATGAAGATCCTGAAATTCTGTGACATTTAAGATCCCCTCTGATATCACCGTTTCCTGGTGACAGAGGAGGAACTGTGGACAAATCTCCTGACTCAGAACAATGCTATGTCCACCCTCTGATTTCTTGGGCTTCAGCAATTCTATACGTCTTCACTGCCACCTGGGGGGCTTTTTGTGTGTGTGTGTGTGTGTGTGTGTGTGTGGTTTGTTGTCACAGTGGTAGCTGGTATTTGTTGTCCAAGGGAGCATGGAGACAATACTGCAATGGATGGTATAGTCCCAGACAAGGAAAAATTCTCCAACTCCAATTGCCTCATGCTCTCCACTGAGAAACACTGTACTCATCAGTATTAGGCCCTTATGTGGGCGAGGAAACTCAAACACATTCTATTTTCTTCAGCATGATTTATTTTGGCAAAATACTTGAAAATCGTTTGTTAATTTTTCATCCTAATGACCAAAATAAATGTATGCCCCCATTCCGGTCAGGATGGAGGAGGGGGGAAAGGAAAACATACTCAGTGAATGTCTGCTATTCAAGCATCAGTACTCCCAGTTACAGATGAACTGTGGCTCAGATAGAATTAGTGTTTCACACGGAAGCCGGGATTTGAATCCAGGACCCCCAAACACGAGTGTTCTCTTCACTGGGCCACACCGCCCTGCACACAGTGTCAGACTGGGGCTTAGTTGATCACCCACCCAGTAAAATGTTCACTGACATTCATTTTCCTTCTAACATTAAACAATGATTGCACTCTACAGATAAATACATTTCAAAGTCCTTTACACTCTCTTCAGAATGGCTGCTCTATGGGAATGTAAATGATCATGGATCTCACTTGGCCTGACAAACATGCTGTTGTGGAATCCTGGTTGCGTGAAGACTCTGAAACCTGAGGAAACAGGATGGAGCTGTAGGTCTGATGAGGGGCCTGGTGCCAGGGCCAATCGCCCCATGCCATCAACTGGCATTGCTCTCTCTACAGTCTCTTGCTGTTTAAAACATTTTCTTTGTCCCAAAGGTAGACTACTTGGCCAGCATGACAGATACGAACCCAACCCTCTTGGAGTAGGGATGGTGGACAATTACAACAACAGCAAAGCCAGAGAAGAGCTTTCAAAGAAAAGTACAGGCTGCTGTGGACGGAAGAACTGAGTAGGTACCAACCTCCTCCAAGGGGTTAGAAAGGGCTTTCCAAAAAAACTGATATTTACATGGACTCCTGAAGGATAATGAGGCATCAGCCTGGGTACCATGTGTACTAAATACACACATATTATTCATGGTAGAAAGGAAACCTGCTCATGAGCTAGAATTAAACAACCACCTTGTCCTTTACTTTGCAAGCTTTGTAAGGAAGGCAACGTTCCTCCAGTCCATCTAACAAACTCAAGTGTACAACCAAAGTAAGTTCTTGCTTCAAACAGCACTGCTTAGAGGGGGAGGTGCACAGAGGACCCCCTCCCCTCGCCCCGATCCCAGCTTTCTGCAGGTGGGGAAAGTAAGGAGGCCACAGTATATCTGTGAAGGTGTCGCAAGCAACACAGTCAACTCCTGCCTCCCAATTCAAGGCTCCTGCCTCCACGCTGGTCTGTCACTCTTCACAGGCTCCCTGGGCAATGTCACTCACTGCTAACGGCCCCAGGGGCTGACTCCTGGCAGCCCAGAGGCAGAGTGTTGTCTCTCGGGCAAGATGCCTCTGGAGCCTGCCCCCCTTTGAGCTTCTGGGCTCCCTAGGAAGCTGTGCTGGCTCTCCCTGGGCCCTGGCATTCACCGGGTGCCAGCAGCAGTTGACACGGACAATGCCGATTCAAAAGAGACTGGATTGCTCTTTCAGCAAATGCCCACTGGCCCCAAGATAGGCGCATATTAAAATGGATAAAATCAGGGTGATGAGAATTTAGTAATACCTCAAATTTGCATGTAAATGAAATGAGCCATCTAAACGCAGTTTAAAAGATTTTAAATAGGACACTAAGAAGAGAATAAAAGAGCGACAGTACACTGATTTTTCCAGGACCCTGCACGGCCGACAACATGCACCGGCTCTCTGCAGGCTGGGGTAGATTTGTACGGTTCTATTTCCCTCCCTTTGCGCAGGACTTCTCACATCCCCGTCTGGTGACAGGCCATGTCCGGCCTGTTTCCCTGTGGTCAGAGCAGCGAGGTCCAGGACATCAGGAATGTGGCGCCACTTTTACAATCTCTCACCTCACCTCTTTGCCTTCAGCCAACGGAGGAGGACGCGGCAGTAGCTCTTCAGGCAGAAACGGGCTGCGGGCAGAGCCGCAGCCAAGGGAGAGTTCGCTGAGGGCTGGGGAGTGATCTGGGTGCCAGCGCCCTGCTCCTTTTCTCTCCTCTGTGGGCAGCTTCTCACTGTGTGTGCCTTTCCTTCCCACTTTCCTTCTCAGTCAAACCACGAACCGCACAGTGACACATACGTAACAAACGCTTGATGTGGGATGAATTAAACTGTGTCTGCAACCAAGAATACAACCAAGGCACAGTGGTTCTTGGCCCACTGCTCATTAGAATCACCCGGGGAGCTTTCAAAACTCTCAGTGCCCAGACCAGAGCTCAGACTCAGTGGATCCCAATCTCGCAGGAGGGGGGCCCAAGCATTAGTATTTTTTAAAGCTCCCAGGGGCTTCTGAAGTGCAGCTCAGGTCAACTAAAGAGCTCCAAGGGGGCACAGGCGGTTTCTGCACTTGTGGATCTGAAGCTGCGATCTAAACCACGATCATTTAAAGGTAACAAGCACCCCCATCACCCCCCGTGCCACCTTCCACGTTAAACTCTGGTCAGGTGCTCTGGAGGGAAGACATTGTTGCTCCTATGGCTTATTAACCCATCTTGTTTCAAATATTCATCACTGCCTAAAACAAAAGGTATATTCTTTGAGTGTGGTAAAACAGACTGGTTTCCTGTCCTTGGGCGTTGGTCTTCCATCTCCGGTTGGGTGTAGCCTAAGAGCTAACGGAGAGCCCCCTAAACCCAGTCCACACAAGGACCTGGTGTTTCCTCAAGGACCACTTACAAAGTGGGAGGAGAAGGCACACATGACTAAGTATATCATATAATTTTAAGAAGAAAATGATCGTTATTGGGCCCAAAAGGCAACTGCTAAATATGAGAGCCAGCCGATGACAGGCCTCCCATCATGCACTGCTGTCTCCTGCATGAACCTCATACCAGTAGCCCAAGGTGTATTTTTTTTAATACAGAGGTAAGAAATATTACTCTTGGGTGGCAAAAAACTCATCTAAAAATCCCAAAGCATAGGAAGAGACAGATACTGAAAATGCAATGAACCTGACAGAGGCTGGCTCATAAATTCAGTCAACTTTGTCAAATGCAGTCATCCCATTTCAGAATCTGCCATGATTGGAAGTGCTCTGCTCTGTCAATATCACAACAGGCCTGGCTTCATGCTGTCTCTTTTTCATGAAATGTGGGTTGCCTGTTAACGCTAGCATTGCTTCTATTCACTTGAATTAGCACGGTGAGAAAGCTGCAAAGAATCAGGGAGGATGGGGATCACAGAAACGCCTGCAGTCTTAAGTGAGAACCAGGCTTGCCAACCCGAAGCCTCTAATTAGAGATTAGTGTGACAGGAGTCCAACAACTAGACTGTCAGAAAAATTAGTGACATTTTCATTCCCTGTTTCACCCAGCGATCCTCCACCCAGAAAGATGTTTCAAGCCAAGTGGAAGCTCCAGGCACGTGGTGTTGCATAGGGCATTCTGTGGCCACAAACCAACGGCTGTAGAATTGGCCCATTGTGCAAGCCTGTGCATTTTGTGTATGGATCTGCAGGTGCAGCGCAGGTAAGGACCCAAACTGACATGTGCGGGACACCAGGATGGAGAAAGCCACTTGAGGAGTCTTGGTGGCGCTCTGAATGATTCACCAAAAGACTGAGGAAAATCCAGGCCCTAATAAGATGATTAATGTTGTCACTAAGTGAGTGGTAAGTGTAATGTATTTATGGAAAATGTCTGCATGTTTCTAAATTAAACTTACAAAGTTAAGCTGAAAAACACAGTCAAAGGAGAAAACTCTCAGAACGAAGAATTATATTTTCTTTCATGCTTAGTGTCTTTCTTGGTTTCAGTTTTTATTATCTTACATAAAGCCAAAGGGCAGTGGTAATCACCAGCAGACACCTTTCTAAAACTGAATTTCCATCAGGTAGATATTTATGGATTTAACCTGTTTCCTAAAACAAGTTTATTATCAGCAAAAATTTATTCTGCATAAAAGTGATCTGTAAATCTGTAGATTAAGAAACCTGAAAACAAGTGATATTTTTGGCTTTCAGAAGAGAGACCTGACATAAACCAGAGCATTTCAGGGTTAGGCTATGAAGGAAGCTTAGTCTGGTCACACAGCAGTTTCCTAACTCTGTCCTTGACTGTCCTGAACCCTGGGGCTTTCGGTTACACTAAGAATTCTCCTAGCTACTGGAAATTGGTATTAAATCCAAGGCGCCATCTTTCTTATTCATTTATTTCTTTCCCTCTGTCTAGATACTTTTTGTAAACTACCAAATTATTATGAGGCAGTGGGATCTAACTATTTTCGAACTTGCTTTTGGCTGTATAATACTTCTGCAAACCGAAGTAATAAATAAATAAACAAACCAAAGAAATAAACCAACTAAATGAAGCAATAAAAGTGGGGTGGCTCTGAATGAAGTTAGGTGCAAGGACCAGGCACCCTGGCCTCTGAGACACTCTGTCATTCCCAGAGGCTCTTGGGGCCACAGAATGTAAATGAGAAACACAATCCATCTATCCATCATCCATCATCCAATACACATTTGTTTAGCATCCGTTACGTACCAGCCACTGTGGTGGGGCCTGGCAATATAACACAGAAGAGAAACCCGTGGAGCTAACATTCGAATGAAGAGGAGAGTCATGGGGATGAGTAGGTGAGAATTCACCACCACAAAATAATTAATCCTCTCAACAGCCTATGACATAGGTTATTTCCACCTTACAGTTGAGGAAATGGAGGCACAGAGAAGCAGTAGGGGAGATGGAGATAGAAAAGCCAGGGGCCTGGTGACACTGAGAACAAGAGAAAAAGGCCTTCTCAGAAAGGAGGGAGGGGGCACCATGCGGGTGCAGCAAGTTGTGGTCTAAGAAGTAGAAACTGGATTTGGTGACATGGGTCACTGGTGGCTTTGAAAAGAAGAGAATCAGTGTTGAGAATGCAAATAGACCGTATGGAGTGGTGAAAAGTAAGGACAACTATTCATAGTCAATCTTTTTCAGGAATTTAAGAGTCAAGTGACAGAAAGAACTGTAGAGGAGCATAGCTGAAAGTAGTGTGGGACCAAAGTGAGGTTCTTTATGTAGCAGAAATAGAATTTGGGGTGCCATTTGGAAAATTAATTTGCAGTCTTACAGCATCATAGCTGCCCATCTGCTTGTCTGTCTTCCCCAGCAGGCTGCAGGCTCCACGCCGTAGAAACTCTATCTTGTCCACTGTTCTTTTTGACCTGTCACCCATCACAGTTACTGAAACATAGTAAGGAGCTCAAGAGATAATTCTTGATTAAATGGATAAATTATATGAGAAAAATTGGGATTAGGGGGGAGGAATGTGAGGTTTCCTCTTGAAATACTACTCTCCAGTTTTCACGAGACCCAGCACAGCAGCCCTGGGAAACCTGCCACTGACTGGCTGGGCCTCACGGGCAGGCCCGGCTGTTCCTTCCCTGGCCACCCTGTCTCTACTCCGTGAAGTCAGGTGCTTAGGACTTCTGGGATCTAATCTGAGCTCCATTAAGAAATATCTGTTACCTTTGCTATTTCTGAATCAGAAAAATAATATGATCCTGCAACCTAATTCTTTCTTACAATTACTTAAGCCAAATCAAAGTTCCAAGGAGATTATTTACTGCAAAGCAGTGATGCTCCAGGGTGCCTTTAGGCAAACTCCAACATAACATCCTATTCACCCTACAGCATGTGGGGAATAGTAGGTCCTCTCCTTCCTCCTTTATAAAAAAAAAAACCCCACAACAATTTCACTATCCATCAGTTCCAGAACAGAAGTCTGCAAAACAGAAGCAGCTACCTGCATATTCCCTTAATAGGTTCCAGGGAGACGCTGCTTTTCCCGA
Source organism: Vicugna pacos (assembly GCF_048564905.1). NCBI lineage: Eukaryota > Metazoa > Chordata > Mammalia > Artiodactyla > Camelidae > Vicugna > Vicugna pacos. Next base: position 46,977,739 of record NC_132989.1, on the reverse strand, counting down.
AGAAACAAACCAGCCTGAACACTGACTGGCTGTCTGACTTGCCAGGTCTTCACTCTCTCTATTTGCAAGAAAGGACTGAGCCCTGCCAGTCTCTAGGCTTCTTCTTCGTCTGTAAGTTTGACTGTAACTTAAAGGGCCCCAACTATTAAAAAAAATAAGCTTTTAGAGACAAAGTTGTCCCAAGTCCCACAGGTAGTAAAGTGAAGGGTGCAGAATGTGAAAACCCAGCAGTCTGACACTAGTGCTCACCAACTTAACCTCTGTCAGAAAGCTCCAAGCCAGTGTTTCTTGCTTTAATACTTAAATACAGGAAAGGCCTCTCAGTTACCACTCCGTAGAAGTGGAGGTGAAGAGGGCTGGAGGAAGAGGAGATGGGAGCTTGGCTAAAATGAGGTTGAGAGATAACCTCTGAATTTCAGCTGATGTGTTTTTTTCCCTGTTTCAATTACCAGGAATAATCAGGGGAGGGTTGTAAAAATGTGTTTTAAAGTGTTCCTGTGTGGAAATCACTGCAAGAAAGTGTTTTATCAGCAAAAGGAACAAGATGCTGATACTTCAAGTGAAGGACTTAAGTTCAGATTTTAGAGCCCCAGCCACATTCTCTCCCCATTTTTCATCTGCCCTTTCTTCTGCAGCACAAGGCACTGCGGGCTGTTGTAACGAGATGCCTCTCACAACCTATAGGGCTACACAATCTGATGGAGTCATACCACTCCTGCCTTACTAGGAGGCAACGGTTTTTTGTTTTTTTTTTCACGTTATTTTCTTTGATAAGGCATAGATTTGCAATCTTCAGTTTTGGCTCTGGGCAGTCTGGAAACAGCTGTGGATACGTGGCAGGGAGAAGGGAGTCCCTGCAGGTACACACTTTGTTTCATGGCTGAATTGCTACCCAAACAGTCCTGGACACAGTGCCCCACAAATTATTTTTCCCTTAAACTGATTTTTCCAGTTAGTTCTGTATATTAGTTACAGAGTCCTGTATTATTTTCCCCACAGGGCTTTCCTGCTCGTGATTCCTAAACAAGCTGATAAAAACTCCATTTTCTGCACAGAAATATTTAGGTTGTTGAGGTTTTCTCTTACCATAATTACTTCCTGAAAAATGCAGCGGTCAATTTTTCCTGAATATTTTTACATTAAATTGGGCACACCAAACTTGGCCCTTGATATTTTAAGGTTGCAAAGCAGATTCCTGGCTTTAAAGAGCTGACTGGTTTCCATTACTTGCTCTCTGTATTGGCTTCTCATTGATTTGATTAAATCTCTCTACCATTTAAATGAGGAACTCTGTGTGAAAACAAGGGTTTCTTATGACCTGAAGAAATCATTTCTTATTAAAAGAAATCATCTGTTTCACTCCTCGACTAAGTACTTCAGGAATTAGGGCAGGTGGGGAGAAAGGTCTTGGCAGTGGCAGTTTGATGAGAAATGAATTAATTTGATTATTTCCATGGTGTGCATCAATACTAGTCAGCCTCCACGGAAGGCCCCCGGCCTGAAGGCAGCTGGATAATCAATAGGATCACACAGAGGCCTCTCCTCCCCCACCAGCCTCTCTGATCTTCTCTTGGCCGGCTCTTCACGCCTGTGTAATTCTAATTTATGTCAACTAGAAATCAAAGAAATTCCAAGAGGCTTTGGTCATAGGACATTGGGGTGGACCTTTCAAAATCTATTTATGTCTATTCCTTAAGTAATGTCGTCTCTACGGACCTCCTGGCGCCTCCGTGGGCCAAGGAGAGGCAGCCTCACAGTGGAAGGGCTGCTACCCGCGCCAGGCACGGGCAGAGGAGCGCGGTTAGGTAAACTGAGGGATCCTTTCTCCTTACTATCTACGACTCTGCAGGAACATACGAACTAATAAGCATTTTAAGCAAAAGGCTTTACCAAGAGTGGCTCCCTCAATAACGCTCTTTAATGATACCCCAGACGCTGGCATTTTCAAATCAAATGAACAGTGTGTAAAATTAGTTCTGCATGAAGTTAAAAAAAAAAAAGTGAAAGGGAGCTTTTAAAAGCTCCAGCATTTCTTCATCCAACTGCTTTTCACAAGGGTTTGGCATTTGAGAATTGCTACATTTATGATGTTATTCGCTGCTCATAATTCAGGCCCTCTGTCTCAAAACTTCTGTATTAACACACGCTGCAGAGGTTTCCACCGCGGCATTTTATCACAGAGGTTTCCCAAGCCAGCCAGGCTGCCTCTGGCCAGGTCTGGTTTCTCAGCCAATCCCATGCCACCGGGCTCCCTCCCTCCTCATCTACCTTGTTACCCCAAACATTTTTCATTAACCTTGAACACTGCATTTCCATTTGCCCTCCAGCTTTCCTAGGATTCTTTTTTGGTCCTTTTTAGTTTTGTTCTCCATCCAAACTGCCTTGTAACAAGTGAGGAAAATATCACATTATTAGAAGAAACAGAGCTGTATAGAATCTAGAATTCACTGAAGTTGTGAAAATGATTTCTATGACCAAAGCCACCAACTGCCTATAATCGTGGAAAGCAGGACAAACATACTGCACTTATTAGAGAGTCCCGTTGGTTATACAAGTCGTTTTAACTAAATCACCAAATAAATGTGTGTTAAGTTGATAGGTGATTTCGGGTCAACTCTAATTCCCAAGGCCAAGTAAGCCTTTGAACAGTCTTTAAGAATATAAGTTCACCCCAATTCATCAAAGCCGTCTCACACAGCGTTTTCTCCTCTTGGTTCTTACAATGCACTCAAGTTTAGGAGATTAAGTGGCGTCGGCTTCAAAACCCAAAGTAATGCCTCTAACATGCTTATCCATCCAGCCATCAGAAAAGCTACTCAAACAGGGGCTTCTTAATGCGCTTCCTAATTTTACAAGTGCTTGGGGAATGCTGCATTTGTCCAACGGCTGGAGGACTCCTTCCTTGGAGTCATCAATGTTGTAACCAAATTTACTACTGTTTAGCTTAGACACTGTCTGCTAATCTAAGTACATGTTGATTTCATCTGCAAAGAATACACATAATGTTTCTCATCTAGTCTTTGTTTACCTAATGAAAGAGAGAGAAATAGAGGAAAAACATTTTTCTTCCTACAACGAATACAATGCACTTTATTTTTTTTATAATTCCTCAAAAGCTCCAGGAAGGAAAAAGCAGAAGTTTGATAAAGTATAGCTTCCAAATCAAAGATGAGTGGCCCCAAATGAAACCAACTGCATGTGAAAGAAAATATAACTAGCCTTCAGTATTTCTGAGAACCCCAGGATCACAGAACACAAGCCCTGGGACAGACAGAGATCACAAACCCCATCTCCCCCTAGTGCAGAAATCCCACTGACAACATGCCTGTCACAGGGCTTAGCTGTGTAGACCACTGAGGTCTCTTGCCTCCTCCTTTGGCTCCAGTTGGTGTGCAGAAAGGAGAGCTCCAATTAAGTTTTTAGTGGTTAGCAGATTGGGTTAAAGCACAGGGAGAAGAGAGACAGCCCCAAACTAATCTTGTTCTTTAATTCTCTGTTGGCACAGATGATCAGACTCAGACAGACAGGGCTCTTGGTCTCCATATCCTCATCATAATTTCACTGTTTTTCATGTTTCTGTTCTTCTATTCTTTCCCCATTATTTTTCTGACTTCTTTTTGTGTGTGTGTCCCTACCTATTTGAATTGTCTTCTCTTCAACACAGCCTTTTCTCCCACTGCAAGTCTTCCTTCAGCCTCTTACCTCTGAGTCAGCGAGTTGATTCCAAGTAGAAAGTGTCCCACAGAGGCATTAGTTTTCCCTTGTAAAGTGTGTTGAAAATGAAATTATTGATATCTTTGTATAGAAAACAATAATCCCCACTCTAAATTTCAGTGAGGAAAAAGCATAATGGCAGTATCTTCTCTAATCTGACTTTATTTTTCCCTCTTTTTAAAAATTTCCTTTCAAAAGGGGATAGTAGGCCATACAGTTTTTTCCCATTTGGAAATTCAAATATCAAAACACCACTTAATATAATGATGCTAATGGTAAGAATAATCAAACACTGAGCATTTTATATAGAACAAGCATTATTCTAAGGGCTTGCTATGTGTTCACTCATTTAAATGCTCACGACAATTCTACAAGACAGGTTCGATGGTCATCCTCAGTTTACAAATGAGTAATGGGCCCTGAGAGGTTAAGTGGCTGCCCAAGATGACACAACCACGTCAGAACCCAGATATGAACCTGAACCCTGGATCCAAAGTTCGTGCCTTCAACTACCAACCTCTTTTCTTTCTTTGAACCTTGATAGAAATTAAAAATCTGGAGATGGATAGCATAATACAAATGTCAAATAGCTACTCACACTAGATTTCCATCCAATTAAATCAACAGGCAGGCTTTTGAGTTACACGGCTTTACTTGCATTTTGTGTGTGGCTTGGAAACTTTTTCCATCCGCATGGAACCCCTGTGCTTGGCCCTGATATGCCTTAAATCTGAGGACGGCCAGGCTGGGCCGCCCTGCAGCAGGCTGTAGTCGGACTACCTGGTGCGAGAGCCAGTGGACCCTTAGAGTAGCTGGCCGGTTGGAGAAAGGACTCCGAGGCCACCTGAGGAAATGGCTAAAACCCTCAGGGACACTGTTCATCACAACAGCCTTCTTATCTCATTTTGGACTAATCTGCATTTAGGTAGAAAAGGATCCCTTCCTTAACTTAAAATTAGCAAAATGCTGCTCAGCAAATATGTCTGGAATAATCTCCTGCACTAACTGTAATACAAATTTCTACAGTTCATCTCTGAAAGTGGAGCAGACCTCAACAAATCTAAGAAGTATGAACTAGAAATACAGTGCATTTGAGAATGGCTGTAGGTACACAGACACATTTTGAATGCACACAATTTGGGGTCCCTGCTTAGCTGGTGCTCATGTAGCAGTTCCTTCTGGCAGAAGCTGAGGGGCTCTGCTCTCACTGTTTAGTGTTTCCAGAACACCGCCTACTGAAGCCCCTTTCACTTGTTTTAAAAAGAAGTCATTTTAAAGTGACAGGGTTAGTAGCAGTGTTAGGTTAGTTAGTAGTGAAATTTCATGGAGACTTGCCACCCCTGGGTCTCAGCGCTGTTGCTTAGTAACAAAGTCAGTCAGCTTTCTAGGCTGGGCTGAGAATATGTAATAGAATCTCTCTAAACATAACTAACTGGCAAAGGCCTAGAAGTTGGGATCTTAAAGCACTTGGAGAAAAGAACTAGGTCAACTAACAAAAATGACAAAGCACACACACAATTTGGGCCGTTCTTCTTATTTGCTTCCAGATTCACTACATGTAGAAAACGAATGTCCTTTGAGAGGCATATATATTAGTTTCACCCTCTTTCACTAGATTTGTGCCTAATCACCATTTGCAAAAGTGGCACACATGTATAAATTATTACAAGACGCCAGTACTTTCTGAGCAAGTATCTGAGGTAGGCCTTTCCCAAGGAAGCACCTCCATGCCTGGAGACAGCCCCCAGGGTCCAGTGCCCTAGACGTGAAGATCTGGGGTAGAGCCTTGGATGAGCGGCCTTGGGCCAGTGCCTGGTCTTTCTGGGCCTCCATTTTGTCCCCAATAGAACAAATGACTATTTCCTAGAGTTGTTACAAGGGAAACATAAAAGTGACAAGGGGGAAAGCACTTCTCTAATGCCTGGTTATCAACACAGATTTTTATCATCTTTCCTCCTAGTCTTCAAAGGGCCCCAATATTAAGTGCAGCACAATTTCTCAAACTCATGCTTATGTCTCTGGCCAGCTCCACAGACTCTCAGTGGGGTCTCTGGGACTGTTTCTCATCATCTGCAAAAAGTGGCATCTGAAGTATGGAGGGAGGCAAATTCCCACGTAATACCCCTCACTGGCCCTTTCTTGCCCCCAAATGGCCAGAACACATAGATGTTGAGCACTGAAATCGCATACTCTGGACTGCGACCAAGCACTGTGGCACTGTTCTTTCTACTTACTATTGTGGGCAACTTGGAATCCAGAACAGAACTTTACTGTAAGACTGCGCACGTGCCATGCAAACCTTTTAAACTGTGGTCCACGGACTTAAAGAGAGGTGGCCAAAATCCCAGTTGACTGTGTGTATGATTGCTTTTCTTTCCGTATAAGCACAAAAGTCATTTTTCAACAGAAAAATTTAACCAATGATGTCAGATTAGTTTAGAAAACTGGGCATCATGTAATGCATAGCTGTAATAGCATATCCATATATCCACACATCTATGCATGTGTGTATACACACGTATATACGGGGAGAGAGAAAGAATATAATAACAAGCATGACGCATAGAAAACAAACTTGATAGGCAACTTACTTTATCGCATCTCATGAGCCCCAAATATCTTAGAGACTTGCTGCTCTGCGCAATCAGGGTGGCTCCTTGGTCTGTAATTTCTTTACACCATCCAACGTCCACAGTCTCTATTGTCAGGCTGTACCGCCCGATGGCTATCAGCGCTGCAAGGCGGGGCAGAGAGGAAGGAGAGCAAGCATGAATGTTAGCAGCGCAAGGGATCTCTGTCTTATCATGGCTACTTCTCTCATTTCCTCACTGAATTTCTTCCTGCAATGTTGTGTGTAAATGAATGTTTTGTAAACTAAATTCAATTTAAAACGCTTCAGGAGAGCCTGCCCTATGACAAACCCTTTCACAAAGTGAATAATCACTCCATAATTCCCTTTCATTGGCACACAATCTTTTATCGGTTTTACTCATTACAAGGTTACCTGTTCTTCCAACCATTCATATCTGCAGGAGGAATAAATTAAAATGAATTACACATACAATGTTAGAGAAAACTCCAAGTAGTAATTACATTTTACTCAAGATAACTTTAATAGTTTTTAAAAGGAAAAACCCACGTAAACACCATTTCGAGGTGTGTTCTACTGCATGTGAATTTCTTTACCAATTGGCGTATTTTCTTTCCATCTGTTCATGCTCTGTAAAATGTAAGAGTATATAATATTTTTCACGTGAGCCCTTCTTGGGACTGCTAGGAATTAAGAGTACATTATACATTCAGCTGAATTTAATTGGTGCTCTGTGAGAGTGCAGTAAAGGGAATGCACTTGTTATAGTGAATTTCCTCACCGTACCAGAAGCCGTCCTACTATTAACATATGAAATGAAGCCTGTCATGTGAAGAGGACGACAGTATCTCTAGCCTTGACTGTTGAGCACTGTACCACTACTGAAGTGCAGAGGCTTATCCCAGAATCTACGATGTGCACTGCCTATCACTGCAAAGCTCCATGACCCATCACCCTGTCAGAGCGACTCGTCGGTGAATGTGGCTCTTTGCTACAAACTTCTGATTTAATAGACGTGCACATCTCTCCATAAGTGGAGCAGAAAAACAGATTTCAATACCTCCAGCCAGAAAAAGTTTATGGTGCATTGGTTTGTAAATGAAAACCCTGAAAACAATGCCACAAATATTAAAAAGAATAAATAATTGTTTGCTAATTATTTCCTCATTCTAAGATAGGATGAGTTGATTTCTATGACGTTCAAGGTGGATGATATTTTCCAATTGACTAGATTGAGAAGAGCAGAATGAATTACTTAACTTATGCAATAAATGTTGCCTCTTACAGCTCTTAGAAGAAAAATACTCTTCCTAATTACCTCAATTTTTTTAAACTGTAAAACTCATGCCCATGCATTCAAAGATCAAAACACTCCTAAGTAGCCAGATATTTAAAGTTCATAAAAACAAAAATCATGATCCCAATGTTTCTTTCCCACTAAAAATGCTTTCATAAAGGAAGGAAAAAAAAATCGTGTAAGTTCCTCATGCTACCAATTTGTTGACGCTGTCATCCTTGTGCATGCTATTTTGGTGTTCAGTTTTCCCAGGAGGCAGGGCAGGGCAGGGGAGATCTGCCAGAGTTTTGCTGAGTGGTCTGAGTGTGATATTTTCGTGTAGTAGAAGCAATATTCCAGGTTAATCTCACTGGTGTTCCTGACCTAAGAAAATTGTTGTTATCTCTGGTATTGTCACACATTTCGTTGGTTATGATATCCTGAGGATCTCTTATGATGTAAGAAATAGAAGGCACATCAGAGAAATTCCTTTCAAAACAAAGTGTTCAAACTGTGATATCAAAAGATGGGGCACAAGATGCAAGATGGCCTCAGGTCAGTAGATTATATACTTTTCTTGAGGTTTGAGGCTAGAACGTGACAGTCCTATGCTAGCCAGAGAAGGGTAAACCAAATGACCGGAGGGATTTTCAGAGGCTGTTTTATAAGCAAATGAAGAGGTAACAACTATTGATTCCAGGTGCTAAAATCACTAGTGTTTGATATTGTCCTTTTCTTCTTTCTTTCTTGTCCAAATTAAATGGTAAATAATATAACCAAAGATAAATTAAGGTATTCAGTTTTTGTTTTGCCGTAATTCTATTTACTGAAGTAAGAAATACATTTTATTTTCCCTTAACTCATTCATTTATTCAAAAGAGCACTCATTCTAGAACATTTTCTCCAATACTTTTTGACTATCCATGTGCTAGGCTCTGGGCTAAGAATTTTAGGTGCATTATCTCATTTAATGCTCACAGCAACCTTAGGAAGTCTTACTGTTAGTTTCATTTTAAAGATCAGGAAACTGAGTTTCAGAATTCTGGGAAAGAATAGTTGTCCCCAAATCACAAGACAATAAGTGGATAGTTAAGCTGAGCGCCGGCTCTCAGCCCTAGCTGTACATCAGATCTATGAAACTGGAATCACAGGGCCAGGCACCTGGCAATTCTAGTACACTGCACCGCCAGCATATGGAACTGTGGTGTGACACGCCGAGCCTGTGCTGGGTCCCGGGGATAGAAAGATTCACAGGGAGGCCAGTTCAGTGGGGCTGCAGGGTAGGGGAAGGGAGGGTTGGGTGGAAATGAAGACCGACCAAGTCAACAGTTACAACACAATGGAGTCATCCTCCATCTCTCCCCATTCCTAAGTCCTTCTCACTTTTCAGATATCAAGGCAAAGTCGGCTTCTCAAAACCGATCACCCTGTCATTGACTGCCATTGGAAATGGTATTATTTATTTCTTTATATACATTTCTGTGGCTCGCTTTTCCCATTAGAATGATGCCTCCTATTCACTGCTGCAACCCCCACATCCAGCATGTACCTGGTACAGAGTCAGTTCTTACAAATATTAGTTGAACACACCAATGATGATAATGTGATTAGGTCTGTTATTAGAGGCATGCCAAGGTGCATGGGAGTCTCTCACTCTTCAGGGGAGGAGAGAGATCATGGGAGCCCTCATGGAACTGTTGAGCTAAGTCTTGAAGGATGAGTAAGGATTCTGCAGAAAAACAAAGCCAGGAGAACAAGGAATGTCAGGCTAAGGAAGTAGCAGGTGTCAAGGTAAAGAGATGTGAAGGGACAGGGGAACTGCAGGTCATTCTGTGTGGTTGAATGTTGCTGAAATAAAAGCAAGTACAAGGAAGAGGTAGATTTAGTCCAGAAATATTTATCCAACGATTAGTAGCACTGTTAGGTATAAGAGACACAAAGACATGAAGCTTATATTCTAGATGGAGAGACAGATGTGAAACAAACACAAAGGTACATATAATTCTATCTTGTAACAAGTGCTCTGAAGGAAATGGAATGATCACTGTAAGAATGACATTCAGATGGCACCAGGGAGTCTTTTGGTGAAGTTACTTTTCATCCCTCTAATAGCCCTGCAAAAACAATACCCATTATAGAGGTAAGAAAACTGAGGTTAGGTACCTCACCAAGCCCCCATCCCTAGTAAGTGGTAGAACTAGGGCACAAACTGAAATAGTTTGGCTCCAAGGCCAGGGCTCACTCTACCACAGCAGCAGCACCTCGGGAGGCAGAGGAGCCTGTGTGTGTCAGAATGTATTTCCCTTCACCACCATTCAGAACTTAAACTTCACAGCTTACAGGCAGCCAAGTATTTACCCTGTGACCATAAAACAGGGACCAACAGAATCTTTAAATTCCAAAATATATACTGAGTAATTTACCTCTCTGTGACTACGTCCTACCTTTGGGTATTTTTTTTTTCATTATTTTTCAGGAGCTAGCTGTGAAACCAGTACCGTGGGATAGTCTCAGATTCATCTCCAGCCTCATTACTTAGCAGTTGTCTGACCTCAGGATGACATTTAACTCTCCTGAGTCTCGGCTTCGTGGCCAGCCCAATGGGGAGGCCGACGACATGTTCTGCCTACTTCAGCAGGGTTGGTCTGAGGTTCACACGAGACAATACATGTTAGGGAGTTTGCACTACATAAATGTAATGATTCATTTGACACTTTCCCAAACCATTCTACAGTGGTGCAGTTGATATACAATGAAAAGACTTGAAAGAGTTTTGAAAAATAAAAAGCTCTGGGCAAATGAGAGTATTACATAAGTACTTGGTCATGATGTCACTGCCAGAGTTCTTGAACTGTCTACTGTCCATTGTGGATCATGAACTTGTAGACTGCACCCGGGATGATCAGGCTGTAAGGCGAATGCATGATTTTAGTACCTTCATGAGGGGCTGTTGACACATTACAATGGTGTTTATTGAGCCCTGAAAAAGGATAAATTATGCAAGACAAATTCCTAATCCCGATGCAATTTTAGTACACTTTTTAATGTGAGTAACTAACACAGTTAAATTTTTGAAAGTTACACTAGTTCAAAGCTGTAATTCAGCAACTTATATGATGATCGAGGATACACATTCACTCATAATGGGCACTTCCGTTGGCATGTAGAGTGACGTACAGACATGAGCAAATATGTACTTAATTTTGACTAAGAAATTCCATTTCTAGAAATCTCTCCTGAAAATATACTTCTGATTATACAAAATTACACATATGCAAGTTTATTCACTAAAGCATTGCAAAATGATGGATATAGCCTAGTGTCCATACAGAGGACAGTGGTTAAATAAACTATGCTAGTCCTCACACCTGAATACTATGCAGCTATAAAACATGAATGGGGAAAGATTACGAGGAACTTCCAAGTCATTCAGTAAAAAATACAAGGTATAAAAGAATTTATATGGCGTGCTACCACCCTACAAAAGATAAACAATTTAAAAAAACATATGAATCTGCTCATCTGTGACAAAGGAATATGGGGGGAAGATAAACCAGAAACTACAGAGACTGTTTCCCCATAGGTGGTTGGTGGGAAAGGGGAGGAGAGATGGGGGGACGTGATGTGAGGCTGGGGGTGTGAGGAGCTACAGACACTTCTTGGACTACCTCCTTGGATATAGCTTTGACTCTCTGAATCATAGTAAACCTCAAATTAAAAGTTAAAATCAACCAGGATGGGGAAACCCAAGTGGATATAAATAGTAACAAATGGACCTATCTGTGTTACACGTGAACTGCAGGACCCTGACAAATAATATAGTCACACTCAAGGGGATGCGAATTAAGTAGTGTCACTTCAGAAAACATTATTTTGACCAGATATTGTAAAGTGAAAACCAAAAAAAGAACCATCAGCAAATACTGCACTCTAGTTAGTAAATCTATTTCTCAGGGGTATGAGTGAGCACACCCCTTATGTGTAATCTAGGATGATAAATAATGAGAGACAGTCTTTACACTGTTAGAGAAAGAAGTTACAGATAAGCAAAGGGCAGCAGCTTATAATGAACCTTGTGGTACTGAATTGGAACCAAAGACATTAGAATGAACTGATGGTTTTTCACACACAGATATACATACAGATAAATACATATAGAAACAACTAATGAATATGATGTATGCACATGCGTGGGTGGCCGAGTATACAGACATACATTTCCTAGCTTTTTCTGCTGAGGGACTAGGAGCAATGAGATCCCAGTAGCAATGACCTACTAGCACCCAGATCTTGGTTTCTAAATATCATCCTCCCATAAAATAAATAAAAGGAATCAGGGCTTCTTATAAAAACAGTTGGTTCTAGAACTGAGGCAGGGAAAATAGAAGATGAGTGGGATATTTTGTGATCTTAGAAAAAAGAAGTGCTTAAAGAAGAGTGAGGGCAGGTCAGAAGGACAGAGGATCTGATTAGAAGGAGCTGCCCACGCCACAGGTGGAACAATGTGAGCAGCAAAATAAACAATGATAGTATTGGATCTTAATTCAGAAAGTTGAATAAGCAGCCACACATTTATATCGATATAAATGAATGACCAAAGAAGGGCAGCTCTTCCTTACAGAATAATTCCAATTAAGAAAATGTATAAGAAATGAGAGAAATACAAAAAACATCATCAGGTGAAGACCACAGTAATAACTGTTGCAGGCAAGATCCACCAATGATACCTATCAACTATCAAAAACTGTAAGTTTACAATGAAGAGACCCAGCAGACACCACCTTACCCAAATGACCCAGGTTAACATTACCAGTAATAACATACATGGACATAATATAACACCTGATCACTTTGGCAGTATTCTTGCCAAAATGAATAATCTCAATCTACTCACAAGAAAACATCACACAGACCCAAAGAGAGAAACATTCTATAAACGAATTCACCGGTTCTCACCAAAAGGGTCAAGGTAATGGAATGTAAGAAAAGAATGAGGCACTGCCACAGACTGGAGGAGCCTAAGGAGACATCACAGCAAAATACAACGTGGGATCCTGGACTGGATCCTGGAATAGGCAAGGAAATTAGGGAGAAACACTGGTGAAATTCAAATAAGATTTGTAGCTTAATCTTACTGTTTCAATATTAATTTCCTAGTTTGATAATTGTACTAGCTTACTACCGTAAATATAAGTTGCCAGCATTAGAGGTAGCTGGGTGGAGAGTATACAGAAATGCTCTACTATTTTTGCAACTTTTCTGTAATTCTAAAATTGTTAGAAAACAAGAGGAAAAGCATGAACAAGCTAACAATAGATAACAAGTGAATGAACTAAGTAGAGGACTAAAATTTTCCAAGTGAAAGCAGGTATTGTTTTCACACTAAGATCTGATATATAAATGTTAGGACTAAAAATACATTTTTTTCCTCCTAGGAGAAAGATTAGTCACATGAGTGCATTAACAAGTGACCTGCATGTGCCATTTTGTCCTTTCCAGTTCTGTCGTCTGCTATGGATCTATGTACCTGTAATAAAATCAGAAGAAATGCCCTGGTGCTTGAAAGAATTAGGCTTACAATTTAACAGTAGGATTAACATCTTTCATGTAATACTTGGATAAAAGTCACTTGCAAAGAAACTTCTTGGCACGGATACAAAGAGCTACATATGAAAAACGTTCTTCTTTGTGGAAGGCACAGAAACTCAAAAAACAAAGCAGCGACACCTTCAGAGACATCTGTTGTTTGAGATGGTCCCTGCGAAGGCTCCCCCAACCCCGCAGGGACTGCAGCAGTGCTTCCCAGCCCTGGCCGTTCAGGAGAATCACAGGTGCCTAGAGAAAGTACCGATGCCCGAGTCCCATCCCTGGAGATTCTGATTCAGGAGAAGCCACAAAAGCTCCTGTGATCCCAATGTGCAGTCAGGGCCGAGAACCACTGGAACAGAACGACTTACAACTTGGGCAAAGTCAGTCAAGTAAAAACAAAAGAACTCATTTTTAAGGATATAAATAGCTTACGTATTCTAATATTTTAAAACAACTTTGCCTCTCAAACAGGTGTGACTTCTTGTACATGATCCAATACTTTTAGTTCCTTTATTTCTAATTTATAGCCTTCCTTCCATGTTTATACATTATTATGTTCCTCCCTTTATTATGCAGTAAACCCAGCGGTGATTACACTTTATAATATTTTTCCAAGTTGTCCTTTTTTGTAAATATTTTCCTTTACTTCATTGCACTTACTTCTATTTCTAATGCAGCACTTATCAGAGTTTGTTTCATATTAGAATTATTTATCAACATGCCTCTCTTTCCACTAGATTGTAAAGTCTTTGAAGCCCTGAATGTAGAGACTGCTTTTCTAGGGTCCCTGACTCTCTGAAAATCAATTCATTTTTTTGTTTTTACAGTTTTAATATATTTTTTGGAAGTATAACATATATGCAGAAAATTGCACAAATCCTCAGGGCACAACTTGATGAATTGACAAAGTTAACACAGCTGTGTAACAGCAGCCAGACTGAGAAACAGAGCACGACCAACCCCTAAAGCACCCTCGTCCCCTAATCCAGTCACTACCCTTCCCCAAAAGGATAACTACTATCCTGACTTCCAACCACACAGTTTTCTTGTTTTTGAACTTCATACAGAGTCAAACACCCGGCACACTTGTTTCTGGTTTTCCAGCTGTCCATTATATTCACGGGATTCATCTACATTGCTGTGTGTACTGGTAGCTCGTTCATTCTCAATGATGAAAAGTATTCCATTCTATTATGGACAGACATTGGGGCTCTCTCCACTTTTTGGCTATTAGGTACAATGCTGCTATGAATATTAGCATGCACATCTCTGTGTGAATACATGTTCTCACTTCATTTGGGTAAACACCTAAGAGTGGGATTTCTGGGTCATATGGTTAGGTACACACTTAACTTCCCAAGAAACTGCCAAAATGTTTTCAAGAGTGGCTATACCATTTTACATTCCCAGTAGAAATATATGAAAGTTCCAATGTCTCCACGTCCTTGCCAATACTTGGTAATGTCTGCCTCTTTGATTATAGCCATTCTAGTGGGTGTGAAGTGGTACCTCATCTTGGCTTTTAATTTTCATTTCCCTAAGGACTAATGATGTTGTATGTCTTTTCATGGTGTCATACACTTTTTAAAAATCCTAGCTTAGGGCCTCGATCCTTGCAAGTATGCAGTAAGTATCTATTAAGTTAAATTGATGAAGAGGAAAAGCACACAGATAATTTTTCTATTATTAGACTATAGCAGAGAATAGCATTCTAGACAAGAGATAACTTTCCATGTAATTTGAAGAAAAGCACCAGTAAAATAAACTTAGTCTATCCTCTGGAGACAGAAAAGTCTTAGAGTTTCTTAAAATAAGAAAGTAAATTCAGGGGAAAAATAACATTACAGAGAACTTTCCAAGTGCTCATTTACTTGTGGAAATTTCAAAGACTGTGGAGTACGCTTTATTTAGGAACTCTGAATCTCTGAAAATCAAGTGAAAAATAAATCTAATACACAAATTGTCCAACAATGGTGGATAATATTAGAGTGGAAACTTTAATTGTGCTAGAATTTTCAAGATGCAGCACACAGGGCATTCATTTTCCACAACTCAGCTCACCAGGTTCAGAAAAGCAGCACATGAGTGTTGTCTGACTCACAAAGGGAGCAAGCTGGCTGTGGCCCCTGACCTTTCAGGGAAGAGGCTCTCCTGCCCTATACGTCCTGAAATGGAAATGCAAGCATTATTTATAGGCTGTGTCTGCTCTATTCCTACAAGATAAACAAGTTGTTGGAACAGTAAGAGTTCAAGTGAAGGAATTTTTTTATATAAATGTCTTTTAATGCATCAGGAGCAAGGATAAGTATCCCCCCCAACTTTATCCATTCTTAATTATATTTATTTTAATAGCAGAAAGACATAATTATGATTGGGTAGGTAGAATCCATTTCTGAATATGTGACTTCCAAAAGTATAATGAACAAGGGGTGCATTTAGAAACTAACCCTCACCCAACAGGAATCTGATCCACTGCTCTGATTTCCAGAGGTGCTGTGTTTGGTGGTTACCAACCCTTTGAGTGGAATGGTCGGGTCCCCTGACAATCTCCTTATTAAATTTAAGAATTAAAGACGAGGAAGAAAAAAAGCCTTACCACTCTAACATTAGCCGAGAACCTAAAGTAAGTGGTTCAATGATTCTTTTTCATCCAGCCTGCATAAATGCATACAGTACTTATCAAAGAATTATGCATCCTTTTCAAAATCCTAACATTGTATTAGATTTTCTCACTTTATGAGAAGTGAATTCTGGGCCTAAATATGTTCGTTCGTAGATATGGAAAAGTACATTAGTGTCTCTGCATCTAGCTATCTTGGCCACCTTTCTGAACTGAATTTTCCAGACCACTGTGAGGAAACAGCAACAGTTTCAAGCAGGCATCAGATAGCGACATCCCTCTGCCCCAGTGTGCAGAGGAGGATGCAATTTCAGCAACTGTCACTTAAGGAATTCCAAAGTTGGTGACAACACATGTGTTGTCGAACTGCTCAGTAAACATTGTACAAGTATCATAATATTGAAGGGAAGGGAAACAAAAGAAGAGAGAAGAACGTGTGTGGATGTCAGCAGAGTGAATATCCGACCTTTCTTTCTTTCAACAAATACTGACTGAGTACCTACTCTGCACCAGGGAATGTTTCCAGAGCAGTGGATAGACATCAAATCCCTGCCCTTGTGGAGCTTGTATTATGAATACAAATAAATAGTTAGAATATATACTATTTTGGGTGGTAATGCTTTGAAGAAAAACAAAGCGGGGGCCAGGGTTAGAAGGACTACAATTTTAATTAAGGTGGACAGGGAAGGCCTCACAGAAAAAGTGACATTTGAACAAAGATCGAAAGGGGCGGAGGAAAGAGCCATGCGGATATCTAGGAGAAAAGCATTCTGTGCAGAGCAAACCTAGTGCCAAGGCCATGAGGTGGAAAGGCTGCTGGCTTGTTCTAGAATGAGCAAAGGAGCAAGAGGCTAAGTAGCAGATTTGAGATCAGGGAATTAATGGAAAGGGGGTGGACAAAATCATCTCCAGGTCAATGTAACGACATTGGCTGCCACTCTAAACGAAACAGGAATACACTGGAGAATTTGGAGCAGAAGGGTGATATGAGCTAACTTAAATTTCCAAAGGACTTCTCCAGCTTCTGGATTGAGAACAGACTGTACAGAGGAGAGAACAGAAGCAGGGACACCAATGAGAAGGCCACTGCAACTATCCAGACAAGCAGTGACAGTGGCTGGGCCCAAGGTTACATAATAGGGATGGAGAGAAGGAGCTGAATTCTGAATAGATTGTAAAGACAAGGACCAACAGTACTGGCTGATGGACTGCATATGGAGTAAAGGAAAGAGTCAAGAAGGTGAAGAGAAAAAAAAATCTCTTTTTGGCACTTAAGAGTTGAAAGAAATTTCCTACGTGGGACTTCATATGGCTGCTTTTGGCATCCTCGTGTATGTAGGTGTCCTTGTCCTGGTAGGGATTGACTGGTTTCTTCTACTGGTTATAAACTCCACTGAGAAGAGCAAAGCCCACCTTTTTCATTTTATCAAAATTGTCCAGCATAGGCCCTTTACTTGTTAGTCCTCAACATATGTTCATTTAAATATGTGCATCTTAGGTAACACAGTTACAAGTGCTTAGGGAAAAAACTCAGAAAGGTGCCTGTTTTGTATTCTCTAGAGTTCATAGTATCCTTTTACTCTAAAAATATTGATTGAGTCGCTACAGTATTTCAATCACTGCGATGACTGTAGGGATCTTTGGGGAGATTATAGGTAATGTACCTTTTTCCTTAGATGTTTATCCATTTAAAAAATGTTTAACACTATGCATGTTGTACATTGACAAACGATTAAAAACCAGTTTTTAAAAAGGGACTACTGGACAGATCACTTAATTCTACCAGAGTGAAGCGAAGAACTTGACATTTCCTACAGTGCCATTTCTCTCCAACCCAGTGCTCCTGAAGGCAAACACACACACTTACTGGTGCCAAAATTCAATATCAAAAATCATGTGAAATCATGTGAAAAGAGCAAAAAGCTATTTGCAAACTAAAACTAAACCCAGAAAGTTGAGCTCAGTTATTCCTCCCTGACTGTAACCAGAACAGCTGTAACTCAGGGACTGTTGTCCGGCATGTGAACTAGTTTAGATCCTGGTAATAATTCTTGTTTATGGGCATTTTTTGGCCATAGAAGGGCAAAATGAGTAAAAATACAAAATTCAAAGTATTTCAATTTGAGATTTTCAAGTTGAGTGCAGAACTAGAATAAAATGCAGAGAACACTAAACTTTCTCTATTCTTTTTGTTTTTGAGGGAGAAGGGAGAGTCCCAGTCCTGGGTCTTCCCACCTGGGAGCTTGAACCATGCATGCAGATGCACATGCTCACGTGTGCAACAGACACAGACACAGACGTGCAAACACACGTTGATTCCCAGGGCTTAGCCCACAAGTGTTACCTGGAAGCTAATGGAAGTTAAGCTTCAGGGTCTATCATTTACATGGACCTTTACAAAGGCCTGGGTCCTGGAAATGTATTCACATGGTAATCTATTTTTGTAAAATCTGTTAAAGCAAGTTGTTTTCTGTTCCTTTTCTTAAAGAGAAATTCCAAATTGTATAAACCTCAGGCCCTGAAAGATCCTGAATTTGTCCCTGACCCAACCAAGAACGTTCTGATTCTATGGCTTTGGGGGTGGATACCAGGAGGCTGTATCTTTCCCTTCTCCTTTTCTTTCTTTCTTTCTTTTTTTTTTTAATGTCACCAAATGATTTTGATACACAACCAGGATTGGAAATCACTGACGAAGGACTACAGACTGATCAGTTTAATGAGTCCCTGACATCTACGTAGTATTTCTTTCTGGAGCTTTGCCACCATTGATTGGGACATAAACCATATAACACTATGTAGTTTGGAAAAAGCTGACAATTGGCAACATTCACTTCCAGGCTGCAGTGATGAATCACATAACCCTCTGTGCCGAGTAATTAACTATCCATTTGTATGTACTGGCTGTAGTGATAGAGTTCTTTTCAACAAGGAAGGAAGGGAATTTGGACATAGCATTAACAGTGGTTAATACCAAGCAAATAGAGTAAATTGGATTTATTAAAACGAGTATGTGTGTGGATTTTTTTCCCTAGGAGTTGATATAATTTGTCTAGCTTTCTAATTATAACTGGGACAGAAAATGGCTGAACCCAAAGACCTCTCACGGTATCTAATAAACTTTTACTTACAGGGAGAACATTTCTTGGGCTGGAGAATGACAAATAATTTACTAAGCTTTTCCTGAAAGATAGCTAAAGGTGTTTCACCTATATCTAGCTGATGAATTAGCTTTAGCTAATAATCAGTGTCATGAGACAGGGAAGAAGCAGCCTGTAATTACTTTGAAAGGAATGAAGGAAGAGATCTGATAAAGAAACTAAATCAGCTAATTCCTCTAGAGGCATACTGAGTGAGAGAGAAGCTTACTTCACTGCAAGTTTAAAGTGAGGCAAAGACAGGGGCATCAGTAGTTTTTACCAGCCTGACATTCATCCATTCATTCCCACCTTCTGGTAGCAAACCTTCAATTTGCCTTTCCTGTAGGGACTGTACACCTTCATCTCCTTTCCTGGGGACTTTTGTAGTCAAAGGTTCCCTCCCTTATGCAGGCTGCCAGTGGGCATGTGTCCCAAACCTGACCAAGTACATTCACCGGCAGATATCTGATATCTGAGTTCTGCCTGGAATGACTTAAGAAGAGAAACAGCTGAAGACAGTGCATCTTGGGGGATGTTCCCTAAAGAGACTCTTATTAGTCCTGGCTCCCTAGAGACCCCCTGTTCTTGTCTTTCCCAAGGCCTACCTTATTTACTGTTTATTTTTGATTCTGGGAGATAAAATTTGAGCCCTTAAATGTCTAAAAGAATTTTTATCTTATTTTCACAATTAATAGTTGGCAATGTGTAGAATTCTGGATCGAAAACCACCTTTCCTTAGTTTTGAAGGTAGTGCTTTATTACCTTCTAGTTTCACATATTGCTCCACCTCAGCTTTATTGAGAAATACTTGATATATAACACTGTATACATTTAAGGAAGGTATATAACATGTTGATTTGATACCCTTATATATTGTAAAATGATTACCGACAATATTGCTTTTAAGAGATTTGGAGCCACTCTTATCTCTGATCTGTCGCATGAATCCTGTCTTCTTTCTTGGGTAACTTTCAGAATTTCCTTTTCATCCTTGGCAATATAAAATCTCATGATGGTCTGCCTTCATGTAGATCTATTTTTATGCATGGTGCTGGGCATTTGGTGGGCCCATTCAACCTGGAAACTCGTGCTCTTCTTTCTTTCAGAGCAGCCTGCTTTCCTTATCTCTGGGAGTAAGTACTGAAGGTTTCTGATGTTTTCTTCTGCTATCTGCATTGCCTCTGTTTCCTCTTAGCCTCATTTTTCTGTTTGTTTTCATCTCTCTCTTTCATGTTAAGTTTTTTGAAATGTCTGGTGACTTAAGGATTTTTTTTTAACATTTTTTATTGAGTTATAATCATTTTACAATGTTGTGTCAAATTCCAGTGAAGAGCACAATTTTTCAGTTATACATGAACATACATATATTCATTGTCACATGTTTTTCTCTGTGAGCTACTATAAGATCTTGTATGTATTTCCCTGTGCTATACATGACCATGACACTGTGGGTTTCTAGCATATCTGTTGCCTCTGAGGGCTGAGCCTTGCAGGAGTTCTGCCGGCCAACGAGCTCACTGGCAACCAGCTCACCGGTCATGCAGCCCCTCTCTGAAAGCACTTAGGTTCTGAGTTCCTCTGCTTTGTTAAGACAGTTAGCACCCCTCCTTCTGACTTCTGTTTTCTAAAAACGTGTTGACATCTCTCATCCTCTCTTATCTCCTTTCCTATTTTCTTTTGTGTGTTTTTTTTTAAGTCCCTTTAATGTCATTTTAGCAAGATTTTAGGAGGGAGAGAAGATAAATGCATGTGGTCCATCAGCCATTTCAATTGGTGAGAAAGAACATAGGAAATCTATGGTCTTTCATAATTGTTCCTAGTTTTAGGCATTCATTAAACATTGCCTTTTTAGGCTTGAATGAAATACATAATTAATGGAAAGGTCAGTCTCTTTACGTTTGTATGGGTTACATGCCCAGTCTATTAAAAGCAAAAATTAAAGGCTGACTAAAAGCAGGACAACTTAGCATCAAGGGTGAACAGTATATCCTGGAAAATATACCTAATAAAAAAGTAAACCTAATAATTAATATCTTTCAAGTTATTCCTGATTCTACCACTATTATTCTGCTCTATATTTTATATTACTCTGCTCTATATTTAGGTTTATCTATGTGGGTGAATGGATTATTTTAGAGATCTACTAGGATATACTCTAATAATTTTATCAGCGGGTGTAATATATTTGCCATTGAGCAAAATATTTGAAATCAAGTCCCAGATGCTTGAAAATTCTCCAAATATTCTCAAGGAGTAGTTTCTATAATTTAAATCTTTCCTTCATAACATATTTGAAACACTTTTTCTGACTTCACCATAACCTCAATACACTAAATATTTTTATTTCAAGATATTTGAAAATAAACAAGTAAACATCTGGCATTTTATGCATAAGTGTATTTTCAGCAAAGAGACTATTTTTGCTAAAATAAGTATTACAACATGACTTGATCCAGTGTGATTTTTAGTAAAAGAATTCAACTCGATTTAATTGCAGCAAATCTTGATGAAATAGTATTGTGCTTCCATTTAATTCATTCCATCATCTATCCACAATATACGTAATAGTCATTAAATTCAGCCAACTATTTTTCAGGTGCAGAGAGAGATGTCTTCAAGAAAATAGACTATGATTGGCAGTTCCCTCAAATCACTAATATCATAAATATTTATGTATACAGTTATAAACAAACTGTTATTAGTTTAAGAAATGCAATTTATCCTTAGAGATAATAGCTTTGAAGGTTGAAAAGCGGAATTTAAACATTTTAGTTCTCTGGAATTTTATGCTTTCAACCAAAACAAATTGTTCCAACTAAAGAATATCATATAATGTAGTTCTCTATCTACTAATTATCAAAGTTTATTTTTTAAGATATGCGTATAGCATATAGTAACCACTATGTCCTTAAAAATTGTTTGTGTGCGCTAAATACATTACTTGGAAGAACTGTTTTGACACCAAGAAATGAAAACTTTAAAATAAAATTGCATTTCCAAAAGCTTCTATTTAAGTCCTTCACATTTATTGAAGATTCTTATAAAATCTACTGGAGTTCAGGTGATAATCTCTTTTGAAGATGAACCCTATAAAAGGAGAATTGCACCCACAGAGAACTAACAAAGTGCAGCGTAGTTAATTTCTAAAACATATTTATTAGATGCTAAAGAGAGTAAGCCTCTCCAAAGAAAGCCTTACATCTCAGGTGATTAGAAGATTTGTGGAGCTACTGTCTTCTAATAATGAGGGACTTATCAACTGCAAAATATTTTCAATCATTACACTCAGTATATTATGACGTCCATGAATATAAGCTATTTTCATACTATAATGCAGATGGTACCGTCTGTTTTAGTAGCTTTTATAAGCATCACATAATATCTGTATTCCTCAGTATATTATAATGTTATAATATTAATATTATATTAACCCAGATAAATCACTATCTCATTTTTGGTATTGTGGGAAAAGAAGGAATTCCATGTAAGTGAAATAAACAGGCAGCAAAACTTCACTCTGTAGGTGAATTAAGGTGAAGCTGCCATTATTGTGGGTCAAAAATGATTAAACATTGGCAATTTCACTTGGTCTGACTTACATACCAAAAGTCTCTTATTTTAACTATTTTGGATGGAAAGAGTTCTGGCAACTTTTGTATACTTTTTAAACAGCATTCATCAGACCTAGCAAAACTTTTCCTTGATCATTATGATTTTACTCTACTGTAATCAGAAGCTGGGCTCCAAGCAGTAGGAGTTTTTACTAAGTCCAAATGCCTACAGGGCCTTGTAGACAAAGTAAATGAGCAAAGCTGTTATATTACATTATTCGGACACACACACACTTTGTTTGCATATTACACACTGAAATATTCTTCTCCTCCATAAAAAATGCAATTGCGCTCGCTCTTTCTAGACCACTCAGCCCTCTAAACCTGCCTTCCCGTTTCTCACTTCTGATGGAGACTCAGATGCAACCAGTACTTTGTTCAGTTTTTTTTTTTTTTAAATCCAGACAGTAGATAAATGGCAACCAACATGAAGTTTCAGTGTTGAGGAGGCAATGGGGATGGGTGGGGACTGCAGATATTGAAACACCCTCCCTAAAAGTGGGGACAATGGCAAACCAGATACCACAGTTTGCCATCAATATACTGCAGTCGATCTAAAGTCCCAAGAAATAATGCCTTTTAGGAACGTGGATTCAGTGCTTCCAGATCTTCAATTCTTCAAGAGACTTGAAATCAGTTTTTTAAAATACGAATCCCCTGATACTTAAGTGCTAGCCACTGGAAAAACAAACAAACAAAAATAAAAATACTGTGTAGAGCAACAGATTGGGAGTGAAACAAAACATGTTTGTGAGATAAATACAGCCCATAAAGCACTAGTTAGGAATCTCTACTCTAATTGTTCCCACATTATGCTGTGTGGTTTTAAGTCTTTCTATATATTTCTCTTACTTGTTGTCATAGCTACTTTTCAGTGGCTCCAGGTTGTGGGACAGCTTGAGAAATCAGATAATCTCATTTGTCACAAAAATATAAAAAGTTGGGTTCTGCAGGAGCAAAGGATAAGAGGTTTCTTTGAAAACATTTACATTTACTTCATTGATTCTAACATGACATCATGGAGTTGGAGAGGGTTGTGCTGGGAGAAATATTTACCACTGGTACAGTACTAGTGTGACTAGAACCACAGGGACCGGTCACTCATTATGACCCCTCAACAGCATCCCCTTTGCAGGGCAGGAGTTAGCAGTCCAAATCATTAACACTGTAAGCTTTCAAAAAGCTAAACAAGGATTATCCTCCAGTACCTAGGCAAGGCAGGGGTATTTCAGAGGTTTTCTTCCTTTCATAAAGTAAAGCTGCCATCTGAAGATGATGTGCTCTTGCAGACCATCTAAAAATAACTTTTCACTTTCTTCTCATCTGCCTTATTTATTTTTTTAAAAGTTCCTATTATGGAAATTTAAAAACAAAAATACAAGAGATTTTATGCATGTACTTTGTGGTATCTATTTTAATTGCCCAGTTTTTTTTTTAATAACTTGCAGGCTTTTTGGTTTGTGTTCTAGCTGAAGTTGGTGGATAATTGATCTCCAGACAATTGAAATTTTACTGTAGTTTGTATAATAAAAATCATCATTCATAGTACTGACTGAATAAAAAGTGAAGAGAACAGAAATGTGTGTTTTATCTCAGTAATTTATGAGACTGAAGAACTTTCCTGGTGTATTTCATCAACCTCTATATAATAAAAATGGAAACCATTAAAGTCACTTTGATTTTGTCTTTGTAACTGTAACTTGATTTGTAATCTTAAGCTTCAACAAAAAGATTTAAGCAACATACTTCTGGAAAATATTTCGTATTTCACAGATCTTACAGTGAGACATTTCTCCCTACATTTACTTTACTTTAGATTTTCAATTTAAGCAATTTTAACTTTCCTTGATGTCATTTTGAAAATAGTTAATTGAGGCATATTTATAGTGGGAGTAGTCAATGACATAATAACTATTGAAAATTTTATTTATTCAGCATCTTCAGCATACTCTAAATACAGTATCTTATCCTCACTGTAACGCTGCACAGTACTGGCTTGAACCACATGAAACTGTTGTCTTTCTGGACCAAATATCAGCAATTGCAAATGACTCAACCCAGTAAGTAATATTAGCACAAGCCTATGCTACCGAAGAGAACACTGAACAGACCGAAGTGGAACAGCTTAGCCAAGGTCATGAGCTGGTAAACAGCAAAGCTAGGATTCACACCCAAGTTGACCTGGCCCCAAAGCCTGCATTTTGTATTAATAAAAGAGCTGTGGAGGGGGCGTGTGATGGTAGGTGAAGACAGAACAAGGGAAAAAAGATGGGAGACTCCCTTAACTTCTTATAAGAGTTTTATAATTTGCTTGGGGAGACAATAATAATCAAAATTAACCAGGAAAAATAGAAACCATCATACCACAAAGTGCAAAATGATGGGACATTAGCTTTCACACCATGATCTGAGCTTTACTGTTAAAACTTCAGAAGCAATTTTTCTCTGTCCCTTTTCACCCCCCAGAACTGGTTTTCTTGAGGCCATCAAGGCACCATGTCACAAGTTGGTGGGAGGGAAGCCTTGTTCATATGATCTAAGGACTACAAGGGCAGCTTTCTCGAATACACCTATAATCACATATTTATAAGAATAAAATTTTGACTTTGATGTAAGTACAATTCACCAC
Organism: Vicugna pacos; assembly: GCF_048564905.1. Taxonomy (NCBI): domain Eukaryota; kingdom Metazoa; phylum Chordata; class Mammalia; order Artiodactyla; family Camelidae; genus Vicugna; species Vicugna pacos. The sequence goes on along the minus strand of NC_132989.1, from coordinate 46,952,573 downwards.
ACAAGAATGAACTTCTAGAACATTAATGACCCCAAGCTGAGACCCCTCCCAAAAGTTCCACGTTGCATTTTTTGCATCTGAGGCCTCACCTAGATGCTCCACGGGTGTTCAAAAGCCACACGTCCAAAAATAAACTCACCATTCTTGATTCCAAAACAGTTACTCCTCTAATTTACTATAAGGTGATGGCATCAATGAGCTGCCCAGATGAGAGCCAGAACAGTCATCCTTGGCCTTCATATTCAACCAGTGACTTACTACTGATTCTGTCTCCTAAACAGATCTTCAACCTCCCCTAGTGTCTGCATCCCCCTTGCCTCTGTGCTAGTTTGGACTCTCATCATCTCTTGTTGACCAATGATCCGGTCAACTGGTTCCCGCCTCCAGTCTTGCCCCACTTCAGTCTAGCCCGAGCAGAAAGAAAGCTTTCTAGTTTCCAGTCATATCAAGTATATTTCAAAGATGAAAGAAACCTAACATTATTTACTTACATAGCCTAGTTTAGGGCTTGAACCCAAAAGCAGGGACATAAAAAAAAACCCCAATTTTTGGCAGTTAAGTAATCCCCACTGAAAACAAAGTTGGGCCTATAAACTTAAGTTCCTAATGGAAAATTTATACATGACAACTATTAAATATAATAACAAAAACCAGGCAAAAGTACAGTTCTTCTAAATAAAGTTACCAGAGGATCAAAGGCACAAAACAGTAACAACCACAGTAGTGCTTCTATGTTAACGAGTCTGAGAGCATGCTGAGTTGCTCTCAGACTTTTCATTCTCTAAGCAACCGTCCAGCAGATGGCTAAAGAACCCTGAACTCTGCTGAAGTCCCCCCAGGTACTTCATCAACTCCAGGGGTGGGGCAGAAGGAGGAGGAGGGTGAAGGAGGAAGCAGGGAAAAGAGAGAAGGGAAATTACAGGCAAGCTGAATTCCTGGTTTCATGCTTCCAACTCAAACGGGGCTGCTCAACTCTTTTTTTGCTAAATATATTGTGGTTCTTCATAAAACTTAATTGTAAAAGGGTAACAATGCTTTAAATAGTAATTTAAATGTTAGTGCTCTATAGTCTAAAGCTTTAGAGTAAATGAAAAATACTTTAATTCAAAGGGTAGCAACTAATAATGTAAAAATAGCTTTTATCTAAATAATCATTAACACAATACCAATCCCTCTTGTATAAATATGAAACACTCTATTTTGTATCATCTTAAGGATTTCCTGTTTATAAAATATTTCGAAAAGGAGCTCATCCCAAACTCAAGATTTTATCTGATATTACTGGGTTTTTTTCCAGAGTATCAGATATTATTGTGATCAATTCCTTTTGCTTTGATTTCTCATATAATCATATAATCTAATTGTTAATGAGCAATTATACCCTTCAGACAAGGTATGTGGAATGCCTGCTCAGATTTCTGTTAATATTTGTTTAGTATTTGTGAAAGAATGTATAATTAGCACTTACTATCTGCTGTGAGATTGAGATCTTAGAGTACATCAAACACACATTCGCAGACATTTGTAGATAAATATAAGCAGTAACAGGTAAATCTGAATATACAATCAACATATGTGATGGACATATATGCCTACATCATATACACTCAACATGCAACATATGTACATACATCTCCTCTCTTTGGATATATAGTTGAGGCTATAACTTACCTACACTAAAAGATTACTTTCAAGCCTTTGCCCATCTGGAATTATTTTCATAGTGCAATTTCATATCATATTATTTGGGTGGAAACTTGCCTTTTAATACATTCTATGTATTTTATATTTTCACTGGGCCTCACCTGCCTCAGGCAGCTTGTGGCCTCCTATGGTAATTTGTAGGTCTACCTTTATGCCTCTGAGCAACATTTCTTGAGAATGAAGTATGGGACTGCAGTCAAACTAAGCAGGAATATAAGGGCATGACCATGATGGGAACCTATCTAACATTATGCCCAAATGAACTGAAAGGAAAAGAAGTAGACTGCATGCCTAGAGCGAACCTTTTTTCTTGGTGAGTTCAGCAAATCTGGTTAAATTCCTTAGATCCAAAAGTACATTTTGACCTTTTCTTGGAAACTAGATGACAGACCAATCAAACAGTGAGAATAATTTCTACTAATACATGTTTTTTGGAAAGGATGATCCTTAAACATCATAGGTATTCAAGATACATTACATTTAGTACATACATCTAGAATTTACTACTCTAAGCTTCATGTACTAAAGCATAATGGGTAAAAACTATTTTAAATAAAGGTAAAATAAAAGATAAAGCAAGATCCACCAAAGCACCTACCAAAGAGACCATGCATAACATCACAATAACAAAAGGAATTACAGGTTACGAATATGTGCTGTTAACATGGTGTTCAGTTCTTTTATATACATTTACTCAGTTAATCCTCATCTTATTCTTGTGCTGTAAATGCTATTTGTGTCATCTAAATGAGAAGGCTACATTTCAAATGAGGCTGAACGACTTAAGGACAACAGTTAAGAAGACGTAGGGACAGGACTGGAGCCCAGATCTGTCGACTGTCCCAGACTCCAACATCTCCCCTCTGACCACTGATAATTAGATACAACTCATAAAGGAAAGAAGGCAACAGGATTCCAGTGGGGAGATCATGCCTAATAAATGTAAATAAAATAAAAGGAACATGACTAATAATGTAAATTGTTATGAACGGAAACTAAAGTAGCCAAAGAGATTCAAAGGCAACTAAGGACTTTCATTTTTTAAACAGTCTGAACAAGAAAACGAAGAATCTACACAGTCATAAACATTATGCAATATTCGGGTTGTTCACAATACTACTGTTACATTAAACTTAATTTTCTTTTAATTAGGCATATCTCTAAGATAGTTTCCATTCTGCATGGAAAGTAATGTGATACTAGAATGCAAGGGCAGACATTTCCTAGTCAGACTTAGAAATATAGTCAACTTTTGAATTACAATTAGTATCTTAGTAAAATAGATAAAACTCCCATGACATATACAGTAATTCTTTGATGAATGGAGCAAAATATTAATAGCTAATTTGCACCTTCCTACCCTGTTGTCCTCTACCTCTCCTTGACCATATCATCCATTTGCACTTCACACATTTACCTTGTAAAGATCTATGAAGTGTGACTACAGTGTAATGAACAAGGAATAGTCTCAAAAGATGACTAATTTGAAGGAGATAACAGTAATCTAAATAGGAAAGTTCTAGTATGTTGATTAAAGATCAGTCACATCACTTTATAGAGCGCTTCTGGGCACTGCTACATTTGGGAATTTCACATGCAGCAGCCACAAAACTCACACAAGCTCAGTACTCAGTGCTGTAATCTCAGCACAGTGCCAGATCAGAATAGCTGCCAACTCCAAAGCAAAGCAAAACAAACAAACAAACAAGAGGGAATCAACAAAGCAAACAAATAACCAATAGGATTCTACTTGGTATCTCCTTGACCTAGTAATATGCTAAGAACTAATTCCCATGTATTTTGGTTATTTAGTTATGGTTAGATTTATCTGCTAATTTCACCAATATTCAAATACTGTCTTCAGCATGCAGGAAAATCCACTCATTTATGCAACAAATGATTATACGTATCCACTAGGTTCCAGACACAGTTCTTAGGCACTGGAAAATGAAAGAATGGGTTGAGTGGGAGACAGATTAAAAAATATATGATTTTAAAGGCAAAATGTCCATATATTCAAATTTAAAGAAATCTTGGACTCATTTGAGAAAACAATAAATATAAAAAATGAGATATGTGGCCAAAAATCTGTATGTGATTAATTCCCTATAGAGAATCATGGGTTCAAAGACAGGAAGAATCTCATGCGTGCTGGAATAATCAAAAAAGACTTTGTAGAAATGGGCTGGGGGCTGAATCATTAAGCATAAATGGGCTGATAAGTGAAGAGACGGCATTCTGGATAGTGGGTAGGGGAAGCAAAGGCTCTGGGGTGGGAATGCACCTGGTAGGATGGAGTTCAACAAGGATATCAGTGAGCACATGAATCTACGAAGAGGAACAGTGGGTACCAAGGTGGTAAATGCAGACTGGGCTCTCCCTGCAAAGGTCCTAAATGCTAGTTTGGGAAGCTGAACTGTACTGAAAGCCCCTGACAGCCTTATACATATGGATCTGGGACAGTGTTCTCCTGCTGAAATCGTTCTTCCTGCTGTGCCAACACACACTTCCGCTGACTGCAGCACAGCAAGTGGCCACAGCGATAGATTCTGTCCCATGTTAATTATGATTAACCAAACCCATGATGATATCACTTGTAAACATAAATGAACATAAATAGATATTTATACTGAATTATATTGAGATTCTGGGGAAAACAAGAACAAAACTGAACAGAATTCTGAACTGTGGATCAACGTAGATTAAGTAAAAACACAGTGAAGGGAGTATTCAGTCAGACCATTTCGAAGACTCATTATCAGCTCCTTTAAGTGTACCCTGAGTACTTCAGAAAGAACAATTGCACCAAGCTTCCATGGAAAGAACCACAATTTGTGCACAGAGTCTCAAGACTGTCAAATTAGTTTCAAATAATGATACCAACTGTATGTGAACAATGTTTATTGCTCAGTGGCTACACATAACTTGCATATTCTTTAGACTAAAAGAGCTTCAAACCGTAATTAGCTGCCTTGCCTAATGAGCACATGGAACTTTAGGAAGGTGGTTGAATAAAACTGTCTTCGAAATCCTTAGACGACGACGGGAATGATGGAAATACAAAGAAGAGCTATTAGTCCCGCAGACCTCGGAAACATTTCCCTCCTGAACTAAAACATTTTTCCAGCCTACCCTGCATCAGAAGCTTAAGCAGCACAATCTTACTTTCCTCACTAATTAGCATCTATTTGCCCCAGGGATTATTTAAGAAAACATAATACAAATGGCAGCATCTCCTTCACATCCTTGTCCAGTGAATTCTGAGACTTTAAATACACTACAAATCTTGAATGCAGAGACAAAAGGGGCGAGTGGGAGGGCTGCATACAAAGATGGGGGAGGCCGTTAAAGTTGACCAACGCTAGGGTAACTGTCCCTAAAGAATCTCCTTCAGAATTCAGTAAACCTCACACTCAGGCACTGGGACCAGACAAAGCTGTCCTCTACTTCAAGGAGGTTTAAATATTTCAGGGATAAAAGTAAATCTTCAGAAAGTTAAACAAATATGTTTATATTTACCTTATTACTATTAAAGCTAAATGGCTTAATATATGGGCAATATATTGGTTGCATTCTAAGAATCCACTTATTTGGAAAAGCAGTTACTGAATTCTTCTTGGAGAGCTACATACATTAAACTAAAGCCACCTCACCATAAACCACTGAAAGCAGCTCAGAATTGCCAGTATGATTTGCTCACAGTATGGGATGGGGGTTGTAGGGAGAGAGGTTCCAGAGTAGGTGCCTGGCCAAGGGGGTACAGGGGACAAACTATTCAAATAATTCAAAAAAAAACTGTGAAGGAAAGAAAGAAAGAATGGAATTGGGCTTGACTCTTTTGAAAACTAAGAAAGAAGCAAATGAAGTAAATTAAAAATCATTCATTCTTAAAAACTTCATCAATGACAAATGACAAATAACTAAATTACGACTTCCACTTTACAGGAAGAAGGCTGACAAAATTTTAAGGCTAACTGTTTTACTCTTCAGAGGTACAAAATGAGAAACAGCGTGGTGAAGTAGAGAGTCCCACTAAGCGTATCCATCTAAAACCCACAGCAAAGATCAGACTGGATGGTGCAACAATGTAAGTGTTCATTATACAGGAACGAGCCAGGGATTCCTGGCAGCCAGGGTGTTCACAGACCCAGATAATAGTAATAAAACAAGAAGAAGATGTATGGAGCGTAAGAATTGGAAGGAGACAAAAAAAAATAAGATTACTTACTTAAAAAATGCAAGAGACAAACTGACAAACTATTAAAAATACTAAGAAAGTTCAGTAAGACGGCCAGTTACAAGATCCATAAAACCAACTGCATTTCAATACAGTAACAACAATCAGAATTTAAAAGAGGGAAGAGATCCTATGGACAAAAGTTACACATACACGAAATCACATTATATAGGAATATACCTAACAAAACATGAAATGGCTTTGTGGAAAAAATTATAAAACTTTATTAAATGGCATAAAAGAAGCCCAGAAATGGAGAGTTGTACCTAACTTATCGATGGAAAAATTCAATGCTATAAAATAGATCGTCTTTTTTTTTTATTTTCAGAAAAATCTATACATCCAGTGCAAGCCCGCCAAAAATCAACATAGTTTTTAAATAAACTGTAAGAAATTGATTGTAAAATTCATATGGAAGAATACTGTGTAAGAATGAGGAAGACAATTTTGAAAAAGAATTAAGGGGGATTAAATCTACTAGATTTCCTGTCAAAATATAAAGTTATAATAACTAAGACTAAAGTACTGAGGACATAATAGACAACAGACAGAAGAGGGTCCAGAAACAGGCCCCTAAAAATACGGAACTTCTATGAGACAAATGTCATATGAAATCAGAGGGGAAAAGGTGTCAATAAATGATACAGAGACAACTTATGATCATTACATAAAAATATGTAGATTCCAACCTCACATGTAAAAAAATAAATTTCAGGTCAATTAGAGATCTAAATGAGAGAAAACCAAAATAATTACAATACTACAGGAGAATATCTTTTTGACTTTGGGTTGAGGAGGGCTTACTGAATAATAGAAAACAGAAAAAAAAATAATAGAAGATAGAAAATGGAGTTCATTCTGTGCCAAGCACTCTGCATGCATTAACTCACACACCTCACAACAACCTGTGAGACAGGCAGTACTATTATCATCGTGTTATGGCTGAGGAAACGAAGGCATCGAAAGGCTGTGGAAGTTGTCTTAAGATTTCAGGGTCAGTAAGTGGCAGAGCTGGGATTCGAATCCCAACTCTCAAGGCCTAAAACAGATAAAGAACACACTGATAAACGTGGCCCTGTAAAATTCAATCGCTTTAAAGACAATCATATTTTAAGCTAAGGTAAATAAGTGGCAGACGGAGAGAAAATATTTGCAGCATGTAACAAAGAATTGGTATCAAGAATATATTTTAAAAAACTTGACAGAAGTCTATAAAAGTAGAAAAATGAACAATGGCTACAAATAGAGAAGAAATCAAACTGGCTGATAAATATGTAAAAATACTCATCTTCACTACTAATTGAGAAAATGCAAATTAAAATGTCATTGAAAGGATGTTTCTTATTGGGCAGAAGAGCAAATACAAAGGTTCGATAACACAAGGTGTTGGGAGAATTAGGAAAATGATCACTCTTATTCTGTTGAGGGAGTTATAAATCTGTGCGGCCACTGTGGAGGGCAATTCGGAAACATGAATTTAACTGAAAACGAGTGTAACTCAGGATGCAGACATGCTGGATCATAAGTGCACACTTTGTGGAGTGCTTGCTATGTGCTGAGCCTGTAACTCAGCACCTCATGTACACACTCACCTAATCCTTACAACAACTCTATGATGAGGAGAAGGAAGCTCAGATTGCTTAGGTAAGTCCTCCAAGGTCCCACAGCGACTAAGTCGAGAGCTGGGATTTTTAACCAGCAAAATATATTGCTTTGCTGCACACAAGGAGGTCCAGTGAGTAATTTGTAATAGTTAAAAGTGAAAAAGAGCTTAATGCTCATTACCAGGAGAACAGATGAATACAACATGGCAGATTCATTTTATGAGATTCACAAAGGGGTTAAAAGAATGTGCTAGAGCTATAGATATCAATATAGATGAATCTCAAAAGAATATTGTTACTATTGTATGGGTACATTCATACTAATATGCATAGAAACGGTCTGAAAGGAGTACATCTGTCACAGTGTTTTCCACTAGAGAAGATGAGTGTGAGCTGAAAGGAATTTCAGTTTTATCTGTGACATACACATTTTTAAATGACAAAGTATTCATATGTTATTGATGCAATTAAAATATAACAATAAGAAAGTTCACAATTTGGTGCCCAAAAGAACTGGGTTCAGATTTTAGCTTTGCCACTTATTTCCATACTTGGCCAAGGAAACTAATGTTGTAAAGAGGTGTCGTAGAAAGACTCTGGGAAGATTTTAGGACTGATGTCTAGGTGGGGACTGGGGACTGTCTTTGAGGGAGTTTCAGTGGCTTGACCAGGGTAGGAAATAGCTATCATAAGATCATAAATGGTTTGAAAGATGAGGCCATGTTTTGAATCATAACTGTAATCAGATTTTTACACAGTAAGCTCACAGTAAAAACTGAATTACTGGAGACTTTAGCAGGATGTGTGTTTGTGTAGGAGGGTAAAGGTGGAAGGAATTTTAGGAAGCTGGTGTGGACTGTGATATTGACTGCCGAGAGAGTAGCCGTGAAGGACAAAGAGAAGATGTCGTTTTTGTGGAACTGACAGATGGAAGAGAGGACTGTTTTGTTGCCTTTGTTATATTCTGAGTAGGGACGGGGAGTTGTAGAAATGGTGTCAGGTCTCGGAGTAGGGCAGAGAGGGTGGGGCTAGAGAAGCACATGTGCAGCAGCAAAGAAAAGAAGATCCATAAAGGGCTGGAGGTGATACTGATGCTGGTGATGATCACAATGATGATGGTGTTATCTTGTAAGCTCCCTGGATCCCCTTGGAACACTACTTGGGTACAAAAGGTTTAGAGCTTCCCTGAGGAATCTTCGATTCTTAAGAGAAGCACGTTCACTAACTTATTACTGAACTGCATCCTGGAGACTAGGGGCGTGGGTCGGAAGGGATGAAAGGCCACATTCTAACCCTCAGACTCCGCCCCCTTTTTGTCTAAGGACAGCATTCAGGGCTTAGCTTCATACACTCAGCATGGGAGGATGCTATTTGCTAAGAGCAATGGTATCACAGCTCATTCTGCAGATACTGACAGCGGTGGGTAGAAATTCAAATCCAATTTAGGGCCAAGCCAGGGCAATTTTAGGGCTGTTAAAAACAGCACGAGAACATGTGCTACACAAAAGAAATGGATGTATTTGGATGAGTGTATGTAAAAAGAAAAAAAAAAGGGAAAAATACAGGGTAAGACCTCAGATTTCATTCCATGAAGTTAGTTTCTTTTTGTTTTTGTTTTTCACAAGAGACACTTCACACAATGACATGAGTATAACATGCAACTGGGAGTCCACCAGTCTACAGGAATATATTATTATAAGTTTAGTAGAAAATCTAAATGTAAAACCAATAAAATATTTCTTGTCAAATCCAGTTTTTCTCTAAATCCTACAAATAGTTCATTGAAACCAGGATAGTGTTTCTAATTAGAGAGTACATTCAATTTAAGGTGGACTGATGAGGTTCAGAGTCGGGGGAAAGACTCCACTTTACATTTGCTGCTCACACTCCTTCTTTGAAAAGTGAATTTGCTTTCAAAATGTATTAAGAATGAACATGTTGCAGGGGGAGAGCATAGGTCAGTGGTAGAGCATGTGCTCAGCATGCTCGAGGGCCTGGGTTCATTCTCTGGTACCTCCATGAAATAAATTAATAAATAAATATAATCACCTCCCCTTCCCCAACAACAACAACAACAACAACAACAACAACAACAACAACAACAACAAAAAGAATCAACATGCTGAAGTAAGGCTGCAATAGCCCTACTGGAACCATTCAGATAATGGAATTGGATGCCCTCGCTGCTGAGAGGTAAAGGGGATTATGGCCAAGAAAAATTTCCCCCAACCGACTGAAGCTTAGGCATCTAAGTCTGTATCTTTTTCAGGTACACAGCTGCAGAGGATATTTTCTGGCTGCTTCCTAATTATTCACCTGGCCACAGTGGTAAGTGGACATCTGACACATGGCAGTCCCACCAGAGTAAACCCCAGGACTTCGCTGAAATGCTGGGTCACAGATTCTTTCTTTCCTCAGGATGGCCTTTATGAGGTATTGGGTCTGTAACTACTATAGCCCTTTTTGCTACCGCAAGGCGGTTCAGCCTAAGGACAACAGCAATAGACCGAGGGAGGCCAGGTGGAAAGAACTGCAGAAAAATAGAACTGGAGCCTGAGAACACGAGCTGCTGGTCCAAACTTTTCGTGTAGCTAGAAGGACCTCGTCAGGTACATGAGCCAATCAAACCCACCACTCCTTTTTTGTTTAAATCAATCAAGTTGGGGTTTTTATTAATTGCAACCAAGATTCCTAACTGACAATATTCCATTCATTTGATTAGTGTTTTTTAAAGTAAACATGGATAGAACACTGAACTACATTTTAGTCTTTGATGGATAGGCTAATAAACTATCTTTTGTGTAGAGAAAAATTAGTTTCTTACTATAATTGAAATTTTAAAATATATTATTTGCTTAGACCCAAGCATCCCTTCATTATTTTTGGAACTTCCTAAAATTTGAGCCATATGGAATCTGGAAGGGGATGTTTGAATTCTAAATGAAGAGCCTCAACCATTACAAGCTGCATAAAACATAAGTAAAACATTTTTGCCAAATTTTTTTATTTGTATACCCTATTTTAGATCTGGGAATCTGACACTAAAAATGGTCTCAGATTTAATGTTGATTTGTATTCAATGCCAACAATAAAAAAAAAAAAGAACCCTAGTTAATATGTCTTTGGTGTTTTTATTTTAGAGAACTGCTATTTCATAAGAGCGGTTTCCCAGATTGGGTAGGGGCTGGGGTGGGGGAATGGTTTATTCTTTATATGTGAAGAAAAATTTTTCCACCAATAGTCTGGAAAAGATATGCAACAGTCTTTTCTGCAAGAACTTATGAAAGTACTGAGATTTTTTTCCCTCCTTAGCTTCTAAGAAATTTACAGTGAGCCACATTGTTCTTGTGTAATCTAGTCTTGGGACATAATTTTAGAATCTGAAGGTACCTTTTTGCATGCAAAAATAAAAGTAATTTTGGTGCTTATAATAAATCAATAGCTAAACAGGAGACCTATGTTTACTCTAGCCTTGTCTGCTGCCTTGTTCAACTGCTAGAACCAAATACTTTAATCCAAACTTGACTTCCCAAACATTTCATCGTTATTGCTAGTTCTCGCTGTCTCCCATCTGTGTTCAATCAGGCTGACATCCACTGGTTCAAAGAACTTTACACATCTGCCAGCAGACAAAGGATGCTTGGTGCCAGATATCCAAGCTCACCCATAGGAACCTCTGGACTTTTCACCTCGTTGTTTTGCAGCTATTTTCCCCTCACTATATAAAAGCTCATTTAATACTTTCTTTCTCAGACAATAGATTTTTCTGGTGGTGGGGCAGCCTTATAAGAACCTAAACTGGTCAATAAAAGTTTCTCCGTGTAGAGCAGATCTCACCTGTGCCCCACTGGGTGGTGGAGATGGTGCAGTTAACACAAAGTCCAGATCCCAGGTATTATGTCCATATTTATTCAATAAAGACTAGGTAATTTGGGACTATAATAATCAATCCCTTGTTTTCACAAGGTTTTATAAAATGTAAACCACCTAAACATGTTTTAAGGTCATGTTTTTAAAGTCTAAGACAAAAGGTACCGCAGAGATTGGGAAGGTGCTTAGTTGAGGCTAAAGTCACTGTGAGAATCACACCTGATCCACAGCCCAGGTGAGCCCAGAGTGGGTGAGCCACTCCAGGCTCTTTTCTGATGTAATTTTCCTTAAAGCTGCATCACTTCCTGCTTACTTTTTTTTTTTAAACGTAGTTTCATGAGATAAAAATGACACCAAATAAAGAGATTTGAGAATATACAATTTCTGACAAGACTGCTGTTTCCTCCAATAAATTCAATAATAAATAGACATTATGTTTAATCATTTTAAAAGAAGTCAGGTCTAAAATTTGCTATTTTTATTCCAGAGCACAGGCTAAACATCTTTTTTTCTTTCTTATATAAGAAAATAAACTTCATAAATAAGCTATCCCATTTCCCCCGGCTGCTGGGCATAAAATGTGCCATTTAACTGAAGAATATTTTACCTCTTCCATTTATTCTGTTTATTTCCCACAAAATAATGTACATCTCTCACCTGCAGAAGAGATTGAATGAGAAAATGCCTCAAACATACATGGTTAAGGAAGTTTGTTTTCTGAATTAAAAATCCTCCGAATGAGATACCGTTTTCTTAACAGGCCAGAAATTTAGTCTTTGAGCATGATCAAAGGTGTGTCACTAAGACATAGCAACTCTGGGTCTAAGAATTTTATTTAGGATTTCCTATTTCACAGTCTGTCAGGGCATTTCTATCCTTTTCCAAGGACACTTTAAAGAAACAAGTAAAAGTTTCTTGAATACATAAACCTTCAATATATTTAAACCTGTTAACTTGCAAATATTAGTAGATTATGACCACCACGACCACCACTACCGTTACAAGTATGATTACTGGTTGCTGACAGAAACTGTCAGCTTCCTGGAACAGAACAGATACAGTGTGAGGGAAGCTTCCCTATTTCCTTTTCCTAAATTCTAAAATTCCTGAGGGTTTAAAATGCTCTTGTGAGGATGCTGGTAAAACCACAGCTGAAAATCCAGAGAATGAGCATTCTATAAAGTCTAAGAACAAAATATCAAAAGCTTTAGAAAGCTGTGGAGTTTTTTTTTTTTTAAAGAAGGTGAAAGATGAAAGGAAAACCTGCACAAGTAGCATACCAAGAAACAGATGGTCTTTTTAAAAAATGAACCAAGAGTGTGCCTTCCACAAGCGTGCTTCTTAATTGTAGCATACTGAGCGCTCTTATGCAGATTATTTCAATTGCTAAGCGCAGAGCCGAATAAACAGGGTTAGCTCATTGACATTAAATGACACAGTGTACTTGGAGCTCATCTACTATTTAGTCTGTAAACACCTGATATGCAAAATCTCATGAAGAAACTAGTGCCAAGACGGTTTAAGATTAACCAATGTTCAGTGAAGATTTAAAAGTTTGGCTTTCATTTTGCGAAAGATGCTCCCTTTCATATTTAATCAATGAACTCAGTTCCGTTTTAAGCACTCGATTTAGAATGTATGATTTTTGTTTCATTTTGGCTTATTCCAAAATGAGCTCAAGGAAGCTTAGAAATTAAGAGGGGGGGGGCAGGAAAAAATAAGAACTTATATGAGTTAAACAGAACATTTCACAAGAAAAATTCAGAAAGAAGTAGATTGTTGACTTCACCTCCACAGAGCAGACTGAGGAATAATGATTTAAATGTTTATTTAGCACAGGATCATAGAAACATTAATGATGACTCTCACTTAAGAGGTCTTCCACCTCCTCACTTGGTTTGCCAGCTTAATGTCCTCTTACTCCTTGCTGAGGAAGCATTTCAAGTGAGGCTAGAGGTAGATCTACTGACACTCGGGAAAGCAAGCTGCTCCCACAGCTCCCTGGTGGCACAATATCCCGAGTAATGTAGGGGTCTGCTCTGAAGAATGGGAGGCAGATCTCCCATGTCGGGGAAGCCCTCACAGCGGCAAAACCAGAAGTGGTTCAGAGAGTCTGCACACAGCTGCTCTCCAGTCTTGTCGGATGGCTGTCTCCCAGACAAGGGGCCCCTTTCAGGGCTGGGAGAGGACTTCTGGCACATCTAGGAGAGGTGCTGAGATTACAGTACCTGTCACTCAAGGCATCAGATTTTTTCAAGGACTTTGGATCAATATCTTCTCATTAATTTGAGTACTGACTTTTCAAACTGATCTTTTTTTGTGTAGATAAAAACTTTGTGTAGCTTATATGAACTCTTTTTTTGGGGGGGTGTAGGTAATTAACTTTATTTATTTATTTTTAACAGAGGTATTGGGGATTGAACCCAGGACCTCCTGCATACTAAGTACATACTCTACCACTAATCTATACCCTACCCCCAAGCTTATATGAACTCTTACTTTATTCTTGCTCTTACTGATCACAGTAAGTAAGTAAGTTCTGAATACTAAAGCTGGAAACAAGAATATGCAGAAGTTTGCAATCACATATCTATATTGCTGGTCTATGTATACTTTAAAAAATAAAACACACTGAAAATCTATCTATCTATCTATCTATCTATCTATCTATGTATCTATCTATCTATATCTATTTTTACTATATCTATACTTACATTTGAAACAGTTACATTACTGACATATATCTCTGTAAATGATAGAAATAAAATCCTAGTGCTCCACTGAGTTCTGGGAGGCAAGATGCTTTCATTAGACTTTAAGCTCCTCAAGGATGAGGATGTGTCCTGTCCCTTTGTTGACTTCCATGCTTAGCCTTGCTTAGTAACTATACCAAGCAATCTTTGTTCAGCCGTCCCCTAGATTTTGTCTCCTGATCCAGGGAAGTCATTCATGAGCTCTTGTTTTTGTTCTGCTTATATTTCAAACTTGACCCCCTCTCTGCTGGCATTACTCATGGAGTGTACTTTGGTTGGGGGTTGGGGGTGTATTACAGAACCTGGCATTTGGTAACTTAATTTTCAAGCAGCATCTCTACTTTATGTTACACTACAGTGAAACTTTGTTTACTTTGCAACAAATACTACTTGTATCATGTTGTTCTTTTTATACACAGAGAAACAGATTTTCACTGAGTCAGAAAGAAAAAAAACAGGTAAGGTCCTGACTAAATGGAGATTGGATTTCTTGTTTTGGCTACTACATAATAAGTAATTGGGACTATAATGCTGGCGGTCTCGACTCCTCTCTTGCTCTCACATCCATATTTGCTCCATTAGCAAGTCCTGTTGGCTCTGCCTTTCATCCATCCAGAATCAGTGCTTCTCCCCCACCTCCTCTGCTACCACTCGGGTCCATGCCAACTTCCTCTCCTACCTGAATTACTGATGATTCCAACAGCCTTCTAATCGGTCCCTCTCCATCTGCCTTTGTCTCCCTAGAAACCATTCTCATGAACAGCCAAAAGGATCCTTTTAAAATGAATCAGCTCAAGTCCCTCCTTCTTGCCCAAGACGTCCGTGGAGCCTCACCCCATTCAGAGTAACGTCATCAAGGCTTTAATGTTCTGGACCCCTTTGCTTCTGGTCTGATCTCTTTCTGCTTTTGATTTTGCTCACTGACTCCAGTCACACTGCCCTCTTCAAGTATCTACCAACAAATGCATCATCCTCCCATCTCATCCCAGCCATGCTCCCTTCACCCAGATATGCTGGATTCTCCCTCCCCTGAATTGTCATGGCTTACACTCTCACCTCCCTCAGATCTTTCAGAGTTCCCTTCTCAGTGAGATCTTCCCTCACTCCCCTTTACTACTTCCCACCCTCCCCCATCTCCCCGGCCCATCTGATTTGTCTTCACTTATCAGCTGATTCTATTTATTTACTTGCACCAGAAGGGACACCCCCTGAGGGCAAGGGTTTTGCCTGTTTTCTTCACTGCTTTTTCTCCAGCACCTAGTTATAAGCTGGGGTACAAGGCTCAAGAAATACTTACAGAAAAAATGAACTGAATGATGGCTACACAGAATTGAATGAAGGCAACCAAGCAAATTTGTAGGATCTAGTTTTATGGCACAGTTTGCAGAACATATACTTAAAACGTGAGCCAAAATAGCCAAGTTATTTTGTTTTGTGACTCTTTTTCAGCCATGAGGTATTTCAAAATGACGTATTCGTTCTTTTTTTAACAAACTGGCAGATTGAAAACCAAAGTGACTAGGCCTGGAGCATTTATATCTGAACTGCGTACGTGAATCTTACTCTATGGCCCGCAAGTCTCAGCAGCACTGAGCTTATCGCTTAATCAGCAAAAACTATGGTGACGACAAAGAGTTAACATAACTTTCAGGTGAATACGAATTAGTACAAAGGATTGGGACAACCTAGAGCAATATGAACTGAGAAGATTTCTTGGATGATCAACTTTAAGGGACAATGAAGTGATCTTTGGGATATGAATAAATCCACACCCCAGATCCTGAAGTAAACTTTTCAGAAAAATTGAATGACTTCCATATAGCACCTTTTCAAAATCTAGCAAAACCAAATTTACATCAATGCCAAAGGAGAGTGAATCTTTCTCCAGGAAGTGCCTAATCCTGCAATAAACCTGGTGAAGAGACAGGTTTAATGTTCACCAAGGCTAAGTGTTTAAGAGGTCTCCATGGTATAATTTATCACTACTAAAAGTTTCTGCTTTCCTTTAAAAGCCTTGGAAATTGCCCCCCAATCTCACCAGGAACTAAGTTGCTCATGTCAGGAGCACAGTTTACAATTTGTTTCTATATTCATAGCACTTCTTCATTTATTCCTTGTTGAAAAAATATATGCTATTATATACACTACAAAGCCACAGGATGTAGTCACATGAACATTCAAAAGATAAAATATTTAGAAACTAACACCGCTTGACTATAATAAACAGTAAAAACATGGCACAACAATTTGAATAGAAGGTTTCAGATAAAAATGGGAATGATGGAGGTGGTCACTGAATTTTTATTTCCAACCTAGTCAAAAGTTAATTAGTCGCACACTTAGCATAGCAGAATAATCTGTGAGGTTTATTCAGAAATTCTGTTAAGGCTGAACATCCCTGACTTCTTTTCATCATACTAGCTATAAAAGAAATGTGTGCTAAATTTACCACATGCCATAGTGTTCAAAATTAATGTTGCAGGAATCTAAAGAGAACATTTTTATATTTACACGCCAAATATATAAAAAGAATAAATAAAGACTCAGTTGGCAAAGACTTATTTTCCTTTTATTTTGCTTTAAAAACAAACCAATTTAAAAACTGTATAAGTCTATATGCACACACATGTTATCTGATGTCAGGGTCCATTTTCAGGGAGATACTCATTTATGGCAATACTATTTATTAGTAGTCACAAGAAGACTGGTAAGCTCTGAGGAGCTGTCTATCATTAACGATAAACTGGAGCCTTTCTCAGATTTCATCTCAGAGCATTCTTTGATAGGGTTTTAGTGTAAAGTGTTAGGAGGACATTTGGTGCTAGTTTAAAAAAATTCTGAACATTCAGTCCTAACTTTTGATGAAAATTTCAGATTTTTGCCAGGGAGTTCTTGCTTTTAACAACTGAATTAGATTTGCTTCCCACCTCCCTCATCTCCATTTTATGCACCACATAGGATGCAGAGGGCAGCAGCTGGTTACAGATATTCCCATATTCACATACGTCTCCACATAGTCCACAGTTTCATACACAGTATTAAGATATCAGTAACACAAAACTGGGTATCACTTAGCTCCTCTGCTAGATTTTTCATAGCAGAAAGCACTGCAATTGAAAAGGAGAAAGCAGCATGGCAAAGGGCAAGGCATGGCAGGAGGCACGGCATGAAGGAGGAGGCTGGGTACAGAGAGGAATGCTGACAATGGAGACAGCAAGCCAAAATTGTCCTCCTTCTTCTGCAGAATACAATACAACTCTTCATGGAACTTGAAGAGTTCAATCCAAGCCGGTTGTCATTATGGATACTGAAAACCAGGAATTGGCAGTGAGGGCTGCCAGGATGAACAGCCTGATACTCATGTATCTTCACTGGTAAGCTGTCAAGGGGCCCCAGGACCAACACTGCATCACGCCTGTGATCTTGGCCATGAAGCAGGGCGACTGACAGGTAAAATCGGAAGAGAAGCATTTGATAAAAGAAACCAAGCATGGGCTGAGGACAGTCAAGACCTAGGATAGGGGAGGGAGATACTCCCTCCTCAATCTACACATAAAGGAGACCTCTCCTCACTTATGCATGGGCCTCCCGTCCCCAGAGTTGAAAAATTTGATTTCTCTCTCCTTTTCTGCTATCGCTGCTGCTCCTCCCTCCACTTCTTGCTTTCTAGGGAAGATAAAATCACATAACTCAGACGTGATTTGGCTCAGATTTACTGAGTCCTGATTCAATTCAATTTCAATACCTATGGAGCACCTGCTGAATACAAAGCTCACATTTCTTGTGACCACACAGGTAGGACAGAACTGCTGGGAACCCAAAGCTCGAAGCAGAGACCTGGGCATCGCCAGGCAGATTCTGAGACAAGATGCCTTGGCTTACATGGAAACCAAGGGATGGCAGAAAAGTCAGAGCAAGTCCAGTGAGACTTGCTTTCCCTTAGTGTATGGCATATTTTATTTCCAAAATGGATTGAGGTCAGACAGAACTACCACAAGGCACACTGAATCTCTGAATGTGGAAAGTTTGCAATGTGTGCTGTGGGCACTAGAGTTACTAATATGTATGAAAGTCCACGGGACTATTTCACCATGTAATACATTACAATGTCTGAAAAATCAATGTCCTAAGGCACAGAAAGATGAATACAGAGCTTTTCAATTATCTTTTTTTTTTCTGAAAAATATTTCTCCCTTCAAACAGATTCAAAAGGCAATATGATATTGTTTTCATTTTGGTTAAGAAGATGTTGAGTCTATACAAGGATCTCAACCAGTTCAATCCCGCTGGGGAATGGCCCACTGGGCAAAAGACGGTATAGACCCTGAAAACACAGTAGGTTAATAACGCTCTCCCTGAGAGCTCAGTGAATGAGGATGAGATAGCTTCAGCAGTTCACTTGTCTGTTTAACAGTCTAGCTGCACCCAACTTCTTTAAGATTGGCACTGTCTTATTTTTTTTTAACTGATGTCTTCTGTCAGTAAGCACATGGATCACAGTATTGTTTTAAAATAAAATTTCCTGTCACACTCACATCTTGGGAAATATAACAGAAGCAATCCTAAAAGCCCAGTTTCTTCATATTCAGTCAAATAAGAAACCCGAGTCAGTTTAATATAAGAGGCAGAAACCTAACTTTCAATCTCAGTTACCCAAAGGCACAAGGTCACCACCACCTTTGAAAAAATAGACCTGCACATAAATGATGCGATATCAAGAAGAGCCTTGGAGACTTTCCAATTTCTTGGGGGGGGGGGGCAGAAAGGAATATTCTAACGGGACACAGAGCATCCCTTCTGTGTTTCGGAAGAGTTGTATTGTATTAGAGTGCCCAAGCACTCCTTACTGGTGTTAACAAGGTGTGCAGAGAAGGCTTGGTGGGCTTGTTAAACTGGCAGAGTCTTTTTTCCAGATCATATTTTATCAGAGGCCAATAAATAACAAAATCCAAAGCAGAGCAGCAACAGGCATGCACATGTGTTGGCAGTGGGAGGAGAAGAAGGAAGTTGTCTCAGTGGAGTCTAAACGGTGCTAGTGCACAAAAGAGGTTCGGTAAATATTCGTTAAAAGAATAAATGGCCAGTCATTTCAGGGCAGTACAGACTGGATTGCTCCGAAGTCCCATGGTATGTTTACCCCAAATACTCTCAGCTTGTGCTTTCCTCAGGTGGCCTATTACAGCCTTTTCATCGTTGTTTTGGTCTTGGTAAGTAGGCCCCTGGAACCAGGGAGTGGCTGGGCTGTTTGAGCCATGAGAAAGTGGAGATTTATTGAGCCTCTGATTCCTCCTGTTTCTTGGCTGATTCATGTAATCTTAACTCCCAGGTACTTCCCAATTATATTTCCACAGCTGCCTGGCACAGTGACCGAGAGTGTCTGCTCCTGGCCAGCCTCCAAAGCCCTGCACCTAGTGCTCCCTGTCAGAAAATGCACGGTCAACAGCTCAGCACTCCACTCCAGAGATGATGCCTCTTTTTCAGATCTTTATATTATGGCTACAGTGAAAGAAAATGCACTTTTTTTTAAGTCAGAAAGAGTTAAGGTTCTTCCCTACAACACTAAGGTACTTGATATGCTACATTTATTTCCAAGGACACAGGATTCTTAATATCCATTCTTTCATTGATTCATTCAACAAAAATTTATTGAGTGCCTGCCCTGTGGGAAGCACTGCCCTTGACATCGGGGTCTAACAATGAATAAGATAGATAAATTCTCTTCCTCAATGGTGGTAATGTTCCAGGGTAGAGTCAAACAAACATATAAACAAATAAAGGGACAAGAGTAAATAAAGAAGATGAGATAGTGATAAGTGCGCTGAAGAAAATGAAACAGGGTGAGGTGATGGGGATGAGGGGCCAGGACTAGGGGCTATTTTAGATGGAAAAACCAGATAAGTTCTACCTGAGGAAGTGACAGCAGAGCTCAGGGAAACCTGACTTTTGAGAGAGTGTCCCTTTGAGACTTCAGTGTGTAGCCTTCAGCAGGAAATGCCAAAACTATGAAGAAAGTACATAAAATATCTTTTTGTCTGCATTTATGTGGTTTAGGTTCCACTAAAAGCTAAGCTTCATGGCTGAGAGCCATAGGCACTTCTAATCGGGTACAAGGAGTCTTATTAGAGAAATATTTATCACATGTAACTGGGTAAAATACTCCAGATGGTATCTGGGCATTTGCATAGAGCTTCACGTCAAATTAATAATCATTAATTAAGGTTTAGAGTATTCAGAATCAGCTGGCTTGGAAAAAGATAAATAAGTAGTCAGGCCAGGACTTCACCCTCTATAAAACTTTCAAGCAGATAACGTTTAGCCTTGAGGTTGCTCTCTTCTCCTTCTAGAATTCTCTTTTTTATCATATTCACCACCATTGTACCTGGGGTCTATGTACTTTACAGTTTAGCAATTCTGGATTTAACCAAGTAAGTGAAAAGATCTGCCCTGAAAAGAATCTGAGGAACCCCCCTCTTAACCTAAAAGAAATTTCACCAGATGATCTGATTTAAATGGAGTAAACCATCCATCACAATATTCTTGAGACCAATTTAAGAATTCAACAAAATTTCTTGTGCCTAATAACACCCTTGCTTAGCTGCAGAGGAAATCTATGGAGATAATATGTGAAATAGAGCAATTTTGAAATCTTTGCATTTTCTGATTTGTGTTATGGTATAATACAATGACAAAATTGCTTTTGACCCTGTCAAGTGGAACCTCAAGGACAAAGATTTTATCGTTCCTTTTCCTGGAAAATTGATGTAAAGATTCAATTTACTTTGGAGTGTCCAAGTGCTTCAGCAACTAAAGGGAAGAAAAAACATTGATTTTTCATACGGGTGTTATGTAATTAAGTTCTAATTTGATAAAAGAGCTAATCAAAAAGTGGTGACCATTCTAAAATGTTCCCCAGTGCCAAACAATTACTTGTAATGCTTTTAGAAAGAAAAACTCTTCAGTATATTTCCTTCATGTAAGTCAGGTGTTGTGTTTCCATACTAATGTTCTCACCTTTCTTTAAAGAAAAAAAATATATACACATATATATATCCAGCGTTTGTACACTCCTCTTACGTTTCTATGTATTTTGAGCTTGCCACATACAGCCTCATATTGCAGATTTGGGTGAAGATCTCTGTAGCCAATGCTATCGGTGCCGTCCCACATCCTTTCTATAATCACTGTTTCTGAAAAGGTCAACAGTTAGTTTCCTTCTGCAAGCACCCGTGATTCTGCTGAGAGTCCACCCTGTCCCCAGAGCACGCCTGGGTGGCACACAGTACTGCTTGGAAATGCCATGGAATTAACTGCCCAAAAGCAGCCCTTGGCCAATGACAGAAAGGCCATAGCTGATAAATACCCGGTTTCTTTTCTCCCTGGGGAGACAGCTCAAAGGCATGTTCCATGTCATCTTCCAGAGACCCCCCAAGTGGGACTGAGCCCTAGTTGCCCACTGTAGTAATGTATTCATAAACACAAAGCTCTAAAAGCTTTCTTTTCCTGCCCCTTTTTCCATCCCCACCCCCTTACCACTGCTCCTTGAGACAACCTCGGCAATAACTACGTGTATTCAAATCCTTGCTTCAGAGTCTACTCTTGGGTGTTACAACCTAAAGTAATCTATATCTCAAATATGCAAAGAGGCGAGTAATGATAAAGGATAGCTCCAGTGCAAAACTTTCTTGCATTTCTTATAAAACCTAATACTACAGTGGGAAAAGTCAAATTCCCCTCTGAAAATTCAGTGCCTGGCGTAGAGTAGGTGCCCTGTATATGAGTTTTGCTTTGTCCCCTTCCAAAGCATGCCCTGTCTGCACTGGGGGGTCCTAGGATGACTGATTACTCTTCACGACCAGATGACTCCAGTCAGCCCCCATGGGCTCTTGACCTGAAAGCTTCAAATTGTCCAGACAAATGGCTACCTGCCTCCCATAAACTTGCCTTGGATGGTGTAGCCAAGAAGCCAGTGTGGAGCTGTCTCCTGGATGCTCACAGTGAGGAAGATGGGCCAGTTCAAATGAGGGAGTCACCAGGGACTGGTGGGCAATGACAGCAGGAGTCCAGTGACTCTGGATTCCTGTTCAGTGCTTTGTACACAAAATGTGGCATTAATCATGAAGACAGCATCTATCAGCAACTGAGCACGTCCTCTATGTCACTCACTGTGCCCGATTTTATATCCTACTGACTCTCTCCACTACCTTGTGAGGGAGACACTATTGAAGGCATAGACTTTACTTCACTGCTCACTGTTCATGTGAACTAAAATGGTCCTAATTTTTTTTGAAGCAGAATTAAATATTACCACAACTATCCCCTCTCCCTGCCTCCCTTCATATTATTACCTTTGGAATGATAACAATATTAATGCTAAAGATAAAGGAGAGACATTTACTTCTTTACGTAGCACACACAGGCTAGTATTATGCCATCCTAATTTCACTGTTAAGCCTCAGCTCCTAGAATAGTACCTAAAACATATCAGACACTCATTAAATACCTGTTGCATAAATCCAATTTTACAGACGATGTAATAGTGATTTAGAAAGGTAAGTTACTGGCCAATGGCTCTGCTGTAAGTGGCAGAGCTGATTCTGGAGCTCAGGCTCGTACTCCCACACCATACCAGAAGATGATTTAGATGAGGAAGAGTGGGGAGTCTACTTAATATTTATTTGTTTGGGCTCATAGGGAGATTAAGCAACATGTGGGGGTTGCTGACATAATTGTTGTCACACCAAAAAAAATCTGCATTACTCACATATTCATTTACTGATTATATTAGTTTTATTCCTTCTGGCTACCTGCATCCTTTCCTGCTCTTTCGCCTTGCAGCTCCTGAATAAGTAAGTTCCTGTGTCTGTTGGTATACGGGTGAGAGTATTCCAGTGTTTAATTTGGTGATTAATGTGAATCATCATCTCTGGTAAATGTCCTGCTTCTCTAATAGCCATTTCTCAGGTCAAAGGAAGCAGGATAACTAGCTTGTCTGTGCCACGTAAAGAAATAAATGACTCCCCTTTATTATTATCATCATTATTATCATCATCAGATAGATAATAATATTGAGGGAAGCAGATAGAGGGGGTAGTAATGGCAATATTTTTTCCACTTCAAAATAAATTAGGAACCTTTAGTATTTAAGAAAAGATTTTTTTCAACACTAACGTATATTTTTGAGCAATCTATACCTGACATCTCCAGTAAGTTAATGATTTTGCTTTAGCCCGTCAACTGGAAACCTATTTATTTTTGTTGGACCACTGACTTGAATTTTGTTTAAATACAAAAGCACAAGAAAACAACTGATTAAACATATCAATAAAACAAAGCGATAAATGATGTACTTAAAAGCAATAATTGTAAATTACACAGGTGAACAAACAATTTTAAAAAACATGCTTAACTTGAAATCATCTATGGACTGGGTCTTTAGTGGTTATTAAAATGATGTCTCTAAAGTCCACTGACTTTTCATAAAAAATACCAAATAGAAAAATAAATGCTAAGTCAATTTCTCTTCAAATATTTAAAATGTTAAAGGTTAATCTATTTTCGTGAATTAGCCATGACAAGAGTGACATGTTGTAAATAATAAACGGCCTCTAATAATAACTGTAACTAAACTACATAACAGCAATATTTAAATGATGGCTCAGTCACTCCACATGCTGTCGGCAATTAGCCATGTGAGAAAAAAAGGCAATGGTAACTTTAACTGCAGAGTTAGTTACCCAAGATTTTGCAGAAGAGCAAGCGAGTACTTGACTCTTTAGAAAGCTTTAGTCTTTGATTCTTGAGCATCCCATCTGCCCAATAGCTAAGAACAATCACTTCCTTTTATATAAAAGATTATGAGCCAAATGTGAAAACCAAAATGTACAGAAAGGAATTTCTCCAGTTAATAAGCTCTCATAAGACTTTAACTGTAAACACATGATTCTCTAGTAAATAAAACTGGATATAAAAGAGCATATTATCTATCACAAGGTTATGTTTTTCACTAACATAGTAATTTTCTTCTGAAGAAAAGTTTCTGTAATTTCAAAGAAGTATTCTTTCTAGGGAGAAAAAAGTCCTCAGTTTTTTTTTTCTAAATTATGATAATAAATTGACACCCAACATAACCAACTCTTTTTCTTGACACATGCTGATTGGTATTCTACATGTATTCTAAGAAGTTAAGGAGTAAGAATAAAAGGGATTGCACACAACCTTTTTTTCCCACCATCATATAAGCAATTACTCTGTTAAATTCACCTGTACTTATAATTGACCTCATTTGGCATGTCGATATTAAATATCCAAATATTTTAAGGATGGGAGATATTATAAAATGATTAATATCTTACCATCCATCTACAGAGCCTTTCAAAATATTAAGGCTACATTGAGAAAAGAAGTTCTTGGATAGTTCCTCTCAACCATAATAAAGGAAATTCTAAACAATAATTAAGATGAGAAAATATGATTGCTCTTCAAGTACCAGCGTAGGAAACGTGGGTCTATCTTCAAGTCTGGTAAAGAGAAGCAGCATGTAGAAACACATAAAGAGAAAATAGGGCTCCTCTGGGGCCCGCTCATACTCTAAGGAAAGCTTTTCACTAAGATTAAAGAGGCAGTGGGAAAAAAAAAAGCCTTTGACTAGCTTTGCAGGAAAATACATATACAGTAGCAATCCATCACATCCTTAGTTGTGAAACATTTATTCTTTTAAACCTTTGTTTACTTAAGAGAGTTTAGTTCTAGGATTCGTTCTAAGAGGCAAAAAGCTACTTTGATTTTTTGAAAGTCAGCAAAGATGACCTTTCCAAAATACTTGCTAGATACTTCTTTTAAAGAGGCTATAATGCATTTAGAAATAATACTGCATTTTTATTTTACATACAGAAACTCAACAATTACTATTACTTCCAAATGACCTTATATACTCAGATTTAGGAAGGCGTGTAGCTTGTACATTTCGTTCACTGATCAATGGCTTCAAATTTTTATTTTATGGGAAGGACAGAGTCTGAAGAGACAGAAGTAGCGGTTTTAACAGGATTCATTCCTAACATATTATTCCTATAGAGCAAAAGGCATGTATTCCTGATCTTCCCAGTAAGGTTCTTTCATCTGTGATGTAGCTGTGGGCCCGCCTATGATTATACAATCATTGCTGCAAGTGCATGCAGCCGTTTGTAGAAAACGTGCTCTTAAAACAGAAGTTATATGTTTCCTAATTACCTCTCTGGAAGAAGAATTTCTTGCTAAAGTAGATTTTTTCCCTCCCCAAACGTACACTGACACTAGAAAAAAGAAAACAATCTCCTTGCACAGGACTGAATAATCTAAGGCTCTCTGTCCTGCACTGCCATTTTACCATTTACCTTTCTTTACATAGTTCAGTAGAGGGGAAATAACACAAGGCAATGAAAGGTGAAATCTCTCTCTATCTCAAAGGAACTTGCCATATTGGTGGTCAAAAGAAACTCACCATCAATATTGAAAACTGTTCAGACTAAACAGACACAATAGGGAAAGTCTTCAGGGGAAAATTCATTTTTAAATGGCTTGTCCTTTTATTTCCTTTCGGGTAGGGTGGAGGATACGGAGCCAAGTGCCTTTGAAAGCCTAAATGTAATTATTCTGTGGTTTCCAATTTTTCCTGATGTGTCTTTTCCTACTCTAGTCTCATTACTTAAAACAAGCCACATTTGTTTGGCATTATTACATCTGATAAATTAACTTAAATGCTCTAAAATTACTTTTACTACTACTTAGTGGGAAAACACATTAAATGATTATAAAAAACAATATTTAACTATGATGGGGTATATAAGTGCATGCTAGCAAAAATAAAAATATTTTAAATATTTTTTCCTGATTTTTAGAGTTTCTAAATGCTTCAGCAGATTTTCTCAGATTTTACTCTCAACCTAAGCTGTTTTTATTGAAAATACAAACATAGTATAAAAGGCAAAAATAGGAGCTAGAATCAAATACAAATGAAACACAATGGTTCCAAGAAACACTTGCCGATGTAATTACGCCATAATGCTTCCAGATTTTTGTGGGAGGAATCAAAGAGAAAGGCTGCAGGAAGTGATATGCTCCATCTCCTCTCCGATCTGTGTATACAAAGGCAAAATGTTTCTGTGGTGACCACCCCAAAGAGGACAAAGTCTAGGGTGGACAAAGGATGGGAGCTAGCGGACATGAAATTTTTTCCCCTATTTCCCTACATTTCCACACCTATAAAGTCTGGATTTATATGTATTCGTCCTGAAAATAATGCTTGAACTACTTCATGTAAATTCCAGAAGAAAATCCAATCCATCAGCAAAGTCTGTTTCTTCTACCACAAAAATATAACTTGAATCCATTCACTCTTGTCCATCTCCATGGTTACCATCATTTGTCCTTGGACCACAGCAACAGTACAGTCATTTTTCTACACACTGCCCCCACCCCCAATCCATTCTGTGCACAGCAGCCAAGGTAAATTAAAAAATAAGCAAACAAACAAAACGTATTTCTGATCACATTTCTCGGCATAATACTCTTTAATGGCTTCCCACTGTATTCAGAATAAAAGCTAAGTACATGGCATACATAGCACAGTCTGCACATCCATCTACCTTCTTCTTGTGTTTCCTCCCTGTCATTCAGGTTGTACTGGTCTTTCATCAGTTCTTTCAACCCACCAAGCTCTCCCTCTGTGGGGCCTGTAGACTGTTGTTTGCTCAGTTTCTCTATCAAGTCTTCTAGTGCCTAGCTCCTTCTCACCTTTCAGGTTGGGGCTGAGATATTTCCTTCTAAGAGTAGCCTCCTCTACTAATTCTGTGTCAAGCTGGACCCCTATCCTCTTCTGTTCTGTTCCATCACAGACTCCTGTAAATTCCCTTAAGAACTATTTTATTACGTGGTTTATGTTCATCTCATTATAGACCACTCTCCAACCAGTATACAAACCCCAAGTGGTAAGAGTGATTATGTGTGCTTATTCTAGGCTGCCGCCCCAGTACCTAGGACAGTGTCTGGCACTGGCACTTAGCAAGCATTTGTTAAATGAGTAAACACGAAAGGATGAAGTGAGGTGAACAGAAAACCTAGCAGAATCCTAAAGTTCCTCTATATTTTACTGCACAGTATTATCTATTTATATCTAATTATGTCCTACAGTACAAATGGTTACTACATGCTTATCAATGAACGGTGACTACCTTATTGATAAATACTGGAAAGCTATATCCTTTTTGAGAGGGGGAAGCTTTATCTATACTAGTTTGTCAATGTTTTCTACCTTGACATTTTCAAGAATTTTCAAGGCTGTACAAGCATCTTCTGGAATCCAGCTCTAGTTATCATTTTGTAGTGCTGGGTAAAAAGTAAATAAGGACCTTTTTCCTTGGAACTACATATACAGCCTTTGTGAACAACCACTTTTGGTTGAGCTGGGCAGCTGGTTGAACTAAGCAGAACAGTAAAGCCCAAGTAAGTGACAGACAGGTATTTCTGAGACTCTGCCAGTTAACACATCCAAACAGACCAGGAGCAGTGCTGGCCTCAAGGGGAGTTACTTGACATTGCTTCTGCTATGAAATGTCTAAGAAACCAAGACCTCTTTAGCGTTGTTGAGATATTCATATCAAATATTTTTTAATTGGGTAATTTAAAGAGGAATTTCATGGCAGATTTATTTCTACTCCTTGCAAATACGACTTCATTCTGCCATTTCTAGTTCAAAACAGACAGAACCTCTAGAACAGTATGTTTAATTTCTGTTAAAATTTAAAGGCACCTAAGTCATGGAATTTTAGATAAACATTAATCCATGTGCTCACTCCACATGATAAGTCAGTCACATGTTCACATTTTACACTCATTAGAAACATAAATTTAAATAAGGTATTTATCAATGCCAATTCTATTAGAGTAATTATCACTCAGTGTTATACTTCTTTCTTTCTTTGTCCAACTTCTTGATATACAGGTGCTTCTCAAATTAATGAGCCTCAGAATCACTGGATAAGTTATTTAAAAGTGCAGATTCCTGGATCCTACCTGTAGATTATGATTCTACAGGTCTGAGGTGGGGTCCAGGAATCTGCATTTTTAACAAATTCTGCAGGTGATCTGGATGCTGACTGAAAGGCACACACATGCTGAAGGACACTGGTCCAGTCTTTTCTCCTTAGCAGAAGGACTTTTACCTTGCACTTTCTAACGTCTCCATCAGTACTGCGCACAGTATCTGACACCTCGTAGACATCAATAAATTCTCACTGACTGAATCATTCATGAGAAGAGAAAAGTTTATTTGATGACTTTATGAAACATCTAATGGATGTGGTATATCTTTTGAACGGTAATATTAGTTAATATTAGTTTCTTTTTTTTAAGGGGCTACATTTAAAGAATATGTTTATGTTTAAAACTTTGTATAAATACAATGAAATTGGATATTTTAATGACCTCCATGTGGCTAGCAGCAGGTGGAATTACTGTGAAGAATAGAAAAGTACTCTTTATTATTTGATCTATTTTATGCAATTCCATTAAATGGTTCGAAATAAAGTGTTGACCATTGTCTACTGAACTCTCAACCCCAAATATATTTAATAAAACAAATTTGATTTGTTTTAAAAGTATTATCATATCTCAAATCATTGAACTAAAACAGTCTTCTTCTCCTTTAGCATATGGTAAAAGATTTTTAAGAATCAAAGGAAATCTTAAAATGTTTGAATTGAACATGATTGATTTCAAAATAAGATATATCTATTAAAGTAAGTTTAAAGAGAAACCGGAAAGAATAACAGACGGGGAAAACTCATAAACTACCTCTAAAACAGTGTTTAAAATCCAAATTACTTCTAAGCCTGAAAAATCTATCACACCAAAAGCAAGAAGGCTATTAAGGAATATACAGAATGTCAACTTCAATGTTGATTGTGGATATAAACCAGGAATTCTAGGAATTGAGTATAAGGTCATGGTTATTATGAAAGTTGCAAATAGAGATACAAGTTTGAAGAGAAAGAACTGAATGGTATCAGAAGACAAGAAGAGGCAGCAGTTCAAAGAAAGGACAGAATTCAGAGTCAGGAGGTACACAAGCTGGACGTAAAGCAATGTGATCTTGACCAAGTCACTCTAAAGAAGTCTGTTTTCTTAACCGAGGGGTGAAATGATACTGAATTATCAGCTATTCTGACAACATACTATCATCTATGTTAAGAGTGTCTTGTAAATAGGTGACTGTTGTTGTTGGATTATCACTACAAAGGCACAGAAATAGAGTCAATGGGTAAAGAATGAGATGGAACTTATAAGATACCTACATTTTCCATTCTATTCAATTTCACCAGTTTGTACAAAATTCACCCCCTTACTGATCACTCTGCACACACAGTCTGGGAAGCTGCATCACAACTATCATCCTACCAACAATAAATAGTCACTTAAATTACATCTAAGATAATGTGACTTCATAGGCTTCTCAAGTATTTCTTACATCAAGTTACTTGGAATGCAGGGAAATGGAAAATCTAAACCCCTTTTCATCTTCCTAATTATTTCAAATATATAAGGAATCTGTGTTAAGTATACAGACTTTAAATAGTACCCCACCCCCCCAAATAGGGTCACAATATAGTCACTGACATGTATCCAATTCTATTTTCTTACTTTTTACCAGTTTGCCTTTGACAAATTCTGCTTGTGGGTTTTCATCTTAACTTGCTATTCCTCCTTTTGCAAAGTGTGAAGTAGTGTTAAAAGTTAAAAATCTGTGATTTATTCCAGGATATATTTCTCTCTAACTGTCCAATTTTGACCATTACATTTATTACCATTTAAGAAACTCTAAAAAAAAAAAAGATAGGAATTGGAGGAGACAAGGAAAGGATGTGAACTCTTATCCCACACAATCAGCTTCATACGAGAATTATATAAAGGAGGGATCTGGATTCTTAAGATAAGATGAGGACTGTGGCTACTCTCAAATGCAAAGGACTGTTTCTGTGCTCCCATGTGACACAGATTCAAGGGGTCTAAGCCTGTCTTTGGACATCACGGGTGCTACATTGTGAGACTTGAAAAATTTCGTATTTCTTTGCGGTATCTGCAATTCTCTCTATAATTGACTCAGATTTGCTTCGCCTCTTTTACTTTCCATGACAAATCTTGGCTTTGGGAAAAGGATTATTTTCATTACAGAATAATAATAATCTAAAAGTGAAGTTTGAGCAAAAATGCCATCTCCAATTACATATTTGACTACCTATATCGCACTGCAGACTTCAAAGAGAACAATTCTAGTTAATCATTTCTTATTGTCATCCAATATATTAAATGAGCATTTTACATAAACAAATTTTTTTCTTAGTTTCCAAATAGTCAATATGACAGGATAAACAGACGTGATACTGTGAAACTCAAAACATACTTTTAAATTATTATCCCTACATTAAAGTTATTGAAAAGTTCAGTTAAGCCTTAAACCTTTTTTGAAGGAGGATAACTTTGCCAAAGGTGTTTTTTTTTTTTCCTTTTGAAACTAGGCATATACAGTGTTAAAGGTTGTTATCTTTCTTTCCTATTTTGTTTTCTTAATTTCATTTTCTTCTTATTCTTTCACTCCACTCTCTTTATTTTGCAGACGGCCTCTAGTTAGCATATCTGAAATGTAACCCCAAATGTCCTTTTTGGGGTTGGAGAGGGGAATCCCAGTCGCTGCAATATGACTGCATTTCAGACGGGCCCCTGATTTGAGCAGTCTTAAGAGGTGGACTCTCTTACTACATATTGTATTTCCTATAAAATTATGGAAAGATAAAATCATGTTAAAAAATAGGTGCCAAATGTTGGCCTCAAACATAGTACTGTCATGATTGGAAATAAAACGTGTTCTGAAAATGTGGACAGCAAGTCTTGTGGTCTGTGAAATTTATTCCAAGGAGGTTATTGTTGTTCTCTGTCTACAGGAAAGAATGGTCAGTAGATCAACGAGATGTCTTTTGTCCTACTGTACTTTGTACATACAAGGTGCTGTTAAAATAAAAAGTGGAATTTTTATGTATGACTTACAGGTCTATTTCCTTACAGAAGATGCAAAGCATGCTTAGATCAGACTCTTTGTTTGCTATGTAGGAAAAGCAGCCTTCAAAACTCAAGGACTCTTAAAAATTGATTTGAAAGTAATTGCTGTCCTTTTCACATTGGCAGGAAACCATAGTAAAGGATATAAATATTACTGACTTGCCTTAGCTTTTCTGTAAAAACCAAACTGAAGCAAACAAAACAATGCTCTTGATTTTCAGAAGAGGCATACACACCCACATATCCCTCTCTCTATGTACACACACACACATGAACATGTGCATGCGTGTGCACACATCTCATCTCAAAAAATTGTGAAACATGTTTTAAAAAAGGTTGTCAGTGGTAACAGAACACTTTGCACAGTGATTGTTAGAGATCTTTAAGAAAGAAGGTGAATGTGCTCTCAAAGTTTGCCTTAAAAACATTTCATACCCTACTACTTTAAAAGGAATGAGAAAATAAAAGGTATATCAAACAGAATTACATACACCATTGCTTTCTACGACACTTTTACAAAATGTAAACATGCAAGCTGGTGTAAAGGGCCACTTTCCATTTACTAAGCCAAGGAAGATCATTAGGTAACACATTCGAACTGAAATGCCAGCACCAGTTTGTCCAATAGGTTCACAAGATCTCATTCTACAAATCAGGCGAAACAGGGAAAGCAGCAATGGAGGGGAAGCTAAGATTGTATCACCGTAGCAACCAGGGCGGGGGGAGGGTGGGTGGGAACGGAGGTGCAGCACCACATGCCACCTGCTAATCAATTAGAAGAACTGTTTGCAAGCTCAAGAAATCCTGGAGAATCAAAGTGGGGCTGTAGATACCACTCTAGTTAAGAATCAAGTAACACACAGACACGTAATTGGGAATTCTCTTCTGAACTCATAACACTCAATCATAATGTTAACACCCATATATTAATAATACTGTAGCTCATACCAGCCACTTTGCTGTATGCCATCTGCTCCAAAGAAGTCTTATTTCTTTATGTTATTATGTAAGTAGGATAGCTGTTAAAAAAAAGTTACACTGATATTTTCCTTTTAGTTTGCATTAATCACACTACTGGATGAGTTTGAAAATGAACTTGATTTTTCAATTGCTGTATTTTTAATCTCTCATTAAGGCATTCTGTAGCTTCATTGTCTATGTAACTGTCTACACTCTTAAATTTGTTCAGATTCTTAACACTGAAAAAGCCAAAGTATAAATGCTTCCCTAAGATTTGTTTTATGTAGCAAGATTATTCAACCTATTGTTGAATGGGGTCAAAGAAGCTTGTAAGTCATTTAATTCACTATTTATTTCTTCTAAAATTATTCCCAGAGGCTGTGAATCCTCTTAAGTGTGTTGCTTTTCTTTTGCCTTCTGGCTAACTCCTCCTCCTCCCCTTGCACCACCTTCTACCTTGGCAGATCTAACAAGTATGCCTTTGTCCTACTTTCTTGAATTTGAAACTATTGATGACTCTACATTAGAAGGATGACTGATGTGTTACACAAAGGCCCCGATGTAGGTGAAGTCTGGAGATGTGCTAAGCAGCCCATTATTTTCATAGTACAGTGATCTGCCTGTGGAATTCTCTGAAAACATATCCAAGGGACAAGACATCAGAGCCTCCATTCCTGTTTTGTGTTGACTTTTGACCTAACATTGGACCAGTAAATCCCATGTGTAAATAGGAGGCTGGGTGGCAAGACCACTTTCCTAAATATTTACAGTGGTAAACTCATCAGGTTATAAACTACAAGAGAAACAAGATGATTACCTTTACCCACCATGAATTTGTATTTAAAACTTATTTTTGTATTACATTAAGCAGGCTAGCAGGAGTTTAACTAGCAGTATAAAGAAAATCAAAAAGGAACCAAAATTAGATTTAACAATTCATCACTGAAAATAACCATGGAAAAGAAAAACAGCTGAGAAAAAAACACGTTGGCCAATGTTAGCATAGGAAAATGTTCCTTAAATTTAAAAAAAGTCACAATAAAACTTGGGTAACAGTAAGTCCTATCATTAAACAAAAATGCCATGTTCTCATTTATAAGCACGAAAGAGTGTGAATTAACTTAGTGATAAAAAATTATACAGTGCATGTGAAACATCCAATCATCATTTGAAGAGAAATAGGCTGAGATACTCAGTCACCAATCGGTGGAGCAGGGATGCAAATCAGCCCCATCTTATTCAATCCATTGTGTGCAGTGATCCTCTGAGAGTGGAATAAAAGGCTCAGAAGCCAGTGTCAGACTGTGATTTTTGTCATCTGGGAAACTCCACTTAACAGTTCTGAATATCATTAAAAGCCTGTGAGACCGTCATTCAAGGGCTGCTGCTGTAGGCTGACGTGGGAGCTTTCAAAATGCACACACAGAAAGACAGCTCACGGTCACAGATCTTTTTGCAGAGTAAGTCCAGTGGCCAAAATACTGAAAAGCTTACTCTGACCTTCAGCGGCACTTCTTGTCTGTCTCTCTCCAATATGAGATGAACTTTTATCATCAGGCAATAATACTGTAAGCTCCTTGAAGGTAGAAAACGTGCCTGTATTTCCTTCTACCCTGTGGCACCTTGTGTATTTCTAAGCAAATGGCAGGTGTACAATCAATAGATGTTGAATTGAATTACAGCATGAGATCACATACTTGTCCCCATCAGCAGAACCCCACACACTGCTCACTGGCAATATTGAGATTACAGGGGTCACTGGCAGCTCTCTGCCTAATGGTGTGCTGACTGACAGAGTAGAAAATCAAATCAAGAAGGCCAGCATGACCTTTGAGTCGGGCAGACAGGGTGCGCACTCACTGTAGCAACAAGGTCAAGATCAAAGTGATGAATGTCCAACCTTCCAGTCCATGGCTAGGGACCTGGACTGACCACGTCTGATTATCTGCGCAATTCCATCAGCATCATCTGTGAGTAATACTTTAGCTAATAGTAAACAATGAGACAGGAGCACAAATAACACAACCCCAGACTGTGGTAAATTTACCAGGTTGAAGAAGTGCACTTGACAACAGGCTTCTTGTGGATTATGCGAGCCTGCCGATTAGACATGAAAACAACTGCTTTATGGTGACCCGAAATGGGATTAACGTAAGCCAGATGAGTGTAAGAAATTCTTTAAAGAACCCAGTGAAGCACCACTCAAAATGATATGGCCAAGCTGTTAAAAAAAAACAGAGAAGCTGAGATGAATCTGGTTATCAGTAATCAAGAAACAGGAAAGCTCATACTGAGAAAAACTATGTGGGAAAACATGATTCTAGGCGTCAAAGTCACTAGCGTCTATGAATCTATGGTGGAAAGGGTTATTAATCACTTATCTGTCTTTTAGCCATATCAGTCTTCAGAACTAGTAGCACTGTCTTTAAATACTAAGGATGAAAATAAATATACTGTATGTAAATATGCATCTAAGTGATTTTTATGTTTAAAAATAACTTCACTTTCAGCTATTGAAACGTTCCTTTAATTCTAAGAGAGAGCATTGGTAGGTGACTGAGGCACTGCAATTTACATCTGCTTAGTGGTGATCTATTAGTCTGATCTCCAGAGGGCTTCAACTTGATTTTCTCCATATGTTACCCATATGTTATATTACCATAAACATATCTTCTAGAAAACAGCCATATGCTTCACTTCTATACCTGAATAATAGTGGCCCTTCTTTATCCTTTGGTTATTATCTCTTCTGCGGATTTTGAAATATTTATAGGAATTATATATGAAACAAGTTCTTTTAAAATCAGTTGAATGGAATCCCTATTATTCATAATGTTACACCTCTAGGATCTGAATGCTTCTTTTCTCTAATACTGAAATTCTCAAGCTCGAATATCAGGACAGAATTACTATTTACATTTGAGTCCAACAGAATTTACACTGAATTTTGATGCATCATCCCAACCAATGTTCCTAAGTATGCTCTGGAAGTGGAGGATTTTCTCCTACTGATGAATGAGTCATGGATAATCATCATCAACCTCGTGATATCAACAACAGTTTATGGTTACTGAGTCCAGATGATGTGCCAGGTATTGTGCTATGGGACACTGTGTGTCATTTTTAATTTAACCTACAAGCAAAATGCAGGTAAAAATGTAGCAGTGATGTTTAAAGCTACATTATTTTCAGGTTGAAGTCACTGTAATCCTTCCTCAGTTATTACAATGATGATTTTATACTTTTCAGACCCTGACAAGCCTGGTGCTTCCAGGGCATATAACATGACAAAAAGTAAATAAGTAATCTGACTTTCTGCTTGC
This sequence comes from Vicugna pacos, assembly GCF_048564905.1. Taxonomy (NCBI): domain Eukaryota; kingdom Metazoa; phylum Chordata; class Mammalia; order Artiodactyla; family Camelidae; genus Vicugna; species Vicugna pacos. The sequence goes on along the minus strand of NC_132989.1, from coordinate 46,917,034 downwards.
TTTTTGTCTTTTTCTCTCCATCTTCTCTCTTCTTCTAGCCTTCTAACTACCAGAACCTCCACAGATCAGAAAGGGCTATGATGATCTGGTTTCAGTGAATGCCTCTGGGTGGATGACTGTAGCCATAAAGTATCAGTGTGTATATCATTTCTTACTTCTTTAAAGTAGGGAATTCAGAGCCAGTTTCTACTCTCAATAAATTTGGGGGATCTTACCCTGTTTCCAGTATTTCCTATCATGTAAAATTGTTTAGAATAATTCTGTTCATATACAATCTGAATTACTTCACTCTCCTGCTCTAGCACACCCTTTCAAAATCCAGTAACCTCTCATTGTCTTCAGAGGTTCTACCAGCCGATTCCATGTAGCTCTGTGTTCTCCCTTCTCAAAGCCAGCAGATAAGGCCTTGGAAGAGACGGGCAGGGGGACCCAACCCCCCTAGACCAGACTAACATAAACCTTACTCACCATGTTTCACCCGCTTCAGGCTCCATCCCTATCGTGGATAATACTGAGAGTGGCATCCAGATGGAAACCAGTTAGGAGGCAGTAAAAGTAATAGCCGTGAACATTTATTTAATGCTTCCTATGCATTAGGTACTGTCACTAGTCACTTTACAAACAGTATCCCATTTAATTCTCATAAGCCTATGAAGTAGGAAATAGTATTATTCTCACTTACCAGATAATGAAACTGAGGCTTAGATACATTCAATAACTTGCTCAAGATTACAAAGCTAGTAAGTGGCAGAGCTGTCATTTGAACCCAGGCAATCTGTCTCTGTAACCCATGCTGCTGTTCCCTATAAAATGAATTTTTATAATAAATTTAATTCATTCATATGCTGAGTCCTTACTATGTTTTAGGCACAGTATAATACAAAGAACAGTAAGGCATGGATTGAACCCTCAAGTAACTCTGTTTTGGAGGAGAGGGTCATACAGCTGAACAGGGCAAAGTGAGATAACCAGCTACAGGCAGGGTGATAAGATGCACAGGGCAGGGAGGAGCGAACACACCTGAGAGAGCCAGAAAGGCTTGCTAAGTAGGGCTGCTGATGCTTAAGGGGCATCTTAAAAATGGAAAGACATTGGTGGGCAAAGATAGGGTCTCTTCTGCAAATATTTGATAACACATGGAGATAGGAGGTAGCACTGCCCGTTTGAAAAAATGGATTATCATTGTGGCAATCATTTACAATATACATGTCAAATAATTATGCTGTATTCATTACACTTATCCAGTGCTTTATGTCAAGTGTATCTCAGTAAAACCGGGGGAAAAATGGAGTAGTTGGAGGGTATACGCAGCAGACTAGCATGAGCTTCTGTGGATGAGTAGGGGAGCCTTTCAGGGAAAGAACTTAAATGCTAAGCAGTTAGGCTGTTTTCTGTTGACAAAGGGTTTTAAAGTGAGAAAGCACACAATGGGATTTGCATTTTAAAAAGCAGGGGTTCTCAAACCTGGCTGCACATTAGAATCATCAGGGGATCCTTTAAAGAAATATTGGACCCCGAACCCACTGCTGGAGAATCAAATTCAATTAATCTGAGAGAGAGCTTGGGCATGAGTATTTTTAAAAGCTCCCTCAGTGACTCCAATATACAGCCTAGGCTGAGAGCCACAGCTTCTCGCCTTCTAGTGTCTAATTTGTGAAATTTAAAAATGAACTTTTATTAAACATCTGCCACACAAGCAGCAAAGCATAATCACCAATTTAGAAGATTTCACCTAAGATATGATTCTAAACAATGTCTCAAACAAAATTATTGCTAAGTGAAGTGAAAAGTTTAAAAAACAATTTTTGCTTGTGATTACATGCGAAAGGTTGAGGATTTTCTGGCAAGACACGTGCCAGAATGCTCAGGGGTTAAGTTACAGCACAAGATGATGAAACAGTGGGGGAAATCATGACATCTAAAGGTGTAAAAAAACAATCAACTGCTCATCTTAAAAAGAAACCACAAAACGCTCTTTTCCTAAAATTCCACAATTCTCTATCAATGCATCTTAGATGACAATAGTTAAAAATCAATCGTATCTTTACACTATACTACAGAATCACGGCTGAACTTTGCCCCAGGAACTGCAGAACATTCTCAGCTGTGTTACATAATGGCAGTACCTGCAGTAGTGAGTTATTCCAGCTCTCGGGCAGAATGACGGACGCTCCACAGTTTGTTCGGATGTGAAGCCACTAGGGACCTGGCTGTAAAGCACGTATTTTTATAGACACCTCAGCTAATGTAAAAGTCCTAATGCAAACTTTAGTGCTTGGGAACATTAAAGAGGTTTGGGATGCTTCCCCAGAGAGTTTTAGTTCCATTAACACAAGACTTGGTGGCTGAGGACGGATATAATCTTGATCCCATGTTAGAGATACAGAAAGAAAAACTCTCCACTGTCTTCAAGTTAGCACTCACATTTCAAAAGATAAGAAGAACCTTTCAGTATCAGGAGGACTAAAGAATTCAAGTGGAACCTAATTCAGCATCTTACACACCCCTCTTCCCCCCCCCAGCAGAGCTGAAGTGGTCGAATATAGCTGAATTATTTCAGCTGTTAGAAGAGAGGAAGACAGATTTTCTGTGCCTCATTCAATGAGTGCCATGATGGAAAGTTCTGTTATTGAATTACTAGTTCTTGGCCCCTCAGGCTCTGACTGTTGGCTCTCACATGGATAAAGGTTGCAGCTGAAAATGCTCATTAAAATGTCTGCTGCCAACTGAAAGGTGCCATGGTGGTCACCACCCCTGGAAGCCACTGCACACAGATGCTCCTGTGTGGACCTTCTACCACCTGGTACAAGGCTAAAGTCTGGATACAGGCAACACCAGCAAGTCTACGGAGCTCCCATGATTGTTCTCAGAGTGCCTAACATCCCTCACTATGCCCTTCCCCACCACCATGGTCCTTCAAGTCATACAAGGTGGGCTCTAAAGAAAATACAAGGCTTTGACATCTTGGAGAGTTCAGAGAAGAGGTGGAGGGGTCTCCAAAGACACACAAGGCTTTCCAGAGGCAAGTCCCCCAGCAATTCTTTACTACCAGCCACTCATCCCGCTCCAGAAAATAGCCACTGTGCCAATGTATACTTCCACAACATTTCCTTAGCCATCCCTTTCTCTCCAGCCCCACTTTCACAGTCCTGGTTTGGAACAGCATCACTTTTTTTTTTTTAACTCAATCCAGTCCAATCATTTTAGTTGTTCTTGTCTTCTGTACATCTTCTCCTGCATCTCTCCCCTACACCAGTAGTCAGTAAACTATGGCCAAGGGCCAGATCCTGCCTGCTGCCTGTTTCTGTCCAGAGAGTTTAATCAGAACACGGCCACACTTATTCACTTATGTATTATCAATGGTTGCTTTCATGCCACAATAGTGAAAGAGACTGTATGGCCCACAAAACCTAAATTATTTGCAGTCTGGCCCTTTATAGAAAAAGTTCTCCAACTGCACCATTGCCAGGATGCTTTTGATCAAAAGTATAAATCTGATCACACTGCTTTCACGCTTAAAAGACTTTTGTGGTGACATTTGGTGGTGAGGGATCAAACTGCAGTTCCCAAATGGTATTTCTGACCACATTAAATAAACTCTTAATCTTGAAGATGCCTTGCATATGAAGGCCAACTGTATCTTCTGTGCCTACACTGCGTGTTTTGCATATTATGACCCTCATCTGAAGGATTTCTATTCACCCTCCAGGTTCAGTTCAAATGTCATCCTTACCACGTAGCTTTTCTTAACTCCTCACAATGGCCAGATCCTCTCTATACACCTTCTTTATTTCCACAGCACTTTATTTTCTATTTTGTATTTATAACCGCAGGTATTATCTATCTGCAGATCTGGTTGCCTTGCTAAATTATAAGGAATTGGCTTAAATACACCAGGGTTAAACTTCCAAATAAACATAATGGAGATTTTATGCCCTTATTGATATTGAGATTACTGTTATTTCAAAATGCTTTGAGAATTTCTCTTAAAGTCTGTTTTCAGAGTCATTTTATGTTCACACCAGAGATAGTCTTAACAGTTTGCAGGCACATCTTTCAAGTTAAATAAAAAATCACTCTCTGGTTTCATCACTGAGCTTATTCTAAAGGAGTTCTAATCCTTTCCAAAAATTAAATCTGGCCATAAAGAAAATTTTACCAATGATGGTAGTTGTTAAATAATTTATAGCAGTCTTTGAATGTAATTGTAAAGAGATAAACTTCATAAATATGTTGAGCAATTTAACAGTCATCTTGAAAGAAATAAATACTTCTGTTAGGCTATTAACTTTGATGGGTATGTTACATGGTCTAGAATGTATTTTTTGTTTAATTAATTAAATGACACTGGGTAAAAGATGGAATACTCAACAAATGGTTAACCACATTTTAAAAAATGAATTCAGGTGGAAAATATGTAAGTAAAAAAAACTTCCTCTGAACTTTTAGGAGAAAATGATCTTAATTTTGAAAAGAGAAGGCCTCTAAAAGCAAAATAGAAGGAAAGAAAACAAAGCACAAAATGATAAATTCAACTACATTAAAAAAAGAAACTTGTTCATGAAGATACCACAAACAAAATGAAGTCAAGCCATAGATTTGGGGAAGATATTTGCAAAGCATATTACTGACAAAAGATTAACATTCGGATCGTCAAAGAATGTCTACAAATCAATAAGATAAAACAATCTCCTAAACAAACAAAAAAGCCATATAGAGGTAGTCCAAAATAAGATAAAACTTGAAGGTCCAATAAACATACCTAAAAATTCTTTACTTCATCAGAAATCAGGTAAATACAAATTAAAGCCATAATAAGATACCATTTCACACTGATCAGATTGGCAAACATTAAAAAAGTCTGGCAACACCAAGTGTTGGCAGGGATGTTGAGCAATGAGAAATCTTACACCTGATGGTGGGAGTGTAAATTAGCACAACTTTGGAGAGCAAATTGGCAACATCTAGTAAAGTTGAAGATGCATTCCTACATTTATTCTTAGACACAAAGAGATATATACAAGGATATTCAGTGCAGCACTGTTTGTAATAGAAAAGAGAAGAATCACCTAAATGTCTTTCAATTGGGAAATGAATAATTAAATTGGGACTGTTTATAGAATGGCAAAAACGAATTAATTAGGATACACAGACCAATGTGGATAAATCTCAAAAGCATAATGCTGAACAACAACAAAGAAAGTGAGAAGCAGAAAATATATATAGCAAAAAAACACTTCTGTAAAAATTTAAAACCTCCAAAGGAATGATCTATATTGTTCAGAGATACATACAAATGAAGCAAAAGCATTTAGATGTGTGTGGGAATAAAAAATAGCAGTATCAGGAGAGTGGTTACTTTGGGAGGGGAAAGATAGAAATGCAATCAGGGGCTTTAATTGTCTCCATATTTATTTTTTTAAGCCAAGGCGTACTGATGTTGGTATACTCTTCTCCATGCTTTTCTGAATACCTAGCATTTTCACAATTTAAAAAGTCAATCACTTCGAAGACAATTCTTTTGGAAGGAAGTTGCCAGAACATGCACCTCCACAATAATAAATCTATCTAACAGCCAGATGTATTCCAGTACCTGACAGCCAACTGGTGAGATTTTAAACTACTCAGACAGTCTTATCAGTTCTAGAATTAGAATTTACCTTAAAATCTGGCCCATCTAGCCCTCTCCCATTTACACATAAGGAAACAGTGGGGATAACTTGATCACTCAGTGCTGTCAGATTGGCATGTAATAGGGCTAGAACAGTTGCACAGCTGGGTCCGTATCCAGGCTGCTCCGTACCCCCGACACGGAGAGTAATCAAATGGGCGTTCTCAAGCACAATGTCCAACATTCTCGCACTGTTACTTTTATCAGTCTTACTTAATCTTGAATCACAAATTAGTATCTAGAAACTTTCACTAGGGATCGAAGCCCCTGGATATATTTTGGATTTGATATGACTCTGTGTTGTGAGAGGCCTTATAATTATTTAGCAGATGAAAACAGTAAGGTACAGAACAGTGTACATGATGCAGCACCACTGTGTAAAAAATGAAGGGAAACAAGAATATTGTATTTGTTTGGCTAGCATATGCAGAAAAACATCCATACTGGATAAATTAGAAATGTTAGCTGTTAGCAAGAGTGGGTACCGGGTACAGTACCAGGATTGGGAGGGTGATTTTTCACTATATACCTTTTTATAGCTCCTCTTATTTTGAAAGGTACATTATTTTTCTCATCTTTGTCTCTCAATGAACTCCAGTCCTGGCCTATTATCACGCCAATTCAACAGTTTTCATGGGCTGATCAGAAAAAGATGGTTTATGGTCAGGGCCTGACAGGTGGAGTACAATGGTCATTACCTTGGCATTGCTTATGGGCCCCACTTTCAAGGGCTGAGCTTCTTACATACCAAAATTCTGGATTTAGCTCCCAACTTGAAACGCCTCATGCCTATTGCTCTCTGCCTATAAGCTCCTATAGGTCTTAAGTTTTTCTCATAAGGTTACCGTCTTACAAAATTTTCCTTAAGAATATGAGGCTATGGAGAAATAAACCTTCAGAAAGCAGGGAGCTTTGCCTGGGCTGTACAATGCTTAGTTTCCTTTGGATGTCTGAAATACACCTACCAGTCCACGTAGCAACCTTCCCACACTTTGACACCTAGGGTGCTTACTGACGCTCACTATCCTTTCTTAGGTTTGCCTGACCCTGATCCCAACCCTGCGCTGTTGATTCTCACCAGGGCATCTACTTTTAGCTCCTTTCCCCTCTCTTTTCAACTCTCTCAACCTGTTGACCTTCTAAAGTGTGGCATTCTCACTGACATTTTTCTGTTATTGTTTCCACCAATCAGGTGGAAGCTACTTCTTCCTTAACTTAGAATTTGGCTCTTGTTCTACAGCGCCTTTCTCTAGAAGATAGCTTTAAGAAAATCATGGCAGTCAAGAGAACTCCAGCCTGCAGATCTATGGCTCCAGGTTGGATGAAGAGCAACTTGTCTGGTCCTCGACTTCTCCAGCTCTGAGATGAGCAGTTGAGTAGACATTATCTGTAAGGCTCCTCATGGAACTAAAATTCCATGATCCTCCTTTCCCTTTTATTCTCTCCTACCTCTTTCCAGCTCTATTCCTTCTTTCACCTAAACATTTCCAACATACTCTGAACAGAACAGATGTGTTTAGACACATGTATCCATGATTTAATCTCATAGAAATATATCAGAGAAGACTAAAAAGCTTGGAAACATAAAGGAACAAATGGGAATTGCTGCCTGCCAACTTTCCTCATGGGAAAAAGACATTTTCTTTCTAGAGAGAAAAATCTCTCTCGAGGTACTATGTTTAAAGAAAAAGGCTCCATTTTCTCCAAAGGACATTGTCTTATAAAATCTTCCTTAAGACTATGAGATAATAGAGATATAAGCCTTTGGAAAGGAGTCTTTTATTTTAACTTTAACATAGATCATCCATTCATTTAGTCACTCACTAAGACATATTCTGAGCACATAATCAGGTAAGTAATTAACTGATTTGTATTTTCAATCATCACTGCATCTTGTGGCTGAAGCCAGAAATCCGGGAGTCACCCCAGAGTCCTCTCTTTCCTTGACCACATATCCAGCCAACCACCAAATCCTGAGAACTCAAACTCCAGAACAGATCTTCAGCCACCCACTTCTTTGCTCCTCTTCTGCCTCCTTGCCATGTCTTGCCAAAAATAGCCTTGTGGTGGCCTCTTTGCACTCTAGCTGTTCTCCAACTTCCTCTCTGCAAAGTGACCAGAGCAATCCTTTTCAACCCCACAAACCTGGCTGTGCCACTCCCCAGGGAACACTCTTCAATGTCATATCCATGGCTTTTGAATCAAATCCACATGCCTTCCCTCACCTTCAGGGCATAGAGAATTTGGTCCTGTCTACCCGTCCATCATCAACTAGTATGTGAGCCTCAGCAAGTTATAGGCTCTCTCTTTACATTATAAATTTTATGCTATAAAATACAGCTAAGATGTAGAACTTGCCTGTAAAATGCTTAGGATAGTTCTTGGTACATAACAAAGGCTCAATGAGTGTTAACTATTTGAATATCTAATAGTCAGTGGATATTCTGTGCATCACACTAAGCTAGGCACTTCAAAAAACAAATGAATTCTTTCTAATACTTCTCCCAACATATACCCTTTTCTTACTGCTATGTTAACAAGGGGATTACTACATTTACATTCACTTTTAATAAAAGTTAAAAAAATACATAATATAAAGTCTTACACGTGGGTTAAAATATCAATAGCACCAAAAATGGCTTAAGGCATTTCTCAGTTAATGTGAAAAGGCCTTACAGATTTTAGCATCCAAGAGAAAAGAGCACAGTGGTTTCCATACAACTTCCCTATCCCAATGTACACACAGAAAAAAACTAAAGAAATCTTAGACAATGATACTATGTACATCTAAAACAAAAGAAGTCACATGCTGCACCTGTCAGATAATAACTGGTTTTACTCTAGGCACCATATTTTAATAGTGATGTTAACACGTGAATTAAGGACCTATTTAGGGCAAATAGGAAGGTAAGGGGCCTGCTAACAATGTTATATATGAGATAGTTAAGGGAACTGGTCATTAGCCTTGGGAAGAAAAGACCTGGAAGCAAGGATGGATAAGATAGTTCACATATTTGAAAAGACTTTATAGAAAACACATTATATATGTCCTGATGAGCAGAGCTGGGCCCAAAGTACAGAAGTCACAAGAAAGAAGACTCCAACTCTCATTATTAGAACTATTCAAAAATACCGGTAACATACTTGGGACCGTAACAAATGCCTCTTATAGGCAAAGTTTTTAAAGTACCAGCTCAATTATCATCCTCTAAGAACCATGTGGAAAGAATTTCCTTTTTGGATAAGAATGGGGACTAGGTCAGAATGGCTAACATTCACTAAACACTTAGTAATATGGTATGAGCTTTATGAAATTACTTATTTAATTTTCACTACAACTCTGTAAGAGAGACATTACCATTTTTTCTGATGAGGAAACTGATACAAGTTCAGGGACTTGCTCACCGAGCAACAGAAAAGAGCCGAACAGGAGTCAAATCCAGGCTGCGTGATGTCCGAATCTGGACTCTCAGCCTTCACGTTAACCAACTTCTAAGCAGGCTGATTTCTGAACCTCCTCCACCTCTCATTTCCATGTTTCCATCTCCCACAACTTTCTGCAATCACTTGCTGACTGGCATCCCATAGGCCTGTAATTTCCTGTTCCTAAGATTTGTTAGAAAAGGAAATTTCTTGGAAATAGATGAATCATTTCCAGGAGATGTACAGGAATGCATACGTAAGGAGAGAGAGCAGGAGCAGAAGGGGAATAGTCTCTGCAAACCTTCCAAGAAAACGTCTCTATAACCAAAAAGAACCCTGCATGAGATCCCTCCATTCATTCAGAAAGAGAATTTCTGAGGTGGTTTCAGATAATACAATCAATTAAAATAGACACTACCTAACAAAAAGATCTGAGGGGAAAATCAATAGGTATAGCAACTTTTACAAATATCTTCTTGCCATTAGATTAAAAAATGATAAATGCAGGAAGTTAATAAGACTGCTAGTATTCTGAAAACAGAATAACCACCCCACAATATTCCTTATAAGGAGAATTTATACAGTAAAATGTTCTAGAATAATTTGAGATCCATATAAAACTGGGGTGGATAAATAAGATAATGGCAAAGAGCAGAACTCCCCACAGAATGCACACCAGATAGTCTGTTCTGGTAAAAACTTTTGGGTGTATTACTCTGCTTAAATGACTCATATGGCCTCATCTGGCACAATTTTGCAGTGATAGTAAAAAATACAATTTGCTCATTTAGAACATGTTTTAGAGCTGGGTGAGAAATAATTTCTCTAAATTGAATATTTAGTAACCAATTACAACCCCAAGTCTGCTATTAACCTCAAAATAGGTAATTGCAAGTTTGTGTCTAAATCCATTTGTCATAATAGAGCAAATTAAGAATCACATGATGGACGTGATTAATGTGAGACAGTTATCACGAGCACCATGAGCCCAAACTAATAACAACATCGAAGTGAGATTCCAAATGTGATGCAGCCATGAAGGCAAAACTAATTTTCCAATTATAATAGCCACATCCAAGAAAGCTGATGTTTTCTTTGTGTGATAGTCACGGCTGGGCATCTGGAGGATGGCCGGCCACTAATATCCTAATAAATGGTGGGCACACATTGGAAAGGTTGTCATCATGGGCCAGCTGAACAAAGTTGCTGCTTCTGTCGTCATAATGGACTGGCCGGGCAGCAAGTCACAGGAGCTAGAAAAAAGTCAGTCTCATTACCAGTTTGGGCTCAGGGCTCAATGTGCCTAAAAACTGGGATTCCTACTACATAAAGACATTTTCAGTGCATATGGGTAATACTCCTTCTTTACTCTGCTGTAACACTTCTTCCCTATTTTTCTGTTGATAGAATACCAGAAGTCTTGGAAAATACTTGTTAGTGTCACAACAAGAGCTTGCTTTAGGCAATAGTCACCTTGCCGTTAAGACAGCAAACTGCCAATTCTAGGAGAACAGGGGCTTTAGCTGATGTCACTTGATACCTGGGGAGAACAACCACTCTGGCAGGCGCTGGGAGGCCTGGCACTGCCAGGTGAACAGTACAGGGAAAGGCAATGACCCTGCCCTGCTAGACTGAGTGCCAGAGATCACTGAGAAGGTCTTTTTCATCTTCACATCCCTGGCACCGAGCATAGTACCTGGAGTGGATAGCCAATAAACAAAGGACAGTTTAACAGAGAGTTAAGTAAAACAGGCTTAGAATCTTGGCTCTGCCAATGACTAGCTTATGAGACCCTGGGCAACTTATTTCAGCTAAGTCTCAATTTCTCTCTGCAAAAATGAAAAACAGTTGTGGGGATTAAACAGTGTATTAAAGCATTTAGTACACAGTTGTGCTAAAAAAAATGGCAGTTTATTGCAGTTTATTGCATCAAATACGTTTTAATGATGAAAGCTGCCTAGGAAATGTGAGGTAAGGGAAAAGAGAAAAAGTCCAAGATAGTCATTTTTCATAGATCAAAGGCAGCAACAAAAGTTCTCTGCACGGCACTCTATGAGGTGAATACAAACAACCTTAACTTGTCCAAAGTAGTTTCTTTAATCTAATTGGCTTTTTATCATTTTCCATACAATGGTTCAAAGAGAAAGTCTGTCCCAAAACAATAAATTCTTAAGAGAATAAATACTAATTAGAATTAATATTTCTTGCCTCATTTTAACTCAACAAATTTCTTAAAATCTTGACTATTTTTAAACTTGTAGAACCTCGAGGACAGGAATGCACACACTTTTTTTTAAAAAAAAACAAACTCTTTTTTAACTTTTAGTCATTGGTTTAAGTATGAACATCTGCCAATTCAGGTGCAGAAACACAAAATAATATGAAAACAAATATACATATGTACATGTATGACTGAAACATTATGCTGTACACCAGAAATTGACACATTATAACTGTACTTCAATAAAAAATAAAATAATTGATGGCTTCTCTCTTTCAAGCATTTTTATATTTACTCTTTGTATTCTTCTATAATGACCTTTCTCTGGTTTTCTCTCTTTTGATAAGACAAAAATTGGATTTTTTTTGCATTATTAACAGTCTTAAAATTAAAGTAGATATTTTAGGTGTTGGTAGTTTTCCACATCTGCCTCCAACATTACTGAAACTATCTTAGTATCATCCCTGAGGAATAAATAAATAATTAGTTATTTGAGACTCTAGTCACAGAGCTGGTTAGAAATGATGAGTATTTTAATATAATCATTTCTTACTGAAGGGTTAAATTTGAAAGACAGAAACTGTTAGGTCTTTGAAGATCTCTTCAAATTATAGTTTTCTGATGTGTGTTGAATATTGGGTTCACAAGTATGTTTGTATTATTTTAATATATCACCAAATAGCTCAGGTAATCAAATGATGTTTTCAGTGGTTCTGTTTAAAATATTGGCATATTTCCAAAACCTGAAGTAAGTAATTAGAGATGAAAGCAAGTTTATATGAACTATTTACATGGTATAAGTGGCACCTTATATACCTTATATATTCTGACTAACCTATATTGTACACGTGATTGCGTACATGAACACGATTTGACCTAAAGAAGTCTAGCTTTTTTTAGAACAGTCAATAAGTTAATTTGACTTTCATGATGCAAAATATTCAAATATTCAGTGCAAGGGAAAATCCGTACAGACACATCTTGTGATCTGTGATTACAGCCTCCTAAGAAACACTAGTTCAGTGCCACAGCACGAGGTCTACCTCATCAGACGCAGGCTGGACAGAAAGTCACGAGACATGAACTGTCACTCCTAACTTATGTCTGTGCTCTGTTACCACACATGCTGCTTCTCTCTCCTCCTTAACACTATCATCGCCCCATGGCAACACATCCTCTTCTATTTTGTCTTCTTCCACTTCAAAACTTCACCGTTCCTCCAGGACCAGCTTTCCTCCTTTACTCTCACTAAATATTCCTCTTCTCTCAAAAGTCAGATAGATATATGTCTATGGATTCAACTATTACTTATGTGTGGTGAACGCTGACATGTTTCTTTATGGAATGTTAAAATGCAAGGAATTGCAGGACTCTTATTTTACGTATAAGAAAATGGAAGCTGGAAGCCATGAAATTGCTTGACTAAACTTACCTTGTTGGCGGCAGGGAGGGTACCGACTGGAACACTGGTCCCTGCAATTCCATTTGTCTGCTCTCTACCATCCAATACTGCATCCATTTCTACCCTTGGTGCAACATTTGGTTTCTTGTATCTCTACCTTCTTACTGGACATTACACTTCAAATGTCCACCATCAGATTCTTCACCTTCTCTCTCAAGCCAGCTCCTACGACACCTTTTTTTTTCTTTCACTAATGACATCTCATTCTCTAAGTTATTCTAGCATGAAGTCTTAAAATCACCTCCCTTTTATTTTCTAAATAGAATCAGTAGCAGATTTTTGTTATGGATATAACATACAAATGTACTCATCTTTCAAGGACAAGTCTAAACACTGTCTCTTCAACCAATCCTTCCAAGGTCATCAATTCATACTGATTTCTCTTTTCTCTGAAATCACAGAACACTGATTGGGTCTACCAATTATTCTGACAGTTAATCATATATCTTATATCTTACTATGTCACTAATTATCAAATTTTAAATTTTTAAAATAATTCTCATAAAACCTAGAAAAGTTTATGCATATAGTAGGTACTCAATAAATTCTCATTGCATTGACTCATATTTCTTGTAACTTGTTATTAGCTGAAATAGCTCTAAAACATGAATAAGATGCTTGCATGTATTTTCTGATAGTTTTGAATATTAAAAGATAAAAACTGAGTGTTGAATAAATACTCCTCTTAGAAGAGCATCTCATGTAATATAGTATTTCCAAATGAGAAGTAAGGTAAATAGGTATGCACAAAATAAAATGAATATAAAATAACCCTATCAAGTATTATGGATATGACCGACATGTGGCCATTTAAGTAATGCTTTTCCTGACATATATATAAAACACACAGAAATAGTATAAAGTAGCAACAGTTTCAAGTGGTCAGTGCTGTCTCAGGAAAGATCAGTTCAGCAAGTAGCTAAGCTATGCCTATGCACTGAACAGCAGTCCACTGGCCCGTAGTGCAAGGGAGAGCACACTGTTACAGAGTGCATGGGGTCCTCAAAAGGAAAACATCCTATTTCAATTTTGCACATCTAACTTATGGAATCATTAGTAGGCAAAGACAGCTGATTTTAATTGTTCCACTGGTACACAGGGAGAATGACAATCTCAAAAGCAAAGTGAAGAATTCTTTTCCCCCTCCTAATTAGTCAAAGAAAGTTGACATACCATGGCATATTCATGAGGCTACAGAAGAGAAAACAGATTTTAAAAGGAGAGATGAATGAAACGATAGTAGATGGAGAGAAAGTGGTTTTGATCACAGATGACTAGAAATGAAGGAAAATTGAGATAAATTAATATTAGAAAGCTGAAATGGTCAGGACAAAATTAAGAAATATAAAAAGCAGAAAAGAAATGGAAGAAGGTTAATTATAAGAAAACTGACTTTCTCATTTTTAGTATTATCTGTAAAATTAGGCTCAAGGAATTTTAGATTGCTCAATTACTGCTCCAATACAAAAAGTGACTTTAATGCCAGAGATTTACTTCAAAATCCACACAGGAAATTCAGTCTCATTAATTTTCTGACATATCAGATATGTTAACTGTGGAACATGTAATGCATTTATTTTGAAAATCAACTCTCAATTTTACCCAACCTCAAGGAAACAAAATTATTCTTTCAAATAATAAAATAATTTTTAGAAGAACTGCTAAAAACTAGTAACCTATAAGGAATTTCATTTTTTATTACATTTGGTGATATTTAAAAATTGTTTCCAACAAATAATAGAATAATTTATACGAACAAAATTAATGCATTAAGCAGGAGGAAGTACTGGTCCAAAGGAACCATAAATTCAATACATACCACAAAATCATTCTCCCTCTTACCTAAATAGCAATTGGTCTTAAGAAAAAAATTAAGAGTGAATAATATCAGTAGCATGGGTTTGTGATTTTTTTAAAAACTAATAACTAAGAAAGATCACAAAGATGTTTCACTTTACCACAGACTGATTCTGAAAACCTCTCTAATGTTGATTTTGCAATCAGAGTAGAGGCAACTCAGCGCTATTGCAGCTCCCTGTGACAAGAGTCTCCAAAGGAGATGAATGAGATCATCCTATTGATAAGGTCGCGATCGATCTGAAGGAGACCTTTTTTAAATTAGCAAAATGTTGCAGCACTTTAGGAAGTGTCATCAACAGCCTTTCTCCATGAAAAATGCACTGGCTTATGGAAAACTAAGTTTTTAAATTAAAAATCTCTCATAACAAAAGATGTGCTGCTACACTTATTTTTCCCCAATTCGTTATTATTTCAGAGACAGATTTTCCAGGTAGCCTACGCTTATATCTGGGTTTGCAATAGACCACCTACCAAAGAAATTTTAAAGTTGTGTCCCCTAATTAAAATCAGTCTTTATGGCTAAAAGTGTCAAAAGAGAGGTTTCTCAAAACGTTAATAGATGTCAACCTTAAATAAAATTCCAACCCTATCAAGATGAAAATATTTTTAGAAATACCTGAAAAGACTCAACTGAAAAATCAATGAACTCTTGAATCAATCTGAAGAAGGAAAAAACAACCCTTTAGCTTTCTTGGGAAGAAGATAGTGGACAGAGAAAGAGGGCTTAGATTGTGAAGGGGTTGCCATTAAACTACCAAAAACTTAACCATCATGTGGAAAGAGAAGTCAGGTTTTTTCTTTTTCAAGTAAAAATTATATGGAAACTCTTCCAGATACACACACACAAGATAGATGGATGGATGGATAGATGGACAGACAGACACAGATATTTTATTAATACACTTAGAAAAGCAATTCTCAAAGTGGAAATCTGCTGCAGAATTATCTGGGGTACTTCTCAAAAATTCAGATTCAGATTCCTGGAGGTATATTCATATTCCTCTGCGGGTATAGTAAGGAATCTACAATTTTGCTGTGCTCCCCATGTGATTATTCTGCACAGTAAGGTTTAGGAACTACTGCTGAAGAAGGACTTGGTTGGCCACTTTGCTTGTGTACAGTATGGTGCTGATAATCTCTGGCTTTCTTTCCAAAGGCATAATGTATAGAGATCAGAGGTCAGGTAGACCGAAGGCTCCAAGTCTCTTCTTCCCTTTACAATCTAACTTTGGGCAAGTGACATAAACTCTCTAAGATCTGTATACTTCATCTTGAAAGTAAGGATTTTAGTATCACGTATAGGTGCTCCGGGATTAAAGAAAATTTACACTGAGTCTGGCACACAGGAGGCTCTCAAAGATAGTATTATTAGTTCAGTCCCCACAGTGACAATTAACTTGTTCTGCAGCTGGTCCACAAATTGTTCAAAACAGTAGCCAAGAAAAGAAACAGACTATTCTGGGGTGATGTGCTCCTAACTCTCCAAGACAAGGTGAGCTGATGAAACTCTGAGAAGTTTTACCAATTCTTCACAAAATTAATTTTGGGGGAGAGACTGGCTATTGGACAGTTGAGGAGAAAGTCAAGAAAAGCACTGAAAAGACATAGTTCCAAAACAAAGGTAATTTTTAGAGTTTCTCTGTGCCTAATCTAGGCACCCATAGGATTGGAAAGGTAGCAAATGAATTTGCATACATTTCACATTTAAAATTAAGATATAATTTGTCACCTTCAGAACTGTGAGACTGATTCTTTTAATTTTAAATTTACATGGTTTCACTGCTTTGCTTAATATAGTCATTTCTTGATTATTAGTTTCTTTCCTTTGGGCTTTCTCAACCTTCTAGCATCACTGATTAAGATCCTTGTACCAGAGCGTCGTACAGCTAAGAGGACAAAGGGCATTAGGGCTTTAGAAGTAATACAGGTGAGGAAAATGGGGATAGAGACCCAGGAAGAGCGGGTGTAAACAACAGCTGGTTCCACCAACTGCTCCGCTAGACTCAGCCAATTAGTGCGATCAGGAAGTAACACGCTAATAAACAGTTCTAACACTGGAAAGGAGAGAACGGAAACAAGATTTCTTCGTTGGTTAGAAAATGTGGCTTCAGGCCAAATTACAAAAAATAATCACTCAGGAAGAAGAGAACCTTAATGCCTATTTGGAAGGTACATTTAGAAACCCATTACTTGAAAAGTACTATAATTCAAGCTGATATTAGGGAAGAAAATGGTGCTTGTCATCTCTCAGAGCTTCAAACAGAGTTTAACGCGTTGACTATATCTGACCCCTCAATTTGGGGCACATTCCTGTTTTCCACCTAACATAACTATATAGCCCCTCTGCCCACATCAGCTCAGGTATAACCTAAACACAGCACAAGCGCACACTTATGTACATGTATAACAAAAGCTAACACTTCTGAATGTATTTTAACTACAGAGAATATAGTTAGCAAATATTCATAATTGTGGTAGAAATGTCCTGGTGATTCAGTTGGATTGAGGAAAAACCAAAAATGTTTTAAAATGTACCCCCATTCTCATTTTTTTGAGCAGCCATAAGGTGACCTAGCTGATTCCAGTGGGTGATGGACATCAACGTGGAGAAGGTATCCTTAAATAGCAGTTAGTGAACAAGGCATCCTGTGCAGGGCATGAAGCCCTGTGTGCACGTACTAAACTCCTAACCTTTGACGCGGTAGGGAAAGGAGCTAAGCTGAACTAGTACTACGGCCACGTCATACAGGTGGAGAGCATAATTACCTCCCTTATGATTATGAATCAACTATAGTACATGGAGATGAAGTGGCTTAAAAAAAAGTGGATCATGAGTAAAAATAGGAGAGAAGATAGCCCAGATCCTGTTTTTTGTCAGTTGTTCTCAGCACAAAGAGATATAGAACTGTTCCTGCATATTTTATGTAAGTTTAACTATCTCCTTTCCTTTCAGAGGCCATCATCCTTTCCCCTTATTTAGTTTTAAGACTCCTATTGACTAAAATACAATCTTTACTCTCACAACAAAAGATATGCTGTACAGACCTCAGAGTTATCTATAGTTCAACGAGCTCAAAAGCTGACAATCGACATCTAATATATCTTTTTCTATCTCCTCTGGTGAAGAAAGAACAGCCTAATTATTCATCCTTCTGTAGTTGGGCCAGGTACAAGTTAACTCGTCCTTAAAAAGCACCGAAATGCATATGACTTAGCTGTTTAATGCAGAGATACCTACTGCGTGCTCCTCTGTCCCATGGCCTCACTTTAAAAATACTCATCCATTTCCTCTTTAGTTTTATTTCAAACTGATGTCATACAACTACAGTTTGGTAAAAACAATATGACAAATTAGAAATTAGAATTTACAGGAAACCACATGTTCTTTATTTTACTTAAAAATGTGACCTGTAGCATGTTTGCATTTTGTACACCTCACAAAATACATCATTAGAAGCTCCTTCTTCATCCACAAATAAAAAGTTACCGGAGTTTCTCAGTCCTTCAATTGCTCCCCCTTCAAGGGCCACTGCTTCTGCCCCAACTGTGACTCGTCCATCAGCAGCAGCCTATGTATGTTACAACCTAATGGAGGCTTTGGAATCACTCAAGCTCTGGCCTCCCTTCTTTGAGGAATGATGCAAAAGCTCTAAAGCGAACACTCCAATGGATGCTTCTGGCTTAGCCCCAAAGAGCAGTTTCTTTTTTAGTCCTTGTCTCTTCCTAGATCACGTGGCTGCCAGCTAAAACCCTGTGACCCATTTCCCCTACATTAGACAGGCCTGGGCTTTCTCCTAAATTAAAACAACATTCAAAATTACCTAGAAAACAATCCTGTCATGATGCTAAGAAATAAGAAAATGAAGGAAAAGCTGCATCAGGTTCTAAATTGCAGAGCTTACGGCACATCTTTCAAAATTCTGCGTCCTCAGTTTTATGAATGAGGGTGGGATCACACGTTTTCTTAAAATAAATTCTGTCATATTAGAGTTAAAAATGTCAAGGGTGGTCAAGGTTCTGTGGAAATTAGTGGAGACATGAAGATCAGGTGCTTTGGCGTCAGGAAGTGACTTGAATGTGGTCTCCATGGTAACAGCCTTGGTACTTACATCAAAGGGCCTTCTCTTACAGGCACAATAGCCCATGATATTTCTGATGAGTGCATGGGCCATGGAATTGTTCTCTTCTAAGGTGGGGGCCCTCTGTATTCAGGGCTGACCGATAACTTGAGTTTAGATGCTGATGGGTAAAATTCTCTTCGCAGAACCCTAGGTCTAGCGGAATACAAAGACCACTTTACATAAAGAGGAGTGATCAGGAATCCTTTAGAAGAACCTCAGGTATTTTCAACTTATTTTTATTCAGTTACACAGAAAATTAAAGTGTTCTGAGTCATGATCTTTATTTAATATGCAGGGCTGCTGAATAATCACACACATTCACTCACACGCACACAAGCAACTCTTTGTTACCGAGGTAGATTTTATTTCTGTAAGCATTTTGTGATGTGCCTCACCTGCCTTTCACCTGGTTCTAATCAACTTCATACCCCCTTTTATTCACTCATCAAATTCACTAGTTTATTTGCTTGGTACGTTTCAATGATCACACTGTGAAAAGCATGCTAATCGCCCCATTGTACATTATATTTTAATAGGACTAGCTTTTATTATGCAAAAAGGTTCACATGCCCAGTGTACAAAGTTTTGTTATAATGGTTCTTATAACATGGGGACTATGTCTTCCTTTTTTTTTTTTTTACTGAAAACATCAGTTTCATGTCCCTTCCAACATGGTCTTAATTAACACAAACTAGAGCTTAAAGTGGTTTGTTGAGGTTGTGGCCAGCAATGGCCTCTGAGTTCCCTGCTTCTTTTATGCTTTTTTTTTTCAGTCTTTGGAACTAACACGGTTTCACAAAGGCAAGAAAAGCTCTGGGAGGTTTATTCAGCACTTCGTAATAAAATCCATACTTACTGCAGGGAATGTTTCAGTAGATCTGTTCTCAATGACTAAAATTAATCTATGTACTTTCCTTCTCATGTGACACACAAGTCCCAGGGCCTTATTCTGCTGTGGAAACTGATATTCAGATTAATCAAGAACAGGAATAATATGGACAGAAGGCAAATTTGGAGAACTTTGTGGTTCCTGTTGGTTCTTGATTCCCTTTTATTTTTGCTCCTTTGGATCCATTGCTTTTCATGTGGGCCAGAGCTCATTTATTTACCCATGGTTCTGGGACTTGACTTGTCCTCACTGAGGCTCTGACATGCACAGCTGCTCATTCTTCTATCCTCATCCTAAGAGTAACCCCCAAAGGGTTCTGATAGACTGAAAATACAAATACAGCAATCCACTGGACTTGGGTCTGACAGGTTGACAACAACTGGAAAAAACTCTAACACTGTAACATTTATTTAATAACTACTAGTGGCCTCCTCTGTGCCAGGCACCGTGCTAGGAAATAGGGTTACAAATACTTGTAAGTCACACTGCCTGACCGTAGGAGTTTCCAATCCAAAGGGAAGGAAAGCCAGTAAGTATTTATCCTCAGCAGAGTGTGATGCAGGTTACTGGAGGGTATGCATGCGCAGGAAGTTAGGGGAGTACAGAAAAGAGGCAGGTGGCTGGGTGCCAGCCAAGTTTCCTTGAGAAGGTGAAGTCTGAACTGAGCACAAAGTAGACAGTAACAACCAGCCTGGCTGCAAAGAAGTGGAGGCTCAAGTTGGGGAGGGGCACCAGGGCAAAACAGGCAACGCAAGCAAGAGGCACAGACATGGGATCTTCGAGTGCAGTCAACCTCTGGTAATCAAGGGAACGGCGGTGGGGTGTAGACACCAAGACTGGGGGAAGGACGGGGGAAGTCGTCAGAGATGATGCAAACTCACAGGTAAGTTAAAATCAGTCAAAACCTGGCACACTGTGGATTAAATGGAACTCATGTCAAATGGTTTTCCTGATAAACATTTCTCTCCTGAAAGACACCTGGTTTGAGAATGCCTCATTTGGCTGTGAGAATGCCAATCTCAGCTGCACAATCTTCTCAGGTAAACTTTTTAACTTCAAGTGTTCCTGGGTGAGGACATGGTAATAGATGGGGGGAACAAAGGACAGGAGACGGGTTCTTGGAATCTGGGTAAGAAAAGATCAAGATTTTTACAATGATGACTTTTATTCATTAATTCCTTATAGTAAATGTGATCCATAAGAGAGTGAAATGCCTTTGGAATAAATAAAGGGAACACAATAAATGTTCACTCCAGATCTGTTAAATATAATTTTGTTGTCTAATTCTTTAAAAATGGATAGTGATTCAAAATGTAAAATAAAATATGTAAGTTTCTGTTTGGAAAGTTCTGGAAATCAATAATGATGATGGCTGCACAATACTGTGAATATACTTAACACCACTGAATTGTACGCTTAAAACTGTCAAAATGACAAATGTTATGTTATGCACATTTTACCAAAAAATTAAAAATTTTATTAACATTATGTATTTTATATATATACACACACATACACAGTTGACCCTTAAACAAACAATGAATTTCAACTGTGTGGGTCCACTTATATGTGGATTTTTTTCAATAAATACACACTACAGTACTTCATGATCTCTGGCTGGTTGGTTGAATTCGGGGATGCAGAACCATGGACATGGAAGGCCAACTATAAAGTTACATAGATTTTCAATTGTGAAGAAGGTCAATGCCTCTAATCTCTGTGCTGGTCAAGGGTCAGCCATATAAGTTAGGATTTATAGTACAAAACTCTTTGGGTAGGGTAAAACACCAGTAAAGGCATTATTTAATAATTCATGCTTTTACTGTGAGTACTAACATTCCACTATCTAAATAGCTACCAGTTATTGACCATCTACTCTGTCAGTTCTCCACAACAATACAACACATGCCCTTTGATATGGGTATTACTCCCATTTTACAGATGAGGAATATAAACTACTAGGAGAAGAAATACCACTTACATGTAAAAACTGAAAGACTATTAACACAGAAAATATTGCTACTACCTTTCATGCCAAATGGGACTTTAAAACGTTTTCTTATATTCTTAAATGCATCTTAGATGTCTGTGGGCCAGTTTGTATGAAACTAATAACAGCAAATGCTAGGTTTTTTTTTTTAATGAACAACTTTCCATTTTATTTTAAAGAAACTAATCTAACCATAAGCTACTTTATTTTCATAAATTAGAATGGAGAAGTGGATATCAATAAATTTACATAGTTGATAAATTTCTTGTAACAACTTTAGTAATTTCAAGATCTACATAGAAGTCCTCATTGATATGCCAGAGTTTGGCAAAAGTATAATATTTTATAGAGAAGGTAGTTATTTTAAACAATGCCTGCCACCCAGTAACCTAATTTTAAAAAGCTATCTGAATAATTTCATGGTATAAAATCCATCCTCCTTTAGGGAGGTTTTTATCTGTAACAGAAAATTATGTGTTCATGATGAGGAGAAAAAAAAACACTTAAAATATTTGGAAGAAGTAATCACATAATACCAAAGAATAAAGTATTTTCCTATTATTTGTAGGATTCTAGAATACTGATCTTTTACTCAACTACACATATTTTTAAGTCCCTGGACTTCACCAGAATACTTGAAGGGAGTGAGAAGCCTGTGGCCCTGGTGCAGGCACCCCCATCCTCCCAGTGATTGAGAGCTTGCTGTGGGCCAGGCACTCTTCTTCAGCACTGATGAACAAAATTGACGCAGTCCCTTTTTTCCAAAATGGGGAACGAGAAATTAAACAGAAACAACATATAGGTATAAATTATAAGTCCCAAATAAGAAATGTACAAGGTGCTAAGACTAAACATAAGGGGCAGGATCTAATTTGCCACTAATTTCAATAAGCTGAGAGCGAAGGCTTTGAAGTCAGAAAAACTGGATTTCAATCCTGGCTTCTCTAGTTAGTGGTTGGGTTACTTAAACAGCTGTGCAACTGAGCCTTTCTAAGCTTCAGGTTTCTTATCTGTAAAGTGAGGACAGCACTACTGTTTTTTGAGGGGTATAGTAAGAGAGGTAAAGTATGGAAAACTCCTAGCAGTACCAATCGCACACCTAGTAGATACTATCATTATTATAAGACCTCCAATTTATTATAAAAATACAAAAACTGAGCATGAAACACATTGACTCTTGGAGCATAGAAAACCATATTACTAATTCTCTGACATTCTGTTGTTATCTTTAGCATACTCAAATTTTGGGGATGCAAATCAACAATTTTATTATTTGAAAATTGACTGTAGGGTCTCTATCACAGAAAGTAAAGTGTGGGAAGTAGATTCTTTTCTAGTTAATGAGGTTAATCAGATAATTTAGAACATCTAAAATTCTTGATAAATGCTTAAGTTTGTCTTCCTTTGCCAGTACAAAAGGAGATCTAGCACATTTATCACATAGGCAAATGTCCAAATAAACAAAGTTTGAGGAATGTAAATAAAGTGGAATAGGTTTTATGTCAGTAAGAACTTTTAAAGATTTATTATGGACCCAATCTAATAGAGACAGGTGAATTCACCACACAGCTTCCAATACATAGGGAGGACCTGGCATCAAGCAAAGGTTCCCATTTTCTTTATGCAAATGGATGATTTTGCCCAAAGAGATAACTCTCATATGAGCTTTCATGTGGTGAGCTGGCAGATTTGTTGCTGCCTTATATGATCAAACAACAACAATAAAAATCACAGGGGATGCAGCGTATGGGCAAAGCACAATTAGAGCCATGAATAATTCTCAGGGATAAAAATTATTACTTAGCGAATAAACATTATGAAATTACTGATTATCCGTTCCTTTCAAAAAAAATTACCCAAAGTGAAGAGTACTTAAATGTAATACAAATATCAAATGTAATACAAATATCCTAACTGGATCCTAACTGCATGTGATAACAATCCTGAGCCAAGAAGCTGTACCCAACTCTCCTATTTTAAATGAAGAATCGTAATAAAAATAATAGTTCCCATTAAACGTTGCCCCATTGTCATTAGCATGAAGTGAAGACTTCACATGGAATGGATAGCTTTACATTGAAGGCTATTTATAGGAAGCTAATAACTGAGACCCCAAAGACCTCAATCTGCATAAAAAGGAGGCAAGGCTACATTCACTCAGGTATACAAATGGCAACCTTACAGACAAAAGCTCTAAGAACTCATAATCTCCTCTTTTCGGATTTTGTCAGGGATGGCTGGCTAATTGGAGGAACTCATGAAAGTTCCTTACAATCCAATTAGCACTTCAGTGCAATTAAGTGGTAGAGGCTTCCCTATTCTGCAGAGACTGGCTTTGATCTTGCAGTGAAAAGTGTCCTTCCTTAAAGCTGCGGTTTTGATTTTTTTCTCAGTAATTAGTGCTAATTGTAAACCCAAGCCTGACCTGCTATAAACAGAGTGTTTTACCGCATTTGACACTAGGACCTTAAATCAGTGTTCCCTTTTGTCTATATTGTACTTGCTTATTAGAAGTCTGGCTATTTTGCTCATTATCTGATGCACAATGGATAAGTACATACTAAAGTCAGCTGAAACAAATGCCTTGATCTTAAGAGCTTGTGTGGGTATTTTCACTGATGTCTTTTAAGCCCAGTTACCATAGAAGTAGTTGATTGAATTTCACTTAAGGAATATACTGTAGTTTTTCCACACAAAGAATGACTATTCAGAAGCAATTTCTAAAGAGGTTTAGTGACCCTTGTATGTTTGGAAAATAAAAACAAAAGATGAAAATAGTCTTTTTATAGGAGCAAACATAAAGAACTGCATAAATCAACTGCAGTAGTCTGCTGAAAAATACCTATTATAACAATGTCTGTTAAATCAACTCATTGTTTAGCTTCATAAAAATGAATTAAAATATAAGCCTGTTAGTGAATAGGCCAGTAAGATATCTCTATATGGAAATAAGATGCTGCAAAATATAAAATCCCATTCCTTCTCTAAGGGGTAGATAAGACCTTTTGAAATTAGCACACATTTTCCATGCAAATGCAAAGCAGCTGGATATTAGATTGGACCCTTCTCCTTCAAATACGGTTTTAAGCATACCCCATATTCCATTACTTAGTAAATGGTTTCCTCAAAGGAAAAAAGAAAATGAAGCTAGGCCCAGCCCAAGTTATATCATTAGATATTCTGAATAAGGACCAATTTACTGATCTTGAAGTAGATGTAGTCTAGTGTACAGACATATAATTAATTACTAGAAGGAAAATATCTATCTCAATACATTTTACACTAAAAATATGATAACACCAATTAGCACTCCTGAGAAAGCTATTTTGGTGATTTTTTTTTCCCCTTATGGAATAAGGCAAGAATCTAGAAATAGTATTTTCTTTAAAGGACAATATGACTAAATATGATGAAAGCAAACAAAAGGCAAGATGGAGTCTTAGAAATTGTCCCTTATTTTAAGACTTCTACATTTATTTTAATTGTTTAAAAACCCAAAGTTTTGCATGCATATAATGTAGAAATCAAATAGTAATAAAAGGCCTGTCAAAAACTTAGGGGTACTTGCCCATGCCCTCCCCTCCTCCTTTCCAGAGGAAATGACTTTCAAGTCTTTTCAACCATTGCTTAGGCTCCTTGGCTCCACATTTTAAAATCAGCTATGACTCTAGTGAGATGGCTCACAGGGATAAGCCCTTTCTGCATTTGGAGCTCATCAGGGGAAGAGGCTAGAGGCTCGAGGCTCACGTTCAGGACTACCAGACTTTCACGTGTGCTTTCAGTGTGGTACCTCATACTCCTCAGTCCCCGCAGCCTGCAAGTCCTGAGACTCTCTGGTCTTCCCCAGGACATCATCTCCTGCCTGGATGGAAGTGGTGAGGTCATCTGATCAGGAACAGTGGAGATGATCAGAAAGTCTAGTTGCAGCTTGTACACATTTTCAAGCAATCCCTGTTTTCATACCCTCACCTTCTATTGCTCTGTGACCTCCCATTCCTGAGATCTTTCTGGGAGGCAAGTTGGTTAGTTGTTTTTTGGTACTCTCAACTTGCAAGCATTTTTGTCTGACCTCCCTTCTCTCTACTAAATCACTTACCATTCCTTTAAAAAATTTATTATGGTAAAAAATATATTAAAACTTGGCCATTTTAACTACTTTTAAAGGCACCATTCAGCAGCAACAGTTACACTCACCAGATTGTACAATCATCAACATGATTTCCAGAACCTTTTCGTTACTCTAATTATTTATCATTCTTCCATCTGCTTTCTAACTTCACAGGCTGTGTTTTTGGCCTATGGTGGGTAATTCCCTACTTTAATCATAATCGAACTTTATGTTTGTGTTTCTTTTTTCCTAGTTGTGGGATGATTTTCAACAGAAGGGTACAGAAATGTTTTTACTCTGTCATCGTAAAACCTAAATTCCCATCTCCTTATTTTAAAGATGGGACAACTCTTGCCTGGAAAAAATAAGCAATTTGCTCTGGGTACCAACTGATTTGCCTAATTATCCAATGAGACACTTTCCATCAACTAGACTACTCATATCATTATTGGGGTCCTCGTGAGTTTAGATCATTTTGGGGGGTTACACAAAAAACTGTCTATACCAGTGAGATTGAGAATTATGTTTCTATAGAAATTATCAGAACAGTAACTGTTGGACAGTTGATGCTTAGGGAGCTAGATCTTCCTAAATTCCTATGGTAACAGAAACTAGGAAATTGAGTAATAAAATTAAATCTCTGGAACTTCTTGGATGCGCAAGTATGAAGAACTGGCTGACCAATGTTGACAGCTAAACTTACCACCTCCCAGAACTGGCAGATTTTATTTTAGGGCCTGTTTAATACAGAATTTTCAATATTTTACTGAGCATGCATCCCAAAGTAGATGTAGTTACCTTAGATATCTAGTAATATAATAGTGAAAATGATAAAATAACATTTTCTGTACTTAGAGATGGCTTTTTACATTACGAATCCTCACTTTCTATATTCCATGTATCACTGTGGCCTCCTATTTTAAAGTGAAACAAACTGTTTTAATATCAGGTATTATTTGCTTTAATGGTGAACTGGGGGAAAAAAGAGCCTTAATGGGATATGCTAACTTAAATAGCATGGTAAGATTTAAACCTATGGTTTGAATGTCACTAAAGGAAAGGAGGAGAGAAAGAGGAGGAATAATAAGGGCACCATCAAAACAGCAAGGTCCTTCTGTATAGCACAGGGAACTATGGTCAATATCTTGTAATAACCTATTATGAAAAGGAATATATGTATGTATAACTGAATCACTATACCATACAGCAGAAATTAACACAACATTGTAAATTGACTATACTTCAATTAAAAACAAAGAAAAAAGAAGGGCAACATCAAAGAAACAGAACAACTATGCTCTGAGGCAGGTACCCTTGTTACCCCTACTTTATAGACGAAAGAGCCGAGGCTCAGAAAAGTTAAGTAACTTGCCTCTAATATCACACAACTGTAGGTGCTAGAGCTACATTTTGAGCCCAAATCCAGTGCTCTCAACAGCTCAGCTATGTGGGCAGATGAAAGATTTCCCAACAACTCAAAAACAAAGTTTAGTTATGTGAATAAAGTAAACTAGAGTAAGCACAAGATATTATAGTACACTGATCACGGTAAGGGCAGGGCAATTTCTTCTCATCTGAAAGGCAATTTAGTCTCTTCTTTTAGAGTAGACACATCTGTTACTCTTGATAAACTGTTCATAAATATGAAAAACACTGGACGAGACACACTAAATTATGCCCATGAAAATGTAGTTGAAAAATTTGTTTTTACTTTTTAAGCGAATGTGATGTATAGTTACAAAAGCCCACTGAACTACAACAAAATTCTTTTAACACAAAGCTTATTTTCCACATTAACAATTTGTTCAAGAACCTAGAAATAAATAAAAATGGCCTCTGTGCAAGCATGGAGAAGGAAAGCCACAGTAAAGGCCCTGGGTATCTTCTTTACTGGAAAGCCTGTGCCCCTTCCCTTGGAGTCTGGTGATTCTTATTTTAGGTACAAATCTAACAAGCAAGTTTTTCTGTTTTTTTCCCCTGTAGTCCAAACCACATCAAAAGCAACAAACAAAAAAGGGTGAGACATTGCTAAAGGAAGAAACAGACGAACATCAAAGCATCAAGAAAGGACTATAATGAACTTCTAATAAATTACTCGAGAAAGATAATGGTTTAGGTCAGAAATTGTCAAACCACAGCCTGCAAGCCAAATTCAACCATTGTCAATGACAACGTTTTATTGGAAATCAGCTATGCTCATTCACTAAATTTTACTCATGGCTGCTTTCCTAAGGCAGTCGCAGAGCTGAGTAGCAGTGACAGAGACTCCATGGCCTGCAAAACTTAAAATATTTACCATCTGGCCCTTTCTAGACTAAGTTTGTCAACCCTGTGGTATAGGTCAGTAACAGCATGGATCAATAGCTTTCCACACCTCACTAGGCCCTGGGAGCACAGCACATCTGAATTACTCAGAAATCATTGGCTTATCTTTAGTATATTTCAGTATAGACTGTAATAAAGCATTGAAGGATATAGTGCATTTCAGAACGTTCTCCAGGAAAAAAAGAATGATTTTTAAACTAATACAGTTCAAACATTTCAGTTCACCAGAAAACTGATTATAAAGACCACCCCCCAAAATGACATGTTTCTAAAGGAAAATCTAATGTTTCAAAACAAAAAAAAAAAGAAAACTATTCAGAAGTTGAAATCTTAGAATTATTCACTGGCACAAGCAGGTGAACAAAATGAAACCATTTCAGATGCACTTGCTAACGTATTTTTTCCCCTTAAGATCAAAGTTTGTGTTCTAATTTCCTTCAGGTGATGCCTAGTCTCAGGGCTCGAGAAGCCTCGT
This sequence comes from Vicugna pacos, assembly GCF_048564905.1. Classification (NCBI taxonomy): domain Eukaryota; kingdom Metazoa; phylum Chordata; class Mammalia; order Artiodactyla; family Camelidae; genus Vicugna; species Vicugna pacos. The sequence goes on along the minus strand of NC_132989.1, from coordinate 46,888,489 downwards.
GTTCCCCAAACTGAGCACGTGGGAAACACTGATATCAGACAAGTGAATTGGCATTTTTTGAAGAACCACTGCTGTAATTTAAACTCCTCCTTGATCTTCCCCCAAAGCATGCCAGAGAACCTAATTTCCATAAAACTTTCTAACCCAATTTGAACAGTATAATGTGGACAGTGGGGAATAAATGGGTTTGATCAATTATGAATTTATACGATATGTTAGTAAGCTATTCAGGCTAAGTCTTACAATTCAGTATTTTGAACACTAATGCCATGCTACATAATTTTAAAATGGTGCATTTCAGAAAAACCTCACTAGGGCATATTTGCATATTTGGAAATCTAATTAACCCAAGCATATCTTAAAGCTTTCAAGAGAGAACATACAATAACATTTTTGTCAGCTGAATGTTTGCTGGAGGCTATGTAAGGATTTTATCATCTGGTGTAATTTAACCCTTCAGCTCCCAATTTTTACATAGCGCTGTCGGATGTAGGAGTTGGTATGGACAGAGGGACACTTCCCCTCTCTCTGGGCCCTTGAGCCTGGGGCTTGTCATGAACAAGAGGACTCCGGCCACTTCACCAACACCATCAGGTACCTGTGATGACTCTGCTACCTCACCCAAATCCAAAACTGTTTCTTCTCGCCTGCTGTGAGCTGCCTTTCTTGCAGGAACAGTTGAATTAGATGAAGAAAAAAAAAAAGACTCCCACATTGCATAGATAAGCAAAACAAAATGTCTTTCTTATATCTTTTGTTAGGGAAATATTTCAAAAGGAGGCAGGAGCTCAATGAGGGACACTGCCTGACCCACTTCCCCAGCTGCTACCTCCTCTGCCCTTAGTGGGGCTTTCCTCTTCCCACTGCCAAGAAGAGAGCAGAAAGGAGATCCGATCTTTGGATCCACCTGCTCGCTACCAAAAGGCAACACTGATTCCAGCAGGCATCACTCTCTCTGCATGCCTGGTTGTGGAGACTGACCCACGGCCAAAGCCTCATTGCTCTGAGATTTTTCCTTTTCAGTTTTGTCCATTTACCTCGTACAGTGAAAAAAAAAGCCCCACTGTCCTTGTTACTGCACCTCCCTGTGGAATGCTGCAAATATGGAGGCTCAGAATTGCAAAACACAACTTGCACTATCATGGCCCTCACCTGTTCTGCCAAGTTTCCTGTGGATGCTCCCGCTAGAGAAGTGGAGAGGAAAATGTAGCTCTGGAAGAAATGGAAGTCACTTACATCAGCACCAGTTAAGTAGGAAACTGGATTTATGAGGAATCCTGATATGTCCAATAGATTCCAATGACACTGAGTTAGAAATTTCAGAAAATACATTGAAAAAAAATCACAAACTTAATTTGCAGCAATATACATTCAGTTCTGCAGTAAGCCTTGTTTTGAAATTGCAAATTTGTTCCAACAGAACTGATATATTAGGGAACAATTTGAGCATACTGCAAATTTCACGTTTGCTTATGCCAAGTTCTTGGTGAGAAACACTAGGTGAGCGCAGAAAACTGCACCCAGCTGAACTGAATTGTGGAGAAATTTACAGAACACACATCTCAGACTTCTCATTTCGCTTCCTCTGTTATAACTCAGTTATGAGTCGTATTCAGGCCCATCTCCCGTCACAACTTTCCATCAGGTTTCAGATCACCTTCTTCTACCGCTTTGCCCTCTGACTTGACTTCCACAAGTAAACTCCAGGTCTATTTTAAGGTACATTGCCACATTTTTTTGTAGCATCAATGTAGTACTGTAGTATTGTTATGTATCCCTTAACTACTCAAGAGGCATAAAACTATGCTACCATTTTTATTAAGTTCCCAATGTTTTAAAATTTCGTGTGTCCCTGATGAAGTTTTTGAGAGTTTGCCCCTAATCCCATTTTTTCCTCTAAGCTACAATTTTCTGTGTAGCATGATGAATTTAGAAACATGGATGTCACCTTAGAACAGAACTGACTGTAAATCAGATTTCATTGTTTTATTAAAGATCAAAGAAAGGGCAGAGGACAGAATCAATAACGTTTTAGTTGACAAAATGAAACAAATGCTTTTATGTGTCTTTCTAGGTAGAAACAATCAGTTCATATGATATAGTCCTCCCGGCATTTTAGAGCACAATGGACTCCCTTCTCACCATACCCCAATTCAGCTCAGATGTCATCTCCTTCAGCAAACCCTTTAAAATCTCCAATCCCCCCCCCCAAAAAAATACTAGGCTGTATTAGATACATCCACTATGTCTGGTGTGTTTCCAAGCTGCCTGCACATTATACTGCAATTCTGCTTACTTATTATTCTCATTCACCAGACTGTGAGCTCTTCAGAGCCGTCTTTGCACCTGTATTTGGATTCTAAGCATGTTTTAGTCTCTAGCACTGGGGAGATGCCCAGTGTTTGTGAAGAAAGAATAAAGGAGTGTCCAGTTATTAGTAGCACTCATGGCCTTGAGCAGTGATCTGCACAGAGCAGGCACTCAGCAGACATTGCTGAATAAACGAAACAAAAGGAAACAGAATAAAGAAGTGTACTTGTTTAAAGATAGGAAAACAGTGAGCAAAGTCATCTCTTGACATTGTCAAATAAAGCCTTAATATTAGTAACTTAAATTTATCTTATTTATAGATGAGTAAGAAAGGAAGATGACTATGACATTTTATAACCATGATAGAACTGTTCCATTCCTTAAGAGGTTGTCTGGCTCAGTTCTACCATCAAGCAGGTCAGCTCTTAAGCCTTCCAACCAAGTGGGTGTTCATTTCATTTTAAACACCTTCAAAGACTGTATTATGTCTCTTGGGAACTTAAGACAATGCTTATTGACATTTTATAATCAAGAAATCCCTTCCAATGTAGAAGCAAGCTCTCCCTTGCAACTTTAAACTAATTTTCTTCGGTTCTTCCTGCCGTAGGGACAGAGAACTGGTCTGCCTTCCTACGATAAACCTCTGTGTACGCTAAGACAGTTATTAAGTCATCTCTTAGCTTTCTATTTTCCCGGCTAAGCAAGCAAACTCCTTTAATCTCCCCCCCACACGACCTATTTTACATCCCATTAAGCATTTCTGTTGTTCTTCTACAGACGTTTTCCAATTTTCACACTTCCTTTTAAAAGGTGGAAATTCACAGTCAACAAAATAGTTTAATAAAAGCTTTTACAACACCAAACATAACAAAGGATTATTTCCTTACTCCCTAAATCCTGGTATCACATGCAGTTTACAGCATGATTTGCTAACAGCCAACAAGCTCTTACCACCTCTCCGCGCCCGTCAGTCCTCATGCACTCCCCGAAAGCATGGTGTTTGAGGAGGCCTGGCCCCCACACTCTGGGGCCACTTGTTCAGAGGTGCCCCGAGCACACGCTACACCCTCCGTTCTGCTCTCACCAGCTGCCTCCACTAAGGCCTCGGGGCAAGGGCATGGAGCAGGCTCCAGGTGGGCCTCGTCTTAATTTTCTGCAATTTTGTCCACAAAGGAGCTAAACGTGCCTTTGGCAAGAGCAAACCTGGCCCCTGTGATCTTGCTGTAGGGTGGGCCACACTCTGCTGACTCACCTTGCGCTCACAGTCTTTTTCTCGTCCTCTCTGTGCTTAGACAACCTTCCTCTCTCTGCTGACGGTATAGTGTGCTTTTCTCTCTCTAGGATATAACCTTGAATTGGTTCCATATTTTTGAAATGTGATTTATATAATTTATTAAGATCATTTTAAATTCTAGTTCTAGTTTTGCAAGCATTTGTAACCCCTGTGAGCTTAGTGTAATCTCCAGACTCAATCAGTATGCCTTTTATTCGGTCACCCAGGAAATAATGAAAATGCAGAACGGAATCTAACACCGGCACCAGGACTGAATCCTTAAAATCTTCAATTAACAGGCCCTTATAGCTTACAATATGGACTTTAGAGGGTAATCTCCTAAAAAAGAATTTTTTTTAAAGCATGTTTACCTAATTGTGATTCTCTTGGGGTCTCCTTGGACAAAATCTTATTTATTGTTAAAGGGCAGTAATTTATGGGGAGGAATTAAAGGTAATAGTAAATTGATAATGACTATCTATTGCTTTCCTTCAGCTTGTATGGGTTAATATTTCATAACAGAAGGATATTATACCACTTTGGGTAGATTTGCTGTTTACAAAATAGGATAATAAAATTATAACCAAGGTTTTATAATGAAGATCTTTTTGTACCGGTTATTGTCACTGTGGAATTTAAAAATAAATCAGTGTCTAATTAATTAACTATTTAAAATGTAGAGTGTAAAAAGATATCTAAGTTAATATAAGAAACTAAAGATAGAGACAATCTGGGTAACTGACAGTGGTACTGTCATGAGATCAAGTTGCTGAATGAGTCAACAAAATACTGAGTAACTGCAGAGAGAGCCGAAAACCAGTGAAAAGTAACCAAAATTGCATTCAGCTAAAACGATTATTACCTTCTAAAGTTCAAACTAGATACCCTATTTATACAGTTAAAAAAAGGGTAAAGCAATTATGTCTTAATAGGCGTAAAGACTTTCTTCTTTGGTAGTTTTTAACTAGATAAGTAAATTTAATTTCCACTCAAGAAGATTTGATCCTAGAGCAATTTCCATCAGATAACATTCATGTCATTGTTGCCACAATATTCAAAAGATACAAAAAACAGACCTAGAGGCAATTAACAATAATGTTCTTAAAGGTAGTATTCAGTCGATCAAAAACATTTATTGACTGAAAATTCTCTTTCTTGATTATTTACTAATTTCTTTTAGTTCTGAGTTCAGCTATTTTAGACTACTAGGTTGTTTTGTACAATTGTTTGTTAGATGTTTACAAAGCTGCATGCACAGAAATGGGCCAAGGGAGAATTACAAAAAATTATCTCACTAGACTCAGATTTATGGAATGTTTGATAAAGGGATATCTGCTGTTAACAGAAAAAAGAAAATATCAAAAAAAGAAAAAAAATCTCAGCTGTGATGCTCAGCAAAGTTAGTGAACTGACCTTGGAATTGTATAAACATACAATTCTCCCCCATTTAGTTTTCTGCTGGCATATACACTCTGTCTGCATACAATGTTAATGCATCATTTATTTATATCAAAAGCCTGCCCTAGACAATCGTCCTAAAAATATAGTAAGATAACAGTCTTTGTTCTGGGAGTAAAAGAACTTGAGAAAGTTCTCATTCTTAAAATAAGCTATTTTATAAAAATCAATTCTCAGATATTCAGTGTCTAGTCATTGAGCTATGGATTGCCTATAAATGTGCTCAAATAAATCTCCTCTTCCTTCATTTTTTTCATGTACTGGCTCTGACTGCTCGTTAGCACATCCAGGACAAGACAGGCTGGGTGACGCAAATCTATCAATTTAGAAGCCTTGACAAAACTCATGGAAATTCATTTCCCTACAGTAATCTTATTTTTCATTACAGTTCTTAAAATATGTTTAATTAATAGGATTAAGTCCAAGGTCAAGTAAACAGATCCCATAAAGAAATACAATACACAATTTTAATTCTAATACATCATCAGCTTATAATGTATTCTTATTAAATACTACCTGATATTTTTTATTTTATGTAATATTCAAGATTGAAGATGTAGGTGAAACCTTTTAAAATTAATATGTTTAAAATTTTGTTTTGGAACAATCTATTCCACTACAGAGAACCTGAAAAAAATGTGTCATTGCCTGAGATTTGGATTTTTTTTATTATGCTAGTTTTCATCAGGCATTAGGAATAGTGGAATTTGATTTATGAATTCAAATGGATAAGATAAACTTACTGTTTTCTTTGGTAATACACAAACAATTCTGGAAATCAAAAGAGAAAAGGGTGAACAGACTCTGAATCAATCTAGATGTGAATTTGACAGTTCATTTTGCTACAGTGATAATTGAAGTTTTTGAAATAACAAGCTTATAAATGATACTGAAGATCCCATTTATAAGGTTCAATGAGGACCTTGCTCTTACTATTACTAGACTGTTCTGATTTTCCTAGTTCAGTTAAATCTGCTTTTTCAGAAAAGAAACTTAAGGATGATTGACCTAATACAGGCAACAGAGTTTTATGGGGGAAATGTTTAATATCCCAACATGAAGATAATTACATCAACAGTGGGCATGTTGTAAAATGGTTGTATAATATCAAAATGAATATAACTATTAGTTTACACCAACTCTTTGTTTTATAATACATTTAACAAATGCGGACATAATTAACAGGAAATTCAACAGAAGGTCAGAACAGTTATATTGTATGTTTGAATGCCAGTGGCGGTGAACAAATTCTATATCTTTTAAATATTTGACTATGAATAGGTATTATGTTTATAAACAAATAAAAAGGTGTTAATATTAAAAAACAAAAAAGTTTAAAAAGCCAAATACAATTGTGAGATGGGAAGATTTCTGCTAGCATTCTCCAAAGGGTCATAAATCTCCAGATGTTATATATGATACAAGCTGACTTCTCTCAGGGCTGATATACAGCCACTTGTGACTTCATTTTAAAGGTCTATCTTATCTTCGCTGGTTACAAGTATAAAGAACATTTTTAAGTATTAAGGCAGCAGAAGCAGCTAGCACTCTCTATCTGCAATTTTTCTTCTCATTCCCTTAAACTAACAATTATTTCTTTCTTTTTCCTTTTTTTAAAAATTGAAGTATAGTCAGTTTACAATGCTGTGTCAATTTCTGGTGTACAGCATAATATTAAAGTTGATATAAGAATATCTGAAATACAGGGGAAAAGATATTTGAATTGCTCATGCTTATTTGAAACTAATACAGAACATTCAGCCGACAAAGAGTTATTGGGTAAATTGTTAATTTTATGCAGTACTAGATACTGGACAAAAATGAAGGAAAAAAGACCTACCCTCTCTTTCTCAGGGCTCATGATGTACAAACTCAAAGACTAGTGGCGGTGACACCGATGTCAAGGATCTGAGGGCAGGAGGGGTCTGCCCATGATTTCCTGTAACTGTAAAGTTTGGGTTTCAGTTTGACTATTTGGGGACACCTGTTCCAGACAACAATGAAGAAACAGCCATGGAAGATAAGATGTGAGTAGAAAGATTTTTTATTTAAAGGTTTTTTTATTTAAAAAAAAAGCTTTAATGACATTTTTTTCTCTTACTTTTTGAGATATTTCATGTTATAGCAGGCAATTGGAGAGATTACATAAAGGATAAGACAGTAAAAGAGATCATGGAACAGACTTCAATATAAATAAATAGTGTTTAAACTGAGGTCTTAAGCTATAACATCTAGAGATAAAACACAATTGATTTTAGTCTTGCCGGAGGAAATTATAAGTATTAGAATACACTAGGAGAATGAGAGACATTTTAAATTCACATTCACCTCCATTTCCTTCCCTCTTTCCAAGCTCCTTATCACTGGGGACTGATTACAGAAGGGGGCTGGAAATTTCAAGAATATTTGCTACTTAAGTACCAAATTAAAATTTTAAAAATGCTTATCCCTTGCCACTACTATAGGACAAAGAACATACAGTTGGGTGTAGGCAGGCTAAGTCTTACTTGTGTATTATACTAAATTATTCATCAGAGATAATTCTTTCTAAGCGGGTTTACAAAGAATCATAATACACTGTTTAGTAAAAATGAGGTTTACTAAACTGGGCATATCTCAAGTATCTTTTAAAAATGAGAAGCAACTGTGGTTATTTCTGAGTTATCATTTAGTATATTTATGGGTTTTGGGTGGGTTTTTTTGGGTAATTTTCTGTGTTTTCCAAATGATAAGGAATACACACACACACAATTTAATGAGTGCCCTACTACAATGCTGAGAGCTTTAAACTTATTACTCAAAATTTTCAACGATCCTACAAGGGAGGTGTTATTACCCCTGGTTTACAGATTTGAAAAAACTGAGGCTCAGAGAAGGTTAGTCTTGCTTAAGTTCACCTATAGATAATTAAGTGTCAGAGGTCAGTTTTTTTTTTTTAAGAAAATATACTACAGAACAGAGATGAACTGCTCATTATTGTGTTGTGAGGGGCATTTAGAGGCCTTGGATATAGCCTTGACAATACTTGATAGCCACCATCTGAGAGTGTTCACCTGCCCTGCACGGTCATCCCATGGATCTGAGCCAGGGAAACATGGTTAACGAATTCTACATGGACACACACATGTGCATTTCTCTGGGCAGGACGTTCATACCTTTCATCAGCTAATGATCAGATAAAGTGCTTGTTCAAGAGAGAAAGCTAGCATAGAGCTTGTTCTTTCAATAAACTTAATGGCAGGGAGGTATAGCTCAAGTTGTAGAGCGCATGCTTAGCATGCACAAGGTTCTGGGTTCAATCTTCCAGCAAAAAACTAAATAAAAATTACCCACCCCAGCCAAAAAAAAAAAAAAAAAGAAACTTAATATGCCTTGTATGGTTGGATTCATTAGAGACAGCGGGCTTAGGGGAAGGGCTGGAGGATGAGGGCATGCATGCCAGGAGGTACAGAGGCAGGCTGGGGAAGCTGGCTGGGAACCCACGCTTGAGAGGGGAAGAAAGGTGGAAGGCCGGGATTCTCAAGCTTCAGCATGATCAGAATCACCTAGAGGGCTTGTTAACACATTGCTGAGCCCCATCCCCAGAGTTTCTGATCCAGTATGGCTGTGGTGGGACCTGAGAATCTGCATTTCTGACATGTTTTCAGGTAATGCTGATGCTGCTGGATAGGGCACCCATAAGGGTTGAGGCATAGGCTCTGGGGCCCAGTGGAATTTAAATCCTTGGTCTACTGCTTACTGGGCTCATTGGCAAGTTATTTAACCTCTCTCCACATCAGTTTTCCAATCCATAAAGTGGGGATGATTATATCTAATGACATTAAATGGGATAATGCATGTAAAGGGCTTATTCCAGTACATGACACGTTAAGATATATAATAAAGTTACACACACACACACACACACACACACACACACTTGGATTAAACAAATTACGTAATACTGAAACAACTCCCATAGGGTAAGACAATATGTTAAGTCAAAGCCAGTTGGGTATAATATAGTTCTACATGTCTTTCAGATAAATAAACCCTTTTCAAATTATTGAGTCAAGCTAATCATATCACTGCTATTTCCTTAAATTTGCAGCATTTCAATCACAGCAGGCCCATCAATGCTAAGGGGAATCCATGGTAACCACACAAAGTAAACATCCACCTACCCATTAGTGCCAGCAATTATTTGGCATTTTGTTATGTTAGTTAAACTGTGTAATGGTGTGTGAGAAATCAGTTTCTGCTTCCTTGACCCTTTGGAAAGCTGGTTTTCCAACCCAGCACGCCTTGCTAAGACTCCAGAGTCTGACAGCTGTGACTTCAGGCACTGATTCTCTCAAAGCCTCTTCTGGAAATAAGGCAGCAAACATTGTGGTCTCCTCGAAAAGAGTAAGACTCTATTATAGGGGCTTGATTATTGATAATGGCCATTTCTATTTTGGGACTAACAGCTCACTAAGGACTTCTATTGTTCATTTTAATAAGTATTCATCATGAACCCTGAACTATCCTTCAGAGAACATTAATTTCAGATGCAAGTGATACACAAGAACACAATGAAAGGATTATTTTCATGCCTTTAGATTTCAAGAGATATATCCTGTTTACTTATACTGAAGATGTACAAAGAAAAAGATTAGAAAATTAAGAAATAACCTCTTTAACAAGAACAGTTTTAAATATAAATGCATCTTCATGCTTTTGCAAATCCTTAACCTTACTTCTAAAGATATTACAGACCTAAAACTACACAGAAATTTTACTTAATGAAATAATACTTTTTAAACTCTACAGATATTTACTTTATCTCCTCAGTAAAATATTCTGGAAGAGATACAAAAGTGAGTAAGTGCTTGACTGTCACTAGGGAACGGATAATTCAAAGAAGAGATGAGACATGATGGTGAGAGGAAAAGGGAAGGCATTTGGGGTGTGGGCAAGGAAGGTCCCAGAGACTGGACTGAGGGTGAGAATGAGAAGCCCATCCTGGCTGGAGGAGGAGTTCAGGCTGGAGAGAAGTAGGAGAGAAGGGTGAAAATGAATCCTGTGGATCTGATTATCCTGTTCACAGCCAAAGGCCTTCTTAACCAGAATCCTGATGTCATCATAGCATTTTTTTTTCTTTACTGTTTCTGCACCCCTCCGTGCTGGTCACAGATACACCTCAGAAGATTCTGACCAGGAGCCATGGGTCAGTGCTCTTCTCTGTCTGCACTAGGAGAGAGAATTGGCTAAAGGAGTAACCCCTTGCTTGGAGCAGAACAGCAAGAGCAGGGGCAGAAGGCTGCTGAGTCAGGGCAGGGACAGGTGACTAAATAGGTCACCCCTCACAAATTCCACTGGGCTTTAAGTGTCCCACTGGTCTTATGAACACAGGCTCCACTCCAGCCAGAAGAAAGTATGTTCTCTTTAAAGAAATCTGGGTTGGCAGTGGCAGCTTCGATTTTAAAGCATAATACAATATGCCAGGAGGACAGGGGACATTATACAAGAACAACATTCTCCTTGCTACTCCTGCCAGCATGTGCAAGGGAGAAAGGCCACTGAATAAACATAGTAAGTAAAAAACAAATATTCTAGAGCCACACTCAGATGACTTTTTCACTCCACCATGTTGGCTGACCTCTTCCACTACTTTCCTTCACTGCAGCCAAAAACACAATGCCTCCATATGGATAAAGCTGCGCTTGCATCTATTCTAACTTTATTACAGAAATACACACAAAGAGATTTCAACCAAATCTGATTACGAAAATGTTAAACATGATGGCTTGTTCACTGTGCAACATTTCTAATATAATTTTAGAGCAATACAGAGTGGAGTCCTAAGTAAAATGATAGCTTACATGAGGAGAGTTCATGTAACATTCTCTAGGTGAAAAAAAAGACAAGGATGAACCCCGAGCACAAGGATAATATTCATTTGAAAATATGTATTGTCCACTTAAAGTCAGAGAGATCCTCATCTTTAGCTGGTAGGCAGGTAATACATAAATGAATTTTCTTTCATTTGCAAACACAAAAGCTTAAAAGGATATTTGTACTTTAAGGTACAGGAGGGCATACTTCACAGAGTTATAGTACTGGGCCATCAATACTGACCTTATCTATACAAAAGAGTTTTATATTAGGGTGTCAAGGAAATGTACAAGGGTTCATGTAAAAACAAATCCTTCAACATCCAGTTAACACAACCACGAAGTGAGTACTCTTTTATAATCCTTTCACTCAATGCATTGGTGAGTATAATGCATGGCAATGAACTTGCCATGAAAACAACACTTTTGTTACAGAATGAAACTTTCGTCTGCTGAGAGCCAGAGGAAAAAACGCATCCATTTGTTCAGGGTGCTACACTGGCTACACTTCATTTATGCAGATTTTAGGTTAATTGATAGGACTCACGGACAAGGGTTCTATAAACCATTTTACTGAGCATACATCCTGATTATAATGTCATGTTAAGAAATGGAGTGCAATCTGTCTTCGTGTCATATTTAATAGATTTCTAGTAAATAGCCCACAAGTGCTCCTTCTAACAGGTGATGAATTATATTAATCCCTGTTGTACTTCCGTAATTAAGGGTCTGGCAGGATTTCCATTATTATCAAGACTCTGAGGGAGGGAACAAAAGGAGTGGCTTTCATGTTTCCCAGTCCTGACCACAGGGCTCCTCATGCTCCATCACCACTTGGGGCCATTGGGGACACACCTATGAGACCAGGCTCAGAAAAAATTTGGGGGAAGGGTAGAGTGTGTACTTAGCATGCACGGGGTCCTGGGTTCAATTCTCACTCAGTACCTCCATTAAAAGAAAAACAACTGATAATAAGAAAATAAATAGACCTAATTCCCTCTCTGCAAGGAAAAAACAAAAACAAAAAAAAGTTTGGGAAGTTGGCTGTTTAATTATTAGCAACCTCCATTTTTATCAAGTCGCTTCCTTTCTTTTCCTAGCTTACTTGCCCTTCCTCTCAGCCTCTGCTTCTCCCTTTTCTTACTCATGGAAGTTCCATTCCCCTTCATCAGGAGCAGACCTGATGACTTCTCTTTAGTGTTATTTCCTTTCCCAGCCTTGGTTGTTGTCCTGCTGTTTGTTCTGGAAGGCATCTGGCTGCCCTGTATCTGAGCTGCACTGGGTCAGTGTTCTTTCCCTTTTGAATAACAATGAATTAACTTCATAAACAAAACCAATACGAAGATGGTAAAGGGAGAAGGGAATACGGTTGATGGGGAACCTCTCTCCACACAGTAAACAGGAATTTACCAGAAAATTCAGAGGTAAAAACTACAGCCTCTAAGGTCCACCCCAAAGTAGTGTCTCTAACAGTAAGAATGTCAGAACAGTGAAGCCGGAAGAGGAGGGCAGAGTCTGGTGGGGCTGGAAGCTGACGCCTTCCATGTTCCCCTAGTTATTTTGATTGGATGCATCACACCCAACCATCATTAACACATATGGACATGGAAGAATCTGGGCAGCGCAGGGAATAACAGAAGTCGAGGGGAGGACAGGAAAAAGAGGAAGATGCGATGATAAAGAAGGTGGAGGGGTGCTCTGGATTGGTTTAATCAGCTTTGAAGTGAACAAAAAAATTGAGGACCCTAAAGAGACTAAATGAAGTAGCCAATCCTGACCCTCACACATCAGTGATTTTTAGAAATCTTGCTATTTCTATCACAGGCAGACCGCATGGTCTCGTGAACAAGCACAGCCTTTGGGGTTTGTACAGGAGGGGCTTTGGATTCTCAGCTTCTCCCTTATGAATTGGTTTCATCAAATTGGACAAATCACCAGGAGACAATAATATCAACTTCCCAGAGCTATTATGAAGGCACACTCGGATATTTAAAACATTTGCAAAAAGTGACAGTTACATTTCCATCTCCTATTATGAATTTTCAGGCTCTTAAATTTTGTAAATGTGTAACATAAATTGTACTTAATTATTATTTTTACAAAATTCAGACATAGTATACTAACTATTAACAAGAGAGCACATATGGTTGGAATGGCAATATTAACAAAGGTCTACTCCCTCATCCTGTAAGGTTCTTGGAGGTACTCCAGATCTAGTTCTGGGGTAGAGGAAGCCAGTCACACAACTTGTGCCCAGTCCCCAGATGCCCAGGAGTTCCTGGTACCCACCTGCTATAACACACACTGCATCCTTCTAATGACCTTTCCCCTTGTTCAGACTTGAGCAAGGTTTTGTTTCTTGCACCAAGATAGCCTGAACAGCTGAGTTAAAGTTAAATATAAATTAAAAATTGTTATCATGCCATCTAACTTCCCTCCTACTTGTTTTGCAATGGAATTATATAACCACAGAGGAGGAAATCATTTGTTATGCTTTTAAGGTGGAAAATATTGAGAAGTATTATTCAGAAAATTCGTATTCATTTTAGCACACAATAAGGATATTGTGCACAGAATCCCTAAATATGCATTTTGGGGCAAAAGGAAACAAGTATTTTTGTTGCTGAAGTTGCATATACTTTTCTAGAATGAAAACTATGCTCACCTTTTGTAGAAAATCAGAATGAATTAGTATGGTGTATACGATAACCCACTATGTCATTGTGCCAGAAGTTTGACCAATTCCTTTTCATGGAGGTTTGAAAATGTCAAGTTCATTTTTAAACCCATGGCTAGTTTCATCTACTTTAAACCAAAAGTGACAAAATAGGAATTGACTGGGGGGAAAATTCTGCAATCCACTGTTCTTAATATTTGATAATCCATGTGAAGCAGGTTTACCACAAACTGCTGTGACAGAACAAAGATGACAGATAAACTCCTGTGACCAAATTAATTGGAAATAGATGCCTCAGTCTTGTGATCCTATTTCAGGTTTTGAATTATATGCACCTTCAGAGCATGCCATGTCTAAGGATGATTAGTCCTTGTACCGCTGGCATTGGGCTGATATGGCATGTTGCCAAGTGTCTCAAGAGAAAGCTGAAAAGTTCAGTGGAGGTGGTGCAGACTGTGTAGCTATTCCAGGATTACCTTGGAGAACATTCTGGCTTTTCTGTTGAAAGCTTGTCAGGGTTTGATATCTATTCTCTTTGTGATTGTGATGTGTGTTTTCAGCCTGCCCTAAGTGGACCTTCTTAAATTGGTCTCTGTTTCTCACGTTCTGCCGTACTGCTAAGAAACGTAATATAAAGTAACTTCAGGCATTTTATCAGGCCCTTTATATCCACATATTTTCCCCACCTTTATTATGATTTATACATGTCAGCATGATCCAGTATTAAACTATGGCAACTAGTTCCAAAGAGAACTCTTAAATGTTTTCCACTTGTCTGAAAACAGTAACACTGTGCAAGAGGTACATGGTCAGTCATCTATAAATTTGCAGCCAAAATGCAGCCTAATATTAAACACCACCCAAAATATTAATATTTAAATGATTAAGTATCATACAAATTGCTAATTATAAATACATCATACTTTCTCTTGGATTCACTTAAAAATAATTCAGGGTGTGGGGAAAAAGCAGAGAAGGTGAGAGTATAAATGAAGCAAATTTAGCCCTTGGTAATTGTTGAAGTTGGGTAATGTGTATTTAGTGTTTCAATACTGTTTTTGGTAGAGACTTTAGTTAATGTTTGAAATTTTCCACGATAAAATCATTTTAAAAACATAAAACCTAGCAACTGTAGAAGGTTATAATATTATCTAGTGTGGCTGAAATAAATTTACTTTTCAGAATAGAAATATAATCTACTAAATCATCAGTATTGTATCTACTTTACACAGTAACCACAACAAATTTATGAGATAAAATATATCTGTAGCTGGAGTAAATATTTCAATGTCTAATATAGATATATGTTCTTTATACTGATAAATCTACCTCCTGTCTTGTCAGACCAACCATAACTAAGATAATACACTGAAACCTGAAACAAACAATTATTTTAATAGAGAGATTTTTGGTTGGCATGTTTAACTTCTCATCGCAAAGGATGTCAGTGCTCTCAAATTAACCTTTTTCAATGCTAAGAAAAAAATTAGATTAAACACAAAGGAAAAAGCAGTTTATTCAAAGGTTAGAACAGCATAACATAAGCTAACACTAATTTAGCTATATTTATCATTTTACTCTCAATGTGAATAAGGTTGCTGTAACTATTCCTATCTACATTAAAAGAACTCAAATCTCAGTATCTTAACTTGATAGCATTTTGAACATAACAGGAATACACACTGAAATCAAGCAAACTGTTTAAAAGAGGCCTAAATCACTTAGAATAGTCTATTAAATTATACTTTATTGGAATTATTTTGACAACTTGATAACTATTCTCATTAAAAAGTAAAACATATATTAACACACTAAAGTTTCTAGCTAATAGAGTGACAATTACAAATGTGCAGCCCTATTTATAATGATAATTTTGAAAACTATCAGTCACACAAAACTGAAAAATGTATTCCAAGAATCACACTTGAGGATGGAATTATCCAATAAAGATATAATTTTAAACTTATTGGAAGTTCAATTGTGGGAAAACTATGTTTATATGGTTGAGCAATATTTTTTCTAATTAAAAGCTACTAAATTTTCCAAAAGTCTATGCAAATTTATTGACATCTTAAGTTGAAAAGTACTAATAAACTGTGGCCCAAAAAGTCACATAACTGAAACTTTGATATAGTTTTTAGCGATAGCATTCATAAAACGATGGCTGGAAATGATCTGCTCCTTTGAGAAGAAAGAAATGGGGAAACAGGGAAGTGGGAATTTAAAATACATTATAGTTCATACACTTTAGAAATTTTGTCTGTACAATACTTGGTTATTTGGAAAAAAGGCATCATTAAGAGAAAGATATTTTGTAACTGTTATATAAAAGTCCCAAACCACATAAGTAATATTGATGTTCAGCTATTCATATATGCTATTACTTAATTTTTTAACCAAAACGCATCTTTTCTTAGAAAGAAAAAAAAATCAGATTCATAATGGTCAGGCAGGTAAGTAAAATTTTTTTGCTCCAAGTGCTAAAACTTATCCTGAAAAAAGCAGGATTTTCATTTCAAAAGAAAAACAACAATCAATTACAAAATGAAACCTGTTATAAGTCAGGTGCTTTGTATAAGTTCTTTCATGTCTTCCTACCTAAATTCTTCTCTTTTTTTTAAGGTGATAAAAAAGGCTCATGTAAATTTAGGAGCTCAAGACACACGCCTAATAAGACAATAGTGTGACTTGGCCAGATGTCTGCTCATGCTCTTTGCACATTGTGTATCCAGAAAATAAAACCTGTCTTTAGTGGGCATCTTGTTGTTGTTTTTGACTATTGCTACAATAAAGATGTGCAAAGCCAAGAAATTTAACACGATTTAGCACATGTTGAACAGATGCTCTGCAACCATGGCTGGGTATGAGAAAATTGGAAGATGGGTTTCAGTGTCCCTAGGAATGAATGAGATGCTCTGGTCAGGCCAAGCAATGACTATATCTATACTTATTTTGATGATAAAAACAATGTTTTGATAGTATTGAATTCATCATGGATGTATTAGGTAAAACTGAATTGATGCTGATGGTAGCTGATCAATATTAGCTAAAAGGGAACACTGCTGGATTTTATTTTTGTACATAATATGTTTGAAAGCAAACAAAAAAATCTACTAATGATAATTGAAAATCACCAATACAACACAAATATCAACAGGTTACTTTCATGCACAGGGCCAATATTAATATATTTCTTCTTTTTCTAAAATAAAAATAATTAAAAAAGTAAAGATTAAATGACAAAAAAAAAATCCAGAAGTCCTCTTCGTAGTACATGCTGTATGTAATACAGCTACAACATCCTGAATTCTGTGATTAGTCTGAAACTCAGAAATTCTACACCCAGGAGTCTAGCAAGATATCACCTTTCAACTCATTACCACTTTTTCCTACTGCAGAAACAGATTAATCTGAGAACTTACTGGTCAAACACTTTTCCTCTACTTTTGCAATTTTAAAAAAATTCAATAATTTTCTCTTGAAGATGTCATACAGGGTGCTAACGCTTTCATAAGCACAATCAACACCTTGAGAGCACTGAAAAATTAGTATGAGTTGAATATATAGGCTGCTACAAATAGTCCTTTTCTAAGTATTTTAGTTTTGGGAGTGGTATTCTTGCAGATAACCAAAGAAATGGTTTTATAAAGAATAGAGCAGTGCATTTAAATTAAAGATCATTCACTACATATGAATGAAATATCAAACACAAATGACCAGTACTTCTGGTAATAGACTAAATTTAGATGTTTTATTTTTAAATGTAAAACTTTTGCTTAAATGGACTAAAAGAATAAAATTTCCTCAACTAGATGCAGTGGTAAGTTTGAATTTTTTGATCCATTAATTAAATGTAAAAATGAAAAACAGCATGATGATCTGATCTTTTGCTCAGTATAATGTAGGTAACTGCCCACCTGGAATTTAAGCTCGGAAGTGAAGTACCCTCTTAAAAACGACCTGATTTTACCCTTACAGCAGACATCAACTTTCAGAATGAGGCCAGGACCAAACCTGAGGCTAACTGGCTAAAATCTTCTGTTTACATTTGATGAAGCCTGATTTTATACTTCAAGCTTGACTTATTAATGGACATTTTAAAAAAGTGATAATATTAATAGGCATGTGAAACTAAGACTTTCTGAAGATTAATTAAAATGTACACGACTGTAGATAACTAAGCCAAGAACACAATGTCAGCTGTTCTTCTCGGCTCCTTCTACCTGTCTTCAAACATGGGGTCTTGTTTTCTAAAAGCCTTCGGTTTCTCTAACATGACTACACAGTTTCTGAAAGTAGAGACGAGACTATAAAGGGCTGAGTTCAAGGAAGAAGGCTGAGGCTTCATGGTTACTAGTCCAGGAGGCCTGGGAAGTGTCATGGAAAGCAAATGTCATGCACGTAGAAGACGTAAATTTTTTAATACATATTTTTTTTCATTTGAAAGAGGATAATGTTCTCTGGAGCAATGATACCAAAATCTAATTAATCATAAAACTCACCAGAGAAACATTAAATAACATCAACAAAAAGCTACAGTGCTCCACTGGCCACCCTGACACCCCCTCTCCATCCCTGCCAAGAATCAGACTTTAATAGTTCTGATATAAGGATGGTAATTTGTACTCCCCCAGATACCTTCCCACAAAGCTACCCAGAATATTTGAAGGCAGTACCAGAACTGGATGAACTCATCTCAATCTGATCTTTAGAATCATCACCCAGTCCCCAGCTTCCACAGAGGTCCTGGTTTCACTGGTCTCGGGTGGAGCCTGGCACTGGTATCTTAAAAACATCCCCAGGTGATCCTAGCTAAGGTGCCGTCACAGCTCTGCATCATGGGCCTTAGTTCAGTGCTTTCCCGCTAAGCACAGTCTTTCAAAACTGGATCTGATTTCTGTGCTTCAGAGCAAAGGCCACATGCCATTGTCATTACCAGAAGATGTTACCTGAGCTCTTACTCTCTTACTCTGCACAAGCTATAGCACTGAGTGAAGACACACACACAACATGGGGGTATATATCCTAACCAGTGATGAAGACACATTACAGATAAGATTAAAAAATTAAACTCCAGGATGACAAATGTGCTATGTAACCTTCATCCACTTCCCCAGAAATAACCTGAAGGCTGCTCTTTCAGATTGAAATTTCTCTTACTACTTTATCTCTTTCAGATTTTGGTATTTAGATATTGCTTATACTGGGAGAAAAACAACTCTGCATGGTTTATCTGCTATTTTACAAAATCCTGCCATCAGCTTGGAAAATGAGGAGTCAATATAATTTATTTTCAGGGGCACCTTATATAAAACACCCTTTAACATATTCAAGCAAATCATTCCGTTGCTTGGGGTAGGGAGCTTTAATCATGGTATTTAATGAAATAAAAACTAAATCGGAATTTCTTTCAAATGAAGTAAGAGAAGTGATGAAATATGACTTTTCCTGTTTACATCTAAAAATAGTGAGATAAAAATTATACACACACACACACACACACAGTGACTTTTAAAAATATAAACTGGAGCAGGTATATAACCATGTAGGCAAGTATATGACCATGCAATGCTCGGATTTTCCTTATGACAAACAAGAACTAGGAGGAATGAGGTATAAATCATCTCTCTATATACAGTAGAGTGATCAGTAGATTTAGTCAGACCAGGAAGAAATTAACTTTCTATTATGGAAATGGAAGGTATCACAAATATCCTGCACTAACATGATAAGTATAGTATTAAATACAGAGCACAGTGAAACTTTCCAATATCACACATCAGACAAGAATACTTTGTCTCCTTGAGAGTGGAACTAGAATCCAAAAACTGTTGGCCTTGAGAAAGATGTATAAATAAAGCTATGACTCTTCCAATTTCTATCTTTTTTTAATGTTAAAAACCTTGTCATTATTAAGCAGATTTTCCTTTGTTCTTCCACATGATGAAAAAGGTAACTGATGGCACTTGTGCCATTGAAACAGGAAGAATTACTCATGTCAGTTCTAAGGGTTCTTCGGGGGACAAATTTTTAATTTTTTTCTATCATGGAAAGTTTCCAACATACACTGGGAGGTGGGGGGAGTCGGTGTTTCATCAAGCCATTATCCAGCATCTGAATAATTTGGATTTTGGTTTCTTTTTCAAAGCACAGCTCTTGTACTTTTTTCATTTCTAAAATGTTTTTCTTTTATGTCTTTAATATAAGCTTGCCTGGACAAAAAAAGATTCTTTTAGCCTGACATGGTAAGGTGAAGAAGTGATGATTTCTTGTCCATGTGTATTTCTGATGTGTGATCTGTGGCCCTATGAAAAGAAATCATCAGGTAAGTAATTAGAGATGCAAAGATATACTAAACCCCCATTTGCAAATATGTTCTAAACAAGTTATTAAACACATGTAGTTTTTCTGACATTTTTGATATATCAGGAAAGTTCAATGTCAGTGCAGTCTCCACGTTGACATTCATTTGGCTAAGCAATAAACAGTCTCCGCAGATCCTTTTGAAATATCTCAAAGCTAAGGCCTGCATGAATGGGGACATTTCTTATATTTTCCTTTAACTATTTAACCTAATATATACTCTCTCTATATATATTTTCCTAGGGTGTTCCATTTTTACATGTAATATCTTCTTTTAGTATAAAGTTTATGTTGAAAAAGTAAGTATATGTTATTGTTCTTTAGGAATCTTCCTTTAAATCATATTCCTTTGTATCATGGTGATATCCCAAATAGTTAAGATACAGCAATCCTAAAACAAAACGTGGTGGTAAACCAAAACTTATATCTGATAATGCTTCAGCCAGCCAATTTGTAAGTAGAGCCCATCCTACCAGATCAAGCTCACTTCAGACTAACATCCTTTAGCTCAAAGAGTGTCCGTTCCTTTCAGTGTCCTAGTCAGGGGCTGTGGTGCAAAGTTCAAAGAGGAAGAATTAGCTGGTAGAGATTTTCAAAATTATGTTAAAATTACTCTAAAATTGTTATGATTAATTCTACATACTTTAAAATAAATGTTAAAGGTAAAAATTAATAACCAAGAAGGTTTGAAAGAGACAGAATAACACTGACTCATAAATAGAACAAACACTGATTCATAAAGCTGGATTTTTTTTCTCACTGTTAAAGGAGGTTTCAAAATTATTTCCAATAAAGGCTAGTGACATGGCATCACAAAAATTGTTTTAAAAAAGAAAACCCTCCATTTTGATGCCAAATAATTCCAAATGTTAGACAAAAACAAAATGAAATAGTGTGTTTTCTTACTATTGTATTATGTCGGAAGAATTTGTGGTGGGGCAAAATCTTTGTGTGTGTGTATTAGCCTCCCTCCTTTTGAGGCCACAGATAATTCATTTATGAACCCTTTACCTTCAGGCTGAAGACAGCATTTAAAATTGAATATTTAAAAAATTAAACGTAAAAGACAACAAGCATACTATAAAACATTTACATATTCCTACAATGTTATATATGTTTAAAGAAAAATGGTTTTTGATAGAAAAGGAGGCAAACTAACCTATGCTGTTAGAAGTAATGATACTGGTCACACTTGGGGTAGGGCAATGACTAAAAGGGTCATGGAGATGAGGACTCTTGGGCACTGGAAATGTTTCTTGATCTGGATGCTGGCTATACGATGTATTCAGTTTGTGAAGATTCACTGACCTTACAATATATGTGCACTTTAAACAATACTTAAATAAGAGGTTTTCTAAAAAGTAGAAAATGAATTAAAATGGTATTAGACCATTTTCACACTATCACTGCAGCATTATGCTATTTCTGAATTTTATATGTTAGTAAATATTTTCACATATGTATATAAGATATATACAAGTGGATCTTCTAATTTCAATGGTGTACAAGGTCAATTATTTCCTATTTAACCTGATTTACTTTAAATATATGTACCTTTGAGGAATTAGGAATAATTTTGAATGGGACAGCCTCCATTAAGAGTAAAGATGGCTAAATAAACTCTTTTGTATAGGACAGTTAAACTATATCAGGTGAATAAAAAAAAAAAAACAAGGATATATTACTCTTCAATTCCAGTAGGCTTTATTTCCCTTACTTTTAAGGGAAAAAAAAGACATCCCTGAAGAGTTTGTATATGTATGTATCAATGGAACCAAAAGTTTAATGAATTCAAATTTCTGAGGGCTTTTATAAATTATTCAAGATCTTTAAAATAGTTATTTTTGAAACATGATATGAGCTGTACAGTAAGAAATTCAAGTAGTCTGGTCTCATTTAAGTTTAATTTAATAATATTATCAAATAAAAATAAATAATATTAAATAAATTAAATAAATAAGTAGTATTAAATCAACGAGCATTTAAATTAATTCTGTTAAACCTAATAAAATGCATAAAACTGCTATTCTAAAAGAAGGTGAAAGTTCTGGACAAGGAATATGGAAATGAAAAAAAATGCAGACATGGAAAAATGCAGACATTAAAGGAGTCAAAAATCTGTATCTGCAGTTGATGAAATACAGTGGGGTGGTTGAGTCTGGAAGAGACAGCTCACAACAACAAATTTACTCGTTTAGCTACAGGTAGACACCAGGCAGAAGAAGCTATTTAATTTTACACTTAGCTTATGACCAAAAAGTCAACAACTTGAACCTGGTTGAAATGCTCATAAGTCATCACAAATTCCAAACGTTCTCTTATATGCCATGCCTGATTTTCACCTTTGTTCATATAATACTGCTTA
Organism: Vicugna pacos; assembly: GCF_048564905.1. Classification (NCBI taxonomy): domain Eukaryota; kingdom Metazoa; phylum Chordata; class Mammalia; order Artiodactyla; family Camelidae; genus Vicugna; species Vicugna pacos. The sequence continues at coordinate 46,866,188 of NC_132989.1, read as the reverse complement.
CTTTGTTTCGCCCCGTTTTCCTGTTCAAATCCTTCCTTCCTTCTTTCACCAGCTGGTAATCTTCATCCTCTCTGAAATCTTCCCCGAGTACACCCTAGCTCTCAATGATCTTTTTCCTTCTCTGAATTCCTTTGACACTAAGGACTTAATTCTTACATAAGAAGTGTTTTGTGAATGAAACTCTCATTGTTTTCTGATGGGAAAAGTAGAGGAAGGACAAATCCTACCTATTACATTTTCTCACCAAATCTTTACCACAGTCCGATCCACAGATGAAGAAATTGAGACTCAGAGAGACTAAATAATTTCCTTTCTTCACATAGATATTAAGAAGCAAGACTGGGTTCTGAACATGAGCCTGCTTTTTTTTTTTTAACATTTTTTATTGATTTATAATCATTTTACAATGTTGTGTCAAATTTCAGTGTTCAGCACAATTTCATGGACATATACACACTCATTGTCACATTTTTTTCTCTGTGAGTTATCATAAAATTTTGTGTATTTTTCCCTGTGCTATACAGTGTAATCTTGTTTATCTATTCTACAATTTTAAAATCCCAGTCTATCCCTTCCCACCCTCCATCCCCCTGGTAACCACAAGTCTGTATTCTCTGTCTGTGAGTCTATTTCTGTCCTGTATTTATGCTTTGTTTTTGTTTGTTTGTTTGTTTTTGTTTTTGTGATTTAGATTCCACATATGAGCGATCTCATATGGTATTTTTCTTTCTCTTTCTGGCTTACTTCACTTAGAATGACATTCTCCAGGAGCATCCATGTTGCTGCAAATGGCATTATGTTGTCGGTTTTTATGGCTGAGTAGTATTCCATTGTATAAATATACCACCTCTTCTTTATCCAGTCACCTGTTGATGGACATTTAGGCTGTTTCCATGTTTTGGCTATTGTAAATAGTGCTGCTATGAACACTGGGGTGCAGGTGTCATCCTGAAGTAGATTTCCTTCTGGATTCAAGCCCAGGAGTGGGATTCCTGGTTGAGCCTGCTTGATTTCAAAGTATGAAAGCCTCTGCTTTCAAATAGATGGTGATTTTGGAAGACAGAAAGAATTATATTTCACCGTGATACTTCTAGGAAAAGAACTGCATTACTAACTTCACTACTCCTAGCACATTACCTGAGACAGATGTAGATATAAAATATTAGAAGGAAGATAAAGAATTTGCACATGTTCATACATACTGCTAGTGGCAGAACAGGGACTAGAAACTGTCTCCTGACTCCTCTGCACCATGCTCCACTGAACATGCACGCACAACATAGAGTGTTCAAGGATGAAAGATTATACCTAAGCCAGCAGCATATCATAGTGGAAAGGATACCAGATTTATGGTCGAAGAGATGTGGGTTTAAATCCTTTCTCTACGATTAATTTGTATCCTTAGGCAACATTTGCAAATATTCTGAGTATATTTCCTTACCAGTACAATAATAATAATACAGATATTGAGGGTCTATAATGTGAGGACTAAGGGATCCAGTGTATGTTAAAAAAACAAAAGACTCAGAGCTAGTCTCTCTGCCCCTTTCCAACTTATATGTAATAGTGAAATGCTGAACTCTGATATTCTACTGATATCTCATCATTTTCAGGTTTACATCATAAAGCATAGCCCAGAAATCGGACGCACGTTCTCTACACGGGATCCACTCCACATTGGCTTCCGTGACCCTTCCAGGCATCCAAATGACAGAACAGCACTCCTTGCTATTTATTACCCAAGAGTATTAAGGAGATGGCATCTTGAAAACAACTTCAAGAATTCATTATCATATCAAATAATACAGGTTTCATTACAAGAGGGCAAAGAGTTATGAAGGAGATGGCTTCCTTTCTATTTCCGTCTGATTTGTTCCTATCTATCTTCCAAGATGTCAGATGAAGAGTCTGCTTTATTTATAAATGATACTACAGCTGAGAACAAAGGATGAGATTATAAAAGGAAAGAAAAAGCCTCAGAAAGATGAAGAAGGAGGTAAACTTAAGGCCTATTAACTAGATGGATTAATTAACACCCTGAGCCACCAAGGCAATAAAATAAATAAAATCCATTTTCAGTGACTGGTTGCACGTTTGCCAGAAAGAAAGAAAAACAGAAGTCACATTGACATCCGTTTATATCATATTTCACTCACTTAGAAGGAATTCAAAGGAGTTTCCCATTAAAGATGGTTAATCTAGAGCCACACTCTCCAATATAGCAGCCACTAGCCACTGGAGCTATTAGCGCACATAGCTATGGAGTACTTGAAACATGATAGTCTGATTTGTGATGTGCTGTAAATGTGAAATATACACCAGATTTCAAAGACTTCCTATTAAAAAAAAAAGGACTGTAAAACATCTCAGTAGTAATATTTTTAACTGATTGCATGATGCAGTGATAATATTTTGGATACATTTTATTAAATAAAGTACATTATTAAAAGAAATTTCACCAGTTCCTTTTCACTTTTTTTCCCAATACACTACCAGAAAACTTTAAATTACCTATGTAGCTCACATTCGTGGCTTGTATTACATTTGTATTAGATAGGGCTGACCTAGAATGAGAATCAAAGGTGTCTGATATTCAGGCAAGTGACAATACCTGAGAAATACTCCCTTCAACTCAAACAAGAGGGGTTGAACTTCATTAAGAATTCCATTTGCAAACTGTTTCTTGAGTCATAGATGTTGGTGTAATTTTATATAGTAGGTATTTAGCATGTTACCTCGCTACCTGAAACATTTTTGCTCTTTAAGATTATGATCTACAGAGATAAGATTTAAAGAACTTTAAATATGTAATTATTTAATTCTAAATATATATTATAAATATAAATTATAAATATATCAATATAAATGTTAAATACATAGATTGACACAGATGTCACTCATCAGTTATACACATATATATAAAATGTTTCAGGTCAGAAAGGCAAAGACAAAAACCCGGAGAAAACTGAGATTTGTCATTTCTTTCCTGAATGACTCCAGTAGCTTTCTTGTTACTGGTCTCTTCGCTGATCTCTTCTCAGCGCAACTCATCCTCCACACCACTGCTAGAGCTCTGCTTTGGAAGATAAATTTGATTTTGTCACTTTTCTCCTCAAACACCTCCAATAACTCTCAACATTTATAGCATAGAGTCTAAATTCTTCAGAGTTAGAGCTTGCCAACATCTCACTCCAAACTAGCTTTCCACTCTCATCTCTGAGAATTCTCCACCGCAGGCAAATGCCTCGCCCTCCCAATCATGCAATCTTACTCACAGCTCTGCTGCCCCCTGTCTCCCTCCTTGTCTGCTGGCGATCTCTCCCTGCCTCAGTGATACCCCCAGGTGACCTGGGCTGGCCTTTTCTATACTCTCCAGGCACCTAGTATATGGATATCATCACATATTCCACTCACCACGCTACACTGTACGGGTATATTGCCCCAATCAAGACCAGTTTGAGAGGGAGCAGGATGAAGATAAGAACCTTGATATTTCACCTCTGTGTCCCAAGTATCTGGCAAGGTGAAAAATTTGAACTAGGTGTTCAATAAATATTTATTGGTGGAAAAAATTATGTTTTTCTCCTCCAACATCTTAGGCACTAGCCACACAACACTCACGTTTCTGAAACATCCAGCACATTCCTATAACCCTACTGCTCCACACCAGCTTGGAATGCTTTTCTTTTCTTTCTGTTTTTTTGTTTTCTTTTGGTTTGCCTGTTTTGTTTTTTTTTGGAGGAGGATATAATTAGGTTTATTTATTTACTTATTTAATTAGTTATTTAATTGGAGGTACTAGGGATTGAATCCAGGACCTTGTGCATGCTAGGCACCCACTCTACCACTGAGCTATACCTTTTCCCTCTGGAATGCTTTTCTTTTTGAAGTTGGTTTACTCTTCTTGGTTTTAGTTCTATCAGAATAACACAGGTTTATTGTTCAAAAAAAAAAAAAAAAAAGCTCAATGCTACAACCAGCAGTCTCATGCTATATATTTCATCATTTCCAAAACTTACTTCCTGAAATCAACCACTTCCAACTCCTATAGGTGTTTCTTTTTATTCTTCCCTTCATTTGCATATTTTTCAGCACTTGCTTTCAGGGAAGACATAGGCAAAAGAAGGCAGGTCTATCTCAATCTTCATGCTCACTAAAATATTTTGCAGAGTACTTTACACATAATAGATACTCAATAAACACTTATTGGTTGATTAAATGAGTGGATAAGTGAATATTCATGGTCCATGGTGCTTGAGCACAAACTCCTCAACAGTTTGAACAGTGATGCATTCATATACCACAGTCAACGCAAAGAAACAAGTTAAAATGGGATGTCAATTAAGAAGCAAGAAGGAGATAATGAAAGGCAAGACAAGGCAGGTGGAAACCAGGAAATTCGTCAAACCCAAAAGGTGAGGGTAATCCCATAATAGAGGTTATGTGAATGAGATTTAGATTCAGATAAATTTAGATTTGCCTTCTAGCTGAATAACCTTGGGCAAATTAGAGGACTTTCCTGAGTTTCAGTTTTCTTATCTCTAAAACGGGGTGACACTCCCTCCCTTCTAGATTTGCTATAGTAAGTGTATGGTATGCTCTATAAATGGAAGCAGCTTTATTACTATAGTGTATGTATAAAGGAATAATAATAACAATAACAACGTCACCCTGACAGCTCTAAAGATGAGATTGACTTCTGGTTTAACCAGAAGCTTCTTACATACTTACTGCTGAGGCTTCACCAGGCTAGGGTGGAAACAGAAAGAAGTGGTTACCCTTGGTAAGAGAGAGTATGTAGGGTAGACATGAGAACAGATTCCTTCCAGCAGCACCATAAAGGCAGAATTCTACTTACAACTAATATTAATCACCTCTTTCATCTGCTTGTTTCGGAGAGTATACCAGGAAAAATAGTCTCTTCTTCGGACGGAACACTCAGAAGCACAATAACAATATTTCAGAAATGACAATAGATGTGTGATTATTGCTAAAATTTAATACATATGCTTGATGGAAAAGTAAATTTCATAACATCCTATACTAATGTAATCCATATGCTGAATAAAAACTCTATCTTCAACTTTCTATTAAGATAGATATGTCAGAATCTCAAGACAATAAAATCTCACTAGAGGGTATCATATACCAGAACCTTAAATTGCTCTCAGCATCTCCATGATGATTCAGTGCATTAATGATAAGTGATTGGTTAAAAGCATTTAAATCAACCCCATGTTCTTGAAATTTTCCATGAACAAAAACAATATCCACTTAGAAAGATCCTGCAGAAATGATTTTGTTGTAAAGAAAAAGAGAAACACAGCACAATAAATTATCTTTAAGCATTTGGCTAATGAAGTAACATCATCTACTAGGTGGAATATAACACAAGCCCTTGAATCACAAAGTGCTCATAGGTGATGGGCAATCAAAACACCTGTGCTCGCCTCCATTTACCATGGACACATGGAATTGGGAAATAGCTGATGCACACAATCATTAAACTGACTTGCAAATATAAATCCTCAAAGCAACTAACAACATTAGAATGTTGTCCCCACAGCTCTAAATAACCTAACAGTAGAAGGAAGAAAAATTCTCTATATGGTAGGAGACTTCGTTAGTTTTGCAATATTTTTATATATAACAACTAACTATTTACTAGTTGTGATCCAATTTAGAGAAAAGAAAACCCCAAACAGAGAAATAAGGATGGAATATGTGGATGCTTTTATGTTTTTAATGAAAGCATGACAAGTCAAAACCAAGTGTCCAAAATGGAACTATTTTCTAATTAAATGACTTTATCATTACAAATTTTTAAAGTTAATGCTCATTATAATAACAAAAGTAGATTTAAAGTAATCTGAATTTAAATATTTGAGTAAATTAAAAATATATTTCTTTCAACTTAAGTTTTTGGCTGAAGTCACAGAAGAGAAATTAGTTTCTTGGGGTTAGCTCTCCTATGTCCTAGAGTAAAAAGAAAAACAAACTACAAACAAACAAAATTATTCTCTTTCTGAATGAGAATTTGACCTTTGATTAACTTCCTAGATGGTGTTCTCTTAAAATGGTACATTAACCATGTTGCTGGGCAACACTGTTTACAATATCAATGACCCTAATGACCCCCAGTTGGTAGATAGCATCTGTCTGGTTTGAAAGAACTATAAATACCTGATGAGGACACCACTGCTTAGATTCCCTGAGTACACTCATTCCCATAACTAGACATGTAACTTTTAGGGATGCTAGATGCAATGCCTATTGACTGTTTCAAGAGATACTAGTTCTCGGAGGTTTGAAGATCCTAAGCCAGGGCAGCATCCACACCCATGCTATGTGGATCTCATCTTCCCATACTTGAGCTTTCATCTGCCGTGTGAAAGAAGATGCTTCCCTGACTGCTGGGTGAGCAGCGGCCTGGGCTTCTGCAAGATCTCCTACGGAAGAGGACTGCCTGGCGCTGCCCTCTGGCTAGCTGGGTTCTCAGCCTTCCTCCGTCTGAGCATACTGCGCCAAGGGTAGCCTACAATAGCTGAACGTCTAAATGTTTAGTTGAATCTAATGAGACTGCATAGTAGGCGAGGCACCTTAAGGTTTAACTTTCAGTATTTCTTTTGGTTTTAGGTCTATATATAACCCAGGATAAACAACATATTGCTCAAAGCATGAACAAATTATTTTTAATTTATTCATTCATTCAAGAATATTTTAGAAGGTTCATTGTAGCTGCTTCGTGATAGATTGTAAGGTAAGAAGACAAATATGGAATACAAGTCAGTGGCTAGTTATCAGTGCAGTTATCGGTGGAGCTAGCTCTTTTTGAGATATATTTCTAGGCTAGAGCTGACCTGGCTTATTAATGGATGTTGATGAGAAGTATGAAGAAAAGTGAGACATCAGGAACATCTAAGTTTTGGCTGGAGTTACAGGGTGAACAGTGATGCCATTACCAGTAGTGGTAACAAAAAAAGTGGTAGACATAGTGGTGAAGAGTAAACAGCCTTCCACTCTGCATTTAGATGAACCCACTGAAAAGTAAGTACATACGTAAGCCCATGGGGGAAATGATGCTTTGAGAATAGGGATAATAAGGATCCAGTTTTATAATCAGCATTACATACTTAATTCCTTTTACGGGAAGCAGGAACGAATAAAGAAGAAAAAGTGGGGAAGGCAGAACACATCTTTAAGTGTGCAGCACATCATGTGTTAAATTGAAACAACCCCAAAGTTCAACTTCCTTCACTGTTCAAGGAGAAAATCCTTTACTATGTACTTCAGGATAAAGGATTTGCAACTATATGGTGCTTGAGAAATATGCTATTGCTGTAATTTAACTCACTGTATGTGGGCTTCAAGATGCACAGTGGCATTCCAAACCAACTTTTAAAGAAAATTGCATGGAATTTTCAAGACATCAGGAGTGTTCTTAAAAGTTATGCAGAGAAAACGGATTTTTGATAGTTATGAATTACATTTAGTGCTGCCAGATTGCAGGGAACGCTCTTTTTGCCTCAGTATGGTTAGAATTACTGTTGACAAAGTTTTAATTTAAATTTTTAAGGATTTAAATGGAAGAATATAGGTCACTGAATTTTCATTCACTGGGTAAGTATTACTAGTGGCAGAAAGCAAGCTTTGTTAGGAGGGTCCAATTTTGGCCCTGGAGTCCATCTTTTCTATAGTAGTGGGGAACTGAGTATGTGTTAGCGAGAATAATTTGACTCTCAGTCAATCAGTGGACTGAACACGCACAGTTAGAAACCTGCCTGGTGTAGAACAGAAGCTCAGTTCAGAAAATACTAAATGTATTTGTGATACAGACTCAAGTCCACAGAAATCATATATTATAATCACAAGCGGGAAGGGATTTGATCTTTCCTAGCAGGTTGTAGATTTAGATAGATTTGTAATAGTCCAAAAATACACGACACAGCTCCCAAGTCTAATTCTAAAAATTTCAACCGGTTTCCTAAAGTTGCAAAAAAAAAAAAAAAAAAGACGTAAATGTTTGTAGAGCCCACTGCATGTAAAACTGTTTTATGGAGCCTTGTGATAGATCAGGAAACCTTAAGAAGTTACAGTAGGTGTCTAATTTAAATGTTATATCTTCAAATAAATAACTTAAAAGTATATGCTCTGTAGGCTATTAAAAAGATCATCTTCTTGAAAAAATTAAAAATAATAATTATATTTTTCATAAATCTGAGAAAACAGAGTAGATTTCAAACCAACATTCTATTTAACAAAAAGATGAATTATGAGCTACGTGAGAAAAGCAGCATAAGTATTAAAAGGCTTTTACCACATAATTTGCCTTTCCGCATACTTTTTGTGTATGGGGGAAAGTCTTTCTTCAGGTTTGTGCTGTGTGTGGGGCCCTATTTATCCTCAGTACCCCCAGCTTCAGAATCAGTGTTTTCCTCTACAGATTGATGAATGTGATGGATAATATTGAAAAGTGCAGGACATACTTGTGCACATTTTGAATTTGCTCTAGCCCCCAAGTACTGTAGAAGTAAAAGATCATGACAGAAATTTGGGGGGGATATGCCCATGGAGAGTGGAAGACTGGCCCTCATAATAATACATCCATTAGTGTGTAAATAATATTGGTATACCATACCACACCAAAGGCTATGACAATGAAGCCGCCACAAATTATGTGCACAATTCAGCATGCTTGCTCAACTTATCTCTTCCTGCCACTCAAGAAAATATTATCAGAATCCAAGTGAGTGAAAAGAAGAAATCACTGAATTTGTTCTAATTTATAATCTTTTGAAAGAAAATCATTTTGAAACCTTGATTGCAAGGTGTGTTGTAACGGCAAAGTTGAAAACGAATGCTTTAGAGGATTTCACCCAATTTCTTATGTAAACCAGAGCAGAAGGTATGATTCTCAAAAAAAGCCAAGTACATTTGCCTCAACATAAAATAGGACTGATTGAATTTCAAACTCTTCATTTATTTTGTAGAACTGAAATGTTATGTTCCTTATTGCTTTTCAAAATTGGCTTGAATCTTATTTATATCACATATATGCTATTATAATATATAATTGTTATCATCCATATATATATAAAACAGTTGTCCTTCCTTATCTGTGGGGAATACATTCCAAGACTCCCAGAGGACGCCTGAAACCTTGGATACCACTGAACCCCGTGTATACTGTGCTTTCTCCTATACATACATGCCTATGGATAAAGTTTAGTTTCTAAATTAGGCACAGTAGAAGATTATTCAAATTGCCAGCACAGCTACTTTTGCAACTTTGAGGTCATTATTAAATAAAATAAGGGTTAGAATAACACAAGCATTGTGATACCACAACAATCAGTCCGTTAACTGAGGGGGCTACTAAGTGACTAATGGGTGGGTTGAGTATGCAGCCTGGATACACAGGGCAAAACGATGATTTGCCTCGCAGGTAGGATGAAGCCGGATGGAGTGAGATTTCATCATGCTACTCAGAAAGGCACATAATTTAATACTTATGCATTGTTTATTTCTGGAATTTTCTGTTTAATATTTTCAGACCACAGTTGACCATGGGTAACTGAAATCATGAATAAGGGGGGGACCACTGTAATCTTACTCATTTAAAAGAAGTTTTGTGAGGGGGGAGGGTATAGCTTAGTGGAAGAGCACGTGCTTAGCATGCACAAGGTACTGGGTTCAATCCCCAGTACCTCCATTAAATAAACAAACAAACAACCTAATTACTACCCCCCCAAAAAAGATTGGGGTTATTATAGGATACAAATAACTTAAAATTTCAAATATATTCTCAAGTATGTTCAGAAACTGTCATTCTAGATGGTTCTGTCTTAGTTATACACTGCTTCCTGCATGACTGTCTCATCCTCAGTACCCCAGAGAAACATCCCTGGACTTCACATCTCCAAATCTGACCTTCCAAGGCTGACTTCGAAGAGATTCTCAAAGAGAGGGTGGGAAAGGGGCTGGGTCCTATGAGGGCAGTATTGTGATTTTTAAATCTAAAAGAACAGAGGAATCCTTTATGAGAGGAAATAAAATATCTTCAAAGCAAAACTGCTTTCTTGGAGAAGCTCCTAGAGCCATATGTGAGGAAAGCAGAAAGAAAGAAAAAATAAATAAATAAATAAAAACCCAGGGAAATGTAACCTAAGAAAGAGATAGAGATGATTAAAACATATATTACAAGTATCAATCATTAAATAGTGCTTAGCTAGTTTTCTGCATATTTTTTCTGCTCCTAAGAATTATTTATCATAAAAAGTATTTTGACAAGCAAAATTTACATTATATCAGTACGAAGGTAGTTCATTTTAAGAAGTTATTTATATATATATATATATATGTAAGAAAGTATCATAACTCCCTGAAGACAGAGTTTTCTTTTGTTTGCTTCTTATTTCTAATTTTTAAAATCTCCTTTTCTCTGCCCACACTCAGTCATTCTTAATGAAAGACAAGTTGCTTTCAGGCATTTGGCTTACACGGCATCAGAGGCGCACAGGCTGGATCAACCATGTCAAACTCAACACAATTGTTTGAGAAGTTGAAAAGTTCAAACTATTTATTTAATGTCATGCAGATAAACGCAAGAAAATGAACACACTTGACAGATAAATTCTAATTGACTGAGTCTTAGAAAGCCAAGGGAATGTTTTAGGATAAGGGTTAAAATGAATAGTTTAATATTTAAGTTACAAGTAAGCCTGATTTATTTAATTAGGAAATTAAATTAACCAAACTACCTTTTTGCCTCAGGAGAAAGTCCCATTTAATATCTATCTTAAAGTGAAATCATAATGAGAATCTGTTCGATTCTCTTACTACCAAAGATGTGAGATGAAGGGAATATTAACCCCTTATTTCATATATAAGATCAACATATGGGATTTGATGAGTTTGGGCATCAAATGTTCTAGAAGAACAGTGTCCTTTTTGTACCAAGGATACACAGCAGTTTTCTACTCTTAAGCGGGCCATTGACTGACAGTTCTAGTTCTTAACTATACTTCGAAGAAGTTGAACTAAAGCAGCGTTGTTCAAACAGCTGGTCATTCTAGTAAGTGATGAAATCACTTTAGAGAAAAGTCCAACAAGCACTTTAAATACAAAATGTATTTTTCACTGTAGGACAAGGAACTTTGAAATCCCCTGAATGAGATTAAGTAACACATACAGTTTGGACACTTTTCTACTTATTTCCAAATGGGTCCAAGGGGACCAATTTTAGTAGTTACTTAAAACAAATGCAGAAAATCTGAGACAAACAAAATCAGAAGGGATTCCTCAGGAAGTGGATGGGTAGCTAAAACGTAAAACTACTTCTCTTTCCCGAGTTCTACCCCTAATTTCTCTGAAAGCAGAAAATGTCAGTAAAATTAAGAGAGTGTTGGATACAGGCACACCTCGGAGATGTATCAGGTTCGGTTCCAGATCACTATAATGAAGTGAATACTGCACTAAAGAGAGTCACACGAACTTTTTTTTTGTTTCAGTGCATATAGAAGTTATGTTTATACTATATATGGTCTATGAAGTGTGCAATAATAGCATTATATCTTTAAAAAACAATGTATATAACTTAAAATACACTTTATTACTAAAAAATGCTAAACATCGTCTGAGCCTTCGGTGAGTCATAGCAGTAACATCAAAGATTACTGATCACAGATCATCATAAGAAATATAATCATAATGAAAAAGTTTCAAATATTATGAAAATTACCAAAATGTGACATAGAGACACAAAGTGAGCAAGTGTTGGTGGGGAAAACGGCACTGACAGACCTGCTTGGTAAATGGTTGCCACAAACCTTCAATTTGGAAAAACCGCAGTATCTACAAATGGCAATAAAGCCAAGGGCAATAAAGCTAAGGGCAATAAAACAAGGTATGCTTGTGCAAGGAACTAGAAGTTTCTAGTGCTTTGGGAATCCCTAAATGAGGATTCTTTAAAACCAGGTGGGGAGGCGGATGTTGCTGAGTTGTAATGGAAAGGTTAGACTTGTGATGAGATCTAAAATAGCTTCTAAGCTGGAGGACTAATAGGCAGAAAATACAGTGATAAAGGATTCAGAGTACAGAGCGGACTAAGAAGATAAAGTTTTTTTTTAAAAAGCTTAATTCATTTAAAGAACCAAAAACAGCAGATACCATGTCTCCAACATGAAATGTACAAGATGAGTTTGGTAAATCTTGACACAACCAGTCTGTGTCAAAAGGACATAAGGCCTGAAGAAGCCTCTACTACCAAAGACAGGACAATCTGAGTATCCACAGAAAAATAACTGCCACGGATTATTGACTTTATAATGAAAATTAAACCAAAACAACAACAACTCCTTATTGGTCACCTATGGAGGATAATGGAAACCAAATTAATATTTTGAAAACTAGTAAGTAAAGAGAAAGAATCATGTATTATTCCTTCCTTACCTATATAAATTTAATTCAAATAAACCAAGAAGTCAATAAAGGAAGGCTGCTCTTAATATAAGGAAGGCCTGCTAATGCATAAAAAGAGAAAGAACGTCTAGTAAGGCTTAATCCTACCAGTGGTAGTGGATACAATAATGTGAGCCTAATTAGTGAGAGACATACAGTAAAACCAACCACTTCAATGTTTAATTTATATTTTGCTGTGTTACTATCAGTTTCTAAAGGAAAACTTGGCAGATGTTTATTTTGTTTTGAGCCCCCCCCCAACCAAATAAATCAGATGCCAAGTGTCTTGAGTAGGCTAATTAACCAGTAAATAGTGAATAGAGATTTAGTTAAACACACAGCTCGGGAGGGCAAAATTATCTTAAGGAGAAAGTAAGACCCTAAGAGAGCACTTGTAGGTGAAGGAGATAAGGCTTAAGGCTTTGGAAGGAAGAGATGCAGCCCTTGGGGCCTTACCCCCTTTCTGTTCCTACTCTTCAGATCTCAGCAAACGAGGAGCACTGAAGTTTAAGAGCATAAAGGAGGCAGGCAGCACAGCCATGCTGAGGGTTCGGTTTTGACATCCCAGAGAGCGTTCTTAGAAGAGGCTCTCCTAAGGGAAGAAACGTAATGGGCATCTGAGGTAGATGAGGACACTGAGGCCCCGGGAACTTCTGAGTTCAGTTTTAAGGAAGACTAACTTAATGAAGAGAACAATTGCTTATGTTTTTGAGACTGGTACAACTGTGCAACTCTAGAAATGTTTTCTGTACTTTAAAAAACAGCTATGAAGTCATGCCATTTAGTATTAGCTAAAACGGCTTTTAGAAGACCGTTTACATGAAGTACTCATTTCTGTATAAAAATCAGAGAAATTTAAGAATTGATGTGCACATCATCCAGTAAACAATTTGGACTGGGGAGATTATAGTTCCAGTTTCACTGATTAATTAAAATTGTCTGGGCTCGATTTTCTCATCTCTTCAAAAAGAGGAATAATATTTCTACTTCCTTCATAAGCTTTTTGTAAGAATTTAGAAAGAGAGCATAAGAAAAAATGTTAACTCATGAAGAATTATATATGGTTCTGAAATTACTAAGAAAAGATTTGTAGAAGACAGGAACACACATTGAATATCAATGAGTATCTCTACCTCCCAGCTACGGAATGTTTACTCAGAGTGCCATTTGGTGTCAGCACAACAGAGTTACAGGGTAAAAGCACATTAAACCTATTTAAGTTCTATAACTAAATAATTAGATCTCATGGGGTAGCTGCCTTGTGACATTGTTTTTTTATATACAGATGGACAAACATGGTATCATGAGATTCAGTTATATTTTTTAAGCTTCAACAACTGGGAAAATCCAACGAAGCTTTCTAGTAATAAATACTGCTAAGCACGTCACTGACCTATGGGTGATTATCAAAGAGACTGATTTAATATTGAAGCTATTACATACTGTTACTCACAAACTATGTGAGCATTCCTGGCCTCAGTCTCCACATCTGTAAACTTGAATATTAACAGTACCCATCTAAAGTGGGCTATTAAGAGGCTTAAATGAATAATGCCCATAGAAAAAGCTCCATTCATGTTAACTATTCTATTATTATTATTATTATGAAAATTTACATTTGACTTCTTTCAGTTGAACTGGGTACTTGATTAGTAGTTAGAACCCAAAGTAGTGTTTCCTTTTATATATGTTAAGTGAAGTTGTTACCATGGGAATGGTGAATAAGACAGGAAAAGTTGAGATGAAAGTTGGAACTTACCCTGAATTTTCAACTAGAATATTTTCATAAGGTTTCTTCAAAATTTGCCCGTGTGTGCACGTAATCACTTTGGATGATTTCTGTTCTTTCTTTAGATTAACCAACGCATACAAACTCATCCTTTCAGACACCTGTTCCTGCTCTGAGCCTGTCCTCGGGCTCTCCTACCTCAAATGCCCTTCCTTCTCATCTCAGTCCTCCCATCCCTCTTCCACCAAAAATCCTTTCCCAAAGAGTTCAATCTCTCATGATACCGTCCTCCTGAGCCCTGACGTCTCATAGAGCCCATCTTTCTTATTTGACACCATCATACTGCCTAATAGATAGGAAAACATTTTCAACTGCTTATATCTTCTTTCTCCAAGTACTTCTCACCCATCTCTGTATTCTCCACAGCACGGAGCCAGCACACATACAGGAAACATTTGCTGAATGAAACAAAAATGGAACGAGTCCAGCATACATCCCAGGATTAAAAAGAAATTTAAACGTTATATAGGTCAATTCCTTACACAGTACTTCTATCTTTCCACATTCTTTTTAAAAGATTGTATCACTTTGCATAACTCTTGTAATAGAGAGCTCACTACTACTCAGGACATCTATTTTCAAGAAATTTTAAATATTAGGAAATTGTTTCTTTTGTGGGCTACTGGAAATCTAGTATTATTGTAGTTATCTTGGTGTTCACTGCAGACTCTTTTAGATCTACTCATCACCAATAAAATACCGATCATGATCAATAATGACTATTTATACCACAGCATAGTTCAAGGAAAACAGGTGCCTAGTCTGCATACTCAAGGGTACTAAGCAATGAGGGTTAAAAAGAGGAACTCCGAAAAATGACTTCTTATGTGAGTTGAGACAAATCCCTTTTATCTATAATAGGACTCTGTCACAAGATTGATGTTAAAAACAGTTAAAATTAAAATCAAATACTATATTTTAGAAATGCTAAAACTAACTGAGAAAAGGAAAGTGGGAATGTTAATATTTCAGTTATTAATTCTGTTAAGTATAGAAATTTAGTATTCAGTTATAAAAATTAACAAATTAATTTGGAGCAACAACATTAATGTATTTGGAGGTATAAGAAAGTTCAGGGGCAAGCACAGAAATCGGTTCACTAGCCTTTTAAATGTAGGTGAGAAGATTTCTTAATTGAAAAAAACTCTATATGAAACTAGAGTTGGGCTTTGAACTGATTATGGGAGACTTTTCTTGTAGAAATGTTTAAAGAAGTGATTCTCAGTAGATTTGATATGTGGTCACTTAGGGCAAGTCTACTATGATAAGCATTGTTAAGGTTTAGTCTTTTATTTCAGGGTTATACACCTGCAGTCTTAGGATGACCTAGGAAATAGGGAAGAAAGTCAACAACTTCTTTACTGTTGAGCAGAAAAAAAAAAGCGTTTAGAAAAAATTATAATTAAATTCTAAATTTCTGGTGAAAAATCATGACCAACACTGAAAAGAAAGAAAAAAGAGAACTCACTAAAAGTACAACAGTAGACATATAAATCTAGTAGTGAGGAACTCCAGGAATGAAATAAAGAATTACAAGTGGAGAGAAATAACTTTTAGGATGGACACATAAGCAAGGGAAATTTGCAACAATAGAAGATTTAGCAATTTAGTACTATTTTGTTAGAAACAATAAAAGCTATCTATATTTAAATGATAGAAAAGAGAGAACGCGTGAATAATCAACAGTAAACAATAAGAGATTCTTTTTGACTTGCAAATGTATTTTCTAAAGTTCTTCTCTGTCACTTTACAACTATTAGAGTTATTCCTGGTGACAAAAGGAGCTGAATCTTACCCAGCAATCTGGGAGCAGTTTGAAATACAATTTGAAAATGAAACAAACATTAAAGGGAAAAAAACAGAGAGAATTTACTTTAAAATGGAACATCACTGTATGTGATGCATACCTAATAATATGAAAAGTAAGATGATATAATAAAAAGCAAAATTATTTTTGGTATAAGATGCTTTTCTTGAATAATTTCAGTGTTGGTTTGGCAAGAAAAGGAAAAAAAAAAAAAAGAAAGAAAGAAACACTCTTGACACTGGTGTAATCCAGAATGCCTGTGGGGATTTCTTTTTGTTTCTTCAGTGTGCTTACTCTGATAATGTAGCCCAGATCTCATTTTGGATTAACTCATAGCTAAAGAGGCCTGGTATCCCAATAAAAGGTAGCGAACACATAACCTATTAATCTTTCAATAGCGTTAGAAGGTCAAAAAGGCTGGGTGAAGCATGGGTTAGGCCAAAGCAAAGATTAATGTCAGAAGACACTCCCCACCATTCTTCTTGTCTGGAAGGAGACGCATTACCTTTTTTTTTTTCTTCCTTCTTTTTTTATTTTTTCTTCCCTCTTTTTTTTTTTTTTAATAAGCAGGCTAGCCCTGTCCTCTGGATAGCACCAGAACGAAAGCTCCAGGATGGCAGAAACGGCTTGCTCTGCATGTAGCACAGAACCAGCACATAGTAGGTGCTGAAACAATATGTGTTGACAGAATGAATGTATTTCATGTCGGTCGTGTGGCAGGCCAACTGAAATGACATCTCACATGATAACCTCAGGAACAGTGACCTTGTCTTGGAAGACCTTTTGCCCAAAGCAACCCAAAAGCTTTCATGGCAAGCTTTGTTTTGGAGTTAGGTTTCAAAGTCCCAGATCAGGCATAAGAGCACTGGTAAGTGGAGCAAGGGGCAGCCAAGGACCGAGGACCGTCCTGGGAGTGCAGCCCCAGGGCCCGTGGGAGAGGCAGAGGGTGAGGTGGAGTCGCCCAGAGTGAGCCTGTGGCTTGTCAGTGATCTTGTAGGCCCCAAACATCATGTCAGTAGTTGAGTGTTTACAGTCCTCTTTAGTTAAAGGTTATTTGACAACTTGAGATGGCGAGCAAAAAGATATCCCTTCGAGTGTATTTTAAGGGCCCTCGGGAGTGCTAAAGTCAAAGGAATTGTGATAACAGCCCAGGAGGAAACCTGGGTCCTTTTTATAACGGCTCCCTGACCCAGGGTCACACGGGTAACCTTCACTGTGGAGACACTAACGGAGATCAGAGCTTTATTCTTCCATCCCATTTATTACATCACATGTTCTGTGCCTTGCAGCCCGAGTGAGACTGGCTCTGACCTCTGTAGGCTTGAATGATACAAGCTGGTTTCTACTCCTTGTCTTCCTTTTAATCCTAAGGATACACTTTTCCAAAGGAGAATTTTCAACAGAAAAGTGTTTGAAGGTGAACAGAAAGGTAGACTGGAAATTATCAGTTGACACATGATTGTAAGAACAAAGAAAAACTTAAGGGGAGATGAGAGAAAATTAAACAAAAATGAAGGTAACATAGAGAAGAGACAGGGAAGAAACCTAAGACAGGGAGACAAATTTAAAATTTTAAACTTTTTGCTGTATCTTTCTTTTTATTTCCTCCTAATAAAAATCTCGTTCAGATAGACAGCTTAGGTATGGAAGTCAGCTAGGCAGGTAGACTAACACAGGTCAAATTTCTAGATAATGACTCCCACAAACAGAAAGCCACACTTGGAGGAGAAGGAGCCTTGATTCTTCTTCAAAGAGATAATTCTGTGATTATGAGAACTGCCAATTATTGAGTATCCACTACACCACCAGGCATGACACAGATGTTTTACGTTCACTTTCTCTACCTTTTATGGTATGTATCATCACGTATTTAACAGATGACAAAACTAGGAGGTTAAGTAAAGAGGTCTGCTCAAGGTCACAAAGGAAAGAAGAGGCAACACTGGAATTCTAACCTAATTCTCCAACTCCTAAGTTTGAGCTTTTTTCCTTGATACAGACTAAAACATTTATTTCTTTAGTGATAGAATAGTGACAATACTAAATTTCTCTTTAGGGAGCAACTTCCCAAGACTGTGTTTTCCATTTAGCTGTGCCTGAATTATTGATTTGTTTATAATTGCTATCTTTTACCAGTAAAGATCTATGTTCAATTTGGGAAATAAGAAGCCCATTAGGATGATAGTTTTCTTCATGACAACTGTATCATGTATCAATTAAAATGAACATAACTTCATAGCAGCCTGGCCAGGTGTTGCTCAGTACCATAATACCACATTCAACATCTGTGAGAATCTTGACAAAAATTACAAATGATATGCCAGGCGAGCTGCTCTTTCTGAATCCATGCATTCTGTAAAAACCATTAAAAATCTCAATATTCTGTACACAAAGCAGGGCCAAACACAGCACCAGAGACAGAGGAGATGAGGAGGAGACTAGCTGGAATTCGAGTAAAGCAATCGGAAGCAGAATTAGGGAGTCGTCTCTTGAAGGATGAAATCCTCCAGCATCAGGTGTACATCAGATTTTATAATTTCTAAGTCGCCTCAGTAATCAAAAAGTCCTACAGAATGTGTCTCTAGTTATCCAGTTAAAGAAGGAAAGAAGCATCTGCTTTTCCTTCTTAAAATTTATAATCAACACAGGACAAGGGATCACGGACAGCCTCCCCAGCAGAGCAGTTCTTTCCAAGAACAATGCTGTTTCTCTGGTTACAATGAATAATCCTTCTTGCTGTCCTTTTGACAAAAATTGTTCACATGTTATTGGCATGACACCAGGGGAAAAAAGATGAGCTGACGTTCAGTAATTTCTTTCAATTTTATAATCAAGTAGCAATTACAGTACAATCTCATACACTCTTGGCCTTTCCCCCTCGTCCTCAGTTATGCCCCAACATTTTGAAGAACAAACCAACAGATGACACACAGAGACTTTCACTATAAATCCTTTGAATGTCTGAAATCTCAGGAAAGAAGGAAGAGAGAGGTGGGGCAGACAGAGAGCTTGAAACCTGGAGGGAATGAGGTACGAAAAAACTGTGATGGATTTTTCATTACTGTGGAGGAGGCAAGCCCTCAAAATCTTCCCTTCGCGTTCCTCTCAGCTGGACTTGATCAGTGGTTCTCAACTTCGGCTGACATTAATGTCACTTAGGCAGGTTTTATGGCCTGGGCCCCACCTCCTAGAAATTCTGATGTAATTAGTCTTGTGTAAAGTTCGAGCATTATCATTATGCCTTAGAAACTCGCCACATGATCCTAATGTGCAGAGAGGGTTGAGAACCACTGACCTAAATAATTCAGAGATACGAATAAACGCAAACCACACGAGTGGAGTTTTAACACAGTTTTCACCTCACTGAGAGAAAAAACATCCTAAAATCTCACAACACCAGAACATGGGAAAATCGCTAAACAACAGAAATAAATAATAACAGTAAACAACAGCAACAATGACAACAAAAGCCTCTTTCAAGACCTTCCTTCCGAGGAAAGGAAAGACGGTGGAAGAATCTTGCTTGAATCTTTGCTCTGTCCCCCTCCTGCAGGAAAGCAAATTTTCTCAGCAGTATACATTGTGCTGCTCTTTAGAATGGGTACCAGTACACACAGGAGCATGAAGTCAAATACTATTTCCCCAATTTACAGATGAGGAAACAGCCTCAGAGATGTGAGGGAACTTCCCTAACGTCAAAGAACAAAGAACAAAGACAGAACTTGATCCCAGATCTGTCCCAAGCGCAAAGCTTTTTGTCTTTTCCATACCTTCTGGAACACTTCTTTGCACTGGCTAACTTAACAGGTACTAGAACAGAGTGTATAATTTTCGTAACGTTTTCCACTGCAGGACATTGAAGAGTTCATTCTAAGGAACTTAATCTATAGCTCTTCTGGTAATTAGCAATCTGATGCTGACAGCAAACAGGTGAAAGGGAGAAATATAAAATGAGGTTGGAACGGCAGGAAGGGGACTAATGATAAAGGACCTTGAATGCCAAGTGAAAAGCTGGAATGAATGAATGTACTACTAGTTAATTAACAAATCCACAGGTACTGAGGATATGCCCTGTTTTTCTCTAAGGCCTAGACAACAGGGAGATATCGGAGGTTTTAGAGCTGTATCTAAGTGGCGATCTAATACGTCAAACCAAAAAACAAACTACAAGGGAAAAAAAAATATATCAAGACACTCCTTTCTTATGATATAATTAGAAGAAAACCAACAACCCAGAAATATTATGGATAAATCCATGCAAGACATTTACCATTCTCAAAAAATAAACTCTGAAAAGAAATTAGGGTTATTTTTAAGCCAAATCTTTTCTATGTTATTTTTGATTTTTTATTATAGCTTTGGTAGAGTTTTAACAAAGGATGAATTTGGCAGCTAATAAAATACAACTCTTCCACCCAAGGCAGATGGTTAGTATGACATCCTAGGTATTGGAGTCATTTATTAGCATATGTCAGAGTTAACAATAAAAACTTAATGGATTATTAGTTTCCTTCAAGGTAGAAAGTATATTCTCCAATTTAAACAAACAAATTAAACAATAAGAACACAGAAAAGGAAACCATGTTAGTTTCCATAAGCCAAATATCTGGTTAAAACTGTATATTTAGATTAAATATGCAAATTATTAGGAAAAATATATAAAGCAGAACAAAAAAAGAAAGACTAAGTTATTATCCTTCATTACTCCAACAGGATGATTTCATACTTTTCATGTTTTTATAAAACAACTTGTATTTCTCCACTTTAAAGGGATATTTAAAATCAAGATAATTTAAAATCTTATAAACAAATGTATATCCTTTACTTCCTATATATTTATACTTCCTATTGTAATTTTCCAATGCTTTAAAGAATTTAAAGCATTAGCAAGATTGGCATTTCGAATGTCAGCAGGAATGCATTTTACATGACCTTAAATTAAGTAAATCAACTCAATGTAATAATTTCTTTAGTTATATTTATTAAATCAAATATTTAATTATCCCGATATTCATTTTCATTGTACAGCAACTTTAGCCGCACTTCTTAATCCTATGTGAATGTGTATATGCGCATATGTGTATATGATTAAGTGTGGTAATACACTGATATACATACGTTCTTTTTACTCTGGTTCTTATTCTCATGATTTCTTGATTTGGGGGGTATGATCAGAGTTAGTACAAGAAAAGATTAAACAGTCTCTATGACTCTATGAGATAGTAGCTTTTGATTTCTTCTAAAAAAGCTTTCAAAGATTCTGTACCTCTGAATTCTTGAAAATGATTAGGATAATGGCTCATTACATACCATAATCCGTGATTTTACAGGACACCAAATACAACTCTTTCAGGTTTTGTCCTTCCTTGGCGATGACCTCCACACACCTGAAATACACACAAAAAGTGGTGAGTTATACTAATGGGTTTCAAGTTAAATTAGCAAGAGTTTGGCCATGATTGTAAGAGGAAGAGGTCAGCGTTAGACGAATACCATAGCTCTCTTCTTTCAACAAACCTCTTTCAAGGTGCTTCAGGGAAAGGTATTATATTCCCTGCTTTAAACTCAAGTGCTCTAATACCCACACAACTTTAATTAAATACATTTAGGACTAGCGCAGCTTTTAAAACCAAAGCAATGAAAAAGAGAGATTCCTATAAGAGTAATGTTATATTTGGTAATAAAAAACTAGTAAACATGGGCTACATAATGAACATATATCATTTACATACTAAAATAACTATAATGAAACTGTAGAACATAGATGAATGGTCATTATAAGTGGATGCTAATGTTGCTCACGGTTCAATTATTAATGATGGAGCTTGATAACACTACAATACATATTTTTGTGAAGTTTTATTCAACATAAAAATAGGTTTTACAAATGTATAACATACTGATTAAAGAGGAAAGAAAAATCTGTACATGTAAGAACTTTAAAATCTCTTACTTTAAAACGTGTCATTCTTAATGTTTTAAATGAAGTGTTGCATACACAGGGACCATTTTGACAAAAGAGATATAGATACTAAGATTTAAAGTCCTCCCTAGTTTCATTTAAGTTAAAAGGTTTTTGACTGGCACACTCTGCTCTAACAGCCATAGTGGAACAGGTAGTACAGAATTGAATGAACTTTAAAAAGAATGATTAACAATGCTATCCATTTGGTGTCTCAGTCCCCTATAATATCAGAAAAACCTATGGAGTCATACTGACACATAGGCATATGCATCCTTCAATGTAGTCTCTGTTTTAATCTTTATAAATAATAGCTAAGTAAAAGGGTAAAAACAAAAAGAGTCGTTAACCTTTTCTAGGAAGTAAGGATCAAGTAATTTGATACCTATGTGTATAATCCATCAAAAAATTAGTGAGTATCCATCTCTGTCTTTCAGATATTTTATTTGCTGTCTGGCTTATTTGTAGGTATCTTCATAAAATGTCAGGGAATTTTATACAATTTTACTTCACATAATTCATTACTGAAGGTTAAATTAGTTTAGAGAAGACATATTTTTCTTTTAAAAATATTTTATAGAATATTGTTCTAATGGAATGATAAACATTTCTAAGTTCCTCAGAATAACTGAATAAACATTCTTTTGGGGGTATTTTTTTTAAAAAGATTTATGATAAAAATGGATAAGCACTTTCATGACTGCAACAGAAAACTTAAAACAGTAACAATGTAATTATGATTGATACAGTTCATTATAAAGGGAAATTTTTAAACTTAATTCCATATCATTTGGCTTCAATGTTAAATTTGAATAAACTCATAAAAAAGGAAAACTAAAAGCAGAAATGAAACATTACAGGCAACAATCATGTTTTATAAACTTTAAAAATTAATTTTCACATGCTAAGAATAAAAATAAAGTCCCCAGATGATTACAGTATCATAGTTTTTTTTTAAGTCTACTTTTTGACATATCAAAGAGTCATAGCTGACTGTTCTCCATCACCTACCAAAAAAGCTAGCAGCAACTGCCATTTTGTATTACCACCACAAAATGAAGTAAATTAGTGCAAAAATAATGTTCATATCACTTATTTTGGTCTCATGGTCTTTTCAAAGTATCTGCTCCTATATATGATTATGGAAAAACTCTAAACAAATACAGTATCCTATTTGTGTCCCTGCCACTCGATTCTGTATTAGATATGCCGCAAGTACATGTGAACATTAAAGACACACAGAGCAGACTACAGACAGCAAAAAACACAAATTGATTTCACTGTACAAGCCAGATCAAATGCTATTTCATAGGCAACAAAAACTGGTATTCACATAAAATAAGATAATCAATCACTGGATGGAAACTGTCCTAAAACTGATGAAAGGCCATGAGCGTCCTCCCTACATGACAGAGAACAGTTATTATGAATAGATATCACAAATGTATTTAGCTTATTCAAGAGGCAAAAGCCAAGAGATAACACATGATTCAGAAATAAACAGTCTATATCTTTTAGACATAAAAAGAGAAATATAAGAGAAAAGCACTTTCCTTTGACAAAAGACCACCTTGGATTTTTGCTCTGTTTTTGAAAGCTCAGTAACATGAAGTTTTCTGAATACTTCTAACTACCCTGTAATCACAGCCAATGTGCTATAAGTTATGCACAACATAAAACTATTCCTCAAATTAGAATTCATTGAAGAAAAAAACCCATTCTTTGGAATAATTTTAGCAAAATTTAACTTTTTAAAATTTAAATATCATCTCATTCACAGATGTGATATTTGAGGAGGGAAGCCCCAAGTTCTGTGAACCTGGACTGAAATTCAGTATCATATTAATACACCAAATTGAGTGGTTCAAATACTGAGGTAAAACAGCTATCACTTTCAGAGTTGAAAATGAAAGTGGTTTGTATTATCCTGTTACTGCAAATTGGTGCAAATGGAACCCCACCTCAGGTCCCTCACTAGTGTCTGAAACCCTATGATTAGTGTAGGTCTAGTTTCCCAGGCGGCTTGCACTGATAGCAGGCCGTCATGAGAGACCATGGCTGGTGACTGTCCTTTCCTCGTGAAACGTTAGAGTCCATTCTAGAGTATATTTACAGGAAGTACTCTAACACAACACAATGCTGTGGACCACAGTGACTCTAAATAATTCTCTCTGTTTTAAGAGTCTTGGCTGTAGTCATGACCTAGTGTATTATCATCAGAGCATTTCCCAGTTTGCTGTATACACTGTATGCAGTCAACAAACAAGATGATAAAACTTACTAATTATTTAAACTTTTTGACTACAGGTATAAATTTTTACGGAGTATTTAAAGAGGGTACCAAAAAAAGAGAGAAATGTCTGCAAAGTCATAGTCAATAAGTGAAAAGGAAAATAAAAGAACAAAAGACCACATTTAAAACCTTTTCTTCTATAGCCCCTCTCCTACTCACATATACAGAATAGGAGAATATTCATTAATCTCAATGATAAATTATAGCTTTGTCCCCAGAGGCAGGCCATGAGTCTGTAAACTCAGAATCCAGGATTCACATTTTTTCCATTCATTCCCCTACCCCATTCCCACCATCCCTAAGGATAAAGCTCAGAAAACCATATGACCAACATTCTCTATGGGTCAGTACACTCAAAGATTTCCTATTTCATGCATGACAACCTAAGGATTACAAAACTGAGGAAAAGAACAATATTCTTAGGGAAAGTAATAATCTATAAGATTATCAAGAACACATTCATAATATAGGAATATGGCATAATGGGAAAACACAGAGGAATATCAAGTATTGTTAAACCAGCCTGTGAACATCAAACACAAGCCTTCTAAACCATTTTCCCGAGTTCTGACAAACAAGGGGAGACATGTCTTAACAAGAGGGTGAGAAGAATAAGAAGACATACATTCTAGTTTCACCTCCCTGAAACCACAGAACCACCACCTATCTTCTTCAGAGCCACACATCATAATTCTTTATAAAAAATGAGGGCCTAGATGAAAAATTTCTCCAATCAAATGTCCTAGGTTCAATTAAATAGATTTTAGTTCATTCTGAATTGCCTCCCCTCAGATTATTTTATTGCTTTTATGTTTCGGCAGGGTTCTAAAGAGAATGAAAAAAAAATTGCAACCATTGTAAATTCTTGAGTAACAGCTGTTGAGTACATATATATAAACTCCTTTAGAATACTGAAAAGAGCCAGAAAACCTGCTCCAAAATATCCAAAGCATCCAGAATTATTTTTTGTAATAATGTGATTTTATGCTCACTTGCTTTTGATAATGTTCTAAAATGCACCTGAAACATTTGACGAAATATGAAAAGCAACAAAAAAGGTTACTTTTGTGAGTAATACAGGATTTTTTTTTAAAGAAGAGAGGCATTGCTTAGTTTCAATGGAGGGAAAATCTGTCTCCTTAGCAATAGATTCCTAATCACCTGATTTATGTGAAGGGTAAAGGTTAATGAATTAAGCTGTGTAAGCTTCAAAACTATCAAAGGAATTCAAAAGAGCCTTGAATTATGGAAAACAATGGGCCATTCTACATACATACCAAATTTTTATGTTTTTTTGTCTCCTACTCAAAAGCTGGAACATGGCATTAGTGACAATTGAAAAGAACTAATGAGGAAATATGACTACATTGCTTGCAAGAGGAGTGTCCTAGGAGACCTTGTTACAATTTGTGATGTGCTTCAAACCCAAAAGAAGCTAATTGGAGCTGCCAGACACTGGTTTGCAAATCTCACTTTAAAGGACAGGCTCAATCACCTTAGAGGTGTGAAAAGAAATGTCCCCATTAGAGATGCATTAGTATGTGGCTTGGTGAATTTCTAAATAAACTTTAGGATGTTCTTTCCTAAGTCAGTTTTATATTTGAGTAATAGATACATCTTCAAGCAGAAGAAAAAAATGTAACAAGACAAAAACAACCCTATAGATTTAAAACAAAAAGTATGAATAGTGCTGTAAAGTAACTGGCAAATAAGTGCAACTTGGAGGTAGGTATGTTTAAGGTTGAATAAAGACGTAGAGCAAACCTTAAGACTCCTGAAATGCAAACACATCACAAAGGTGGTCTATTTGGGGGTTTCAGAAATAGAACTTCATTTTCATCGGTTCTTGAAACCAGACAAGCCAACAAGCCACCCTGTGTTACACAGATTTTAAGTGGTTAAAAGCACAAGAGGCCACAACACACACACAAATGAAAAACACACGCAAATAAAAAGGGTCTACAAGATGTAAAGAGAGCAAGAGAGCAAACTTGGCCCAATTCTGTGCTACGAAAGCTCACCCCGACTAACTCATATACAGGTCATTTAAATGATAGCAGAGGTCACCAAAATACAATTTGGCATCTTACAGAAAGAATAATGATACTTGATTGATTTTTTTCTAAAGCCTCAAATTGAGTTTTACTGAAGAATAATCCGATCTCAGTGCAGCAAATGAATGGGCATGATTTACAGGTATATCCTGCTTTCAGAAAGTGCACTATACAAAAGATTTCCATGTACAAAAAAAGGATAAATTTACAGATAAGCTTTTATAAGATGAGTCAATTCAAGAATTTACTAATAGTACCTTTCTCCTTACATACCCCTTAGATAAATGAAATAATGTTTCCTTTTTGAACATTCCATTCATAGGTACCTTTTCTAGTAACATGACACCTTAACATCACATAGCATGCAATGTTTTTTTTTAATCTTTAACTTAAACAAATGTACGTCATGACAAATGAGACTATTTTGCAAAAGTGACATGTGGCATCAAAGTGAGATGTTGAGCGCCCCTTGTATTTTATGGTACAATTTCTTGTCAATGTTCTTCTACTCTATCCTTTTAACAGCACAGTAGCAAATACACACTTAAGTCAATTTTTCATGTAAACTGAAGATAATGTCATAGAAGAGATGTTCCCTGCAAGATAGTTTTTTTTTTTTTTGAGGGTTGATTTGCAGTTAAAATGCTAAAGCGTTTGCTCGAAGCATGTTCTTAATATACCACAGAGGCAAAGACTAGGAGTGACACGCAAAATGTCACCAGCTCCACCAGTTACAACAATTATCTCGGGACAGTCATTAAGTTCTCACTTACCAAACGTTATTCTCTGGAAAGCCAATATCTGATTAGTGAATCTAAGATCAATTTAGGCATTTGCTACTTAAACAGCGGAGAACTGATGCCCACTTTGTCACACAGAGATACCGAAAGGTTACAAAATGGGAAGAGCAGTTTGTTTGTGTTTAATGAGATGTACCACAATAAGCAGCCTATAAATTATTGAAACTTCAGTTCTATGAGTTTGCATCTTTGCCAGCAGAGGTGCTACGCCTTTGAGGGAGGCGGAGCAGATGTTGTCATTTGCTGATTCTTCCTGGACCACCCTTTCCCTGAAGTCTCCAGCATTAGACAGGTTTCCCAACTGGAGAGGAGGCAGGAGTCAGCACTGAGAAAGGAGTAACATAATGGCAAAATAATTGTTCTAACATATTTAAGAGTCACCATCACAAACCAGCTCTTACGGAAAGATTTAGTTTCTTCATTTATATAGCAAAACATGTTTTAATTTAATTTGAATGTTTCTTAGAGAACTTCACAAATGTTTTTCAGATACAATAAAGCCTACAATATTTCTTTAAATGCACATTTTCTTTAAGTCACTAAGAAACAAAATGGTTAAACCTTTTTCCAAAGCAAGGAGGTGGGGGAGAGGAAACCAAACTAACAAATTTGGATAAACTTGGCTCTGGCTTTAATATTTCAGATCCATTTATCCAAAAGTCTTGTTTTTAATTTTAGCCATTGTTCCATCCTTTTACCGCAGATACACCAAAGCATTATATAACAACTTGAGCTAACTATTTCTAAGCATTGCCTCAGAATGTGCAAGAGGCAGAAAAAGGATTCTAAGCTTTTACTTGTTTAGTTATTTATTTCAACAATGTTTTATTAAGTGCAAACTATGTGTTAAAAATGTTAAAAAACCTAATCAGAAAGTCATGTTATTATAAAATGATGGACATAATACTTCTAACCTCGATAGGTCAACTACTATTTATTTTTGCTGCTATGGCTGATATGAGTGCTCATACCCAGAAGCAGAAAAACCATACCACTATCTCTATATCTACCGAAAATCAACTGAAAAGATTTATATTTCCGGACTGAAGGAAATGCTGGAAAGAAAGAGAAGAGAAAAATTTAAGGTTAAGACTTCCTCATTCAGCAGTTTAGTCATTTCTCAGTGGGAAAAAAATGTAGCTACTTTGAAATAGGAAAAGTTAACAAATCTCCTCCTTCTGTTAAGGTTTTTGGGGCTCCATCAATTTATAGCCAATATCTCTAGGGGAATCCAGGCACTGCACAATGTTGATACAGCTAAGACTCGTGCTATCTTTATGGTATTCTGGCATATTTTAAGATAGAGGGCGGAAGAGAAGATTTTATTATCCTACATGTAACAAAAATTTACTGTGTAGAAGCAAAAGCCCAGACCCTTAAAAAAAAAAACAGGAATATAAAAACATATAAAACTCTGGTCCAGTGCAGTGAACTGGGATTCATCAGAGGCTATTCCTTTTCTGAAAAAAAATCAGGCGAAATTCTCACAAGTTCCAACCCCTACACCCTTCTGCAATAATATATAAGAACCTTAATGGTAAAGCTGGAAATATTTCACAGACATTTGTTAGGCTTCCAAATAGCTCAAATGAAATTTAGATGGAATATTAAACATATAATTAATAATAATCTCCCTGCTCATTCCCCACCCCCCGACCCTTACTGCTTTAAGCATTGGTGAGAAAGTCTCAAATCAACAGACATCGTATCTTTTAAGCTCACCTTTAATTTAAAATGGATAAGTGGAAATTATTTTAGTGGACTATAAAAGCATACAGAAGATGAGATTTCAGGCATCATTCAGGAAAGAGTTAAGTACTTCCTTACCAGAAGACACCACAAGTTGGCTTTGTAGTGACTAATTGCCTCTTTAACCTCTGTACTCTGGGAGCTGGCCTATGCATCAATCCCAGTTTTGTGATAGAGCCAAGGACTGATGTTCAACAGAGACCTCCCGTGACCCGTGTAGCCAAGGAGTTAACTCAGACAAGATGCTGACAAAAGGTTTCCTTCTCATTTGGGAAGGCACAGAATCTCTTTTTGGATAAGCCAAATTCTCAGAAGACTATAAAACACAGCAGGTAAAGACGACTGATAAAAGTCAAAAGAATGGTTTCACTTTTAGGGAACAATGATTCTGAATGTCCCATTGAACCGCTCAAAATTTTGTTTGAGAAAATGATTTTAGCAATAAGGGAAAAATACATATATTTATTTATTTTAAAGTGCAATGAAGAGGGTACCTAATTTGATAGCTTTGAAAGCTTATAATTAGATAGTGGTAATAAGACACAAAGAAAGCAGGTCAACATTCTCCATTCCAAATTCTTCCCACACTTCTAGTATTCATACTCAGAAAACCTGCACTTTGTTATTAATTTTTAAGCTTAGCAGATTTCTGGCCCAATCAAAAGCCCATAAAATAATTTTTACAGGTGATTTTAACTAGCAATTATATTAAAAAAAAACAAATCCAGCAATTGGGAAAAAAGAATAATAAAGGATTCTTACTAGTTTCTAAAAAAGAAGGTATAAGGAAGGAGTTCTAGATAAGGGAATGGGAAAAGTGTAGGCAGGGGGAATAAAGTAATCCACATATTCCAAAAAGGAGAAAGATCACATGGGCTTGAATGAAGACAAGGACACTACATAAATGTGACTTTATTGATGCTTAGCTAGGTTGAACTCTGAACTGTTTGAGGCTTAAAGATCATCGTTGCTGAACATAATACCTCCTTCCAAAGCTCTCAGACTGCCACTGCTGTATTCCTGTTTTCTTACAAATCATTACATATTAATGTTCATGTCAGAGGTGAAATCATCTTTGCTCTAACATTTATAGGAAAGAGAGGCAGCAGGTCATGTTTAGTTGTTTTGGTACATTATGTTTTACACAGAGAAAGAACTTTTTACTTAAAAAAAAGAAGTAACATTGACACTTCTCTAAAAGAAAGGAAAAAACATTTCATATATTTCTACAAATGGCAATAAGAGGCATTAACTGAGAATTCTCTTATGAAAAGTATGCATTTTTTAAAATCCCAAAGGAAAAATGGTAGCTGATTTCAGTTAATTTTTATTTATCTCAACAATAGAGAAACCAAAGTCCTCCACACTTTCTTTTCAAATAATATTCAAGGAAATGCAATACAATGTGATTTTCAAATTCCAGGGAAAGGCTATTGAACTTTACTTAGTTTTACCAGGTCAGTTCAATGATTCCAGACATTTTAAAGTCCATTTATCTGTAAAACACACATCTAGGGGATTCTTTCTTAATGCTTTAATTTATCCATCAATGAAAAGAACTGATTATCAACAATTTAATTTATATTCAAAGTAGTATGTAGTATATATATGCACATGTATGTAAATACATTTATAAATATAATCCCATTTATAAATATAATTCTTAACAAATACTTTTTCCCAATCAACAAATATCTAATTGTCATAAAGCAATAAATTATCTCAATAAACAAATAACTGTTGTAAATGTACTCAATAAAGGAATTTGAGCAGCTTAGTCCCTGAAATGCCATAATCACTAAAATCCAGTTTGCTTTGTCTGGACTAGTCCTCGGTCTATTCCCTACAAAGAGAAAACACATCTCTTTGTTCTTGGGGAGAGTGGTGGAAAGCTAATGAAACCAGTGCTAAGACTGATAGAAACCATAGGGGGGAAGCATTACCTATTTTCTCCTTGCAGAAAGTTGCAAAAGCAAGACAGTAAGTAAGCCTGGAGAAGGAAGACAGCACATTTCACTATCTGTTTCAGACAGCGGGTACGTTGCGGGCAACATCATGTCTGACAGGCAGCAGGAACAAGCCACATTCCCAGCACCAGTACTCAGCTTTATGTTATTTGAAAAGGTAACTTAAAATGAACAGCGCATCTCTGGCAGATTCTTAAATGCTCTGTGGTTGATTATTATAGTTACTGTTCTGTCTGCATAATCAACAAACCGTGTAGCAAAATGGAGGAACAGTATTAATATTTCTGCTCTACACTGAAAACACTTCTCTCAAGTACCTAAGTGAATAAAGAAATACATTCTGGTATTCTGAGGAGGAAGCAGGATTGAGAGTTGAGGAGAGACAGTTTATTGTTTTCAAAAGCTGTTAGGGGAATAAAGAGGCGAGAGCAATGCTATGTGTTTGAAAGGGATGTCAGGTAAATGTGCGTGGAGTCAATTGATCAGTTTTGTGTTTCTTTGGGTCTTGAAGGTATCAACACTTCTGCCCTGATATGACAGAATTTTATTAAAAAAAAAGTTAGAGAACAAATTCCTTTATGTGATCTGTTATTGAAAGGTAAGTACATGCTTACTTCGTTTAGTCCATTGGGCAAAATTTGGGGCTTTGGGAAAATTAATGGTAATTTAATGCCATATTACACTTCAAAAAAGGTGAAAAAATATAAAGGGTAATAGTACAAGTAAGTCAGTGCATGTGATATATACTCAGAAATGCATTAGTTGAAATAGTGACTTGATTTAAGGTTGTGCAAAGAATATTGTAAGGAGGAAAAAGGAGAAAAACAATATATACAATACATAATATCTACAAAACACAAATGTTACTATTCATAACATATATAACAATACATTCATATATTTAATTACTAAGGAGCCTAAATTTATTTTGTCTGTTTACTTATGTCCAGTCTTATTCCCCTAGAACTACATACAAAATTATGAAAGAAGTATTTGAGAGAGGCAAAGGGGTTGGAAAATATGGATAGAGAAATAATAAAATCAGGGGTATACTCACCCTGAAGAGATTCATATGATTCACCCTGAAAAGCTTCTACAAGTGGAATAAGATTTTGGAATAAGCTTTCAAGGAACCAAAGTAAAGAGGGAAGCATGATGATTTATAAGCTCATAATATCAATGAGTTAAAAAATCAGATGTTCAAAAGAAGCTACAAAAAGACTAGATAGGCTCACTGTATTTTTGGGGAAAGGCTGAACTTTCAAGAAAGTATTAAAATATTCTGTATCATTGAGAAAAATGTCTCCCATTTCTTAATACCACTGTGGACTTAATTAATATGGAAATGGCCTCTCAGAAAAGTTAAAAATTTATAAGTATATGGCACATGGTTAATAACATAATGTAATAATAAAATAGATGATATTTAGCTATATCAACATTTTACTAAATTTTAATGTTTCATATACAAAATTAATCAGTTATTGGTCATGGAAATATGTTTCAGACTGTCAAAGGTGTGTATGTCTGTGTGTGTGTGTGTAAGACACAGTCCTGGGGTTGGGAATATAATTCAACTTCTCTTAAGTCTTTTCTGTAAAATGGAAACTACAGTATCTACCTCCAAGGATTTTGTAAACGTTACATTTCATAATGTTTGCAAAGGTACTTTTAGTTATTCAACAAACATTTACTAACCCTTACTGTGCCCCTAACTATCTGGATACAAAGATGGATAAGACAAGTCTCTTCCCAAAGGGAATTCACAATCTTGCCAATTTTAATATCCTCCACACAAATAAGACAGGGTTATTTAGAATAGAATAGAATTTCCTAAAGTACATTTCTCAGAAAACTAGCACTTTGGGGTTTTAATAGTTGACATACACAAGAAGGAAATGTATGTTCTAATAAGTACATGTTAAATCAAATCAAAATTCTTCCTCAGTGAAAAAAAGAATGTAAAATACATAGGACAGCACCTGGCACAGAATAAGCAATAAAGTGTTAATTATTATTATTTAGGCCCTAGCACAGAATGTGGCACATTAACAAATGCCTGTAGTAGGCTGAATAATGGTCCCCAAACACATCAGATCCTAATCCATGCCACCTATACATGTTACTTTATATGTACTTTATGGATTTTTACAGGTGTGATTAAATTAAAGATTCTGAGATAGGGAGATTATCCTAGATAAGTGTTCTTAAAAGAAAGAGGCAGAGGAAGATTCGACACAGACAGAGAGGAGACAGCAATACTACCCCAGAAGCAGAGACTAGAGTGGTGTGGCCACAAGCCAAGGAATGTTGGTAGCCACCAGAAGCCGGAAAGGAAAGAAATGTATTCTTCCCTCCAGAGGGAGACTGACACCTTGATTTTGGCCTAGTGAAACTGACTTTGGACAACTGACCTACAACTCTGAGAGAATAAATATTTGCTGTTTTTAAGCTACCAAGTTTGTGGTAATTTGTTACAGTAGCCACAGGAAGTGAATAGAGCCTCTAATAAATGTTATGAAACTAATCACTGGATTACACATGTGGCACCAAGGAATTTGATTTATAAAGGTAACAAGCTATTGCAATTAAGATGACATAATTAGATAAGACTAAACTTTAAGTTGTGAAAAGGGACAAAAAAAGAAAATTTTAAAGAATCCTACATGATATCTTCAGCCTGAATTAGAATAAAGCCCACAAAGTTATATCTTCTAAACTTTTTTAGAATAAACATTCATTTCTGCAGAACATTTTATTATGGAAAATTTCAAGCATACCAAAAAATTGAAGGAATGGTGAAAAGCCATTATTCACCACCTAGATTCTATAATTAATGCTTTTATATACCTGCTTTATCTCAGATGTATCCATCTATTTCTCTTTCCATCCAGGTATCTAAATATTCATTTATCTTATTTTTAAATGCATTTCAAAGTAAGTTCAGACATCAGTACATTTCACTGCTAAATGTTTTAGCATACACATCATTAATCGGAGTTCAGTGTTTATTTAATAGTTCTTTTTTTTTTAAAGAAAGATTTACCTACTTGAAATGTACAAATCTTAAATGTAGTCGGGTTTAACAAATGCACATATGTGTCTACCTGGAACCCCTACCAGATCTACACTATGCCCAGCACTCCAAGTGCCCTCATGTCCCCTTCCAGTCAATGCCCACATCCACCCACAAAGGCAAGTACCATGGTAGATGTTTTGTTATTTTGTTTCATTTTACCATAGCTTAGTTTTGTCTGTTCACAAAAACAGAATTATATAACATGTACTCTTTTGTGTAAGACTTTTTTTGAACTCAGTGAGTGTTTGAGATTCATCTATATTGTTTCATATTTCACTAGTTTTCCTTATTGTACCTTTCAATTACCAAGAGGTATTCCATTATATGAATATGGTGCAGTTTCTTTTTCCATTCTTCTCTTGAAGGGCTCATGAATTGTTTGCAGTTTGGGGAAAATCATGAACAACACTGCTAGGAACATTCTTATACAATCTTTTTGTGGACACATGCTTTCATTTCTCATGAGTAAAAACCTAGGAGTAGGATTCCTAAGTCACAGAGTATTAGTAGTAGATGTGTAGTAGATGAATGAATCTTCCAAGTTGTTATACCATTTTGCATTCTCATCAACACTTATGAGAACTGCAGCTTCTTCGAATCCTCACCAAAGCTGACGTTATCAGGCTTTTTAGCCATACAAGTGATACGTAGTGAAGATCAGTTCAACACCAAAAAAAATTCAAAGATCCCATCATGATAATCATTCTACTCTTTCCATCTTTCAAGAAAATACACAATAACAAATGATAACTGAAAACTCATCAGCATTTTAAACTTTATCTATTTCAGAATTTTTTAGTGCACATGATATAAAAGTACACATATATGATATAATTTATTCATTAAACAGACAATTCCTGCTGCAGAGTCTCTGCAATAGCTTCCTGGCCCCAATGCAACATTCCATGTACTCCTTCTTTGGGATATCCTCATGGGATAGCTAATTCTACTTCTTTGGTTATTTGTATTCCAAGCAACCTAACTATCCAGCAATAACTAGGAAACTTCAGGAAAGGTATCTCAGTCATTTCACATTGCCCTCAACAATACACATCACTTTCCACATTATCTCTCATGAATCTGATAAAAGTTAAATACCAATTCAAAATCAGCCCCAAACTATGATCTCCTCTGTAAGCATTAAGCTTCTCACTTAAAATTCCTATCCTAGTTGAATACTTGGTGGAAGACATTGCATTATGTTGTGACTTAAAAGGTAGACTGCTTATCCAATAACAAAGAGCATTTTTTAAAATGTGTTGCCAGAAACTGAATTAGGACTCTGGCATTAGTGAGCAAATAGTCAAACTGGGTACCATGGACCTTTCAACAGAGCTTTCTTCAATCTGGGGGAAAAAATAATGTAATTTCATTTCTTTGATTGTTACTAACAATTTAAGTGAATTGCCTAATTTTAAGTAACATGCAGTTTACTGATTTTCATATATTGCACAAAAAATAAAGGCCTTCACTAAAACATGCTGAAAATCATGGAAGGTGTAAATGAACATAAAGAGGCTTAGTACTGCTTAAGAGACAAGGTCAATGTTTTTCTTAGTCGTAAGTAAACGTAGAACAACAACAACAAAAACAAAAAGAAAATTTAACCTGACAGTTTATCTTTCTTCATTGTAAATTTTATTTTTGTCTCACATAAAATGATTCACCTATGATCTAGATGATTTGTTCTAAGCAACCAAACATCTGGTATTTAAAGAACTCTTTGTAAATATGGCTTCCAAATAGGATCAAGGAAAGAAACAGTCACATCTTTTAAAGCATTCAGTTACAGCTCAAGACATACAAAAGTTTATGAACAGCCATATGGTTCCAAGCACTGTATAGGTTTCTATATTTGAGAATACTGATTAGATCTAAAGGATCCTTTGATAAATAAGATAAGAATATAAAAGTATTAATAACCTTATACATATTACTATAAATCTCACAAACCAAAGTCTGGTATTCAATGAGAAAAAAAGATATTATACCTTTATTTCACAAATACGTAAAAATATGTTAAGAATTCTATAACCATTATACTATTTTTTAAAAGATTAATTTTAAAAAAATGGAAACCACTGAGAAATAACTGCAAAGTTATTAACTGTATGAAAGCTTTTAAAAGTCACTTTTATACTTTTAGAATATTATTCAATTATGGCAGTAACTTTTAAAACATTCAGTCTAATTCTTTTTAAAGTAAACTTTAAACACTGATTAGAATCAATGTCTATAAATCCCTACAAAGGGAGAATAATGCATGTTTATCACAAAAATTAATACACAGTCCAAATCTATGAGTTTGGAAATCTCTCTTAATAACTAGTACAACCAATGTCAAACACTAATTATAAAGAGACATTCAGAATTATTAGGGAAAGAAAAAAGTTTTAATGGCCAGCAGGTTATGAATTTACACAAATTGGGTACAGGCACATTTGTTCTTGAGGCTAGCTTCCAACATCCATGCCCAGTCACCCTGAGTCTGGTCTTCAGCCAAACACCTAATTCCTCTATGCTTGGAATCTTAAATTTTATTGGCTTATTCAGGTCAGATTAGAGGCCATGAAGTCCTATTAAAAAATATGGTTCCTCTTCCACCTGTAATTTCAAAATCCCCTGAACCACTTATATTAAGCATTAGTCAACAATGCAGAACCTTATTTTTAGGCACAAGGAATGGATTTCTTGCAGTTATAAAGAGAAACATGTACGTAAAAGCCGCCTAATAAAAATGATGAAGAAGATGAACTAACAAAATACAGAGGAATTTAAAAGGAGAATAACTGTTCATGAAGATAGGCAGAGTTAAAAATATAAATAACAGGATAACAAGATGTAATGAAAACAGTGGATTCTGCTGAATTCCCCTCAGTAAACATATCTCCTACAATAGATAAGCCAAACTGAATGAGAAGACATTACAATATTCATTCTCATGTAAGCAAAAGAAACAACAAAAACTAATAATTCTTTTGAAAATGCTATGGCTACTGAAAATTATAAACTGTCATTAATTCTAAGGAACTCATATTTCTTGATGCTGTAAAAGAAATATTTACCTAAGGGAAGTAAATTTATTTTCTATGAAAAGTTTCATAGCAGGAAAAGGAAAATATCACAATTTATCAATGTGAGAGTAAATATCAGAGTAAAAAAAATAAATGTGAGTTGTGTAAGGTACTATTTTCAAAAAGCAGATGTGGTAAACAACATAGCTCAAAAGTACTTTTTATTTAAAATATATACCCTTTAACATTTGTATGCTTTTAGAATTAAGACAGTATGTTTACTGCAGGAGTCTGGTATACACCTAATTCTTTTTAGTATAATTTAGAAATGTCACTGCCTTCAAGCGGTAGAATAGCAGGGTGCTCTGGAGCATAGACTCAGCAGTCTCAGTGCCAGGGAACAGACCAAATCCAGGCTGGGGAACCTCAGCTACTTACTTAGCTTCCCTGTGCCTCACTTTTCTTATCTGTACAGTGGGTGTAATAAGAACATCTACTTCAAAGGACTTTTGTAAGAATCAAAAGAAATGTTAGATGCAAAGTGTTTAGAATACTGCCTTGCACATTTCAAATGCAACATATCATAGCTATTATCACTTTATTTAAAATTTCCATTATCTCTAGACAATCTGTACCTCCTGATTTAATATATTAAGACATATCTAGCACTACCTATGTAGTATATTGCCCCCAAACCAGGAAACTAAATTTAATCCAGACTCTAATTTATCAATTTATAGGCAATATAGATGGGCAGGTAGGAAGACATATTGAATGGCAGCATAAGAAGACAATCAGTTAAATCCAGGATATAAATTTTATAAGACAAATGATTCATATTCTTTAACAAATGATTAATATGCAAAAGAAGGAGAGTGGTATTATTCAATTAAAAGAGACCAAATGCAATACGTGACCTAGTTTGGATCCTAATTCAAATAAATGAGCTGAAAATAGACTTTAAGAAATTAATATTGTGCTTGTTCATTGTAATAACAGCATTCTATATGTGCATTTAAAAAAATCTTCATCTGTTAGAGATAACTGAAGTATTTACAAATGGTAATTTGTCCAGAACTTAATTTAAAATATTCCAGGGGAAAAAAGTTGAGGAGAATCAATCAATGAATTGATTTCATTTCATTTGCCATAATTGTTGAGCAATTACAATGGCAAAATGCTGGTAACTGTTGAGTTCAGGTGATGGGTACACAAGTTCATTACATGACTCACTCTGTAATTATGTGTGTTTGAAATGTTCCACAATAAACATAAATTTTAAAAATTCATTATCTTGTGGATTTTACACATGTGTTTGCCCTCAAATCTGTTTATGCCAATCATATCTGATGTGCTGATTTTGCAATTTAATTAAATGCTGTAATAAATATAATGTAAAATGAAAAAAGACAATTATTTTGATAAAACTAAATTAAATGCTTGCATATATCTGATAAAAGAAACTCACTGAAAAACACTTTTGAATTAGGTATGAGATGATTTTAGAAGTTTAGGGGAATCAAAAATCTTTTACAACCATAATAATATGAGACTGGAAATCAATAACAAGAAAAAAAAAGCAAAGAAACCACAAACAATTGGATCTAAACAACATGCTACTAAACAACCAATGGGTCACTAAAGAAGTCTTAAGAGGAAATCAAAAGATATCTTTAGACAAATGAGAATGAAAACACAAAAATCCAAAATCTATGGGATGCAGCAAAAGTAGTTCTAAGAGAAAACTTTATAGCAGTACAAGCCTACCTCAGGAAACAAACAAACAAAAATCTCAAATAATCTAATCTTACACCAAAAGAAACTAGGAAAAACAAACAGACCCCCAAATTACTAGGTGGAAAATAATAATAAAGATCAGACCAGAAATAAACGAAATAGAGACTGAAAAAAACAATGGAAAAGATCAATGAAACTAAGAGCTGGTTTTTTAAAAAGATAAACAGAATTGATAAGTTTTTAGCCAAACTCATCAAGAACAAAAGAGGGAGGACCCAAACAAATAAAATCAGAAATGAAAGAGGAGAAGTTACAACTGATAGCACAGAAATACAAAGGATCAGAAGAAATTATTATGAGCAAATAAATTCCAATAAAATGACAACCTATGAATAATGGATAAATTCCTAAAAATGTACAATCACCCAAGACTGAACCAGGAAGAAACAGAAAATATCAACAGATTGAATCAGTAATGAAACTGAATTAGTAATGAAAAACTCTGAACAAACAAATGTCCAGGACTAGATGGCTTCACAGGTGAATTCTACCAATGCCTATCCTTTCCAAACTATTCCAAAAAAAAAAAAAAACCAAACAAAAAAAACCTCAAAAACTGAAGAGGAAATGCTTTCAAACTAATTTTACAAGGCCAGCATAACAACAATACCACAACTAGATAAAGACACCCCAAAAAAACAAAAACAAAAAAAGAGAGAATCACAGGCCAATATCCCTGATGAACACTGGGAATTGAACCCAGGGCCTTGTGCATGTTAAGCATGTGCTCTACCACTGAGCTATAGCCTATCCCCCAACTATTTAGACTAATTGATCAATTCACAACATAAGATTAAAGTGGTATAAACTGAGACAGTGCTATGATGTTTTATAGTTTGAATAATGAAAATCATATGGCCCAACTATGGCCTCAATAAATCTAATCTAGAAGCTAGGGGTCTTTCCAAATTGCAAAAAGCCGTGTTTTGCATGTGACCAAAGACAAAATATACAATAAAATGTACTGATATCAACCAAACCTAGTAAATACTATAGCTGACAATTTATTTATTTATATTATCCCTATTTAACAAAAGAATTGGCAATCACTTAAAATGAAAGAAAATGTTCATTTTTGCTAATTATAAGACAGTAGGATGACTTCGAACTTTAAAAGGAAAAACAATGCTTAAAACAGGCTTCCTTCCTAAAACCAAGTTATGTAAAATATTAAAAATCACTATCATGAAGTCCCAGAATTAAGTATCTTCTTTGTTAAAAATGATCATTCCTCATTAATATAATCAAATATCAACACTGGCATAATTCTGAGTTTGATTCGTACATTTTTGAGACAATAGTACAATCACAAAAAGCTTCCCAAAATCCTGATCTATGTGTTCTAATAAATTGAAATAGACCAAAAAAATTGATCTCAATAAAAAATATTTTGTATTGATTTGATTTAAATACAGCCCCAATCTCAAAGTTGTTGGAAAACATAAAGCAACAAATCAGCATAAAAATGAATATATAATTAGCCTCAAAAGCCCCGTGCCAGAATTCCTCATCATCATAAATTTTAAAATGACATTGTTTGATAGTTTATTTAAAAACAGCAGAAAAGTTGAAGCATATTACTTTGTATCTTGGGAAATTAGAGAAGTTTATATTATAGTTCCTCTAAACCAAACTTTCAAAATAATAAGAATTAAATATTTAGGTATAGTAAAATCTTGCATTATAAGTAAGCAGGTAGAAATCAGACAGTGTCTCTTCAAAACTCAGTGGACTGTCTGACTGCTACCTAGGAGCCAACCCAAATATAGTCACCACTATGAGTCCCCGATCATTTGGAGCTTCAACTCTCACCCTAAGAGCAGCTTATTTACAAAAAGATAACTGAGGACTTAGCTGTCAACTTTCATAACTTGCTGAGGGGAAATGTGGCAGCAACATAAATTCGCAAAACCACTCTGGAGTATAGTCTGGTATTATTCACTCCTTCATTTGTATACTAATGGACCATCATATGTACGTACCTGGGGATACACTGGATCCCAGTAGTAGAGGATGAATAAAACTAAGAAAGCTTTCAATGAATATGTCCTGTGACCTAGAAATTCTATTATTGCAAACACAAATAGGATAGGTTAAGTAAATTATGGTATCCAGATACAGGTATGTAATAGGGTGATAGATTTTTCCCTTGACATGTAAAGATTTCAAGAGATAGTGTTGAATTAAAAAAGAAAGTCACAGGATATACTGTACAGCAGAGGGAACTATATTCAATATCTTGTAATAACCTATAATGGAAAAGAATCTGAAAAAAGAATATATATATGTATATATATAATTGAATCGCTTTGCTGTACACCTGAAACTAACACACTGTAAATCAACTATAGTTCAATAAATTTTTTTTAAATTTATCTCAAAAAAAGTCACAAAGCAGCATGACAATATGATCCTTTCTAAAAAATGATTTTATATTTCTTACATATTCTTAAATCAGTTTGGATTCAGTATTTTTCTTTCATAATAATAAGTTAATGTCAAATGATCTGTAGGAATAAGGACATCTGAGATTTTGTGGGCATGAGGTTTTTACCATGAACATTGCCTAACAGACATTAAATATGTAAGAATACAAAGGCAGAGCACAAGCTTGGTAATGTAGGAGTGATATGGCTTAGATATTTCAAACTACAAAACAGCTAGAAAAAATTGTAATGTATCAATAAATGTGAAGCATTGTATCACAGGATTTGGATTCTGAGACCTTGGCTTCAATCTGGTTTCATCTTGTTATATATGACCATGGACCAAGTTATTTAACCTCTGTGGTCTACTGCCTTAATAATAACATGGAGGTGATGACTTCATAGAGTTATTGTAATGATAAAATGGTGTAATATATGTACAGTGCTTTTTACTCATAAATGCTCAATTATTATTTTAATTTCTAGCTATTATTAAATACTTCTGAGTAAATATACATTTGTAAACTATTTTAAGATTTATTTTTCTTTAGTATTTTATATTAAAACTCTCAACATGAGAATGTTTCGTGCTCTAACAAAGGAGGCCCCTGTTTAATCAACTTTCATGATTGGGTGCTAAGGATGTCTCATGCCATGGTGCTGATACAGTGCTGTGCCCAGAAACAGAACTTAGTGTATAGAAATTCATGGATTCATGCACTCTACAATGAACTCCTAGAAAAACATCTATGAAACAATCTTTGCCATCATTTACAGTATGAAAATGGATACCTGGTCTATGATCTTCGGTAATGTCATCAATTTAGGCACATCTTAGAATACAATGTTACCAATGATTTACACCTTCTGAGATCTTTTCTCAACAATACAATTTTAAGACTTTTCTGTCTACACACTTAACTCTTACAGGAAATTACAAACTGCCCACCTAACTACTGCCACTTGGAAAGTGAATTATGGATAGCTGCAAGAGACAGAATGAGCAGCAAGGGCTTTAGAGACATACCTGGTAATCTGATCTTGCTCCTAAATATCCAGTAAGGAATGGACGTCTATCAAAAAACACAGGGAAGCTATCTACCACCCAAAAGCATTTTGTAAATGCCTTCAAAACCATCAGTCTATTCAAAGAGGTCAGATACATGAAAATGAAATGAAAAACTTGGGCAAAAAAGTGTTTGATATAAGGTAAGATAAACATAACATGTCTCACAATAAATTTAAAATCTAGTTTTTTTTTCACAAAGGCCTAAGCTTTCTGTATTAAACTATCAAAATTTCCCATCAGAAATTAATTCCTCAAAAATGCTTTAAGGTGAACAGAATTTCAATGCCAATCGTACCT
Source organism: Vicugna pacos (assembly GCF_048564905.1). NCBI lineage: Eukaryota > Metazoa > Chordata > Mammalia > Artiodactyla > Camelidae > Vicugna > Vicugna pacos. The sequence continues at coordinate 46,823,626 of NC_132989.1, read as the reverse complement.
TTGCATTATGAAATTTAAAGATTTAACAATGACATATCTCAAATGTGATAGAAGAAATCAATAGTATGATTTTTAAGTAAGAATTTACAGTTAGATTCCCATAGTTCTGAAATGTAGTTTTTAAATCAAAAACACATTTTTCACATCTTTCTCATTTAAGGGAACCCAAAGACCTATAAATTTTTAAGTCCATCTCCCCAAGCTCTATAAATTCTCTTTTTGTAGACTTTCTGATGTGTGGATTTGATCTATATACAATTCAGCTAAAAATTAAATGCACAATCTTCAAAAACTCTAAATCTTTCACAGTTGTGCAGCTGAAGATGAAAGAACTTGTATACAAATGTTAAAAAGTATATAAAACCTTCCTACGTAAGATGGAAAACAAGAGGCTCAGTACTTTTCCTTAAATCCATCCTAAGAGATTTTATTAAAATAGTATGCTCTCTCAGCAATCCCAATACAACGGATACTGCACTGGAAACAAAAAGGTTCCACTGTCAGACTAAAAGTCAGTAATAATTTCACCACTATGAAAAGTAAGTATTAGCTGGTACTTACAAAAAAAACTTTTGAAATTACAGGTCCGTTATCTCAGTTTATACTTAAAAACTCCAAGTAAGGTGGTTTTACCTTCATTTGATGAGTGAGGGGAATGAGTTATAGAAACATTAAGTCCTGGGGCAAACAATATTATATGTTGAGATAGTTAGCAATGAGTTAGTAACGCAATGAGACCACATTACTAGCTCATAGATCTAGGATCTCTAGGCTAGAAAATGAAATAATAAAAGTAGCTAACATTAGTGAGCGCTCAATAGCTGGTAATTTGCTAAATATTTACTTATTTAATTCCGTGAAATACAACAACATTCCATTTTACCGTCTCCGTTTTAAAATGCAGAATAATGGCTCAATCTGATAGTTAAATATAGTAATTGAGGTCAGCATGATTACAGTTACAAAGTTCACGCTTCTTCCTTGGAGAAAAAACTTAAAGATAGAAATACTTCAGAAGCTAAGATAAGCATTCCTTCCCTACTTGTCTACATGGATGCTTTCTTATATGAGAATTGGGGAGGGGAATGAACTCAAAACACAGTAAATTTGGGCCAGTCTGCAGATTCTTAGTATTCTGACATTCCTATACTTCTTCCTAACCTTGAACTCAGAGCCCAATGCCTTGAGGCACTTCTGCAGAAGTTGCTCCTGGAGGCTGAAGCAAACTAGAAGGCAGATTTTATAAAGAGGAACACTGACTATATTTGATGATTATTTAGTTGAATATGTCTGTGGATCGATTGAAAACAGCCCAGAACATCATTTCCCCAGAGTGTAGAGACTTTCTATACAAAGAAAAAAGACTTCACTCAAACCAGTTGGAAAAACATTGCAATGCGGAACCCTCAGGTCCTTGGGTCACAATAAGTACAAGTACGGAAAAAACTCTAGTCCGTATTGCAGAACAAAGGCCTGTCTCACTTGCCTTGACCAAGTATTTCTCAAGTGTAAGACCTAGTAATATTCTAGGGAACAACTTCTGATATTTCAGACTTGATTCTGAAAATTATGAGTATGAAACACACTAGGCCTTCCTCTTAGGATAATTACTACATAGTGAAATTTTTAGGGCATTATCCACAAGGTACAGACCTGTACTGCATTATTCTGAAGGTACAGACAAGAAATAGCTCCAGGCAGATGAGACTAAATGGTGTAATCTCTGGATATTACACCTGGCAGGGTCCAAAGGGGTTTATCATCCCTTCATTTACATATGAAGAAGCAAGAGCCCAGAGGGACTGAGATCCTGCTCCAAGATGCTAGGACCTTAGAAAGTGGCTGCATTGCTAATGAGTGACGGTCTCTCCTCACCAGGATAGGCCATGGTATCTAAGCAGCTTGGCAAGTCAGAAGCATCCCCATCCACCACCTCCTGGCAGTCTCTGCTGGTCTGGCCCAGGGCCAATAGGTAGAAGGCTAAGGTAGCAGCTGTGGGCACCAGGGACTACCACTGCCTTAGGATGCTGCTCTGCCTTCTTGCTTTGCTGTTTTGTTTTCCAAAGGAGCCACCCTAAACATCACGATCAGGTTGCAATTTTGAACATGAAATGTTTGCAGTGGGAATATCGAACAGGTGTCTGACACCTTAAGACATTTGTTTCTAAGCTAAAATACCCATAATTTCACCTCAAGTACTGTATTGACAGCATTTATAACACTCAAGAGTATTTCTAAATTTTATAAGAATAATTTGGGAGAAAAATTAAGTACTTTTCATCATATCTATACAGGGAATAATTTTTAGAGTGGTTTTCCAGGAGAAATAAATATATACATAACTTGGAATTCAGTAGGAAATTCTAAGTTTCTATATGTATAGTAATACTGTGCTAAGTATATCTCTATATTTTATCTAAATATGTATCTCTATACCCACGTGTGTATATATAGACATATCATAGCTAAAAAGTATATTGATTGGTATTAGTAAATTCTGCTTCATGAATTTTTCAGTTAAATGGAAAAGAGAGATTTTATTAGAGTTGATTGAGTAACTATATTATTTAAGAAATTAATCTGCCTTGCATTATCAATGGTAGAGGTACAGTGAGATCTTGAGGATGTTCCTCTGCTTTTCAGCCAGTCCATTACTTGACAGCCTTTGCTTTCAGCCACCCATCCCTAATTTGAGCGTGGGACATAGAGCACTTCTGATAACACTTTTTTCACCAGGTAAAAAGTGTTACATGCCGGCGAGTTCAGTAACCCCTTACTTAGTAGTACTTTATCTAGCCACTAGTCCCTCACCATTTAGTTATACTTCTGAAAATCCTTTTCAGAAATCTATCTTTCCAAAGTCTCACTCATCACAGAAAGCAATGACCTCTAACCTCTACATTTAAATCTCTAAATTCCACCATCACTCTCTCAAAGACACAGCTTTCCTTGGTTTTAACTTTTCTCATTCCATCCCCGCCTCCACACCTTATGCCTCCCTTCTCAGTGTAAGTCCAACTGCCCAGACTCCTTTCTCTCCCACCCTACACGCATTCATTAAACCAGTCTGAACGACACCACCAAAAGTGGAGGTGAACAAAAGACACTATGAGTCCTTATTCCTGTGATAGTCCACATTCCGGAGGCTCTGTCCCACAGACCCAGAGTGAGGCAAGTTGAGAATCACAAACCTACATCCAGACATCCTCAGAGCAAGATGGTCTTTCTTAATAGTTTTAAAAACTTGCTTATTTTCTATTTATCTCTTACTCATGCTTTTACAACAAGTAATCCACATCTAAATTAACACTGTTGAGATTATTTATGTCTTTGGTAAAAAAACAAAACAAACAAAACAAAGGTGTGGGGGGGGAGATCAATCAAACGAGGAAGGAGCTCATTCCCGAGAAGCAGCCTTTCCTGTGCACTGATCAGACCCCAGCCACAGGCTGCCCTTTCTCAGCCCTCTGAACCATAGCCCCAAAACTCTAAACAGTTTGAACCTGAAAACACTTTTTTTCCCAGTTGAGTTATTTTTATAATTTTGATATTTAAAGGCATTAAATGAACAGTTGGGTTCATGAAGTTTCCCTCCATGAGACTCATTTTCGTTATGTCACCATTTCCCCTAACTGGGCCGTGACAGAACACACTAGTACCAATTCCTAGTCTCCACAGTTGTTACTCTCTAGGCACAGCATATGAACTGATATCCAGGTCAAGACATTCTCAGTATTTTCACAGATAAATATTTAATTAAAATCACGACTTTCATTGTTGCAGGTGTGAGCTTCCTTCAGTCATTTAATTTAAGCTCTCTAGGCTTCATTTTTCCTACTTAAAAAAAAAAAAAGGCCAGGGGAAACACTACTTATGCATAAAACACTCTGAGCTCCCCAGATGAAAGCCCGAATATATAAGTGTGATGCGTGCTTATTGCCTCTTCCCTGATGAAAAGTGGCAGCCTTCTGCTTGAAATGGGATTAGAAATTCTGACTATAACAGAGAAGAGAGAAGCACAAATGAGTAACAAGCAGTCAGAATAAATAAAATTGAAAAGATGGAGAGCACTCTTTTTACAAAAGGAACATCAGTTGTGAAACGAGTGGTTTAATTTGGTATGCCTTCCACTTTTAAAGAATTGGGCTCAACTGCATGTATAATGAGCTACAAGCAGAAGGTACATTCAGTAGTACATGAATAAAAAATGACCTTTTCATTTGCTCTTCCATAGCTTGGCATTCCTATATTATTAAAATATAATGTATTAAAGATTAAGTAAGCATATTAGCATATAGACATCATCCTTAGGTGGCCATGGATACGAGGGCTATCCAACATGAAGCCAGAAATCCATCTATATAAAATTCATATTTTTCATAGGGTAGATATCAATGAAAAAGAACACAAACTTTTCTAACAACAAAGTCAGCTATTCATCTAGGGATGGAAAAGACAGGAATGAGGAGAGGATCACTAAAGAGAGTCACAAATAATCACAAGCTACTCAGTAGCTGGATTCTACACTATAGGAAACATTAAATAGATAAACTCCTGAGCTTAATGAAACTTAATATTCTCCATCTAGGATTTAAAATGCTATGGCAATTTTCATAACAACATTTCTGGGGATGATAAACCAATTAAAAATATTTTTCTTGTATTTATCCCTTTCTCTGGCTTATTTTTCTTTTTCATTTTTCTTTTTGACATGTAATACATAAATTTACAATATAGTAAGAGAATGCACAAAGAAATAGCTGCAAAGACATAAACGACTTAAAATTATCAAATTTCCAAAGGATGGGACCTTCCTGTCACCTCATTACAATGTAAGCAATACAGGTTCATAACAGAAAATTTGGAATTAGGAAAGTGAAATGAGAAAAAAGAAAAATAATCCTATGAGTCCAATGCAGTCACTAGTCACATATTGCTCTTTTCAGTTAATACATCAAGAAGCATTTTATACCCAGAACATGTGTGTTTCTTTTCTATTTAAAGTTCATTTGTCCTTTCAAAAAACTGTTCTATCTGTCATAGCAGAAAGCTGACATTCCCCAGAAGTTTGTCATTTGTCCCACAGTATTCCTCAATGGCTTGACAAATGATGGTGATGGTCTTAGCCCTCCAAGGAAAGTAGATGCCATAGTGTACTGGTTTCCAAACTTAGAGAGGGTCCAGAATTTTTCCTAGTCAACTATCTAAGAATTAAGCCTCATATATCAGTTAGATGAAAGCCTGAGGTGACATGAAGTATAAAGTAAAAGCTACTCGGTAAACTTAGCTTAACTCGGTTTTTAAAGACTTAAACTGTCAATCTCTCTCTCTCTCTCTTCCACTCTCTGGGCCCCTCAGCCTACTGCTATTAATGTGTAAAGAAAAAGAAGCCTAGCCTTGAACTACTATTCCTAATTTTTCAGATTCACTATTGAAGGATCTGTGTGTGTACCTATAAGTACATACTGGAGAGAAATTCCTTCATATTATGCATTCGTTAAAATAAATAAAATTTCTCCTTATGTGTAAGAAATTAGACAAGATGGAAATCACATAAAGAGAAAGATTAAATTGAAAATTCTGGGGGGAAAAGCCAACTTTTACTTTTAAAATAATATAACATCAAAAGACACTTGTAATAGTTACATCTTTCTTGTTTTTTCTGTCATTCTCTTGGATGAAAGATAATAGTGCTTTTTTAAAAACAGTTTGCTATGAACAAAATTTATCATCTATTGATGCATCATTTCTCAATTTATTTTTCAAATTATCTCTCAGAAATAAATGGCAATAACAAAGACACATTAAAATGACACTAAGAAGAGCTTTTTATAGTTTTAATTATTTTTTCCTTTTTGGTAATAAAAATGATGTGGTATGTTTGCTTGCACTATGTATTGAGAAGCAATGATACTGTTTAAAGATTCATAATTGTGGAGATAATTTTTAACTGATATTTTAAAGATGAACGAGATTGCCGCTGGCCCTAATATCATGGCCCCGTTTATGAATATACATTGCAGGCACACCTATATTTATGTCAGTCACTCACTGCGCTTCTTATTCTATTCTGAGGTATTCTGTATAGAGACAATATTCTTTTATGAGTCCATCAAGTTTCACTTTCTGAGAAGTAATTTCACAATTTGTAATGTAGACAATGAGCACTCATTTCCCCACTTGTCTTGGGATTTGAGTTCAGTCTAGTGTGTGAAGTAAAAACTGAAGAATTGAATCGAAAATCCAAAGCACATGACCCAGGCTGTGAACCGCGTGTGCAGCCAGCCCTGCTACAGCCATGGAGGTGGCGAGGCATCGGAGGGGGCCCAGGAGGGCCTGACGAGGCTCTCAAGAGCATCCCTTCTTCTGAGTCACTGTCATCGGGATCTAGTCCCCACCTTAGCACTCCGGAAACAATTTTGTGCTCATAGAAAAATTGAGAAGCCTCTCTGGGAAAAACTCATGAAAATCAAATTCCTATATAATGATAATTTGTTGATTTAGAATGACACAATGCTGTAATGTAAGCTAGATCTCGGGCCTTGTCAGATTAGTGCATTCTCACCCACACAGAAACTTTCAGTACACAGTTTGCATCATGGACAGATTAAGACCTAAAGGGCTCCATAAATTTATCTCAGGGTAAATCCTAGGCTTAACCTGTTCAGAGCAGTCTTCCTTCCTACAGCTTCCTTCTGTCGGAGGTTCTCGACTGGGCTGCTTCTTTTTAATTTTAACTTTTTTTTAACATAATTTTAATTTTAAACATTGATTTACTTTTAGACAGGCATTACGTTTAAACGATACAACAGTAAGAGAGTGAAAATGAAGTCTACTTCCCTCTTCTATACCTAGGTACCCAGTTTCTTTCCCTGGAGGCCAGCTACCCACTAGCAATTTCTTGAATAGCCTTCCAGAGATAATCTACGATTTACAAATATATGCCATATGTGTGTGTGTATGTGTACACATATATGTGTATCTTATCTATATATACATACACATATACATATACATATGTATATGTTTATATATACAATTTGTCTCCCTATAAATAACATATGAGTATCCATGCTGTTTTGGCATTTTACTTTCAAACTTTCCATATACAGAACATTTTGGTTTTAAAATGTACATTGGACATACAAATAACACATACAGTAAATATTTGTAAATATTATTTCACACACATGGGAGCTTATCTGTTAGATAAATACCTTGAAATGGAATTCTGGGTCAAAAAGTACACACATTTTTAATTTGTAAAGTATTGCCAATTTTGCATATTTTATAATGGTTGAAACCTGGAGTTCAAAAACACAACATGGCAATTGCATGTTGTGACTAAGGAATGATTTACTATGAATTTTTACAGAGGGAAGTACAATTCAAATTGAATAAATTCTGCTTCTACCTACCCTCTTATTCTCAAAGCTAACAATTCAAGGTGTAGGACTGACTACTGAATCCTAGAAAATAAGCCATCAATTACATGAAGTAAGCTGCCTGCTGGATAGATGGGAAAGCAAGAAAAATAACTGGACCGAACATGAAAGAAAAAATTTTCAACTTGGAGTTTAAGAGGGTTCCCTTTTCTAGTAACCTTGAAGTTTCAGGGCAAAAGTCCTCTCATGCAAGAGAAGATACGGAAAAAGAGAAAAAAAGTGAGAAAAGTGGGGAAAAAAAAAAACTATAAGGACTGACTTGCACTGGAAATCCTAAGGTTACCAATAGAGCTTCATGTGAGGAAGGAATGGTTGTCAAAGGAAATACCAAGGGTACCGGGGAAGCAAGGTTTCGTAACAGCAATGGGGACTACTGAAGATCAAGCTTCTGGCATGAATTTTCACTGATACCTTCCCTATGAGAACTTCTTCCAAATGCTAAGGAGGAGAGGAGAGGAAGAAAAACTGGGCAGACTTAGGTTATGAAACATTAGACTCCAAGCCCAAAATGTCTTTATTGAGGACAAGAGAGCTATCATGACATTGATTACAAGGAAGGTTATGAAATCTTAAAGATCATTCACAGTCTGCTAACTAATATTGTTATTAACTAGGTCACTATGCTGGGCTAAAGAAAAGAACATTTTCGATATCAAAGATAAAATAATCAGTAATGTTAATTTATGTAACATAGAAACGAAATACATATATTATCTTTTAAATTTTTTTTTAACTTAAAAAGTTTGGGATATATCCTTGGCATGGCCTAATGCATGTATAAGACCCCCACTGCCTTATTGCAAAACAATATAAAAGGATCGATCTTAATAATTATAATTGCCATTCTGAAGTGACTTCAAACAACTCATATAATTCTAGACAACCATAATACAATCTTTAAAATTACCTATATATTAATTTTCCTGAATAAAGCAGAATGTAAAATAGGTTTTAGGAGTAAAATTTGCATCTAATATTTAAGGACAGTATCAAAATATTAAAGAGCTCTTTTCATTATGTATCATTTTGAAAGGCAAACAATTACAATTTTCCTCCATTTTATTATCTTTTTTACAAACTTGCATTTTTTACAAGGCTATCACTTATTTTGTAATTACAGTGTTTACCTGAGTGCAATTTTAGAATTTCTCACTTTTATTCTCAATTATTCAAAACACCACAAATAAGACTTAACAATATGAATTTCTGATTAGTATAAGAAAATAAATGAGATAACTGTATCTGAAATTAAACAAAGCATTTCTATCTTGAAAATGAGCACTGAGCATTTAAACGTAAAAGCTAAATCACAATTCGAAGCAAAAATATATTTTACAAATGAAATTATTCAGTTTATCTTCTGAAAATAAATTATTAATTTTCTTCTTATGTCTACAATAAAGCAAGGTCAGAGTATCATATAACTCTGAATCTACACTATGTTTTAAATAGATGTCCTAAAAGACATGATCTAGACTGTATCTCATATTTGTTGAATGAATATTCTAAAAGAAATGTGATGGATATCATTAATAATTTACATAACAGAGAAAAGTTTCTACCATTATCATAACAATATGGATTTTTTTATGTACTAACTATACAGTATATTTGAGTCATGTAAAATAGGTAATATCTATTTCATATCATTTTATTGTTGTATGTGTTCTTCTTTCTGGGAACATATCTATCATTGTGTTCCTATCAGTACGCATTGAACCTCATAAATATTAGGAGTTCAATCAACGATCATTCAGTGAATACTGAATGAATTAATTGACCATAACACTCAATTTTCAGTTAAAACACGCTACAGCACTCCTCAAATAACCAGTAAAATGAGAAAAATTACCATTATACATGACTATAAAACAAAAACTTTTGTTTCCTTTTTATAAAGGAATAATTACATTCACTAGACTGTTAGTTTCTGTCATCCTCATGCTCCAGATTGCATGAGCCCCTTCCAAGGCCGAGGGGCTGTTCTAGCCTTGTAGTTGCACGGTCATAAGCTTTCATAAATTTTTCATAAGATATTTTTAACAGCCATTAAGACTACTGCACATTTAGAACCGATTTTTTTAATCTGCAATTTTGTGTCTGATTTCTTAAGGGGCGGAGGGAAAGTAATCAAAGAGGCAGGCTGCACCAACTTGGACGTGCTCCTCCCTAGTTTCCTACTACCTTGAGTATTCCTCGACACAAGGACTGAAACTAAACCAACATTTGGGTAGGTAACAAGAATTTAGTTTACATTTATAAATGTCTGTCATTTCTTGTTGCAAAATCAAAATACGGCCAATTTTAAGTTACAGGCTAGCACAGTATCTTGAAATCCAGTTTATCATCAAACAAATCATGTGGTGAGATTTCAATTAGGTATCAGCACATTTTCTCAAGTTGCAGGGGTTTTTTTTCTGGTAATTATGCCTGGACATTTACTGACAGTTAACGGCTGCTCTACTACTTCACTTATTTGACTTCATGTGTTGACATTTCACATTTACTCATATTTTCGGACAGCCTAAGGTACGTGAAAAGCAGACACTCTGATGTTACTTTTTCAAATCTTTGTTTCATTCAGCATGTAAAACATCATAAAGCTGTTGTTTCTGCCTGTGTGATCTGACGTGTCTCAGTAATAAAATGTGCAGCAATTACAATACACATATTACATTCAAGTTTCAGTTAAATATTTTGACATACTTATTCTACCAAAATATCAAAAGTCAGCTATCATGAAAGCACCATGAAATACCTTGAGTCAATGATGTTTTTGTTAAAGCTAGCAAAAAAAAAAAGTTCTCTCTACACCAACAAAATATAAATACTCCTAATTGCTAACAGACTTTTTTTGACAAGTGTTAAACCAAAATGAATGTTTACAACCTATGTTGAGTAATGGACGCCTGGAAAATAGCATTTACAATGGAAACACTGACACAGTTTTAACCGAAAAAAAAATACCAAACTTATGTATCAGTGCTAGCTTAATGGGGTGATTAGAATACTCTTGGCCTTGGAACGATGTAAGAAAACATTTAAAGAACATCTGATTCCACTGAAAACAAAATCATATGATTTTTGTTAAAACAAATGCCTGAAGGTGTGACACACACACACACACACCCCCGCCATGGTCTACAGAAAGAAATATTTTCAGCCTTTTCATAGGACATTTTGTATTTTGGGGGCAGAAGCTAAAAGAAATAAGAAAAACTATAGGGAGAACATGCCCTAAAATTTACAAGTGAAGCATGTTTACTGCAACTATAACATCATTTGCTTTTCTTTCTTGTGTTATGCTATATCTACGTTAATCAAGTAATTTTGTATTTTAAAAGGTGGATGGTAAAGACTTCAGAGAATAGGACTTAATTTAACAGTTTGACTTACGTTAAGGTTAATCCAGAATGCTTATTTTATTTTGAAAACAGGAACATTAAGGACATACCTTTTATAAGTCAAAGAAGATAAGGAATTTGTGAGATGTCTGTGTGCAAAGAAAAATAAAGGAAAGATCATTTTTAAAGGATAAATTTGTGTCACCTCTGTTACTGGGTTTTTGTGTATATGCATCATGCCAACAGTAGGTATAAATAGTAGGTACCAACAGAAAATAAGGACGCATAGGAAAAAGTTGCAAAAGAAATTCTCCTCATTGAAAAGCTAGATTCTACAACCTGTAAGTCAGAAAATCACAGAGGTAGACTAAACTTCCTGCTGATCCACTGAGAAAAGAAAGATTATTTTATTTTTCCTGCTCCTTCCTCTCTCCCTGCCCCAGTGGTTAGTGTCAGTAAAGAAAGCTGTCTTACTTTCCTTGGTTTCAAAGGGTGTCATGCCCCACGCAGCTGGAGGAAGAAATGAGAGCTGACGACTCCATCCATGTTTCTTTCTAATTTCAAAACCTTCCTCATGCAGATGCCTGAAACCAAGCTCTACAGTGCTGATAAATGATTTCTTTTCACTTTATACTCAAGACTGCCAGATATAATTATTTTAAAGCTAGACAGCACTCCAGTGGTCAAATAACAAAACTAATCTGTAGAATATTCTTACCAAGAGAATTAATTACCATCTAAGTTAGTTGCTTGATTCTTCCTCTATCGCTGTCCTAAAATATTTCTTTGGACACATGGCATACCTTTCAAATTAAAATAACATGGATTAAAACAGCAGATTAAGTAGAAGTCTGTCTCCGTATAAGAGATCTGTGACTGAATCTATCAGTGTTGGAAATCTCATCATAAATTACCACGTTCACTCTGTCATTCCATTATATCCAATTAGGCCCTGCAAAGCCAAATTCTGCAAAAGACTCAATAACATATCTAATCTTAAGGCTCTGATCAGGTTAATGATGGTTTCTTTGGGATTGCGTTCATCTTCACGTGGTGGGGTTGTCTTTAGAAACTACTGTTAGGTTCAGAGACGTTAACTTTCAAAGATATTTTTAACAGTTCTTCCCTATTACTAAAAATCTTCTCGTTCATGCTAGTAAATGCAAAGAGCTGTTCATGATAGCATGAAGAGAGAAACTGCCATAAAATGAAAACTGAACAACTATACTGTTTTCAAGTCACCAAACAGGGTTTATTTAACAAGGGTCTACTTTATCACTACTAATGCCTTCAGTGCATCTCACAAGATGCACCTGCTTTTCCTACTGTCGTTTCAATTGCATAAATCAAAACAGTACTCATTAGTGTAAACTCATTAGGGTAAACCAAACCTCAATTGCAAGAATCTCAGCAGTTCTCAAAACATAGATATAAAGATACCCAAGTTAATGCCACTTAATTAAAAATATATAGTTTGCTTTGGACAGTTTTTACTAACCCCAGTCCTTATTATCCAGACCTGTGAGATTAAGATAATTTAGGGCTGAATAGTTCCAGAGTGCAGCAGAGCATAAAGGTCTTCTAAAATAGAGAGGCCCAAATCCAGAATACCCACTACCATATAACTACCACTGTGAAATGCAATCTTAATTTGCAGCAGGATTTTAAGGAAACTCTTTGGTGTAAATAAAAGTGAATTCTTAAAAAAAAAAAAAAGGAATTCAGTAATTTTGCAGATGAAGCAGATAAGGCATTGCCACAACACTTTCCTTTTAAAACCAACCAAATGCAGTTTTTTAATGAGGAAAGAGCTCTCTGAGCTAATTAGAATCCAAAGCACCTTGAAATCAAATTTAACAAAATAAAAGATCAATTTGTGAAAACATTAATGTTACAGAGATACAAATGGCCCTACCATCCCTAGATGGCTCCCCTGGGACCACCTCAGCTGTCTCCCTGAAACATCCGAAGTGTAGCTCTTGGCTTGGCTGCCAAACCATGCATTTTAATATCCTGTTTCCAAAGTAGGAAGACAGGTACTACGATTTTTATGATTCCACTATACTCAACCTGTCTGTATGAAGTTTGTAGGTTAAAGACAGTGGAGCAAAACCTCTAACAGGAGGTACCTGCATCAGGACTCAGTAACATATGAAAAACAAAACTCCATTTGTGTCATGTATCTCATGTGTAGGCCTGAAATTAGACAGAAAACTTCAACACATCTCTAGTTGTGAGGATGACTGGATTTCTCTTTGTGCCAATCTTAATCCAGATCCAAACAGACACCAACCTGATTCCAAGTCACCTCCCTCATCCACAGCACCTGTAGGCAGGCAGGTGGTGAGAGTCTTTCTGTCCTCTCCTAAACTTGCCCTGACGTCACAGAGTAAGTAGCTCTGCACCCTCCTTTCTAAGCCTAATCTCTGCAGTCCTTCTGTGACATTGTGATGTATAATAAGAAACCCATATTTGGTCTTTCTCCCTTATTTCTGGCAAAGAACTCCTAAAACCCTTAGAATTTACAAAGTGGTGGAAGATATAAATGTGCCTTTTGCTATGTTATAAGGTAACTTTTGGACCTCATCTAAGGAAAAGGCTGATTGCCTGGAGAACTAGCCCTGTCATTAGAGGATTAGAACTTTCTGTCCCCACTTCTTCCTTCCACCACCTCTGGGAAGGGAGAGGAGCTGAAGATTTAAGCAATGGTACCTATGTAAGGACGCCTCCATGAAAACCCAAAAGGATGGTGTTCATAGAGCTTCTGGGCTGGTGAACACATGGAGATTTGTGGAAAGTGTGTGTGCATTCAGAGCATAGCAGCTTCTCCCCCTCTCCCATACCGTGCCCTAGGCATCTCTTCCATTTGGATGTTCCTGAGTTATAGCTTTTCATAATAAGTAAAATGTTTCTCTGAGTTGTGTGAGCCAATCTAACAAATTAACCCAATAAAGGGGGGTCATTGGAACATCCAATAAGTAGCCAGTCATTCAGAAGCACAGGTGACAGCCTGGGCTTGTACTTGGCATCTAAAGGGGAGGGCAGTCTTGTGGGACCACATCCTTCACTTTGGAATCTGATGCTATCTCTGGGTAAATAGTGTCAGAGCTGAGTTGAATTACAGGACACCCAGATGGTACCAGAGCTTATTGGTGTTGGAAAAATCTCCACATGTTGGAATCAGTGATAGGAATTCTTATCTCCCTCACTCCAAACCTGACCATTTTTCCCTTGGTATTACTCTTTCCCAGCCTCAGTCAGCCTCTCTCTGTAGCTCCCTCCCTCTGTGTTTCTCCATGCTCAAGTTTCTTGAAATTTAAAACGAATTTCCCTTATTTTGTTTTACCCTGAAGTCCTTATCACATTTTTCCCTTTCCCTTCAGGAATACAGGCCAAATCACTTAAACTTGCTGCCCCTTCTATCTCATCTTTCATTTACTTATTGGTACATTATAATCCAGATACTACCCTATACATTTTAGACTACAACTCCAGAAAAACTGCCCAAGTCACAGAATATCCTAAATCTAAAGTCTAGCTCAGGATCTCACCTTAAACAGCTTCCATAGTATCTGGTTTTGCCAAACACCCCATTCCTTAAGCCATCTTCTCTCTGGCAGCATCAGACTGGTTCTCCCCCTATCTTCCCAACTGCTTCCTGGTTTCTTAAGATGTGTTGAAAGTGTCTCTTCTACTCCCTTGAATGGGGTAATCACATCTATTCCAAGTGATGGATATATCACTTTTCCTGAATGACTCTCAAATGCATCCTAGGCCTTGGTCTTTGTCCCCAATCTTTACACCTGCCACATTTGTCTAAACAGACTTTAACTGAAATTCAACACGTCTAAAACAAGTCGTCATCTAGATCCCCCTCATAACTTATTTTACCTAACTAAATGTAGGAGAGGTGACTTGACAAAACGTACAGCTAAGGAAGAACACGAAAAAAATTCTTACTAATACCTCCAAACCCTCACAATATATTGCATAAATGAGTGAGTTATTACTACAAATTCAAGTATGAGCAATAGCTAATCAGGAACAGTTACAATGTCATGATCTGCAGAAGCTCCTAGAGAGGATGACAAGGAAGTCCTCAGTCATATCTTGATCTTAACCACTAACAACACTTTCTAACTCATTCCTCATTGACTCTTTTGCATTAGAAACATTTCAGGTGTCTAGAGGCACACTAAGGGGCACTCAACCCTCTTTCAACATGAAATATATTACTTTTAGCAGAAAAATGTTATAGAGTTAAACAAATAAAAAAGACCACACCTAAAGTGAAAAAGATAAAGGCGTATAGGACCACATCCATAAAATTACTGAAATACATGTTTATTTTATGATACCTTTTTTCATTTACACATATTTTTGCTTCAAGAACACTTTTAGTTCTATGCCAAGTTACAAAACTTAGAAATGCCAGTAAAGCTATATTTTAATGCTTCTTCATAGCAATAGCTGGTTAAATGGCAGAGTAAAAAGGACAAAATAAAAAATGAAAAACTCTGTGTCTATACTCCTAAATCGAGTAAAACCATATCTAGAGGGAAACTACACTTAATGGATAAATACTGAACTGCATTGGTTCTGAAATTCAGAGCTAAAGTGGGCATAAGGGGGGGAAGAAAACAGTATTTTAAATATCTATTAACATCTTGCTTACTTTCTAAAATATCCGTTAAGACCTGAGACACACATAAAAGGAAAGAAAATGTTAATGAATTCAACTGCTATCAATTATAAGGTATTATCTACAAGGCCCTAAATTGAAGTCAGAATCTACCATAAGAAATAGTACACATGAGGAAAGAAATGATAATCAAAATTTTAAAACAAAGAAGTAATTAACCAGTTCTACCTGGAAGGTTCAGCAGATGAAGATGAGAAAACAATATACAAGGCTTTAGAGCATAAGCTAGTTTCCCTGAAAATCCAACATGTTAAGGTCCTTATTATGGAAAGCACTCTGTGCTATATATAAAGCATTTACTTGGAATAACAGAAATAAATTCTTACTGAGGATTAGGTCAATCTCATGAACCCAGGGTCCAAGAGTTTTTAGCTAGGAAAGAAGTAAGAAAAAAAAAAAAAAAGAGGGGAGGGAGTGACACTATTATTGTTTAATGGTATTGGAAAAATTGTTTAATATGAAAAACTGTTTACAATACATATCTTATAATGTCATTGCATGAACAGATCATGCAAAATCAAGTAGATATAATCCTTTTTGAATATATATATATATATGTATAGCTAAATCACCTTGCTGTACACCAGAAACTAACATAATATTGTACATCAACTATACATCTAAAAATAAATAAATAAATCCTTTCCATGCTAGAAGAGGGGTAGAATAGTGAAAGCTATATGGTTGCTCATTCATTCATTCTTTTTTGTGTGTGTGACACACTTGATTTCATTGGATAATTAGCTGAAAATATTGGTCACTGGTGAACAATTCAGGTAGTTTTAAGCTAGTCATTCTTCATTCAACATTTACCTTTTGCCCATTAACTGCCAGACTCTGTGCTAAGTCATAATGAAGACAGTGCCTCTCCCCACAAAAACAAATAGTGAGCAACCTGGTGAGTGCGATCAGAGGTGTGTGTGGTGCTGTGGAAACCTAGAGAGATGTACCTAACCCAGCAGGTCTCTTGTTTAATGTGAAAGAAACGAAATTACAACTAGGTTTGGATAAAATGCCAAGAGATTGGGCTCCACATAAGAGAAATATGCATACAGGAATAACTGGAAGCAGGGACACTGAACTCCTACTTTCTCGGTGTTTCTTTCCTCTTCTTTCTATCCACTGGCTTCACTCTCAGAATCATTTTCTCCAAAACTCAGAACCAAGGCTGAGGAAGCTCCGGGTTCACACTTTCCCAGGCTTTGCCCTGGACTGGTGAGCTTGAGCTTTTTTTTTTCCCCCACATCTGATCCAAAAGAATCACTAAACAAGCCGTGTCAGGAACACTACCTTAGAGGTCTGAAGCCAAAAACATTTGACATCTGAGAAGATGATGAAATGTGAACAGCAAAGGTCAAATGTTAGTACTGGTTCAGCAGGAGCTGGACTTCCTGGGCAAGCTTATGAGAAGCTGGGCGCTTCCTAATGAAGCTGGTGGGAAATTTTTACTGAGTACTTTGACTATGTTGCTGAAAATAATTTGTATAATGATGGGGCAAAGTGATCCTGAAACTCTCTCCACAAGGGTCCTTTTTAGAATTTTGGACATAGTTCTGAAATAGGAAGTCTCAAGATATAATCGCTGACTCCTGATTAAAAATAAAAATATAAGTATTTGATGTTTGATGTGATGGAAGCCACGGGGTGGAGTTTTGATGCTGTTAAAGACAAGACATTCCTTACCTAAATTTCAATCCTCGGCATTATACGAGGACTAGGGAAAGTCATTAGAGAAAAATAAAATATCCTCAGGCTCAAAAATTCCATCATTATTAACCTCTGCTTGAAAAAGTTAAATGTGTAATTATAGGCTCACTGGGAAAACATAACCAACATGGTTATAAAAAATTGCATAGTTATTTTGTGGGTGCGAGCAATGAGGTTTTAAGGATTATCTCACAGGGGGTTTAGAAGTGGCAAACTCACAGTTGTATTTCTGGTTGCATAAAGCAGGCTAGTCTCTTGTTTACTACCCGGCAATTGCAATGGGCCTCATTTACACAACAATTACTTAGAAGTAACTCCTTTGAAATGCATTGTGTGATTAATTGACTTGGCTTCAGGAATGCAATGTTGTTTCTACATTGTTGTTCACTTCAACCTAATGCCCCCTAGAGCACAGATCCAATTAAGAAACAAGGCAGGGAGGCAGATATTAAGCGCACTATTTCTATATCACACAGCACTTTTGTACAGGATTGAACACCACCACCTACTGTCTGTAGGCACTTGATTTATTCAGTGCATCCCTCTGACACTAGGGGTATGGGTGATGGAAATGAATAGAATTTAAAGTAAATATCTTAGAGGAACATTAAAACCTGAAAAATTTAACTTATTAAGAGGCACTTTAAAAAATAAAAGCCAAACTACAGCTAAAACTCGATTTTCTCATAGAAATACAAAGGTTAATGAACTGGTCTATGGATTATTACAGTATACAGTGAGAGCAGAATTTTCCTCTGCAGTTAGCTCTCTCTAACCAAACTGGCATAGGGAAACAATCCTTAAGTTTTGACAAGGATTTGCATTTCCCATTCTTTTAAGGAGACATCATCCATAGTAGAAGAAAGATCTGGAATCAGCAGAGTCACAAACCAAATGCTCCTGTGTACACAGCCTCTGTATTTTGAGAAGTTAGGGCCCTGCCTACTTAGACTGCTTCTTTAAGATAAAAGGTGTGGGACTGTAACAAATAGGGTCTCCCTATATGTTCAGGCTGTACTCAAGCGGACAAATAATGTCCAAGTCACTCCTCTGGCCCCCCTCCACCTGAACCCACCCAGGTGCCCTTTCCTTTTTCCTGTCTTCAAGGAACTTTCCATTCTGCCTACTTAGCTAAACCCCCGCACCCTCTGGGCCGCAAGTTCATCAAGAAGAAAAGGCTTAAGCCCAACTCTCAATGCTACACACAGCTTGACTGAAAAAGGCTTCCTGGTAGAGCAGATCTCCAACGCTGTTGTTACCAGCACATGGCCCCAGTGGGTGAGAAACTGGACTCAGGAAGCACACAGGCTCGACTGCGATTCCACCTCTGTCCCTACTACCCAACCTCTGGAAAGTTACTCAGTGTCTCAGAGCCAGTTATGTATTTACATATAAGGACCAATGGAAAATAAGAAGGGTCACAGAGGGTTTCTCAAAGTCCCCTCAGGTACCCAAACACTAATGCTGTAATGTAGAAAGAGCAGCAATTCAACCAGGGACTACAGGCTCAGATTGCCTGGTTCATACCTCAGCTCCGTCACTTCCCAGCAATAAATGCCTGGTTTCTCATCTCTAAAATGATGATACACCTCACAGCATTGTTATGAAAGTTAAATTACTCAGTATTATCAGTAAGTGCCTAGAATAATGCCTGATTCATATTAAATATTCAATATATGGTAGCTGTTCTCATGTCACCCTAAAAATTTCCATCCACAGACGGGGGTACAGGAGCCACCTGACATGCTGCCTCTGGTTCAGAGTGGATAACATTTCACATAGGCGCAATCTCTTCTACTTATTTCAAGTTCTCTTACTTCCTGGAAATATTCCTTTTTAATTTGCAATGTGCACAAGTTAACATGAACCACAGTGATACTCCAGAGTGATTCACAAGTTCCTTTTTGCAAAACATCAAATAAAAATAATAATAATAATGAAAACAAAAAAATTGTAATGAGTTTTGTAATTGTTTTGTCTCCAGACCCTTTGACAGAGTTTATTTCCCAACCTCTGATGAACAGATTGGATTATGCTGTGATCACATCATCTTTGGCCAAAAGTAATAAGAAAAGATTGTGAACTAAAGTGAAAACAACTGGATTCTTGCAATACCTGAGCATATGTGAAGCCTTTCAGTAGTATCTCAATAATGAAATTTGTTATTTAAAGAAATATTGTCAATCAGCTACCTGTATTTGTTCAGGAAGGTAACATTATGCATCAGTATTGTGGAAATTTTATATAATTAATGCATTATTTCATCCTTGTCCATGACTGAAAGGACAGAAAAATATAAGGAAAAGCAATAAAAAATATAACTTACAAATAATCAATATTTAAGAAGGTATAAAATATGAAAAATCTTAAAAAATATTTTTATTGAAGTATAGTCGATTTACAATATGTTAATTTCTGGTGTATAGCACAGTGATTCATTTATACATATATAATACTCCTTTTCAATTATTTTTCATTATAGGCCATTACAAGGTATTGAACATAGTTCCCTGTGCTATACAGTATGACCTTTTTAACTATTTTACATATAGTAGTTAGTATCTACAAATCCTGACCTCCCAATTTATCCCTCCCTGCCCCCCTCCCCACTGATAACCACACCTTCATTTCCTCTGCCTGTGAGTCTCTGTTTTGTAAATAAGTTTGTGTCCTTTTTTTTTTTGAAAAATCTTTAAATGGTGGAAAACATTCACTTAATGACTATTTTTGGAAGAGGAAAATAAAGCAAGAAACTCTAGACCCCTCTCCATGGCTTTTCTCACACACAGAGTTAAAATAGCAACTATTTTGATCATGCATATAGGAATAAACATTTTCCATTTAATGCCTAGCTCGATGTATACTCACAAAACATCGTTTTCTAGGATTTTCCCACTTGTGAAACAAAGCATCGGTCTCAGAGTTTATGAAACCATTAACTATAGATAGCTTAAAGTATACAGGAAATGTAAATGTTCTCGTTAAATATAATTAAACATGCCTGAAAATACATATGGCATAACTGCACCAAAACAGAGCAGGCACTGTAGACAGGGACCTGGGCCTTGAATCCTGACCGGGTCTCCAGTTTGGGCAGCAGCGCTTAGCATCATCAGTATGAAGGATCTGTTCGACCCCTCAGCTAGGGAAGGGGGAAAAAAGCAACTTTGAAAATGAAAAATAGTTTCAGACTGATTTTCATAAGAAAGGTGAGAAACTCACTGTTTAATCGTTTCTACTTAGCAAAGAATTTATCTTTCATATTCTTATAAAGTGGCTTTCTTCTGTGTTATCAATAAAAACTAACACTGACCTTCCTCCTGGAAGGTTAAACTTCCAGCTTCTGTTTGAAACGCTAGAGTGCCTTTTCTCAGAAGAAACGCTACATATACGTGCCGGGAGCAATGAAAAAGAATACACCATCTCTCCGACCCTTCATTAGTCAGAGAATCTTGGCAACAGCAATGCTACTTGTATACGGTCTCTGCATGAAAAACTGTTTTCAAAGGTAACCTTGCCAAGGGCTATGTCTTGGCAAAAAGAAGCAAACTTTACTTTTCTACCAATCGGTTTGCTCTGCATGAGAAACAGGTGTTAAGGTATGAAACGGAGCTCGGAGCAGTTGCAAACGAAAACTCACCCAAAATAAGTTTCATCTGGAAAAAAAAACCACACACACACACACAACTCTGAGATAATAAGCCTGCAGGGCCGACATGTTTTTGCAAAATGCAAATCATGAAAACTGGTTAAGGGATTAAATGCTCTTTTGCAAAAATGACCATGGAGATTATAATCATTAATTAAAATCATGTAAATAATTTTCTGAAAGAACTCTCCCTTTTTATCTCATAGGTTTCAAACAGCCTAATGGTAAAAAGGTTTAGTCTCAGAAGAGATTCTCTAATTAAAACTAGAAATCTGGTATAATTAATAAGTGTCACTCTGCAATCTCAACCACTTAGTAAAGGCAGAGAAATCAAATGCTGATGTTTTACAAAAACTACAATAAAATCTCCAAGAAAATGAAATTTTCAGAGTCTGTGTCCTATCTATACAATAGGTGTCCCAGATAGGACTAGGAACTTGTTAAGTGGATAAATATTTTAACACTTACAATTCCTATATGCCAGTTTTATTCATTTTTCTTTTCCCTTCGGAGTTTCAGCTTGACCCACAAGTCAGCTTTCAGTGATTTAATTTGGGCTTACCTTTTTGTATTTTCTGAGCCCCTTGATTTGCTCAACCCCTGGCCCCTCATTATTATCTCCACCCAGAGGTGAACTCCAGCAAGAGACAAGAGAAGCTCAAACATATCAATTACAAATGTTGATTACACTGTCTTGCATAGTTCCTCCATCCTCCTTCCCTGCACTGGATGTGCCAACTCCGTGACAGCTCTAGTGTTGACAAGTTTAATTTATCTCCCAAGTGACAGCTCACACAACAAGGGGAATTGGGTTTTCAGGAACTAAGTTTCTGGTCTACGGCGCAGTCTGAAGCTAGGCACACGCAGTTGTTGCTATAAGGCAACAACACAGCCAGGGTTATCAAAAACCTGAGCCTCATCATTTGCTGGTGGACTCTCCTCCCTTTTCAATAGCCCCTGACTTCTCCTGGGAATCTATGGAGTTCTAGAAATAGACTCTATCCCTGGCTCCAGGAATAGGCCCCTGAGCCTTGGCTAAGCCAGATAGTGCCTTCTCTACTTCTACCCCTGGATTAAGCTCCCACAGTCCAGGCAGCGTGCTCTCAAGACTCCCTGAGCTCTGCAGAGCACCCCCAGATGGTCTTTCCTGCTCTGGCCCAGGTGCTATGCAGATTTGGGCTGCACTGCTACCACCAGAGAGGTCAGCCAGTGGGAAAAGCCCTCTATACACTGAAGACGATAAAGTCAGGAAAATTTCAGAGAATGGGGCTGGAGCTGCTGGACTAAGGACACTCTGAAGCCCACCTAGCTTCTGGGCCTCTGTTTACACTAGCTAATAAAGTCTCTGAATGAGTGTGAGTGGTTGTTTTTGCTTGTAACACAAAGAATCCAAATGAATATAAATGTATACAAGGTATTCAACTCAATTACATGGAAAATTACAAGACGGTGTCTCAGAAATGACATGTGTGGCTCAGATCCCCCTTCAAGCAAGGACGTTCTGCCAAGTATGGGGTAGGGCAGCCTCAGCCGCTGACCTGGGCTGTAGGGTCAGCCTCGCTGCAAAGAGCCCCTTCACCCAAGCAGCAGCCTGCAACAGTGGCTGAGCAAGGGCAGACACAAAGACCCATTCATTTCAGCCCTGAGCAAGACACCTGGACAGGCAATGCCAGCTCCAGAATTCGCTAGAGGGCTGGTCAAGGCCTTGATGGGCAAGCATCACGGTTTAAGTCTTCCCTCCGACCGATCCTCCCTTCACACTTCCTTTCTCAGTAACTGATTCCTAATAAGCATCTTAGATCCCAACCTCCATCCCTGTGTCTGCTGCCAAAGAACCCAACAGTATCAACTTTCACATTATAACATGTTATAACAAAATAAGAAAACAGAAGAATAGAGATATATGTGAAAAATCCTCACTAAATTCCTATAAACAAAAAGCACAACCTAGATTTTCTTCTGCCTCACCCACTCATCTGCTTTCCCAACCTTTCTTGAATAATACATTTTCCTTCAGCCACAGACAGAAGTCTTGGAAGAGGAGGAAGGGATTATTTAACAAACTGGAGTAATACAATTAAGTAGGCTGGGAATCTATTTAAAATTGACAAGGATTGTAAGAAAAATGATCGTTCCCAAGAGTCAGTTTTGCTTTTTTCAAAGTGACTTTGAATGTTGCAACGACAACTTTTTTCTCATTACTGCCTTTTTAAAAAATTTTTATTCAAGGGGATTTTCTGTATAATCCAGGTAAGGTTTAAGTATTTAGGTGATGGGAAATAGATGTTCTCAATCAAAATTTGCTGTGAAGAGAATTCTTTTTTATGTGAATCCCGTTTCTTAATTAACTGCCATTGTAAAGTTGGAGATCAACTGAACAATATAAAGTTCTCACCTGGGAATGCAGGTTTTCTTCAACACTAATATAAAGGTATAAATAACTTTGATAAAACAGTATTTTAGGGATTCTATTCTCATTGTCTCATCACAACAATTCTTGCTCTAATCATCAAAGACATCCACACCCCCAAATCCACGGACACTGATTCATCCCTTTCTGCTGACCTCTCTAAAACACTGTCATTCACTAGACAATTCTCTTCCCTTTGACTCTACCACAAAACACTCTTTTAGTTTTACCCTCACTTTTCTGCCGCTCTTCTGTACTTTCCAGGCTCATTCTCTCCTACCTGGTCATTAAAGACATCCCTTAACTCTTGCTCCAAGGCCCAAGGCCCTCTCTGCTTCTTACTCTATAAGCAATCCCTGGTGTTCACAACCATACACATAGTTCTAAAGCAGCATCTCTCCACAGATTACTGATACACAGATACAATCCACTTACACACAGATCACTCACACAATATTTCAGATGAAAGCCTCAAAGTCACCTCCAGGTCACATGCCAAACACTGAACTCTTGGCAGCCCTTCTCCCAGGCTGCCTATCTCAGAGAATGGTACTCTTACTACTGATCTTGTACTAAAAAACCCAAATCGAATAGTCTTAGTGAAATCGCCTGCTTCCTCACTGTCTGCCCACATCCAAATCCATCATCAAGTCCTGTTGGTTCTGCCTCCAAAATTTCCACATGTCATGATAAATTCTTTTTATTTATTTTTTCAACCACTGAAATGTAAAACCATCTTTAGCTCGTGGGCCATACAAATACAGGTGGTGCACCAGACTTGACCCACAGGCTGAAGTTTGATGACCTGGGTCTTATAAGAATCAAGCTGCATGCCTTACTAAGACTGTACTACAGGAGGGTATTTTAAGGGGTTCTGGACTATCTGGTTCCATTTTATTTTGTGGGTTGTTACACAGTAACAACATTCATACACATACTTGCTTTTTTTTTTTTTGGTATACTAAAATAATCAATGAATTGTCTTGTTCCACCAAGTTTTGGGTTTTTTTCCCCCTATTTGGGGAGGGAGGCTCTGCTTCTCTTCTCTTGCCACCTTGATTAAAATGAAGACTATCACAGTATGACATTAACAAAGCAAACTATTAAAACCAAACAAAGCCTTCCATGTACAGCCACTCATTTGTGTGAATCAAGATTTTTCTCTGAAATGTGCAACCTGAACAGATACAGAAATAGACTGAAGTTGAAGCCAGTACTGTATTGCAACTGCTGTGCAAAACACATAATTTAAAACTAAAAGCAATAATAACAAAAGTACTTAAAGCCCCTTTGCCTTTTGAATTATTTAAGTAATTATAATATACATTTGAATATGTATGACAAAATTATAGTTTAAAAAATTATGTTTCTCTGTTCTCTATGTAGGCAATCTGTATACAATTTCACTTGGAAAAGGAGATCTGTTTTGACTTTATTTTTGCTTTAATATGCCACTCACTTTGGCATTTAACTGCATGTTCTTGTTATTATCTGCTAGTTTGTTGTTTGTTTTATAGGAACCTTGCTTCTTCTATAGCCAGGCTGTTGGATATGCTCCTTGAGGCCAGGCATCAGACCTTATGTCTTTTCTCCCACTCTTTATGCTACATCTCCCACTCCTTACTCACAAAACATATATCCTGTGTACTCCCCTAAAGCAGGGTTCAGCCCATATCGGGCCTCCAAGAAATGGACTGCTGCTTATAAAACTGAATTTTTAACTTATTCTGTGAACTCCTTAAATCTCCATTTGCTTAAAATACAATACAGTTAAACTGAGGTTCAGGTAAGAATTCTCATAAATATTTAATAAACTCTAATCCTTACATCACATTGCAGATTAGAATAATGTCTGGTAGTAAAATAAAATATTTAGTTTTAATAACAGTAAAGAATAATCCATAACGTGTTTGGTTAATTTATGTGTCAAACTCCTCTGTCTAGAAAACACAATGTCCCTCCTCTGTTTATGTTCTGGTGTTAGCTTTGGCACTGTCCTATAATCTGAGAAAAATTATGGCTTCAGATAATCAAGTATTTTTTAGTTCCATATTACTTTATATATTAAAACTTATTTGAAAGCACCAACAAACATTAACTAGTATCTTTGCTGGGATTAGAGATCAGAGTATCTCCACAAAGCCCCCAGCTCGTACATGTGGACCATATCTGGACTTTTCTAATGACCTGTCACATGCCAAGGAAAAGGAACAGAGGCCAGATGAGACCAACCCTTGGCCTTGAGAAACTAGAGGGTGAGGCTGGAGCTGAGAGGGTCTATATTTATACAAATAAGAAATTCACAAAATTTGGAGTTGTTTTCTCTTCATTGCCAAGATACGTTTACAGGTCTCGTGAAAGACGTTCCTGAAATGAGTACACAAACAGGTCTCTTCAATTAAATACATGAGGGATGAGTGTTTACCAAAGGGAAGAGAATGAACACAAGCAGAAAGTACTGGATTTGTGCATACTGTCAAGTTGCATTATTATTTTAGAAAATTTGATTATTTTTGTTTTATTTTGAAGAAATGATGATGATGTGAAGGACTAATTACAGTATGCTCTCTTCAATTCCCAAATTAAATAAATAGATAATCAATCTGTGAGATAATTACCCAGAGAATCAGCAATAGAGAGGAGAAAAAAAAATTCGTAAATCATTTACTTAGACAAACAGTGAAATATTTAATTAAATGTTTAACCTTACACATACACAGACTTCTTCACACCCCTTCACTCCTCCCTCCTACCTACCTCCTAATACCATGTATCATACACACTTCCAAGTATACTTCTATGGAAAGTCAATTAAAATTCAATCTTTATAACTTAATAAAAGTGGGAAATATTTCCTTATTGAAAAACAAAATCCCTTTTTTCTACATTTTCCATGCCATAATATACTCTTATGATAACAATTCTGCTAAAAATCTTAATCTACTTTTAAAAGGTAAAATGCAATAGCTTAGGGACTGGAACTACTGCCCCTTGAGTTTTATAAGAAAATTCAGTCCTGCAACACCTTTCTCCCCTTCTCCCAATCTTGTCAACAATTTACTAAGGAAAATCAAAACTTTTTAAGGAAGCAAAGCTGAATCCACTGATGCGGAACGTTAAAACACTTACTAAAGAAAATTTCCTTTTAATTTTTAATAAGAAACTCCATCATGAAATGTATCCAAAAGCTAAAAAACTAATGTGTACGGCTAGATACTCTGCAAGAGCCACCAATGAAAAAATATTACAGCAGACAGTGTTTAGCATCTTACTGTCTTAGAAGAATTTTCTTTACTACACATTTAAGTTCACAATCAGTTTTAACATCTTTTGATTTAGTAATTTCACTGCATTTATATTGGCAAAGATTATATGCAGACCTGAATGAGAGTTAAGTGGGTAGATCTGTCTAAGGGTAAGGATAATAGAATAAGATTTAAAATTTTTAACTCAGTAGGGTGTCTCTGTTTTATTCTAATGCCTAACTTTATTTCAAGATGTAAGAAAACATCTGATAATGTGGGAAAAAACAGCATGATTTTAAAAATCAAAGCCATTAAGTACTTCGAAAGCCACAGATTCAGGATGCTGGAGCCAGAACCCATGTGCATGTACTATAATCCTTAATTTTAGATGTCCACATTCTCCTCCTCTGTAGTTCCTCTATCACTCAATGTTCCAAAGCAGCAGCATAAAGTCTATGCTTTAAACATCAAAATTTGTACTTGCACCTTGTATGCTCTTGGCAGCTTGCAAAGTTAAGACCCTTGGGCTCTTAAACTAAAAATGATTACTAGAGCACAGATATTAAACACAATCTGTGGCACTTAGCAGCGTGTGCTACTTCAGTCATTATTTTGTGCAAATTAAGCTCCCTGCGACCAGTTAGTTAGTTAATCAAGAAGTAAGGGCAAAAACACGAGGGAAAAGCTCTTCTGCACAAACAAGTTACAAAATCATCTTTCTGATAAAATGGATAAAATTAATTATGTACCTCTGTGTCTCTTATATCCAGAAACTTGTTCAAACCCTGGTAAACTTGGTAATTCTATAAGGGAGAGGCTACTATTATACAATCAAGTTTCCTTATTACAAATGCCAGCAGTACATGTATACAACACTGTGAAAACA
The DNA here is from genome assembly GCF_048564905.1 of Vicugna pacos. Classification (NCBI taxonomy): domain Eukaryota; kingdom Metazoa; phylum Chordata; class Mammalia; order Artiodactyla; family Camelidae; genus Vicugna; species Vicugna pacos. Next base: position 46,796,238 of record NC_132989.1, on the reverse strand, counting down.
GTATTTGCTATTTGGAAAAAGAAAAAAAATCCAGGAAACCTCTCCCTACTCACTCATTCTATTTCTCTCCTATATCTTTAAAGATTACCAAAACTATTTCTAAATCCCATTCTGGTTATTCACACAATAAACATTTAGAAATTTCTCATTCATGAATAAAGATGTGTCTGTGGTTAAATATCACAAACAAAAGCTGCCAATGTGCTCCTACTGTTTTATGGGAGAAGGTCTTTTCATAATTGAAAATACATTACTTTTAAAATCTGTAAGGGCTCTCATATTCTGTTCTAAAAACATTACTGTCTAAACCATTTCTGAGGACTAATTATTACATGATTTACTATGAGGGGAAACCTTATGGAAGCTGAAACAAAAATAAAAATGATTTTAAAAGCCTAAATTTTGAAAAGCTCATATCAAAATTGATAGAAACAAGGATACAAAAAAATAAACCAGTGAGTGACCTTCTATGAAAAATCAACTTAATATTTATCTTGGCATGCCTTTTTCTTATGCATTTTATCAGAACATTTTAAAATTGGTAGGGAACCAATGCTAGCATCCATCACATCAAGGCAAAAAACTTGCTTCTCTGGCCAAATACGATAAGTGATATATTTAGCTTTTCTATTTTACATATCAGTGAGTCCGTTTTAGAAAGCAAATGTGTCATTTATGACATTCATTTCAAAATCATAACATGTCATATGTTTCCATTTAGGGGCAGGAGGACATGTATTTTTCTTCCTATTAAGCATTTTATATGTGCTCAGAATCCCACTTTTGAAGATCTCTAAGCAACTTTTATAAATACCATCAGATGGCAAAGTTGTTTACCTACAATATGAAAATGAAGAAAGAACTGGGAACAGAAATCAGTGGAACCTCAGACACTTTCTCACTTAATATGTGGTATTTATTTAACCTTTACCATACTGTTAGGAAGGAGGAGAGGGGATGGTATTTATGCCCATTATGTGGGAAAACTCAAGCTACATAAAATTTAAATAAATTACTTTAGCAAGCTATTTAACAAAGAAATTGGAGAACTGAAGTCTCCTTCAGCTTTAACCCTACCTACTACACAGAATGAATCAATCAAGTAGCTATTTAAATTAAGAAGATGCTATTTAATAGCTAACTGATTTGATCATTTCCTGACAACTGAGATCATTTTTCTGTTCGACAAATCTTAGTATTTGTTGGGATAGGAACCTTTATGTACAATTGATCACTGTTAATATCAGGCAAGAGGTAATAAATAGCAAATGTAGTTACATTTTATTCACAATAAGGGCTGATGTGATGATAAATGGAATCATTCATAGAGTTTTCACCTTGAAGTCAGATGCCAGAACAAAATGACACAAATCCAATTGTTTGAAAAGCACTAAGAATTTTATGAAGAGAACTGTCTTCTTAGAAATAAGAAAAACTGATAAATCAATTTCCCAGACAGGTAGAATCAATGCTGAACATGGACATGCTGTCTATGCCCAAACGTTACTTTAAAAAATATAGATAAAATCATTGTTTATAAGTTTAAAATCCTGAAGAGCTGAAAATGCTCTGGGTCTGTTTAAGCCATATGATTAACATATCAATCTAGTTATCTTCCCACATATAGATTCAGTGTTTTAAAAATGGTTATGCTTGTTAGCAATTTCATAAAGTTAAAGAGTCCAAAAAACATGATCGATGACTGCAACACAAAATATCCTATCTGAACTTGTTTACAAATGTTAGTTATCCTTTGCATATGCATAATTTATTTAGGCATGGAGAGCCCACAAATGCAGCACCTACAAAATGATTTTTCAGCTCGGTAAGAAACCATTAATTCATTATCAATAACACAGCTCCTGTGCAAATGGAAAATATGGTGTTTTCCAGACATGAGCAGGAACAGCTTCTAATTTAGACAGTTACCCACATAGGACAACCTTACTGTTACAAGGTCCATTTTCTCCAGAATGTCTTTGGAGGCAGCTCAAAATTAATATCAAATTTATGGGCAAAATTTTGTCCCCAAGGCCCACCAGAAATGTGCATATGTTATGTGATAGCAAGCAAGGGAGAGTGGAGTAGGAGACAGAGAAAAAGAACACAGTCGAACTTTCTTGTATTCACATATTGGTCCAGATTTGGAACTCAGATTATCCAGGAGTAATCTCTTAGAAGAGCGAGTCTGGCATCAGGCAGACAGCAAACAAGGTATGTTTCCCTTATTTTGGAGGTGGAGGTTCAGGCAGCACCAACACGGTGCCTGGACAGTCAGTCAGTACGGAAAGTGAAAGATCAGGAAGTAAGGAGCCGTCTGAGCAACCAGGAGGCAGTGTGAAGTTCCAGGTTAGAGAGGACAGGCCCTGTGACAACTGCTGAAAGGCCGGCAGAAGCACGCCAAACCTGAGAGATCTGTTTTGAGTTTCACGCTGGAAGTTAAAGATCCCCGTGAGAGGTATAGGAGAAAGAAAGCCAACCTCCAGTGTGTCAGCAATTAGAGAGTGACACGGATTAAATGTTCCTCTATGGAATATTCAGCCAGTTCACTGACTGGTCAAGGAGAATCAAACTATGTACATTATTTGCATAAAACCCTACCCTGACGAAAGTGAGACACAGCTTTAAGATGTTCATTTTTTAACACAAAGAACTAATCAACTCGCCTTTGCAAGACCGGCTTTTTGTGACATTCCGATCCCAGGTTAAAGATGCTGTATTCAGAGGTGCCGTCCCTGACCACCCAACATCTCTCTGCATCACATCATGCTACTCTAATTCTCCAAATAACATTTTCTACGATCTCATACGTTCCTTACTTACTTATCTACCCACAACTCCTAAAACAAAAGCTCATGAGAGCAGGAAACTTGCTTATCTTACCAACCTCCAGATCTCCCAGACACTCAGTAAACTCTTAGCAGACACTACACAAATATTGGTTGAATGAAGAAACTGACAAGCATATGGTCAGGTGAATGAAAACATGAATAGTGAAATTTACTTCAGTAAAACCTCGATAAATATTTGATGATTGATTGTACTCTTTGAAGACCAGAAGTTTAATCCAAACTACTACATACTACAGACAAGAGTCTCATTAACTATCTATAAAAGTTCGTGATGATATAGCAGATATATTTTTTTAAATCAAGGATTTGATCTCTGAGCATTCACCTACTGTCCATTTTAATTCGGAAATATCCTGCCACAGAAACCAGTATTTACAAAAAAAATCTCTCAAACAGAATGCTGCCAAACATTCCAAATGGAAGAAAATAATTTTCTAAAAAATACATAGGGGGAGTTAAAGATTATAAACATGAATATGTAAAGGATGGAGCATTATTCAAAGAATAAGTTGCCCAGTTACCTATACTCTTAAATACTTTACTCAAGGAAATGCTAAGAGTAGCATCAGATCATGAGAGAGACAGCAAAGACTCAACGTGCTTACTTGACAGTTATCAGCTTCTCCCTGATACTTCCTTTGCCACTGACACCAAATTTAACAGCCTCACTGGAGTAAAGCTTTCCCATCAGGAATCCACCAAGATATGCCCAAACCCCCGAATTGGCAATACTAGAAACAGAGTTTTAAAAACAACTATGGAGTTGATAAATGGTCAAACTAACCCAAACAAAAACGAAATATACAATAGTGTGTTATGTGATATGAATAGACACTGGCATACTTATTAGTTACTTTTTGGTACATAGAACAGCTTTCATCCTCTTAACTGATACTCTGTTATCCAAAGTTTTTTCCATGTCTACAGTGGTATGATAAGTCAAAACATCAAAATATAACCATTTTCTCAGTTACTTTATAAAGAGTAGGTTAGGCCTGGTAAGGGTTTACTGCTTGTATTGCAATGTATTAATGTTTTAGAAGACTGTTCACCTGTGGATAATCTATATTAGAGACTAATTTAAGAATCCCAATTATCTCAAGGACCCTAGCATTTTAGTCAGCACACTATTCATAGCATGATTTTTATATCTATATTCACCACTAGCATTCTAAATGTAATCACTAATAGGGAAATTAATTACTTATATATCAGAGTATTGTTTGCATATCATACAACTTCTTAAAGTTTTTTAAAGTATCTCTGGATTTTCCTTATCAAGAAAACATTTCATTCAATGAAGCCATCATTTTGAACCACCAGAAATTATTTTTTAATTTTTACAATGAAAAACCTCAAATAAGCAGAAAAAGTAGAGGAAATTGTATAATGAACATTCATATTCATGTACACACTCCCATAGGTCAACAATGATCAATTCATGGCCAATTTTCAGTCATCTATGTGTTGACCTACTTCTCCCCTCCCCACTTCAGATTGTTTTTAAGAGAATCTCAAAAATTATGTATCTCAAAATATATTTTTGCATCTCAAGACATATATTATACTTGTATCTCAAAATATATTTCTAATAGATCCTCAGATTTTAAATACTTAAATAATTCAGACTATTATTATGGTTTTATTAACCTGTTCACACTCTACTGGGAGCCTGGTTATGTAACACAGAACTAAAATACGCTTTAAAAGGACTCCTAGGAGGCTCTTCTTGATAATTTGTAATATCAACAGCTATTTTAATACAGCTAAAATAAGTCTTTATTCCTGGCTTCTTCAGGTACCTTCTGGCAGGCCTTGATTACAGAATTTTTATTCTGTTTTTAAGAATAAAACTTAGAAAGGAAAAGCAAGTTATAATGTCATAGTTTTAATCAATCACTAAAGCTTAATTTTTCTTCCTTTCTTTGCTTTCAAGGCGAAAATACTCATAAGAAGATCAATTCATTCTTGGAATGTAGATGTAGGGAGACAAATTTAGACATTTCACTACAAATACAGATGGAGCTGTAAACATAAAAGATCAGAACATCAGAAATTCCATAGCAAAAATCTGTGGTAAATTACCACCACTTTCAGAGGGAAGACATTTTGTGGGGGAGAAAACAGTGAGTGTCTACACTGCTTTCTAGCTTAAAGAGTTTGTTCTTCAAGTCTTTGATGTGAATTTCGGAGAGCTACCAAATAAAAGGGTAAGGCTGTGTCATTTTTACATCAGCCACTTGTTTCTGGGCAGGCTAGGAGGAGAGGCATTCAAGAACCTCTTCAGAACTTTGCTTTCAAAGTTTAATTATGAATGGAATAGCATAGCAGGAAGACAGAGAAATTCAATGTGTGTACACAGACCTCTGTCCACAGGCCAAGATTTTATTTCCAAAAGGACACAGGGCCTTCTCAATGAACAATGCCATGGTTAGCTCATCATACCCACACAGGGCTTGTGCCAGGACATTTAAGCCTTTCGATGTTCCACTATTCATTACTCCCTGATGCTTGCCAAGGACCAGACTGAGCCCATTCAGTATAAACTTAGTGCTGGGCCCAATCAAAGGAGTTCAAGGAAAACATGAACAAGTGTTTTGTATGCAGAATCCAGCCGCTGGCAGTGTCTATTAATATAACACTGTTCCCAGCTAATTCTTCTCATTTAGAAAATGGCTTTTGAACTAAATTGAGTTACCTCTCTGCTGTATTTTAACATTAACTGACACTAAAAGGAGAAAATGTTTGTAATTAGTCACTTTAAAATATACTTTGTGATAGTAATTTTCCAAGCAATGTTCTCCCACACTTTGCAATGGCACATGGGCAGGGAAACTGGACAACAAGTACCAACTTTTAATCATCACCTATACTCATCTGTTGCTTTTATTTTAGTTAACAAAACAGTTTCAAAACTGCTAAAAATATAGAATTGAACTACAAAGGATGCTATCTCAGTTGGGAGAAATGGTAAGGATATTCTCTACAAAAATTTAAAAACAGACATCATAGAAACAAAAAACCCTTGAGAAAGTGATGTATTTGACAGAGATCTGTGTGAATAGGTTGACAGGTTCCCAAGGCAGCTGTGCTCCTGCTCCTGGGCTGGGGTGCTCATTCAGTGCGGAATGTGAGTGGCTGGGGCTCAAATGAGATGAGTTGATTCAGTCCTGGAAGCTTGTCCTTAAGGAATGAGGATTAATTACAGCTTTTTCCCCTCAAGCCCCGAAATGTGTGGCCATTACAAACTAAAGAGTTTCTGTCTCCAAAGAGTGAGATTCATAAAAATGGAATATGGAGAGATACAGGTCGCATCAGAGATGCTGATTCCCACCAAAAAAAAATTACAAGTGACCTGTATTATTTTCAAACACTAAAATTACTGAAATTTAGTGCCAAATCAGGAAAATAATTTATTACAAGTTTTAGTTTCTATCTGCTGTCTTTATTTCCAGCAAATTTTTATAATTGAGGAAACAAAACCGTGAGTGTGGTGGTTAAAGAGACACAATCAGACATAGCTGAGTTCTAATCCTGATTTTCCCACTCACTGGGACCTTGGACAAATTATTTAATCTTTCTTAGCCACAGGTTCCTTATTTGTAGAATGGAAATAATGCCTACATTGCTTTGAATTTAGAATGTATATGGTGTTGGGATAACTTTCCATTCCAGATTAGTCCACCCTACTGATCAGAAATGCTCCAGTCCAAAGCTACTGCTTACTGCTCGCCCTGGTTTTGTTCTCATGTAAGTTCACCATGGTACATATGGAATCAACAACAAAAACCACAAAACAAAAAACCTTCATGAGAAGACACTTCTGCAAACATAGCACAGGCATAATTTTCATCGTGTGTTGCTAAAGTTTAACCATCCAAAGAATTCCTGGCAGAAGAAATATTTAAATCACATCGTTTATAAGATTGGAAATCTTATAACAAAGCAATTTTCTCATGACATTTTTTTCTGCTAATAATATTTACTATTCTAAACACTGTAAAGTCAGAGTTGAGAAACTAAATAAAAGAGGTAATAAAGACTGGTAGGAAAAGGTGATAAACTTTACCACAATGAAGCCAATCAGAGGGGGAAGAAAAGATATTTGTCCTTGGAATTACTGAGTACTTTGCAAATATGTGTAACATCTTGTGGAGCTGTAGACCTATTTAATTTTTCCGTTGTTAAAGGTTTTATTTTATGTGAGCCAGTTAATCTGACTTTACCACGCAGTTAATCTGTCCTTACTCTGCTTAAAACCATCAGCTATGAATTCACTTGGATAGAATTTGGAAAACAATCAGAGCAAAAAAGACCCATTTCATCAGCTTTATACAATTATGCAGAAGGTAACCTGTATTCAGTAATTCAATTTCTAAAACTTCAGAAAACTTCCTGCAGCTTATGGTTTTAAGCTGCAGCCATTTTCCTTTCCAGTAGCACGAAGGGCTTTCAAATTCAAACAGCGTTCCTTAGAAAAATGCACAAGGTTGGGCCATTGCCTCTGCTTCAAACACAGTACATTTGCTGTTTTTGTCTTCTTGTTGTTCTTTAAATGATCATTTGGTCAGTGGATCCTACCAGCTAATATTTTCATTGTAAAATTTTACTATAAAACACTAGTAACCTAATTTAAGAAAAATAAAATATAGCATTGGTCAGCAGGGGTTTGCAGGTGCCAAAAGTAAAGAAAATTTTGTGAGAAGATTAATTTTGAGCTTTTATGTCATGTCATTTATTTTATCAGGTAGTCTCATACTCTTCCAGTAAAACTTTTTATTTTTAAACTGTTTCAGGGCAAATAAGATATTTCATTTACCACGACACTTACATCTCTTTCAGTTTGAGGTAAGAGACATTTTGGAAGCCAGTAGGGCTCTTATTTTATAGTTAAAAGGATAATAGGTCTCTTCTGCAGTTTTTGTATTGACTATATTTATTTTACTTCTAAAAAGTTGCCCTTCATTCATTCACCCTTCTTCTCAGTTCACAGCTAAGTCACTCTTACGTTTTTTGTTGATTTCCCCTCCCTGCCCTCAGCTGCTATCCTCTTCCTGCTTCTACAGACCAAACTGCACCAGACACTTTGCCTTATGCTGGACATTCTCAAATTTTCTTCATCAATTTTATTCTCTCCCGCACCCAAATATTAATTTTAGATGAAATTGCATTTCTAAATGTTATTTTCATTAGAAAGATTACCTACAATAAATTAATCAATCCTCTAAGACTTCTCCTGAATTTATAGAAGATCACACAAAGATAAAGGCTCATAATGTCCATTTCAACCAGTAATAATGTCTCCTACCAGAGAGATCTCAGTGCATCCCTGATGCAGAAGAGCAAAAGCTTAAAATATAGCCTCTTTCCTCCAAGAAACTTCTTATTTTAGTCGGAAGAGTAAGACTTACATGAAAAGTTAAATTAAAACAGATATAAAGAGTAAGGGCTTCATTCAATGAGTATAACAAACGATTCATAGTTTTGTGACAAAGCAAGTGTCACAAAACAGTATGCATAGGATGTTCCCATTTCTATTAAACATATATTTGGCTCTCTATTAAAAATGATCAGAAAGATATCTACAGAGGACTCTGAGGAGTAGAAAGAATTTTACCTTCTTCTTCACACAATTCAGACATGTTTGATTTTTTAAATGTATGAATCAACAAAGAACTAACAATAAACAAAATGGATTCAGATGAATGAATGCCTCTTGGAAAAGGCAGAACTGGTGTGGACCCTGAAGGATGGGCAGCGAAAGCACAAAGCAGTGTGGAGGAAAAGCTGTTGGCACTTGCAAAAGACTGTAACTGTGCCAATTTGGCTTCAGGAAATGATTCAGGTAAAACTGTAGTAGAAAAGTCTGGCTGTTGTAAACTGGCGAAGGCTTTGACATAATGTTGTTATTAAGCCATTAGATCTTGCATATGTTTCTCAAAGTTGCTTGGAACTATAAAGAAAGTAAAGGAGAAAACAGAGCTTTCTTTGGATACAAACCCAAGTTATAAACACAAATAGGAAAAACACGGGAAAAAAATTTAACATGCTAGAAAAGAAAGGGAGCTACATTTAACTCTTAATTATCTATGTATGTAGATTATCAGCTTCATTTCTTATCTTAGACAAATTATAAGATTCTTCCTTAAAGGAGAACAGGAGATAAGCTTTGCTTTCAACATTTTTGCCAATATAAGTTACTCCTGAAGCCAACAATTACAAAGACAAGAAAGAGGCTTTAAGCTTTTTTAGAGTTTATATTCTATTAGAAAAGAGGCCAGTAAAGCAAGAAAAACTTAATACTCCCCCCATTTATTTACTACAGAATATGTATCAAAGAGTAAAAGTGATGGTGACAGAGAAGGAACAGGAAGAAAAGCCTGATACTTTACAATTTGCAAATTACTTTTATGTATTATTTTATTGGAACTTTGTCAGAAAGTGAGGGATTAATCTTATACGAAATAGTGGAAAAATGAGGCCCACAAAAGTGAAGTGATTGGTTTACTCCAGGTCACTCAAGCAGTAAGTAATAAGCTGGGCCTGAAAGCCAGTTCCTCTAAGTTTAGGGCCCTTTCTGTCGCACCGCAGCACCAATCCCACCACAACATATGGCCGGGGAAAACCGAAGGTATAGAATTACCAAAGCAAGACAGGATTCTACTTCTCCTAAATACGAACATAAAATACAATTTAAATGATGGACAATAACAAGCACTGACAAAAATGTGGGGAAATGGGGGGCCTCATACATTGCTGGTGGGACTGTCAAATGGTACAACAAGTTTGGAAAAGAGTCAAGAGTTCCTCAAAATATACCTAAAGTTACCATATGACCCAGCCATTCCACTTCCAGATAGATGGATAAATAGACAAATAGATAGATGGATAGAATGAAAGGGGAAATATATATATATATATATATATATTAAAATATATATATAACTATATATAAATAAATATATATATAATTTCCAGAGAAAATGAAAATCTATGCTCATATAAAAACTTATATACAAATGTTCATAACAGCATTATTCATAACAGCCCAAAAGTAGAACCAATTCAAATGTCCATCAACTAAAAAAGGATAGACAAAATGTGGTTATACATCCATTCAATGGAATGTCATTTGGCAATAAAAAGGAATGAAGCACAAATAAATGCTACAACGTGGAAGAGCTTTGAAAACACTGTAAAGTGAAAGAAGCCAGATGCAAAGGGCACATATTATATTATTCCATTGACACGAAATGCCCAGCATAGGCAAATCTGTAGAGACAGAAAGTAGGCTGGTAGTTTCCAGGGGCAGGGGTGAAGGAGTAATGGGGAGTGACTGCCTACTGGTTTCAGGGTTTCTTTTTGGGCTGATGAAAATATCCTACAATTAGATTGTGCTGATGGCTGTACAACTGTATGAATATAGTAAATACTTCCTTAAGATGGTGAATTTCATGGTATGTGACATATCTCAATAAAGCTGTTATTTTAAAAAGAGGTTAAAAATGAAAAGAAATAGACATATTAAAAAATAGAAAATATTACAAAAATAAATTATATAGAATTTCTTTCTTAACAACGTTTGAATTTTAAACACAACTGTGAAAAGTATATTACTTGGTATCTTTTATTGATTAAGTGAGATAAAGAAATGAAAGTTTTTAAAGTATCATTAGGCGTTGCTTTATAATTCAGCTTCCTTTGCAGCTGAAAAATATCATTTCACCAGGCTCTCTTAAAACTTTATTCTTTTCACTCCATAAGTCTTAAAGCCATTAGAAATAAAAAGGTGAATTACAGAATTCAAACTGCCTTTACAAAGGCACTTCATTTGAATGGAATATGCAGAGAGATAAGGCAAAAGATATTTTTTAAAGGGATATGTGACACATACATTAATATACTTTTTGGGAGCCACAAGGACTTTGATAGGTGAGGATGGGGTACCCATTAGGGTTGACTCATGTAAGCCCTTCCCACATCTTCCTTCTGCTCATCTCTCTCTGACGTCATGTATCTTTCTAATGGATGTCTGCTAAAAACCACTCTTATTTTAATCCTGTTTTTATTGAAATTGAATTAATTATATCCTAGGCAAAATTTTTTTTCTAAGCCTATATTCCTCTTTGTCTCTCTAAAACTTGAGAATCTATACTATAAAACATAAATAACATTCACCTTTTTCATTTGATTCAACACATGTGCTTATCCCTCTTGAGACATATGGTGTAGAGGTAAGAGCAGAACAGGGAACCAGACTTCCTGGGTCCTAATCCTAGTTTTTCTGCTCATGAGCTGTAGTTCTGCGGAGCCAAAGTAAGTCACTTGATCTCTCCTGGGCCAGATTTCTCATCTTGCTTCTTTGCAAGCTTGCATGAAGATTAAATGAATTCATATATATAAAGTACTTTGATCAGTGCCATGTATATAATACAACATAAACACAGCTTAAGAGTTAGGTAATTCGTTAGTAATGAAAACAGGAACAATCTGCAGTCCCTTCCTTTATTTGTAGCTCGCACTAGGATCAGTGCAACCTAAGCCAGCTGGGCCTCCAGGCCCACAGAGTACAGGAGAAGGAGCAGGACCGCTGCCTCTGTTCCTAGCCTGCCCACTCCACTGAAACCACCCTGTGGGTGCACATCAGGGAGAAGAAGGGGTGTTGAGTCCATTACTACAGAGAGATATAATACACACCAAGGATAATCCTGCCTGTAAATGAGTTACTTTAATTCCCAATGTTCCTTTTTACATCTACTTACTGTCTCCATTTTCTATTCTGTTCCTGATTTATGAGTCCTTTCTAAGTATTTCTTTCTTCCTCTAAAACTACATGTGGCTGTCAGTCATTCATTGCTGTACTGCTTAAGAAAGGTCACTTGGAATGGAAAGTGGGAATCAATCTTACAGAAATTCACCTAGAATCTTGGGTACGTGCTTCCTCTCTCTCTCTCTCTCTCTCTCTCTCTCTCTCTCTCTCTCTCTCTCTCTCTCTCTCACACACACACACACACACACACACACACACAAACACACACACACACATACACACACACACAAATAATAATAATGAAAATGTCTGGAGTCCTTATGTTGAAAAAATAAGAATACAAGTGTTCATTGTATTCATAATGTTGATATCCAGAATATTGACTCCTTGCCTAAATATACAATCTTAGTTTTCTGAATAGAAAGAAGGAAATGGAAAAGATAATGGACTAGAAAAAGAGTTTGACATTTTTTTTTAGAGCTAGTCCAGTTCTGAAACAGAACAAGCTTTGGGAAAGTACTTAACACCTTGGAAACTCCATTCCTTAGATGCATTAGAGAGGAGCGACCTAGGGTTGTATGGGGACCAAGACAGGTCATCAAGAAAGGTGGCTCTCTGCTTTAGTTCCCACATGTAGTCCAGCAGCAAGTGTTTTTAGCTCCAGCCTTAAAATATATACTAATCTCCACTCCTATCATGCAGGTCCAGGCCACAATCATATCTTACTTAAGCTATGATAATAACACCAACTAATTTCTCTGCTTCTATCCTTTTCCTGGTACTGTCTATTCACTACTATCAGTAGGCATGATTATTTTAAACCATAAATGAGATGCCATTCTTTCACACAAAACTTTCTAACAGCTTCTTACCACATTGGGAACTCCATTCACATGACCTACAAGGCCCCATAAAATCTGCCTGCTGGCTAGCACCCAACCTTATTTTTGACCCCTCCATCCTTCACTGACTTTGGTCTGGCTTTCCTGCCCACCTTTCTGTCTCTCAAACACACCAATGTGGTCCTGCTTCAAGGACTTTGAACTTGCTATTTCCTCAGTGATTCACAAGGCTCCTCCTTGACCTCATCAAGTCTCTGCTCCAGTGCCAGCTCCTCAGTGAGGCAGACCTTCACCATCCTATAGAAATCTGCAAGTAATAACCCCCAGGCCATGTCCTACTCCCAACATTCACTTAAGCTGTTATACTTTTCTTACCTCTATCAGATGTAAAGAATATTTTTACTTGTTCATTATCCATCCTTCCTACTGGAAGGTAACTCCACAGAGGGAGGGTCTGTCTGTTTTGCTCACTGCTGTAACTGCAATGCCAAGAATAGGGAGCTCAGCAAAGATTCACTGAATGAATAAATAAACAATCAGATGAACCTCAGTGAAACTGCTTGGAAAACTATGAAATATTATGAGCTCTTTGGATATAGGAATCATCTTCATACCCTTAGGGCTGAGCATCTAGTAAGTTTGAAGAATGAACTCATGAATGAAGGCACCAAGTTAAGTATGAAGGATGGAAAGATGGATTCATGAATGAACGAAGTTGTTGTGTTTAAGGATAATCAGGTTAGGCTAGAGCTATATATTTGAATAAAGATATGGGTGACTATTACTAAAGATTTTTTTTAAATTTCCTTTGGCTTTTCTATTGTTAAAAAGATAATTTGTTAATCCTCTCCGTTCTTTCAGCACTAAGTAGAACATTCCTTAGATATCCTGGATTTGTGTCCTTACTTAAGACAAACTGGAGAAAAGCACCCCATTAGATCTGGTTCCCCAGTGAATCAAAAGATTCATACCCTTAGACAAAGACCTATTTGGAAGTGAAAAAGAAAAAGCAAGCAGGAAACATGCGGGGTTTGGAAAAGGAAGGACAAACAGTCATGGAGAGGATAGAATACTGGCCAGTGCTGCACTCCCAGGATTCCCATACAGGCAGTCCTATGATCTTTCATTATTTTACTGCACATGCTTAATATAAACAAAGTATAGCAATACAAGAGCAATATATGATTAAGATGTTTTGTGATATTTTTATAGTAATACTAGATTTTATCTGAATCACTGACATATCAAATACATTAAGTTCAAAGGAGATGAGGAGAGGATGAGTGAAGGTGGGAGGCAGAATATATCCACTCTGTTTAAAACCAGAGAAAGAATTCTTTTTCTTTATAATGAAGATTTTCCTTTAAAAGTCTGTCATATGACAGAGTCAAATGCCTTTATTCTTTTCTAGCTTATGGGTCAATAAAGTGATTAACACCATAGTTTACAGACACTGAAGTATGGTTGTTGCCCCTCACCCAAGTCCTGGATGGAATGCGTTTGCCCGAGCTCACTGTGGCTCTTGGATCAGGCTAGCAAAGTTCTCCGGGCTCTGCCAGCTCTCACCCTCATGCACTTGCTTTAAAATGGATATGAGAAAACCCACTGGATTCAAGAACACCCAAGCAAAACCTGAAGCATAATTTTGAATTAATCTCTTATCCTCCCTCCAAGTTTAATTTGAAGCAGATTCTTCAGTAACGCAAGCTATTTATTTATAACAACACTTGAAATGGATTAAAATATGTATTTCCAAATATAGAATTTCTGATATTTCTTAACTGGATATTAATAGAAATGACTACAGTGTATTATAGTTATGCCATTCAAAAAAGACAAAGAAACGGATGAATTAATACATGTACCATAAACAAAACTGCTACTTGACTGTAAGAATTAGATTTTAATTAGTGGGCCCTTTCTTTAGTTTGTAATTAAGTTTACTGCTTGAAAGAGGTTTCCTATTTAGAGCCCTAATTTCCACACAGAGGGCAAGAAGGCTTTAAATGATTTCAATTTTCAAATGCTGAGTAATGGAGAATTTTTTCAAATTATTCTTTATTTTCATATTTAATAATTTGTTACTTTTGATGAGAATCATCATTTGTCAGTCCTACTGCATTTGCTTTCTTTCCTTTTAGTACACTGGCATGCTTTACAAAAAAAGCAGATTTGTGCCTGAAAAATATCATAGTATCGTTTCCTGTACCTTAATTTTTTTTAGAAGAAAAACCCCCACACATTTTAATTAGAATGGCATTTTATGTGTTTCCTTGATTCTAATTAGTGGTTCAAATAAAATATCCTAATCGTTATTAAACCTAGGTCGAAGCCTCCTTCTCCCTCTCACCAACACACCGAAAAGCCCGTATTATCAGTATCAAGTTTCTTTCACCAGGACAATGGCAATAAGAAATCTTCAACAAGTGTTGGCCTGACCCTTTTTCTTTTACTACAGATCCAGCTGAGCAGCAAAAACTGCTTGAAATTCAGCAATCACATTTCTCACTGTTCCAGAATGACCTATTTCGCACTAGAATGAACCAGTGAATTCATACATATAAATAACTATCTGCAGACGCTGCTTTTCAAACTATGAACAGGAATAAGCAAAAAAAAAAAAAAGTGGGGGTAGCAGTAGTTAAAAATCGCGATTTGACTGAATTGGTATTTTTCAACTGTTTGATATGACAATTAGAAACAAAGCAGGTCTACATAACTTGGCTATCAATGCTACATTTGAAGTCTTAGAAATTGTCAATAAATAATATTCATGATAGTGCAAGCTAAACTATGTTAACTTTTTCTTAAAACATATATCATCATGTTTTCATTATATATTTATTTAAGCTATCTTTTCTAGAGAACCAAGAAAAAACATGTTAACATATTTTTAAGCAGAATATGCCTACACATTAGCTGCAGTATCCTTCGCCCACAAGTATTTATTGAATGCTGCTGTGTACCAGATCTAATATGCTATATCCTGCAAACAGTGTTGTAAGACCTGATCTCTCAGAAAGTTTTCCCCATTCTTACAATCGTACAGTCAGTACATAAGATCATACACACCAGCTTTCTCCACTAGAATATGGGATCATGCTTTATTCCTTTCTATATTCCCAGAGACTAACAAAATCCTATCACATAATGAACTCTCAATGAATATTTGCCAAATGGATTCATTACTCAGTTCTAGCCCTTGAAAAGCTTACAGAAGTTCAGGCAGTGTTGACAGAGAAACTGCTATGTGGCTCACTAAATTAGAGCTCTCTGTCATAAGCCTAGGGCCCTCTCACATGTCTTGAATGGACCAAAAGATTCTGACTTCAGACTTGGATTTTAAATAAATCCAATGCAGGTTAAAGATTTGTTTTACTACTATAACAGTAAAATTTCAATGGATTCTGGAACTTCTACTTCCAGCCATAATGAGAACAGGAACCAGATTCACCCACCTAACTCAGAAAATCACTAAACTAGACAACATTTATAAAACACCAGATATTGAACAACAGGCAATGCAGGAAAGTGATCTCTGAGAGTTGGGAAACAAACAAGTGAGCTCTGCACATCAAAGACTCAGTGCTTAGGAACCTTCCAGATCTTTCTATATTTAAAAACTTGCTTTCAACATATCAAAGAGGATGAAATATAAATTGGGGTAATATATGTGAATCAATCCAATAAAATATATGAGAAATATTGGCAAGTGGAAAGAAAAAAGTACTTCTGAGATGTCTTTCTCAGAGGCAGGAATACTGCTGGAGGACTCTCACAACAGACACTGAGACACCATCAAAAACTGATGAGTCTCTGAGAAATGTCACCTTAAGAGTACCCTCCTCACATTAAAATGATCCAATTCTAGGGATGCCTATTTTAAAATCCTCCTTTCTTGGAGGAAAGGAGGACCTGGAAAGTTTGTCCCCAGAATCTCTATACAACGTGTCCTTCTGCCTTGAAATAATCCCTGAACGCTATACCTGAAATAGCCATTCTAGGAATGTAGCCATGTAAGCTCTTTTTCAGAAAATTGGTTTTACAAAAGAAATAGTATAACAGAATTAAGGCATAAATAATTAAAAAATACACATTTTGATTTCTCTCATTTTTTGGAACTTTTACAAATAGAAGAAGTTTTTAATTATTAATTTATGAGTCATTTAAACAATAATCCTTTATATATCTTTATCAGTTATAGAAACAGACCTGTGGCAATATCTATCTGGATTACACAGCAGCGTTTTACATGATGGTCGTAAAGCTAATCTTTGTTATCTACTATCTATAATAAGTAAACAGAAAACAGCCTCCAGGATTTTATACACCATTTTGTGAATATAACACATTATATTCATATAACAGATTTTACATACTCCAATTCCTAGAACCTTACCATTGTTTATGGATTTAATGTGCATAGTGACAATCTGTTTACAATTCCTAAAGTGCTTTTGATTTGTTAGTATCTTAGTGAACACATTTCATTCAATTCTCTATAAGTTGTTGTCTCTGGTTTCCAAATTACTATAAATCCAGTATGACATCAAGCATAAATCATCATTTATATTAATTGAGTGTCATTGTTATTGAAAGATAATTAGGTACACATCACTAAATGTCTGATGGAAACAAATTAGGCAAGAAAATAATTTTATAGCCAGTAATAAGAAATAAAGTTGTTATATGTTCAGTTGCCCCACAGTCTTTGTTTGTGATGCTGTAGGATACTAAGTGACTTTTATATTCTTATCTGTGGCCATTTGTTTTTCAAACTGTGTATATCAGAAAGACATTCAAATGGGCAAAATTTACCCTGATACTGAATGAAGCACACAAATGCTTGGCACACTGCAAAATGTTTCAAGCTTGGTTGGCTTTTCAATGCCTGAAAAGGGAATTAGAGATAAGCCACTGAATGCTAATCACACTGTTGCATCTACTCGCCACATTTAAATTCTTCAGGTGAACATATTTATCACTGACTTGTGATGCTACATCATTTTTAAATATTGCTCTCAAGCTGCTGGATAGAATTTCATGTCCTAAGTCCAGAAAACCAAGGTAAATGACAAACATGTTGCAGATTTCTTTTCTTACATGGAATATTAACAGAGTGCCTCTAATCCTATATAGAAATGTCATCCAAAAAACACAGCCATTTCAGTACGGTGTGCACTCTTTTAAATGTATACAACAGCACAATCCCCAAGCAACTTTTTAAATGAATGCATCAATCACCTGACAATTGAGCAAATTTAAGACACATTAGGAAAAACTGAGGAATAATTAATTAGCAAATACAAGCCCAGGTGCAATAACCTAATAGAACAGTAAGTGCTCAAGTTATACAAACAAAAATGGTCATCCCTTCAAAGTATCCATGGTAAAATAAGCAAGTTGTTACTTAGGGAAAAAAAACTAAAATAAAAACAGAAGAAGCATGGGCTTTATTCCCTGATTTTGAAACCTAAGTTAGTTATTTAAATGTGAGAATTTAGTGTGTGTGTATGTTGAAAATATATGTATAGTAAATTAATTTTTTTCTTTAAAATGCACATACTATCATATATATAAACATTGCCTTAATTTCTAGAACTGGCCTCAGTTTTTAGACTCATTTCTATGT
Organism: Vicugna pacos; assembly: GCF_048564905.1. Lineage (NCBI taxonomy): Eukaryota > Metazoa > Chordata > Mammalia > Artiodactyla > Camelidae > Vicugna > Vicugna pacos. The sequence goes on along the minus strand of NC_132989.1, from coordinate 46,778,142 downwards.
AAATGCCATAAGTATGGTGGGAACTCGGGTGAACTGGAAAACACAGGCCCACCCAGAGGTGGTAGCCAATATTCAGCTCAAGCTGTTGGAGGAGAAGTGGGAAAGCAGACACAGTATTTCCACATCTTCCAATTTTTCTGGAAAAAAGAAAATCTCCCAATTTTTAAATTTTTGCAACTAATTCAATGTTGAAAAGTTATTCCTTTGAGTAGTTTTACAAAATGCCCCATATAGGATAAAGAAGATATGGTATATGTGTGTGTGTAAGTGTGTGTGTGTGTGTGTGTGTAATGGATAATTACTCAGCCATAAAAAGAATAAAATAATGCCATTTGCAGCAACATGGATGGACTTAGAGATTATCACACTAAGTAAAGTAAGTCAGAGAAAGACAAATATCATATGATATCACTTATATGCAAAATCTGAAAAAAGATACAAATTGTATTTACAAACCAGAATAGACTCATGGACATAGAAAACAAACCTGGTTACCAAAGGGGAAAATTGGGGGAGGGATAAAGTAGGAGTTTTGGATAACAGATACACACTACTATGTATAAAATAGATAAGCAACAAGGACCTACTGTATAGCATAGGGAACTATATTCAATTTCTTATAATAACCAATAATGGAAAAGAATATGAAAGCATATGTATATGTACGTATATATATGTATAACTAAATCACTTTGCTGTACAGCTGAAACTAACATTGCAAATCAACTATACTTCAGTGTCCCATATATACAGACCATGTCAGTAATGAGCAACAGAGCAAGATGAAAAGGAGCAATTAGAGCCATAAGAGACAGAGAGAAGGTCCCAAGATAGCATCTTATCTGGCCCCCTGCCTTCTGACAGGTAAGATATTTGTCTAGTTGCTGAGGCAACTAAATCTCAGAGAGATTAAAATGAACTTGTTCACTATCACATGGAAATTAAATAACATAACACAGGTTGATTACTTTCCACAACTGTTTTTTGTTTGTTTTTAAGCTAAATAACTATTGGCTTAGAAATTTTACTGAGTAAGTACTGGATTGAGAATAAAAAAACAAAAAGATATAAAAGAAATTTTGAAATGAAGTTGACAGTGAACAAAATCTCCCTAGAAAGAATGTAGTAAACCAGAAAGATAACAGAAAGAAATGAAAGAAGTTCTGAAGTCAAGGAAGCATATAATACAGAATACAATAAGGCCCTCGGCCTGATATCACAAAATGACTCCAGAAGGGAGGTCTTGAAGAAAGACAGGGAAGCAAAACAGGAAGTGAGTGCCAAACCAAGTCAGGCAATGAGAGATTAACAATAATCTACAAAGGGATAAAGAATATCATCAATACAAATTGGATAATTAAAAATAGTAAAAATAAATAAATAAAGGTTAAGATAAAGAATAATGGGATAAAAAAATTGCATGACATTTTTCAAGAAAGTTATGGGCATAAAGAAACCTTATCACTCTAAAAAGTGACTGAGACAGATCCACCCTGGAATGAACACCTAGGTTTTCAATTCCCAGTGTGGGCAACACCCCTGAAGCCTCAGCTTCAGTCGGGTTGGGGTGGTGATTCTCTGCACTTTGTCAGGTAAGTGACCCTGCAACCCCAAAGAGGGATGGGAGGCACACAAAAATAATAAAGTGGATCAAAACAATCATCTGTATACATTTGCTAGGGTTAAGAATGTTTTGTTTGATATTTAGGGTATTTGAAACATTTAAGAGAATCTGACACAGCAGGAAATCTGGTATTTTAGGCTTGTGATGTTTATTTAAAATATTTAAAAGAAGTTGACGAATAGTTGACTAATAAAACTTGAGATTTTAACTTGAAATATTTAAGGATAGTTTAACTGACTAAGTTTACACAGTGTTTGAAACTGATTGACATTAGGTTTTCAATTTGTAAGTTGTGTTTATGTGTTCAAGAAGATTTCTGTAAGGTTTTCTTGCTAAAAGTTTAAAGCGTTTTAGAAAATTAAGTATATTGGGGGTTGTAGCTTGAATTGTCTAAAGGACTTTAATTAATCAAGTTTGAAAATGGTATGAAATATTTAGGAGAATTTAGTCTGTCAAGTTTATAAGCTAATTGATTATTAATCAAGGAACAAATTAAAGTGAGTGTTTAAATATAACCTAAAATTACTAGCTTTAAAAATGACAAGATTTTATATTCAATACCCTATAATAGCCTATAATGAAAAAGAATATGAAAAGGAAAAAAATATATACATATGTATAACTGAATCACTATGCTGTTCACCAGAAATTAACATAACACTGTAAATTGGTCATACTTCAATAAATAAATAAATAAAGCCAATGAATGAATTTTTAAAAAATGACAAGGTTTGTAAATAGACCTTAAAGGTTTATAAAAACTCAGCTTTAAGATTGTAAACTTAAAAAAAATGAGTATTAATTAAAAACACAAGGAAATGTGAGTATTCCTTTCAAATATAAAAGATCTTCAAAGATGAAAAGCCCAATGACTATGGAGTTGACATTAATTTCTCCAATCAAGAAGGCTTTCTTTTGCAATACCTTGACATAATAGGTATTATGTCAAGTAATAGGTATTCCATGAAGAAAACGGGGCTGTAGTTGGGGAAAAAAAAAAAAAAAAAGCTCGGGAAGGAGCTACTAACTACATCCCCTTCTTGGAAATTTCTAGTGTGTGTATATTATTAAAGGTTTGAGAAGCCTTGCAATAAAGAAATGTTTCACTTTTTTTTCTTTTTGAATATAGGAATTTATTTAAGGCTTATTAACATCTGCAGAATTGCAGAAGATGCTCCATGGAACATACTTTGGGAAACTCCACATTACATACTTGTGGAATACTCCCTTAAGAACTCTTCTTTGTTACGATGCTGCACCAGAAAGAATGAAAAATCAGTTATAGGGAATCTGTTTCCATTATTTGTTAGTATCACACAACAGTTGGCAGGTAGGCAGCCTCAACGAAATGGATAGTCTGGCTCACGAGATGTTCATGTATTCTCAGAGTCCAAAACCACTGTTTATGCTTTGCTGAGGATTTCTTTAATCCCCATCCATATACATAATTTCCACTACTACCTATACTTGATGGCTCCTAACTCTTTATCTGCAGTATTGACTTCCATCTTAAGATTCAGACCAAATTTTCTAGGTACCTAAGAGACATCTCTGCTTGGGTAACCAATTTAAACTTCAAATTCAACATGTCCAAAACTGAGTTCATTCTTTGCCACCCCAAATCTGTTCATACTTCAATTTTCCAAAATTTAGTAACAGCATCCCAACTACTCAGATGCCTAAGCCAAAAACTAAAGTAAATCTGAGTCCCTCATCTCCCTCAGCCTTTATATCACTAAGACCTATACACATCCTTAATGACTCTCAACTTCATCCTTTCCTTTCCATTCTGCTTTTCACTACTGATGTTCAGGATGTCATAATTTTTCCAGACCACTGCAATAGTCTTCTATTAGGTTGCTCTGCTCCTGATCTCCCTGTAATCCACTGTATGTGGCTGAGGTTTTTTGTTTGTTTTTCAGTATAAAACATTTAATACCTTCCCATCATCTATATATGACAATTTCCTAAATTCTTAGCATGATATCCATGGAACCTCATACTATTTACCTCTCTAAACCCCTCCCTCACTATGGCCTCCGCACTTTCCCTGTGTTTTAGACACCTCTAACTTCTTGCACTTCCTAGTATAAGCCATGACCCCTCAAATCTCTCTATAAACTATGTTGTTTTCTCAATTTGGAATGCCTTTACTGTTCTCTTCTTCCAAAAACTAACTCATCCATTAAGATTCAAGTGAAATGTCACCTTCTCCAGGGAGCCTCCCCACTACTTCCCTTCCTGTGCTGAGTCACTGCACTTTATTCATAACACACAAAAGGCACTCATTTCAAATCACTGCAATTATTTGCTTTATACAGTTGTCTTGCTCACTATGATTGAGGTGGCATGCATTATTTTCTAATTTTTTCTTTTAATTTCAATTCTCTAGTAGTGTACTTAAATTAAGTCAATACTTCTTAAAATAAAATTTTAAAATCCAGAGTTTGTAACTTGACCATTTCCTTCCTTGCCTTATTCCAACCCTCTCAGAAACTCCAGCAGAAATAAATGCCCATCTCACACCCTTGTCTTCTCACACAAGTGATATTTTTTTCCAACGGTAAGCCATAAATGTTCCCTTCTGTCTTCCACAACCAAGCACAAAATATACTGAAGTTTCAAATATCTTAATTTTAACATAGTCTCTTTTGGTCACAAATCCACATGCCTGAAGGATGTGAGAATCTGAAGGGCCTGGGCTGATTCTGCTGACAGCATCAGAGACCTCAGTCTCTCTTCCTCTAGGGAGAATATTGATTCAATTCAACAAATATTTACTGAGAAATCACTAACGTAAAAGTCACCCGGTTAGGAGAGATGCAGTCCCACTAGGAAGATAACAGTTTTCCCCTACCTGGCAAAAACGACTCATGACAGCTAGCCTTCCATTCATTTGGACTCTATTTAAACACCCTAGGACTTAACAGTACATTTTACTATCTACGAGAAATCTTTCCTAGTCATTTTCTGTGATTTGTTCTTTGTGTTTAAATATAACTTAGGCATTCGGTTAGAACACAGTATATAACGTTTTATTTGTTAATACATTTCCTTCTTCCTGTTTCTCAACTTCTCCATGGCTCCAGTTTTTTCCTTCCCTTGGGAGCGGGAGCACTGCTTCCTGTTTTATTTCTGTTGCTGCTGATAGAACCTAGTGCAGTGCTCTGCATACATTACAAACTCAAAACCCACATGGTCTCTAAAAGGCAATACTCCAAGATGATAATTTCCTGATTCATGTATTAATATCTTTCATCTAACAATTCATTGAGTTAACCCACTTTTTGTAACCAAGTTACTAGAAAGTCAGGCTCAGATAAAAGCAAAAGAGGATGTCAGTACCTCATTAAAAATATAAATAAATGTGAGAGAATATGCCATTCCGATAGCCTCTTATCACTCTTGTTAAGTGCCCAGGGTGAGGACTGCAGAGGGTCAGCTGGGAAGCTCCCACCTGACCCTGGCGTGGATAATCATGTCCCGAGGTTGTGCAAGGGGAATGCCACTAGTCCCAAATCAACAAGCTCATTCTATTCATAGCCTGGAATAAATTAGGCACTTCAGGGAATGGAAACTGCTGTTCTCCCCAGGAGGAACCAGGGCTATATGAGCAGGTCAGTGTACCTGCCTTGGGCATGTCAGGTGCCCAGCCAGCTGTGAAGTTCTTCCTAGCCCAGCTCAGTTGGAAGCAGCATAATAGGGCCCATTGTTAACACTGAGAAAATCAGGAGCCTCAACTTGAGCAAGAATGTATTTCCCATCTTTCCAAAACTCAATGAAGAAAGTTCTGGAATGCAGACCTTTAGAATCAGTGAAATTGTAGCATTCCTATTTTTGTCAGAAAATAAAATAAGTATATCTAATATTTTATTGAGGAATTGGCTATATAGGAACTTGTTACATGAATTACACACTTTGCAGAAGTGTCTATGTAATGAAAACGTGAGCCAGCATGGTCTACTCATCTTAGATTTATTTAGTCACCCTACATTACAACAATAACAATTCCTCATCATTTCTCTATGTTTTCAAATAATTCTGGAGAAGAAGATTTAATAAAAATTAACCTGTGACTGGATTTCCATGGCATAGAACTTAAAGGAATTCAGAATGTGGCCCACACGTAGCGGTGGCTGACGGGTCGCCCACTGGCTCCAGGCACAGCTTGATCAAGCCCTGGACTTGGCCTTGCTTCATACTGTTCATTCACCATTGAGCTGCTGCAGTGTTAACATATGCTGCATTTGTGCTATTAGTGTTGTCTTTACAATTAACATTCATCTACTCTTTGTCCCATTATAAAAGCCAAGTGCTAGGTGAAGGGAAATTTTACTTGAGAGCTGCACCTTAACTTCTTTACGAGGAATAAAAACTCCCTCTGAAAAGGAGGAGGACAGAAAGTTTCCCTCTTCCATCTCCTTAGCCTTTTGGAACAAAGAGGTTAGTCCAAAAGCTAAATAAAACTAGTTTAAATCAATCAGATAGCAAACCATGACTCATTATCCAAATTTGTTGAAAAAGGTGGCTTATATCAAGATGGAAGTTCTATGAACAACCCTGTTGTGTTTAATCCCACCTTTCTAAAGAGATGGTGTTTCAGATTTAACCACTGCTATAATAACTAAGGTATTTTATGGAAGAAAATAAAGTCATTTTAACTGCCATGACATAGGCAAAGAAGACCTCTGTGTACTGAATGTGTATATGTATGTTATTAATAATTATGATCATTAAGTTCTGATATCATGGAGAAAAAAAAACTTACTACTTTATTGTCTGATCCAAAAGTTTCACTGGTGCATCTTTGGTGCCTAGAACAGTGCCTGGCAGCACAGTAGGTCTTTGAATATTGACTGATTGACAGAATGAATGAGTCTATATTTTTCACCATGTTTATTATTTCTGTATATTAATCAAAAGCTCAAAAGAATAAAGAGGTTTCCAATTTAGTCCAGCACCATTAAATAATTTCTAAATGAACTGGCTACAGCATTAAGAAAATTTTAGTTTTTTGGCAATGGAATATATAAAATGATGATAGACTGACATATACATATGCTCTCCCACATATGCAAAGGCTGAACAAAAAGGGAAAAGAAGAAACATTTCTAAGTTTAACAGAATGATCTTATGCATATTTTAATATAACTGTTCATTATACAAAAGACAATGGCTACATAAATCCAATGGACACAAAAATGTGGTTATAATTAAAATGTTTTCTTCATCTCATTTTTAAAGAGATTGAAAAGTGACACTTTATTACCCTGTATTTCTATATTCTAACCTAAACATTTCACATGTTACTTGGATAAGTAATACTCTAATTCCATGCACTGGAAGAGGGTGGAATCAAATTAATACATACTAAAACATCTTTGAAGGGTAATGAAATATTATTCTCCAAATTACAAGTCAAATGTTGATAATGTATTTGGCCTGCAGAATGAAAATACCAATGATAGCAATAGCAAACCTTATAAAGGGCTTATGATGTACCAAGTGGCACTACCTATAAAATACTTAGGTAATTTTATATAATTTGTGTAACTTCTAAAATAAAATACCAATATACATACATATACAAACACACACAAAAACACATATATTTGATCCTCACAAAAATCCTATGAGGTATGTAAGGTGTATACCATCATTTTCACTACAAACATGAGGAAACTGAGGCACATAGAAGTGAAATAATTTGCTAATAAGTCATATAACTAGTAAGTAAAAAAGCCAGTATTCACATTCAGACCATCTGGCCCCTGTGTTCATGTTCTTAAACACTATGCTATATTTTATCCAGAAACAGATTTTAATTTTTTGTGAAAGTATCATAAATTAAGTGCATTGTTAGAAAATGTAAAGATAAGTACTTGCAGGGTCTCTAATAAATCCACTTAGGAATTTCCCTTAAAATGTGCACCAACTTGGTATTACCACAAATGGGAGGCATATGCATTCAGGAGGAAAGAAACAGAAATAACCTATAGGGAGAGGTATCTAAAATTAGAAAATCAACAGTATAGGATTTAAAGCTATATGCCAATTCCATATAAAAACAAGACCTTTGAGTACCACATACTCAAAGTCAGTGAGGCTAACACAAATGACTCTCAGTGGTGTCTAGTACATTACTTGTCGGCAAAAGGCTTTATGGAAGATGCCCAGGAGGAGCTGCCCAGACAGCACTAACCCAGCTTCTTCCCATGGTGTGCTCTCATTCTTCCAGCCTTTCAGAGAAGCATGTGCAGGGCAACAGCAAGCTCCCACGGTTACGCCTGATTATTGGCGGGGCTATCACACTCACTAGCCTAACACTTCGTTCACTAGGGCATCTGCTTCTAAGACTGCCAACACACGACCTTAATCTGGGCTGTGGGATACCAGCATTATTATTTCTCATCTTCTAGTCTGATTTTTACTATTTATTCTTTTGCTGCATATACGATTTCCTACTTCATCACACTGGACCTTTAGGAAAAGGGTGTTTTTGCTGTGGTGCTGCTTGTTGTGTACATGTGCTTGGTCGAGGTTTGTGGGTTTTTTTTTTAACTGCCAACACAGTGGCAAAACCTTCCAAAGGAAAGTCAAGTTTTATGTAGAAATTATTCAAATATCTCTATTTTTAATACAGCTTTCTCCTGGGAGAAGTGCATTAGTCTGTTAATTTCTCTTACCCTTCTCTCTTTTTTTTTTCCCTCAGCAAAGGCAAAGCTCCAAAAGTAATATCAGACACTCTTAAAAATAATTGAGGGAGGCTTCCTAAAGATCAGCAATCACGTGTGTATGCCGATTACTAAAGACAGACCTTAAAATCAACATCACTATGGGCACTGAAACATATTCAGCTACTATCTTTACATTTCCTTTGATAACTTTAATGTAAACAAATTACATTCTGGTGTTTCTGTAGTATTGAAGTTTTAGTAAAGACATATCACTGAATCTTTTCCTTGGAGCTTACTTTCTAGAATGAAAGAAAAAAACATCAGTCTGAATGAGAGCAAAACCAAGTTTCAACCTATTTCAGCACACCTCAAACTGTCGTCTCATTGTCACCTTTCATTAGCTGATGCTCCCTATTCGTCTGTCTCTCCACATACCAATCAGGAAAAATAAATCACTGCAAAACATAGGATTTCCTAGATCCTGCTATTGGGTAGAGGAGAAGCAAAACCAAGAACCTGTACTTTGAAATGGCCAGTCAAAATCAGTATCTTCACATAAAAAACACATTACACTATTCTTAGAAGAAGCCGCTCAAAATGAATCCAAATTCCTGTGTACCTCAGTCTATGAGTTCCCCTCCTAAGGTCCAATGACAGAGCACTTACCAACTGGTACTCTCTTTGAAACTATATTAAAGCATGCACTAAGTCTGAGTCAGTGACTGGCAATTTATTTGAGGTAAAGAATCCCTTCACATCCGTGATGTTAACATTACTAAACCGCCTTAACAAAGTAAGATAAACATTAGATTTCTTATGCTTACTTTAGTCTATAGTTTTAAAAGTTTGGCCAACTTCACCAAATAAGTCTTACAAATTTCTCTTAAAGCTTGTAAATTTCAGGTCATCCAGAGGTTAAGTTAAGCTGATAAGGAAAAATGTATTTATATTCCTGAAATAAATACATATTAATCATGACAATTTCCTTGGATATGAGATATGTCAGAAAATAGCCAAAGTGATGGAGGAAAAATTAATTTTGGTCCAATTCATGTAAATTTCTAGGTCTTTGACCTTGGTATATTTCTTAACTCCTCTGGGCCTCAGTTTCTTCATATGTAAAATAAGAAGGCTGGCCCGGATAAACTATGGTTCTTTAAAAATTTTAAACTCCGAAACTTAAGCAAATTTATCTGAGTTTTAAAGGACAAACATAATTACAGGTACTTAGGCCCTGGAAAGACTAAATTGGCCTATTACAACAGTATGCAAGTGTACTGGAAACACTGCACTTTGGCTCAAAATGTGATTCTACTTTAATAAGAGTGCTACCCAGCTAGTAAGCAAATACCTGTACATTGAAAATATTTTTACAGCAAGCATAAACAGTTTGACAGTAATTTGTATCATTCTCACGGGAAAATAACTTCTCCAATCTCATCTTTCTAGTCTATGTAGCAGTGCCAATTTATAGGCATATAAAATTCGAAATCTCTTCTGTGCATCAATTATAACTTACGCAGCTCCCTGAGCAGCATTTAAAAAGCAGAGAAGTGCAAACAATATTCTGCTTGCTGACATAGTAAAAAATTTAGCTAACATAGCTTTAGAACTTCACAATTTAACTGCAATCAAATATCCCCTTTTCGAGAACAGAAAACGACTAGGGCAATATCCTAAGTATAAAATTCCACATCCAACTAAATCATTCCTGAAATTATCTAACTAATTACCCAAGGAAAAGGGATATAGGTTGGAAATACTATTTTCTTTGTTACCAATGTACTAGGAGCTATAAAACCCTACATTTTATTTTTTTAAAAAAGGAATGCATTTTAAATCACAGATGTAATATCTACTTGACACATTAAGAAAAAACGTAAAGCATCTTAAACATTAAATCCTTTATCTATTTGTACTATACAGAAAGATAACAAGATTAATGTACATAAAATAAACTTAATGAACTTGAAAGTTTAGTGAGAGTTCCAGAAAAATAAATAAAAGTAGGTCAGGGACAAAACTAAACAAAATTGAAAAAGACTTAAACATCAATTAGAATTTAACTTAGACAGATGTAAGACTTCTTGAATGAGATACTCAGAATTTATATCCATATCTATGAGTAACTATAAGAGTCTTGGGGAGGGGAGTAGGTAATAGAATTTTATGAAACTTTTTTAAAATGGCAGACAGTTTCGACCAATGGTGATAGCTTTGGTTGGCTATGCCAATGGGTATTTTGGCTGATATTTGCATATAATTTTCATTGTGTAACCAGAACTATGTTACAGTTTGTGTGTGGGAGGGAGGGGATCCTTTTTAAGCTGGATGAGCTTATGGTATTATCATATCATAATATCATATCATAATATCCAACCCCAGAAAGAACTAGAAAACCTTTGCTTAATCCGTATATGTTCTTCCATTTTTACCTGAGAAATGCAACCAAGTGAAACACAACACCTGTATAGTCTCATAGTCCAAAGAGCCCAAAATAGTCAACAAACATTCTGAAAGCCCACAAGTGTAAAAATCCTATTTCTCAACTCCTTAATTTTAGATTGCTCTGATGGAATGGGGCTTTTCAGAATTTTCTCTAGAGCAATCATGTACAGTTATGAGAGGTGCAGAGGTAAGGAGTTTCTGGTCAGCTGTAGACCAGAGATAGTCCTAGAGTACACTGTTAATAGCACATGGCTTAACTAAAATAGAGAACATAATTTAGCCTCTAAGTTGATCAGTTTAAAAATCAAGTAGAAAAAAAAATGGGCCCTAGGTTAGAACCTGGCATATGAGATATCAGCCCAAGTGCACATTTTCTCAGAAACTATTTTGGAGGTTTTATAGGTAAAACTAGATAAATTTCACTTACTTCTCTATCTTTTCATTAAGATTCAGTTTCTTTTGTTAAACCACTAAGCATTTTTTAAAAATCTATTTTGCTAAAGTAATAAACCTGAAAATTCTACCTAATTCAAATTAGACTATTTTTACTTTAGATTAAAATTGATTTTATTAACATTCTAGACAGTGAAGACCCTACAAGAAACTGTCAGTTTGTATTTTTACCATAGTCATAGTTTTATTTTATATATATGTGTATATATCATTAATTCTTAGAGCAAACATATAGCATGGGTCAGCTGAAGGCCTATATTCTTGAAAAAGGAGACACAAAAAAGCTTACTGTCTTTAAAGCTATCAAGGCATAATATTTTAGAGAACCAAATTTAGTCTATTCCTTAGCTCACTAAAAGACACAATTAGAGAAAAAAAAGTCAGCGGTCACTGAAGAGAATATTACAAACGTCACACAGATTCCATTCCATTCCATTCCATTCCACACCAGAAGCCTTTGGGTGCCTAAAATCTTCAAATCAATACAATTTTAGTCCTGTCTTTGCTTCTCTGTACTATGCTTTGTTGTTGTTGTTGTAGTTGGGCTTTTGCCATTAGGAATAAGGAGAAAGATAAAAAATTTATGGAGTCATTTTTGGCTAAGAAAGTAATTATAAATTTGGAAGATTCATACATTTATGTCTTCATAGGAGTAGCTTTCAAATTGTCTATCATCCTCACTACATCTCAAATTGAGGCTATGATGAGTCCACAGCGATAAATTTGGATACTCAGTTACAAAGATGACTAATAAAGTGCTGTCATTGTCCTGTCCACAACACACTATGAAGGAAAACAGTGTAGAAAAGCAGGCACAAGAGGGTTGTGTATCTTGATTTCCTTTTCAAAACTGCCATCAAAGCTTGCTCTACTCATATAAGTAAAATGCAGAGTCAGCAGAACTAAGAGGGCTTTGGGTTTCAAAGGTTATTGACACACAATGCTCGTTCCCCTGGAGAAAGAGAGATGCTTAGTGTTCGGAAGATGATGAGCAAAGAGGTGCTTAGAAACATAAGAAACTGGGAAAGAGAAAATTATATAGCAGGCTATTGTTTAAAGAAAAAAAAAACAAATCAAAACATTATTTAATAGGTTTTTAAAATTCTATGTCAAAAAACTATGTGTAGTATAATACGAACTAAATATCACAGTTTTCAGCGTTTTTAAAAATCTTCTTCTCTAATGCCAATTCCTTTCAATGGAATCAATCTAATAAAAAAAATAAGCATGGGGATTAAAAACTGATTTTTAAATATGCTATGTATAAATTCATCCAAACATTGAAAAAGGTTTGAGTAATAAGCCCACCTGAGATTTTTAAATCAGAACTGCAACTTTCCATGAAACAGTATTTTTTTTCTGCTTTCTCCACTTATTTACCATTAAGAATTTCTCCATAACCTTCCATTAACTAGAAAATCTAATCATCATCCAGTGGTAATTTTTTGCTTTCACTGGATATTTTGTCTGTTTTGTACGTTTAGAGTTTTCTGCTCTTCATTTTTGGTGTTGTTTTCTCTAATGCTAACATTCAGTTGCACTACTGGAAATCCTTTAGTCAACTAGCCTGAGTCAGCTTCAGTGCTAAAAATACTATTACAGCTAGAAGGAAGGCCATGAAATAGATGAAAAGTGAAAGGGTTAATATACCGACAATAATATATTTACCTTACTATACCATGCCCTGGGCACACAGAAACCCTATGATAAAAACAACAACCAAGAAAGCTTCCTTTAACACAACACTTCTGATGACTTGTCATAATAGCTGATTAAATTACCAAAATCAACAAGAGTCTACAAAGGAGAGTTAAAAATTATGTGAAGACCCATAGCACAATTTTTTTCAAGCACTTTAAAATTTTAATGAGATATAGATTGTGTAACACTAGCTACAGAAAGCAACTGGGATACACCGGGGAGTACAGCTACCAACGTATATTTCTGCAGATAATGCCAACTGTAAGGAAAATAATTTTTTCAATATTATATATAATTTCAGCAGAAGCATCTGGATATTTAAATATTTGCAGTATAAAAACAAGCTCAACCAAGTTCAATTATTACATTTATGTTCATAGTATTGTAGAACTTCGTTTCCCCATCTAGCTATTTAAATGGAATTTCCTGGTTGATTTGATTTTTAAGTAGATGTGCTACCAACTGCTACTGAGAATTGCATTCTCAGAGAATTGCATCAAACAGACAGACTTAAAAATGCACTCTAGTCTTTACTGTTGGCAGAAAATCTGAGTTTAAGTATTTTCTTTTAACTGTAAGCAATCAATCTTCCTATACTGCATCCTCACAGAGCACGAGTTAAGAAAGAGAAAACCAAAAGAAAGGGTCTTTTAGCACTGTCTTTCCATGAAGCAGGATTTTACCAATTTGTTCTGTGGTTGTATAGGCTGTCAGGTATTATGAAATCAATGCAATGTATTCACTAGTTGTCAGTCACAGGATGACAGTATTGTAAATTAAGGGGATGCATCTTCAAGCAGAGTTGCATACACATATTTCTAAGGAATCCATTTGCAGTCTGATTTATGCTCTTAAAATAGACAATCTACCACTATCTGTTGAAAAGTCTCACAGGTATGAAATTGACTAATTGAGTATCATTTTCCTTTATAATCAAGGTAGGCTCCCATTTAGCTTCAATCACTTTGCAGTTTTAACCTTAATATTTTCTATACAGTGAAAAGAAGTCAAAAGACTTCACGAATAGTTTTGAATAACAATACTTATTTAAATATATCTCTACTGAGATGAAAATTACTGAATAAAAATGTCACGGTAGTTGCATAACTTCTGAAAATATATTAATAGCATTCCTTAAAGCAGTAATTCATTATCATGATAGATTGCTAAAATCTATTCTAAAACCTAACTAGAACAAAGATTTTTCAAAATAAATGAAAGTGATTATTGGCTGGTACACTAGGATCTTTTAAATTTTAAATAATATTAAATTACCATTTTTTTATTAAATTACCATTTTTTTGGATAGATTTTTTAAGAGACTGTCACATAGTCTTTTATCTAAATAAACAATGCCTTTTATTCACATAGCTTATAAATCTAATAATTTAATAAAAATGACCAATGTAAGAATCAACACAAGCTCTGTTAAGTCTATGTAAACAATTCTATTTTTCATAATTTTTAAAATTAAAATAACATTTCAATAGCAGAAAAATTATTTTAAAGGAAGGATAATTATACATAAACTATTTGAATTTTTCATGTTCCCTTTCAGACTTTGTCATACATTTTTATATAATCATGAACATGTAGCAAATATAACTGACTTACTTTTAATATATAATTTTAATTATAGGTGAGAAAAGAAACATTAAAAAGGTTTTGTAAAGTCAAAACTGAGACTTGGAATAGGAAAGAAATGAGAGGAAGGAAAATTTCTCTCTCTCATATACACATGTGAAATTGCCATTCTAATGTAAGAATCACAAACCTTAAAATCGGCAGAAAATCAAGAAGCTATAGGTGGGAGTGGAAAAGAAAAAGAATGTTCATAAATATTTGGATATAGTCATATAATTTTGGGGGATGCCCTAAACTACAATGAAATGATTATGTGTAATGTCATTATTAGGCCTATGGATGGGTTGTCAAGGGATGAGATCACATGTGGATTCCATGTATATGGATAAGGAACAAAATGCTATCTGTTCAAGATTTTACTCTAGGTGGTAAAATGTAAAAACCTAGAACAAGTTCATTGGTGAAGACTGCTTTTCTGCATGCTGAAAATTTCTCCAAACAATTATTTTCTATTGCTGCCTTACAAGCACATTTATCAATTTCTAAGGCTTAAATTGTTAAATAAAGTCCACTTTAACATCCTACTATTTTTTTTTAACTTTATATAGACTGTCAATTGTATTCCAACTACAAAATAAGATTTATGCGCTCAAAGACGGCCACAACCATGTTAGCCAGGCATGCTGAGGAGGAGAGCTCTTACACATTCAATTAATAGCTCCATGTTGCTGTGACCCAACCTGAAAGACTGACTTTAAAGTTACAGTCCTCTTTTTGAATATATTTCTCATTTAGATTTTGTTTTCAAAAAGTGAAGGTAAGTAGAATAAGTAATATTTTTTCACCATTCCGGATATTTTAAGTCTTTTTAAACCTTCAAATTTTGGCAAAACAGCCAAACTCCAGTGACATACTATCCACATAAATCTCTCTGCAGTTCTTGACTCTGTTACTGAAATAACATATGTCAAGCGAGAATAGGAACAATTTTGCAGGTTTAGATCTTCACCTGTTTTATGTCTATTCTGACACAAACTTCTTGGTTCAGGTTGTTTCTGACACTGGTAAATTATCATTTCCTGGTTACATTAAAAGGTTCTTTGAGCATCTAATGAATCTTAAATAATAGATGTGTTTCCTTCACTATTCGCCATTGGAAGTTCTGAATTCTATTATAAATAAATCCATGACTATTTGGTAATAATATTTTGCTTTAAGAGTGATTTGTGAAAGATTTGCAAGCAGCCCCAAAATTCAGGTATCAAAATCACAAATGAAGAGACCCCCACGAGTCTTCATTAATAGGATGACTATAAATGATTTAAAATTGTGGTGAGGCAGATGCTCCTATGGAAAGAAAATTTACATGGGCATTATTGGTTTTAATAATGAGAATCCACACCTTTGAAGGAAAATCCTAATAAAACATTCCATTAGGAAAAAAAGTGGAGGGAGAGGGTATCCTCCTTACAAGCTAATCACCACTGTGAATTTCCTTATATTCTCAGAGCAGCAAGAGACTACAATTTCATGAAAATATAAATCCTTACTACAGAGGGAATTTAGAACACTGACTGGTTAGTAAAAAAGAAATAATGTTACAGTATTTGTTATAATTATGAATGCTAATTATTATATAGCTATCATAATTATGGTTCCATTATAACCTCTAATTTTCTCCTATAATATCTAAAATTATCTCAATAAATGTCAAGGCTGAATTTTAGAAATTTTTTTCATGAAATCATTTTAGTTATTTGGAGTCACTGGCACACACATTTACACATACAATCATACCCAAACTAGTATTCTACTAGAAGGATAACGTATGTTTTTCCAAAGAGAATTATTTTATATTAACTTTTGACTGAAGGTAGCCTCTTTTAAGAAATGTAGAGGTGTAACACAATTTACACACAGCTCTGAAAATTCAAAATTATCTCACATACAGTTAACAATAATCAATATAGACTGAAATCTGTGTACTGTTATTATTAAAGTTAGATACAAAACAGTGAAAGACCCTAATTAATTAATACACTAATGTTTACTCCTTATTAATGGATATTAATCAAAATTAACAATTTACCTGGGAATATTATTTGTGTGTGTTCTTCATAAATGAACATACTTTTGTGCTTCATATAATATGTTGTGTTTATAACAAATATTCAGGAGCTATATAAATAATGTTTTTTCTTTAAGAATTACTTCAGAGGGAGTTCATTTTTTAAGTGATTTGATTGGCAAGGTTAAGAAGTTGACATTTCAGTAGCCTTTCATTCAGATAAACAATGATTTACCAAATACATTTACACTCATTATTACTTCATTTTAACAAACACTTTATTTAACTATTTAACAATAATGGTCTTTCAGTATGAAAAGTAATCTGATTCCCCAGGGCATCCTGCATAAACATCACCAAAAACCATTTCAGTTTACTTTGTTGGACCTCACCCACATGCCTTAATTCCAAATAGGAATATAACATCTCCATTGGGATGTCTTGGATTAGTCTACCTCAAACTCAGCACTTAAACATGGAACCAAAAGAAAGGAATATCGTATGCACAAAGAGGTTGCCTGCAGTATTGTTAGCAGTGGGAAAAACTAGAAATAACTTTAATAAATTTTCCCTTCAAAGAGGGAAATGTAAATGATGAAGTACACTGTGGTAAATATCCCCTCAGACACATTTGGCAGCAGTCTAGTCATGAATATGATCACTCTGAAGATGCCAGAGGAACATGGAGGCAAGCACTGGTGAAACTGTACAAGCACTAGGATTACAATTTAAAAAGCACAATTAAAAAAGAGTTGGGGGAAAACATTAAAAACTATGAAATTTTTCAAGAAACTTATTTTCCCATAAACTATCTCCTCTCTGAATTATCCTCTTTCTGTCTGTCCATGTCTAAAATCTTTTACATTAAGTTTGGTTCTTTCTTTGAGGTCATCAGCTAGTACTATGCCTCGGGGAAGTGGCCACTACTTAGATCTGAGTACACTATATTTTAATATGTCATAATAGTTTGTTTTCAATTCTGCCAATTTAGTCTTATTTACTAATAGCAATAATAAGTTATTTGAAATTACAAGAGAAATCTAAGTTTCTATTTTATTCCTTCATCCATTCATTTTTTTCATGTTACACATTCATTCAGAGTACAAATGAACAGCCCATTCTGGAGAATGAATTTTAAGTTCCCTGAGGGCGGTGCCAGCCACAGTATCAGGAATCCAGACAGCATGCAGAGATTTGTTGGAAGAAGGAAGAAAGAAAGAAATGGAGGGGTGAGAGGAAAGGAAGGCAAAGGGAGTGGTCTATGCAGCAAGTGAAAGGGAAAGAAAAGGAAGAGCAAAAGAAGAAAGAAGAAAAGAGAGATAAAATGCTTGGGTTTTGGAGTTAAACACCTCAGCCTGAATTCTGCCTACTCTCACTAAGCGGAAATCTTGAATTCATTTAAATTTTTATGTTCCTTTTTTCCTCATCAACTATAATGAGAGTCAAATGAGTTGGCATCAGTAAAAGGTTTAGTAAAAATCCAACACATAGTAGGTACTCAAGAAATACTGGCTGCTCTATTAATGCCTCAATACGCTTTGAAGAATATGTGTTTTTAAACCACTTCTAATGTTCTAACACTACAAACTTAAGCACTGCCAGTAAAGTAAGGCTGAACATTGGCTGCCCCTTTTAGCTGTTTGGAAAATATATAACCATTATTTAGAAAAGCCCAAAGGTCTAACTTCATTTTTTCCAAAAATGGCAAAAAACAATAAATAGCAATTCTTAAGATAAGTTCAATGGCAAACAACTCTAGTATTTGTTACATGACCATAATAGACCACTCAGGGAAATTATATGGAAGGAAAAAAAAAACACTCGTGTTTCATCTCAAAATTAGAGTTGGAAGCAAATATATGAACATATTATGCAGTAATAAATATAGAAAATGTATCAGGGGAGTCAGAAAGCGAATCCTTTTTGTTTGTTTGTTTTAAGAAATCATTTTATAATGAAAATAACCCCCTCCTAAGCTTATTTTTAATTTTATAATTTAACACATCAGGTTTTCTTAAACTGGGACATACTTGTATGTCTACCCATAAATTTAAAAATAACAGATAGATGCAATTTCAGAAAATGACAAATAAAAAATGCAACTAATTTTTCCCTCAAACCACACACTGCACTGTAGCCACTCTTTCTAAGATAATAGCAGAGTTCTCTCCCCAAGGAGTGCCTGGCACAGCACAGAGGAGAAAAGAAAAGCACAACTGTATCCGCAGACGCACCATAGGAGACTAACATTGTGACAAGAGTAAATACTCGAAGTTCTCCATGAAGGAGCAGATTTTAAAATCATATAGATGGGTAAGATGTGTACTGAACTGATCTATCCACTGATTTCCAATCCTAATTCCAATAGCCTCTGGGCTTCTGAAGTCACCCGCAGGTGGGCGGCTTCTTCCACAGAAATCCTCAGATCATGATTCCTTACCCTCCACTTCTGCTACACATTAAGCCTCCACTGCATTTCCTTTTCTTTCTCTTCTTTATTGACAAAAAAAAAAAAAAGCTGCTATGAATCTAGTGAAGTGTTCCATGAAGTTGTATTTTAATAATCACAGCATTATCTAAATGCAGTTTTTTGTTATTACATATTTAGATAGAAAATATTACTATTTTGTTTTACTTCTATTTCCTAATGTACAAAATAATGTCTTGTGATCAGAAACTTACAGACTTAAAAAGATGAGCCACCACCTAATGTATTCCATATATTCAGTAGCCACTTCAGAATTTCATTAGAGAGGGACCCTGGGGGTGTCAATCAGATGGGAGAAGTGTCTATGGAAATCATCTTACCAGAGTGTTTATATAACTGGCTCATAGCTTTTACATGCTATCTGATCATTTAGCAAGATTTGGAGAGAGAAAGCTGGTGGTGGTTCTGAGGGTAGCTAAGACCCCCACAAACTACTACTTGATACAGCTTCTTCATGTTTAAAGATGATGGTTTCAATGAGGAGTAGGAGTGAAGGTGGGAGTCAAGAGAATACTTACACACAGTGTACTATTTTTGTTACTGGTTACCCTGACATTCAAAAGGGTAAGAATTACGCGAGCATCTGGATCTTGGTGAGAAAATGGACTTGACTAACTTCACGCATCCTTGAGATTCAAACCATGTTTGCAAGAGACTCAGTCCTCTGCTAATGCGTTAAGCATTCACCAGAAGTGACGTGAACAAATCTAAATTTTTGTACTGTCTAGTCTCCTTCACAATTCTTTGTACCCTTAAAAACTTCTTTCTGACTAAACAGCAAGAAACTTAGGCTACGTGGAACCGTGAGAAAACCAAAGACAGGAAAGGGGTAAAAAGATCTTTAATTTAAAAGATGACATTTGAATTTAGCATTTCCTTTTCTTCACAGTTTTGGATTTGGGGTTTATGGGGTTCTGGGGTTGAGAAATAAGATAGTTATTTCCTTTCTAATCAATCATTCTAATCTTTATAATAAGTTGAACATCTATGATCTCTCAGAAAAAGAAATATTTTACATGAATATTTTAGGAGGCGGCAGGATGGAGGCAAAGAAGTTCTAAAATTTTAATTCACCTCTTCGCCTCAAACCATTTCGTTGTCAATGCTGCCAACAAGGTTCTTTGTAGGCACGGCAAGGATAAGGGGTATTTCAATCATCAATGAGCAACAACAGTTGCTATTTCAAAATAGGGGAGAAAAACATAAGTTTTTTTTAGAAGAAAAATATTTTGTTTTCATCTCTAAATGCATATGTGTGTGTGTATATATATATATATATATATATATGTGCTGTGTATAAATAAAATAAAAATATTGCAGCTAAGTTAAATCTCTTAGACTTGGATTTGGAAAGACCCTCTTTTATCTATTTATGAGTTTAACTCCGGAACTAATTCAAATTGCTGTTGGCTAATGTTTTTTGAATCATTCATTTCCTCTGAATAAGTTTCATTCATTCTCACAAAAAGGAAAATGGGCTTTTAAGCTTGCTAAATGTAAAAAAAAAAAAAAAAGTATTCATATATCAGATCCAAAACCACTAAGTTGCAGTGATAGCAAGTTTCAGTAACATGTTTCTTGGTATGCTGTAATCAAGTTTAAACAATGGTATTTCTTGTCCTAAAGTGGGTTGTGGATATAAGAACTGGGTTTTTCTTGCCCAGCCAAGCAATATGGAATGAAGGACTGTGGTCAAAGGAGTAGCTACAAGAACCACTGTAGCCCATCTACGCAAACACACACAATGTTGTACTTAGTAATACTTCGCTCACGCAAAAAAAAAATATATATGCTAATACACAAAACTGACCCCTCAGAAGAAAATTTTATAATGGTACTAAATATGCAGTCTGAATAGAGCCCAAACTACTGAAAACTTAGAGAGCTTGATAATCCCAGAAGTTTCTGTTAGTGGTTATTAGGAGTGTAGTCTAAACTCAGAGGGAACCTCAAGTTTCTAAATTAGTCTGAAAAAAATTACTTTGATCATTCTACTTTTTCTTAATAGAGCCCAAAAAGAAAATTCAATGAATCCAGGATCGTTGTGTTATTTTGAAATCAAGCTTTAACTTATTATTTTAAAACTATAGCTTAAAATTATATATATATGTATATGTATGTATGTATAAAGAAAGAAAAGGTAACATTTACTTTATATTCCAAGAAACTCATTTTGATGATCAGATAACATCATCCAACCTTTTACATAAAAAAATAATAAAAATTAAAAACTAGAGTCACCAGAAATTCCATATTAACCTGTAATATTGCAAAAGTTGCCATTTATTGAAATTCTCTATAAACTAAATACACCTCCTCTAAGATGAAAATCATAACGTTAAATCATGAAATATGGAAAAATCATTAAATCTCTCATTTTTTAAGAAGGATAATTATATTCAGTATAATTTCTTATAAGTATACTTTATTTCATTCTAACTCTATGGAAATTGGTTATCTGCACATGATATATAGCACATGTTAGCAACCTAAGGCTGGTTTTTTTTTGTGGCAGGAGGGTATGAAGGTTAGCCATCATTTCCTTTTTCTTTTTTTTTTTTAATTGAAGAAGTCAGTTTACAATGTTGTGTTAGTTTCTGGTGTATAGCATAGTGATTCAGTTATACATATATACTCTTTTTCATATTCCTTTTCATTATAGGCTAGTACAAGAAATTGAATATGGTTCCCTGTGCTATACAATAGGACCTTGTTGTTCACCTATTTTATATATAGTAGTTAGTATCTGCAAATCCCGAATTCTCAATTTATCCCTCCTCCCCTTTCCCCCTGGTAACCATAAGTTTGTGTTCTATGTCTGTGGCCACTGCTCTCTCTTTTGCTTTACTTGGAAAAGCCTCCTCTCTGCTCTTTGCCTCCACATCAGGACATGTGGCTTCTAATCTCCCTATCACCCACATTCACAAAATCAGGACCATCACCCATAACTTCTGTGTTTTTAAAACCTGACAGGACTGCCTGCTGGTAACCATGCATGAGAGTAAAGTGGCATGCCTCTTCTGTAAAAGCTGCCATAGATGATAACTGCACACTGATGAGAGTATTTAATTATTCCAGAGCTTATCACTGCCTGACAATTATCTGTTTCAGAAAATATACTATACTTGTGAATTATCCATTTCTAGTGAAAGTCATGAAATCAGTTTGATAACCAAAATTTCTGGATAGATATCTTAGTAGTGCCCCTCCTCCTCAAA
Source organism: Vicugna pacos (assembly GCF_048564905.1). Taxonomy (NCBI): domain Eukaryota; kingdom Metazoa; phylum Chordata; class Mammalia; order Artiodactyla; family Camelidae; genus Vicugna; species Vicugna pacos. The sequence goes on along the minus strand of NC_132989.1, from coordinate 46,755,881 downwards.
ATAAATAGTCTAACATGACCACTTATACATTTATTTCATACAATGTCTGTTGAACAGTGTGAAACTTCAAACAGAGGGAAAAAGAAGAGTGTCACAGTTAACTTTAGGTCCAGTTAAAATTGGATGAGTTGCTAAGAAATATACTATCTACGCCTAGACTATTGACAATTTGGGCAAAACAGACTAAGTTTTAAAAAAAACCCACAGCTATTAAAATGATTATAACTGCTTACTACTTGAATTTTAAGTTACCATCTTATTTTTCTAGAATCTTTGTGACTATTTTTGTCACTTCCCATAAAAGTTCTCAGGACTAGGGTGTTTATAATACAAAGATAAAGATCCAAAATCAAAAGGACAACAAGACTATTGGCAGGATAATGTATTATTAAGGAACTTGTCCAAAGTTATTTTAAAAAAAGATTCAAGCTAGTTAAGGGAAAGGGTCTTATGGGCAAAAATGAAAACAGGTCAAGCAAAGAAAATATGTTTCAGATTGTAAACATCAAGACTACTGACATTTATAGAAAACCTTTACTTCTTTCCAGTCTTCTCTGTCTCCCTGATATGTCTGGCTAATTTTTCTTTGGTTTTATTCTAAATACACATTATACACACAGCTTAAATATAGGGAATAAAAGAGAAAATTTAAAACTCTCAATTTTTTTGTCTAACAGTAATTTTGGTAAAAGATTTTGTGTGGGCCTTTGGATTGTATGGGATTTTATGCTTTTCTCCCATTCCAACATGTAGAATAACTGGGCTTGACATCAAACAGAAAAGTAAACAGCTCCTCTTGAATTGCAAAGGTAAACCAGAGGAATCAAGTGCGGAGAAGGGGCAAAGAGAAGTTAGAGCTAGTCACAAAGTTTTATTCATTCTCTCTCTCACTCATGGCCTTTACACTGAGGAGGTAATGAGTCATTCATGCATTTATTATTTTTTATTCATTCCTTTATTATTACTGCTTATTTAGTGACTAATTTGTGCCAGGTGACAAGGAGACACCAGAAAGACAAATTTGAGTAAGACTCAGTCCCTGCATTCAGAGAACTCAAAAGTGCACGGCAAAAAAGCCACAAAATTCTATGATAGCTGCTTTATGGATACAGTATGGAAAAGAGCCTTCTAGAACAGGCAGGCAGAGGAGATCAGGTTGTCTATCTAAAAGGGGAAAAGAACCTGGGGACAAGTTTTAAGGCAAGGGCCACATAAGAGTCAGACTGTGAGGTAAGAAGCGTCTCAGATTTACTAATTCACTGGGAACGAGCATTTCTCTCTCTTCAAGGGACATTCATCAAGGAGTGAACTTGTATTTTCACATGATCAATTTAGAAATCTTCAATACTTAGATTAAATTATTTGACTAAAACAATACGGAAGCTTCCAGGCATAAACAGGCAATGGAAGAATTAAGATCGCATCATACTTTGTGTGTATGTGTTTGTGTTTATGTGTGTGGTGGACAAAGTGCAGAGGGGAGAGGCACGTGCAGTGATTTAGTGTGTCAGTAACTGAGAATATTCCTGACAAGAAAACACTAAATAAGAAACAAATTATGTCCATGTGGCACCTGATACAGCATTTTCTAATTTTAGAATTCATAGAATCATTGAGTCTATACTGTCATCTACAAATTTGTATTTATGGAATATGATAGCTGTCTTCTTCCATCCTAGGTTCCTGGCACTTTCAGATTCAGTTTCAATCAACATTTTTAGAGTTTTCATAACTAGGAGGCTGAGATCTGCTGGAGGAGATACAACAATCATGTGGACTGGTGCCACTATAAATTTATGGTTTCCAAGCTCTCAAAACCACTCAGCAATTTGACATTCTGCAGGTCAGCTCCCTCTGCCACTTCCCACAGTAGCTCTTCCAAATTTTAGTTCCTGTCCCAAGGGCCCTACTCAGTTCCCCTCTGCCTCAGGCTTTTATCTCAGAACTTACTGGCTTCGAAGAGCAATTAGGGGTCATCAAGACAGTACTCATTCAACTTCTATTACTTCACAAACTGCTACAAATGTTTAATCAGCATCCATCCTCCATTCTCAGAGCTAACAGATATCTATGTCTCCTTCTCAAGGTTAATTCCTCTTGACATTCCCTCATTCCTAACCATGTCTCCTGAATTCCTCTCAGACCTCCCGCCATGATTTTCTCCTTCCTCTCACTTAGATCTCTCTCCATCTCTTATCTCCTTTGCCTCAGTCTCTCAACAAGTTCAAGTCTCATCCACCTTAAAAGTACGCAAATCTCCTCAATCTACTATAATCTGGCTTTTGCTGCCCCTGCCCCCTAGCACTTTGCTAAAGCAGCTCTCCCTAAAGTCAGCCAGACCCTCCCAAATGGTAAATCCAAAGGCCTTTCCTCTGTCTCCAACTTCCTATCTCTAAGGCATCTGACATCTCCTTGAAATTTTCTCTTTCTTTGGTTTCAAGTAACAACTGCTTGGCCTATTTTTCTGATTCCTCTTTTTCATTTTCTCTGGACTTTCTCTCTATCCATCCTTTATCCCTTTATCTGTGGTGTTTGTTGAGGCTACATCTGGGGCCCTATACTATAGTAATCTTAGAACAGCACGTCCCCACCCAAGGCTTTAATGGCCATCAAATACTACTGACATCTCCCCAAACTTAGCTCAGATTTCTCTTCCAAGTTCTACCCTCTAGATTCAATAGTGATGTAGATATAAACTAAAGGCTATCCCAGAAAATTCAAGATTATTTACCTTGCTCAATGAATGGCACCACCCAATTATATCTACAAGAAACATTAACCATCCCTTTTCTCACTTCCAACATCAAATCAGATGACAAGACTCATTAGTTCCACCCCCTAATTTTTAAGCTTATTTCCCCTAATACTTTCTCCCTATTTCTGCCTTAAGTCTAGGCATCACCATCTGTTAACCGGAACACCCAAATTTTCTCCCCTCATCAATTTTCCTGAACCCTGATCTTGAACTTCTGTTTGTCCTAACATGGAAATGTGATGCTGTCACTGCTCTAGAGTTTTCTTCAGGATAAGCCCTGTCTACCTCTTGTGTTTCATCTTCTAGCTTTCATGCTGTAGTAATAATGAACTAACGATCTCCATTCTTCCCAATGTGGTGTTCCCTCCTCTGGCTTACTACTGTCTACCCAGAGTGGCATATTTACCTGGCAGAATGGCTCAACTATTGACAAAGTTCCTCTCAGCTTCCAGGTCACAGGTCCAGTGTCCCTCCCTTCTCAATGTAAGCAATCCTTGGATTGCTTCCCTTGACCTCCAACCCCTGACACACACGCCGACCTGGCAGTTTTCCACACTCCTTTTCCTTTTGCCAAGACGACTGCTGTGACTGTAGTCCTTCCCACACTACATGCTGATTTGTTGAATGTCTATCTCCCTGTTATCCTGTGAATGAGGCCAGGGCAGGTTTTTTTTGCTTTGTAATCCCAGAGTCCCAAATCATGCTCAAGCCATTGTGGGAACCAGTCAGTATTTTCTCAATGAAAAAAGGACACGTCTTTTCTCTTTCCAATCACTTTTATCTGTCCACACACCTACATGAATTCTCTTTTTAAAAACAGATCTGATCAGGTGACTACTCTAATTAACGTGACAGCAATGAGAAACCACTGAAGGAATTTCTAAATATCTCAAGATGGTATCCAAGTCACTACAAGACCTACATGAACCTTGTTTGCTCCACTGCAATCACATTCCACTCTTTCACCCTCAAATCAGACATTTCAGCAATACCAGACTGTTTTTTTATGCCTCTAGGCCTGCACACATGTACTACGTTCCTCCAGGGTCCATGTGGGAAAATTCCCCTCATCCTTCAAGACATGATGCCTGTATGAAAGCACCGAGTGTCTGGGCATCTCCCCTCCATGAAACACTTCTGACCTCACCATTCATCCCAGGCTGAGTTGATTCACCTGCCCTCTGGTGTACCTTTAATATAGCTCTCATATTTTCCATTTACGTCACGCACTTTAATCATTTGTTTAAAAGTTTGCCTCTCCTACCAGAATGTCAGCTCCTTCAGAGCTGGAGCTGTTACATTTACCTTTAAATCTCTGACACATGAAAACCTATGTTTCAAGTGCTAGCAGGATGAGTAAGAAGACAAGCATGTACAAATAGGAAAATACAAACATATTCTCATTACTTTAGTCGGCACTAATTTGTCTATACTTAAAATATTCTCTCTGCCTATTCTTATCGTTTTTGTACTGGCACTTTAGAAACTATAAGAAGCTACACTCTAATTATAAGTATTTTGAATTCAATGTTTTGCTTCTCCTGTAATCTTTTTTGCAAACAGCAATTTTTCAAAGACTGTTTTGGGAATTTTTTCCCAATCTACTTCCAGCAAAAGGAGATTCTTAAAAGGTGTTTAATGAGCTAAATCTGTACAGACCCAAAATGATACAGTAAATAGCAAATCAGTTGGGCTTGAATTTCCAGATGCTCCTTATTATTTCTTTAAATCACCTCAAAGCAGCAGTACTCTGGCATTCACAAGAGCACTTCTGCCCAAAAATGCTGTCTGTTTATAAATATATATCAATTTGTTAACGGATTTGTCCCCTGGAGCCTATATAAGTAATACTAATAAGTAATACTAATCATCTTATTTAAAAGCTAATTGGATATAAGGAAAACAGTAAGAAAAAATGCTGATGAGAAATTGGACAAGATTTCTTTTAAACTGTAAAAAGTCCTTACATGGTAAATAACAATGGTTAAAGAAGAAATTTATGACATTACAGGTACCATTGTGCAGAATTATTCAGCTATTAAATATATTCATCAATAAATGAACATAGATCACTAATGTGTTTTACCAGAAGAACAGCATTCACATAGACATGAAAAGAACATGTTATGAATGTATTTATTCATTGTTGCAGTATTTTATAAAGAATGGGAAGTACCATCTCCAGGTAACTCTTTTCGCCTAGACTTTCTATAACAGACATTCACTCACAGTGGAACCACAGCCTTCTGACTATACCCTGCTCTCTCCTGCCTCTGCTTTTACTAACATCTGCATCTAAATTACTCCCATCTTCATTTCTGTATGTGAATATCTGAGTATATTTTGAAGCCCAGAAAACTCTAACAAAGTCACATCCAATAAACCTTTGTTGAGCTTCTTAACCAAAATGAACTGTTCTTCATTCCTCTGACCTTGCTTTTTTTTCATTAAAAAAAAAAAAAAGTGAGGCTGCTTTCTTAGAGGGATACTCCTGCCTGTGGTGCCTCTGCAATTTACCTCCATGTGAATGTGGGAGAAGACTCCATTCTGGAAGGAAAAATACAAATCACAGTCTTTGATTCTTTAACTTATGTCCCAGGAAGCTGGTAAGGAGACCTTGATTTTTTAAATATCTGAGCTAATGGAAAAAACAAAAAACTTATGACTGAAAAATTATAGAGAGATGTTATAACATCTCTTTATCTGTGGGTTTTTAAAAAATCTAGCAACACATGTCTCTAAGATGGCAGCAGAACAAGGATGTATATCCCCTGGAAGCCTCTCTGGTTCTACAAGTTCTTTAGTATTTCCGACACACTCAGACCAAATTAAAAAGAATAAAACGTTATATAAAAGTTTTTTTTTCTAATTTGAACCATTTCTCAAACAAAGGAAGAAACTCTACTACATTAGATTAATGTAATCTAGTATATTAGATTATACCCTAATGCCCTCAAAGAGTTAATGCACATGCTATTAAGGAAAGTGATTTTTAAAAAGTGTTTAATAAGCTAATCCTATATGAACCCAAAATGATACAATAAACGTTAAATCATCTGGGCTTAAGTTTAATGTACTTTCATGGAGCAATATAAATATACCAGAATTACTTCTAACATAAAAAGGCCCTCATTTAATCATTTGTCAACTGGAGAAAGCAATTTCCCACAGCTAAAATTATTTTAAAATCTGATATAAGAATAAAATTATATTAAAATGCAATACTACATGAATTTGGCAACTTGCCAAGGATAGATAGGGACTTTTGCAGATTACTCTTTCAAAGATATACCAAGAAATCCAACATTTCTAATCATTTGATAGTCAACTGCTGTAGGCAAAAAACTGTACCTATTAATTCTACACTGCCAATATATTTTAAACTAGTTCATAAACATTGCTCATACAGTATGTCTAATAGATTTTGCATACTCTTTCTTATCAGAAACTTTTTAACACATATAATCTGAAATTCTCAAACTAAATTAAATCATAATAGGAATGAAACTGACAAAATCTTTTAGTTGGCCTATTTTACCTGGAGAAACTAGCAAAACGGAGCTCATGACTCTGAATCTCCATATGTATTGAAAATAAACATGTTTAATATTTAAGTAATTTAGTTAAACTCCCAGACAAAAATTCACAAACTTTTCATATTTAGAAATGCAAATGTGATTCAGAAACACAATAACATTTTAAACACATTGTTTTAAAATTATGCATTTTCAATCCAAACCCACCAGAACCAACAAATTAATAGCATTAAATAGAGAAAACAGTGGCTTCACCATCAGTTTCACAAAAGTTTTTTTTTTCCAGTAGTAAAATAGGACCCAATTTTTCCTAAACTTTGATAAATTCTAATTTATGGCACTTGCCAATGATAAATTGAGAAACATAATTTGTGATTTAAAAGTAAGCATGAAGTTTGACAGATCACTTTCTGACACTGTCATTGTGCATTAAGATGTACTTGTAGGATAAATACATTGAGAACAAAACAACTTAATAAAAGCAAATGAGTAGGGATTATGTGGCAACGAGCAGACTTTCATTTTTTTAAGGACGCCAGCATCTCAGATCCCCTCTCAACTGTTAGAGGTAGACAGAACTTTAAAGTTCGTATAATCCAACTTCAGATAAGTCAAGACAAGTTCCACTTTATCTTCCCACCAAATCAGCTTACTTAAAAACTTCCCTAATTAAACACATACTAATTGTGTTAAACAAATACTAACTCATCAATTTCCTTAATTCTCCCACTAACTTTCATTTACTAATACAAAAGTTAAAAAGTGTCTTACAGTGTTTATTACTGTGAGAAGTCAAGGACCTGAAAGAAGTTGTATTTTTAGATGCAGTTCAGCAAATAAGTAAAGTGACTTATCAGATAAAGAGAATTATGCTTAAAAACAAACAAACAAACAAACAAACAAACAAAGAGAGGTCAGTTTTATAGAGTTATTTAAAATCAGAAGGTTAGATGCCTCAGTTAGTTTCCAAAGGGCATTTTTAAAGGACAGAGAACGAATCCTTATAGAAGAATATAGCACTACACCTCCATTGCTTAAAAAAAAAAAAAAGATTTACCGATTGGAGACAATCACTATCAACACTTAGAGAGAGAGATGCACAAAGGTAGTAGTAAGCATAAGCTACTAAGCCTCTTGGCACCAAAGCAACCAGAATCTTAGAATTTGAATTAAATTGTCACCTTTGGCACAAAAAAGGGGATTTACAAATCCCATTTAAATGAGGATTATTTTAATTCACGTCCTCTAAGGTAACTCAAGTTATTTTCTGTTTCCTTACAACTGTAGTCAGACAGAGTAACAGGAGTTTCCCTCTCTCAGTGCAGCTCCTGGAATGCCACACCCCACCCTCCAGTCCATGTGGCTGGGACAAGCCACCTTACTGCCCGAGAAAAGGAATCTCAGGAAAACAATAATCAAGCCCTTCTCCGAGTTTCATAAAACCAGGCTTTTGAGATGCAATAATCTGGTTCTTAAGCTTCAAAGGCATAAAGACTTAACTTATATGGTTCATGCCATCAACCAAAGATCTGGAAAACTACTGAAGAGTCAGTCATTCCTCCCACCCCAAGACTGTAATTTCTCCACAAGAAGATAAAGCATGATGAAGGATCCAGCATGAACTGGGAGCAGAACAAATGTCTGCTAACACAACAACATCCTCCCCTCTCATCTGCTATGCCCTCTCTCTTCTATCAACTGAAAGTACTGTGCCTAGAGAAAATTGGCAGGAATATAATTTTGATAACCTTTCTTCACAGAAAAATGAAAACCACTGACATTCTTACCTTCCAAAAATTAAATGCAAACATTCATAATTTATCAAATTATATTTTTCATTTCTGTTTTATAGAGCTAATTTTTTACAGACATCCCTTGTTTGGCATTATCAAATTATTTACATCTTTTGAAGGCTTATTCTATTTTTTTCATAGTGTATATATGCTTTTATGTAGTTTTTAATCAATCTGCAATTATTGTGCTGTTATTTTAAAGATTTTTTTGCTCTTTTTTTTTAAAAAGAACTTTCCTTAAAATAAAATCTATGACCACAGTTTTTATTTTCCTTGAAAGGATATTCTGTTTTGTTATTATGTGCTTTCTTGAAATTTAATTGAATTTTTAAAGGAAATATAAAATTATTTAGCAATTCAAATTCAAATAAACATGAAGTGTTTTCAGTTTTAAATGATTAGGATTTATTGGTGTAATGATAGTGAATCCAACAGACACATTAATTGTAATATTTTTTATTTAAATCACTAATACTAAGACATTATTTGACATAGAGCCACTTTCCTATAAAATAATCACTGAAACTTCTGATTAAAAACGAGAAGAAAAAAGATGGAGAAAAATAGTACAGTTTACCTCTAGTTGGAGGAGCACTTTTAAAATAAGAGATTTCTTTTAAATACATAAATAAAGTAATTTGGCACAAATAACAGATAAATGAAAAATAAAAGATGCAAATAAGAGCTTGAAATTAGCCCTGATGCCACCTAAAAGTATTAATATATATCTTAGAAAATGAAAGCACTTGATTTGCTTTCAAATTTAAAAGTGATATGACATTTTTGTGAAATTGGGAAACATTTTTATACAATAAATATAAATCTCAATTCACATAATTATTTATGTAAGAAATACATTTTTGTATAGGACTCTGTAATTATTCTCTGAAGTAAGCCATTGAGAGAACAGCAAATTAATTCACTTTTATGTCTGAAATTCTTATAGAAAATAGTGCTGAATCTCCCTTGCCTTAAGTATATTCTTTATTTTTTAACATTTTTTATTGAGTAATAGTCATTTTACAATGTTGTGTCAAATTCCAGTGTAGAGCACAATTTTTCAGTTATACATGAACTTACATATATTCATTGTCACATTTTTTTTCACTGTGAGCTACCACAAGATCTTGTATATATTCCCCTGTGCTATACAGTATAATAAATATATTCTTTATAATTTAGAGAAAATCAATATCAAGATCAAGAAGTTCAAGACTGATCTGAGGAAATTATCCAAAATGTACCACAGACAGATAAAGAGAAGAAAAATATAAAGGAAGGATTAGGAGACACTGAGTAGGCGATAAGTAGGAGGAAACAACAGACACAGATTCAGAATTCCAGAATTCCACAGAGCAGATGGAAAAGTGAAAATTTTCAATTAGACAATGGCAAAGATTTTTGAGAAGTGATGAAAACCAATCCTCAGATCTAAAGAGTCCAATAAATTATAAGCATAATACTAAAAATAAATACATACCTTGATACAACATTATGAAACCACATGATACAAAAGGCAAAGAAGAGATGTTAAAACCTGCCATAAAGCAAAGACTGATGCCCATAAAAGGAAGAGTGATTAGATGTACAGTGACTTCTTAACAACAAAGGCTGCCAAGAGAGTAAAATAATATCTTCACTGCGTTGAAAGAAAATAGCTTGTAAATCAGAATTTCATACTCAGCCAAATTGTCTTCCAAAAGAACAAAGACAAAATAAAGACATACTCTGTTCAAAAGAACAAAAACTGAAAGAGTCTCTTATTAAAGAAATTCTAAAGATATCATGGAAGAGGAAGGAAAATGATCCCAGATGGAAGGAGAGAAATGCAAGAAGAAATGGCAAGCAAAAATACTGGTAAACAGATGGGTAAATCTAAATAAACACCAATTGTACAAAACAATAATTCTGGTGGCAGAAGGAAAAGGTAAGTTTGACCAAAGAGTACATATTGATTAACTTTTATACTTTGCTAAGTATGCATATTAAAATAGGGTAACTATTAAAAAAGCAAACATGGAGCATATAATTTTAAAAGAGTGAAAAAAATAAATGTCAGTGAATCCAAAGGAAGGTAAGAGTGAAAATGGGGGTAAGGTTAGGAGAGTAAAATAAATAAAAACATAATAACTTGGTCAAAAAATCCAATATGTTGGAAGTCACATATACGTAAAATGGATTAAACTCTGCAGCTAAAGTATTTAAAAGAAAGCCAATGTATTGTATTACTCTCAGACAAAAGATACTTGAAATCAAAAGCATTAACAGAGAAAAAAGAGGGTCATAACAGGATAATAAAACATTCTCAACAGAAAAATTCTAAGCTTGTAAGAACCTAGTAACAGAGCCTAAAGCAAAAAGAGTTACACAGCAATAGATAAGAAAGAAAACTGTCATCATTTACAAATGTTGTGATTGTCTATGTAGAAAACTCCAAAGAATCTGCAGATAAATTAACAAGAGAGGTTAACAAAGTTCCTGGATGCAAAAATCAACATTAAAAGTCACTGTATTTCTATATACCAGAAAACTTAAAAAAAAAAAACTACTTATAATAGTAATACCACATCTAGGAATGATTAACAAAATATGTACTAGCTCTTGATGAGGAAAATTATAAAATCTTACTGTAAGACATAAACAGATCTAAATAAATGGAAAAGCATGCTATCTAATCCAGAAAATGCAAATTAAAACTACCCATGATATTTCTTTTTAAACTTCACTATTGTGTGCAATAATTAAGAAACTGGTCTCACAAGCATTTGTGAGAATTTGGGACAAAAGGGCTCTCATCTACTTCTGTTTTGAGTATAAAGTATTTGGCCAGTTTGGAAAACAGTTTGGCATTCCATTGGGAAGTAGAACAGGCACAATCCTACATGTAATTCTTCTGACCCATTCTAGGTATAGGCCCTCAAGAAATTTTTGTATTTGTGCCTAGGAGACATGTATAGGTATATTTACATGAGCAGCACTGCTCATAATAGCCCCAAACTGGAAACAATCCAAATATACTACAAAATAAAGTAGATAAATAAATTATTTTCATTAAATCAAATCCTAAACAACAGTAAACTCCAATTCCATGCAAGATGGATGGATCCCCCAAATTAACTTTGAGTGAAAGAATCAAATTATAGAGAAATACATATAGTATGAGTTCATCTATACAAAGAACTAAAAATAGGCAAAACTAAATTATTCATATAGGATTACATATATAGGTCATAAAATCTATGATAAAATGTGCCAGACTAACAGCATGATGAGGAGGACTCTGAAAAGTTGAATATTCGCATCCAAAGGTGACAGATTAGTATCTCAAGGAGGTCTCAAAGGGCAAAACAGGTCAAGTGATTTCACTAGTATATGTAATTTGGATGACCACCACCAAGCAGCAGCTGGTGCCACAGATCCTGGAGAAAATACAGAACACTGAACTATATAATAGGTCACAACAATATCATTACTGTTTTTATCTATGAAGTACTAACAATGTGTCAGTCCCTGTGCTAAGACATTATCACTCTTCATGACTCATAAGCAAAGCAGGAGTTTCTCACTTCACTCATGGTAAAATCAAGTCTCAGATCAATCTGTCAAGGACACACATTGTACATAGTACATAATAGGGTTCTACTTATGTGACTTCAACGCCTGTTCTCTCCCCACCACTGTTTTGTGACACGTTCCATAGTGCAGCCTGTAGGATGACAGTGAATTATAGACATATCATATCTCATTCAACTACCTATATCTCCCTGAGGGTAAGATCTATATCTGATTCATTGTCCTTCAAAGTAAACGTTCAATGAAGAATATCTGAATTGTACATGGAATAAACACTTTAATTTCTCTAGCCTTTTCTCATACATGATCTCATTTAAATCTTCTACCAAATTGTCTGGGGGAGATGTGTAGGAGGCATACTGAAATAAAGCATTGCTGAGTTAGATTGTCTAGGCTCAAATTCAACCATGCCACCACCATGCTAAACCGATCTGTGCCTCAGGGTAATGTACACACCACAGGCTTTTGAGGAGGAGGAGACTTTTATTAGCCAAAATAGCACAACTAAATTAGTGATTAACCATTAATTATCATTACATATAAACATTAAGAGATACTGTCATTTGTAAAATGTCTTAGCTACAAAATTTTTTCCTTCAAAGACAGTTCTTGACCGGCATTCAGTTTCTCATTACTCTGATGCCTCAGCCATCTGTATTACTTAAATATGAGGAGACCTTACGTTTAGGCTTCCTTAGTCTCCACTTTGAAGTATGTTGAACGTGTGTAAAGCATAATGAAAGAGCTCGGCTGTAGTCCTAGCTTCATTTACTACCCTTGACACATGGGTCTCCTTGGACAGTCCATGATGGTGGCGGCAGTTTGGCATTCCAAATACCAACCCTAGCACCACAGCCCGTACTCTCTGTACTTTTGGGAAGTCACATTCATTCCTTTTCATATTAAGTCCAAATTCATTATCCATTAATTTATGATGAATAGAAACTAATAGCCCTAACTTTAAGGTATCCCACTTTCTCTAAATGTTTTCTTATGTACCATATGGCTTGTGTTTAAAGAAATACTCCTTTTTGCCTTGATTATTTCTCTCTTCTTACCTAAACCCAATGCATGAGAGAGAGAAAACCGATGGCAGAGAACTCTTGGGAGACTTCCCCTGATCCTACGCACCTTAACTTTAAACCTTGGATATGGTTAGGAATCTGACGCTTATTTGTTTGTTTTTAACTTTTCATTTTGAAAAATTTCAAGCATGCTGAAAAGATGAAAGGGTAGAATGTATATCTATGAACATTTCACCAAGACTTAACAATTGTTAACATTTTGCCCCATTTGTTGTACTGTTCTTTCAATATACTTTTTTCTTTGCAGATTTAAAAGTAAGTTTCAAACATCATAATATTATCTATAAAAAGTTCAACATATATCTCCTAAGAACTAGGACATTCTCCTATTAAATCATAGTATCACTATCACACTCAAGAAATTTAACTTCGATATAATCATTTTTTTCTTACACAGTCTATCCCCACTAGTCCCAATCATATTCTTAGTACATTTCTTTTCAATCCAGGATCCAATGAAGGATCATACTTTATATTTAATTATCATTTTCCTTTAATTTTCACTCATGCCTTTTGTCACAGCAAGATTTTTTAAGAAAGAGTCTTTCTTAAAATATCTTTTATTCTTGATTTGTTTCATTACTGCTTTGTGATTAAGTTCAGATTAAGCATTTTTGTAAATACTGTAGCAGATGCTGTAATTCCCACAGGATCACATCTGAAGGCACAGTGTCCATTTTTGCCATTATTTGCAGTTATGATTGATCACTTGATTAAGGTAATATCTGTTAGATTTCAATATTGTGAAGGGGTAACTTTTGTCCTTCACAATTAATAATCTTTGAGGTTATGAAGCTATCTTTTCCCCAACAACTTTCACACAATGATTTTAGCATCATCGATGAATTTGACAACCTCAGTTTTTATGTGGGCCCCTCATTTCTTATGGTTGCTATACTAACCAATCTGCCCTTCTCAGAATGCCTATTCAAGGAACATACCATAAGGTTCTTTTGTGAAGCCTATATAGTTTTAACATAACAGTTTGCTGAACTCTTCAGTGTAAAGAGTCCCTTTTTTTCCCCTTCTATATCTTTTGAGCTTTCTTTGCGTAAGAGCTTCAAATATAGTATTTTACATAGTACTTGCCTCATCACTAATATTGGACAAACTCTAGTCTGCTTGCCTTACAGTCTATAAAAAGAAAAAAAGTCATAAAAACACAAGCAGAACTAAACTAAGCCCATCAAACTTGAGCCCATCTGTCTCAATGGCTAGTAAAGAAAATTCTCTTTGCTGTACAGAATTACTGGACAATCTGTCAATCAAACTCTTAGCTTGTCTCCTAAAAGATTTGTAGCAGGTTATCTGTCATATCTTCAGCATTCTGTATTTGCTGTGGATCTCATTTTATCAGCTCTAATGAAGCAAGCTACACAGGAAGGTGAGATGAGGTTTCTATGAAAATCTTAATTCCCAAATCAGAAGTCAAGAGAGCAATCCCAGGAAGAGTAAAGTTATCTGCAGATATCCGAAAGAAACTTGGCTAAGACAGATAATTATGATAGTGGAACTTTTTGAGAAAGTAACTGTGACCTAGGCTCAAATGTTACCCATAAAAATCAAAACTGATCTTTCTATTATGCAAAATGGAAAAGCAATTTAAATAAGGACACCTATGTTTCCACTTACATTTTTCTCCTCTGTGAAAAACCTGGCAGATTTTTAAAGTAAGTGATCTAGGGATGAGCTACATGAATTAATGTTTCCAGTAATGAATACAATATGCTCCAACGACATTCTTTATTCTCAGGAACTTTAATATCAAAGGTGAAAAAAAAAGTTTGACTTAAATGATGCATTCTTGCACAGGGAAGCCTAAATGGCCAGCAGAAACCACAGTGAGTAAGGAAATCTAGTCTCAATTTTGACACTGTGATCAGTTTCTTCATCTATGAAAAAAGAGATTAAACTTGATGAGCTCTAAAGATTTTATATTCACAGTCATCTATGAACCTGAATAGATAGGGGACTAAGGTATAAAAACTTAAACAGACACTAAAATAAAATAACTCCTTGCATTCCCTCAAAAGATTTACCCAGAAGCACAAGATTTAAAGAGGCACTAAAAATACTTATGAAGATCGTTAATAGTTTGGTACAATACTTTAGAAAATATAAATTAATGCAAAAATCCAGGATAAACAAAATGTCAAAATTTTAAACAAAGACAATCATTGTTGTTTGTTTTTTTATGACCTTGTTTGTGCAACAGGAACTCTCATTTCTAATCAGCTCCCAGTTCATGAGGCTGTTGCCCATCAGGAAGGCTTAAAAGGGTCAAGCACAGTGTCCAACAGATTGGGCAATATGATTTATATATAGTCATACTTTTTTACAGAACTTTTATTATTTTTTCTACTTTATACAAAATACAAAAGGATATTTTGATAAATGTACATAGGGACACACATTTTAAAATATTTTTCTGAGGCTCTAATATGACTCAGTAGGGCACTGGATTTAAGGATTCATTCTTTCAATGGGTGAAACACCAAAATGTTGAAAAATAAATGCCTCTCTATTTCAGGAGCTTTCAGTGTCAGAGAAATGAAGAGTTGATTTTACAAAGAAGTAAAATGAAATACAAAGTACCACAGAGAGAAAACAAAAATCCTGAAATTCAGGGAGATCAGAGCTTCCTCTGTTGGGGAAAGAAAATTTGGAAAAGTCCCCTGGAAGCAGTATACAGTACCAGATTTAGTAAATGAAAATACAAACATTGCATGAGATATAGTCATACTAAAAAGTATTTGTTGTTTTTAATCTGAAATTCAAATTGAACTGGGCATCTTGTACTTTATTTGGCAATCCTAAAGTGCTAGGTAGCATATAAGCTGAATCTTGAAATACGAATCTAAATTAAAAATTCCTAGGGGGAGGGTATAACTTAAGTGGTAGAGCACATGCTTAGCATGCATGAGGTCCTGGGTTCAATCCCCAGTACCTCCTCCAAAAAATAAATTCATAAATAAGTAAATGTAATTATCTCCCCCTCAAAAATTAAAAAATAGATAAAATTTAAAAACCCTCCTACTTTACTATTTTGAAATTACTAATCAACATATAGGAAGCATTATGACACAGGGTATTGAACTGAATTCAAATATAATTGTGGCACCAACTAGCTGAATAATACTGAATAAGTTATTTCTGTGAACTTCAGTTTTTCCACTCAATACATGATTATTTGCCCTACATACATTGACGAGTTGGTAGGCTCAAGAAGCCTAATTTCTCAAGATGCTTTCTGAAGTGTAAGTATTAGTGAAATACAAATTTAAAACAAGGCATTGTTTTATTGTGGAAACCAACATCTACAATGCTGATCTAATAGGTGGTAAGCCACTTGATTCAGGGACCATGGCAACTGTGACTAAGAGTTAGGAAATATCACTGAAAAAATATTCAAAGACTAGCTTCCCTTCTTGAACACAAAACTTTGTTTGAAGTCAGGACCATCCTCTGATAAAGGGTAAAATTCACAAGAACACTCAATTCTACTATTGTAAGGACTGTCTACAGATGATGAATGATTGTATAAAAATGTGTTTAAAACAGTTTTCAAAAATCCAGAATGCTCAAACACCTTTGAGACTGACAGTCAACTTGTAATATTGTCCTCCTTCAGGCAGTGTTTCCTTCTCTAAGCTGTGCAGGAACTCCCACATATCCTGGGGGCCCAGAGTCAAATCTGTTACTGGCACATGAGGTCTACTTGACTGTGCTCCACCTTCCACCAAGCCAGAGATTTGAACACTCAGTGTGGAAGAGATGACTAACTTCAAAATGGAAGGATGGGAGACAGACAAGAGAACGGAATAATAAAGCAACAGAACTAAGAAAATTCAAGGGACAAAAGAAGAAGAAAATGGTACAGAAAGGATTATAGATAATCTCAAAGATGAAATAAGAGAGCAACAGGAAAAAAAATAGATACAAAAAAAGAAGCCAAAGGACAATGATAAAGAATATGAAAAAAGAAAAGGGGGGGGGGGCGGTAAAAAGAGGAAATATGGAGATTTACCCAGTCATTACCCCTGAACAGACCAACCAACATGAGAGAAATCAGGCAGCACCATAATGCTCCCAGTCTGCTCTGAAAACAAGAAGCCAAAGACTGGAGTCAAGAAACTGGGATTTCCATAAATTTAAGTAACAGATCAGAGATAAACAAGAAGTCAGGCCTCCCTTCAGACTTAATAACATAAACAACTTAAATTTGCCACTTTCTTCTAAGTAGCTGCCAGTAAATTAATTTAATAAATTAATATTCATGGTAAACTAACTGAATCATTTGTAACAAAGTAGGGGAATAAATTACACATATACAGAAACATTCAAATACATACATATACACATTTTAAAGGTGTCTTCAAGTGAAGTTTCTCAGACTGAAAAAATGAGATACATAAAGAAGGTTTTTACAGTTGTTTGTTGTTTCCAATTAGAGAGAGATTAATACGAATTTTAGTGCTGGCTTCTAGAATTAACCCAGGTAGCTTGGCCTGTCTGCATTTGAACAGTGAAGCAAATCCTGACTAGTAGATCCCAGAAATGTTCTGTGAGAATTCATCCTGATTTTTGTTTCAAGTGTGCCTTCCTAATTTCCCTACCTCCTCATCTGTAAACTGATCATTTATAAATAAACATCTACATACTACTGAAGTTCACATACAAATTTGTCCTAAAATAAATTCTAATTTAGAACAAAAAATAAAAATAAAACTTCCTTAACAAATCCATCCTGCAATATTCTCAGGTTATTTTTAATTATAATTATTATCTTTCTCTGCATTGTTTTTTAAATTCTGTTTATAGCATATTAAAATTACACAATTCCCAGAGACTGCCTGGAAAGCTAGAGAATTACAAATAAAGAAGCTACCTTTTGCCACATAAGGGACACCGATTAAAACTTACTTTCAGTTTTATAGGAGCAGCTTATATATAGTTCTGATTAGCTGCATACAATCTTATCTGTCATAAACTATTAAAACTTAGGGTAATACTTGTTATGACTCTAATAAGGAATTTTTTGCTTCTTTCCCTTCTATTATAATAAGCATCATACCAAGCTACAGTTATTCATTCATAAATCTGTCTTTTCCCTTATTGATGCCTATGAGCAACATAGGACAAAAGATCACATTATTTACCTTTTTGTGCCCAGCACCTCACATAATACCAAAATACATTAGGTGTTCAGCATGTATGTGTATGTGTGTGGGGGTGGGGTGGGTGTGTGTGTATGTGTGTGTATTTGAATTCATACAATTAACTGAGAGGACAAAATTCTTTATGAGATATAAAATGTAAATATATTCAACTTAGGGACAAAATCTATGTACTTGATAGCAATAATTTCTGGAGAAATGTATATTAATGTGATTCTAGTTATAAAATCCTACTTGTATATCCTAGACATATTTCTACTAAGTACAAAAAAAGAACAGTTGTGTTTTTCACAACTTGGGGATTTAAAAATTTTCTGAAGTAGAGAAAGTATCAAAGCTTGCTGATAGCTTAGCATCTGACTCTGAATCAATCCCTATTGTTTGTTTTCCCTTACTTAGAGAAATTATAAATGTGTTGTTATAAAAACACTTGATATAAAAAAGTTTTCATCTGTTCATAAAACAGATGTTAAGAATCATTTTATGATCCTACCTAAAATGGAGTGTTTCTTTAAATATACTTCTAGCTTTACATATCAAACAAAACCCAAAAATAAATAAATAAATAAATAACAGCAGCACTTCTGCTCTAATCTGAAGTTCCAAGAATATTAATTTGATTCTAACGCACATGTTAGCTCTTTTGCATAGCAAATAGACACCAAAAAAAAAAAAAAGAAGAAGAAAGAAAAGAAAATTAAAATAGTGGGGACCAGTATAACTAGTCACACAAAAGATTAAACTAACAATCTTTTAAAATCAAATTCTATTACTTTATTTCTAATCATTCTTGAAATGACCTATGTCATTCAAATTAAAGAACAAAAATTTCAATAGATCTTATATAATGAATCGAAACATAGCAGTTAGATCTAGCTGTTAGATATGCAAACGTCCACCATCTGATAATATGCATCATGTAGTATTCGATTTTTCACTTCATGTGCTCCTATGAATGGTACTGAACAAACTGGGGAAAAAAGAGTAAGCTAAGGACAAAATACAAATGTGAGATAATTAAGGGAATTTTTTAAAATAAATAAATGAAGGGGGAAAGGCTTCTATCCAAAAGATTTTTCCATCCCAAATAATTCATTTTGTGGTGTAACATAGAGTCATTAAAATACATTCTGTCAAATATTCTAAAATTCTAAATCACTGCCATAAAGTATGTTTTATATAGATCTTACTATGGAAATATGCCAAGGTATGTCTTTCTAAGAGAAAATGCCACAAAACCCAGTGCAACATTTTTTATTTGAAAGATGATGTTTGCTGTGTTCTATGAAGTTTTAGGAACAGTCTAGTGAGTTCAATAACCAATGAGTTCAACTTCAATTTTTCTTTAAAAAGAACCCTAGGAAGTATAGCTGAATTATTAGTTTTAGTGCACTATTTACAAAATAAATTATATAATGACAGTTTGAGAAGAGCCACATTTGAATATGGCTACCTAAAAAAAAGATAAAAGAAACTCTGAAAGCCAATAAATTTATACTTGATAAAAATTTTTAAAAAGTATAACTCAGTTTAGCTTTAAATGTTCAATATTAAGTAAAATGGATGTACCAATTACTTCTGCAAATCACCCTTCAACCTAATAAACCAGACACAGATAACTTTCCAATAATACATGTTGCCATTTTGTTTCATTTAATATATCTGCTTTTCAAAAAAGAGGCTGTGAAGGTGGAAAAAGTTTACAAGAAAAACAAAAAGATTTTTAAAATTAAGCTTTAAGGACTATAACTTGCCTCTTGACAGTACAGAAAATAAAATCAAATATTTGAATACAAGGCAATAAAAGGAAATTAAAGGCAAAAATCTTAGAAAAGAGAGGGTAAATTTATCATTATTTTCGGATGGTATGAAGTCTAACTATAAGATCCAAGAGAATCAACAATAAAACTATTAGAAACTATATGAAGTCAGAAAAATGGTCAATTACAAAATTTATATACAAAAGTATACTTAAAAGATACAAAAAGCACACTCTCATTTACCAATAATAACCAGTTAAAATATTAAACTGATGCCATTCACTATAGCAATGACTGAATGCATGAAACTAAATTTAATATGAAATATATAGGAACTGTAACAAGAAAACTATAAATCTCAAAAAAGAGGGGCTCAGGCAAATAGAAAGTGCTATGTTTTATAATATTTGAAGATATCAAATTTCCTCAAATAAACTGTAAAGCAATAACAACCAACTTCTAATGGTGTGTGTGTGTGTATGTGTGTGTGTGTGCACGTGTGCGTGCACGCGCGCGCGCGCATGTAGGTTGTCAAAGTTGGTGGCATTATTCAAACATTAGTAAGTAGAGAGACGAGGGGAGAAACAGCAGAGCCAAGGGCTGTTCCAAGGCGACATACAGACCAAGAATTAAAGATTATAAAATCAAAATTTGATATCTAGAGGTCAGGAAAAAAGTCACTGTGTAGAAAACTGGAATGTCTCAGCTTCAGTTTGACTTAGAGCAAAGGAGGCTTACTAAGGAGACTAATGTAATCAACCGTGACATATTCAAATTTGGGAGTTCAAAACACTAGCTTCTAAGAGCAAAAACAAGAAAAGAGAGCCATAATAAGTCTACTCAGTTCTACATCTTCTCTTGGTTATGGAAGATACTGAAAAGGGCAAATACAGCTATGGGGACTTTCAAGGGCCTGAAGGAATACACTGAACCTTAATGGAACAAGGGAAAAGTTCCCTAGCAAGTAAGTGGTGGTATTTCAATTAGTAATCCCATCTTTTTAAAAAAGGACACAAGTGAACTTAACTACAAAACAAACAGGCTCACAGGCATAGAGAACAAACTTACAATTACCAGGGGGTAAATGGGGTGTGAAGGGATAAAATGGGAATTCAAAATTTGCACCTCTTGAGGAGTGATGGGAATGTTAGCTATCTTGACTGTGGTCGTGGTTTCATTGGTGTACACATCTATCAAGATTCATCAAATTGTACATCTGAAATATGCGTAGTTTACTGTATAGGAACCAGACCATAATAAAGGTGTTTTTAAAAAAGGTAATCTAAGCCAGACAAACTCAACTTTCCCACATCCTTTTTCTTGATTCAAAACACTAAAGCAAAGGATTACTTAGGAAGACAACGCTTCAGATTTGCAAAAATCTGGTGATATGTGATACATCCTGCACAGAGTATAAAGATATATTGAGGGGGGAGGGTACAGCTGAAGTGGTAGAGTGCATGCTTAGATGCACAAGGTCCTAGGTTCAATCCCCAGTACCTCCATTAAAAAATAATTAAATAAATAAACCTAATTACCTCCCCCTAGCCTTCCCCAAAAAAGATATATTGAGAAGTGTTCAGACTTTTCATAAGGGATGAAATTAAAACAAAGATTTCATTTTCAATCATACTTTTTTAACTTATACTAAATCGATGATATTAAAAATCCTTAAATACTATATGAAGATTTAAAACTAAAAATAACACTGATAAATGAACTTAGATCCCAGGATTATTTTCTCATTAGAATAGTAAAAGTTTATAGGATTTTTCCTATGTATAAAATTAAAAATGATGGCAGTGAGAATTTTAGTTAAATAGTATATTCCTATTAGTCACTGAAGAAAGTTAGAAAGCCTAAATCACAACAGGTTATTTTATTTTGTCAAATGACTAAAAATAAAACGGTCGACCAGTGACTTAAAGTGCCTATCTCCACTCATTATGGTGACCAAGTTTTGGCGTGGTCCAGATCCTAAAATGTATGATGAGACACAGTGAAAGGATGTACAATTAATATAAGTTACTTGCAATAATCTCTTCTCTGCAGCACCAAAGGCCTTTAATAGGGTAAGTGTACTATAATACCAAGATTAGATTTATATATCCTAGAAAACGGGTTACACACTGATGAACAGCATTAAATTGACATAATGGCTCTTAGTGGTTATAAATGTAGCTTTTTCCTACTTTAATTGGCAATGACTAGACTGACCTTTTCTCCATAATTGTAACTACAGTACAGTAATTAGACAAACCACTACTTACTTCTGAAATAAAGAGGAGAGGAAGAACGCGCTGTCACTGGCTTTGAGAACACAGTAAAATTGGGTTGGCATTCTATTGGGGAAAAATGAGCCACCGATAAGAAAAATAGCTTTTCATAAATTATGTTCTATGTTTAGTTTAATATTCAAACTAAAGACAAAAATCCCAGAGGAAAGTCCTTGTCATATACTTAGAGGCAGTTTCCCTACTTGAGGACAAAAACCAGTCCTGAAAACAAGCCTGAGTTAAAAGAAAGAAAATAATTAAGATATTATTTGGGACAGATGGAGGGAGGGTTGGAGCAGAGAGGTTTACTCCCAAAGATCTAAAAATAATGATGATAAAATCCTTAATTGTGGTCCTGCAGGCATGTATTCCTCAGGCAGCACAATTCCGCAGGGAGGTAAGATCCTTAACGGGGGCCTTGAGGAAGAGTCAGCAGCCAGTGAACACAGAGGACTCCTAGCTGAGGCTGTGAAGGGAGCCAATTCCCTGACCTTAAAGCAAATACCCTTTTTCCACCCTGTTTCTGGATTTCAGGTGAAGGTCAGTAAGCCTCTAAGCCTTTTAGCCTCTTCAGTGGGAAACACTAGGTTCCTGAAGGAGAGGTGGGAGAAGGAGATTTCTTTTTCAGGAGCCAAGACTGGGCATGAGTGATCGCGTCTCTGCGAGGCTCTGGGGAGAGAATCATGGCACACTGAAAGAAAAAAAACAACGCAAACTCAACCAGCAGGTGAGTTCTTATCACAAGTTGCTACCTACTAGCATCCCAAAGCGTCCACAGAGGTCAGACTGTCTCCCACCAACTGCGGTAGTTAGCAAATAGTCGTACCACGGGGTGATGAAAAATCAGCTCAGGATCCAGATTTATTTTCTCATTTGGACATGGGAAACTTACTCATTCCCCAATATGTTAAATAGCATATAATTGCAATAGACATTTTAGTTGAAAAATAATCCCTGTTAGTCACTGAAAATAAGTTAGAAAATCTGAGAACCAGGGACCACCCTCCATCAGCTAGAGCAAAGAAATTTCATCTATAAAGAACAGTTTAAGGAAGTCATTGTACAATATGTAAAATCTAGGTTATATAAAAGTACAATGTACAGTAATTATGAACTATCTACTTAGGCAAATTAGAGAACATTAATTCCCTCAATTATAGGAATAGCAAACAGGGTTTCAGAATGTGCTCAACGAAGTTAAAAGGGGTGAGTAGAAATGATGAAAATGAAAAATGACAAAAGTATTATACAGTAATCCAGAAATCTCTTGACTATGTTAGAAGCAAGTGCTGCTAACTAGCAACTCCATGAAGATAGGGAACACAAAGGTCCTGCTCACTGCCCTACCCCAAATTTACCTGGTAAGTGAATAAATTATAAATAAATGAAATCACACTCAGTAATGTTTTCTCACAAATTCTTGGATCACACAAGCAACTACTTCTCCTAAGGCTTATCAGACACAAAACAGAGACATGTGAATACTGCTTCTCTACAGAGTTCACTTGGGATAGAAAATTGTATTTTACTTATGTGACACTGAGCGGCTTACTTCATCTCTTGTGCCTTGGTTCCTTCATTTGCAAAATAGGAATAATAACAGTATCTACCTTACAGCATTATTAGAAATTTACTATATGTAAAGCACTTAGAACAGAGGCTGCCAGAGTGGTTTCTGTTGTTATTCTGTAATGATATGCAGAGAGATTTTTAAAATCCTATGGCTACTTTCTTATTAGCCTCTCCCCGCCCCTAGGAGGCAGAGACTATTTCTTATTCAACTATATATTGACAGTATTAAGCAACGTGCCTGGCATATAATAAATGATCCAAAAAAAAAGAATACAAATTATATTGAATCAAACACTAATATTATAATATTACAGTGTTCTCATTTAGATCAGAGAAAAAGTCAGCTAGGCCCTATTATGATTCAAAGCATGAATTTCCTATACAATAAATCCAAATGTGACAAGCATCTCCTTCTAACATTTGATAATATCCAATTAAGAGACAGTTATAACGAAAGCGCTGAAAATGTTTCATTTTTGCCAGAGCTCATCACAAAGTCAACCTTTTTTCCTCGATAGTCTTCCTTACCATTTACACATCATTCAGAAACTAAACTCTCAGTCCTTTAAATGTTTTCCTGTGACAGCAATGGCAAGGAAAACAGATAAGAAGGTTCACCTGACAATCAAATATTGGGAAACAGGCTAAGATATCAACAATACAGGACATTAAAGCACTTTAAAAAATCTGTACTGAAGGTGTGGAGAACTACACATTTGCTCAAAATGTGTTCAGTATCACAAGCACACTTGCGTGCAAAGATAATATGTTAGAACTCTAAGGAAGAGTGGATTTGTTTTACTGTAAAATTTTCCACCCAACTTCTATAATTCATCTTGAAATATTTCTCTTTGGTTTCAGAAAAATAAGGTCTCACTTGCTACCTTGATGCAACTTGCTGGTTCATCAATACCCTGACAATAAACTGTTTTCCCAGAGTTTCCCTTCTAACATTTGTAAGCAGTAAGCAACAGGTAAGAGTGAGCTTTCCGCTGAGCACCTGAAAATAAGACTGTCATCTGGATTAAACTATAAAGTTAATCCAAAATAGAACAAATGAGCAAAGATAACAGCCAAAATAGCTCCCAGGCCAAAGCAAGAATCTGACATCACATCATCATCACAATGATCCACAGAGAGGCATCAATCGGATAAAATGGTGACCAGATAATTTACCATCCAACCATGACATCAGGCCAGACACAAACCAGGACTGTGCTGCATCAACTGACACATACAATCACCCTAAATCACAGAGGAGTAGGTCCTGCTGGGAAATGAGAATATAAAGCAGGAGAGCAAACTTTGGCATTGCTCTTCCAAATAGTATAACGGAACCCTGTTTCATGAATATAACACTCATTTGGTAGTTAATAATGTTTAAGCCCATGTCTGTTCTCATGATGTAGTTTTGTGTGGTTGTTTAACTTGACTGTGTAACTGTTCATTTACTTATGCCTTACTTCTTCTGGTATACGGTGGGTCTTTTTGATCACTGGGATACGTGTCTCATTTGTCTTTTCAAACCCCACATTCCAGCACTGTGTACTATAAACTGTGGACAGAAGTCAAGTGCTGAGTGACTGACAGTAATCATAATAATTGTTATTACAATCAGTATGTGTTGAGTAGTTAACTATGTGCCAGAAACTAAGTACTTACTATGTATAATTGCATTTAAATCAGATATAAACTTTATGAAGTAAGTATTACTGCTGCCTTCATTATAGAGATCAGAAAATAAGAGAGGGAGGGCAAGTAACCCGCCCAGTGAGGAATGGGTAGGAAGTGACAGAGCCAGGATTCAAATCCAGACTGTCTGGCTCTGGCTCATAACTACTGTGCTATACTGTCCCTTTGTGGAAAATGCATGTGCCTAAATAATTTATTACACTTTTCTTGCTATTAAATATTAAAGTCACTTCTAAATGCTCCAAAATAGTTGCTGATTGCATCCGTAGTTGGCATAGGTATGGAGAAACGGATACTCTTTTCCAGGGATATCAACTTATATATTCATACTATATTCTATAGGGAATTAAGCAAGATGTATTAAAGTTTAGACATATTAAACCTTTAGATACAGAAATTCCATTCAAAAGAATTTAACCCTAAGTGGACAAAAATAAAAGTACACAAAGATACAGGTATAATAATGTTCATCATACAGTTATTTATAAGAGTAAAAATGGGAAATAATTGGAATGTCTATCAATAAGAGATTGGGTAAGTAAAATGTGCTAAAACCCTGCCATAAATCCACAAGAAATGGTGACATCGATGTATATCTATTAAAAAAAAAATCCAAAACACATTGTTGATGCAAACAAAGGCTGCAAAATAGTACACACAGTGTAATTCCAAAAGGAGGTGGGGGGAGGACTCGCACATGTGTTCATATCCAAAAAGCTGTTCACCAAAATGTCAACAAGGAAAATGTCTAGATAGTGAGATTTTAGGTAGTCTCCATGTTTTTTTTTTAATATTTAATAAAACCTCCTTCTGTGAGTATTGTTGTTTTGCCAAAGGAGCATAAAAGAAATACAAGACAGCACAAATCCAGAGATACTCCAGTCCATTCTAGGCCATGAAAGAAAACAAGTGTTGGTGGCAAATAAGTGGCAAGTAATGAAAAGTGAGGAAGAAACTCAGCAAAGTGGGACCCAGCAACCTGGGAGCCAAGGGGAGGCAGCACCAAGCTCCACCTGCACCATGAGCAAGTGGCGGGAGCCCGGACAAGTCACAGATGACCTTTGAGCCTCAGTTTCAAAACAGCAAAATGAATGAATGGAGGTTGTTCTTGGATATTCTTTTCAATCCTCAATCCCAAGGGTCTGTGGTTAAAAGTTTCAGAAAGTGCAAGTAGAAACACATAACCCCTCAATCCCGTGCCAGTCACAGTGGATTGTGTTGCAGTTTATTAGTAGACACATTAGTCAGTTTGTACTAGATGTAAAACACCAAAGCCTAGAGAATGAGAACAGCAATGAAAACCCATAAACACACTCAGGCACTCGTTATTGGAAATAGGGTTATTCCCCAGGGAGTGGAACAGTACACTCACCTAAGGAAGGATTCCATGGGAGACCCCCTCGCTATCTTAATAAAAGCTCATTTCCAAACAGTTGACAGTTCTCTTGTAACATTTCACTTTTACACAGATAAAAAAGTACAATATGATCCATCTGATATTGTGGTCTTTATATTCCTCCTGACAAAAATCTATGAAAAAGAGTCATATGAGACTTTGATGTTGCATTCCACTGTTATTCAAATATATCGATAATCAAATCTGGAGAGGTGCCAATAAAAAGGGAATAAACATCATTAGCATTTTAATAAACCTGCAAGCCACAGGGCCAGGAAAACAGAGCAAGACAGAGCAAAGGGAAATCAGCATGTGCAGTGCCTTCCCTCCAGCGGTTTGCCCCTGGCATTCCATTGTGTCCTCCCCGCATCACTCCTGCAAACACATGCTCCAGGGAGACGGCTCTGTATTTGAAAGCCGCTCATAGACCTGCCCAAGCTCTAAAGTTTAGGGGATGTGTTGGAGTCTTTTTTTTTTTTAACTGAGAATAAATAACCCGATTTTTAAAATACTTTCACAAAGTGCTGACCTTTTAGTTATAAGAAGCATTTTAGATGAGAGGTAGTCAGAGAGTGATTTAATACGTTAAATAAATAGAGACACAGATGACAGATGAAGGAAAAAGTGGTAAAAAGATGGGAAGAAAAGAAAAAAAAAGAAGTACATATACGCAATAGATGAAGAGCCAACAGCTTATAGGTAGAAGACTGAATTAAATATCCTTTGAAACTACTGCCAAATTAGATTCTGTGACTTTTGTAATATATCAAACTCAGAATCACATATATACTCAAAGTAAACAGTTAATTTCCTTAACTTTTAAGTCATTATATTTTTCTCACCTTAACTAGAAATTAGAAATTGAAAGCCCTGCTTCCTGGGATATTTGAATTTCATTTAATCTCCTTATTTATCATGTGTGTATCTGTGTATGTACATAATTGTTAAAGTATATTTTGAAAAGTGTAACTCATTAGAATATACTTGGATGAAAACTTCAAGTGAAAACCATTTCACACGTATAAAACAGCTATACATTAAGGGATTTTACTTTATGGAAACATAAGTAGGGACCACTGTTTGTTTTTTTTTTAAATCTCTACATATGAATCTGAAAACACTTCACCCATTTAATCTGAAAATAAAGAGACGTTCATAAAAATATACAATAATGGGTCCACTCTGTCTGATTTTCTTCAGATAATTTGTGAACACTTCAGTGTTACCATACATTAAGCAATATGTAACCTTCAAGAATATGCTAGTGTCTTTAAAATGTTTGATTTAAGACCTTTGCTGTCAATTTGCAGGAAACCATGAAGCTGCAATGGTGATAAAGCATCGATGATGGATGGTACCACCCCAGCCACCATTCTAATAATGAACTAATGATTCATACTCAAGGTGCTTTTGAAACATGATTAAGCCTCCAAACATTTCACTATTGTAGGTTCTCATTATCCCAATCTTGTAAAACAGAACTTAAATAAGTTTATCAAGATTATATACTGAACAGCTCAATGATAAAGTTTGGAACAACAACAACAACAAAAACAATACAAAGGACCCCAGACTCCCATAGTCCTCTGCAAGCCCTGTTCATTAGTATTGCAGAGAAGCCTTTCAGGGTAATTTATTTCATTGTTCTGAATCTAACTGACCTTCTCTGGTAGCCACTGGCAAGTGTTTGCCAAAATGTCGCTGACCAAAAAATTCCTTACAATGCCATGTATTATAAAATGAATATGTCAAGAATTGGATGAAAATGTCATCAGTGACTCTGACAACAATAAAAGAAAATATTCTACAGATTTAAGGAATGGAAGAAGATTCAAGTTAAAAGGGAAAAAAATTACCTGAGAAAATGTCATCAATGACTATATCAACAAAAGAGTAAAACAGACCACAGCTTTAAGTAGGGAAAGAAGACACAAGCTAAAGGGGGGAAAGATTCCTGAGAATCAAAACATTCTGTAATGGATCAGAAAAGGGAAAAAGACTCCTATTACAAATGCCTGTGGGAAAACTATGACCTCTCATTTAGAGAGAGTCCTGTTGTTCCTGGGGGAGGCAGGGTGGGGAGACAGAGGCAACATGGTGAGAGCTCTTCAGAGCTGAATCCCAAAGTCACTGGTCCTCCTATTTGCATGTCAAAATGAATGACATAATTTGTGAATGTCAAAAGCTGTCGTAGCAAATTAAATAGAAATTGAAAAAAATTTCCTATATGTTGCCCTTAAAATATAAAGTTAAAAGTTGTTAGTTTTCCCACTCTGAAGTCTTTGGAAATAAGTTTTTCTTACAAATACTTTAAATAAAACAACCCAGTTGGGTGTGTCTACTTTTTTGAAATTAAAAAAAAAAAAAAGGGACTTCACTAAGAAAGTTACTTTTACACTAGGACTTGGGATATTTATTTTAAATGGATTCTTAAAATAAATGATCACAGCTCATTACTGATGATTAGAATATATTCTTGGTATATTCTGAAATTTTCATCTGTATATTATTGGCTCTTTTGAATGACAGCTTTTACTAGAAATTTCAAAATAACATGTGTACACTTTTGATTACCTGCTTTGAGGATGATCTGTTTTGAAGATTAACCATAGTCCAGGTTTAACTGTAGGCAGTTAACTAAGTACTTACAGGACGCCATCCTTCCTACAATGAAGTGAAATCAATGCCAATACAAGTGGTAAAAATACAGAGGTGCGTGTTGGGATTTCCTGCTGCCTTTGATTACTACCCTATACGTATTCTTCCTCATACTCACTCCCAAGCCTGTCAGTGTGGATCACTATAAAGTCTAAATTCTTTACCAAATAGAGTGTGTGCACATACAACCTAGTTAGAGGATTGAAATGTAGTATACAAGTAACAGTGACAAGTTAGTAAAGATAAATGTAACTATTCAAATTAAACATTAGAAAAATACTGTCAGTGGGGAAAGGATCACAAGTGAAATATATGTGTATACAATAAGCAACATGAGTGCAGTACTGTAAAGTTATTGTGACAAAGTCCCAGCTACATTTTCAAAATAGGAGATGACCATTAAGTGTCTGTGTGGCTGTCTGAACGTCTGTCGGCCTGCCTGGTGATACTTTATATTTCTCCCTCTCTAACAAGCTTCACTGTTAGGTTGTACTTGGAGACGGATGGCTGCCAAGAGCCATTACCAAAAAAGGAAGAGAAAAAAAAAGAAAGAAAGCTCCTCTCTAACATAATGATCTCTCGGTACTAGGGATAAACTTATGAAAAAAAATCTTGGAAACAAAAAGAAGATGGACATCTATGTAAAGATATAAATTATTAAACAGTTCTAATTCCAATAATACTATAATATCCAAAATATGAACTGTAGGTAAAGTAATACATATTTCTTTGCAGACAGTTATCCCACAAATGTTTATAAATCTGTGCAGAAAAAAATGTTATAGAAATCTCCTTTTTCTCTCAAATTCATTACTAAATTTAATGAAGAAAGCCAGGGCATTGTCTTGACATATTTTGTCATCCCCTTTCCAAATAAACTGCTGCCACAAGAAAATCATGTTTCTCCAGGGTTTTTCTCCCCTCATCTTCATTCAGTTATTTTTTAATCCAGTAAGGTTAACATGTTGTCAGACTAAAATTGTATTCACGTCCCTCACACATAAACCACCATTCTGTTAAGAAAGAGAATTCAGTGAATTCAGTGTGTGCCTCTTTAACTCTTTAATTACATTTATAAACCATTTCTAAAGGTTATGTCTACATTTATTAAATGAATTTGACTATTTTGACTTATTTTGATTTGCTCTATTTCTTGACCAACCTGAATAGCTCACTTTCTTTTTCTTTTACCTTGAACATAAGCTTATGGTTACTAGGTTTGACTGCCATCTAATCAATCAACACACATTTACTGAGTTTCTGGTTAGGAGTCCAGGATTATGAAAAAGTCAAAATTTCCAGATCCAGTTTTAATTCCTACACTGTTATGAACGTCGCACTCTAAGAAATTCATAATCCATCAGAATGTAAGTTAAAGCTAAAAGAAAAAAATGCAACCTACTCTCTCTCCTCTCCCCAAACACAAAATAATATTTTCCAGATATATATTCACACAAAACAAAATATTCATCCCTCTGTCTGTAATACAATAAAATATCAAAATACTAAAAAATACACTGGTAATTTGCTAGTGGAGAAAAAAGATTACTCAAAAGCAAAACCAGGAATCTAGTCTAAATTCAACTTAAAAGAGAAACAAGTGGAAACTGTATTTCCCAAATGAAATGACTTCTCAAAATACCATAATAAATCATGGAGGAAATGCTCCCAGGCTTTATTTAACAGGCAATAAAACCCCGAGGCAGGTCTGATTAGTGTGCTGCTATGGCAAATGGCAAGATGAGCGACGATACACATGTCAGAGTCACCTACTAGTCTTAACTGGTTCATTGATGTATGGTTTTTAAGGGGATAGTTAAAATTAAAAATAAAAGCATTTCAAAAATGAAGAGTCCCACTTCTATCTGTGGAATATTTTGTGCAATATTTGTTATAGGCATTAGTACCATTATTGCCTATATGCCATAGAAGTTATGTGTTTACAAGACTTACTATTAGAAAACATAGATATTGAAGGCAAACGTATCAGTGATTAAGCCTCAGCCACAACTCTTCTAAAGGATGGTCTCCTTTCCATTTCTTCCTCACTTGACAACACAGTAGAAAAGGATTTATTCTGAATAATATGAAACTCCAAAACTGTTTTAAATATATGTAAAATCAAGGCCTTATATTTACATATTTTAAAATTTGTATACACACAGTTCCTTTCAGACTTACGGCCCTTCCTTATGAGACCAGAAAAGCTGTCTTTTTTCCCCACACAGTTCTTAAGTGAATACTCAAGATTAAATAATAACACTAGAACTGCAAATAGATGTTATTTTATTGTAATTTTTATTTTAATCAGTGATATTTATTTTATTATGCTATTTACCTAGCACTTATATTCAATAGGCTCCACTGGTAAGTTTAACTGCTTATTGAAACCAACTGTATTTTCAAACTCAGAATAAGCTGTTGGAGGCAGTTTGATAGATGGGACTGAGGTCAAGGAGGTTTGCATTCAATCCTGACTGCACTTACTAGCTGTGATTGCAAGCTAGATACTTAACCTCGCTGAACCTTATTTACCTCACCTATAAAACAGGGCTTAATGATATCTACATCACAGATTTGATGCGATAAATAGAATAACAAAACACTCTTGGCACCTTGCCTAACTTAATATAAAATTCTCAATATAGAGCAGCTACAAAGTCAGTGTCTCAGTCATCAATTACTGAATAAAAAACCACACCAAAACTTCGTAACTTGGAAAAAAGAGCTCTTAAGTTGTTCACAACTCCACTGACCGGGAACTGGGCTCAGCTGAGCAGTTCTGCTGGTTTCATTCATCCAGCCTGCAGGAATCCAAAGGCTTGACTAAGGCTGGATAGTCTAAGGGGGCCTCACTTGCAAGTCTGACAGTTGGCCCTGGCTGTTGGCTAGACCTCTGTTTCCACATGGTCTCTCATCCTCAGAGAGACTACTCGGGGCTTCTTCAGGTGGGGCAGCATTCCAGGAAAGGCAAGAACAAAAATTGCCAGGCCTCTTGAAGCCAAAGCTTGGAAGTCCCACAACATAATTCCCACTATACCCTATGGGTTAGAGCAAGTCATGAAGCCAACCAAGGTGCAAGAGGATAAAGAAACAGATGCCACCTCTTGATGTAAGGATAGGCAACGTCCCACTGCACAAAGGTATGCATATAAGGATGGGAAAAATGTATGGCTATAACTTAAAATCTTCTAAAATCTACAAAATAATGACAACCTTTTTTGGCACCTATGCTATCTTTCAACTAAAAATAATTGCAGAATTAACATTTTGAAGGCCAAAAAGAAATACCAGCTCGAGTTTTCCCCAAACTAAACTAACGTTGTTTTGCTTTTTCAATGACAGATTTCAAAAGAAGACCAATCCAAGACTAGTGATTGACAGCATCATTCAGGTTTCTCTGTCTCTTTTCCTGTGTTCTAAGAATCCTCAACACTTTTTTATTTACTCTAATCAATATATTTATTTTCATCTGACGTGATATTTTTACCTTCAACAAGTAGCTTTCTAACTGAACATTCCACAACAAATAACATCACCAAGAAATTAGGATCAAT
Organism: Vicugna pacos; assembly: GCF_048564905.1. Taxonomy (NCBI): domain Eukaryota; kingdom Metazoa; phylum Chordata; class Mammalia; order Artiodactyla; family Camelidae; genus Vicugna; species Vicugna pacos. The sequence goes on along the minus strand of NC_132989.1, from coordinate 46,723,051 downwards.
AGGGAGCACCTCTAGAAACCATGAAATTTTATAGAAGTAAAGAAAAAATGTATCATTCTAAAAAGTAAATATACTTTTGTTATTCTCCAAGAGAATGATCACTACAGAAAAAGATTAGTTTTGTGATGTAGCTAATAGGCCAGGCTTAGAGATCTATTCACATTGACTTAAGAAGAAATAAAATTTTTAAAAATTAAAGAAAATTATTTTTGTATCTACTAACAAACAAAAAGCAGAATGCCAAAACAAAACCTGAAATTTAATTCATTGTATCAAATTTAATTTTAATGAATATCTTTCAAAATTTCTTGTCATAGCCACAGAACGTCACAAAATGACAACTGCTACCAAGACATCCTTTAACATGTGTGTCTTTAAAAGATTCATTCCGAGAGCCTTAAATATTAAGTCCTTAATACAATGCAATACAATGCAATCTGCTTGCTTTGGATAATTTCATGGGGCAGGATATTCCACTAAACATACTGCATGATGAAAACTGCTCCCTAAGGAAGGAGAGAGATGAAAAGAAGACCTATGTGCAGTTCGGCAATATGGTGAACAGAGAAGCAGTTTGGGGAATGGCTAATTCCCCCACTAATGACATTTCTACATTTTCCAATGAAGAACTGATTCCTAAACTTGCCTTTTTTTTCAGTTGAGGATCTGTTACAACATTGCTTCCTAAAGGAACAGTTGGAAACTCAAGTAGTTTTCAATTTTAGACAAATTGGTGCTGCCAAAATTATAATACTCAATAACAGAAAACTTCAATTACATGAAGTATGCCTAATCTGGCTTTAAGACATTTAAAAATCCTGAGAATGGTATGAGAAGCCATATGAGAAGCCAAATACACTTCTGTCTAGAGAAAATGCCCACAAGCCAGTGCCATCTTTGGTGGTTAGGTATTTCTCCTCCTATGTGCGCAAGCCTCCTTAGTGTGCGTTATTGGAACCAGATAATTCTACTTGATAATTAGAGATTAAAGATAACTCCATTGTACAGTTCCCCAAAAGGTAATCTACTCAACTTATTTTTAAAGGAAATCTTGTATGTGTCTAAAGTACTCTTATTTTACTTTAATTATTCCAAAGTCCTACATGGGTGACAGACATATTATATAGGTTCCTATGGAATAGTTATCATTTTGGAAAAACAGTGACAATTCTAACATTCTTTAATTATATTGCTTACTAATCTTAATTGCCACCATTTCAAAAGACAGTTCCAAAGTGCATCTTGAACAAACAGAAAAGCAATTAGCCTAAATTAATTGCTTTGCTGATGTGATTTGCAGTAGGTATTCTTGGTGGTTTTGCAACTCCTGCCAGTGCTTTCACAAGCCAATGTTCTGATGATTTTTTAGCCTATTTTTGCACCAGAGCAATTAACCAGATAATTGTTCTAACGTGAACCTGGCCTTAATCAGTATGTTTAGGTCTATAGTAGCAATTAACCAAATATTAAACATACTTTAGAAAGCAGCACTTAAAAGCGCTACAAGAAGAATTAAGAAAAAATCCGCAACTTTTTTTTTCTCACATAGCCATACTTTTCTCACCAAGGAACAGAAAAAAGCTGGAACTGTCTCCTCTGCCTCTTTTCAAATAATATGAGGTATCATTACAAATGAAAAGCAAATGAAGTTTCTGGTTCTTCATGTAAAAGCATTTCAAAGACTATATTAAAAAGGCAGAAGCCAACGATTCAACATTAAAACCTATGTGTATTGTTCAAAAAACGAGGCTATGGCTTTCAGGTAAAAAGCATGCAATACATAAAGCAAGCTCTATCTGAATCCAGACAATGACATTAACTCCTCACTTTATTAAAGTATCAACTTTATTCAGAAATAAATAAATCTGAAAGAAAGAGGGAATTTGAACCAATTGCCTGGATTTCAGCCAGCATTGAGGCCAAATTTTAAAACAGACTTATCATCCTACAAAAGCAGCATTTATAATTCTCTCAAGACGCAGGTATTAAATGACTTCTATGCAAGGTGCCAGGGGCTGAGGTTGGGGCAGAGGGCCAACGATGAAGACACAGGATTCCTTACAAGGAGAGAGATTCCTAAACAAAATAACACACAGCCACAGAGTGATCTATGCCACCAGTGGACTGATGTGCTATGGATTCAGCTAGACAGTAACGTGATGCAGCACTTCATTACAACCACCGTTATTATTTCATCTTTCCTCTAAATATAAAGGAATTCGCATTCATTTTAAGGAAAATTATTAGTGGGGCAACTATAATTGTTAATGAAACTAGTTGGCTTTTTTCAACTTCAGTAAAGGAGTTATTTTATACTACTTTAAATTGAATATGTTATCAGTTGAGGAATGATATACATAAAACCCTTCCGTCTTCATGAACCAAAAGGGTTCAAGCTGAAAGTACTCTGTCATTCTTCATGTCTTCATGTCATCTTTTCTAATTTCTGAACGGACTGTCACACAGAAAATAGCCCGGGCACATACATGTCAGATCTGCCATTTTTAATTATTACCAATCAAGTTCTAGCAATTTCTCCTCTGGTTAAACATGTGTGTACCTATCTTCTAAAATATTTCTTTATGCCACTGTTCATAAAATATTTTAGGCTGAAGCAAAATCTCCTGCACTAAATTAATAACTAATCACAGGAGATATTTATCATCTCCAGCCTTTTACAAGAAAATTGTCAGATTTAATCACCTTTCTCATATTTTCACTATTTACTGGGCTTCATTTATCATACATTTTAAAAATTTGACAACAGTGAGTTATTTTAATTACCATTTCTCGTTGGAGATTAAGAACAAGACAACTCCTTGGAGAAAGCAAAGGTAGTTGGGATAAATTTCATAAATTTGTCCAGTCAATAAACTATCATCATTTTCATCTATAAATGAAGATTTTGTTCATTGTTGGCAATTTTAAGATGGGTTTGAGGTTAGGAAGCCTCTAAATTCATGGGTGTAGAGTGCTGCATTCATCATCATATAAACTTTGTCCCATTCTTTCCCATAATTTGATCATGAATTCTGATTTCATAACACATAAAACATACTTTTTTTAATTCCACAAACTAAATGCTTAACATATCTGTTTACTCATCTTTATAGTGTCCAAAAAACAAAAAGCAGCAGCAGCATTTAGTGTAGCACATCCAGGAATACCAATAATTTGATTCTATAAAAGCTCTGTTAATGATTATCATTTGCAGAAATGTTCACTTATGCACTATTGCTCACTTATGCACTATTGCCAGAGACAAGGCAGATATTGAAAATTACCATTATACGTTAGAACTATCATAAAAATTCATATCATTCTATACGACAAAATAACGTGAACATGAAGAATCAATAAGACAGACTTATCCACAGCAAATCCAGTTTCCAGCCCATCTCCAGAACTGGAGTTAAAGATCAGGGCAGGTTGAATAGATGAGATACAGATAATCTCATAAAGATTTTCCTTTCAAGTGATTTTACTAGTTTAGATACTCCGGTGTTATAATCAATTAATATTGCCTGTAAGATGATATTTCATCATCAGAAGCACTGAAAGAACCAGTATCAGAACTGATATCCAATATCACTATGTGCCAAACCATGAAAAAGTTCCTTTAATTTGAATACACTAAGAATTTCATCTGAGGATAATTGTACAAATCATTTCATCAGAGAAACTTCTCCTTCTATAGAAAAGTATCATCAACTATTTGAAGAATCACATATACAAGGAGAACTGTACAGATTTGTTATGGCAGTCATTTCTAACCAAAGGTACTGAAAACTTCAATGAAGTTAACTTCCTTCTTTTTAACTCAGTAATAATTTATTCAAAGTATGTACCCAGTATTCTCCTTTACTCTGCAATGGTTAAGTATTTGTTAGAACTGACAGAGAGCATTTATAGATAACAAAATATTTATAAAAATAAATTATCATCACATGCTTAAATAAATATCTATTCAAAAATCATTTGTGAAATTCTTTTTGATATCAAGTATGAACTAGATGTGGTAAAAGACACAAAAATGGTCTTTATTTTCTATGTTTCCTCAAGGAACTTAATAAGAAATAAAGAGTATTTATAAATGGGGTTGTTGGGGGAAAAACTGCTTTTTATCACAAACTTAGATGTTTTGACAATCTACAGCTCCTGGTGTGCAATAAGATACCCAAATCTTGTCACCTCTCAGATACCTCGTAAGGAAAAGAGAAGGAACAATTCCAATGACATTCAGAGTGACCAAGCATAGTCTGAGGTAGGATGACCATACAGTTTATCATCCAAGCAGGACACTCTGGAACACAGAAGGGAGCAGCACAAATGTTATACCTGACAGAATTCCAAAACAACAGGAATGGGCTGGGACTGTCCTGAGCAAATCGGGACATTAGGTCTGAGGCAGAATAAGGCACTGGGAGAAAGTAAGCCCCTCGTGGTCAGAGCTTAGACTTTGAAGACACAGAAAAATGGGTTCCAGTTTTGGTTCCACCACTTACCAGCTGTGAGTGGTCTAACCTCTCTGGACCTTAATTCCTTCATTTGAAAATGGGGTTAATTTCTTCCTCAGGGTTTTTCTAAAGATGAAATGAAACACTGTGTGTAAACATTTAGCACAGTGTATGGCACAGACTGTAGTAAATGGTAGCTATTATTAGCTGCTGTTATTATCCTTGGTCAAAAACAAAAGAGAAAATATATGCTCTGACCTTGGTAGCATACAAAAAGCAATCATGCTTTTAAAAAGAGGGTCTAATGGTAGAAAGACACCAAAGACAACATTTTTGTAGCTGGTTTGGGGGCCTGAATAGTAGTTAATCCAATATCATACTATTCTTCTAGGGATGGTCTTACAAATAAATGCAAATATAAAAGAGAGTATCAAAAATATGCCAACCCCAAACAAGTGTCAACAGCTCAGAAAGACTCCATTCAGTCCCTACAACTTTTCCAGGATTCAGTAAAATATATTTATTCTTTCTACAAAAATATGAATAAATATCATAGAACATACTCAAAACTATGTAGTAAAGTACAAAAATAACTAGAATTCAGTTTTACTAACACTCTACCTAACCAACCCAGCCACATCATTTGGCACCAGAAGTGTGCAGACTGACTGCTCTGCGTTCTCTATGGGTGGGAGTGGGCTGCTATAAATCCCACCACCGAGCTGCTTCAATGGGCAGCATGATTTTTGCTGCCTCTTTATTTCCAAGTTTTCATGCTTTTATAGAAGCAAATTGTTCAAACTTCACACTCAGTACTCCAAGGTGAAAAGTATTCCTCTCCTCCAGACCACTTAACTTTAATAGAAAACAAAATATTCTCAAACTCAAATTCAACTATGCCTCCTGGATTTAATGGATAGGTTTGTTCCCCTTGGGCAATCTTTAAACCTCAGTCTCTAGGAGAATTAAGTAATATTGGGGGATTGAAATGAAATAAAACTCTAAGTCCACTGTGACATGACATTCACAGGAAGATAGTAGATTATCCACCCAGTCCTCGAACACTTATAAATACAATATATAGCATGTGTTCACAAAACAATTCTTGGAAATAAAACACAATGGGCACTCAGCAAATATTTTATAACACCAACACCTGCTCAAATCCTCTCTGAACTTTATTTCTAAATGTCACCGTTTTTTATTGAATCAACGGAAATTTGAAAGAAGAAACAGAATAAACATCCAGAGAAGATCAAGGGAGTTAGAAAAATCTTTATAGAAGCCTCATTGAGTTTTACATGAGCCAGGGTGCTGTCAGTCTCCCTGAAGGGGTGGTGGAGTAATCCGTCACTCTACAACTTCAACCTGAGTATACCTAAAAGACTAAAAAGGGCTACATGCCGAAAAAGAGAAGACAGAAAAGAGTCTTAAGATTTTTCTTAATATTATAAACAGACGAATCATGAATCAAATACTAAGCACTGCAAATAAATTCATTTTAAACCATCAGCTTGAAGTTGGAGGCTGTTTAGTAAACCAGTTCAACTCTCTTTATTACTCAAGAAACTTTTTATGACACTCTTGTTTGAACACTAAGTGGGAGTGAGTTCTCCGTTTTGGAAGGCAGTCAGTGATAACGAAGGTTTTAACTTATTGTAAGTTCAGTTCTCTCTCCCTCTGTAACTTCTACCTGTTGGCCAAAGTTCTGAGGCCTGAAATAATGAAGAACTAATTTAGGTAAACTAATTAACTCTATTATCTGTTAACATATTTTATCAGACTCAATTTAAAAGACCCCTTTGATTTAAAATAAGAAAATTTTACCTAAAAATCTCTACATTCTGGATTTTATTAAAGGCAAATTCAATCTGTAGACTGGGTGGGCACAGGCAGACAATATAAAAGAAGAGATCATGCTTGTGGGAATAGTGGAGAAATCGGAGAACAGCCAAAGAAAAAAGCCCATTACTCATCCTGGAAGGATTGCTGACATGAGAAAATGTGGGTCCAATGTTGCTAGATGTGCAGCTTTCCCAAGAGAAGGACCAAATTTAGAATTTTTATGTGAACTTCCCCAATTTTTTAAAAGTTGGCAACTAATTCAATTTTTAAAATATTGCATAGGCCAAACAAAACTGCTTTTTGGACTAGACTCAACTATGGCCCACCAGTTTGCAATTTCAAAATGATGTTATTTAAAGTTTTATTTAAAGGGAAAATATTTATAGTTACTATTCTCAACACTAATACACATAAAGTAAAATAGAAACATACTGTAAATGTTAGTCTATACTTGAAAGAAACTGGTCACAATAGAATAAGATTTAAAATTCTTCAAATTTTAGAGGGTCCACTGATGCAACAGCCCCCTTTATACAAATAAAATATTCACACAGCAAATTAACTCCTTAAACAAAGTGTCCTTTGTTATCAATGTTCAACACATTTAATACACTCAATTTTGTTTTAAATTGCAAATTCAAAGAGTAAATCTCTAGCTAGGCAAGTTCAACTAGTTGGCAACATAATTTGCTTTAACAACCAGCCTGGCTTTTGTTATATTTTGTGACTTTAGCTGACAGATGCTAGAGAATCTTTCACTTCTCTTGTATTGCGGTCCTCTACTGTTTTCCTAATTCATGAGCAAGCAAGGTCAACTGTCAATCAAAGAATTATATGTTAGATGGTGGATATATAGATCATATGATCAAACTTTATTGTTAGGGCTAATGTTAAAAATTGAAAATGAGGAGATTAATTTCCTCTTTGATAGCCCATTTAAATATTAAGAATAGCTTTTGTAAAGATTGATTAAAATCAATTAGATTTCATTTAATTCTTCTGGGGAAAAAAAAAACAAATAGCCATTATAGCATATCACTATTCAGACTGAGAACCATTCAGTTTTTTACATATCAGCTTTTTACATACAAAGCACACTGCTTCTACACTCTATACCAAACATACAAAAACGATGAAGAACAAACTGAATGTGAAATAACAAGAGATTTATATCAAATGCAAATAAACATTCCAATAAACTTAGAGTCAGAGAGAGTGGAGGAGACGTAATAACCAGATGTTTAATTTAAATCATTGATAGAAATAGTCAGTGTCTTCTTTTCATAAACCACTTGGATTTTATTTGTATTTAAAAGCAATGGTAAATGTCAAATGACTACTAGACCATCCTTATGAATACAAGAAAATATCATGCCTTTTAACTCTCTAAACAAAAAGCGCTTTCACAAAAACAAACGTACAGAACAGCATGTCTTAGTCACACAGATCAATTCAAGAACCACAAAATGCTAAAAGGTACCATGAGCTTAACAATAAAGACCTTCAATTACCACATATTTTTAACTTTGAACTTGAAGAAAAAAGCTTATTGATAAAAACTTTTAAAATCCAGGATAAATCTTATACCTAAAGATATGAGAAAAGTATCAAAGTTTATCTTCATATAAGTAGTCCTTTATTAAAGCTAGCAACATTAAACATAGATCCCTTTCACAGGTATTACGTACAAAATGTATCTAAAGGTTCTATTATATCTTTATTACCAAAGAAAATAATGAGATTAGTTTTAAAAAAACTAAGAATGTTACATATAAATGTCAACTGTGTGTGTATCCCAGCTATGAAATGGAAAATTGACTCATTAGCCATTTGCTTTTTCTTGTTTGTCCCCATCCAGTTTTTACTGCAGCAAAGATGGAAAAACACATCCAATCAGAAAAGCCAAAGAAAAGTCAAACAAATGGTCTAAAATTTAATAGGAATAGTATGACCTTCTGCTGAACAAAAGATGTTGAAAGGTTTAAATGAGAACACGTGTAAAGTGCCTATCAATTTCCTGGGTAATAAAGGTTACTTTCCCTCTCCTCTATCCTTACAAGGCTCACTATTATCTCACTCATTAAGTCTTATGTCACCTAAAGAGAGCAACCTTTGGGAGCGGCAGGGACTCAGTGCCCCATGTCTGAGACACAGCATCAGGTATTTAGTAGGGGGTTGATAAATGCTTTCTGATTTACTAGAGGATAATAATAATGAACAAATGTAAAACAGACGCTAATTGATAGGCTAAATGCATTAGTGCATTCCAGTACCCTCTATATGAAAGGTTACTAACCCATCTTGGCTAAGAGCTGAAATTATAATTAAGTCTGATGGGAAGGCCTCGATTTATACCAATATAATTACAAATATTACTTAGCTTAGTGATAGAGTATGGCAAGAACAATGAGCTGAGTAATTTAGACGATACTGCAAAGTGGGTTTTAATGTCTGAAACTTCTAATACAGTACACAGGATAAGTGCAAGTAGTGTAATTAAAACCTAAGAGAGTCTGATCTTTAAAACTCTACTGCTCAACCTCATTAAAATGCATGTTTTCTCAATTAATCCAAACTTTTCCATTAAAAACATAAAAATACACTTTCATTCCCTGCAAATAAATCTCTACAGTACACGTATTTAGGATCAAATATCAAATAACCATTAATAGTTAAGTAGGAAAAAGACGATTGAAATAGCAAGAGATTCGAGCACATGAAGCCTAACAAAGGGAAGGAAAAGCAAGGTAAGGGCTGCCCACTTTTTCACACACAGTTACAGCTAAATAAGCATCTGAAGAGCTCAGAGATGAGGAATCCCTGAATACCTTTGCTTAAATGATACACACCTAAGCAAAATGTTTATTTAGGAGATAATCCTTTTAATCATATATGGACTGCATCTTATTTACCTCTGTAGGCTCCATGTACTGACTTAGGGACATAGAAAATTGCTGTGGAATGAAAGGCAATCATTTTCATAATCACTTTGTGGCAGAATAGTTTTCTGCTTTCAATTCAATGCATTACTAAGACTTTTACCTCAAGATTAAGCTAAATACCTAAAAACAAAGGATAATATTTTTAATGTACTTTATTTGATTAGTTGTTATGAAAAACACTTACAAGACTATTTTTAAGTTGTCACATAATTGACTCTGCAGAAGAATGCTGATTACACAGAATTTGATTTTTTCAAATTTTCTTAAGTTTCCTTTAGATTTTGAAATGCCTCACACAATGACTATTACTAAAAAGCAATAAATACCTTTAATAAATGCTGATTGTGCATCTATTCTGAATGAGTAAATTTTTCAAGAAAGAGCCAAGTTGAAAGCTATCACATAATTTAAAGAGTAATGCAGGGTAATTTATAAAAATGTCACTAGAATTTACCATACTTGGGGAAAATGGAGTCTATATGATTTTACTTTTAAAGTATGTAAAAAAAATTAAAAGTGAATGGGGGAAGTGTCAAATTTTGAGCATTATCTGACACAAACTTAAATTATTGCTCCAATTTGTGAAAAATACTTAAATCTAAATAGGTTCTAATTTTAGCTGAAATAGTGCTTTCTATTTTGAAAGCAAAATATTTTTGATGGCCTATCTTTAAAAAAAATTTATTCTTGAAAAGTTACTGGGCAAGAGTCTTCTCTCACACCTATATTTAAGACCCTACGTAAACTAACCAGCAGCAACAAAGCAGTGCTGCTCTGTAGTTGTTTTCATTAGAAAGAGGTCTACTTTCAAAGGTTCTTGCTTTTTTCTCTCTCTTCTTTTTTAGAGAAAATTGGTTTATCATTGCTTATCTAAAAAACTACCCATTTTGCACATTTTTACACTATATATCTAACTTTCCATCGTGTGACTTTTACTTTCAGAACAAATCACATGTATACAGAAAATAAAATGTCACCCTTGAGAAGGGATCTGAATGCATAATGTTTCAAATAGTTTCTTAGAATCATTTTCCTTGATAAGTGAACAGTAGCATCTACAAAAGAAATTATGAAAATATTATAGTGACTAACAATACATTCTAGATGGGTGACAAGAAAAAAATTCAACATATTGCAGTTGCTATAACTGTTTAGGCAAATATTTAAATCTTAGCACATAAAGTCATCTATGTGGTTTTCAAAACTTAAACATGTCCATATAAAAAAGCATGGCTACATCAAATTTTCCTTAAAGTTGACATGCCCTGTCATAATGATAATCAGTACTTGGTACAAAGAACATGTGTTCCTCTAGAAAAGTGTTTTTAAGGTGTTACAATAGTTACCTGTCATTTATGATCCAGTTCAGGCAGAGATTGAGAGAGCTAAGATTTTTGCACCTCTTGACAATTTCCATCACGGTTTCATTATCCAGTTCAGTGATATGACGTAGGTCCAAGCTGGAAAGGTTTCTTAGCTAATGAGATAAATAAAATGAAAGATGAGAAAGATAAATGCTACATTCATTCTCAAAAATTAGAGTATAATTTATTATAGAGTATCACTGTACAATAGTCTAGAATCATTTAATTAAACTAAATGTTTAAATAATATTTTAATACTAAGTTAGTAATGAGGGCAGAAATCTACGGTGAATGTACAAAAGGCAACAAACATTAAAATCAAACAGACTTTATTAAGGCATCATAAAAATCAAAAGTTAGCAATCTAGTAGGTGGGGAAGCTGTAAAGTATATCACATTTATTTGATAGGATTATCCTCTTGAACATTATTCAATTTCAGATATTTATCTTCATGATTATAATGCCATTTTGTACAGGTTTTCTCATAGTTTAAAAAATAAAATATGAGTAAGTGTTTAATTCAGAGAAGTTTTGGTGATATTTTATCAATATACACCAAATTGTATTATCATGGATTGTGGGTTTCGCTGTCTGAAAAACAATTTAAAACACTGTTTAAGAAGTAAAGATTTTCTCCATGTACCACTTTCCCCATTTCTTCATTTTCTCTAATTCATTCTCTACTTGATGTTTCCTGTCTTCCCCTGATGTTTAGACTCCAAGGAAAATTAATAATATCATTTACACAAAAATGGTAGGATATTAATTATCCTCTTCAAATAAACTACATTTTAAATGAGGTATTTTTGCTTAATAACATGCAAAGAATTAATGTGTAACACCCCCGCCAAAGATGTCTATGCCGTAACATGCTACCTTATATGTCAAAAGAGACTTTGCAAATGTGATTAGTTATGGATTTTGAGATGAGCAGACTACCCTGTATTATCAGGGTGAACCCATCTAGTCATATGAACCCTTAGAAGCAGAGAAACTTTCCCAGCTAAAGTCAGAGAGATGTGATGGAAGAAGACACAGGGGATATTTGAATTGTCAAAGGGACTGAACCTGTCTTTTTTGGCTTTGTGTTGGAGTAAGAGGGCCGGGAGCCAAGGAGGCAGGCAGCCTCTAGAGCTGATAGCCAGTAAGAAACAGGGACTCCACACCTACAACTTTAAGGGATCGAATTTCCTCAAAAACCTGAAAGAGCAAGAAAACAGATTTTCTTCTTGATCTTCCAGAAAGGAACACAAGCCAGCCAACACCTTGATTTTAGCCTGGTGAAACCTGTGTTGAACTTCTGACTAATAAATGATGAGATAACAAATTTGTGCTGTTTTAAGCTGCTAGGTGTGTGGTAATTTGTTACAGGAGCAATAGAAAACTAGTACATGGTGTTTCCAGCGCCATCTGGGAGCTCTCCCAGGACGAGCCAGTCTTCTCTAGGCCAACCTCAAATCCTTCTGTTGGGGACAAGGTGAGTCACGCAGGAAGCTGACTGGAAGGTGTAACGTAACTGCCAAGGGCCTCAGAGCAGGAGCCCGCAGAGTCCCACCTGAGGGTCATGTGAGCTTTGACCCCAATAGAGGATAAGACACTGGCATCTCCGCTGCTGTAGGACCAGAGGGAAAGAAATACTTTAAAGCAGCACCATCCCAGAGAACTTTCTGCAGTGATGGAAATGTTCTCTATCTCTGCTGTCAAATACAGTCATCACGTCACATGTGGCTACTGGGCACTTGAAACATTACTAGGGTGAGAAAGGACCTGAGTTTTTTAATCTTATTTAGTTTTGTTTAGTTTACATTTAATTTTTATATCTGAATGCAGCTAGTGGCTACAGTGTTGGACCCCACGGACCCACACCCTAGTATAATTCCTGACCCTTGAGTATGGGCAGGACTTGTGAATACAATGAAATATCCTCCTTATAAAGAGAAGTAAAGGATTTTCGTAGCTATAATTTAAGATTTCTGACCAGCTGACATTAGGGAAGATAACTGAGGACCAAAGAGGTTTGAATAACTTATTTAAGTGCTAAGAATAGGGAGAAAGAAGATGGCAAATCTAAACTATTTTACAGACTTAGAAAAATCCAAAGATACCTTCTAAAACTTCTAAAACTAATGAAATAGCAAGAAGTAACAATTCCAGAAACTAGTTCCATGTGATAAAACTCTCATTCTAGTTTACTGACTCCAGAGCTTTTAGAAATCCTGCATCCAGACCCATTCCTCAGGGCAAGGTTGGTCAGATGATGACACTGGGTCACCTGTGGCTGATGCTGCCCTGTATTTATTGTCCATAATTGGAGCATTTTCACTCTTTCAGTAGAGCACAAACTCACATGAGGAAACAGCTTTACTTCGGCTCTCACATGCCAGCGTTCTATTGAGACTCGAAGAGTGTTTTACCCTCTGATTCAATTAAGGTTCATTTTTTCATGAGCTGACAGTCACTCACTATGCTTGAGTGGCCTTCCCTGTGACCGTACTGGCCAGTTCAAGCTTGAAATATGACAGTATCCAAAGGCAGGTCCAGGAGGCTAATTCCTTGTAACTGGCATCATTACAGGACACGTACTGAGCACCTCCACGGGAAGTGGCATTTTTATTCAGAACTCCACAAACAGCTCTGTCAAATCCATCATCTTCTTTCCCTTGCTATGGGAATTTCATAATAGTGCCCTCCAGTGTTTCATAAAAACCTACCTAAAATAATCCTTCATAGTCTGAAACAAATAATTACATTTAGGAAACTGACATTTTAATTAAACTTACTTTCCCTACAAATTCACAGGTAGTCTTGGGTTATACAAATCACAGAGGATTTGACTAAGGAAAGCCATACAACCAAGATCTTATAAATGCTTCGCCTCAATTTTTAAACATTTAGTAAGGTATTTTAAAAGAAACCCAAGTAAGAAAGTAGAATGTCGGTAATCAACCTTCAGTTTAATACTGCTTTTATTGGGAAAGCTATTACATATAGCCAATACAGGTTAAAGGCTAAAATTAGTCAGTGACTGGTATGGCTGTGTATGTACTTAAGTATAAAATGAGACACTAAAATGTTACCTAGGAAACACAGACTTGGAGGATTATAAAAAGACCTCAAATGGCTTCCAAATTTTCTTAAGACTCTGGAAAAATTAAAAATGAAACAAAACCCTCAAAATCAATTGTGCAGGTTGACTACAGTGGATGAAACAACATAAGAGGACACACAGTACCTTGGCAAAGACAGCAGGGATGTTTCACTGTTTCAGACAAACAAGGATAATTTACGTGAAGCCAGTTAGAGGTGATAGTTTTTGAAAAGAATAAAAACTTCTGTATAGTTAAATGTGTTCAAATGTCAACTAGCACCTAGATTACTTCTTGCCAGCGCTGCCTTCACTGTAGGTTCAGAGCAATCGGTTGTAATCTTTAGGGAGCAGAAGTCATTGGTTAAGGCTGCTAGGGCCACAGATCGGTGACACACACTCATCTACAAATCACGTGTCAGGCTGCCAGGGTGGAGATCACGGGAGATCAAACGCACGGGGACACAGAAGGACCAGAGAAAGGCATTTATAAGAAGACTGATGAGAGCCACCTATTAAGGACAGAGAGGGAGACACAAGAGAAAAGGGGGAGGCTGCGGTACAAGCTGTGAAGGGCAAAACTAGACATACTAGTAACTAGTAAAGAAACTGAGATGGCTAGGAATGGAAAGGGGCAGAGAGGGAGGGAATTCCTGTCCCCTAGCACAGGAAATCCTCGACACCTTGACAGGTTCTCTTACCTACATTTAGAGAAGAACCTGGCTGGACAACAGAGAGGACAAGGAGCATCCCTTCTGCTCACCAACTAGACTGAACCTCAGCCTGGCCAAGGCTGGCACTGGAGTGTGGAAAGAGTAGTAACAGCTAGGTAAGTCACATTCAGGACATCAGGCAAATCCTTCCCGGCACCTCACAGAACTGAGAACCACAGGGTGGAACTGAAAGCTTTTAAATAGCCTCAGAGCCTGGCAGAGACAATAAAAATTTCTAACCATGAAATAGGACTTGCAGGGTGTTGAATTCTTATCAGACCCACAGTAGCTACCATGTTAATTCTCTGGCACCTTCTCAATGGGTTCTTTCCAACCACTGTCTTCTTAATCACACTGGGCTGCTGTCTCTTTGCTTTACTTCCAAATCCAAGGCCTGGTTGGTTCTGCCATTCTCCTACCGGATCTGACATCTTGCACCATTTTCTTCTCATCCCATTTTGCTTTCTAGGACACTTTACTGCACTGCTTCTCCTCAGAGCTGTCCCTTCTAACCCCTTCTTGCCACATTACCAGCCAGACAGTGATTCCTTAAATAACTTTGAACAGACCTCTCACCTTCTCTGAAATCTCTAGGGAACAAAAACATTTCAACTGTAGAAAGGAATCCCAGAGTCTGCGTGGCCAGGCCCTTCATTTTCCATCCCTTTCATTCCCTGACATCTCTTAAGACAGCTCAAAGCTCTTTCCCCAGGTTTTGAGGAGCTGTTCTCACTGTGCTCAGAGAGCTGTACTCATTATGTAAGACTGATCTCACTTCCTGATTACTTGACAGCAGAAAAATTAGTGAGTCTTAGAAACATAATGTACTTAATACAAATTATTAACCAGGCAGTCACCAACATAACTATGCCCTTTAGACAGAAATCATCAATTGCAACAGCTACCGAGGGACCAGGGGAGCAACTTCTCCTTCCTGCTACCTGGGAGTCCCCTCTTTGTCGTCCCCATCACTACACCTTCCCTCTCCTGTTTCCCTCCTCCTCTCCAACCAGCTCTTCCTGGGCTGTGTTGCTTAGGACCAATTTTTTACTGCAGACATTTGACATCTAATGCTTGGGCTGATCTAAATCTAGGTCTCCAGTGCAGCAGTTGTGTTGCACTTTCATTCATTCATTCACACGTATTTAAATGTTTCCTGAGCACTGGCTCTCTACCTAACCTTGGCTGCCCATTAGGATCATATGGGGAACCTTTGAAAAAATACTAATGAGCAGGTCCCATCCTTAGAGGTTCTGATTTAATTGGTTTGGGGTAAGACCCGCCATTCTTATTTCTGAAAATGATATCCAGCTGACCTCAGCCTGAAAAAGAAAACACTTCCTTAGTGCAGAGCGATTGATATTTAAATCCAGTTACTGAAAGTGTAAAAATAATTTATAAAGCTCCTCTTCAATCACTAAAAAAAGAATGCAGGAGATATTATTCATATAGTCAGTAACTATATATTGGGTATCCATTACATGCCAGAAAATATTCCATCTGCTAAGAATAGAGCAGTGAACAAAACAGACAAAAATCCCTGTCAGTAGGGTGCTAGTTGGAAGGGGGCGGTAGAAAAAAGTAAGTAATAGAATAAGTAAGCAAATTATATAGTATGTTAAAAGGTGTTAAGTACTACAGAGAAAAAACAAAGCAAGACAAGGCAGATGGAAAACAGGAGCAGGAAGGAAGACGGAGTGCCATTTTAAATAGGCAGTCAAGAATGCTCTCATTGGAAATATATGAGCAGAAGTTTGAAGGAGGTGAGGGAGCAAATAAAACCATGCTAATGTCTGAGGCAAGAGTTACTGTAAAGGTCCTGAGATGGGAACAGGCCAAGCGTTTGGAGGATTAGTAAGGAGCCAGAGGTGCTGGAGCAGAGTGAATAGAAGGAAAACTAATTGCAGACAAGGCCAAAGAGATGAGCAAAGAAGAGAAGACCGTACAAGGCCTTGTAGGCCAAAGTAAGGATTTTTGCCTTTGCTCTGAGGAATCTGGAAATTTGGTGAGTTTTAAGCAGATGTGTAACATGATCTAACTTACATTTTTAAATGATTATTCTAGCTTCTTTGTGGGTCTAGACTAGAGGCAAAGGTAGAAAGAAGCAGAGAGAGGCTATACTGAATTAATCCAGTCAAACAGTATCAGTGACTTGGACCACAGTGATAGTAGCTGGTAGTGGTATGAAGTGTTCAGATTCTGGATATATTTGAAATTAGAATCAACAGAATTTTTTGACAACTTAATTATGGAGCACGGGAGAAAAAGAAGAATCAAGGATGATTCCAAGGTTTTTGGTTTGAGCAACTGGAAGGTATTACTGCAGTTAACTAAGATGCTTTGGGGACAGGTCGGGAGAGAGTTTGATATTGAATATACAATGTCTGAGATGCCTGTTAGATATCAAAGGAGAGATGTCAAATAAATGTGGGATTCATCAGCACAGAGCACATTTACACTTCTAAACTTAAAATATAAAAGTATTAATTATACATAAATGTACTAAATTTATTAAGTTGGCTAGGTACAATCATAGTCACCTTACAATTCATAGTTAAAAAATTATTGATTAATTGATTAAATTATTTTGCAGGCATACACATACATAGTAATTAAAAATAATATATAATAGGCCAGCACGATTCTAAAAACAAAACAAAACAAAACAAAAATGAACAGGACTAGTGTCCCAAGCCACCTGGGGTAGTTATAAGCCTGGCTTCATTTCCTATCAAAGCATAATTCAGCCTTCACAGCTCCAGTACACATCTCTGTCAAACTCCCCAGGATACCCACAGTGAGAGACTCTACCCTCTGTACACCTGCCGATGTTGCTTATTCTCCCATCACAGTCTTAAACACGCTGCTCCATAATTCAATCTAATTAAGTATATGTTTCTCCCAAAAGAGTCAAAGGTAAACTACCGCAGGTCAGGGACCACACCTTATTTACTTTTGTGTCACCAGCGCCTCACACAGTACTAGGTGCAGTAAATGCAATTATTAAATGCTGATGGCTGAATGAGTACATCTGAAATCAGGATCAAAACTTTAAAGATAATTTCATTGATTTAAGTTTCCATAAACCAGGTCTCTGTTCTTTTAACTGTATCAAATGAAGGACATACAACTCTGAAGATACATGTTTCTAAAAGTGATATATTTGAATATTAAATAATGAAAAGCATTAAATAACTTTAAAAAACCCAACATCCTCATTCCACACAATTAAAGGTCATTTTAGAACAAGAAGCATAATCAGTTCTCTATTTTCATATTTGTTCTTAAAACAAAGAATTTTTTTAAAAAAAAAAGCCTCTGTAAGTTTTCAGAGTTTTGATGTGTGTGGAAGGAATTTTGAGTAGTTCACCAAAAATTTTAATCACTGTCTTCTGCTGCAGAAATGTGCATTTGTTAATTGGATTCCTGCTTCTTCATACACCAATTCAGAATGGATGCTCCACTCCCCTCTTCCACTCTGGCAGGCAGCATAGTCTCTAATTGACTTTTTTCCTGGGACTTTTCTTTCCACCAAATCCCTTTCTTTTCTCCATAGAAGCTTTCTAGAGCTCATAACAAACTACAAACAGCACTTAGAGTTAGCAGCACTAAGCAGCCCTGTCACTTTTTTTTACCCAGCAGGAGCTAAGAAACAGAATTTCTCTTCAATTAAAAAATAAAATATTCACACTGTTTAACTTAAATATGAAAAAAAATCAAAGTTTAAATAAATTAAGGGTAAATTAAGTCAAATGTGAGCAAGCAAGGAGCAATTACTTCATCTAATTGGAATGGCTGTGCACTTCTCTTTCATTTCCTCATAGTAAGTTCACAGATCTATTAAAAAAAAAAAAAGACAGTTCATGGAATTTTGAACCCATCTCAGTCACTTGCATCCACAAATCACACTTCAGTGTGTCAGAAGTTTTGGAAATATATTCCAAGTAAGTTTTACAACCTTATTTTTACAAATAGTAAGATAACTGAAATGCCATTAGCCCAAGACAAAAGCTTGTCATATCTAAGCCAAGCGACCTGTACACTGGCCTCTTGATCTTACACTATTAAAGCCAAACAGTCAAATTATTCCATTCTTTACTTCTAAATGTATAAAACTGAAAACAAAGAAATGACATTAATGATTTTTAATTTTAAAAAATTCTGGCATATATTTTTATTTTCTGGCATTCATAAAATGTTACAGAAATGGTGTACCTACTTCTCTAAAAGGAAATGTCTTTCCTTCTGGTTTAGAATATGCAATTGATTTCTTTCTTTCTGGTTTAGAATATTCATCTTCACATGGAAGATCTCACAGCCTTACATTCTCATTTCTAAGCCTCAGTCTAAAGTCAAAATTCAGAGTGAAAAATGCCCAAAAGTTAATTTCAGAAATTAGTCTTTTTAATCTGTGACCAGGTAGTGTTTAGAGAGTGTGAGCCAAAAAGCCCTGAGACACAATGATAACCACCAGCTGAGCCACTTCCCATTTCCTGGCCTCCCATACACCGGAAAAAGATTTACTAACACATGGAAAAACATCAGGGCCCGTCAACAGGTATATGCAGCTTCTCTCTGGGGCTCACCCAATAGGTCGGGGGCACCCTGAGTCATTCCGGAAGAGAACGCCCAAACTAGGCATTCATCAGCAGCTTTCTCTCCTCTCAACCTCCAAGACATTTTCATGAGAAGAAACATCCCAAAACATATATATAAATCTTCCTCCTACCTTCCCCACTGAAGTCCCCAAATAAAGCCCCAAATATCCCTTCCAGTTGGAAGACAAATTTGATATTAACAACCTAAAAATCAATCACACCACTCCTACTAGTGAGAAAGAAAAACATCAGGACGCACATTTGGAAAAAACACTATTTCTTTCGCCATCTTCATTTCTGGCATTGTACTCGATTTAATTATTCACGGTATTATCCAAGTCCTCCAATCACCTATGATATTGAAAGAACGAACACTTTCCAGGGGAGGAAAATATTGGAAGACTTAAACTTTATAAAAAGCATGTAAGGATTTATACTCCAAATCCAAATCAGGAACTCTCCAAACTCTGAATCAGATCCCATTTGTTTTATTTAGTTTTACCTTCGTTCAACGACAGTTCCAAGAAGCAACAGCATTTGGTTTACAATATATTTAAATTTGGAACTGACAAGCCACACTCAGTGCTAAGAGCTGCAAGTTAAGGATCTAAAATTCTGGGCTGATGACCGTGCTACAGGCTAGTCATCAATGAGAAACTGCATCCAGGAAGATCTTTATGAAGTTTTCCTTTATATTAAATAATGCAGTGCATGAAATTACATTATCATTAAAGTAGATAATGCAAAGGCTTTGAAAATGAAGTGCATAAATTATATAACTTTGATTTATCTATTAAAGCACTACTTTCTGATACAGAGAACTATCCTGTTTTCTCAACCAATTCTGCACATCTGTGAGTTAAAGAGCTTCAGCCAATTGAGGTGAAACTTTAAATAACAATATTTAGGGCACATTTAACTTCAAATATCAAAATTTATGATTTACTTTAATATTATGTACTTTCGGTCACTTATCCCTTTCCACATTAACAAAAAGAATGACCAAGATTTTTGAAAATTAAAAAATAAACAGAAGTACTGACATGATAGCACATTATATTTTAATTGTCAGTCAAAACTATCCAAGATATAACTTAAATTAACTGGTAACTCAATAACTAGTTCAACTAATTATCAGTAACTCAAATAACTAATTCACAACAATTCACTTATTTAGTCTAATATTTTTCTTTACATTTGCCTCTGTGAATTAATGTTATTCATTACAGCACTGAGAAACATTTAAATTCTACTCTTTCTAGGAGCGTGTATAAAAACTATCTTTCTAATTAAGCAGCTAGACCTCTATCCTTTTTTTGGGACTCACTATGGCCTTGTAGCTTCATGATTCTTAACTGTCACATAGCTAGCTGCCTTGGTCTCTCTAGTTATAGCTTATCTAGATCCAGGACAGAACTATGGCTAGTATATAGTCTAAGGAATGGTCAAGTCTAATTTAAATGTTACATTACATGCAATTCTCTGCTTTGTGCTTTGATCCCCACTGTTACAAGACTCTGAGGGGAAATAAATAGGAGTGCTATTCTCTTAGATGTACTCTCATGTAAGAAACTCTGAATGACGCCAAAAAGGAATATGTATTAGGGTCTCACTAGGAAAACAGAAACCACTAGAAGTATTTATTAAACTACATAAAGAGAATTTCATTAAGGAAAGTGGTTATTCTGATCAAATAGAATCTGAGAAGACAAAGTGGACAGCTAATGTAATGTAAGTAAGAGGCCATGAGCATCCCAAAGCTAGAGAGACAAAAAGAAGACAGTGTTACTGCAACCCACAGGCTATGGTCTTCCAACACCAGCTAGAGTGGAAGGAGATCTGTCCAGGAATGGAACCGTGGAGGACATAAAGCTGTTGCCAGAGAGAGAGAGAGAGAGAAATACCATAGCTTCTCCCTACCCTTGGCCTTCCTGCCTCCCACTAAATGCAGCCTGCAGAATGAAGCCCCCTATAATACAGAAGAGAATGCTCAGACAGAAGAAAGGATTTGAGGGTAAACAGACTTAGGACTAGCATAAAGCCAAAAAAAAAAAAAAAAAAGGGAGAGAGAGAGGGGAAGGGGGAGCCACCTTCCAGCAATGAAAAGTAGTCAGTCTAATGGGAATTCATTATCACAAGCCAGAAGTGGGAATAACTACCAGAGTAGTCCGGCACCTGGCCTGAGAAACCCAGGGTGCTAATGAACTTTGTTTCTTCTTTGAGCCAGATGAAAGCTGTGAAAGTATCCTGAGCTGCTTTCTGCTTTCTCAGGCACAGGGGCATTGTTTCCTTTTTAAAGATCCAAGATTGATAGCCAATCACATGCTGAAAAAGTACCTCTGATCAAACATAATAACCAAGCATTTCCACCAGTGAATATAACAGAGAAAGCTCCAGTGGGAAGCTTTTTCTAAGAAAAAAATATTGATGGCCAATCATCCCACTGGGATACCATCAATTGAAAGGAAGTCTACGGTACGGGAAGCAGCTCTGTTCTTGATGGTTTTGTAAATACACTGTGATCAACAGCTTTTGTGCAAATACCCATGATACCTCCCAGCTGCAGAACAAACATATGAGGAGCTCAACTGCCTTTAGTCAATGGACGCTATTGGACTCTATTATCGGGCCAGTGTGTCTGGAGAAGAGGGAGCTCAGAACCAAACTTTATTCCAAAAATTATTATGAAAAATAATGAGTAACAATATGTAGGCCCAAATTCTGGTTAAATATTGACAGTCTAAGCTAAAATTTCAGAACACACAGCCCTACTGTTGCACAGGTAACTCTGGACTAATAGAGTTACCATGGAAATGAATTCCTTATTTTCAAAGAATGTGACTACAATAAAGATACAATATAATTTATCTTCCCCTCAGTATCCAGGAGCCCCTTGGGTCATCATTATGAACATCGCACAATGTTAAACAAAATTGTAAAGAAAAATCTGATTATTCAGATTCTGTATGATTAGTGATTGACACTGCGGGTGTGCACTGTGTTTAAGTCTGTGTGTAAATGAATATATAATATGTACATATGTAGGCACTTCCCTGTGGCTGACAAGATCTGCCCAGGTACAGTGACAATACTGCTTAAATAAGACAGTTGATTAATTGGTAATAAAACACTAGTAAATATTTTATAAATGTTCAAAACTACTGAGCGAATATAACTGTCAATGCTTTTAATCAATTGAATATTTTTTAATATTCTGTAACTCTGTAATTCTCTATAAATGTTTACTTTAAATTAATAAATGAGATCTCCCTACTTTTCTCCCTCAGTAGTATACTTCCTCATTAAGTTACATTATAACTTATTCTCGTTAAGCCCTAAATCTGGTTTCTCTAATTCAGGTAGATTGTTCTGTCAATTTAGAGATGGTAGCTCATCCGTACCTGGTATCACTATTTATGTATAAACCACAAGACTGAATGAGGTAGATTCACAGAGATCCTTAAATAAAATTTTTGTCACAAAACAGTTTGAATCAATCTGAAAGTCTAAAAGAGTATGAAAGCAGTATCTCCTAATGTCTTTCTTGGATAAAGACTGACCTCATGTGTTAGAGATCAGATAAATAAAGTTGAAATTCTTTTTACAGGAATATTTGCAACAAAAACCACAATTTATAAACAATAAGTCTGTGACGAAAAATCAAGGAGTGAACTGAGGATAACATAAGCAAAGTAAAATAATACTTAAAGTATAAAGCCAAGATCCAAGAAAAGCCCTTTCAAAAAATGGCCACTGTCCTCATTTTATATTTATATATTTATATTAAAGCCTGAAGCAATCACTTTATCTAAGGATAGATGTAACAAAGAAATTCATTTGTTCATTTTACTTGTTAGAACTTTCACAAAATGAGTCATTTGAAAGATGAATTCATTTATTTTACTAATGTCACACTGAAATATCCTGCTTTTGTAGTTGCTAAAATGAAAATGTAGCATAAATACATATTACAAGAATAGGAGTAACAGAGTTATAAAACAGAAAAAGAGTAGTCTCACTGAACAGATATTACTGACTTAACAGAATTAAAAAAAATAAATGTGATCAATTGCTACAGCTTATGTAGACCTTGCCTATAATAATTTAGAAAAATAAAAATCAAAGTCACTAATTTGTGCAATAACAATAAGGTACAAAAGTATATTCTTTGGATTCAGTGTACTGCTATGGTGTTTTTTTAATAATTTTATTAAAAATACTATTTTAGCTGTTCATTGTGTCAAAGGGTAAAAAAATAAAACCAAACCATGAAGAGCAAACAGTTATTAATCTTAACATTCAGCACTGGCACTCAGGTACAAAGGAGGATCATAAAGTTTTTTCACCAAGATTTATTTTCATGAAAATTATTTTACATTTTTATTTTAATGAAAGAATGTGAGTGGATTAGGACTAAAGAGTTATAAGGAGCTTTTATACATAATGATGAATGTTTTTCTAATTATTTTATTTATTTATATTATTTTTCAAATGCTTCTTTAGTGTGTACCAAGCTCTCTTCCTTTACAACTCTAGAGGTTGGCAGATGCTCTTATTACCCCCACTTTACAGATGAGAAAACTGAGGCTAAGAGAGTAGGTGATTTTCCTAAGATCATACAATCAACAATCCTAGCTTTGATGACAGCAGTAAATGGCTTGCTGTCCGTTGCAAACTTCTAAGAAAAAATCAATTAATGGATCACTAGACCTAGACAATCATCCTCTATATTCTCAACACCTGGTTTTTGGCTAAACTTTAATTCCTGGAAAGTTTAAAAGAACCAAAAACATGGTCATCCTGTATAAACACCTCTTCATAGAACTCATAGTACTGTTCATACTCACTAGGAAATATTTCAGAGCTGAATAAATTTAAGAACCACATATTTTCTACATCTCAAAATATCACTCAAGTACCTATAATTAACCAGGAACAAATGAAATGATAAACTATAAATTAGCAGCAATATCACTCCTAAAGTAGCAAACTTATACGTTGTTCCTTTAGAATAAGACATTCTAAACTGATCTGTTGTTTGGAAATTTAAAAGGCAAGAAAGTTCATCTTCCATTTCTAGTCTCTGAATAAACATGAAAAGGAAGACGAAAATTGAATTAGCTGCATGAATGAACATCCTTCCAGTTACTTATGTTAAATTGACTGAAAAAAATCAATTTTGTTTTTCTTTAGAAAATATTTCACATTTTCAACCATAAGCACTTTTAAAATATGTGTTTTTTAAAAAGTTCTTAAATATGATTACAGTCCAAGGAAATACCTGAAATTTGGGCTTTTTTTTAGCTGTTACCTTCCCCCCCAACCTCTGTTTAAAAACAAACACAAACAAACATAAAAAAACCTCAACCAAACCATACCTGACATAGCCCAAGAATTCAGTCTTTGTTTATAAACTGAATAACTGAAGCAACAATAAGATCTAAGATGGCATCAGAATTAATATTATTAATTAATAAACACTCACAAATTTACAATTTATCAATTTTCCTAAAAAGGAAATACATCTACTCCTAAGTTATAACAAATATGATTTTTATATAGCAAATAATAAAAATAAACTTGTCAAAAATTCTTCATCACTTTCCTTAATAGCCATTTAAAATAATATCTTCCTAACTACTGGTTGAAATCACTTGAACTGATGTAAGTCAGTTCCCAATGGACCGTGGCATTAAATTCATGAACCCACAGCATTTCTGAGGTTTGCACTCCAACTATATATAAAAATAACACGCCACTTTGACATTTCAGACTCCTCTGGCCTATCTGTTCAACTGATTTTAAATTAATATATGTTAATATATAATTATTAATTATTATCCTGAGCATTTTCTGTTATTATTATTGCATCCTTAAAAAGTATGATACTGAATAGAATGATTTTATCATGTCATATTAATATCAACATTTTAAACTTTTCAACCCCTTAAAAGCTTTTATATTATTATGGAAATTTTCAAATATATAAACAAAAGTAATGAGAATCATATGATGAACCTCCATGTCCTATAAACCACCTGAGTTATCTATACTTCACTATTTTTGTTTTCTTTATTGGCCTACCACTTTTCTTTTTCCTTTTTATCCCCTTTGTAATACTTCAATACAAATTCCTAACATTGTGTCTTTTCACTAGCAAATACTCAAGTATGTATCCCTTACTGATAAAGTTTTTAAAATATAACAAATATTTGGTAGCATTCACCAGTGAAGCTATCTGGGAATGAAATATCATTGGAAGGAAGGTTTTTAACTACAACTGTAATTTCTTTAGGAGATAAAGGAGTATTTAGGAAAGCTATTTCTTCTTGAGTTAGCTTTTGTAGTTTGTATCTTTCAAATAAATTTTCCATTTCACCTAACTTGCTGAATTTAGAGGCACAAAGACAGCCATAATATTCCCTTGTTATCCTTTTAGTATCTGTAGAATCTGTAGTTACATCACTCCTCTGAGTCATGATATTGGCAATTTCCCTTTCTCTTTTAATCAGCCTGAGTAGAGATTTATTTATTTTTTATCAAAGAACCAGTTTTGTCTTTCATTAATTTTTTGTTTTCCATTTCATTGATATCTACTTTATTATCTCCTTTCCTCTGCTTACTTTGAGTTTAAGTTGCCCTTTTTTTCTCAAGTTTCATAAGGTAGAAGCTAAGGTCATTGATTTGCGACTCTTCTTTTACAGGTGTTTAGAGCTATTTAAAGTGAGTGTGTTAGCAGCATCACACTAAATCTGATGTGTGGTGTTTTCAAACACAGTTCAAAATACTTTCTAACTTTAATTTCTCTTTTGATCTCTTCTTTACTTATGGGTTATTTAGGATTGGATGAGCAAGGGAGAGCATCTACTGATCTCTGGGGTTCTCTATGCAATGCTTTCCATTCTGGTACTCTGTTCTCCAAAATCTGGCTGTCTTGGTCTCCCTGGACTTTCTGTTCTGTCTCAACTCAGATGGTCTGCTGAGTTTTGCCTGGGTTCCTCCTCCAGGTACTATGAGTAGAAACTCTTTCAGTGCACTAGGTGAAGGCAAGTATACGGCTCCTCTTGTTTCTCATATCTCAGGAACCACTGTCCTTGGTTGTCTGATATCCAGGGTCTTCAAGACCATTGTTTCATGTATTTATCATCTATTTGTTTGTTTGTTTGTTTCAGGGAAGACAGTAAATCTGATCCTTATTACTCCATCTGAACTGGAAGAAGAAATCTGGTTTGGTTTTTTTTTTTATAAATCATTAAAAACTCATGACTTTATATATTTGATTTGTGTTAATCCATTGTAGCCATCTTCCTTTTTGATGCTCAAAGTATCCCAGCTTAGGCAAGGGGGAGGCACTTTGTGTTGGCTTTTGGGTCCTTTGATGTGTTCCTAGTAGTCCTTTAGTGGCAAATGATATTTAAGCACTACAGTCTAGATGCTATGATTTAACTATGTATTTGCATTTGGTGAACTTTATTTTGAAAAGTAGGAAGGAGAGCAAGAGTGCAAGATAGAAATATTTTGCACTTAGAAATAGGTAATCTGCAGTGAAAAGAACACACCTGTGTTGGAGGACACTCAATTCTGCCAGATACAAATCATTAACATTCTCAACTGTTAAAGAGACAGCTAAAAAGCTCTTATCATTGCTTCCTAAATATGGATCTCTACTTTTCCAAACCCACTCCAGTAAAGTTGACTTTATCTTCTCAACCTGTGTGCATCCAGCCTTAGCTATTTCTGGAGTCTCATTTACATAGTCATAACAGCTAACTAGGAAGGTCTCCTACTCCAATACTGTTTGGTATTAGCAGAGTCTATCTGAAGATTAATGGTGTGTCATCAATAAATATTGCAAAGTCACAGTCCAGCCAAGACTGAGAGCATCAAAATAAAGTCCAAGAGACCACAGTAATAGAATATCAGTATTTTTCCATTTATTCCCAATGTTCTGTCTTCTTGCCCTTGATTTAACCAACGAAGGTGTCACAAATCCCCAATTTTCCCTTCTAAATTACTAAAGACTTGACATTCCTTACTTTCAGTGACAGACCTTTATGGTCTCTTTCAGGTCAATGACTCTTAACTTCAGAGATTGGTCTGGGTGTAAGAAACTCTCAAGATAGACCATCTAATACAGGGACATCTCTTCATAGACAGGAAACTAAGGCACAGAGATTTTATGGCACTTGCTTCCATTAGCCAACTTAGAGCCAGAGACTTAGTAAATTAATAAGTTGGAGAGATTTTCTAAATCATATAAAATTAAATATATTTAGACTGATAGCTTTCAATACTCTGTATCTTATATCTCCCTAATCATTTATTCAAAAATTATATACCATGATACTTATTTAAACCTGTGCACCATGATGATAAGGGTAACACAACTTTCTAGGAGCATTTATACATTTACAAACATTTTCTGAATGTAAATTACATTTTGTGTAATGTCAGTATAAAAACACTGTAAGAATGCAAATTTTTTTTTAAAAAGCTTTTATTTTACTAAAACTTGAGTCTACCTTTGGTTTTCAAGAGATAAAACAATGAAAACAGCTTTGCAAAAGTTATGCCTGTGTAAAATGCTACCTTGCCTTTACCTGAATCCATGAAACTAACCAATACTATACCACAAACCAGTCTTCTTATCAAAACAAAGGCTGTGCTGAGCAACAAAGATGGTCCTCACAATGCTGTGGACCAGCTTTGATGTGAATCCAGGAGACTCTGACTGCTGACAGGCCAAACTACCAATCCTGGTATTTAATCTTCAGAATAATCTCAGCAAATTAAGCCTTCCAAAGCAGACATTTGCTATAGCTGCTATTTTGTCACAGAGAATAATTCTGATCTTTTAAGTACCAGTGTACCATAAATTTCTGGCCATCTCAAAATGCTCAGGGAAGCACTTACTGATCTAATAAGTCTTGTTTTGTCTTTAATGAGTACAATTTCGAGTGATCGTAAAAATCCCACATATGGTCATTATAACACTTGTTGTGCGCAATCTGTTCATCCAAAGGCATTTCTACTCTACACTATAAACAGCATTAGATGTGACTGGAAAAACATTCATCTACCAAAATGTTCAGGCCAAGGTTATGGAAAATGAATAAAAAATTATGGTTACATATGGTCTCGGTTACACGGAGATGTTTTGATAGAGCAATAATAAAGAAAAACATGCCTCTCCTCTGTTAGCTCTAGGTTCTGATCCTCAAAATACAATTAAAGCTGATCAGTCATTTAAGATAGAACAATCACAGGCTCTGTTTCAGATATACTAGACGAGGACAGTGACTTGATATGTTTTTCTCAAAGTCTGCTCTGATTCTGAGGCAATTTAGATATTGGAGAACCTATTTTAATATTAGTAGCTAAAGTTTACTTAGCACTTACTGTGATCTCGATAGCGAGGCAAGCACCTTGCATATATTACTTCAATTAATACCCTGAAAAATAATTTGCCTGCTTGGCAGAGCCAAGATTTAAACCTGAGCTGCCAACAGAGCCCAGGCTCCTACCCACTGTGCCTCATCGCCATAGCCCGAGGCAACTTGTAAACATTTGCTCTTTCCCCAGGAGGAAAGAAAAACATTATTTGCCACTAAATTGTAAGCTTCAAGAGACCTAAGGAGACCAAGTCTAAGGAGACTAGGGATCTTACCTATTTTATTTCTGCCTTGTGCTGCTAACCCATCAGTTTTCTAATAGTAGTGAAATGAAGGAAGGTCGAATACAAAGGTTTCTCAGTTATTAAATGGAAAAGGTAAGACAACACCCATAGTACTTAGGAGACTACGTACTATATGATACAGTTAAAATGTATACAGTGACAAATTTCAGATAATATACAGGCAAATTTTACAGTAGCCAGTTTTCCAAAACATGTATATAAGAGTTAGCTCCTAATTGTTTTAGAGTTCTGAAAAGCAGCAGAGATGATGCATAAGGGTAAGAGATTACAAAGGAATGGGCATTTTCATTATTGCTGAAGTATGAGATTTCCTGTATTTTGTATATAAGTAAACTCTCTGAACTGTAAAGTTAATTTTTTATATACATTCCCTTCTCTTTTCACCTTAACACATTCAGCTTAATCATATGCACTGATCATAGTCACTTCTTAAAGCCAAATGCTCAGAAATCTAAAGATATATGACCAGTGAAAACTTTATAATCAAAATATCTTCTAACACAATACATTAATATCAAAATAATTCCTGTACTTACATCAGTTTCCTTAAGGGGTGTGTGTGTGTGTGTGTATAAAAATAGTCATTAGCAAATGAAAAAGCAAAAAGTAAGTTTCTTGTTTAAATGAGTGTCCCATTTCAGAAAGCACAGATATTGTATTGTTGCCTTACTTTTAACTTTAGCAAACGCTACTCACACTTCTATAAAGATCTGACTATTCCTCATTCAAGTGTGTTTACCCCTGCTAGGGCAGTGATAAAAAATGATACTCAGAAACACTAAGGAGATGTAGCCATGGTACCCACCTTGGTTAGATGAATGACTCCTTTAGAAGTAACTGAACAACCCATGAAGCCAACATACTGAAGTTCAGGACAGTGCTCAGCAAATGCTTTCACAGACTGATCTGTCACCTAGGGAAGAAGTGTGAACAAAGTTAGTCAACCTGGCATTACAGTGAATTTAAGGATTTGGCTACTGCAAATTCCCTCAGCTTTACCTTGCATCATTAATATCTCCCTTTCCAATGGATCATTTGAATCTGTATACAGACATGCTGCAATGTCTCCTGTGGTTTTTTTTTTTTTTAAATCCTTCCTCGACTCCAGGTCCTCTTTTATCACCCCATGTTTGATCACTTCTTTAAAGAAAATGTCTCAGAGATGTAAAGCAATCTACCTCTACTTCTTCATCTCTCTCAATATATATTTGTATTGACATAATTCACACATATCAAAAGGAACAGTCCAGTGGTTTAGTATATTTACAAGTCTGTACAACTATCACCAATATCTAATTCCAGAACATGTTCATCACCCCCTCAAAAATCCCCATGCCCAGGAGCAGTCATTCCCCTATTCCAACCCCTGGCAGCTTTCTATCACTACGGGTTTGCCTAGTCTGGACATTTTTTACACTTGAAATTGTACAATTGATCCCTGAAGTACAGCAATGGTCTCTTTATAAGGTTTCTCTCTACATGTGTTTCTTCCAAGAAATCTGGTTTTCCCTACACTGCTTCAGATTCTTCTGATGTGGATGGTGTGATGGTTAATTTTATGTTTCAACGTGACTACGCCAAGAGGTCATCAAATATTTGATTAAACGTTTTTCTGGATATGTCTGTGAGGGCGTTTCCAGAAGAGATTTACATCTGAAGCAGGGGACTGAGTAAAGCAGACTGCCCTTACCAAGGCGACTGCTCAATCTTAGTCACAGCCAATCTGCTGAAGGTCTGAATGGAACCAAAAGGCTGAGTAAAGGAAAATTTGCTCTCCCTCTCCCACTTTCTCTCTCTCTGCCCATCTTCAAGTTGAGACCTTCAGTTCCCTACCTTCAGCCTCAAACTTGGACTGGAACTTACACCACCAGCCTTCCTGGTTCCTATGCTTCTAGACTCAGACTGTGGAACAATACCATCAGCTTTCCTGTCTCCAGATTGTCAATTGCAGATTTAGGGACTTCTCAGTATCCCAAATTATGTGAGCCAATTCCTTATGATAATCTGTTTTACAAACACATACACCCCGCATACTAATTCTGAGTCTCTGAAGAACTCTAACTAATGCAATACATATTAGAACATATTAAAATCCCCTGAGGAGTTTATTAAAAACTCAGAGCCAAAAGCAGTGAGGCCCATGAATCTGTATTTTTAACAATCCCCTGGGGTGACTCTTAGGGATGTGAAAACTTGAGATCCCAGTGCTACAAAGAAGTTACACTGACAGCTTTTGGCATTTCTACATAGCCCTGTTTTAAACAAAAGGCAGAATGAAACTCCCTTTTTGTCTTCGCCACCTCCCAAAACTTTCCATATATAAAGTTATCTTCTTACAATTGTGTGAAAATTTTCTTGACTGTTCCACAAAGTTGTAGCTTATAAAAGAAAGTCCAAATATTCTCTGTCATAGGCTTAATTTCAGATTCACTTTCCTCACCATCAAGATGAAATCAACAAGTTAAACACCATTGCTCATTCTCAAACAGCAGTCACTTACATCTCCTTTGCATTAACTTTCATATGGGTGAGTCTTACTTTGTATATTCCTTATCTATTCTGAATAGATATTGGAAAATAAAGGTATGTGGGTAGCATTAATTCTGAAACAACACAAGAACACTTTCCTAAAATAATGAAACCAACAGCATCCATGGTACATCTGATAAAAGATTAATTCTGCCTTCAAAAGTAAAGTATGCTTCAGCATATTAAGACCAAGGGTGCCATTGATAAATTAAAAATGGGCCTTCCTGACACTCAGCTTTCTAATACATTATGTTAGCAAAGAATGCTTAAGGCACTAAAATTGTCTGAAACTTCAGGGAAACCCATCTCTATTAAAAAAAGGTAGGGGGTACGAAAGCTGAATACCCTGCCTAATCTCACTCTAACATCAAGCCTTTCCTAGGTCCATCTTCAAGGGGGGAAAAGGGGAATTCAGATAAAGATTAAGGACACAAGAAAGCTCAAGTACAAGGTGTTGCAGCTTTCCGAGAGAAGAAAAAATGTATTAAAATTTGTTTGGTGGGTCTTTCTCTTTCAGCTCAAGCAATCAGAGTAAGAGAGCTCAGAGGAGCCTCCAGCATCAACAGAGTCCTGTAAACCAAGCAAGACCAGAGCAAGTCCTTGGAGTATGGAAACACTCTTAGTAGGCTTGGAAGTGTGTTAGGAGACTTAGTAAAAGGCCTTGAAGATTTCAGTGGGGTCCAGCTCTATTCCCAAGAATAGAAGATCAGCTAGGATTTGGGGGTGAAACAAGTATAATTGCCGGAGGCAAGTACCAGTGAGTGTCAACTTCTTGGGGACCTCTTTTCAAACTTCAGGTGGACCACTTACTAGCTGTGTGATTTTGAGCAAGTCATCTCATCTCTTTATACTTTGTCCCTTTTATAATAGAGAGGAAATAACAGTATCTACCTGTGAAATATGAGGGTAAATAATGCATGTAAAATGTTTTAAACAGTGCCTGCATGTTGCAACTGGTCAATGCATTTTAGCTATTATTATCATAATCATCCCAGGTTCCCCTTTCTTCTGTAGTCTAATTCTTAGCCATGACTGCAGAGTTGACATGTGAAAGAAAATAATCATAAAAATAATGTAGTTATTGGTTTGTAAATAGAATCTATTTTTAGACAAACTATGGTTACCAAAGGGGAAAGGGCAGGGGAGGGACAAATTAGGAGTTGGGGATTAACAGACACACATTACTATATATAAAATAGATAAACAACAAGTACCTACTGTATAAACACAGGGAACTATATTTAATTTCTTGTAATAACATAATGGAAAAGAATCTGAAAAGAAACTATATATATATATATGTATGTGTGTGTGTGTGTGTGTGTGTGTGTGTATCTGAATCATTTTGCTGTGCATCTGAAACTAACATTGTAAATCAACTACCCTTCAATAAAAAAATTTTTTTAAATAGTGTAGTTAAAGCTAGTTTACTAAAGCATCCTAGTTACTCCAAAAGGTCAGATCATCATTTGGAGGCTCTAGTCATTAGGCTAACTCATGGGATGGAAGTGGGGGAGAAGTGTACGGAAGGAAGTTTATTATTGATCCATTATGGTAAAAAGAATGCCACTTTCTTAAGGTTCTCATCCTGACTGCACATCAGAATCACCTGAAGAGCTTTTGGATTTAATGTCTAGGTGGAGATCTGAATCAATTTTATTTTCAAAACTCCCCCAGGAAATTCCAATATGCAGCCTGGGTTATAAATAAGTTCTAGGGCCTTCCATCAAAGTGTGGTCCTCAGACCAGCAGCATTAGCATGAGCCTGGAGTTTGTTAAAAATGCAAAACCTGAGATCCCACCATAGAACTACTGAATCCTAATCTGCATTTTAACAAGATCCCCAGGTGATACTTATGCATCTTAAAGCTTGAGAAATACTCCTGAAGGAACAAAGTACTATGTCATCTTCTTGGGCTGAGAAGAAGCAAAAACTGGAGAGCTATGTCATACCCCAAACACTATGGAGAATTTTTTAAACAGCTTTATCAGCATATAATTTATAAACCGTAGAATTCACCCGCTTCATATAGGTCACTGAACTTAAACAGCTGTGCAACCAACACCATGATCCAGTTTTAGAATATTTCCATTTTCCCTTTTTATGCCCGTGGGCAATCAGTAACAGCTCCCACCCCGAGACAACCATTGATCTGCTTTACATATCTATATTTTTGCCTCTGCTAGAAATTTCATATAAATAGAATTCTATCCTAAGTAGTCTTTTGTGTCTAGCTTCTTTCCCTAGTGTAATGCTTTTGAGGTTCATCCTTGCTGTTACATATATCAGTAGTTGGCTCATTTTATTGCTGAGTAGAATTCCATTGTATGACTATACTACATTTCATTTATCTGTTCACCAGTTGATAAACATTTTAATTGTTTTCAATTTGGGGCTTTGATAAATAATGCTGTTGTGATCATTCACACACAAGTCTTTGTATAGATATATAGTTCACTTCTCTTTAGTAGATATCTAGGAGTTGAATTACTGAGTCATATGAGAAGTGTAAGTTTAATGTTTCCCATTTTTTAAAAACTGGGTTGTTTTGTTATTAAGTTGTAAGAGTTTTTTTGAATACAAGTCCTTTATCAGACATTTGTTTCACAAATATTTTCTTCAATTCTGTGCCTTGTCTTTTCACCTTCTTATTGGTGGCTTAGCTCTAACATTTAGGTCTATGGTTCTCCTGGAGTTAATTTTTGTGAATAAGGTGAAATGTTCATTTTTTCTGCATATGAATATCCAATTGTCCCAGTGCCATTTGTTGAAAAGGCCACATACTATGGAGGAATTTTAAAGCTCTAACCTGGAATGATTTGATTTAAAGAATCATACTTACAAATTGTGGGAAAACCAGGAAGTACAGAAGAATTAGTATGCAAACAGAAACGTGGCTCAGGATTTGGAAAAGAGCATTGGAAAATTAAGGGAGACTTTGATCATTTAGTCAAGTCTGTGACAGAAAGAAGAAGATGAACCTCATATTCAACAGTGCCATCTCTTCACATGGCAGAGGTAGAGAAGACCATCTCCTTAAGCCAGCATCCATCTCTATGCCAACCTACACTTTTACAGCAGCATGGAAAGGATGTACATGCACTTAGTGTTACAATGAGGAGAAGCATCAGTGGTAAGGAAAGTCTGTTGTGCCTTTAGAGTCACAAGAACCATGAAAAGCCTCAATGATATAAACATGCACAAAGATTCTAATAGAGTTTCCATTTGTGAATCTTAAGGGGGCCTTCTCTAGTTACTAAACCTGAAGCAAATGAAAGCCAGAAACACAGGGGGCAAAGGGAAAAGGAAGATATTGGCTCTCAAAAGCTCTTGAGAGCTGTACTCAATCAGAAATCCTTTGAGGGTGATTTCTTTTGAGATCAAATGTGGGCACAAGAGAGAAACCTCTTCAGGAGGTAGAAATAATAAGCCTAGAAAATTCTAAAACAGGGGGCAAACATAATAGCCACTGTGGTAGAAATGGCCATATATGACTAAAATATTCTTGGCTAGAGGAAAGGGAAAGAGCAGAAGGCAAGCAGGACAGGGTCACTAATTTTGCTTGAAGAGTTACTGTTATCAGTGTGATTTTTTTTTTTTTTTTGAATTGCTGAACCTGGAGATTCAGTCTCTGGACACAGCTCACCTTGTCAAAGCTTGGGGTACTAAGAACCAAAGAATTTAAGAGGAAGTAGATAATAAAAACAGCTAGATAATACAAATGGCTATATTCACTAAGGCCTTACTGTGTACCAAGCTAAGTCCTCTCTATGTATCATGTGGGATCCTCATAATAGCCTCGAACGGCAACATTCTCCCCATTTAATAGGTGATTAAAATAAGCCTACTAGAAACTTCCCCCAAATCAAACCACTACCCGGTGGCAAACAGGGGCTTTAAACTTTGGTCTTTTGGGTTTTGAAACCCAGGCTCTTTAGCTTATATAAATTGTGATTCATTTCATGGGGCTAATCTCACTCAAATGCAAAAGCAAATTCAAGACCCTTCCTTTAGCCCCAGACAAGTAGAGTGGCAGAGATCAAGGAACAATGGATCTACTTTTTAAAGAATTTTCTAAGAAAAGTGTTATCCTTGATGACTTTTTTCATCTCCTAAGGGTGTGGTGCCAATGCTGTGATAGTCGTATATGTGCTGAGAACCCTCCCCAAAGAGGACAGCATAGGAGAGGGTTGGGGTAATCTAATTCAGAGATGTTGAAGAAGCTGGATTAATGGTAGCGAATTATAAAACCACAGAAGTAGACACTGATAATCCACGAAAGCACTTTCATCTAGAAAGGATTAAAAGAGAAGAAAATAAGGAGAGGAGAAGTTTTTACATAAATTTCACGATTCTAAATAAAGAGATGCAATTTATTCTTATTTTAAGACAAAGTTTTCTTGGAAGATGGGAGAAGAAATCTAACTATATCAGAATAAGACTGATTCAATGAAAAGGGTTTTGTAAACTGCACTGAAAGATTAATTTGGGGGCATGATTGCTAGCA
The DNA here is from genome assembly GCF_048564905.1 of Vicugna pacos. Classification (NCBI taxonomy): domain Eukaryota; kingdom Metazoa; phylum Chordata; class Mammalia; order Artiodactyla; family Camelidae; genus Vicugna; species Vicugna pacos. The sequence goes on along the minus strand of NC_132989.1, from coordinate 46,687,312 downwards.
TATCTGGGGAGGAAAGGAATTTGTAGTATTAATTCTAAAAAGTTGGAGCAATCTTTGGACATTTTTATATTGCTGGCATTAAAGAATTGATGTGTAATCTTATATGAGTGTACTAAATAATGTAAAAGTATTTCATGACCTTGCTCAGGGAAAAAAGTTTTCCCTATATTTCACCCCAAACCTACTAATTCAAAACCCAGAAATATATACTGTTAGCAAGTTCTTGTAAAGATTCTTAAGGAATCAATCCAGAAACAGTCCCATAACAATCATGATTAACTCTCTAAATATTAGTACCGAAGACGGCCCTGAGTATACAATGGGCTTATCTCTTTGCCATCTCTACTGACACCAGAGACAGCCATGGTCCTAGATATGTCATCCTTCTCCTGGACATTTTCTATAGCCTGCACACTGGACCTCTTTCTGTCACTCTTGACCCCACAAATCTATTCTCCACTCATGAAGCCACAGTGATCTTCTAAAATGTGCAAATCAGATCATGTCACTCTGCTATTCAAAGTCCTCCAATTACTCTAAGAATAAAATTCAAATTGCTTCTGTAACCTGTAAGGCCTTGCAGAATCTGACACCTCCTTAACTTTATCATCCCAGCACCCCTTCCATTTGTTCGCCATGGTCATGGTCTCCCCATCTGTCCCATTCACTATTCTAACCACAGTGCTTGGCACAGGGCCTGGCACACAAGAGCTCTAAAAATAAAAATGAATGAATGAAAGAAGTACTGTCTTGATACATGTTAACGGCTTATTGTCTCAATAATCATTTTTAATGCTAAGAAAATGTGAACGCTGATCTTATTGGTTCCAAGTGGCACTTTGATTCTGCAGCAGACTGGAAGCCTAGTGTGAGGAACTTAGCAGGTGACTGCCAAATCTCACTGAGGACCTCAGGACCAATTCTAGGCTATCTTCCCACCTCCAAGAAAAAAGAATAGAGATCAAGGGCATAATGAGTCTACTTCCTAGGGAATTTTCCATTACTTTTTTTCATATCCCATTACTTTTTTTCATCTCTTACAGCTGGACTGGTCAGTGGGCCCACGGGGTACCCTCATCTTCTAAATGCAAAATGAAGGCTAGGTTCTAACTGAGCTTTTATAATCAAAGGGCAAAAACATTCCCATGTGTTCCAGTCCAGTGAGATTCACCAGACTAGAAAAGCCTATGATTCTGGGCAGAAGTCACCTGGAATAGGGTTTGGCTGTCTGAGTGTCCCCTCTGCCGTGATAACCACTTGAATGGGTTATTGATTTAGGAAAGCAGAAGAGAAGTGACCCCAGAAGTGAATGGCAAGAATCAGCAATATCTTCAAAAATAAAAAAGGACACTTATAGTGTGTCTAATGAAGGGCTTATTTTACTCAGAGTTGCTCAGTATTTAAATCTCTTTAATTCAATAAATATTTGAGTTCCTACTGCATACACCACACATCATGTTAAGTTCTAAATGCAGTACAAAGATGCGGTGCAGTCCCAGCCTCTGGGAGCAGAGGCGGCAGGCTGAGGTGTAAACAGGTCTAGCTGCCACAACTACCAGCGAGATCCCTGGGAATGTTTCAGTACACTGCATCCCAGTTTAGTTTAGTTCAGTTTCCCAAGACCTTCTGACTAGATCTGAAACCAAGCTTGAATTGGTAACCAGGTTACAGAGGGTTGGAAGCCTGGCAGAATGGTTATGACTTAATATTGAGGGAATCCATTTTATAGGTAACAGGAGAAATACAGGGATTAAAGGACTGTAAGATGCCTGTGAGTTCCAGCATACTTCAGGCCCATAACTGATGGACCCATTCATTAAAGGCTCTAAGGGAAGAGAGATAAAGGGAAAGTTGTACTTCAAAGTCAAGCAGGTATACCCAGGACCAGCGAATGGGATATCCCTGCCTCACAGAGGCTGCCAGGACCATGCCCCTGAGTGAATAGTCAGATACCACAACAAGGGGTAGCTCAGGCATAGTCACACGCCAGAGTCAGTAAGCATCCACGTCTAACAGCAGACAAAGAGTATGTGAAGTAGTATGATGATAAAAATCCCAAGTGACAAAACTTTACTTAGATACCAAGTAAATATACATTATACTTAAAGGAGCTTTAAAAATGGAACACAATAAAATTTCTCCATTTATTTAGTCAAGTCTTTAAAATCTATGAAAAATTATTTCTTCTTCATTTTCATCTTCCTTTATTTTTCTGTGTTACATTTGTCAAGAGTGTACTGTATATACTTACAATTAATGCACTGGGAAGCCTTCTCCTTTGACATCATATAACAAAAACACAAAACAAATCGGTACTGGTCATATAAAAGGAAATAGCTAAATATGGAGACAAAACACTTGATATGGATTTGCTGTATCAACCATTTCAGTAAGAAGTTCATCACTATGCTCTTCATGTAATAAAAACTTTGTATCATTAGTAAATTTTTTAAAGGGATAGTATTTAAACATTAATAGTTTTCTTTTAAACCATGTCAGATGACAATATCTACTTAGCAAATATTACACGCCAAGTACTGTGCTACATACAGTGATTCAGACAGACAGACTGCCCTCATGGAGCTTACAATCTAATGAAAAGATCAGCTGTTAAACATTCATTACAAGTACGGTCACCATTTTAATATGATCATTTGCAGGAGTCAACAAACTATTACTTTCTATATATGCCATACTTACATAGTTCACATAGAAAGGAGCCAAAAATATGACTAAAAATTATACTCAATTGTTAGAGATAAGATTTTCTCAAACATTTTAAGCTACTATATGCATGATATCATTCTATGCCTAATATCATTTCAGTAGCAAGCTGAAATATATATATATGTATGTATGTATATCTCACTTTTATGTATAAGAAAAACGGATTATTTAAGAACCCATTTACTAATACAGCTTTGACTTTTGTCATGATAGAACTTTTTCATTAAGTAAATCAGAAGCATAAAGCAATAAAATTTAATTTTATTACGAAAAATTTCAAAAATGTACAAAAGTAAACCAAATAGTAAAATAAACCTCCATTTACCAATCATATAGCTTCAATAATTACTAACTCATAGCCAACATTGTTTCACCAATAGTCCCTTCTACTTCTAAAACACCACATTTATTGGTAAATATTTCAGTATATCTCTAAAAGATAGGCTCTTTAAAAAAATCATAGCCATACTACCCTCATTATTCCAGCAAATGTTCATGTGAGACTTAATAAGAAAAATAAACTATGCACAGTTTTTATGGAGATAATAATCCACAGTAATTTTAAAATCTCATTTAAAATTTACCACAATTTTATAAAAACTGACCCTTTGTCAACAAGGGCATTGAGATTCATAACTAATCATTTTCTAAAAGTCTAAAATTCCATTAGTGTCCAATGAGAATTTGATCATTTGATTGCTTATTTGACCTTGCCTGATTTTTGCTCATTCTGTCTTGCTTAATGTTAGTCTGGGTTTAGAAAAGTCAGATTGGCTGATAAAAAGATTTATAAGTTATGCATTAAAGTATCCTGAAAGGGAAAGACACTGGCCCAGAACTGATGGCACAGATATTCGTCCCTATTAAAAAGATCTATGGTAAGTTAGATATGACTCAACCACTTCCCTTCAATTTGCTGACCAAGTTTCTTGGACTAATATTGCTTTATTTTATTGAAATTCAATATTTGGCTAATCTAAATGAAACAGAATAATTAGCCTATTCTGTATCTGTTCACTGTTTAAGTAATGAAAGTAGCAATCAAAAAGTAATCTACTAATGTAACAGTCATTGCTGTATTTAGCAATAATATTTACAAAGCATTTCTAGCACACATATGCAACTGTCCACTCACTCACTTAGATAAACAGGCAGGTACAATTTCTGTTTTACAAACGAAGAAAAGAGCAGTTAAAGTAACCCACCCAAGGGTGCATGTGAGGCTAGTGCTCTTTTCGTTACAACATACTCAATAATGTACTTAAAATACAACTAAAGAATCTACTTGCGCACTAAATTTGAGATAAGTAAATAAGTAATAAGTAAATACAATTCTTAATAAAGTACTTGCTTCATAAACATTCAGTTAATTCTTTGGTCATATCAGAGAAAAAAAAACGTTTTAATCCTCTGTAAGTAAAATCTCTTCCATTCTGTCAAACTTAAATTTCTAAATAAAAATTTTAAATTAAAAGAGATAGTTAGTTTGAGGATTCATTCAAAAAAGATAAAAAGAAATTCATAAGAGTATGACTGAAGGCTAAATTAAATCCACCAGATCACTTACCAAAATTTGTGTGGATGCATCATGTTTATGTAAGACAACAGGAAAAAAACATGGCAGTAGTGCACACAGTTCTGAATTGTGAATCATCTAACTTTGAATGACATCTCATCACAAAGGGTGAAATGAACTTAAGTCTCAGAAGGCTAGCACACAAACAACAGTGGAAGAACTCTGAATAGCAGAAGAGCTAGTTAGTATTTCAAAAGGCATGCTAAAATTCACAAAGCAAGGGAAAAGCATCATGATAAAGGTGATTTACTTGGACTTCCAAACCAACTGTGGCTCTCTCCTCACTTATGTGATTGGGCATTCTCTGCTTCCTTCCTCATCTTCTGCCTGATACCTCTTCCTCTCCAAGACATGTGCTGTCCTCTCCCCTTTCCTGCGTTTCCATCTGTTACCTCTTTTCTGGTTCTTTCCCCTTTCCTTTTCCTCATGTCTCTTCTGAACCTTTTATGCCCACTGTCACACCTTTTCTAACTGGCTGGTCATAATATGCAATAAAAGCAATTAAAATATAATTATTGTACTAATTTCAAATCAGTGATATTAAACTTTTTATTTATCTCAAAAAGAAATGTAAGATTACACGAGTCTATGAAATCACTGGACTCAGATGGCCCAGGTTGCAATCTAGCTCTACATTTTACTAGCTGTGTGACCTTAAAGAAGTTACTTATCTTCCAAAAACTGTGAAAATGAGACACAAACCTAATGGGGTTCTTGTGAGCATTCAAAGAGAATTCTCATGTGCTGTGCACCTACCATACAAAGTGCTTAGTAAAGATTAGCCACTACTCAATGCATACACTTCCTTTCCTCAATTCCTTCAAGCTGGCATTCTGAACATTATTGTATAAGATTAACTTTTATTCCTATCATTATATGTGATAGACTATAAATTAGCATTTAATAATAATCTCTGTTATGATATGTCCCACCTACCTACCACCAAACCACTAGAAATAAAAATGACAAGACATAAACTGTTCTGTTCTATACTTGTTCACCAGGCTGAAGTTATGTATCAGGGAAAAAAGGAAGTTAAATGAGACTTACGGTTGGTAAAATATCAGTAACAAGTTTAACTGTACACAACAAGTTTACCTGTACTTCGTAATGTATTTTAAATTATAGATAATAGAAGGAAGTAATCCAAGTAGCTTTATTTTCTAAGGGTATATTAATTCTATTTTTAATGTTCTAAGTTGACAAATTATTTTACTCTAACAGCATTTGGATATGACAACACCTTCTTATTGTTGTTACAGCTTTTGAAAAACACAACAAAGTATACACACCAAAATCAGGCTTTATAATGCTCCTAAATATACAATGTCTTAGGTAATAAGTAGAACAGAAAAGTTTCTTCCTTGTGATTATGAGGAATTTAACTCATAAATACATGAGTAGATGTGATTTATAAGTATAGTATTCCATAACAACAAAGAACCACCTCCTCCCTGAGAGGTTGATGCACAACATGTAAAAAGAAAATATGCAAAAAATGAATAGAAGCAAGAGCACAACCTTCAAAAAAGTCATCTCTGTTTGTGAAAATATTTCAGATTAGGCTTTAATATTTTAACAAGAGAAAATGCTTCCCAGGATGAATAAAATCTAACCAACGTATAAAGCCCCAACAATCTGTGTTTTAATCATAAATGAAAGACAATAATCACCTGTTTAAAAAAAAGCGTACAAATATCCTAATGTATGAATATAGAACATTTCTTACATATTCATGTTTAACATTCTTTAAACAAGAAAACCTATCAAAAAACAAAACCTAAAATTAGGTTATACATTTTTCATCATGTCAGACAAATACATTCACAGCTCACTAAATGTTCTTTCTTACATTTCAAACAGCTTATAACATCTCATCTCCTTTAATAAGGTTCCCACAATAACTGGAAGAAAGATGGCAAGTCCATCATCCACCTCAACCTAGTCCACTTGGTCCACGCACTCAAACTTCACAAAAGAAGCCATGATAAGTGATAAGAACGGGAAGAGGGCATTTTCATTGTCAAATTTGGCGGAGGGAAAAAAAAAGAATGTTGCATAAATCTGTTTCATTTTTTAAATTAGAAGCTCAAAAAGGGCAGAGCTCATGTTGTACAATGTCAAGACACAGATTCATCTTTTCAGGAATAGGGGTCAAAGGAGATTTTTAAGTATTTTCAGAACATTCTCCAGAAGTCCAAGTTAACGTGTACCTTCACAAGGCCTGACAGATAGTAGGTGCTCAATAAACATTTATTGAATGCATGAACGAATGAAACAAATCTAGGAAAGGCAGGTACTGGAAAAACCGTATCACTGAGGAAGAAATGACAAATACACTGTAGAATTTCTACTTTTAAGAAAAAGTCAGTATTTGAGTGCCTATTTGCCAGGCACTGTGCTAGATGAGTTTTACTTACATTTATTTAAACTACAGTATAAAGGTTTCCACATTGTAACCCAGAAAGAGACTTTTGGGGGACTACTGAGCAAAAGGTAGCAGAGAAACAGACAAATTTGTGACCAGGATGCTCACTGCAGCACTATTTATAGTAATGAAAAAACAGAGACCTCCCAAATGTATTAAAATAGGATAATGGTTAGATGACGGTGTGTATTTTTGATAGACTTCTATGTGGCCATGAAAGATCATAGTTCCTTAAAACATTTAATGAAGTCAGAAAATACAGTGTAATTTAAAAAGCAGGATAGGCAATTATTAGGAGTATAAACATCATCCTATTAAGTATATACACAGAGTGAAAAAACTGAGAAGATACAATGTTAACTACATCTTGGTAACAGGATTATATAAATGAGATTTTAATTTTCTTTATGTTTTTCTTACTTTCCAAAGTTCCATACCAATATTTTTTATACTCTTATAGTCACAGAAAACAAATGCTAAAAAAAGGAAAAGAAAATGGGAGAAGGCTTTTTAAGATTTATTATTTTATTTTAATCTAAATAATCTTCATGTAAGTTAAGAAAAATTTACAAAACAAAATAAATTTTCTTAGAATTTAGAAAAATAGAAAATAAATTATTTTAATCTATAAAATATTAAATATGAATTACTACCATACTTCTACCTGGCCTTTATTCTTCCAAAATAACTTCTGCAAACCAAGCAATAAGAAGAAAATATACTATAAAACAGTATGCATCTATGTTCTCTTTGCTTGGGTTGGCCAAAAACAACAGTGCTTAAAAATCTGTTTATGTATTTTCCCTACATATTGAAAAAAATGCAAAATTTAAAAAAATCATTAAAAAACATAAAGAACGCTAAGTAGAGTCAATTAACTAGTTTAGAACCAAAATACAAATCAGAAATTTAAAACATCAAATCACCGCTCTAACATATAACTGGATTACAAAACAAGACATACAGTTAGAACTCAGTATTAAAAGGTACTTTAAATGTACACAAATGTGAGATGCTCAGTGGAGAAATGTACTCCAGGAATTTGCAAAGCCAGCTGCTTCAGCAACATGGTGATAATGCACTTGTACTACACAACTTCTCACCTGTGTTTTGTCTGAAAACAATGATCAAATATATCCCAGGCCTCACTTGCCTGGAGCTATAAAATAGGGTCATGTTTGCTTTTAGTGACCTAATTACGGAGCTAGAATTCCCCACTAGCCTGACTGATGGAAATTAGAATCTCAAAATTTTCTCCATAGTCTTTTCTGAGATGCCCAAGGTAGTACCTCATTCCTGTCCAAATGCTCATCTGATAGTTGTCCCACAAAGTGTTGATTTGTTTCACCCTGCCTGTGTCAGTTCCTCTTTCCTCTGAGTGTGTTGCAGCAGAGTCACTCAGTAGAGCTTAAGGCTTTTCCTATCTCTCACGATGGCTCCAGAGTCATGGCGTGACCAACCACAGTTGCCACAGCTTCTAGTCCTGGGAGTGCCAGAGTACTGCAGACAGGAAACCAATGGCCTGATTTGGCACCAAACCTCACCAGGAGCCTCCAGAGCCTTTCACTTGGTGCCCACCACCTCACAATGTCTGTCTCTCCATATACCGATTCTTCAGTTTCTGGCCATCTCCCTCCAACCATAGGAATTAAAACCAAATACCAGGGTTTGAACAAGGAATAGATGCCACATAACTTTCACCTCTCCTTACTCCCCTACCACAAACCTCTCCCTCTTCCTCATGCTTTCAAAATGTACACATCATGCGCTGGAGGTATGTGGTAGAATGTGTGCTTAGCATGCATGAGTTCCTGGGTTCAATCCCCAATACCTCCACTAACAAAATATACACATCAGAAACTGGAAAACACTATGTCTATAAGCATGTTACATAAAAAGAAATGGGCAGACAGGTATCTCTACCACTTCAGATGGTTAAGAATTGGATCTGAAATCACAAGGACTAGGTCTGAATCACTCATTTCACCTTGCATCAGCTACATACTTAACCTCTACAAATCCTAATATTCTTATCTCAAACAATTACTGTAGTACCTACCCCCCACTGAATTGTGTGAGGACTAAAAAAGGTAATGCATGTAAAGAAATCATATAATATGAGCTCAATACAATTGCTTTCAAATGAATCAGTTAGTTTGGCAAAAGAGAGAAAAGATTATATGTTAATCTGGATGAAAAATAAGTTTGCAGAATTTCATAAAGAAAAAAACACTAAAGCATCAAAAGAAACATATCTTTGGTGGGGAGGGTATAGCTCAAGTGGTAGAGACCATGCTTAGCATGCACGAGGTCCTGAGTCAATCTCTAGTACCTCCATTAGAATAAATAAATAAACCTAATTACCTTCCCTCCAAAATAATAAATAAATAAATACCCAAGAATTCTATATCCAGCAAAAACATTCTTCAGGAATGAATAGGAAACCAAGACATTCATTCAAAGATGAAGGAAAACTTACAGAACTTGTTGCAGCAGACCTATCCTAAAAAATTTAAGTAGTAGTTCTTGAAACAGGAATGATAAAAGTAGTCGTCTTGGAACATTGGAAAGGAAGAGGAAGAGAAAAAGTAAAAATATGGATTAATATAAAAGACTTTCCTTCTCCTCATGATTTTCTAAATTATATTTGACATCACCACATTCAAGCAGGGATAGGCTGAGAAAAATTCAAAGCCAGATTCAGTCCATTCTAAATCTCCCAATCCTATTCCTTCCCTGCACAACACTGACTGGACATGCTTTATTCCTGTTACTGCTTTAAGAAAGGAGGATTTCAGTCTCTTTCCCTGCTAGGGAGGGTATGAGACAAGCCAGGAATGCAACTGACAGATATAAGACCCCTGAACAGAACTTTTAACCATGGTAAGAAAAAGTGATTAAAAGGAAAGGCTGATTCCTACTTACGGTCTGGCCAAATACTACTAACTATACTGCTTTACTCTGTACCAACATGTTAATTTACAGAAACATATGTAATCAGCATTAAAAACAGTATCATGCATATTTTATTACAAATTAGGAGAATTCCACATTTAACTTATCCAAACAGTAACAGCTGGTTGGTCCACTATCTCTGTAAGGACAAGAACTTGCATAAGAGTGCAACTTACACAGAGCACTGCACCCCTGCATTCAGAAATGCCCTCTATTCTGGCCTGGATTCATAATGCACTACCCCAGGCAAGAAGCCCTGAGAAGCAGTGCAGAGATGAGAACAACAAAACATATGTGACCCATAGTTTCTGAAACATGCTATTAGAGGTCACCTGCCCACAATTAGACATACTAACAAAATATGAGTGCAGGGGAAGTCCCTCTGGAGGCCACCACACTAGGGCAAGGAAACTCCTCTTTCCTTTACCCAAAAGTAAACCTCAAAGACTAAAGAGATTGTAAAAATAGTTAGGAAAAGCTGACAACTCTCCTCTACATCTAGGAAACACATTTTTTGCATGCAAGAAAAAAGTGACCTTATTATTTTTTAAGAATTGTTACATATCCAAGAAGCCATATAAATCTCTTCAAAGGTTTTTAAAAGGTTTAAAAGCCAGGAAATTTAGATGTTTCAGCACCATTAATGCTAACCTTGGCACTGTGACTGCTACCAATCAATTTTTTCCTCTTAGAAAGAATGAATAATTTTGATGAATGCTACTGCAAATTACATACTAAAAACATCATTTTTCATATGAATGGGGCCAATGTCTTTTGGCACACTTGTCAGCATCACAATATAACTGCTAATCTTCAAATACAGTTATTAACAACTTCGGAAAATCATTTAGAAGACCAGTTCTCCTTTTTAAGGTCAATGATTACCACAGTTAATAACCAATTGGCTTTAGCCATTACTGTCCTGACTTTTGCATCATGTTTTAAACTAACAAGACAATAAATAACTATTAATACTGACCTATTTTGAGGGGTGTTTTTCAGTGACCATCTATACTCACTGAAAACAGAATTGTTTTTGTGTTTTATAAAATCACTCAGTCACTTGCTGATTTTTGCTTGTTTCCTTGCTGTGGTTAGTGTTATATTACCATAAAAGTAGAAATAAGGGTGGAGGGGGAGGAGGCAGAAAAATCAGAGATAAACCCTATTAGCATTTTTAAAAAATATTAGTTAAACATGTATTAGTTTAGAAAACATAAATGGTACCAAAAGGTATCAGTATTAACATACATAGGTCTATCTCAATTACATAATAACTGCCAAGTATTCTATTATGTAAAAATATAAATTATTTAACCAATCCCATACTGATAGATATTTAAGTTATCTATTGTTTTGTTGTCTATTTTGTCCTGTTATTGCAGACAGTATTTCAATGAATATCCTTGTACATATATTTTGACAAACATGCAAGCATTCCTTAGAGTGCAACTCCTGAGTGAATATGGGTTGTTTTTTTGTTTTGTTTTGTTTTTTTAATTTTGAGATATTTTGCTACACTGTCTTCCAGAAAGACTCTACTGATTGGTATTCATTAGAGTATTTTTCTTTCATCTTTCCCACCACCAGGAATTAACACACTTATTTTCACCAACCTGCAAAAGAGGGTAAAAAAGAGCACAAGGTTGTTCTCACTTTGAGTTCTTTCATTATTAATAAGGGTGTAAATCTTCTCATCTGTTTATTCAAGATGATTGCTCTCAGTTATTATTCTTTTCTTATTTAGTTAGAATGGAAAATCAAGTCTGACTCCTTTAGTGTAGAGCTTGATACATAACAGCTACTCAATAAATGCCTGATCCCTTATCAGATGAATGAATCAAACAACAGTTTAACAGAAGTCTTCCTACAGCCAGACTTCACTGTCCTGATACAATCTAATACCTAGTTTTCAAAATTCACAAGATTCCTTGACAATGAGCCCAAAAGAAGTTGGCAAAACTATAGGACAAGCAGGTTACAAACAAAAGGACACACGAGTAAACACGCTATGTAGTTGCTTTCCCACAGCTACACTCAAAGACAATGTTCTACCCTGTTATACACGACACACATTTCTCCGTATTATATAAACCCTTCATAAAGCTAAATAATATTCCACCAATCCTATAAAGCAGGTTTTACTCTTTATATAAATAGTATATTGTATACATCTTTCTACAGTTTGCTTTTATCTTTTCATTCAACATTCTGTTGCTGAGATGTAGACATACTGATACATGTAGATCTACCCCATTAATTTAAGCACTACCAATTCTCTAATATACAGTGACTTATCAATTATAGTATCAACTTATGTTTAAATTACTACAATGTTGCAATGAACATTCTTGCACATCTCTGAAAACATGTACAGTAGCCTCTATAACATATGCACATGTATGTATAAATGTACTAGCACTGATACTGCTGAGTCCTCCTGCACAAGTGTTGGAGACGGTACAAAAAAAGAGAACTCATTTCCATTACTGGTGAGAATATAAACTGACATAGGCATTTTTAAAAGCAATTTGGCCATATTTTTAAAGTTTCTTAATCCGTGCCTATGAATTAATTTATTCCTAAAATTCCTCCCACTCTAATAATTTCATAACTAGGAGATTTTCTTGTTAGGGGATATAAAACTGGCTTAGCTGTAGACTATTCAGGACAATGAGGCAACAATGGGAAACACGCTAATATATGATTGAACACTTGACAGGGTTAAAAAGTATCATAAGTACAAAACCAAATCAGCAAGCTTTCTGTTAAAACAGAATACCATGTTGATAACAAGTTTTAGAAAAACAGAATTCTGAGAAAAATGTTTTTAAAACTACTTCTAAAATTTCTGGAACAAATGAAGTTACTAAAAAAACCAGGGAAAGCATGGTAATATATTTGGTGTGGATTCCAGTAATCATTTGCTATCTGAAAGTTGGCAGTGCACATATCCTGAGAATTTAATATCATTTAAGTATATTATACTACATACAGAAAGATACATGAAACATGGACTATGTCTTGCCTTAATATGAGGGTAAAAAGTCACAGCAAAAAACTCTAGGCCTTCAAGGGAGCTTCACAGATACCAAATTTCCCTTATGGTAGACAGGCAAACACTATCTCATTCACAAAGCTAGTAACAGGTACTGCTGCTGCTCTTTACATTTCTCATTGGAAAATTCTGAACTTCTCATTATGTATAGCGAATCTGGACCACCATCAGACGAATCCAGTACACCTGTACTCTCAGAAAAGATATAAGCTAATATGAAGATGCTCTGAGGCCTCTGAGTGGAGTCTCTGGATCTTCTTGAGAACTTAGATTCTATCACATCTATGTAAGAGATTCTAAAGAACTACAATCATAAATCAGCTCAACAAGTGAAAGTAGAACACTATGTCAATAAAATATTCTCAGAAAAAAACATTCAAAATCGTTACTGCACGTTCAAAACAACTGGAGAAGCTAAAGTGGAAAAGAAAAGCTTTCCCAACCTGTATATGAAATTTCACTTTAAAGACAAGTCATATGAATTATATAAAGGACATTTGACTCTAAGGAAAAAATTTTTTTTAAATCTTCACTTCTATGCCTCAGCAGGTTTTCTATCATGGTAATCCTTGTATTTAAGCATGTGGAATGGTTCTTTGAAGATTGCCTTCAAATAATTCATACTTGCTAAATGTATTACTTTAAATCTTTACTAATATTTCTGTATTTGTTAAAGCATAACATAAGATGCCACCTTGCCGCTCAAAGTCCTTTGGATTGCAGAAGCACTATCTCATCATTTAATGGCTTCTTCAGTGTCATATGGCTTTCCCATACCACTTATAAATTCTATTCCCCTCTCTCTCTTTGTTCTTTTTACAAGATGAAATGAATGAAGTAGGTCAGGTTTTGCCACCAGCTAACGCTCATCCTCCTTGATTCTAACACCCAGCTTACTGCTGAGATTAGATCCAGCAATAATTTAAGAAATAATTACACAAATAATTAAAAATTTGTGAAGTACCTACATAAAAGTAATAATAAACATGAAATCCCTTTTTCCTACAATATAGGTATCCTTAGGTAAATTCGTGTTTTGAATTCATGAAAAAATTACTTAAGGCATGAATATGTATTATAGAATCTAGAACTTCAAATGTAAAGAACTTTCAAGGTGCATTATAATAAACTTACTGGTGAAACGGTTCTTAAATGAAAAAACTGTGCTTCCAAGAAAAAAAGAAGTATAAAGTTTAAAAAATTTGCAACATATTTAAGTAGATTTCCTCATTTGAGCTCAAATTGGCTAAATCATATATTCTCTGATGTTTCAGAGGAGACAAGACACAATTACCAATTTCCAAAACTCTGACTATACATAGCCTTCATCTTTAATTCATACCCACCTAGAGAGAAAACTCTGTCCGCCCTTCTCTTCACTACTTAAATCACTGATGTGACTAAGTTTGATGACCCATTAAGGATTTAAAATAATCATCAAGACATCCTAAAGACATCATTTATTCCCAAGGGATGAATTGAACACTGAGAGAAAATGGCAATCATAAATGCCTCTAATTTCTCCACCATTAATTCTGTAACATTAAAGAGTGACAGATTTCTTACTTAATTGTATTCCATGGAAAGACAATATGTTAATTTGTAGAAATAATACTTAATAATTTAAGATAAGCCATAATTTCACAAAAGTACACTTTTACCCCACAGTACAATGGCAAGAATAAAGGACAAGGGACAAACCTACCCTCTACTTTCTCTTATGATAGGGCTGTTAGAAGTATTTCATGATGCCCCTCAGAAAATCATTCAGAAAACATGGATGGACCTAACGGGTATCATGCTAAGTGAAAAGAGTCAGACAGAAAAAGACAAATACCAGATGATTTCAAGTATATGTGGAATCTAAAAAACAAACTGAACGAACATAAAACCAGACTCATAAATACAGAGAACAAACTGATGGTTGCCAGAGGAGAGATGCGGTGAAGAAAGGGCAAAATAGGTGAAGGCAATTAAGAGGTATAAACTTCCAGTTAGAAAATAAGTAAGTCATGGGGATGTAATATACAGCTTAGGAAATATAATAAATAATATTGTAATAATTTTATATGATGACAGATGGTAACTAGACTTAATTGTGATAATTTCATAATGTATAAAAATACTGAATCACTATGTTACACACCTGAAAGTAACATAATATTTTAAGTCAATTATACTTCAATTTTAAAAAAGAAAACTATTCAACATCAGTGTTTACGTTAATCCTAATGTTCTCCTCCTCCTCAAATTGGCTACATATGTTCTACTTGGTCACAGATTTATTGCAGCAGGGCACTGTGCAACCTGCACACTAAATATGTTGCTTTATACACATATTTATGATATTAGAAATAATTTTGTGGGCTTTAGTGAATGTACAAAGGACTTGCACAATGTAATGAAAAAATGTTGAGTATCACCTCTGTCAAAGAGATTATTTAATCAAAGCTGAAGAAAAGTTTATATACATGTATCTCAATACTCATTTTTCATTTATTCTGACATACTGAAATATATTTTTTTCCAAAATTCCAAAAACCATTAAGACAGAAGATAATTGTGGCATAATTACTTTATAAATAAAAATAAGTTATGTTCTAGGGTCCTGAAGGCTTAACATGCAGCATATCTTAATATACATACACTCCAAAATGGATTTTAACTTTTTCATTTGGTTGTTCCTAAAACCTTTTCTTTGTATTGTTTTATAAAGTCATAAATTCAGAACCCAACATGATTTTTAATATATGCTCATTAATCCCTACATTTAGGCAGACTCATAGGTAAATTCATAAAAGAGATAGAATAGGTTTGAGGTATTTTTTTTAAGCAATTCAATAACTGACTTTTAATTCAGTAGCAAAAGGTTTTCCTGGTTGTTGGGAATATAACAGAACTAGGTTGTGTTCATACTTAGCCTCAACCTCAAAGAATCATGAATTTGTGTCCATGGAAAGACAGACCAGGTACATAACCTGTTTTGGTTCCAGCTTCTAGGATGTCATTTCTAACATGTGAGACTTATCGGATTATTTCCATATTTCCATTGTTATTTTCATACATTATATTATTTTGATTTGGTTGAAATCAGATAGTGGGGATCTTAAAATAGAAAATAATGCAATTTCTTTCCAAGGTTTTTATATGCAACACATCACTTTTTCTCTAAAGCCTCTTTCTAATAAGGCAACCTTACACAAATTACTTAGAAAAACTCACATTTAAAGATGTTACCAAAAATAGATTTCAAACTTTTTATATGGTTATTGGAGAGGGGCAGAAAATAACACCTAAAACACAAAGCTGTTGTGGTGATGAAATGAGACTCTAACGTAAATGTGCTTAGAAAAAGCAAGGCACACGATAAGCATGAAAAAAATTTTAGCCAAAACTCTGAATACAGGTTTCTCTGTTGACTCTAAAAATAGACAGCTCTCTGCCCTTAGATAACCCACTCTAGGCCTGTTTTTTCATCTGTAAAACCTCACTCCTGGATTCCAATCCTTCCAGTTAGAAAAGTCTTTCTCAAAGGACCAGTCTAGCAGGAAATCTGAGAGAACATCTGGTTCCTATCTCATATAAATATTACAAATAACCTTTCAGTACCATTCTTTACCTCTGCCCTATCACAGGTACTCAAAAAACATCTGTTCTTATATAAGTAAGAGTAAAATTAGAAATAAAAACGGAGCTACTGATGAAGCTACTCTGTTCCTGCCTACTGGATTTCCCTATCCGGCCAAGCATCTTCCTAGGTAAAGTCCACCCAAAAAAGTGCTAAGAAGCCATGAGAAAAGGGTTAAGATCATCAAGACTGGGAACAGATTAAGATCTAGAATAAAGCCAACTCTGCAAATCACAAATGAGGCCTAGATCACTAGGAATAGAGCTGTATTATTAACCCAAGACTTGAGGCAAAGCGCAGAGTCAAGAAGGCTCAGGAAAGCCAACTCGCCTGGCAGGTATTTTGTACAGTCTTCCATTTAGGTTATTTGTACATATCTCATCTCCTGACTAGATCACAACCTCGTTGGAAGCAAGGATTACTATCTAATTTACATTTACATCCCCTGCTATGCCTAGCACATTGCAGACGTTAATTTAATATTATGCAAATTAATTAAGCATGATGCCTTCTAAAGAAGATCAATGCTTATCTTGACATTCAAACAAAACGTCAGCTAAGTTAAAGTCAAAATATTTATCACTGGGCTAAAGTTTGTCTTTTCTTTATTTTTAGCTTTCACTTTATTAAAATTATATGTGCATCTGGCTTGAATTAGCAAATAACTTCAGAAAGTTTGTTTTTTTTAAAAATAGCAGAGTCCTCTCCCCTCAACCCCCGCCCTCACTTCCCCCTTCCAAGAAGTAATAAATATTTTCAGTTCTTTCAGAGGATTGTTTTGGAATTCACTTCCATATATCTAAATACCATGCTTTTGTTGTTATTTCTTGATTTCAAGTTTTAGGCACTATCTGTTGGCTTTTCAATATGAAATAAGGATTGAACTCTATTTCCTCCACCCAGATCCAACACACACACACAATCTTCCCTACCTAGTCATATCATAATTTTGGTTAGATTCACACTTCGTGTTTATATAATTATGACTATGTAAACAATATTCAGAGCTGAGCCATGCCATCAGATATTATAACATCTCTGAGGTTAAAAAATGCCTTGGGGTTTGTTGTGGTTGTTGTTCTGTATTTTCCTGTTTAGTTTTCTAAGTATGCGCTGTGAACTCAACAGCGAATTCATTACCAGTGGATATTTTTCGAAGTTTTGATGCTCTTTATGACTGTTGTGGCACTTTGGCATTTTCAGGAATATCTAAATTATTTTTAACAGTGTTTTCAGGTATCAACCTCTTGCCTTACTGAAGAGGATTCTGTTAGGCCTGAGTCACAAATTCTGGGGCTTTATAAGGGTTACAGATATTTCAGGTGTTACAGAACTTTATACTAATCAGATATCACTTAAAACTGTTAAATCGTTTTTAAGTGGTGTGATGCAAACAGCACAAGCTATACAGATGGACATCCCTGAACAAATTATTAACTTCTTTGAGCCTCAGTTTCCTCAACTATAAAATAGTGGCTGTTGGAGTATCATAAGCTGATTTCTGATTTCTCTGCCTACTGGAATAATTTAAGAATAATTTTTAAAAACCTGGATAAAAATTGCCCATAAGCATTTATCTTATTAAGATAGGATATAGAATTAATTGAAACTTACCAAGGCCCTAGGTGACAAAGGGAAGAATTTTTAGGGCTCAGGGTACAGGGAATAAATAAGCTAGAGTCATTTGGGGCCCAATGGTCAGCAAGAGTAGCAAATGAAGATAATTAAGCACCACTAATAACTGAATACTTACTATTTAGCAGGAACTATCCCCTTTAATCCTCATTTTCAACTGCTATAAGGTAATTTTGTCCACTTCACAGATGAGACACTAAGGCAGAGTGACAAATACCCTGTTCGAGTTTATAGCTACTTGTGGCAGAGCCAGGACTCAAAGTTAGGTATTCTGGTGCCAAAGCATGCACACGTGTGCACTCGTCATGACTTGCTAATGCCTCCCATGAAGATTTAAACAGCAGTTTGATTAGTGAAATGATATTAAATTGTGCACAGATATATTATAATTTTCTGAAAGAAAGGCCAGTTTGTGCCTGGATTAGGGAACTGGAAACAATCCTATGAGGTTGTGTGTGTTTTGCCCAGGGCTGCAGAAGACACTGTGCTTGCATCCGTCTGCATCTTCTCAGACAAGTCATACCTTGACCTTAAAGACAGAGCTCACTGAGCATGCTGAAGCATGTATGGACTGAACTGTGTACCCCCCAAATTCATATGCAGAAGCCTTAATCCCCAGTGATTGTACCTGGAGATAGGGTCTTTAGGAAGTAATTAAGGTTAAATGAAATCATAAGGCTAAGGGCCCTCATAGGATAGGACTGTGGTCTTATAAGAAGAAAAAGAGACCTCTCTCTCCATCCCTCTCTTCCTCTCCCCCTCCCCACCTCTTTCACTCTCTCCCTCTCTCTTCCCACTATGTAAGGACACAGCAACAGTGGCAAGAAGAGAGCTCTCACCAGAAACTGAACTCTGCCAAACCTTGATCCTGGACTTTTTACCCTCCAGAACTATGAGATAATGAGTAACCTTTATTTAAGCCACCCAGTCTATGGCATTTTGTATGGCAGCCCAAGTGGACCAACAGAGCATGAATTTAGAAGGAATTTAATAATGTTAGCCCTCTCTTCTCCGCCTTCCTAACCTTTCATATGTTGGAGGAAAAAACAATAGCAAAGAAGCAGTCAGTCGTAGAAAAGAAAAATCATGTGACATTCCCACAAGAGGTACAGATTCAATCAAAAAGCACAAAACTTCTGTTTACCATTCATTAATCAGATTAAGTGGAATAGTGTAAAGAAAAAGAGTTGGAATCAGAAAACCTGGGCTCTAGGGAGGCTTGGGCCCTTATCTGCAAGATGGCATTGGCCAAGTCATTTAATCTTTCCATTTGCTTAGATATAATCAAGGAAGTCAGGATAGGTGATCTTTAAATTTTTTCTGCTAAAATGCTCTAGAATCCTATAATGTAGGTGGTAGAAAACTAGTTAACAGAAGAGTCCGCTCAGGATGTATTCCTAAAGTAGTAACACATCGAGAATTTAAAAGAAATTCCAATGACACAAATAAGATCCCAGTAACCAAGAGAAAACTGAAAATAATAAAAAAAAACTGTGATATGCTATATCCAGAGCCTACACATTTCCAAGGCAGTCTATAGATCATCATGAAAGCAATTACATAATTTACATTTAAATAACAAATTTCTGTGATTTAAAAGTGGCAAGTTTTTCCCCCCAACAATAAGTCCTTGGCTGCTGTCAGCTATTTTCATGGCATAATTTGAATTGGAGAAAAGAAAGCACAAACAATGTTTTTTCAAGCTGTGAGAATCAAGAATTGAAGAGATTTGATCCAGGAGGGAGCTAGGTTCAAAGCAAGTATGCTAGTTTAAAGAAAATACAATACAATCTATCAAAAATGCTTATCAATATTTAATATGTGGGTTTGTGGAAATCCTTGACTTAAAAGTTTCTGAATAACAAAAACTGTGAAACTCATTTTACCATGGAAAATTAGAAGTAAGAATAGTTCTCAAAGAATTCAGAGGATTCTAATAAAAAAAAAATTTAAAAAAAGATCCCCAATGTAGCTGTATTACAGCAGACAAGGCCTGGAACTGAAACCGGTCCCGGGTTTACATTGTTGGCTTGCCATTCACTGGCTGTGTCCTTCTGTCCAACAAACTCGACCTCTCTGAGCCTTACAGTTTCCTCCACACAATGTCTGTTAGAAATGAATATGATTAATACATGGGAAAGGGCTTTGTAAAAATGCCATTGCTAAAAAATGAAAGCTTATAAGAAGTCCAAAGGCATGTTCAATTTCTCAGTGTCAAAGATATGATAATATGAGATGTAAGAATGCAAAGCAAAGCAAAATAAAAGGTAAAAAAGAATTCCCAGAGCAAATGAATCATATAAGGATACACACAGTACCTTAAAAGAAAATTTTTCCAATAGCTAGTAAAATAAAAAATTAAATAGCAGAAGGCAATGGAATAAAATACCACTTTTAAATTTATCAACTTGAGACTACTAGTTTTTTAACCTAGGCTAAGATGAAACTTGCTTTGTAGTTACCTATAAGGTAGTATATTTTCCTGTTCCTATCAAGATGGTAAACTTCCTACACCACTGGCTTTCTCCACAAAAATCAGTCCTGGAGAAACTATAGCTTAGTGAGGGAAGTAGTTGCAAGGAACAGAGAAAAGAGAAGAGAAGAGGAGAGGAGAAGAGAGGAGAAGATAGGAGAAGAGGAGAGAAGAGAGGAAAAAAGGAGAGAAGAGGAGAGAAGAGAGGAGTAGAGAGGGGAAGAGAAGAGAAGAGAAGAGAAGAGAAGAGAAGAGAAGAGAAGAGATAAACAACAACAACAAACTATGCATGTTGGAGGCAGTGTGCTGCAGCCTTGGAGGAACAGGTTGTTGGACAACTTTCCAGTGCTACTCTTGCCTCTCCATTGAGATAAACAAAGCATACATCTTTACTGCACCATAGAAATTAGGCAGCAGAGGTCTGGGTGTTAATGTCAACAGGGTAACACGAGGCAGCTTTAAAGCTTTTGGGAGGTGAGAGTGAAACCCTTAAGTAGAGAAGAGACAATGAGTGATCAACAGGAAGTCAGTGGTGCCTGGAGTTCAAGGTCAGATTAACGACCAGAGATTTGGCCTTTAGCTCTTCCCAACTCATGTTAAGAGACAGAGGGCCAGGTCCTGGGAACAAGATAAGATCTAGAAATCTAGATGCTTAGACAACTATGAAGCATACTCACAATTAAATGAAGACATAAATCTAAGCATACATTGGCTTCTCTTTCTGATAGGTGTGACAAAAGGATGGGAGATAAGAATTGAAGGAGAGGGCAAAGCATGTCAGGCAACACGATCTCTACAAGCAGGGAGGGACAGAGTATGTTCCCATACACCCAGATTTCTCCTGATTACTCCAATCAGGCCCACAAAAAGAGAGACAACTAACCAGAAATTATAACTGCTGCTGCTGTCCTGAAGCTTACGAAAGGAAACTGAATCATGTTCATGGAAATTTAAGCAAGAGGGAGTGGCCACCAGGGGGCACCAAACCACAGCCAAGACCAGGATAGATTTCGGGGCTCAGCCAAATGCCAAAAAATCTGGCTGGTAAGCTACACGGATTTGCTCTAGTCATTCCATCAATAATGATATCACACATTCTTGCACTTACACAATTAGAAATTTGGGCTCCTTTTATTGTCTTTTGGAGTTTTATTTATCTGCTGAAGCAGAATTGTAAGAATTGATGAACCAATCATTTAAAATAAACATGGTATAACAAAAGCAATAAGGAGAGATGTCAGCATATGAAGCATGAATAAGAAATCATTAAAAAATAATTTTAAATATTGGTATAAAAATATAATAGCTATAATAAAAAAATACAACAGAGGAAACACACAACAGGATGGATACAGCTAAAGGATGAATTATTGATTTAGAAAATCACACTGGAGATCTTTCCTAAAGGCAACAGGGAAGAATAAGATATAACAATATGAAAGAGAAGCCAACAGATGGAAGCAGATATGTGAACATCCAGATAACAGGAGTCTCAGGAAAAATGGTGGGGAGAGGAAAACACAAAGAGAGACAAAGTACATCTTTGAAGGGATAATTAAAATATATGTTCCAGAACTAAGGAAAGATGAAATGTCTCAGAATGAAAGGGGTCTCTAACAGGACAAATAAGGAAAACTCTATAACATGGCACATTATGGTTAAATTTTAGACTGAAAAAAAGATAAAATTCTTGAAGTTTTCAGAGAGAAAGC
The DNA here is from genome assembly GCF_048564905.1 of Vicugna pacos. NCBI lineage: Eukaryota > Metazoa > Chordata > Mammalia > Artiodactyla > Camelidae > Vicugna > Vicugna pacos. The sequence goes on along the minus strand of NC_132989.1, from coordinate 46,665,120 downwards.
AGATAAACTTTGGAACAACACAAGCTACAATATAGTAACATTTTAAGGTGTTGAAGAAAAGTAACTTTGACTCTAAAACTTCCTATCAAACCAAACTGTTTCTCAAAGGCAAGGGCAGAATAAAAATTACTCAGGCATACATGGGTACAGAAGGTTTGTGTCACAAAGGCCCAAACTAAAAATATTCTTAGAGAAGATACTCAAATAAAAAAAGAGAATGAACCAGGAAGACAATGCAAAGGTACAGGATATAAGGATTACCAAGTATCTTTTTTTCTAATATCATATCTGTTAATGTCTTATAAACTAAGTAAACTAAACGCAAACTAAAACAAAGAAAGGAAAAAAGAAAAAAAAAAAAAGAATACATAAAACAACTGAGAACCAAAACTCTAAACAAGAACAAGAAGCAAAGAAATAATACCAATAAGAAGCAGCTAGGAAATAAAAATAAAAATCAACAAAATACCAAATAAAAAGCAGTATGAGAGATGAAAACAAAGGTTGATTTTCTAAGACTAAGAATATTAACAAATATTGACAAACCTTTTACCAAGGGCAGGGGAGACGCAGACAGATGAACAGAGAAGAAAAATACAGAAAGAAAAGGGAAAGTATTAAATGTTAAACAGATTTTTAAAGTGTAAAAACAAATACAGGCTAATAGTTGAAAATCAAGATAAAACTGCTAAATTTCTATAAAAATGTAACTTGCCAGAATTGGCAAAAGAAGACATACAGACCTCAAATATGCTAAAGAACATGAAATAATTTGGAACAGTAGTCAAAACTTTCCTCTCAAAAAGCTCAAGGCCCACAAGCAGTTTTAATAAATTTTTAAGAAACATTAATGGCTTTATAATATAGATTGTGCATGTGTTATATTATGGGAAGAGTGTGAAATTTCCCAGCTCATTTTAGAAGACTAATGAATGTAATCCTGATTCCAAAACCAGAAATTATAAAAAAAGAAAATATGGGTTTCATTTATGAATGAAATGAAAAGAAAAAATAGAAACAACCTCCAAATAAAATATTAGCTAACTGAATATGTTACATTCAAAATGATAATACATAATGATGCCATGAGGTGTTTTGCAACTCAAAGATGGTTCAATATCACAGTATGATTAGCTCAATTAATGCAAGACAAGTACATGATGTTTATTATCTTCTCATAATTTTTTAAAGCCTTAATAAATTAAAAATAGAAGAGAACTTCCTTAAGTTGGTATAAGCTATACAGGGGTACTGTTCCATTTGAACTTAGCTAATACCTGCTAGTGGAACTTAGTAACAAAATTAATCCAAATAAACTTTCAGTTTTCAATTTTCCTCACTATTTTAGCTCTCACTATTCACTTCCCAAAATTGATGAACCATATATAACCAACTAACTGAGATCATCTTGCTCCACTAACTAACTATCTGAATTCAGGTTATCTTGGATAGCAAAGAATACCTGTAGCAAAAATCTACATGAAACATTATATTCAATGTATAATCTTATTTTATTTACGATTAGGAACAGAAGAAAGGAGATTATTCCCATCACCACTCTTAAATGCAGTTTTTGAGGTGCTGGTCAAAATAAAATGGAAAAGAAAATTTGTGAAGATTGGAAAGAAAGGAGAAAAAAATTATTATTTTTAAATGATATAAATACCCACTTAGGAAAAAACAACAAATTTCTTTAAAGTTCAGAATAAGAGAGTAGCAAGCTTGTCAGAAAAATTAAAGGGTTCTTATCGTAGAGTCCAGAAACCCTAAATGATACATAAATTTGGATGGGAAAATAAATAACATTTTTACATGCGGTAACTTTTATTTACTTTCCCTAACCTTTATTACATTTTACTGTTACTTTCCTCTATTTAGCACTTACTTTAATAAGGAATATAGGCAACAAACCACAGTAGTTGTCAGCAATAGAAATGACAGTTGTTTCCATATTGCATTAAAATTGTTGCACATCTTGACATAGCATTAACGTTCATTGCTATTTCAAAATTATGAGTTGTTAGCCAATATTATTATTTAATACATTAACATAAATCTATGTATTTTCATATATGTTTTAACATTATCCTGAGAAAGTTTCCGTAGACTTCACCATATTGCTAAAGTGTCCATGATACTTAACTCTTCAAAAATCGTAATTAGGAAAAAGAAGAAATAATCTTTATTTGAACAAACTACTCAATATAGAAAGAAAATTTCAGTATTTAATGTGGAGTCTGTGTTTGTTTGAAAGAATCTCTATACTTTTTTTCAATTAACTCCTTTTTTTTTCAATTAACTAAATGGTCCCAACTATGTAAGAAAAACAAAATGTACTCTTGTCCCACTTTGGTCTCTACACTTTTAAAGTTACCAGAAACATTCCAAAAGCCAGGTGCTCTGCCTCAAAGATAAGAAAAATAAGGAGAACCAATGATGGAACTGAAATTATATAAGTGTAAAGAAAGAACAAAATAAAATGTTCGGTCAATTTTATGAATCCTTATACAAAGTAAGATAACAAGATGGTCCCTGTCTCTATGCTAGCTCTTTGTTTTAACATTTATAAGCTACAGGGATATAGATTTAAAATGAAAATTCTAAGTGATTTCAGTTCAAAATAAGTTAAAATTTTCTTTCACTCAAGTGAATTAGGAAGTATTCAAGATTTTCATCTGGAAGTTTTTCTAAATAGATCTTCATTTGTTGAAAAAAGTTCAAAGCTGAGTGAAAGAGATGGAAACAGCTCTCTAAGCCTTGCCAATTTAGAGGGCACTGACCCATGACAGTAACTTTAGTAAGACAAATCTTAATGTGAAAGTATCAATTATAACTATCTTAATTCCAATGAAAGATTAATAAACCAGCCAATTATTCTCTGCACCCCTAGTTTACATTTTCTAATGTTATGGAACATTAGCAAACTTAAAACACTGTACAGAATTATAATTATAGCTGAAAAATATGTTTTCAACTTTTGTTGACCCTGTCATAGGGTCAGAGCCATATTTATTTTATCCATGATCACTGGTTTGCTCTATATTTTAAAACTATTATACAAATTAATATTGTCAAGAACATAAAACTCTATTTAGAAAGTGCAACAGAATAATTCAGAATTTTGTTTTAATCAATGATTGCTCTACATTAAAAGATTTTTTTCTGTTTACATGTTTGGTCACTGATAATTTCATTGTTCCTTTATCTGCTTTGATGATATGACTAATTATTTCTTGAAATTCTGATTTTTTGGTCATTCTACCTAATCAGAGAAAAGAGCAACAAAAAAACTATTTGTTCTCATCTTCTGGAAAGAAATTTCAGTTTGACATTTAAAGATATTAATACAATTCTTAAATGTAGACTATTGGACCCAATTAACCCTGCTTTCCAATGATACAGACCAAAAGCCATCATAGCCAAAACTATTTACTCCTCTCAACTATTCCCATTTATTAAATCAAGGGTATGTTCAACCCAATTTGTTGATTTAATGAACAAAATCAACACATACTAAACAGATCCTATTTGTGAATCCCTAATGCTCAACTGTATTTTGTCAACCTCTATATCAATCATTAAGAGATAATCAATCATTGTTCTCAGGGCTCACATATACAGTAACATGCTTACTTCCACTGGGACTTATGGAACTTGTTATTATTAAATATCTTAATAATCTCTGAAAAAGAATATTTAATCATCCTAAAGTCAGGTTCTGCTCTCCTTTTTGTTTGACCAGCTTTTTTCCAAACCAGAGCACCTCAAACTTTAATGTGCATACATGTTACATCTTGTTAAAATGCAAATTCTGATTTGGTGAGTCTGAGATCATACATTTCTTTAAAAAACTTTAAAGTAATGTCTATATATTGCTGATCTTTATATTATACTCTGAGTAGCAAGATCCAAAACTGCAAGTGAGTTTAACTTCTACGGAAATGCAATATGGTTCTCTTCATATACAGAGATACTTAGTTGTCCTTTAGCTTTCTCTTACATAGGTAAACTAATTCCAATTCTTTCAAGTTTCCTAACTTGAGAATGTTATGTATGAGGGAGTGTGGTAGAGCTGAGATATAGATAAACATGAGAATGTTTTCAAGATTTAAAAATACAAAACAAAATTTGCTTGAAATCTTACAGTGTAGCTTTAAGTAAGGTGCAACAATTAAAGGAACTATATCACTAACTTCAACGTTTGAATACTGGGAAATAATTTTTAACAGCATTAATGATTGGGAAATACAGATTTATTACATAGCACAGTAAGCTGCAAGTAAACAAAAAATTATTTTAAAAAATCATTTTTTTACTATTAATGGTATTTAACATTTAGATATTAGTGAAATTTTCTAAAGACTAGCATAATATTTCCAGGATTCTCCAATAACAAATATCATTAAAAATTATTTAGAGAATCATTAAAAATCTAGCTGACATTAGAAAACCAGTTTCCCTAAAAAAAAAAGAAAACTTGAATTAAGTAAAACTAATACTATTATCAATACCTTTCATATTTGACATTATATAATCTAGAAATGTTTGCATCTAGATATCCAAAGTTTTTCTAGAAAATTCTTCACAATGTTTACATCCAATCTTAATTTTGCTGGCTTGGTATGAGCTATAAGTTTGTTAGACAAAACTTGCAAATGCCACCTTGAAGAAAATTTTAAGTTTCGAAATGTATTTTCTAAAATGCTTACCCTTACTATTATTCCAAAGTGTTTAAATTTACACACATAAATCTAAATGTTTGAGATTCTTTTTCTCCAGTAGACTTCTCAGGTAATGTATAACAGAAAAATCTAACGTTTCTGAAAGAGCTATACACAGAATTTTCCAAACATAGCAAAGGCAATATTTCCGAGACATACTTTAGAACACATTAATAAAATAAACCAGATTTTTTTCTACTAGACTGGAAGTCAAAAAACTCCACTATGAATTGATGTAAAACCACAAAATATTTAACTTTTACTTCATATAGAAATTAATAAATGTAAGTGGTTGGAAATTCTTAATTATGTGAATCGTCAATGTTCAACATATACACTGTAAGATTCAGGCTGTTACTTAATCCTATTCCTACTAGCAGTACTGTAACCTTGGTAAAATTATTATATTTTAGTATTAATTTCCACTTCTATAAAAATAGAGAAAACTGCTGCCCTTGCTAATGATTTAGTCAATAAATATTTTGTGCCTAGTCTGGGGCAGGCACTGTGCTACAGTGAGCAAAACAACTACCTGTCACAATACTTGTAATCTAACCAAAAGACAAATGTAATATACAGGTGAATTAATAAATAAAATAAGCCCTATGAAGATGAAGTTAGATAATAAGAGGATAATAAAAAGACTTAGGCTGCTCTCTCAGACAGGGTTAGATTAGGGAAGACCTACATGAGAAAATACTATTTGAGTGGAGACCTATCTCTAGGATGTATGAAAAACCAAAGATCATGCCCTTCTTGTTTCAAATATATTTTCTAAATTTTATTATGAAAAAGCTAACTTTTATTTATCCATTACAGTGATAAGTAGGGATGGCATAAAAACTATATGCCAAAGATAATTCACAACTATATGCCAAAGGTAATTTGGGTTCTTAGTTTGATAACTGCTAACAAGGTGCAGAGCCAGCTAATTTCAATTATTGTGTGCCCCAGGCATGTTTCACCCTCTGGCAGAGTTAGTAATGAAGACAGAAAAACTAGAGGTTTACTGGTAGGCAGCTAACAGGGGTAAACATGGGAGAAGGGAAGAATAAAGGGAAATAAAGGGTATAGATGATCGATAAACTGCTCATGAATAAATCATAAGTAAATGACAATTCTATTTTCATTTTATTCCAAAGAGGCAACAATTTTAATGGAGTGGGGTGTGTGTCTATGCACACAGGCATGTATGTGCGATGGCTTTTATACCTAACTTCACCTAGCACTTTCTCCTTTTTACTTTCAAAGTATTTTATCTCAAAGTATAACGTTTAAAGGCAAATCTGTAACTATGAAATGGCTCTGGTTCAACGTTATCAGAAAAGGACCAGAACTTTAGATTATATAAACTCTCATGTTTTTCTTCTGAGATGCATCAGCCACTTGGCACAATACTTCAGTCACCGCAGAAAGCCTGATTCCTCACTCCTTCCCTGATAAACTGTTCAGTCAGAACTACATTGAACTCACTTTTATGTATCAAACTAAAAAGTTAGAATTCAACCCCTGAAAAAAATGACATAGAGGGAAGAAACTCACTTTCTTTAATGATATATAAACACTACTCACAAGAGGTTGATATCAATTATTCGATGTTATAACTCTATAGGTTTTTAACTTAAGGACTTTAAAATTGATGATACAAAATGACTGATCTTGTAGTGTATTCTTTCTTATACTGTTATGAAAGCCTTCAATCTTTAACATACATGAATACTGAGACCATTATCTAAAGATAATACAAGACAAGAATAATCTGAAGAATTTAATAAGAAGAATGTACAGAGAAGGGCCAACTCCATCAAACTTAGTTATATTGAACACTGATGAAGAAACATGAGAATTTCTTAATTTTTTTTTATTGACTTTATTTTTTAAGAACAGTTTTAGATTCAGAGCAAAACTGAGGGGAAGGTATTGATATTTCCCATATATTTCCTACCCCCACAAAAGCATAACAGCCTTCCCCATTATCAACCTCCCCAATCAGACTGACACATTTGTTACATCTAATGAACCTACATCGACACATCGCATCACCCACAGTCCATATTGTACATTATGGTTCACTGTTGGTATTGTAGTACATTCTGTGGGTTTGGACAATGTATAATGACATGTATCCATCACTATGGCATTATGGTGTCACACATAGTATTTTACTGCCCTCTGTGCTCTGCCTATTCATCCCCTTTGAATTCTTTCATTTTTATGTATTCTTCATACCAACATTAGCCCCTCATAAAGCTGGTACACAAAAGAAGAATCTTGATTCTCTACAATGTAGAAATCTGAAGTGAGGCAAGAATATGAAATATGGGTATTGGATCTTCTCCTCTCCCTCACTGTCCCTCTACCACCACCCAGACAAACATCTCCCAAAAAAAGAGAACCATGTATTATTCATCTTTGAATCTCCAGCACCTAAAACAATACTGTCACAAAACAGATATTCAAATAATAAAGAATGTTAACTGAAATCTTTTAAATGAGTTTTCTCCACCAAATTACTTTATGACTTTATTGCTGAAAATACCAAATAAAACTTCAGTACTGTCCTTTAATGCATGTCCCCCTACTATTACTACAAATATCAGTGTAGAGCAGTATGGCTGTAGCTCCCTCAGTAAGAGGCTAGGCAGGTACTGGGGGGAAAAAAAAGCAGCAAGAGAAAACATCCAAAGCTAAATGACTTCTTCAATAACTTGGAAACTAAGTTCTCACACAGATCAAAAAACATTAGATAAGTAAACAATCCCCAGGCATATAGGGGATTGGGGAGGTAAAAGGCATACCACCACATAGGGTTCTAAAAACAGTAGAAGCTCTTATGAATAAAAAGGGTACCTTAGACACTAAAACACTCTCAGTGTCTGCTGACATCCTACAAAGAAGGGACGGTCTCCTCTACACTCCATCCCCGAGGAGGGCTGAGAAGAGGGTGCTTGCCTAGCATATTTCCAAATGTAGCTAATTCATGCATTTAACAGTCTGTACAATGAAAAGGAGTAGAGCTTTAGATTGTTTTTAAAAAACCACATGTTTCAAAGGAAATTCATTGATTATCATCAAAAAAACAGAGGATTCATTAGGGATTAACCTTGAGAATAAATGCCATTTAAAAATCTACTCTCTCAGTATTAAGTTCATATAAAGGTCTATATTAACAATATTTTATTAAATAATGTCTCCCAAATCCCACTCGAATATTATCAGATGGACACTTTTTACAGAACTAGAACAAATAATCCTAAAATTTATATGGAATCACAAAAGACCCAGAATTGCCAAAGCATTACTGAAGAAAAGGAAGGGAGCTGGAGGAATAATCCTGCCAGACTTCAGACAATATTACAGAGCTACAGTAATAAAAACAACATGGTATTGGCACAAAAACAGACATATGGATCAGTGGAACAGAATAGAGAGCCCAGAAATAAATGCACAAACTTTTGATCAATTAATCTTTGACAAAGGAGGCAAGAACATACAATGGAGTAAAGACAGTCTCTTCAGCAAATGGTGTTGGGAAAACTGGACAGCTGCATGTAAATCAATAAATATTGCTAATTATCACAGAAATGCAAGTCAAAACTACAATGAGGTATCACTTCACACCAATCAGAATGGCCATCATTCAAAAGTCCACAAACAATAAATGCTGGAGAGGCTGTGGAGAAAAGGACACCCTCCTACACTGTTGGTGGGAAAGCAGTTTCATGCAGCCATAATGGAAAACAGTATAGAGATTCTTCAAAAGACTAAAAATAGGCTTACCACATAATCCAGCAATCCCACTACTGGGCTTAAGGTTCCAGAGGGAACCTTAATTCAAAAAGATACATGCACCCCAGTGTTCACAGCAACACTACTTACAATAGCCAAGACACAGGAACAACCTAAATGTCCATTAATAGATGAATGGATAAAGAAGCTGTGGTGTATTTATACAATGGGATACTACTCAGCCATAAAAAATAATAAAATAATACCATTTGCAGCAACATGGATGAACCTGGAGAATGTCATTCTAAGTAAGCCAGAAACAGAAAGAAAAAATACCATATGATATCACTTACATGTGGAATTAAAAAAAAAAGACAAATGAACTTATTTACAAAACAGAAACAGACTCACAGACATAGAAAATAAACTTACAGTTACTGGAGGGGAAGGGGGTGGGAAGGGATAAATTGGGAGTTGGAGATTTGCAGACATGAACTATTATATATAAAACAGATAAACGACAAGTTTCTGCTGTATAGCATAGGGAACTATATTCAATATTTTGTAGTAACTTATGGTGAAAAAAGAATATGAAAACGAATACATGTATGTTCCTACATGACTGAAGCATTGTGCTGTGCACCAGAAATTGGCACAACACTGTAAACTGACTATACTTCAATATTAAATGCCTACAAAAAAGATTACATAAAAATAAAGAATAATAGATTGCTGAAACTCACCCCCAAAAGTCTGTCCTATTCTTAGTAAGCATCCTTTTCTGGCTCCCTGCCCTTTTCTCTCTCCCTACCCCTTCTCTCCCCTCCCCCGCTGAGGTATACATGCAGGCATCTCCCTTCCAAATAATTACATCAAAGCAAGCAGTAGAAATGATGAAGAGAAATGATTTGGTGAATAAGGTCAATGTAAAAATAAGAAAGAACAGAATAGCAAGGATAGAAAATGTTTAATGAAAATCAGTACCAATACCTAAAGACATCATGGTAGATGTCACAACATGTGATAGTCTCACTTTCCCTAGCGAACTTGTGAAATAAACCAAATTGGAGCTGTCTTCCCTTTCTGTTAAAAGATCTATCATCTCTATTCATCCCACAAATGTCCAAGTGACATTCATGTGTGGCAGATTCTTCTTCCCTCACTTTACACCCAGTATCTGTTTGTGATGGGGAAAAAAAAAAGCTACAATCTAAATAGGGAACATTCATTTCATCCATTCATTTATATTTATTCATCACACTTTTATCAAGCACCTTCTAAATTCTGGGCCCTAAACTCAGGCTAGAGATCACTGCTGAGGGAAGGAATGCTGAAATTAAGGAGAAGGGTTGCTCCAAATCCAAGACTTATTTCATGTAATTAGTGGGCTCTCTTAATGCTTTTTCTGCTCTTCCTCTACTATTCAGTAATCTAGTAGAAAGTAGGGGAACACACACACACACACACACACAGAACAAAGGAGGTTAAGATAGTTGGTGAGTCCCTGACACCTGGCAAAGCCACAAGAGTTGTCTTTATGCATTAGAACACAGATTCAAACTCTAGAGAGAAAAGAAAAAATGGGAAGGTGCTACAACCCACACACTATGAAGGATGGGCCCCTAATGTGAAGAAAACTATTTTTATAGCCAACTTCTTGAGAACATATTTGTGGACTGGTACCTTGTTTATGAGTTGGGGATATACCTACCAATAGATTACAAACTATAAAACAACTATAAAATAACATGCTTAGAGATACTCAGTAATAAATGCAAGGTTTCACACCATGTATCTATTTGCGACATCTTAATATTTCATGTAGATTCTTTCACTCAGCTGGAAAAATCCTTCCAAAGTACTTAGTAAGAGAACTAGACAGCAAACATAAGTAAAAACTTTTCAGAGATCTCCAAAACAGGGATTTCTGCTCCCCACCACCACTTATTATCTATGTGACCTTGAGCAAATTCATCTGTGTCTCAGTTTCTTCACCTATAAGATGTGGCTAGTAATAGTATGGGGTCATTGTGAGAATTAAAGGATATGTTGGCATAAAATGTGGTATATAAAAAACAACCAACACATGTTAGCTATAATTTTTGTAACAAATTACCCCACACTTTCCCAATAACAGGGTTTCTGATTTCACTTAGGATAAAATCGATATTCTCTTTGTAAGAAAACTATTACATATATAACTGGTCACCCAACTGTATAAAGCCATATTATGAATAGTTATTTTTTACTCATATGTGTGTACATGTATATAAAAATAAAATAATCCATATAAAATATGGCAGGAAAAGTAAGCAAAATTAACATGAAGTACTTTCTGGGTTTTAGAATTTCTGCATGTACTCTCTTTTTAAACTGAGATGTAATTGACATATAACATTATATTAGTTTCAGGTATACAACATAATAATTTAATATTTGCATATACTGTAAAATGATCACAGTGAATAGAATAGATCCTGTGATGAAAGCTTCTAAGATCTAGTCTCTTAGAAATTTTTAAATATACAATCCAGTATTGTACTATAGTCACCATGCTGTATACTACATCCCACAGCTTTTTATAACCAGAAGTTTCTACCCTTTGACCACCTTTACCCATTTCACCCACAGCCACTCCCCTCCCCCACCACAGGTAACACCAATCTGTTCTTGTATCTATGAGTTGGCTGGGTATTTTTTTAGATTCCACATATAAGTGAGATCATAAGATATTTGTCTTTCTCTGTGTGACTTCTTTCATTTAACATAGTGCCATCCATGTTGTCACAAATGGCAAGATTTCCTTATTTTTATGGCTGAATAGTTTACTGCATTTATATATAGACCATATTTTCTTTATTCATTCATCCATCCACAGACACTTGGGTTGCTGGCCATTTGTACCATTTGTATGTCTTTAGCAAAAATCTATTCAGATCCTCTACCTATCTTTCAGTTGGATTTTTAAAATATTGAGTTGTATGAGTTCTTTATATATTTTAGATATTAACCCCTTATGAGATAAAATGATTTGCAAATATTTTTTCCCATTCAGTAGGGTGCCTTTTCATGTTACTGATGGTTTTCTCAGGTGTGGAGCAGCTTTTTAGTTTGACTTAGTCCCATTTGTTCATTTTTGTTTTGGTTGCCTTTGTGTTGGGTGTCAAATCCAAAAAAAAATCATTATCAAGACCAGTGTCAAGGAGCTTACTGCCTGCGATTTCTTCTAGAAGTTTTATGGTTTCAGGTCATATATCCAAGTCTTTAATCCATTTTGAGTTAATTTTTGTGTATTGTGTAAGATAGGGGTACAGTTTCATTTTTTAACATGTGGCTGTTCAGTTTTCCCAACACCATTTATTCAAGTGACTGTCCTTTCCCCATTTTATATTCTTGGCTCCTTTGTCATAAGTTAATTAACCATATATTATTATTTCTGGGCTCTTTAAATTCTGTTCAATAGAATTTGTGTCTGTTTTTATGCCAGTACCATATTGTTTTGACTACTGTGGTAATATAGTTTGAAATCAGGAAGCGTGATGCCTACAGTTTTGCTCTTCTTTCTCAAGATACCTAAATTATTCAATTAAAAATAGAATTACAAATGTAGGTATTATTCTTATCCTTATGAAGGATATAAGAAAACTTAAGGAGCAGATAGGTTAAAACAACTGCTCAAGTCCACACAAGGGAAGTGACTGATTCACAATTAAAGTCCAGGTTGTGTAACCCCAAAACTGAGCTCCTCATCAGTATGAACGCTATCTCCACAAATAACCATCAACTTGCTCAGAATTTATATATGTATGTGTTTGTGTGTAATTTAATGATGTTTAGGATTACTTATCATGAATGCTGAATGAAATGCACATGTGTGGCTCACAAAGTAGATGACAAGGACACTTCTTTCACCATAAACTACAATGAGAGTCCTGGTTGACTGAGGTAGTACACATGACACAAAATTCCAACAAACCATTTGGTCAAAAAAACCAAGTTAGGTGTTTTGTTGTTTAAGGCTGTGGGATGGGGTAGAGGGAATAATTTAAATCAAAACAGTTATATGAAATCATCTTAAATTTAAAAAAAAAACACAATTTTCACCTTCCAGGTGCTAGGTAACCTTGGCCTATATAGTAAGCCTACACTGACTTACCCTTATTCTCATCGGAGTGTAAACAGTAAACCATGCGTCTCTTCTGCCTTCCACTATTGCTGCTAAGGAGATCAACTGTTTTGCTCTTGACAGTAGAGGTGGGAAGAAGAACGAGCTAACATCTTTGAAGCGCTACACTGCATCAAGAACTATAAGGCTCCTACAAAGACTGTGAGATTAATTCTCACAACTACCACATGGGCAAGGTTTATTATTCCCATTCTGCAGAAAAGACAAAAAAACAAAGAAAGACGTATGGTTCTTGATTAGAACATCCATACAGTAAAGGATAGAGCCTAAATTTCAACCCCAAACTAACTCTAAACCCTTCTTCCTTCTCAACCAGGGATTCCAGAAATAGCCATGGCTATGCTCACTGGCCAACATACACCCTCACTTTCTTCTCTGGGTCCAGTCTCCTAAATCAGCACTCCTTCCCATTTACTATACTAGAACGAGTGTGAATGGGGAATCCAGATAAAGGGGAATTTATACACCAAATGTACATTTTTCCCCTTCAAGATAATCAAGACAAAATAATTTGAAGAGCTGTTAAATACAAATTTTTAACACTGTATTAAAACTTGAAAAGAAATAATAAGAAAGTAAATGGGATCCAATATAAAATTATCTTTCATATGTATTCTTTAGCCAGACACTTGAGGAAACTGATTAAATGAAATGTTTAATGAATTAGCTGGATTGTTTTCATATTTTCTAGCTTTTTTAATCCTTTTTTATTTCATTAGTTCATTGTACCACAGAACTTGAGGAAGTGGACACAGAAGTTTATTTTAAATACTTGAATTGCTTTGTTAGACTACGAAAACATTGCTTTCAGAGAAGCTATCAAATGACCTTGATGATCTACACAACATTCATTACAGACTGGTAAACATTTGTGAAAATCCTTGCTGTGATGATTGATTGCTTTTTTCCCTGCTTCAGTTACCTCAAACTAAATTGCCTGTCATTAAAATGATGACTTTTGTCAATGTAGTTTCTTAATCCTTCCTCAATCCTTTCTAGCAATGACAACCTTAGAATAATATATTGTAAGTCTCTATGGATCAATAATGCTCAGTATAAAAACACTGCAATCTACCACCAAGATTTTTATCCCCCTATTTATAATGATGTCTGACAAGCTAACTAACAGTAAAATTTCTTATTAAGGAAAAAAAAAGAAAAAGGCACCTAACAAACAACTCAAATACAACACTATAAACAGCATATGCCAATCTAAACAAGTTAAGAATTTTGAGTGAAGCTCAACGTTAGCAAAATGCTTTTATCCTAAAGCAGTTAATGACTGAGATGTCATTTGCAGACTACTCAAGAAAAAATTATTATTCAGGTCCCTTACTTAGACATTTTGAAATGATTTATTGGAGGTTATTTACGTGAAAAGGGTTCTCTGCAATGTCAGAAACAGAAAGCTTCCACTAAAAAACCATAAAAGGTAAACCTACATGCATAGTCTGGTTAATTTTTTCCATAGTCAATTAGAAAAGACTTTTTTTTTCATTTATCTTTATTTAGATTGTACCTTAGACATCTTTATATGGAAATTAGCTTATAATTGCACTTAAACACTACAATTTAGATGTTTTCATTTAAGCCAAGAATTACTTAAAATAAACACCATTATACTAATGAAAACAGAGCCACGACACTGCTTTACAACTGATATTACCTCTTGTATATAAAGAGTTATATTAACTATGCCTTCTCTAAATCTCCATGTGTTTCATCATTTATTTAACTCTAATAACCTGAAATCCTTCACAGTACTAAACTGGTGGGAAAAAGGTTCAACAAGCTAGCAGTTCACAATATTTTTCCTCCCAAACTATTTAAATACAGAATGAGAAGAAACAATTTATTTTTACTATTCAGCAATTTGAAAAAAAAACAGATTTTATCGGATTTAGAGAATTGACTCCGCATCAATATATCACTTTACACTTTTGGTGGGGGAGATGTAAATTCCATGCATTCTTTCTCAAGAAACCATTGGAAGAATTAAAACTGAAGAAATAAAACAAAGGAAAATATAGAAACCAGGAAAAGAGATACCTAACACAGAAAAGAGACAAAAGAAATAAAAATTGAAACAGAAGGGCTTAGGGTTCCAGGCAGAATGTTTCTAATTGAAACATTCACATATACACACACACTAATGTTATCAGCGGTCATAATGAAAAGAGTTTATAATTCTGAAAGAATTCAGGTAAGAATTAGTAATTGGTACAAAGAAAACTAAGCAAGCGGGGGGAAGTTATTAATTCAAAAACTTCATACAAGGGAAAAAAGTGAACATAGTACATTATATAGCTGTTGGAAGTGTTCACATAATCATAATACTGTCATATAAATATATTGGAAGATGGGAAGAGAAAAGAGGAAAAAAAATGATGGGGGGGAGGAGGGAAAAGGCTAAATTATTTTCTTTCACAGTAGAAAGACATTATGTAATTAAAATTGAACAGTCAGGAAATGGTAGTATGGACGGGGGTGGGGATTATAGTAATAAAGTAAAAAGGGGGAAACAACAAAAAGATGAAAGCAGTCATCTCTGTAGCGGAAGACTAAGGAATGGAGAAGGGAGGTACCCATTTTTCATCCTAAGCCTTTTTGACTTTATAAACCATGTACACATACTGGTTTTTGAAAAAATTTTAATTATTGAATGAAATTGAGCTACACAGATCAATACTGACACTGAACATTTACAAAATCTCAAAAAGGGCACTGGGGGAAAAAAAAGGCAAGAAAATTATAGACTGTTAGTTCACTGTTGATAACATTTACATTAAGCTTAAAAACAGGAAACCAAAACAGAGAGGAAGGGTATAGACTTTGTTCCAGACAAACTGGAACTCCTCTATTTACCAGCAATGACAACATGGACAAATGACTTACCAGCTCTTCACCTCCATTTTCTCACGTACAAAACAAGGACAATAGTATCTGATGATGTTATTTTGTGAAGTAAATGAGATAATGCAGATGAAGTGCTTGGTACTTGGTATTTTTTTTTAATAAATGTGTGTTATTATTATTGCTTTTATTTTTCTTCACTTTCCAATTTTTCTATAATGAACATGCAAATTTTAAAAGAAATGTCTTCCCAAAATGTTAAAAAAATCTATTGAATTTATAAATGACATCTATTATTTGATCAATTAGTTGATATCAAAAGAACAGCTTAGCCTTAATTACGCCTGCCCTGTGCTGATCCCACACGCAAATATACAATAAATAAATATTTAAAGAATTATTGGTTTGAACAGGTGCCCCAACCTCCTCCTCTACTTTTACCAGATACTGACCATTCAGTACTGGCTTAAGCAATGTGTAAGAAGGTATGGGAAATATAAAGATGCAAAATACATGGTTTCTACACTCAAGTAGCTTACTATAATCAAGATAGGGAAGCAGAGAGGCAAATAAATGCAGTGTGATATGACAAGACATGGCTTTGAAGTCAGGCAGTCTGGAGTTCCAATCCTGGTACTGCAATCTTAAACTCCAAGCTCCAGTCTCCTATGTAAACACTTGGATAATAGAAATTGGCTTGCAGAGTTGCCTAATTAATAAGATAATACCCTTAAAGCAACTACCACATGACACATAGTAGATGCTCAATATTTGCTAACTCTTGGTACTACAAGAATTACTGTAGATAACACATACCTTCAAGAAAGGGAAAATTTAGGGGAAAAGCTTCTGTACACATCTGTTACTCTGTAAAGCTTTCACAAAAGATGTAAGTAAACGATGTACAAGTTCTTAGTGAAAAAATTTACTTTCAGATAACAGAGACCAGGGATTATTTTTTGTGGAGACACTGGCATTTTAAATATTCTGTTCCAAAGATTCTAAGACGCATATTTTCATATTTTAACATCTTTGAAACAGAATGTATCCAGCAATGATCATATGTCTGTTTCATTGGCAACATTTTTTCTTAGTGGTACATTAAATAATCATGTATCTTAGATTCAGTGAAGTACAGTAGATAGGGATGAAGGAAATTCTGTAGAAAGCAGCAATACCAAAGGCACAGATAGTACTGGAATTTCCTAGCCATGAATGTTGGCATGTACAGTTCAGGTTGGCCAGCCTGCAGTTGTACATAAAGAGGAGTTAGGAAACATTCCATCAGTTTGCTTCCCTGGGTCATTACCATATTAGTTAATTAACTACTGCTTTTTGTGGCGGGATATAAATCTTGGTATGTGGTAGGGTGAATTCACCCACATAGTTCTTCGAAATTATTTGGCTCTTCTTGCCTCTTATGCTATGCTTCAATGTCAATTTTAAAATCAGACTATCTAATGCTGTAAAAAACAATACTAGTTGGTTTAATCAGAATTGTATTATTGAACTTACTGTATTTATTTGGGGAGAATTTTTATTCTTATTTACGCTTTCCTGTTCAAAAGCACAGTAACTTCTCTCCATTTATTTAGACCTTATGTCTTTCAATAAAGTTGTGTAATTTTTTTCCACAAAGGCCTTGCACATCTTTTGCTGAATTTAGTCCCTGGTATTTATTGCTGGGGTTTGCTATTGCAAATAGTATTTAAATTACATTCTGTAAATTGATGCAATATTCAGTAATCTCAAGTATACATGGTAAAGTGATTAACGTTAATATATTTAATCTTGCTTTTTTGTATGTTTATATGTATTATAATTTAAATTTAACAAAAATATTTCCATGATACACAGAACATTAAAGCTTCAAAAATCCAAATAAAAGATTCATAACACACATACAATTACATTTAAAACAAGTGAAGCAGAGATTTAAATTATCCTGGTAGAACACAGCATCCAAAACCCATACTCGTGTATAATATTATACAATACATATAAAATGTTGGATTATTAAATATTCGACTAGTTCCATTTCTGCAACCTTGAAATAAATGATAGGTGTGGTAACGATATCAAAACTATTATTCTTGCTCACTTTAGTGATTTTATTATTGAGTCAACTCTCAGTTGCCCACACCAACAGAAAGAAACATTGACACATACAGCAGAAAACTACAGTTAACCAACCCAAGTTGAACGTATACTAAAAAATTAGGCCTCTCCTAAATTTATAAGTATCCAGAACAGCTGGGTCATCATCTGCTCTCCCTTCCCTTAAGACAACTTCACTGATTACATGAGACAGCTGGTGGCAGAGAATTGGCAGTAAAATGAATCCCAGACAGTTTCCTTAAAATCCAAAATAGACTATACACAGACATTTATTTTTCCAAAATTTCTGTAAACCAGTTCTAAGTTGTCCTTATTCTCATTACTTTACCCTTTTCTTAAAGAGTCATTAACAACTAAAAAATAAAATTGATGAAATGAGTTTGGAACCAGTATGCTAACTTCCAAACCTCTGTCTCTTGGGCTCCAAATCTTTAGGCATCCAATTGCCTACTTGAACATTCCTAAGCTACTGTCCTCTGACATCTTAAAAATGACCTGTTTGTAAGTGCAGTCCACCCCAACTCCCAAAACTATGGTCTCTTTCCAACCGTCCCTATGTCAGGGAGCAGCAGCTCAAGCTAGAACTCAAGCTGGTCTTTGAGTACTCCATTCTGAATTACAACATCCAGTTAGTCAACAAGACTTGTTGGCTAACTCTACCTCAATACTCTCCCTTTCTACTCACTGCCACTGCCTTTGTCAGGCACTCATCATCTTCCCTCCACAATTGCAGAAATTTATTTAATTGGTCTTTCTACCCTCATCCTCCACAATATGACTAGAAAAATCTTCCAAAGATGTAAATAGGTACATGTTACTCTCTTGTTCAAAAAATTTTAATGCCTCACCAATGCCTAAGGGATAAAATCCAAAATTCTTAGCATAACATCCAAAGAGCTTCTATGGCCTACATTTTCAGTCAGCTTCATGGTCCATAGTCCCGTTTTCCTAGCCCTGCTCCTCAAATGCCTCCACATCTCTGCACATAATGCTCCCTTAATCTAAAATCTCTCCTTTATTTTTAATTACCACCTGGAAATATTCTTCAATTTTTTGTAAACAAAATAAAACATTATCATCTCACAAAAACCTTCTCTGAATCCTCAGAAAGACAAGCACTGCTCTACTCTCTAAGTTTCCTTTGAATCATGTCTTATTACATAGCATGTACAATACTGCATTTTAATTTTCTATTAATATGTCTTTCTCTCCCTAAATAACATTTAATTGGGAAATATCCAGACTTAAAGCATGGTGTATTTATCAGACACCAAAAAATATTTGAATAAACAGTGTTATGTTTCCATTAGCTACTTGTTAATCTGAAAATACAGTTATCACTGATACTTTGAAATTAAAATATTTTCTGGCAGAAGTCATTACATCTTACAATGAGGAATTTTCATTATAAAATAAAATACTATATATTAATGTGAGTTATATACAAAATTGAAATATTTTACATTAATTTTAAGTGGTCTATTCATTTAAAAAAGGATTGAAATTTTTCAAATATAAAACAAGGTATGAAAAAGGTAAATCCAGTAACTGAAAGCTAATTTCAAATATGGATACAAGCATAATATTCCTAGACAATAATTCTGGAACACTTATGTTTCCTTTAAGTTTTAATGTACCCACTTGATTCTGAGCATACAACTTTGAGAGACTAATATACAACTTACTAAACAATAAAATATAACTTAAAATTATTCATATTTGAAAATATTCATACTCAAATGTTTAATTAAGTCCCCCAAATAAATTATATTTACTACATGGTATATTTTATAATCATAAGATGAAACAACATATGAAAAGTAGACAAAAAGCCATTTGCAGTTAAATTATTCATCTTAAACTGCACAAATTATTTAAGAATACTATCAACAGCAAGGATCTCACTCAGAAGTAATGTATGTCAATCATTAAGAAAAATAATTCAATGCAGGCACACATAATATTAAGCAGACTGTCAAATTTATACTTATTTCTAACATACGCATTCAATCACAGAAAGAAAATTATATTTTTCTGATATATGTAAATAAACATCATTTTTTCTGATAACTACATATCAATGATTTTTTAAAACTTATGCAATATGTACATTCTTAATGGTACTAAATTGCAAAATATACGATTCAACCAAACCAAAGTTCAAATTTCCGTTTACTCTCTTGTCTGAAATATATACTTTTTATAATTCCAAGAAGTTGTAAGCTCCTTACAAATACTTTGCATTTACAACCTAAGCTAATATTAACACTACTGAGTGATTCTCATTCATTATGAATGTTTTTATGAATTTTTGAGAAGAACTGTCTGGATTCAGAAACACAGATCCCAATGGATGCATTTAACCTTCATCTTACCAATGCCAAATGGTGAATAAAAATCTCTAACTGAAGAAATCAGATTTAACTATAACATTATATATGTATATAAAAATATTTTCTCGACATTTCTTTTACGTATCCATCTATCCTCCCTCCAAAAATCAAAGAAAGAAAAATCAGGAAAATCTTTACTTTGAACTTGGCTGGAGGTGATGCAAAAACTCATCAAACCAACAGGGATGGAAGAAAGTAAAAAAACAAAAATAAAACATTAAATCTAAGACATTGTCAGTCACAAATAAGTCTATTTCTGCCATAAGCCTGGTGATAGGATGACTTACTTCAAGCATCCCACAGTTGTCCTTTAAAACCTTCTACTGATGTTATTACATTCAGTCTATCTTAAAAAAAAAAAAAAAAGGCTATGCTAGGCCTTTATTTTTTAAATTTAGAAGTCTACCTAAAAAGATCAGGTGCCTTTCTTATTTTATTTCCTTAACAATATTTTTCTGTATTTCCAAAAAAACATTTTGGTTCATAGTTATTTAGAATGTTCTTACTATAATATAGCAACAACTCTAATACAACATTAAAAAGTTTTTATATACATGTGCATTTTTTTAAGTCTTAAGGATAAGCTTACAAAAAACAGTTCAGTTCTCAGTCACTAATCTTTTAAACAAAATGGTTTTCAGATATTCAAGAATAGGTTTCAAATTAGTTTTAAAATGTGATATTTTACTGCAAAAAAAATGATCTTTAAGAACTATGGTTCAAATTTGTATACTTTCCCAAATTCTGAAATACAGTATTAGTTAACTGACTTCTCTAACTTTTAAAATAAAAAGTGTTAACATTTAATGAGCATTTACTACGTACCAGGCACTGTTCTAAGTACACTGCATATATAAACAAATTTAGGGGCTGAGCAATTAAGTAAATTGTTCCAGGAGACAAAGTAGAAGAGCCTGAGATCAGAACCCAGGCAGTTTTACTCCAGAGCCAATACTACTCTTTACTATAAGTTTATAGCCTCTCTGTGCCAAGGACTATGCTTGCAACCTGGAATTCAAAGTTCACACAAACAAAACACACGGTCACTGTTTTCAAAGAATTCTTAACTATTTATACATATATAAACCAACAATCCTTCTCATGATAAGCGATCTCCCAGTAACATGATCCAATTGCTAGTAAAACTCAAATCAGTATGACACAATTTTTAAGAGACTCTTCACAAAGGAGATGACATTTGGTTTCAAAGGGTGGGAATGGGAAGGGAAAAAAAATCTAGAAAGGTATATTAGAAATAGACTCAAAGGCCCCAGGGAATGCTGTCCTAAGGAATTTAAATTTGACCATGTAGGCAATTGAGAGCGAAAGAAACACTGTCCAGCCAAATGTTTTAGGAAAAAAAAAAAAACTAAAAAACTTTTCAGTGCAACTGAAGATAGGTGGAACAAGAAAGAGACTGGAGGCAGTAACATTAGTTAGGAAGCTACTAGAATAGTCAAAAAGATGAGGAAGATTCACGTAGAGCAGCAGTATGGAGAGAAGAAAGAACGAACAGCCATTTTCAAAGTTCAGAGACTGAATTTGATGGGAAAGATGAGAGAGGACTGAGTCTGAAGATTCTAGCTTGAGAGACTAACAAGTGATAACATTATGGATACAGAAAAAAGCAACAGGAGGTGAGGGGAATTGGGATATGATTCATGATATGAAACAATATAGTTGACACTCCAAGTCTTAATTTTTATACTAAAAAAAAAGTCAACTACTTACTTTTATCATACATAAAATACCAATGTAAATTTCTTAAACTTGTTTCTTTTCACCTTATTTATACTATTTTCTTACTAACAATACATCTAATGCTAAGCATGGAATAATTTCTTCTTAGAAAGTATGACCTAAAATAAAAAGATCAACTTCCCTAAAACCCAAGAGCACTGATTTATTTATGGTATATTATTAATGTATGAGGGTTAAGACTTTGATACAGCTGTAGCACTCACTTTGATGTTAGTAGTAGTAGAAGTATCTTAGCTATCTTCTATACCTAGTTTTAATAAAAATATCTTTTTAATATCTGAGTATCAAATGTCACTTCAGACATTATTTGCTTCGCTCTGAGTAATAGTTTATTAATTTTTAATATAGATTAAATATTTTAAATTATTAATTTATTTAATTAATGCCTACTTGAGTTATAAGTATCCATTTCAAATGAAACAAAACCTTCAACAGTCTAAAATTATAAAATACATGTAACTATAATACAAAATAGTAATTGGTATTTTTACCACAAGAATTCACTGTTGCTTTTTTACTTCAAACTGTTATTAAATAAGAGAAACAAATAAAGAAATCATTTTCTTAAAAATTAAATCTACATTCAGGTAAGACATAGGTAATAACATAGAAGTCGCCTAACTGTTCCTCATTTTGATAATTTCCACATGAGGCAAAAAAAAAAAAACTTCTACTTTAATAAATTCATAAATAAACCCAGGGTTAAGACCATTCACTTACTTAAAAGGATAACTTATAATTCAGTAGCAAAGAGCAAAGTTAAGAAAATTTAAATAGTAAAGATGGTAAAGGTGAATCATTTTATAATCTATAATAATCAAGGCATTCTGGTGAATTTCACAAAGTATAGTTTTTAGACATGAATCCATTCTGTGACAGAATTATATAAGATCTCAGTAGTTAAGAACAATCATTTAACAACAAAATTTTTTTTGCTGAATTCACAAATTAAAATACATTTGTTTGACCAACAGGTGGTGCTCAATCTCCATTTATAAAGAAAATAAACATTTCTTCAAAGCATTTCCAGTACAATGAAATCATTTTCAAATTTGTGGCAATTTTAAAAACTCAAATATCAGAAACTGCAATGTATAAACATGATTTTAACTGTTTCTACAGTGCAGAGGAAAATTATATTGGTTACCTGCAGAAGAATTTTAAGACTGATACTGCAGAAGAATTTTAAGATTGATACATTTGTTCATAGATTTTGCTAAAAGTTTTTAAAATGTTGCTGAAACATTTCTTTTAAAAATTAGCATTGCAAAATGCTAAAAGCAACACAGAAGTAAACTCTTAAAAACTATCACAGTGTTCATTATAAATTAAGAAATAACTAAAGTCATTTTATACCAGCTTAACTCATACTTTAGAATTCCTACTAAGTATTTAATACTTTGCTAGAAAGATAGTTTTAAAACCTAACATAAAATAAGATACTTGGGTAAACCAGACTCAGCCTATTTTTGAAAATTCAGGTTTCAATATGGCATTATATTCTTTACTTGTAAAGACAATTTAAGATTCAATCGTCTAGCTGAATTCTAAATGTAAGCTATTCTCACTAAAAGCAATGCTGGTACTTCTTATCTGAACAATTTGAAACAATTTCACTCCTGTATTTCCACAAATATCCAAGTAGGGCTTATATTATACAATTTTAATTTATCTGCTACATGACTAAATTTTTTTTCTTAGGGGAGAAACACACAGTACTATAGAAATTGTGCAAAATATAGCATTATATGATAGAAAATGCCCCAAGACAATAATTTATAGTCTGTTCAAGTTATAGTCTTCTTGCTACTTAATGTGAAGATAAAAAAGGGATACTATAGTATTTCGTTTCTAAATGCCAAAAAAAAAAAAAAAGGACAGAAGACACTAAAAAAAACACCTTTTGTTTAAAATCTGTGCATAGAAAAAGGTATTGCTACTCTACCAGTCAAAGGGAGAGCAATAAAGCAGGATAGAGACAGATTTAAACTAAAATCTAAATAAAACAATTTCAACGGGATTACAGCTTTACTGGAAACAGCTAAAGTGTTAAGTTCTGCTTTACAAAAATTAAATCCCACTGATTACCAACTCAATAATGTTAAGAAGAAACCAACTCAAATTCAGTCTGTGATATGGGAAACAATGTTGTAATTGTAGAAACGATAAATGAATTTTAAAAAATAGAAATGCTCTAAAGCAACACAAAATGCAATGTTCCTTGATAACATACTATCTTCTTCATACAGAATTTTAAAGTATCAGAAGTCTTATTCCCAATTCATTCTATTTAATTTTTAATTCATGTTTGTTTATTCACTGTTAATAACCATTAATTTAAAATCTTATTTAGTTCTTATATTTCTTCAAAATGAAACAAAAAATTTAAAACTTAAATATATATATATATATATATATATTCTTGCAGTTTATAAAATGAGTCTTCCATATCCACACTGAAATTCTGGCTTATTGACCTAAATAATATTTAAAATTAACCTTCAGTTTTATATAGTTCCAATATTTCATTAAAATACAATATAGTACATTTTCCCTTTGTGACTTAACTGCCAATATTGAAATCTAACTTTAATATGAGTAGATATCTGAAATAGGAGTCCCAAATATATGTTGCTGTTCTAAAGCAGTCTGATTTATAACAGTTCTTAAAATTCTTTAATATTGTTAAAGTCACAGAGTCAAGATTCTATCAAACCTTTGTTTTTTCTTTTAAACTGATGGCAGAGTTGGTTGTAACTTTATGACATACAGAATAAATTCTCAATTTGCAGCTAGGTAGTTTAAAGCTTCTTAAGCAAGTCCCTCTCTTCTATTTTCTCTGTAAATACAAGGCTCTTGCACACCCCACCCCACCCTAGGATACCATTAGAATGTATTTTGTGCATACACAGAGAAGTTTCAAATTGTTTTTTCATATCTACACAAGCAGGTTTACATAACAGTAAATACGTACTAGAAAACAAAGACATATTTAATTTTTAGAGGTAGAAAAATGTTTCAAGTCACAATGCAAACATTATTGAAAAAGGAAAAAAAAAAACAGCAGGTAGGCTCATTTCTACATAATCCTTCCTTTTTAGATAAAGATAAATATTTCCTACAGGAAACTCACTGGCTTTTACTTTTCAATAAATAGCTAAAATGAGTATCTATACTTTGAAATGCAAAAATATATAAAAATTAAAATTTAAAAAAAAAAAAAAACAAGGCCAGTCTGCCCCTGTTCATGACTGGCTGCTTGTCCAATGAGACCTGGGTCCCTAGGTATGTAATCCGCTCTGCAGGAGCTGATTGAAGCAGTGCATGTGAAACTCGGAAGGATCCAGGAGGAACTAAATAGCGTGCAACACAATAACACGATAAAATGTCAGTCGAGAATCTGAAAAAAAAGGTAGATGTCATGGAAAAAAATCATTAGATATTTCTTCCTAGAACATCTGAAATGATGGATAAATGAACAAAAATGTTCAAATTTACGCCCTACACTTAAAAGTCTCAGAAAATGAATTTCTTAATGCTCAAAAGAAATGTGTTCATTCTCACAGAGAATTCTGATTACTTTTGAGTTTATATAATCTATAATTTTTAAAACCAGAAATAGATGGTCACGTATCAGTGTGTCACATAAAATCTTTAAAACGTATTTTAGAGGAATCACTGGTTCCGCTAATGATTAGATTAAATGATTTATTATTTATTATCTCTAACACAAAAAAAATTTAAGGGCTTAACTAAAATAATTTTCAAAAGTTTCATTCAGTTGATACTAAAGAATTCCTTCTACTTGATTTAAAAAATTACAACAGGGAGGAAAACATATTCAGATCTAAAATGAAGGACGATTTATACAGAGACACATACTCTTTCTACACTTGTTCAGTGGCCCAGTTTAAAGACAAATAGATTCATGATTTTGTTTTCATGTACAATTTTGGGATTGTACAATAAATGCTTCCAAAAAGAAAGATAATGGTTTTAATTAAATATGTGGACCAAATGATCTACTGTACTATAGAGCAGTTGTTAAAAATTAATAACTATAAAAGGGCTGTTTCTTTTATATTAATTATCTCCATATGGTGTTTTTTTTTCTGTAAAGTATGTTTAACAATGCTCTATACTCAGAAGAGATGTATTCATTCTATGGCGCTCTGTCTAGTTCTATTTTGCTATGGTAGCAAGTTGAGAAAACCTAGAAGGCAACTCCTAGACCTAAAAAGTCATTCATTAGTATAAAATAACTCACTTTACTTATTTACAGAAAAAAAAGGCAACAAAGAGAAAGAAAAAAAATAAAGGTATATATTTCTGCCTACATTTTTATTATCTAGAATTTTTATAATGAGCATCTATATGGAATTGCTTTACATACATAAGAGTAAAGTTCCCCTAATTCCCCAAAATTGATGACTCAAAATGATTTACAACTAAGGATCAGTTAGTAAAATAAAATGAATATTTTTTTTGGTGAGGCTTCTAGGAAATATTTTTTTTTATTGAAGCATGGTTGATTTACAATGTTGTGACAGTCTCTGGTATACAGCACAGTGAATCAGTCATATATATATATGACTGATATATATATATCATATATATATTCATTATATGTATATAATGAATATTAAAGAGTACGTATTTAAATAATGTTTATAGTTGAAAATAACATCTTACAATATGATCTGTAACTAGATTATAGAGAGTAAAATGTAGTAAAGTATACATATACATGAACATAATAAAAATTATCAGATCTATTAAAGTTTTTTTCTATTAAATGAAATTAATTCATTGAATAATCACTATAGCATTTTAACTGTAGCATTTTACTGCACTTTTGTCTACTGATTTTAAGAAAAGGTACAGATAAAACTCAGGGATCTTTGAATTCTGTTATTTCCACTATTTATTAATTCTGTGAACTTTGGCTTTAATTTGTTGCTCAGTTTTCTATTACCCAGTTTTAAAAAGGGGGGCACATAATTATATAGATGAATTAAGTAATAAAAGTCTAAAATGAGTTTAACAGCTTTGAAAATGCATATTAATAAAGGAAATTTTAAGAACAAAACAAGTCATCTTTTCATGGAGAACTGTTGGCATCATTTGAATTGTAAAACAATTTTAAACCAGCAACTTTCCTAAATTTCTTTTAGCACACAATTACTACAGCTTGTTTTTACTGCAAAATTGTTACATCCTTCTTGTGCAGCACTTTAAGTTATATTTCTAATGGGCAGAAATTTAAATACTATGTTAACTAACTACTATGTGAACACAATAAAAATTAATTGTAGTAACTTTTGTAGTTTTGTTTTTATTTTTATTACCATAGATATAGCCCTAAGTGAAAAAAAAAAAAAAAACACTGGAGAAATAACACTTATTCTTGCATCAACTGTAAATAACAAACTTCATTATTCCCGGAAAATGTGTATCAGTAATCAGTATAAACAGAATAGGTTAATTATTTACTAAGATACATGTTTTTTTCTATTTAGGAGAACCATAAAAAATTTGGAATCCAAAAACACATCAATTCTAAGAATGGTAATTTCTATGGATCTGTAAGTACCTGTCATTGTTTTTAATTCTGCTAATAACAAAATTCAAGTGTTTCTCATTCTTAATGGGAGATATAACTGCTGATATAACAGGATAACTAATTATAAGAATATCTCCTACTAGGACAGGCAATCCAATCATTTCTCATGTCATGATTGGAATATGACATTTCTGTGAACCAACCCATCATAAGTCTTTCTGAAAAATATGCTACAAATGTGGACCAATCAATAAAGCAGTTGGTCAAGACTAATTTAGCTGAAATACAGATGTCATCAGTGTAACTAAACTGTCACATCCTAGGAAAAACAAAAGGTTACACTAAAATAGAGAAACAGATAGTAGAATGATTATCCTTATATGAATATAAAGTCATCAATAGCCCAAAATACTTCCATGAATAAATCAATACATTGTAACTGAAGAGTAATTTCTCTCAAAAGGTGGATGGAGGATCCACTTTTGGTTTAAGGAATAACCATTTCAAACAAAATTTCAAAAATTAAAGTTAGAAATACTGCTTCCAGACTTCACTAAGTCTTAGAAGCCTTCCTAAATGAGTCTTTAGCCTGAGGAAATAATCACTTTCAAATTAACCCTTTTAGAAAAGTGAATTAGCTTATCATTGCCTAGGCCTGAGAGAAGCCTTGAAAAATTAAGATACTTACAAAACATAATGTCTACATATAAAGTCTGAAAAATTTCTCCTAACCAAACAACTATAATTAAGTTAATAATTTTCCTCTTCAAACCCTGAAATTTCATTGAACCATTTAAGAAATACATTAAGTATTTTAATCGAAATGTTTTACTACATTTAAGTAATATTTTAAGGAACAGGATGTTTGTATTTTGTGGGCTAGTTTAATACAAAATGTTTTCTCAGACATTGACATGTACCCCTAATATACACGTTAATAGTTTATTCTATAATGTAATCTATGGAATTCACATATAGATGTGCTTCATTTTTAAGAAAAACCTATGGTGAAAGACAAATCAGTGATAATTCATAGTTTAAAATATTTTTAATTTTATTTTTTTAAAAAACCACAGAATTTCTTTAGGCCAAAAAATGTCACAACTGAATTAACTTTTTTTTTAAAAAAAAAGTGATTTGCATTCACTTTTTAAAATAGAGTACCTAACACATAAAGCTGCAAATACTACCTACCCCTGTAGGAAAAAAGTTGTGTATGAAATTGTACAACGTTACCATTACGTTCAAGTCCATGGTTCAGAGCCACCTAGTGTTAGCAATAACACAAAATGTTGACGTCTTTATATAAACACTCTTCCAAGGACTTAGAAAGATGATGAGATTCTCTCGTATTCAAGAAATGCTTCAAAATACAGTCCCTTTACTAACTGTGGTCTCTAAACTACCTGGTATAGGACTCAAATTTAACAGCCATACACTGGACCATAACACATGGCTAAAAACAGACAGCAAAATGACTACCATTAGATGAGCCACCGAGAACACACTTCTAGTACCAGCTCAATTCTATTTGACCAGATCACTTCCCCCAAACACACACACACACATACACACACACACTCCCTAAAACTACCTATTCTTTTTTTTTTTTTTCATATTTTGGTCTTCTAACTTAAGACTAAATACAAAGAAAAGTCAAATTGCTTTATTTCGCTCTGAATTTACAACAGATAAGTTTGCTCAACGTAAAATATATGAAAACTGTTTAAATTTTACTTCAACTAAGGACTTCTCCCATCTAAATAAAGAATGTCAAAACTGAAGTAGTTTAACCACAAAAGCAGTTTTTAAAGTTTGGTTCAAGGATTCTCACTCAGGACCTGCTCAGGGTATCTGCAAGGTCAAAACTACTTTAATAATAATACTAACACATTAATTGGTTTTTCCACTCTCGTTCTCTAAATATACATTGAACTTTCTCAGAAACTGTATGACCTATGTTGCCATCATCACTCTGAGGAATAATGGAATATATACCTGTACTTTCAAAACATCTCATTTTTAATTTCAAATGCAAAAACACATCAATAGATATAACAACATAAACAAAAGTTCCTTTGTGTCCTGAATAATTCTTAAGAGTTTAAGTTAACAAGAGGTCCATAAACCAGAGATTGAGAACCACTGAAAAGAGGAAATTTGGTCCCCACAAACACTGCTTTTAATGAAGGGGAAAGCATATATTATGTTCCTTCCTTTTTCTCCTTCTTAGCCCCAAGACATGTATCTCCTCCATTCCTTTTAATTTTACTATAGTTTTAAACCCCAAATAATCTATTATGAACACTAAATATTTTCAATACAGTTGTCTTAAGTAAATATAAAATATCCAGAACTTCCATGCATTATGTATATCTACTACTTTATGCTTCTTCTGTTTCTTAAGTACCAGTATTCAAGGAAAACTTTTTTGTCTTAAACTGAATTATTGATTTTACTTTAGTAACCATATTTCAATAGTGTTATCTATTTTTATTTCACTATAACTTTCAGCAGTTCAACCTAATAGGTTAACTTAACATTTACGAGCTAACCTAAAAACATAATTACCACTTGTAATGGTTTTCATGAGAAATCATTTCTAGATTCCAATCAAATTCATAAATAAACCTATGGAATACAATCAGTTTTCAGTAAAGAGTTCCTCTAAATAACTGAAACTAAGCTAGCAGTATACACAAATATACACATTGTTTTAATTTTGCCCTTTGGGTTGCCAAGAACAAAAAACAATTAAAATGAACTCCAGAGAAAGGAAATCTCTTACAAGAATGAAAAGACCTAGGCACCAAGAGAGCTCTTCAACTCCCTCTTTCTGGGTGTTGTTTCTACCTCTCACACTCAATTTCTTTTATGTTACCTGACATCTCCGCCTTATAAATACTCAATAAAAAACCATTTCCCTCCCCAAGGGAGAGGGAAATGATCTTCCTGATCTTTCTTTACAATAAAACTTTTCCATTTGAAATTCATTCTCTACTGTATACCTATAATAAAACTTTTCTATTAAGGAACTGATGCATTTTTTTCAGTTTCTAATTCCCAGGAGAAAATTTTGATCAGTTCTTGGGAAAGGCAAGCCTTCTAAGCTTCAATTTCCTCAACTAAAAAAAGGGGAGATGATAATACCTATCTCTCAAAGCCGTCATAGATCAACAAGTCTTAAAAGATGAGCCTGGTGGAAAAGAGGGGAAAGAATTTTGAGCAGGAAGAAGTGAGTGTGAATGGCATATTGAGAAAACCACATGTGGATTCAGCTAAGGCGGAATAGGTTTGCAAGGACACAGTAGGAGTAAGGCTTGCTAAGCAAAAAGCCAAGAGGGGTACTGCCAATCATTCTACCCAATATACGTAAGAGGGAAAACTATTCAATGATTTTACCCAAGAATGAGAACACAGAAGAAAAACAGATTGAGAAAAAAGGGTAGGTAAGATTATGAGCTCAGGCCAACTGAGTTTCGGCATGCTCAATTTGAACTGAAAATGAAAGTTTAAAAAGAGAATAAGACTAAGAGAATTATTCAGCAGTCTCAGTGTAAAAGGAATAGGTGAAGTCTGAACTCAAGCAGTTTTTTGTTTTTTTTTTTTAATAGAAGATACTGTTTTATCTTTATTTCTAAACACTGGTTTAAAAATAACTTTTTTTAACATTTTCTATTGATTTATAATCATTTTACAATGTTGTGTCAAGCAGTTCTTAAATGGTCTTTTCCCAACTGTTCTGATCAATCTCCACAGAAACATCCATTTTACCTATCCAGATCTAAAACTAACGTTTCTTAAAATAATACTGACTTTTACTATGTAAGCATCTGATTGATTCCATTCCTATTAAGAAAAACTGTCAAGATAGGTCCAATAAAGTTATATCAAAACCCACTATTGGAGGCTTTACTGACAGAATAATACTGATTTAAGGTACTACTGTAGTAGTCAGAGCAGAATCCTATACCCAAGAGTCATTGCATTTGGATTTTTAAGTCTTATCCATAATTGTTTATGTATATAGAGGAATACACAGATCTGCGTTGTTTTTTTTAAGAGGATCTTTTTCTCTGAGGGTAAATTTTTATCTGTTTTCATGAAAAAATATATATTTGTTATTGTTATTATTCTGTGAGCATTTAAATATTCAGAGAAAATGCACTTCTCAGTGCCTCAAGTAGACCTGAAGATTTTATTTGTGATGCTGTGATGAATGAGAAAGAAACTCTGGTAATTGTGTCTTTCACATAATACTAAAGGATGTAGGTCTCCAAGAGGGATTTTTACTGTTTTTAGGTCTAAAACATTAGGTTCAACAATTTGCTATAACAGAGGTAGTAGAGAGCAGTGGTTAGAAACGTGGATTTTGATGTTATATTGCCCAGATTCTAACCTTGACTCTAACCTTGACTAGCTGTCATCTCTCTGTGCTTCAAGTTTCCTCATCTGAAAAATGGAGATAATAGTACCTATTTCATAGGGATAATGTGAGAATTAGAGTTAAAATATGTATATAGTGCTTCACAGTGTTGGATTCAAATGTTAAATATTATTATTATTTATCTTTGAACAAGTTATCCAACCAGACTCTTCTTTTAAGTGAAGGGGTTTCCACTGTCTGGTTTGTCAAGTATTTTATCATTCTGAGTACGGGGAATAAAGCTGTCATTTTTCCATCATGGTGTCCACAGACTGAGTATAGTTTTAAGGTCTTATATTAAAAAAAGAACTTGAATCTTCATAGTCTCTGTCTTCTCTAATTATCACTCATTAGTTTACAAAAATTCCAAAATACCGACACTACTAACTGCCCCATACTATTAAATGTATTAATTCACTTTAATGATTATGCCTTCCTCAACACCTGTCATTTTTTGGTACTTACACTTTCTCTTTTTGATGGCATGCAATGTTTTTAAGTATCCATCATGAAACCCAAAAAGTAATAGTCTGCAAACAGTGACCATCAGGTCAAGTACCCCATACCTTTCAATTACCCTTGCATGTATCACCATACATAACACAGTAATGTTACTGACAGTTATAGTGATGATCTCCAGTCACCAAGAAAAGGCTAATCATCTTAATATATTCTCTTTAACATGATATTTTAGAAAGACTGCCTTTAAAAAAAGGTTTAAATTGAAATGAGTAACCTTTAGTTATCTAGTCTAAGGTGTTAACTCTTTTGCAATGCAAGTAAAATCCTATTTTATTATATACCATATCAACCTCTGATTCTGTTTAACATATGTATTTCTATTTGCTGATAGATGATCCTTGCATGAAGGTACTTGGCTGATATGCTGACAATAAGTTCTATTGGACAAAATATTGTGTATAATAAAGTCACCTTTAATCTTGGCCCATGGAGGCACCTTCATTGTAATAAAAGTTGCTTCTATTGAGATATGTTGTTATAAAATCTCAAAGAATAAAGAAAAGTCTGACCGTCACAGTTTTCTAAGTATCTCCAGTTTGCTTTGAGTTTTGTCTATATATGTATGTGGTTTACAATAGAACTATCTCATTTAAGTAGTGTGTTATGGGAGGCAATAATAAAATATGATTTCTTAAATATCAGATGATCAATGAATACTGCCTTACAAATTCACGTTCTCGGTTCTGTTTCTTCCTATAAACTGACAGAAACACTAGTTTGTTTGTCCCATTTTTACCCCATCTACCTAAGGAAATTCCTTCTACTGCTGTTTCTATCCAGCTTTTCTTTTTAAAAATTTTATCAAACAAAATTAAGGAATGAGAAAGAATATTTTGTATTATTAGTAAAAATAACAATGATAGTTGTAGTAAGAATAATAGCAGCAGGAAAAGCAATAATAACAACAACAAATAATGGTGGTTTTCATTTTTTGAGTGCCTAGAATGTATAGGCACTGTGCTAAGCATATTATGTAGATTATCTCATTGCAACAATCCTATGAGGAAAATATTACTACCATTTTATGGTTGAGAAACCCTGTGGTTCAGAGAGGTTAAATAGTTTGCTCAAGATCATATGGCTAGTAACTGGTGGGACAGAAATTTAAGTCAACTTGGCCTCCTTAACACTATACACAACTCTTGACTCCGGCTAGTATATTCTGCAGTCAAAACAGGTTTTGCTTTTTGGAAATTGTGATAGAAATATTAATCTAATTTGGGGGGAATCTCCCTTGAAGATTATATGTAAGAAATTATTCTACAAAATTGCTTAACTACTCAAAGATTCTAAATGAGCAGAGTGACACCTCTCGATGCTACTTAGAACAGCACTAACTTTCGCCTTCATTTCCTCCACCCTTTGCCCTTGATAGATGAGAAAACTACTTTTGCTTGAAAAGGAAATAAAGAGGTAACATTAATTTTATAAAAACATAACTATTCATTAACTGATTTTCAGAAATTAAAAGATGGATAACAAATTGTTTAAAAGAGACACAGGGAAATAAGCACTCAGAAATACTGTGGGTAAGAGCACAAAGTGACAACCACCATTCGTCCTGAAGGATAATCTGCCAACAGGTAGCAAATTTTAGAAACAAATTCCCTCTGGAGTCCAAAATTCCAATTTTATAATATATTCCAGGAAATATTTCCAGGAATAGTTGCAGAAGTAAAAGAAAAAAGAACAAAAAACTGATAAAGCAATAGGTGATTATTTCAGGGATGTTTATAATACTGAAAAGTCAGAAACAATCTAAATATGCAATAATAAGTAATAGTTACATACAGCACAGTACATTAGTACAATGGAATGCAAAGTAACTTTTAAAAATAATAGCATAGTCTGTATTTACTGACATAGAAAAATGTATCTGAGATAGTGTGGGAAAAGATAACACAAACAATACTTAATATGAACCAAATTTTTTTGTCTGTTTTTATGGAGGGATTGAGGATTGAATCTAGGACCTCAGGCATGCTAAGCATGCACTTTATCAATGAGCTATCACCCTCCCTCCCAAGCCATTTTTATATTAAAGTAAATACATTTATAATTGATGCCTACATGCTTTATCAAGTCTGAAATAGGGCTGACCAAATTGTTAATAGTAGATTATGCAGCTGCAAGAGCTCTGAAAACACACACTTTAAAAAATACTTTTCTGTACCAAGTTCGAATCATTATGTATTACTTTCATAATCAGAAGAAGGGGTCATTTTCATGTTTTACATCCCTTAAAAACATAAGAAATAATCCAGGTGCCTGCCAAGATGCACATGCAAAGATATTTAAATAACAAACAAACATATTTCCCTGACATGGAGAACTAATATTCTATCAGACTATTTCTTGTTATGGGATAATATTCAAAATATATTAATTAATGAAGCCATATATAAAATGCAACTTTTCTTGGAAAATACAAATTATACTCATGTAGAAAAATATTGAGAACATTCACTCAGGTATAAACAGTGATTGTCTTTGGGTAGTAGATTATGGGTAACTTGTCATTTCTGCCATTTGTGTTTTGTGTTTTCCAAGCTTTCTTTAGTGAAGATGTATTGATTTTTTTTAATTTAAAAAAGAAATATAAGGATTTGTCACCTCTCATGTTTATGTTTAAGATAACAAATTCTACATCTAATACTTCAAATGAAAACTATTCTATTTAGAATAAGTATTTTAGATGGCTAAAAACACTAAAAAGTTTTTCTAAAATTGGAAGTTGATATCAAAATGCAAAGTATTAGACTATAAATTAAATATTTAAGGATTTGTAAAAAGCAGGTGAATTTCCATGCATTAAGAGCTACTTTAAAATAATTCTGTTGAGGAAAATTCAAGGTCTTCCTAAGCATCAGCTGGATCTTCTGGAATAGGATTTCCTACAGAAGAACACCGTTTGACAATTGCAAGGTCTCAACAAACATGAAGTATCTCTGAGTGTACCACCTTCCTCAATAGCTGCTAAAGGACAGTGAGGTCAAGAAAAAATTTCCACATTTTCCACTTGTTATGACCCTTCAATTATGGTCTACCCATTCCTTTCGTACCCAAATATCTCCTTATTACAAAATGTAAAAGCTATTTTACTCTAAAAAACATTTTTAAAAAACTCTCTGCTCAAAATTTAACCACTCTATTTCCACTTAATGATCCCATAAGGCTATCTGTGTACCAAAACGTCTTATCAGAAACTGACCACTTAAACTGTGTAGCTTCAATAAATAACCTAACTGTGGCTACAATATAGATAATTTGAAATATTCTAATAAATCACATACATTTAAAAATTACTTTCCATTAGAATTTTGACATATTTTTAATTATTTCAAAAAACCAATTTAGAGATAGCTAGTCAAAAATTAATAAATTACGTATGTTAGGAAATTTGTTCAATTTTACTGCAGGGCCCTTCTACCACTACCACATTAGACAACCATCATTTAAGCATCATAGTGTGGGATTTATGTTTCTTCGGTTTCAAATAAAAAGCAATGTGTGACTTATAAGCATCACTTACTTACACATGTCCTACATAGCCAAAGGCTGAGTCCACCGATTATTTGTCTCCACTATTTGCTGCTGCCACTTGAGACTTAACCTCCTTTCTTCTCCTAGCAAAACTGTTAGCAAAAATTTCTTCAGGTAACTACAGCCACTGCCATTCTGGCTTTGAGTAAGGAACAATTCTGGACCAGCTCAACAAAAGTTAAATTTGGGACTGAAGGAAGAAAGGGAATGAGGGGAAGATAAGCAGTACTGAAATCAGTGCATTTTACCATCAGTTCCCCATGCCAGAAAAGTTTACTTACCTACCCTTTACTCATGTACTTTTTATCACTAACTCTCTTCATGCTCTTCTTAGGAATGCTCCAAGGAAATCTGAGTGTTCTACCAAATATACACAGAAAATGACTTTCGGTTTCCAGGTTCCCCAAAATCCACCACTGATGTCTTTCCTCGGACTGAGCCCTCCCTTATCGTTTTATTTCTTTCCCAAATCTCTATCTGTATAAACTCTTAGAAAACTTTTTAGAAGATAGAAGACTTGCTCTGATGACGGGAAAAGATAAAGAAATGCTAACACTACTTTGCGTCTTAGTTGAAGTAGAAAGAAATCCTAATGACGAAAAGAATGGGTGGTAACAAGAGGCTAATAGTGAACTATGGAGAAGAAGAGAGATGAAGGCTCCATGCCAGGAAATGTTGCGTGAGCTCTAGGTATTTCCAATGCAAGAGTTCTGGTCAGACCCGTTAGCTTCTAAACTAGAAAACCCATTCTTCAGACCCCCAACATCCACTCCTGTGCCCCCAACCAGCACTTTAGAGTGACCATGGGAAGGCAGAAATGTATCCTCCAGATCTCTTAAACTAGCACTCTGAAGATGACTTCTTATAAAGGTTGGCTGGATCCATCAACATTATAGTTCATATAAAAGACTACTATAGGCCAGATTAGGGATCTATTACATAAAACACTCCTAGAAAGAAAAAAGTGTACCTAGTTCAACTCCTAAAAAAAACCCCACAACTTTAAAAAATCAACCTTGAAACACTGCTCATTTGTAAGTCATGAACTACCTATACTTCTGTTGCAACCACAGCTAGTATAGCAACATTTCTGTGTAGAAAAACAATTTCCTTTCTTCCTATATATAAAAAAATGGATCTCCTCTTTCTAAACTTAAATATCCTGAGTAACAGATTGCCTGATTGTAGCAGTCCAAGCCATTGCTGGAAGGCAATCCAACAGTAGGATAAGAGTAATTTCACACGTATCTTCTATTTAAGCAGTCACACATGTTATGACACTGTCCAAATGCCAAAGTGTGAGCAAAGAAATTAACTTGTATAAGCCTAAGTTTCAGTTGAAGAGCCCCTTAAAACTTAAGGGGAAAAAAGCCTGCTATTCTAATTCTGAATTTGTTACTTCAAAAGTACAGGGTGAGTGGGTGGGGAAGCATAGGTAATGTTTTTATCCTTAAAAATACAACTATGTAAATGTTTTACTACTAAAAATACAAAGGGATGATTTTTACCACATTATTATTTCCAGACCAAGATAATTATTCTATATAACATATTCACAAATGTATTACTTTTTCAGGTCCTTCTGATTAAAATCATCCAATAATGACCATTTCTAAGCTAATGCATGGTCATTTCAGTAGCTAAAACATACTGTTTGCTAATTTCACCATAATAAGTTAATGACAGAGACTTTGAGTTCCTGCTTTTAGGTCAGACCCAGGTTACTCATATGAAATAAAACATGAATTCAATCAATTAAAACTCTAACTGATCATTTCTGTCATATTTTTAAATGAAATCAAACATTTCACATATAGCCAAATCTCAGCTACTAAAGATCTGACTGCCCAATGTTCGTGCTGCTTTTATTTCTCCTTCCAACTCCTACTTTCAGTTTTTCTTCACTTCTTATCCACTGCACAGACAGGAGAACTTTAAGAAAAGATTATGCATAAAATTGTTAGAAAGAGGAATTCATCTATTCACTTTCTACTTGATGAATAATCCTTCCAACAATACTGATGTACATATAAGCCCTTCTATTCAGGTAAGTACCTGAGATCACAATTCCTCTGGAATAAGTCCCACCTACCACTTACATTTACTTCCAGGCTTGGGCACCTAGACTGGATACATGTTCTTTGGGAGCATATATTGCAATTTGAAAACGATAGGCCGAAGTTTCTTCAAAAAGAAGAGACTTAAGGTCTTTTAATTTCAACCCTACCTTCAACCACATAGAAGTCCACCACTATGTTAGTGAGGGAAGAATTAAAACAGAGAGATCTAACTCTGCCATTCATTTACAGCAAGCTAACAACTGCAAAATGTACCTTTAGCAGCTATACTAAACTATTCTGCTTATTTACCTTTCAGTAAGAGTTGGATATTAGCAAAAGGATAAAACAGAGATCAGTATCAGGTTCAATGATTGTCTTCAATTATTTACAGTTATATATTATTACATGTCTATTATTTCTTTATTCATTACTAAGATAGGGGTTATTTCACTAACAGCCTCAATGATAATGAAAATAACATATTCTATAAAATATGTAGGTAAATATCATCATTTACAACTCTATATATTTTACTGATTTAATGCCTATCAGCCTTAGTCCCAAGGCGTATACATAAAAACCATCTTTGAACATTCAATTTAATAGTATTCACTTTATTTTACTTTATAACAAAAGATTTACATAGCAGAGATGTAGGAGAACCTAATTTTTTAAATCTGAAAACAAAATTCTTAGTAATATGAGCAGTTATCATCAAGAAAAATATATGCTTTCACAATCAAAATAGAGGATGATGAGAAATGTCATAGTTGGTGACAAAATGTTAAAAATTAGTGAGTCTAATTAACAGATTAGCAGATACAAACTATCATACATAAAATAGATACGCAACAAGGATTTACCGTATAGCACAGGAAATCATATTCAATATCTTCTAATAAACCTATAATGGAAAATATTCTGAAAATATATAACATATATAATAATTTCTTTGCTATACATCTGAAACTAACACAATATTGTAGATGTACTATCCTTCAACAAAAAAATTAGTGCATTTGGGTAAAGCGTATATTAGATACCTGTATTACTCTTGTCACATGTCTATTCTGAAATGGTTTCAAAGTAAAGCAATTCAAACACCTAAAATGAAAGCAATAAATGCCATATTTGAAACATTTTCTTTAATACAAACAACATTGAAAAAGCAATCAAGCAGCCTTAAACGCTAACATTTTCCCACATTCTTCAGAATATACTTTCTCCTGAAAGGTGGTTAACAGAAAAAAAAAATCTACAATTTCAAATATACTGTTAAAAATAATCATGGATTTTGCGTTGTCTGCCAATATTGGCATGGTATAATCAAGAAATTTTTGAATTATGCTTACAAAAACTAGATTTGTAAGAGGAAAATAATTCAGTGTAAAACAGCAAATTCCTAAGATTTTCCCAAAGGTGAATTCAGAAAATTAGCATAATAAGGGAAACAATTTATAATTTAATATCCTGTTCATATGGGTGGGCACATGCTGTGCTCTGAACACTATACTGGTATTATTTACTTTAATCCTAAATTTTGTTCTTAGCCTGTATCTTCTTCCACATCACAAACTTAATTTGGATTAATTCAGTGCTCAGAAGTTAAGTGGTCTGCCTATACTACCTAGAAATTAAGCACCAAAAAAAGTAAAAATTAACATTCAGCTTCTGAAATTACTATTTATAAGAGTAATGAAATATGTTTATTTCATTTTGTTATTTTAAAATCAGGCAAGAAAGTCACTGTAGCCTTAAGAAATACTACTACTATATTTGTATAACATTTATACTTTACAAAATGCTTTAAAACCTAAATTCTTATTTTAGTATAATAACATTGCACACTAAGTAAGATAAGTATCATAATACCAATTTAATATATAAGTTTTATAACCTATCTAATATTAAATTTAAAGCCATTTATTATCTTATTTTCATATTTTAAAAGTTTTTCCATTTTTATTTATAGTTTCATGAACAAAAAGACGAGCAACAAATGCCATGTAATATATCATTACGTTTACTATGAGAACTATTTCTAAAATAAATCAAAAATGATTATTTTTGGAAATGATCAACTAACAGGGCTGCAAATGCAGTTCATTAGAAAGTAAGGGGGAAATAATCAAAACTCACAAAAATAATATACAAATAAAATCACTTTATTATTGAAATAAAAAATATAAACACACATTCAAAAAAGAATTTTCATGCATATTTTTCAGAATCTATCTAGAGCTGTGAGATAGGGAGAAAATAAGCTTGAGCGACCTACTCTCACTTTTACTTTTTTTGAATTTGTTGTAAAAATAGGAATATCTTAGTGATATAAAGATTTTATTGTAATTTAATATTTTGTGCTTTTCAATGGTGAGGTGAAAACATGTAATTTTTATGTATAATTTTAATAACATTGCTGTAAATTAATTGTGTTAAATATACTATATTTCAAAATATTTTTGCTAATGCCAATAAAATGAATTAACATACTACAAATTACCCGAAATGTACATACTTTTAACCAAATCTGGTAATAGTTTTCTTTCACTATTTTTCCTCCAATTACAATACAACCAAAAGACCTTTTATTTTCTCCTCAAAATGTAATCCTTGTCAAAAAAAGAAAATATCCTCACATTAAGCATATGCTTATTTAACTCAGCACTATAGTCTCATAAAAACTTAAAGAATCCTCCAACACAACTGAAATTATGCTTGCTAATCTATGTCATTGGGTAATTCAATTAGGATATAAATCCAATGTCTCCTAAATATTTTAAAATACATACAGACTACTTAAAAACAAATTAATGTTCTAAATCTACATAAAACTCAGGTTTGATAGTGTTAGGAAACATCTATCTTTGATATATAGAGTATATCCAATAACTAATCATTTTTAAAACGTCCCAAATGGGCAAAAAAACATAAGTAGAGTCTGACTGCAAGCTTGCCCTGCAAACACACACACCTTGCTAATGAGGCTGTTTCAGGACATGTATTTAACAAGGGTCTTCAGTAATGAAACCTTTCTGAAAGAGGTCCACACAAATCTATCTTGAATATGATATATTATGATTCATAGAAAAATGACATATTATGAATTCGATGAAACTCTATACTTAAAAAAGACTAAGACTCACAAAATCCATTCTGCTTACCTGGCCCTCTAAAAACTTTAAAGGAGAAAAAAACTGGTGACATTTTGATAACAAATACTTGCTAGACAAATACATTTTAAAAAGATAAGCACCAACAGAAGAACTATATTTGAAATGTAAATCACTTTCATATGGCAATATCAATTTTAAATTCTAATTTATCATTAAATAACTCCCTACAACAAGAAATTACTTGTCATAGATTACAAATTAAACCTAAAAGATACTTAATAGATGACTAATAAAACCCTGTCTTTCAAAATACAAGCATTAGTCATCATTGTATAGAACCTTTTATATAGCAGGCATTCAGAAGTTTACACATATAAATGACAGTTGTCTTTGAATACAAACTGTAAAATTTTTAACATTAAGATATTAAAACAAAAAAGTTAGGAACATGTTCAAATTCAGAAAGCACTTATTTCCTGTGTCAAATGACATCTATTCATTATTAGACAAACTAGATTCAATATAATTTAGCCTTGTCAATCAAGTAGTCATTTTAAAATAGTACAATAATGTTCTAAATACAATAAACAAATAATGAATTATGTAAAAGCATAACAGCAGAGACCAAAATATAGTTCACATTGGAAATTATGTTGTTGATATTTTAGAGATAAGTAATCACTAAGTCACACCAAATTATTAAACTGTCAGAGAACTTATAAGTTATTATAAATCCAACTAATTACATAAAGTATTAGTTTCAATGTAGAGCTAATTTTCTCCACTTCAGCTTTTTAAAAATGTTACTTGTTTGCATATTTACCCATCACATTTAAAATTCTTTATAAAAATCATTTCAAATTATACATAAGTCTCAATATCTAGTTCTAAGTTATGCTTCTATCAAATTCCATCAAGTTTTAAGTGGAACAGGTACATTGATAAATGTTAACTTCTTTCTTATTAAATTTTCTATTATAAGGTCTTTAAAAATGTATGTAAAGTTGACATAGTTCTCCAAAACTTAAACCTATGTATATTCGTTTATCTGTTAAAATCATACTCCCAAAACCTTGATCATAACTTTTTAAAAAAATGTTACAAAGAGATCTTTTAATGATGACACTAATTTTTCTGCAATCTGCTGAAGAATATGCTATAAGTATCTTTGTATAAAAATTAAAACACATTACATTGAAAGCTAACCACCTTAAGTACAATAAGAAAACATTTTCACACATCTTAATATGACAGATTCGTGAAAAAAATTACACTGATAGGCACATAATACTCAGTCACATTAAAAATATCTAAAAACAAAATGATTAAATATCTATTCCAAGACCTATACAAAATTCCACCTGTCAACCAAATGGTACAGTATTATTTAGTATAAAAGTACAAGCACGTTATAAATCTGGAAATTTAAATACAAAAGCATTTAATGGGTGCTTCTTTGTTATCTATCTATCTATCTATCCATCTACAAATAAATACTCACATAAGGCTTGTTTTTATTGAAAGTGCATTTGCCAAAATAAAAGCTTGAATAGATCACTAAGATAAAATTCAATACATGGTTCTTCCCCCAAATGACTTTTATGAAAAAGTTCATAAAACAGTTTAATGCCTGTACATACAGTAAAATAAAAGACTAAGAGATAAAGACTGTAAACATTATTCCTTTCTAACAAATGAATGTTAGATATCCTAATACAGAGGAAAAAACCCATGCACAAAACAAAAAGATGTACTATATTCTTAATAATTTTCTACTATTAAGTAATATATTTCTACTAGTTAAAAAAAAGTAACGAGTTATTCCCAGCATATCATACTCAAAAAC
Source organism: Vicugna pacos (assembly GCF_048564905.1). NCBI lineage: Eukaryota > Metazoa > Chordata > Mammalia > Artiodactyla > Camelidae > Vicugna > Vicugna pacos. The sequence continues at coordinate 46,622,283 of NC_132989.1, read as the reverse complement.
AGAACAATACCACATCCAGTAACTTAATGCCTTACCAGCAGGTTTTCACCCTTCCTATGGCTTTGCTAGAACAGCAGGTAGGAATGTACAGACATCAATCAAAAGTATTTATTGACCTCCTGTTATATACCTTGTACTGTGCTATGTATTAATATATCTGCAATTATTTCTATTTCGATTTTTAAACAAATCCCAAATAACCCAATACTGCTAAAAAAAAATGTATACAGAAAAACATGTTCCTCAACAATCACATGCAAAAAGGCCCTGAAATTTTAGGCAAGAAGTGGAAACTAGTTTTAAGGACTGATAGCATTTAATATCTTTTACTATTTGTATACGATTTTTTTCAAATATGAAATATTATTTTCATTCTTCCTCATCAAAACTGTGTTTAATAAGCTTTTCTGGCACTGTATGCAACCATCAATAGAAAAGAGAAAACAGCAGCCTAATTTTATAAGCCTGAGAGACTCAGAGTTCCAGTACAAAGAATCACTAGCACACAAGATAAAGATACAATATGACTGGTCTCAAATAGTGAAACATTTAACATTCCCACCCATGGCATTCAAAATTATAAGCCAAACAAGTGATGATTATGAAAACAATTGTCAAATGTCCATTATATTTATGATAGGGCAACTGCAATTAATAATTTAAAAGCTCTTTTAACTTTACAGCTATAAAAATCACAGTGGAAATTAAATATTCATTTAAAAAGCAAGTTACAGCAAATCCCAAAATCAAGGCCAAACTCAAACATGACTGATTATGCCTGATTTGACACAATTGGAACATTATGCTTTGTCTACTCCCCCTGAAAGACACAAGGTGGGGACAAACAGAGCTGCCTTCCAATAGCTTTATTCTACACATACAGACAACAAAAGAAATATTTTAAATAAGGCATTCCACTTAAACTCTTCTTCCACATAATAGTGTTTAATTTATATAACCAATCTAATTCTTGAAATTTATTATTTTAAGTACAGAATGGGCAGAAATAGCAACACAGAAAAAGAAAAAATTCCCATTAATAGATTTTTTAAAACATTAAGATGTACTTTCTTTGAAATTTTTAGAGATATTTAAATTATCAGTGTGACATTAAACCTAGAGTAAAACAAAAGCTAAGTGTCATATTTCTTGGATTAAAGCAGTCCCAGTATTGTCAGAACAAGAAGCTACCATTAGGGGGAGGTTATATTTAATGAATTTTAGCTCTGCACTGCAATGTAAAAGCATTAACAAATGAAACAACTTGAATTACTTAATATTTTTCAACAGAATTTACTTGAAATAATGCGAAGATTTTAATGTTTTCCTCTCTGCATGAAGCAATGAAATAATGTGAAGCTTTTAATTTTTTCCTCTCAGTATTAATATTTCCTAAACATTTAAAAGTCTTTTGGTTTTAATGCAAACTAATTTTGAAAATAATTATAGACACCCCTAAGAATAATATTTTTTAAATAGACAAAAGTCAATAATCTAAAAATAATTACTTTAATTAGATAAAATTATCTCACAGAAAAATTAAGTAATTTAAAATTTGGTAACTTTCACTTTTTAAATTAAACTATTTCTAAATGCAAAACTTCCATTAATAGTATTACCAAAAAAAACAGGAAAATTACCTCTAGAATCTAGCCTAGACACCACCAAAAAGTGAACAGTAGTATTTTTTCAAATATGTGTATCTGAGATGTGTGCAGCGGAAAACAAATTTATCAAATACAATCTAAAATTGTGCCCTAAGGTCCAAAAGCGACCTGTTGGCCTTGAGTATTATTTATACACCATGAAAAATTACTCAATTTTGATATTTCTCTCTTTTAAAAAAATTTGTTCTCTTACCTCAAAGAGCATTTTCTACGATGACAATGAGATCCTCCTTTAGAACACTGAGCACTGCATACTTATCTCTCCTTACTACTTTGAACTTATTTCATCTTTTTTAATCCTCAATGTTCTCCTGTTCTTTTACCTTGAGCTTTGTTCCTTTCCTTACCTTCTCTTTTACGCCCTTCTTTGTTTTTGTCTTTTCATATTTCATTCTTTTCTTTAAGCCAGCATCATATGAAGCCAAAGTGGCCTATGTCACCAGGTCTGAGATAGCCATAAAAAATAAATTCTTACTATTTTTAAGCAAGGAATACAAGCTACTTATCATCTGGGAGAGGATGAGGGGATTTTAATCCACCAGACAAGCCTGTACAATAAAACTCAGACTCGAATCAAGCGATTAGAACTTCTCATGCACACACATAGAGCTCTTGGAAAGCATCCAAAAATTTTTTTTTTTTTTTGGTTTCTTCTCCCTTGTCTAGTAAAAAGGACTAAAAAAATAATTGGACTATAATAATTCAATCATTTTTCACAAGTCCATTGAACACAAAAGTGTTTTAAATAAAATCTTTTAAGCTAGGACTTTAAATGTTTTGACAACTTTTTACTTCATTTAAAGACTTAAATCTGAGGAAAGGCTCATCTCTGTTTTCTGCTTCCCACAATTTCTGCTTCAACTAATAAAAGGATCAGTTACTCAATATGTAATTGCTATCTTACTCTAGAATGAAAACCCCACATTTTGCAACCAAAAAAATAAATAAATAAAGTAATTCCATAAGCCTTTAAAAACTTGATTTTCAGCATATTATCATATTTGAGTAGGCTACATTCAAACAGTGTTTTAAAACAGATTAGCTTGGTAACAACTTACAAATAATGCTGATTTTAATTTTAGAACAATCATATAAGTTCATTTGAAGAAAAAAGCACAGGTTTAATGCCTATATGTAAACAAAACTTTATAATAAAGAACAAAAGTTAAATAAATGATCACCAACTGGTTCACCTAGCAGGAGTGCCCTAATAGTATGTATTTAACACTATATTTAATGAGCAGAGTGCTGCCTAACAGTTGCTGCTTACAAAAATATTATTAATTATTATTACTACTACTTATCTATTATATGGCGTGTACGCGTTTACACAGTAGTATGTTCAAATCTACAGCAATACTCATATTTAAAAATTTTAATTACTGAATATATTACCAATAAGGCACTAAATTGGAAGAAATTGATATCAAAGTGACTATGGCTAGAGATACAATCACAACTTTAAAATATTTATTCTGCTTTTTCTTTGAGGAGAGAAGAGTGAAGAAGGAGGCTTCTTCCCAAGGGCTGACCAGATTTAGTGCATGTCTTTTATTGGTGCAGATTTTAAAGAATGATCACACTCCACACTTTCTTCATATATGAAGTGGCCTCTGATTTACAGAAATACAGACTGGTGTTGACTGCTATTATATAAGAGTACATCTGCACAGTACTGTCCTGAAAATGTTCCATTGTCTCTGTCACACACTAAGTTGTACAATTTATGTGGCTAATGCTGAGAATATTCCAGTCTATTTAGAAAGTGCTTCTTCTGCCTTTCAAATTATAACTTAAAATTCAGAGGCAAAAAAAAAAAGGAAAAAAAGCTAAGTGTAAATTTAAAAAATATTAATAAAGATAAAATTTCTGCATTGCAAAAGTGCTACAGGCAAAGGCTAGAGCAAAATAACAAAATGCAAAAAGATATTCAGAACTCCAATTATATACAAGGAACTAGTAACTAATATAAAAAGTGTTCCAGTAACACAGAAGAGAAAGATCAGCAATTTGGTAGCAAAATGAGCCAAGGATGAATAATCACAGTTAAAGAAATCCAAATGGTTTTTTAAACATATGAAAAGATGCCCAATCAGACTCATAATGGGATAAACACAAATTAAAACTAACTCAGATACCGTTTCTTGCCTATCAATACGGCAAAAGTCTAATAGACTGACAACACATTATTGGCAAGGCTATGGGAAACCAGCACTCTCAATCAATTTCCACTGCTTGAAGGCATGCAAAATGATACAGCCCCTAAGGAGGGGAATATGGGAATATCTACCAAAATCATAGATGCATATACCCCTTGACCTAGCAATCTCACTCTGGTAATCTCTCCCCAAAATACACTTAAATTCATACAAAATGACATATGTTTAACTGACCTAACAATTCTTGTAATAGCAAAACAGTGAGCACAAACTATGAATGAATGAATATGAATACTACCATGAATGAATGAATTAAACTACTTCCAGTCAACTGCTATATCACAGTTACAGAAGAAAGGGGGCAAAAATGAGAGCAATCTTATGCATGTATTATAAGAGAACTGTGACATGAAACAAAAAAACTATAGTATATATACCAACTTAACTTTTGTGTAAATAGCATACCATTCTGTCTGTAAATACTACCTACATTTGTTAAGAAAATATAAAAATACATGATTCTATTTTCTCATATTTTTCATAAGAAACAGTGGTTACATATAGGGAGCAAGGAAGAAGATAGAAATGAAAGGAAGCAAGATTTCTTGGTATGTATTTTTTAAAAGAATTTTATTTATAAACCAGTAACCTTTCCAAAAATTAAAATCAAAAGTGTTGACTTGTCAGATATTAGTCGGAAAAAGTACTACCTTAGCTCTCTTAAATCGTTTTTAACATTGCCAACAATTATTTAATAGATTTTCTCAAACAGAATGACAAAATCATAAGTATCATACCAATGCCTGTAAAGTCATTAAAAATATTACATGGTAACTTACTATATGCAAGTCTCCTAGAATAAAAGACCAAGCTTCAAAACTGTATTTAATACCAATAAAACATGGTAAGTTTATGTCTAGAAACAGTATACTGTGTATATTGAATGTGACGAATATTGTTCAATAAAAAATAGAACGGGCTCACCACAGCTAACATCATATTCAATGGTAAAAGACTAAAAGCTTTTCTTCTAAGATCAGGAACCAGGCAAAGATGCCCACTTTTTGCCACTTTTTAAAAATACAGTACTGGAAGTCATAGCCAGAGCAATTAAGTAAGAAAAAGAAATTTAAAATATCCAAATTAGAAAGGAAGAAACAAAATTATCTGTGTTTATAGATTATATGACCTTATATAGAGAGTACCCTGAAATTATACCAAAAAAACTACTACAATAAATGAATTCAGAATAGCTGAAGAATACAAAATTAACACTGAAAAATCAGTACTTCTCTATGCTAACAATGAGTAATCTGAAAAGGAAATCTAAAAATAAAACCTATTTATAATAGCACCAAAAGGAATAAAATATTTAGAAATAAATTTAACCAAGGAGTTTTAAGAAAATTACAAAATGATGCTGAAAGAATTAAAGACAACACAAACAAATGGAAAGACACCCCATGTTCATGGATTGGAAGATTTAATATTAAGATGTAATACTACCCAAAGGGATACACAGGTTTAATGTAATCCCTAACAAAATTCAAACAGTAATTTTTTGCAGAAATAGAAAAATCTACCCCAAAATGCATATAGACTCCCAAGGGACTCTAAATACCAGAAAACCTTGAAAAAGAACAAAGTTGGAGGTCTCATACTTCCTGACTCAAAAACTTACAGTTATCAAAAGTATAGTACTGACATGAAGACAGACATATAAACCAATGGGTAGAATAGAGAGCCCAGAAATAAATCCTCACGTAGATGGTCAAATGATTTTCAACAGAGTGGCAACACCATTCAATGGAGAAAGGACAGTCTTTTTTCAACAAATGGCATTGGGAAAACTGTATATCCATATGCAAAAGAATGAAGCTGGACCCTTCTCTTACATCACAAACAAATATTAACTCAAATTAGATCAAAGATATAAACACAGAATTAAAACTACAAAACTCTTAGAAAAAAACATGGGGGGAAAGCTTCATAACACTGGATTTGGCCATGATTTTTTAAATATGACACCAAAAGCACAGGCAATAAAAGTAAAAACAGATAAACTGGACTACATCAAAATTTTAAATGTCTATGCATCAAAGGAAACAATTAACAGAGTTAAAAGGTACTACTGAATGGGAGAGAATATTTGTGAATCGTGATGTGATACAGGATTAATATCCAGAATATATAAAAAATATCCTATAACTCAACAATAGAAACAAATAACCCAATTTAAAAATAAACAAAGGACTCGAATAGATTTCTCCAAATATATACAAACAGCCAACAAGCACATAAAAGGATGCTCAACATCACTAATCATTAGGGAAATACAAATCAAAACCACAGTAAGATAACATCTCATACCCATTAAGATAGCTACCACCAAAAAACAAACAAACGAAAAACAGTGTGGTGAAGGTACGGAGATATTAGAACTCCTGTGCACTGTTGGTAGGAATGAAAACGGTACAGCCACTGTGGAAAACAGTACAGCAGTTCCTCAAAAAGTTAAAAACAGAATGACTACATGATCCAGCAACTTCACTTCTGGTTATAAACCCCCCAAAAAAATTGAAAATAGGGGTTTTAAAGAGATATTTGTACACTCAATGCTCATAGAAGTATTATTCACAGTAGCTCACACAAAGAAGCAACCCAAGTTTCCTTTCATAAATGAATGGATAAACAAAATGAGGTATATACATACAATGCAACATTATTCAGCCTTAAAGAGGAAGGAAATCCTGACACATGCTACAACATGGATGAACTCAGAGGACACGATACTAAGTGACGTAAGCATAAATCACAGAAAGACAAATATTGTAAGATTCCACTTATATGAGGCAGCTAAAGATATCAAATTCATAGAGACAGAAAGTAGAATGGTGGCTGCCACAGCCTTGGGGGAGAGGGATGAGCCTTGTTGCTTAATTGGTATAAAGTTTCAGTTTTGTAAGATGAAGAGTTCTAGAGAATGGTTGCACAACAGCATAAATGTACTTAATACTACTGGTCTGTACACTTTAAGTGGTTAAGGTGGCAAATTTTATATTTTACTACAATTAAAACGATTTTTAAGAGGTGAAAGTTGATAGAAGGCACTGCCTTCTCATGCGGTGTCACCAACAAATTCAGTCAAGAAAGGAATGATCAACCAATAAGCATCACCTCTATACCAAAACCTAACCAAAGAAGCAGAATGCATGAATTCTTATCTCAAGGGAGAAACAATATAGAAGAGTATCATGGTATCATGAAATACTCAGCAAGACAAGTTAGGCAAAAACATTATCTTAAGAATAAGTAAAAGACCTAAAGAATAAGTGGGATTTATTTTCGCAGAAGGGAAAGAGATAGTATTCTAGGAAGGATAAGAATTTTTTAAAAGGTGAAAAATAAGAAAAATAAGAACAAAAATAAGGAAAGAGAAATATTAATATGGCAGGTTCTACCTACCATCTATAACAGAACTTTTAATCAGTTCTTAACAAGAAAGCAGTACTTTTGAGAGACAGTAAATACCTTACTGATTTGTTTGGAATTGGTTTATAGCTTAATCCTAAGGGGGAGGGGGTGACATCTGACAAGCTTAAGAAGATACTGCAATTCAGATACAAAAATAAAGGGGCTAGAACAAAGGAGTTAGCAGTGTGATGAGAGAAGCAAGGAATCAATGAAGACAGTGTAATGATGAGTGGAATACAGAGGACGGAAGGGAGCAAGACAAGCAATGGCTAAAATTTTCAAGTCTATGAGACCAACAAAATGTATCCATTCAAAAATTACTTTTGAGCAACTACTATGTGCCTGGCATCCTTCCAGGCAGAGGATACATCAGTGAATAAGGGAGATAAGCTCCCTACTCCTACTGAGTTTTCACTCTAGGAGAGGAGCATGATACACCAACAATAATAAAGAAAAAACAGCTAACACAAGCCAAAGACACAAAAGCAATTATATTAAGGAAAAAGGATAAACGTGACTTCATCAAAATTAAAACTTGCTCTTCAAAGGAGAGGAAAAGGAAAGACACAGACGGGGAGAAAGTAATCACAATGCATTTATTTGACACAAGAACCTGCATCTAAAACTTACAAAGAACTTACAACTTGATAAGAAAACCAAAATATTTTAAAAACAGGGAAAATATTTGTATTGAAAGACACTTCACAAAAATAGAGAGTAATGGATAATATGCACATTAAAAGGTGCTCAACATCATTGAACATCAGGGAAAAACAAATGAAAACCACTATAAGGTACCACCACATATCCACTCACATTGGTTAAAATATAAAAATGTGACGTTACCTCTGTTGATGAGGATGTAGTCCAAATGCAGCTATCAAACACCATTAGAAGGAGCATAAAACAGCACAGTTTGTAAAACACTTTGGCAATTACTCACAAAGTGAAATTTAAACAAACACTTACCACATGACCCAGCTATACCAATCCAAGGCCTTTACTCAAGTCTTTGTCCATTCAAAGACTTGTTCATGAATGTTCATGGCAGCTTTATATGTAATAGTTTAAAAACTGGAAACAACCCAAATGTCTATTAACAGGTAAATGGATAACAAATTATTGTACATTTATATCTTATACCAAATATCAAATTAAGCACACTATATTCAGTAATAAATATGAATTAATTCTGGTACATGCACAACATGTATTTAGGAGTTTTTGTCAACAATCTTTGAACTACAAGTGGATCCAGACTTAAGACTGAAGATGAGAGAGTAAAACACTAGGCAGTCAAAAAGAACAAGTTCCATAAATACATTACAAAAAACACTGAAACAAATGGATCCTAAAGCCTAACCTACCTCTACACAGAGCAGTTATGAGCCAATAATTTCTTACCATTTAATCAAGCTGAGTCAGGTTTTCTGTTACTTGCAATCAAATGAATCACAGATGATACGATGTAGCTATACTTAATGATTTCAATACTCCCCATTAACTAGTAGAAGAATTTAACTGCTAAAAATGAGAATTCATGGCAAACAAAATGATAGAAACTCAAGAAAAAAACTGATTGCCTGGAATAATAATTGTGCATAACTGACTAGGAGTAAAAAATATAAAAGCAGTAAGAAATGCAGGCAAAGTTTTGAAAATACACAAACACTGGAAGTTAAAGTGAATCTTCCAGAAATTCCCCATAGGATGAAAAGGCTCACTGGGCCTTCTCAAATGTATGATGCCACCATAAGTTACTTCTCCCCTTTGCCAAGCTGCTCAATAACAAAATGTTCACCATCAACAGAGATCTGGCAGTAACTTCCTTCCAGGTTTCCTTTAGCCATAAAGAGAAAGAAGTGACATGGCAGCGGGGAAGTTAATACGAAAAGAGAGGAAGTTAACATTTTATGAATTGCTATTTGCCAAGATGCCTTGTTGGACAATTTACATATGCCCCCTCAATTCATGTAATTTTCTCAATGACCAGACAAAGTAGACAGTATCATCTCTAATTTACACATAAAGAAATCAAATCTCCAAGAAATTTAAATTTAAGTACTTAAGAAGAAATCCACAATTCATGAACTCGTAATGCTGGAACTGAAATCTGTATCTGTCTGACACAAAAGCTACCCTTTCCTCAATCTCTTGATGAGAATAAGCATCAGGTCTGTCACTGTGTGTCCCTTTGTCTGGCCTGTCCAAAAGGAAAGTGCCAGTTATTTCCCAAGAAAAATAGGCTCCTTGATGATACGACATAACATAGAGTATTCAAAGATTTTTTTAAGTCTTTGTTTATTCTTGTCTCTGACTCTAGTTGTTAAACTATTTGATGGTCTCAGAAAACTCCAACAGCAGACATGGTCACTATTTAAAAAAAATAAAAACACTTGGAATGTAGAGAAGACGTGTTTGTTGGTTTTTATCAAAATTATTAACAAGATATCTTAAAAAGGATGCATATGAAAATACACTCTTCAAATAGAAAACCATTGAAATTTATGGCTATTATCATTTCTTATTGGGAAAAAAAGGATATAGCCTAAGTGTCCACCAATAATGAAGTTTGCAGAACAGAATATGTGGTATAATTTTTAAAATAAAAACATATGTTCTCAAAAAACTAAAAAGAGAACTAACATACGATCCAAAAATTTCACTGCTAGGTATATATCCAAAGAAAATGAAAACACTAATATGAAAAGATACATGCACCCCAGTGTTCATAGCAGCATTACTTAACAGTCAAGATATGGAAGCAAACCAAGTGCCCATTAACAGATGAATGGATAAAGAAAATATGTTACATATGTGCAATGGAGTATTAGTCAGCCATAAGAAAGAATGAAATTCTGGCATTTCCAATAATGTGGATGGACCTAGAAGGTATTATGCTTGGTGAAATAAGACAGAGAAAGACAAATATTCTATGGTATCACTTACATGTATAACCCAAAAAGTAAAACAAATGAACGCATATAACAAAACAGAAACAGACTCACAAATATTTAGACAGCAAACTAGTGGTAAACAGTGTGGACAGGGCCGGGAGGTGGGGTGGGGGGCTAGATAGGGATATGGAGTTAAGAGATATAAACTATCATGCATAGAGTAAATGGGCAACAAGGATATATTGCATAGCACAGGGAATATAACCATTATTTTGCAATAACTTTAAATGCCTATCTAGAAAAATACTGAATCACTATGTTGGACGCCTGAAACTAATAATATTGTATATCAACTATACTTCAATTAAAATTTTTAAATAAAATAAAATTTAAAGAAATAAGTAAAAAATAAAATAAAACAAAAACATGCAGATATGTTGGTGTATGCATTAAAAGCTTTCACTTTTCATTTTCTACTTTTGTATACTGCTAGAATTCTGTAAACATGCATAAAAGATTTTGTTATGACAAAGGTTATTTAAGCCTCTTTTCTTATATTTCTTAGTATTCTGTGGAATTTTCCCAAATATTTTTAACTATGGTTAGCTTTCAATATTATTAACAATTTGACAGACAAATGACTGAAGGAAAAATCTTACTATTCCCTTAACATGAAACTACCACTTTTACATAAACTACCTGAGGTAATAGTTTAACTCATTCTACAAATGAGAAAACCACCTCACAGACACTTGCCTAAGGTCACTTAACTAAGATACAGAAGCGCTATCTAAACCTGTATCTTCCTAATTTAAGCTCCAAAGCACTTTCCATTATACCACAATTGCCTGTTCAAAGAACATGATCTTTTAAAGTCAAAATAAGCTTATACAAGCACTTCAGTTTGTACTGAGGTATACCCCTCCTCTTTCCAAAAAGGAATTGAGATAGCTCATGTAAATATACACTACAGGAGAAAAACAAGTAGAAATTGAGGCAAGGGAAAATAACAGTTAAAAAGAAAAGTTATTCTATAGTAAACAGAGAAATTCTGAATGTTTTGTCCTAGATGAATTACTAATTTGTTTCTTGATTTCTAAGATGCCAAAGAAAAGAGGAAAAGGAGACCAAAACATCTTTTATAAAATTCACAGTAGTCACATAATAAAGGGAAGCAATTGCTCAGAAGTCCAGCTTTCCCTAGTACCAAGCCCAGAGGGAATATATAACTGAGGGCTCCCATGAGGGAGAACTCTGTGTGATACAGATGACAATGTCCTTGTAAATATACTAGTAATAATTAAAACATTAACCCAATGAAATAATGCCGAAACTTAATTCGTTAAATTTAATTCTTCAAGTATTGCTACCCATATACTACCCAAGTACTATTACGGCTCAATGGAACAAATCTTTCTTTAACAGCAAAGTGTCTTCATAAAAAGACTAACAGAACAAGTCATTGTAATGAATATACCATGTTTTATACTATATAATAGCTCCTTTAACTTTAATCTCTGAAATATTTCACCTTAATTAGGTAACTAACTTAGAGGTTACTATCATTAGCAAATAAAATACTATCTAGATGTCATTATTTTCAAATTCTCACTCTTAAAATGTAGTTTTCAATATATGAAAGACTAAGAGCCCAGGCTCTAAAGCAATGGTTTTGACAGGGGGATGCTACTGTCCTCTCTACAGTGGGCTTTTACATAAACAAATACAAAACAGAAAGAAACTGTTCATTAGTTGAGTTACTTATAGTAAGTGGGCAAGCATAAAAAACTGGGTCTGGAAGCACAGCACTACATATGTGGTTAGTACTCAGTAAATGCTTAACGAATGAATGAATGAATGAATGGTAGACTGGATTTATAAAAAAAAATTAATTGATTCATATAGCTAATAACCATAAAGGAGCCAAGGAGAACCTACTTTCCAGAATTATACCACTTGTAATGATACCACCATTCATTTCCAAACTTTCAGTATCATTTTCTAGGATAGAAAATGTCATTCCACTCTCTAACCATGCCTCTAAATTTACCTCCTATTCTCCCAAATATCATAAATCAATATATTCCATGACTGTTTTCCATTAAATTATCTCAATGATTGGTCTACACTGAGAAGAACACAGGAACTATACCATTATACCTTTATAAAACTATTTGACACTTTTAAAAAGCATGCTTCTTCAGGTGTGCCTCACATTACAAAACACTGAATAGGAGGGGAGAGTATAGCTCAAGTGGTAGAGCATATGTGTAGCATGCATGAGATCCTGGGTTCAATCTCCAGTACCTTCATTAAAGAAAAAATAAATAAATAAATAAACCTAATTATCTCCCCCTTGCAAAAAAAGACCCCAAAAAACAAAACAACACTAAATAAACCTAAGTGGAATGAACTATGTGCAGCTTCCCAAAACACTATGCCAAGTGAATTTATCAGTGAAGCAATCTCACTAAGACACATTTTAGAGAGCAAGGACAAATCAACACTCAATGCGGACCTCTTAAACTCCTTCATAAAGCAAAGAATACATCAATAAAAAAGAACAAAAAAATCATCTCCCTTTTACATTCAAATTACATTAATCTGAAATCATTTCACCACCTTATATTATTTTGTGTATATATGTACAAATACATATATACATATGTGTGGTGTATTGACACACACACAGACACATGTATAAGCTCTCCACGTAGACTAAAATTCTAAAAATGGAGATTGGTACAAAAATTTATTTTATATTCCACATTCTTATAAAGATGATTGATCATAACTTGTTCAAAGGAGAAGATCTGTGGCAACCAAAGATGTAATGTGCTAATTTGATCTCCAATGATATTTTATTAATTAGCTCACTCAATATTTACAGATCATTATCCATTCTGAGTACTGACCATTCCTAGGTATAATCTACCACATTTCCAAAAAAACAGCAAAAACAAAAAAGGCAAATATAAATATTTATGTTTATTTTACAAATACCACATGCTAAAAAATAGAAACTGGAGAAAAATCCATATTTTGTTTGCTTTGATTTCACCAAAATTTGTGTATCAGATCAATAATGAACTACTGACCAATCTGATTAACTAAACTGGAAAAAAAAAGACCCTCATTTTTCTACAAATCAGTAGCCTAAAACACAGTTATTTTTAAAATCAACATAAATATTTAATGTAGTTTCCCCCCACACAAAAAAGCTGTTATTAAATCAACTGTACATCTAGCAAAGAAATTTAGTACAAGCATCTTATCCTTATGAAAAATGACAATGGTTGGATTTATTAAATTATTACTGATACTCTATACTGATAAGCAAAATATAAAGGTCATTTGGTAAGGTTAAAATTCACTTACCTCCATACCAAACTAGTTATTAGATATTCCTGACCAACTACCCTTACCAACTGTAAGAGAAACTTTTCTATCCTGTACAACGAGTCACAAGAATTGCTACAATTGCAAACCAAAACTAAGAAAAGACCTCATTCTCCATATTTATGAATTTAATTTATAAATTGAAGATATAAAATGCAAGGGACCAACATGGAGATATTGTACCCTCAATCTAAAGATCTAAAAAGAACATGAAAATTCAACAGAGAATGTCTTAAAAATTAGATTTACTTTTTTTTAGGATTTTTTTTCCTTTTTCAGTTTTATTAGGTAGAATTATTACAGTTTGACTGCACATAACACATTATATTGCATGTAAATACATATATTCAGTACACTGCACATTTATTTTAGTTTACATATATGTACTGACACTGTTTCTAAGAACAGATTAGAGCTTTAGCTTTTTAAACTTACATATAAAAGTTAGATTTAAATAATATCAAGTTTAAGATCAGAAGCATACTTTCCTTAGATTAATTTACTAAATTTGACTCTTCAATAATACATTAAAATATTAAAGTACTACTTATACCATTCATCAATGACCTCTTTAGAAATTTATTTGATTAAAAACAAGTAAAAACTAAACAATTTATTGTTTCAGCATATATACATACATAACAAATTGGGGGAAATGGTAAACAAAATTCATGATAGTGGTACTTCTGGTTACTTCTGATTACCTCTGAAGAGGAGTCAGAGATGAGAGAAGAAAAGTATTACACAAGTAGATCAAAGTTACTGGTAATACTCTACTTCTTAGTTCAGACAGGAGGTCTTGAGTGAATGTTAAATAATTTTTAAATAAATTAACTTCTATAAGACAATAAGATCACGCATGGACCAATTATGAAAGTATGCCATGAACCAAAGATTATAACTAGTAAAATTTTATGTTGCTGAGGTCTGTTTTGAAAAACTGACATCTACTCACAGAAATTTACCTTCTACAAATGTTTCTTCCTAACATTAATATTAAAATATCAGCAAACTCAAATCCTTTTTGCAAATATTTAGTTGAAGGGCAGACTGGAAGAATGCCCTCAGAGAACCAAGAGTCAAACCAATATCACTCTCCTCCTTAAATCAGAGCAATGTGATCATATTGGTTTCAGTCTGCAGTCCTTCAAAGGCAGTTCAGGGCAAACATGTTAAAAAATGATCAGAAGCAAAAATAAATGAGTCTAATATATTTAGATTGTGTAATGAATCTGTATTAATATTTCTTAACTTTCAAAAGCTTCAAAAATACAGAATCTTAATTTATAAGACATTTTATTCCAAACAAAATTAATCAAATAAAAATTGACATCAATGCAATGGCAGCATTAGAATTCCTAAGTCAAACTATTTTAAATGGAGACCCTACGTAAATATATTTAATGATAAACAAAGTTTACTTCAAAGCCATGTCAGAAATGTCAGTATTTATAAGTATGCTCAAATATATTATTCCAGAATTCCTGAAGCATAAAATATATCTATAGCTAACAGTAGCCTAGAAGCCAAATATTAATTTAATGTGAAGGTAATATAATATGTTTTATATTCTTTTATATATCTAAATATGTAAGTGAAGAAGATTTACGTTACCCAAGAGTATCAAAAACAAACAATTACGGGATTTTAGGCAAAGATGAACAGACAAATTATTAGATTAAAATCAGTTTTAAAATGCTGAGCCACTAAGATTCTTTATTCTTCTTACTGGAAAACCAGTAATTTCAAATAAATTCTTATTTCCAGAATTTAAGGACAAATGACTCTTAACTATGCACCTGAATGAGATTCAGCAGTATTTAAAATATCAGAAGTTGAAACAGTGAAATCTACTAGCAGTCAAATATTTGCTCATAATGTGAAAGAAAACACCATAATGGAAACTTTTGCAAATATGCTTCAATTGTCAATTTATCCACACAGAAAGCTAATTAAAGATAAAAATATCACCTTCTTCTAGGCATTAGTCATATACCTCTAAAAATGAAAAAGCAGGGAAAAGAACCACACATACAAAACCCCAATGAGATTGTCTCATAAATTTTCTTTCAATTGCCTTGATTAGAAAGGGTTACCTTAAGAGAAGATATAACAATTTATAATAATAATATAATAATAATAATTTCCCCACTTAGAGGGAAGAGTTAATTGAAGTTTTTGAAATTACTTAGCAAGGCAACTTCCAACATTTTACCATGAGGGTCCTACTATGTGCCAAGCTTAGCACTATCCACTTTGTATCTACCTTTAATTATATAAATGTTCTAATTAGTTAGAATTATATGCTTGAAAGAAAGGAATAGTTTGGTGACTTCTAAGCCTGCAGTATGCAGTTTTGAAACTTTCCTGTTCATTAGTACTATTTCTAAATATATACTGATAACAAAGTTAGTACGGGTAAGTTTTAATATTTTATTCAACAGAGAATGACTCTATAACTTCTAGATAATTAAAGTAAAAAATTTAAACACTCAAACTGTTCAAGAACTAGGAAGCAAAAATCTTCTGTACTCCAGTTAAGCTTCCATTCTGACTTCTAATTCACTGTACATCAAAGAAAATCAACTTGCCCTGACACATGAGGACTATTCCCTTCAGTGATCAGGCAGGTGTTGAGGCCAGAAAGAGAGCCTATTTTCCACAGCCCTTTACCTTGTTTGATCACTGGTTACTTTTGATCTGACACTGCCCTCTCTCTAGTAATGACTTCCCCCTCATAGACCCTACCTCACATCTGTCAGAAAGAATAAAGGGCATCAAACTGAGACCTGACAACGCCTATGGGCCATGCAATGGGCTGCCAACTGAATGCTCCCCAGCTCCCACAATTTCCAATTCAGTTTCTTTTGTTCTGGTAGGTACAGGGTTAGGGTACCAATGACAGCAGAAAGGATTATGCACCAACTGTGAAACCAAGCCTTCTTGAATGTGTATCTTTTATCTCTGCTTCTTCATCTTCTTAAATGGTGCAAACTTCATGGTGGTTACTATGAAATACATATTCAACAAGTGCAATAGAAAGTTTGTTTAAATCCTTTTCCAGTGGAAAACAAAGGACACAATGTATTGTAATTCAACTATAAAGGTTTAAGGAAAAAGTTTCAAACCCATAGTGTGACAGTAGTAAAGGCCAGCTATCAAAGAGCATGTTAATAGTAAATGAAACCATAAAAGTTTTACGAGGACCACTACTTAGTGCCATATACTGTCTAAAATGGAAAGGTCCCCTAAAACAATGCACATATTCAGAAGAGGCAATCATTTCAATTGTTAATTTATAGATTCTCACACTAATTTGGTACTAGTCAGTACTGAAAATAAGTTCTAGTCTTGTTTAAATAATGTGTACAATTAAATAATTAGGTATACTTTTTAAAAAGGTATTAATAACAATCATTTTAAATGCCAGAAATTAGAAAAATCAGGTCAAATATTTTAAAACCATTTTACTAATAATTTTCCAACTATCATTAAAACATTGTATGAGTTCTTATACATTCATCAATAAACAACTTTCTCCACACACACATACACAGGTAGACAGTTCATTACCAGGCATGCAATAAAAGAATCTGCAGGAAGCAGGTTTAGAGGCCTTCTAAGTTCACTTTTAACGTCAAGTCACCATTTAAAAAAAGGAAAATTAGAAGAAGGAAGTGCATGAGCAATAATATATCCATGCAAATGTAATGTACCTTTAATATTCAAATACATAAAGACAAATAACTAACCTTAGACATGTACAAATACTGAATTTCAAAGGTTAGAGGTAAGCATTAAGGTGATTACAAGTTGATTCTAATAAATATAGGAGGTTAGTTTCTACAACAGCTAAAGAAAGATATGCCTTGATGGAGAGAAAGAGAAAAGGCACTCATGTCTAAAGAATTAACCTGTGACACTGGGCAAATCCATGCACCAGACTGACAGTGATTTATCCCTATGGAAAAGACTATATGTGAAATACTTACTATTCTAACACTAATCAGTAATCAACACAATTATACTCTTCTTTTAAAAAAAAAAGTCTGTCTTGACTCTGTAATCTAAAAGTATCATAATATTAAGTATACTAGAAAAATGTGCTTATGTCAGATAGACTTTAACATATGAAAAGATGATGCCTACACACACACTTGGATTGACTTTACAGAAGACAGTCATCTAGCTATACTAGAAAAAGACAGCACTTCTAGATTCAAAAAATACAACTTAATCCAAAGTTAAACAGTACAGCTGGCTGACTCAATACATGCCCATTTTTCTTTTCCCTTAAGTTTTCCAAATGCCACTTAATCCTCCAAGAAAATGAAGAAATAAACTGCATTATTCTAACAAGATATCTACTTATGCTTCCTTTGGAATATTCTTTCCCTAATTTTTGTTTCTACAAAACCAGTAGAATATATTTAAAAACAAAAAGATAATAAATGGAACCAATTTATGATATTCAAAACTAAGAATTTTCTAAAAAGTACTAAAAATTTTTTTTCAGTGTAATTTCTGTGTGGTATATTATGCTCAAAGCATGCAATATCAATGTTCTAACTAAATTTAAGGACAGATATGCATGATGCATTTTCTTGGTACAAAGCAATCAAGATATATATCAAATATTATATTTAATCTACCTATTCCTAATCGCAATGATAAAAACAAGCTCTTCCAAACAAACTCAACCACAGAGGCAATTTAACTTTCATCTTTTTAAGAATTAAATGATTAAATATGACAAAAGAAAAAGGACCACAATTCTGAGCAGTCTTAAGAGATTGTTGTTGGGGTTACCTGAAAGCAAAAGAAGGAAAATGCACTGTTAGAAGCACTAAAACAACTCAAATATCCTTAATGGGATGTAAACCAAGAAATGGAAGTATCTAACAGGTAATTTGCAATAAAAAAAATTTTAAAGCCACAAGTTTCAACAGTCACTTTTAAGAAATTATTTCCTAAAAACCACTTAATTCTTGAAGAGGACATATGTATTTGGATTTTGCTTCCTGAAACTATCACTGCCATTCTTCTGGTAAGAATACAAATGAAGAAACTTGATACTGCTATAGAATGAAACATATTTCACTAATTCAGTTATAAATGAAAATTGAATCTTATGTGCTAAAAGCTATGTTGTATGTACATATCAAAATATAAATAATCATATTTATAGTTACTGGCATGTGCCTCATTAAAAATATTCATTTTTAATAGCCTTCTTTTTGGCACAAAAAGAATTTTTCCAGAACAAAACCAAAAGGATTTGAGTATATGATGGTTCATCTTAACAGTCCTTTTCAGAAAATTTACAACTTTTATGTATAAAAAAATTAATTTTTAAGAAGTCTTAAAAACTAATGATGTAATCAAAATTGACAAATATATAGTCAGTTATTAACTACACATTTTAAAAAAGGACAATCTCATCCCCACTTTCAAGGAACTTACATGACTTAACTGAAGCCTTGAAACCTACAACAAATTATCAATGGATTATTAAGAAATAATACAAGAAGCTGATAGAATATTAGAAAGTAATAAATGTGATAGAATTCTTAAAGAATGTTTGACCGAAAAATAATATTTAGCTCAGCTTGAACACATAGGAAAGCAAGATGACAAGAGAAAATGAAGAGTAAATGAACAAGTTGAGAATATAATGAGAATAAAGACTAGTAACAGGCAATCTTTGAAGTTAGACACTACAGATTTCTGAAATGATGAAAACAGTATTTTAGAAAGAGCATTTCTGGGTTGTGAATGTGATAGTCAGTCAGTCTTTGGAAATGTGTTAGGTCATGACTAAATGCAGTGGCATATATAATATACCTTTATCTTTCACACTGTTTTCCATAAAGTTCTTCACTCATAAGTTTAAAACAATTATAATTTATGAAATGTAAAGTAGATTACATAGTGGTACTGCCTATGATTACATATGATTAAAAAACTTATTAAAATATCAATGAAGAGGGGTATATACACATGCATATATAAAATTGTGTCCTTTGAGAACTTAAAACTTATGAAATAGCAAACTACTCAATATTATCTTCAAATATTTAAAGTTAACATTAATCTAGTAAACAAACATGGAATTTTATTTTGACTCCCATTCCGAGAATGTACAAATAAAGCTTAACCTAATTCTACCACACTCTCAGAGAATTCAAAACAAAAGGCTAGCATAAAATGATGCAAATAATTTTATAATATGTAGGCATTCATATGGGCATTTAAATAACAATGAACATAAATATATACCTTCCTCTTTATTTTCTCAGAGTCATATATTCAATAGGAGGAAAATAAAAGATGAGAATAATCACTGAGATACAGTTCCAATTAGAAGGACTGTGATTTATAACTATTTTTCTTTGGGTTACAAATTCTCAATATATTCATTTATATATCATATTACAGTGAGTGATAAACATCTAGATTATATGCTTAAATCAAAAACAGTCAATGAAAACCTGGCAATAGACACTACAAATTTTCTATCCCTAAGAACTCTCCTGAAGTAACTCACTTCTATCATATTTTAGAAACCAAAAACAGTGAAGTAGAAAACCCATTAAAGAAAAATACTATACTGATCTTTTCTGCAACCAAAATTTGATGTGGCTCCACAAAATAAGAAGCAATAAAGTAAATGTCAAAATAGTACAGATTCCATCTGGTCTCAACTTCTCAGCTACTAAAAATGAGAAGGTACCCCCCACTCTCTTACCCCAATACTCTCATCTGGGCAACTTCGTTTTTAGTCCTTTAATAAGAACTTGAAGAAAGACAACAAAAGAAGACAATATAGGTAATATGAACAAGCAAAATCTACAGCAGTAATGGGAACAGTACTCACCAGACAGGTTGCCTAGATGTACTTTCATGACAAGGTTTTTTTTTTATAGTAACTATAAGAAAATGCATCACCTGGTAGCCAGATTCAACCATAGTATGTAAAAAAAAATATATATTCAGAAAGGCACATCTTTAAAAAAAAAGGAAAGAAAAAGAGAAGGAAAAATTCTTCTCCCCTTAAGCCTAATCACTAAACTAATAAATGGGATTAAGTCTTGGATATCCTAAAACACTAACAGCTCTGTGATAGGTGGATAAAGAAAAATATAAGCCAAAACTTCTCCCTCAATCCAAACAATACACGTCACTTGTTGACTCACAGTCTAGACAGGTAGTTGAAGAAAGTGTGTTCATAAATGACAGGCTTAATGTACTCCCAGCATTCCACTGCCATCTAACCTTATAAAGTTTCTATTTGCTAAGTCTAATGACTTGGCTCTTTATCTCAACTCACAATCTACTGTTGCCAACACTTAAGAACAAAGACTGAGACAGCACTTTCACATTTATGCTTAAGAGATAATTTAATTTGCCCCCAATCTCTTTCTGATTTTTTTACTATACACTCCTAAAAAAAGTGAACAAGAATTACATTTTTTAAAAAGGATCTAAACTACAGAATACATAAGCGGAAAATAACATCAGCAAAATAACTGCAACACTAGGAATGACCTACCTACTATAAATTATAAACCCAAAACAAATTGGATATTTTTAGTAATCTACAATTTGATATTTTTAAAAAAATACGTAAATATTATTTGGAGTCTCCTACTTTTAACTGTAACAAATTCTGCATTATTAACACTGGAATATCTATATTAGAATTTTTAATACTAGGCTAGCTTCCTCCTGCAATCCTGTTTGCATTTGAGCATCTCCTGTCATCAGTTGATAGGCCCCCAAAGTTTGTGAACTAATTTTATTATTAAACTAATATAATTAGTTAAGTAAATATTGTGATTAAAAAAAATCAATGCATTCCGAAGAAAAATTATTGGATATTATCAAAGTCACTGCCTGCCCTCTACCACACTGGTTCACAAGGGAAGAAAAATACACACACACACACACACACACAGACTCACTCTTTATGGTTTTCTATGCCATTCGAATGACAGAATACAATTCAGTTATATTCTTACCAAGATACATGATAAAAAGATACCTATAGGAGAAAGATACCAAAAGATTAAAAAGAGAGAGAGTAAGCTCTAACAAAGAATATACTATAAGTAAAAATGAATTCATTCTATAGATTGAAAAATCTGCCCAATAACATTTTAACTTTTTTCAAGTTATTTGCCTGTAAATTAACTTTTGTTTTTAATTAAAGTGGATCTTTCAAATATCACTGTACAAAATAAAACTAATTTTATCAATGGTAAGAATGTATAAGTCAATGTAATTCTAACAAGAATAAAAGTTATATTCTAGTTGATCATGTTGTTACAAACAATTGTCCCAGGAAATACTTCTTGAGAACATTAATGACTTTGGCTAGAGAAACCTAGTATATGAAGAACGGCATCATTAATAACTAGGTCAAATAAATGTACTGATTTGAAAACTTAGAAAACTATTGACACTGCATCTTTAACCTGTTTTTCAAGCTTTTATTTACATACGTAAATCCATCTTCTCTTTAAAGCATGTTCCCCAAATACGAAGGAATACATTTTTAAAAGTATGTCCAATTCAGTAGCCATTTGTCACTAAAACATTTATTGAATGTCTGTTATCTGCCAACATATGGGTGGATGTGATAAAAAGGTAACTAGATACTTCCCACCCTCAAAGGAGTTGACAATCCTTCAGCAAGATACACCTGTAAACCATAATTTCAGTTATTCATGGAGGGCAATTTGGTGTGATCTAGTAAAATTTGAAAATGTACCTATCTTAGCTCCCTTTAATTACATTTCTAGATATGGATATTAGAGAAATTCTCACAGATAAGCACAGAAGACTTACACAAAGATTTTATTGCAATGCAGCCGTTATGGTAAAACAATGGAAGCAGTAGAAGTGTCCCTCAATATGATATGGATAAACAGGAGATATATACATATATAGGATACTAACAGTTTAAAAGAATGAATTACATATTCATTATGGCTAGATCTCAAAAACAGCTTAAAAGTAAAAACGCAAATTGTAGACTGACAAACTTTGGCAGACCAGATATTTAACCACATGATATCAGATATAAACTATCTGTCATCATAAACTAAACAACGCTGTTCATGGTACCCACTGTGTATTTTAAACTTGTTTTTTAAAGCATTTTAGATCATCATAGTAGTTGCCTCTAGAAAGAGATATGGGATAACAGGGAATACAAGACAAATGAGACAAAGTGTATTTGCTTTATTAATTTAAGAAGAAGAAGCAAATTTAACAAAATGTTAACAACTGCTGATGTCTAGGTGATGGGCCTAAAGACGCTATTCTTTTTATTATTCTGAATTTTTCTTAATTTCCTCAAATTAAAAAAAAAATACAAAACCAAAATAATTTGATCACATTTCACATTTGCTGAAAAATCCCATGCTGTAATCTCAATTACCAAGAGACACACAAATTTGTTACCATGACACCCAAGAAACTTGATAACCTGGTCCCTACCTTCCTTTATAGACCCAACTATAAACACTTCCCTCACCACCCTGCTACAAACCTACTCTTACTTTAACACCCACCACTCACTAAATATTCCACCTATTTTCCTGATGCCTTGTCTTTGTTAACGTTATTTTTCACAACTGCAATCACTTACCCCTCAAAAATGTTTGTTTGCATCACAATCACCGCATCACTATGTATCATTCAAAATCCAGTTCAAATGTCACCTACTGTTTATAGGATTTAGTGATTCCTCCCTAATCCCTCACACAAGTAACTGTTTTGCAAATGGCATTTCCATAGCACTCATCACTAGGAAGGGATATCTCTTCCAGTGTATCTCTTTTTTTAATTCCTTAGTAGTGCCTGGCACATAGTACATATTCAAATGTTAACTGCACTGAATCAACATCTGAAATAGTGTTAAGGAACAGAGTAGAAAGTTAACAGTTCATTAACCCATTACAATTTCCAATAAGTCTACTGGACAAAAATGAAATGGTATTTAGCTTCTGAATCCAAATTTCACAAAAAATACAAAATATTATCTTTCAGCCAAGTAAAAAATTTTGCATAAAGAGAGTAATTCTACTAGAGTTAATTATGTTCATATTTGTATAGGACTAAGATCAACATTAAACACTATCTTGAAGACAATTTTCCTCTTTGATAATTTTACTAATTTTCCTAGAAAAGATTTCAATGTATCTCCATTGGTACTAGCAGCTTCCCCCGAAATCAG
This sequence comes from Vicugna pacos, assembly GCF_048564905.1. NCBI lineage: Eukaryota > Metazoa > Chordata > Mammalia > Artiodactyla > Camelidae > Vicugna > Vicugna pacos. Next base: position 46,598,444 of record NC_132989.1, on the reverse strand, counting down.
CTATCATCCTAGCAAAAGGATCTTCTGCTCACGCTAATAATCACCTTCCTCCTTTGATGTCTCATAGCACCTGGCAGTGAGTGTTTTAAGGGGGATAACACTTTTTGGAAATTACTGCTTGGTTCAAAGGCATATGGATTATCTCCATCTGTGATGTACCCACGCAAAGGGCTTGAGTACAAAGGTTTGGGAATCTAACAGATCTGGGTTAGAATCTTGACTTTGACACATAACTGTTGTTATTTAACCTCTCTAGGCTTCAATTTCCTCATCTGTAAAATGGAATAGAAATAAGGTACCTCATACTGTGGTTATGAGAATCAATTATGTAAAACTACATAGTGTCTAGAACATTACAAACACTCAAAGGAGATATCTATTATTAAGTATTTTCAAATATCAACAAATGCCACAAAATCCTGAAATGTAGTATACAATAATAAGATGAAGTTCAGTTAACTTTAGATCACCTTCTTTAGAATGCTACATTCATGCATGACTGTTTACTGGAAACTACCACTCTGGGTGTAAGTAAATGCCTCATCAACTATGAGAGCAAAGGGCAATGAAGGCAAATATATATCCTGGGAGCTTTTGGAGGCTGAAGTGAGTACTTACAAAATGGTATCCCTCAGAAATGTATATTATTTATGTCTGGGATTACAAGTAAACTCACTTCACAAGGAGTATTTGAGAAATAACAGGAAGAATTGGGGGTTAATGGGGACCAAATTCCTTAATATATTAATTCTAAGTTGAAAGGTAAAAGAGCCAGAAAATGTAAGCCTTCATATAATGCTGAATTAGTTACTGCTATTCAAGCTGTGATGCAAATATTTACCTTACTTACCCTAGTCGATGATAACGTGTCTACCAGTCTATTCACTTAGCTGCTGCAACAACCTCAAATCACAGCAAGCAGTAAAAAAGAATTAAACTGTGGGTAACTAACAGATGAAATCAGAACATAGTAAATGATACCAGGCACTGACACAGCCAATTCAAACTGGTAGACTCCAGAAAGTAAACTCTGATATGGAGAGGAAGAAAAAAAACCTTTAATTAAAGGCTTCCTTTGTTTGGGACCATACATTTTGTATTTTACCTCAATCTCATTTAGTCTGATCCGCAAAAGAACGTGTCTAAGGTAGTATTATATCCTCTCTGTAAACAAGGAAATGAAAGTACAAAAATTAACTAACTCAATCACATGATTAATAAACAGTAGGATTAAGGTATAAATTGAGCTCAATTCAACTCAAACTTAAGTGTTTGCCTCATTCATCCCTTAAAATGCTACCAGCCTGGAAGAAGGAAGCTAGAGAGGTGAATTTAGATCCTACCTCACACATGTAAGCATCCCGAACAATAATAAAATTAAAAACAGTAAAGAAACAATGATATAAATAAGGTTACAGCAGGAGCCAAAGGACTCTGGAAGATGGCACAGAATTGTAAAACTAGTAAAATCGATTCACCAGGAGTCTGAAAAAATAATGGGTCACAATTATCTGTCAGGAAATCAAGTTTTAACCAGAAAACATTTATAATTTCCCTACACTTTTTAAAATCTATTCATAATACATTATTATTTTGTTGGGTAATTCAGAAATCTATCCTAGTTTCACAACTGTACAGAGTAGGTGTTTAAAAAAAAGACAAATAAACGTAACACATACAGATCTATATCAAATATGTTAACTCCAGGACTTAGCATAGAAGCCATTTTCAGAATGATAAAATTCTAGTACTTTGAAACATCAAGGTGGGTAACAAATGACAGATAACCCATCTGACTCCCATTCTACAACCAAATAAAAAGCTGCCCAAAGAGGTTCTGTCCAAAAAGCAGAATCTGAAGCAAGGAGAGCAAAGAAGCAGAGAGATATCTATAATAAAATTTCTAGATCATCAGTAACTATACACACAAACTAAATATGGCTTTAAAATAATTTCATAGCCAGTACCATACAGAAGTGATATAAATGCTATACCTAAAAGAAGACAGACAGTTGTGCACAATACACTAGATTCTCACTACTGTTGTATTCCTCAGATCTTTTTTTATAGTCTACACAACAGCTTTACAGCAAATACAAAATACATCCATGTAGGTGCATGGCACTTGTCCCACTCAAAAATGACTAAAACAAAATCTCATTCTCTGGAGGGAAGGTTTTACATGTAAGTTCACAATTCTTTGTCTCACCATAAATCCTTTGAGTCCTACAATGTCAAGTCACTGTCCTCACTTTCTCTCTGAATAAAACTCTGTCTGATAAATACAGGAATACTTTCCCTGTTCTAAAGTTTACCTTACTTATGGTGCCACAAATAAGAATGTTCAAATATCTTGCTACTTCGTGTAACACAGCAAGTTCATCTTGTAACATTCTAGATACAACTAATACTTCATAGTTTTAAAGAAAATTTCCCATTAAAGCCACCTAAAGAACAAAATTAAAAATAAACCATAAATACCTGAAGAAACTCTGTACAAGCATTTTATCTTTATAGTTACATCAAAGACACACAAGCTATGTCACTGAAATATACAAAGACAATGCTGCCATCTAAAGGCCAAGATAAAATATGAAAAAATGTATACTCGGTGAAATACTGTCAATGTATATAAAAAAAAAAACCAATGTGGTATTTTAAAGTCAGCAAAGTTTATACTTACAAAAAAAAACACTATGCTATGATTATCTTTAAGCTATACAATAAAGCTCTAATACTCTTTTGAGAAAATTCTTTTTGAGATGATTGATTAGAGAATTAGCAAAATAATCTGGCTAATGATCAATATCTGTACAGGTAAAGTTCTTGTGGCATCCTTTCAGACACAATATTCTCCTAAGTATCCCTATTAGTTGCTATTGTAAAATATTTATCCTATTTAATGATGTTTATTATTTCCTGTCTATAATTACATATGCAGTATAATTTTATATATATGTATATATAACTATTATTTGCCTTTAACCAGGCTATTATTGCTACTTACCCTATTTAAAATATTTGTTGTTAAAGGACTAAGAATATTACATCTCAGAGTGAAAAAAACCCGAACTACTTAAAACTGTAGCTTTGCAAGTAATTTAAGTATTTCTTATTTCATAAATTCTAAAAATACAAAGTTCCTACAGAAAATTAGTTATCAATAGTTCAATTGTCCAGCAGAAGGAGTTCAAATTATTCTAAATTTTCCTTTCTAAGAAATTAAATGGAAAGAATTTCATTGAATTGAACTTCACTTAAGATTTATCAAAATTACTTACAAATTTGCAATGAAATCAAAATGTTTACTGAGTAACATTACATACTGATTCTCTTAGCATTTAAGTATATAACATCCTTCTAATGGACTGCAATATAGAAGAAATTAGAATATAACTAGAACCTTCAAAACAAAATTAATTCCTTTGGGAAACCACTGACCAAAAAATTAAATATGTCAAGAAAAAAGTTTCTCTTGTGTTTACTCAACAAGAAAACAAATACTAATCACTCAACAAATATTCCCTTTATGTGAGGAATATAAAAATTATAAATTGGGATTACCATCCTTTATCTTGAGTGTAAAGTGGAAGCCAATGGACAACAAATAAAGTCAAGATCTCATAAAAGCTACTAGTTTTTTATGGTTTCCTACAAGTCAGAGTTTATACAAGGCAATTTAAGGACATTATGTCATTTAATCCTCAAAACCACAACCTGCAAAAATACAAATACTAATAACCTCATTTGCAAAAGAGGTTCAGAGATCTTAAGCAACTTTCCCAAAGTCACAATGCAAGTGGATACCAGGATTTAAAAATTCACTCTCTCTGATCCAAAAGATCTTATTCTCTCCATGAGTTCATACTGCCTCAAATGTGATTATTAAATTTGTATTAAATGTAAAGTGGAATGGGAAATATTTTTACTATGTAGTTTCAGAGGAAAATATAATTCTATAAATATAATTTTACGTGGTAATAAAAGCATTTACTTTTATTTCACAGTGGTTCAATTTTTGTAACTGCAATCTTTTTTTTTTAAAAGCAGTTTCTCATTTGAAGTGCTGAAGCTTCTAGAGATTTTCAAAACTTAAATATATAAGATGTATTTATCAAATTTTGTAAAGTAACTCAAGGGCAACAGAAAAGTGTCTTTATTTTGTGGATACCACTAAAAAGCAAGACTTCTTTGTAAATATGCTACATATCCAGGGTCACCTTGCCTACATTTTAATATACACTATTTTTCAACATTGAGAACACTATTAGTGCCTCCCTAGTGACAACTTTTCTGTTAACCTGTACTATAGACCTTTCAAATAAAAATTAAAAGGATTTGGAGTTATCATTCAGCCATAAAAAGGAATGAAGCTCTGATACATGCTATAATATGAATGAACTTTGAAAAAATTTTGGCAAGTTAAAGAAGGCAGACATTAAAGACCACATATTATATGATTCCATTTATATGAAAGGTCTAGAACAAGCAAATCCATAGAAAAAGAAAGTAGATTACCAGTTGTCAGGGGCTGGAGGAAGGGAGACTGAAGAGTGACAGCTAATGGGCACAGGGTTTCTTTTTGGGGTAATGAAATTGGTATGGAATTTGTGATGATGATTGCACAACTGTATGAATATACTAAAAAACACTTAATTGTACACTTTAAAAAATGTGAATTTTATGATATGTCAAGTATATCTCAATAAAAGAAAACTACATGGCTTTAAATATATTTATATAACACAATACATGTGAAATGAGTTACATACACATGTGCTTAAAATAGAAAACCTACATAACAACCTAAGAACTATAAAACTATAAAAACTACCTAAAAAGTACCAAGATTATCAGCCTCAATTTATTGAATCCCATTTTATACCATACTAAGTGAAAGGCTCTATTTCACAAGTGTGTATCTTCCTGAATATTAAAAATTCCAAACTACCTATAATTACTACAATCACTAAGGTAATCAGAAGGAACGACAACCACATGCTTCTTTGGCAACCAAATTTAATTTTTTCCAATTAATTTTTTCCACTGTCAGAGTTTAGGAAAAAACATACTAGCATATGCAAATGTAGAATTTTTAACACACAAGTAACACAAGCACCTATACAGTTACAAATCAACTTATAAAATCATTATTTTGAGAAGATTCTTGCTTTTAAGTATGATTTGCCTCTAGACCACCAAATGAAAATAAGCAGAGAAAAATTTATAAGCTAAGTTACAAGGAATTCAAGAGTTAGAAACAAAATGAAAAACATGAGGATGATAACAAGTACTTACTAATTTGTTTTCCTGCATGTATATTCTTTGTAATTTCAGACAGCCCTTAGCTATGACGATCATGCCTTCATCTGAGATCTTGTAACACTGGCCGAAATGAATATCTTTGAGTTCTCTGCACTTTGAGCCCAGCTGTAAACAAAGAGATTTGGCTGAATGCTCCGAAAATAACAAAGGTAACATATTTCTAGTGGGATTTCCATATAGTTTTTAAAATAACCATACTAAAGTTAAATAATTGTTTATAAATAGCTTTTAAAATAAAAAAGAATGTAGGCAAACTATAATTTAAAATAGTGTTGGTAAGCCTTTTCACCTTCTACTTATTTCCTTGCTTCAACTGCCTCACACTATATGCCCACCTAGGTGCCTGGATTCCTTAACACTCCAAATTTGTATATTTCTCCTGAGTCTTTTTATCAGTCATACTATTAGACTGAGTGGGACATAAGTCCAAGGACTAAAACAAAGGTCCAAGAAGTGAGACAAAGGACCAGTGAATGAATGAATATTTAATTAATGAGATCTACTTCTAGTTCTGACTGCCTCAATAAATCATTTTTCTCCATCAGCTAATTTACTCTGTGAAAGAGAAAAAAGACTCAATATGCTATAGCCAATATTCTAGTTGATACTTATTTTACACACTTATTGCATAAACTGAAAAAAGAAAAAAGGACTAGTGATTTCCTGATTGAAATCTCAAAGGTACCTTAAATAGTTACTGAACAGGTAAAATATTCTCCTTAAAAAACATTAAGTATCACAAAGAACAAATTACATACATTTCTTTTTAAAACCAACACTATAGATGATCAAAGCAAACTATAAGTAAATGTTGTTTTATGAGTATTAGATATGAAGAGAGTTATCTTACAGATAAAATAAGAAGCTTTTGTAAAAACTTATATAGCAAAAATTATCTAAAAAGTTACATGAAAACAATAAAACCCAGTGTTGGCAAAAGTTCAAGTGTGCTGATACACCACTGGTAAGAGTGTAAATTAGTACTAAAAATCCTATTGAAGGGCTACTTAGCATGAATAAAAAAAGTTTATAAAATTTGCCTGAAAATTGTATGACTCAGCTTCTAAATATTTACCAAAAAATTAAAGATGTATGGATAAATGGATAGATATGTAGTAAAGAAAGCATACTAAAATGTTAATTATACAATCTACTTAATGGGTATATTAAAACTCTTTCAAAATTTTCATATATTTAAAATTATTCATAACAGACTATTGGAATAATTAAAGGTGGTAAGATTTAGCTACAAGAAACTAACACAAGGTTTTTTTTTTAATAGCAAAATACAGAAAATAAGGTTACAAATTATGGTATTTTCATAAAATTGAATATTCTATAGCCATTAAAATTAAACACTTGACAAATAAAAATGAAAACTGTACATGTTTTTATAATACAATTAAATTTTTATAAACAAATCATACATACTTAAATATACATATGTTATAGAAAAGAGATGAAACATACACCAAGGTGTTTACAGTGGTTATTTCTGATTAGCACAATAAAGGGTATTGTTCTTTTTCTCTTTTCTGCCTATCAATCTTCTTACATCTTTTAAAAAATAAATACTACTTTCATAATAAAAAAATTTTCAAGTTCTGTTTCAAGTAAAGTAATAATATTATCAGAAAGATAAGCAGTTTCAGTTATTTGTCCAGGGATAGTGATACACCTAGATTACACTATAACCAATTATATATTCCACTAGAAATGTAAACTCCATGAAGACAGAGGTTTGTCTGTCATCTAACATATGCCTGGTGCCCAGTGTCTTAAAGTTAGTTGATATATTTGGTGAATGAATGAAAAGTTGGATTAGAGTTATTCATCATAAAGAGGCCTCTATGAAAAATGAACAAATATAGAAAACCATGATTATGGTCTCATATACCACGATGTTCTACTCAATTCCTCAATTCAAGAGTTCTAAATTGGGAGAAGAGTATAGCTCAGGTGACAGAGTGCATGCTCAGCATGCATGAAGTCCTGGGTTCAATCCCCACTACCTCCTCTAAAAATAAATAAATAAATCTAATTACCTTGCTCCCCTCGACACACACACAAAAAGTTCTAAATTGGGTCCACAGATGGAATTCAGGGATTCAAGGAAAATGGATGAGGAAAAAGAAGGAGTAATTTTCATTTTCTTACTATTCTCTTAATGAACTTTAGCCTAACCTTCACTTATTAAACAGAAAATCACAGTAATTTAGCAGGATGTGTGAGTTTGTAAACAATAGAAATTAAAGATAATTTCACATAATATTAGTTCTGTTCCAGATACTATGAAATACCATTTTTTGTTCATCAGTATTCATCATGTTCATTACATCTGCCACCAGATCTTATAATGCATTTAAGACTTTGATATATTTCTAGAACAAACATACAATGTCACGTTACTTAGACCTGAGAAAGAGGAATCCAAAGCCAACAGTGAAGAAAGTAGAAGAGCAATTTGATAATCACTACAGAACTTCCAATAAGCTTACATCTGTCTGGCAGTGAGGGTGAGGTTGGTGTTAAAAACATCAGGATTCTTTAAAGTCAACTTAAGAAGCAGTTAACCACTCAGATCACCTCCCCATTACTGCACAGCCTGCCCTTGCCCACTGTCCCACACTACCAAAACACTGGAGCTCTCCGAGGGGAGTAAAACATAGTGTCTCCAGACTGGGGTATGCCAAGTACAGCTGAGAGCAGAAGCACACTGCTGAAAATGTGGGGATGACATGAAAGTTTATACAGTGAAAATAGAGCAATTAAAAAAAATAATAATCCTATAAAATGTTCCAGGATGAAAGGATATGGGGAAGCAAGGGTATAGCTCAGTGGTAGAGTGTATGCCTGGCATGCCTGAGGTCCTGGGTTCAATCCTCAGTACCTCCATTAGAAAAATGAATAACCTAATTTGTCCCCCTGCAAAAAAAAAAAAAAGGAAAGAAAGGAAAAAAGAAAGGATATGGCTTCCAGACTAAAAGGGCTCACTCATGTCCAGCTAAATGACAAAAAGAAGACCTATGCCAAGGCAAATCATCATAAAATTTCAGAATTGTGGGTATTAAAAAAATATTTTACAGACTTCATCAACTTCTTAATGACAACACTGAAAGAAACCAGCAGTGCAATGCCATCAAATTCTGAAGGAAAATCATTTCATACCTAGAATTCAATACTCAGGATTCAGACTATGAATTAAGTGTGAGGGTAGAATAGAGACATTTTCAGACATGTAAGTTCTCAAAAGATTTTTCATATATTCTCTATCATGAAGCTATTAGAATCCGTGCTTTATAAAACATGAGACTACACCAAAAGAAAGAAGACATGACATCTAGGAAACAGGACATCTAATAGGACAGCAAGATGAAGAAAACCTCAAGAATAATGATGAAGGTAAGATACTAATATGACCAGTAATGCAAGAATACTTATATAAAAGAAGTTCAGACCAGACTGAAGCCTTTAGACTATCCCAGGCAAATCTGCTTTAAGAAGATAAATTTGATGATGTATCTACATACAAATAAATTAAGGCAACCAGGGAAAAGCTTTGGGCTCCATCAGTGTTAAGACTATAAAAACTAAGTAAACTAAATGAGGACAAAAAGACATATTATTAATTCCAATAAACACAAAATTCCTGAGGGAAAAGAAGTAGGTATATAATTATTAAATATAAATACTGAATACTTATTTAATCATAATCATAACAGAATTATCTTGAGACAATGAGGAGCTAAGAGACAGGGCAGGATAAGTGAGCTAAATTTTATCTTCCATAGCAAGGAAACTGCACAGATGGTCTAAAAGGGATAAATCAAGAAAATACATACAGACATGGACAAGCAATGCTTCTTCTCTACTACTCCTTCCTTCTCCTGGTCTCTGTACTGATTAGTTTGTATTTAATAAGCTGAACATGTTCAGCTCATCTCTGTCCTTTTTCCCCTTGGGAACAAACTGTCCACAGGGAGCAAGCACCTACTTCTACATTTGCAGGACACTGTGGTCCAGCCTAGTGGATGATGACTTGGTTCACTGGTCAAACTCCAGTATTTGAGTTAACAAGCCCATTTATTACTAAGCAACATTCTCTAATCTAGCCTTTCTGTATAATAAAGTTGGTATTTTTCCTCTGTCACTATTCTAGCGTCTTATTTGCCAATTTATTCAATCCTGGGCAATAAAAACACTGCAACAATTAGTGCACCAGCCAGGATCACTGAGAAATAGAAGAACAGAATCTGTATAAAAGGAGTGACTGAGGTATCTGGTAGACATCAGTGTCTGTGAAAAGGTTGGTAAAGTATCATGTTAAGATATGTAAGTTATATTGCTGCTGCCAGGGAGAGAGGATTAAACTGATTACATGGTGTTTTCACCTTAGCAAGTAGTTTTGGTGGCTTTATGTACAAACAAGTGACTTTCCATAGAGGTAGTGGCCAAGTGGGCAGGCATACATGTAAGGACCATGGTGATGGCCTCAACATACATTAGCAGCATAGGACCCCAATATGCCTCAGGGGATAATTACTGTCATTTAGTCTTATTGAAGAAACTGATGTTCTCTTTTAGACACCATCACTGGAGATAACAGGGAAGACTGTATTTGCATCACTGCCTATCTGCACTAATCACTGTTACCCCCAAAAATGTCTTAAAGTTCCTGACTATCCAAACACTGGAGAGTCAATCATTATATCCAGTGTATTACCAGTTATGCTGATGGTGTTCAAATCTCTCTGGACAGACAAAAAGGTAAATAGAGAGAAACAACTTGCCAGAGCAGAAAGCCATTAGAAGAAACCTTCACAGGAACCAGTGCCAGGGTAGGAAACCCTGAAATACAATTGATCTCCATCTGTATCAAGTAATAAGTTTACCTGCATTAATACTTATCTTATTCCAGTGAAAAGTCAGGACACCTAAAGGATCTACAAACCCCTCAAAATTACCTCCATAATACTTTCTACTTTACCAAAGAACATTCTGAAATGTTAACTACTCATCAGGTAAGAATGCCTAGCTGGGTTGATGTTGACCAGATACATATCATCACTCACCTTGTTTGGATACAGGAAAACTACTGTGTGAGGGCCCTTCCAGGAAAGAGAGGTTATCAACCTCGTGAAATTTCAGCTCCAACTGCACCTCTCTATTCAGCCTGTCCTTCACTGCTGTTTGCAGCTTGACACTCAATGCTAGGTGCAATCCTAACTCTGACTCTTCACCAAGTAAGTGGCCTTGGTTAAATAAGACACAGAACCCCAGTATGTCATTTAAGAGGCTCTGAATCTTTATCAAGTCCAGTATCTAGTTCCCTAGGAGAGGTGCAAGTTGAATAGTAACAGAAGCCCTCTTCTAATTCTAATAATGTGCTAAGGGCATCCATCAGTCAACTCTGAAGGAAAGCATTTAATGAAAAGGGTATTTTAGTCATTTCATCACTTACATGAAGCCAGTCCATTCATTCATTAATCCATGGTTCATTTTAGCACAACAATAGTTAAAACTGCAAACTGTCTAGAGTAAATAAATAAAATATAAAAAGGACTGTCCTTGATTTATTCATTTCTTCCTTAGAATAATCATTCAAGATTACTCACAATTTTGCTCAAAAACTCCAAAGATGTTTTTCAAATTTTTCTATAAAATATTGGCAGGTGATTTTCCCAGCATCTCAAATTTTAATTAAAATTTTGCACACTAACCTTGAGAATTTACAAAAGAGAATTTGTTTTAACAAGACATCTGTTGTTATTGGGTTATTTCTATAATAAAACAAACACCTTAGGAAGAGTATACTTCAACAGACAAAGTATCTAGATAACTGAAAGCACAGCATGGAACCCACAGGGATAAAAACAAGCTTAGGTCTTCTAATATCACACAGAAGCTGCTCAAAACCAATATTAAGAACATAATTTGTAAAACATGACTTATACCACCTTCAACACAAGGAAGTTGTTCCTTCTACTTTCCATTCCCAGTCCGTCACCACTGTCGCTATTACACACATGCAAAAGAGAACAGTGAAGAAAACCCAATCCATATCTTCTAGTAATTTCACCCAACTATACTAACTGTTCATGTCTGTGAAATCATAAAAATGACAATTTCATAATTTGATTTATTAGCTTCATCATTGTAGTAGAGTAGCACAATGAGATATGGAAGAAAGCAAGGAAAATTTTTCAAATTTTCTACTCATCTGACCCATTTTACAGACTCAAATTTTAATCTTTTTCCAGGATTTATATTGTTTAACTTTGCTTTGTTTAAAGAACATTCCATTTAATACAATGAAAATATGCTACATATGCTACCAAAATATGTACCAGTACTGTTTTTTAACTGTATTGGCATGATGTATAATTAAAATTCAGAGTGAATGAAAATTCAGGACACATACGGAATAATCACTTGATCATCTATTATACACTGAAAAGACTTTATTTTTTAGAAAACCAGGAAAAATGCTACATTAGCACAAAAAACATTGTTACCTATTATTGTTTCAAGTAAGAAAATATTTTGATTACAACTTTTGAAACATAACTTTGAAAACATGGGAAGCTATCAAATGTCCATCAATAGGTGAATGGAAAAAATGTGGTTTATGTATACAATAAAAATTACTCAGCCATAAAAAGGAATAAAACTGACATATGTTACAACATAGATGAACACTGAAAACATTATGCAAGTGAAATAAGTCAGACACAAAAGAGTTAATAATTAGAAATTAGAATAGAGTCTATGATGGTTACACAATACTGTGAATGTACTTAATGCCACTGAATTGTACAATTAAAAAGTTAAAATGGTAAAAATTATGTAGATTTCATCACAGTAAAAACAAAAATTTTAAATAGGAAATATCAATAAAACTTGAGGGGAAAAAACAGTCAAGAGGCAGTGAATTGTTCCCAAACCATTTTTTTCTAATTATCATAACATAATTACATTAGATATTAAATAAACTGACTTAAATGAGCAGGAAAAAGAGAGCTCTGGCTATTAAAAAGTAGGCTGCATGTTTTACATTCAATGAAAGCAAGCCATAAAAAAGTTCTGATGAAGTTTTGGGTAAGACAACTAAAAATTATAAAATATTGGGAAAATCATATTCTAAAAGACACTGTACTCATACTCCTTCATAAACAACAAGTTTCTATCCCACCTCAATTAAAAAAAAACTGTGATTTTCAAAATCATAGATGCCACATCTCTGTTATAGTTAAAGCAAAATAAAGTCAAAACTCCAACTAGTCATCTCTAACTCAAGAAAAAGGCCTTGATACTATACAAGACTCACTAATGACTATATATTTATAGCATTTTTAATTAAAATGTTTACATAATGCGTTTTGTGGGTTTATAATTTAATGTATTTTCAGGTAACTGACCAAATTCCATTCGCAGGCCCATCAGGTAAGAAGGTTTATGCTGATTTATAACAACGCCTACTTATACTTCACTGGGTTGTGGATAAGATTAAAAAAGATAATGCAAATAGAAATGCTTATTGGCACACTGCAAAGCACATAAAAGTGCTAAATAAACATTTCATGTCATTATTAATTATTATTAATAGGTAAAGAAAAAACCTATTAGAACACAATTCATTAGGATTCATGTGAAAGGAACTTTTTAGAAGTGCCATAAATTTCCAGAAAGAAGCCTTCTTGACATATGAAGGCTCAATACCTCCAGTTATAGATAAAAAATATTCTCTCTAGTCACTAAATTGGACATTCCAGCTTAAGATCCTGGATATGATCCCACATGACCTGATTTAGAGATCAAGCTAAATTTAAACAAACTATTGTCTCCATACCTTCCCAACTAAGAATCTGGGCAAGTTACTTCCAAAAGATTCAATTTTTCATCCTGAAATACCTCAGTGCTGCTGCAAAGATTAATATGGGTAACAAAATATGACAGCACAAAATACAGTGCCTGTCATATAAAAAGCACCCAAAATATATTCACTTCCCTTTACTAATTGTGATGCTAATTTAGAAACAGAATACTTAAAACATTCTTAACCTACCTAAACATAACATATTTTGATAAAGAAGGCTTTCCAAGATCTTTACTTTCTCAGTCTCATTATAAACATCAGTTATCATTATAGGGATTAAATGAGCATCATGTCATCTGGAAAGGGGAGGAAATGAGCCAAGTGGATTGAGAATGAGCTCAAGACATCTCGGCATATGAGTGTCAGCCCTATCACTTCTTACTTTACCTCAGATAAATTATACTTACTCATCTATAAAAATGAAATAATACCTATCTCAGAGTGATTGTGAATCAAAAGAAAAATTAAATGAATATATAATTAGAATATGTGAACAGTACCCTGACACACGGTAGACGCTCACAAGATTACATACCTACTCTTTACCTAGTTGACAATATCACTAGAACATGTAAAGATGGATTAGATGAGACTGACATTTTCCTTTACCTTACACAAATCCAGAATCTAAAAACAAGTAGGTGGTTTTTTTTCCTTTATTGTGATAAAGTATACGTAACATTAAAAGTGCTATTTTAACCATATGTAGGTGTATAATTCAGTGACATTATATGCACAGTGTTGTAAAACCATCACCATTTCCAAAATTTTTCATTATCCCAAACAGAAACTCTCTACCCATTCAGCAGCAAAGATCCATTTCCCTAGCTCCTGAAAACCTTCATTTACATTCTTTCTCTAAATTTGCCTATAGTAGATAATTTATGTAAGTATAATCTTATAATATTTGTTCTTTGTGCCTAGCCTATTTAACTTTGCATATGTTTTCAAAGTTCATTCATGTGGTAACATGTACAGCATTCCATTCCATTAAAAGCTGAATATTTCATTGCACATACATACATTTCATTTATTCATTCATCTCTTAATGGATACTTGGATTGTTTCTACCCCTTGGCTGTTATGAATAATGATACAATGAAAGTAAAGTGAACAAGCATCTATTTGAGTCACTGTTTTCAATTATTTGGGGTACATATCTAGGAGTTGAATTGCTGGATCATATGATAGTTCTACGTTTAATCTTTTGAGGAATCATCCAACTGTCTTCCACAGCACGTGCAGCATTTTAATTCTCACCAGCAATGTATGAAGGTTTTCATTTCTCCATATCCGAAGACACACTTTGGTATTTTCCGGTTTTCGCTTTTGTTTGCTTTTTTAATATCCATTAGGGTAAGTGTGAAGTGACATCTCATTGTGACCTTGACTTGCAATTCTCTAATGACTAATGATGATGAGCATGCTTTCATATGCTTGTGGGCCACTGGCATTTTTTCTTTGGATAAATGTGTATTCAGGCATTTTGCCCATTTTTCAAGAGTTATGGGGGGGAGTTGCTATTGGGTATATAAGTTATTTATATATTCTGGATATTAAACTCTTATTAGATATAAAATCTGCAAACATTTTCTCCCATTTTACAAGTTGTCTGTTCACTCTCTTGAGAATGTAACTTAAAAAAAAGTTTTTAATCAAGTCCAGTTTATGTTTTTTACTTGTGTTGCCTATTCTTTTGGTGTCCATATTTAAGAAACCATTACCAAATTCAAGGCCATGAAGATTTATACCTATACTTTCTTCATAAAATTTCATAGTTTTAGCTCTTAAACTTAGGTCTTTGACCCATTTAGAGTTAATTTCTGTGGATGGTATAAGGTTAAGAGTCCAATGTCATTCTTTTACATGTAGATATCACTTTTCCCAGCAACATTTCTTAAAAAGTGTTCTTTCTACCACTGAATGTTCTTGGCACTGTGGGGAAAAAAATCAACTGACCACAGACGTTGAGGGTTTATTTCTGGACTCCAAATTCCACTTTATTGGTCTGTATGTCAATCCTTGTGCTAGCATCACATGGTTTTAATTACTGTACCTTTGCAGTAAGTTTTAAAATAAAGAAGTATGAAATCTTCCAACTTTGTTATTTATATACAAGATTGCTGTGGCTATTTTGGGTCCCTTAAAATTCTTTAAAATTTTAAGATAGATTTTTCCATTCCTGCAAAAACTATCTTTGGAGTTTTAGTAGGGTTTGCATCAAATCTGTGGACCACTTTAGGTAGTATTATCTTAACAATATTAAGTCTTCCAGCTCATAAGCTCAGGATGATTTTACATTTATTTAGGTCTTCCTTAGTTTCTTTCAAAAACATTTTATAGTTTTCAGTGTAGAAATCTTGCATCTGCTTAGTTTACTTTACTTCTAAATCTTTTATTCTTATGGATGCGATTATAAATGAAAGTATTCACCTATTTGACCAAACAGTTGCTAGAACTTCCAATACAATGTTGAAAAGAAGTGGCAAACGTTGGGCATCCTTGTTTTTTTTCCTAAACTTAGGGGGAAAGTTTTCAGTTATTCACTACTGAGAATGGTACCAGCTGTAGTTTATTCACATATGGCCTTTATTATGTTGAGAAAGTACCCTTCTATTCCTAGTTCTATTGGGTGCTTTTATCATGGAAAGGTGTTGGATTTCACCAAACGCATTTTGAGCCAATAAAGATGAGCCAATTAAAATGATTATGCTGGATTTTCTCCATCATTCTGGTAATGTGGAGTATTACATCGATTGACTTCTTATGCTGAGTCACCCTGGCATTCATGGGATAAATCACACTTGGTCACAGTATATAATCCTTTCACATGCTGCTGACTTCTGTTTGCTATATTTTGTTGAGAATTTTTGCACCTATAGTCATTCAGGATATTGGTCTGTAGTTATCTTTTCTTGTAGTGTCTCTTGCTTCAGAAATCAGGGTAATGCTGGCGTCATAGAAGTTAGCAAGCACTGCCTTCTTTAAAATATTCTGAAAGAGTTTGGGGAGGATTGGTATTAATTCTTCACATGTTAGACCAAATTCTCCAAGAAAGCCAATTCCTGACTTTTCTTTGTTGAGAGGATTTTTGTTACCAATTTAATCTCCTTCCATGTTACAAACCTATTTGATTTCCTACTTATTCCTGAGTCAGTTTTTGAAGTTTGTACATTTCTAGGAATTTATCCATTCCATCTAAGCTATCCAGTTTGTGGTGTATACAGTTGTTCATAATTTTCTTGTATAATCCTTTTTATCCTTATATAAAGTTGGTGGTAATGTCTACTCTTGAATTTCTGATTTAGTAAGTTGAGTCTTCTTTTTTTCATAGGCAATCTAAAGATTTGTCATTTTTGTTGGTATTTTCAAAGAAACTAGCTTTGGTTTCATTGACTTTTCTCTATAATTTTTCTTTTTTTTCCTAGTTCCTTTATCTCTGCTCTGATCATTTTTCCTTCTTTCCGTTAGGTTTGGATTTACTTTGCTCTTCTTTTTCGTTTCTCCATGTGTACAATTAAGTCACTAATTTCAGATTTTTCTTGCTTTTTAAACATAAACTTTAGCAGCTATAAATTTCCCTCTGAACACCAATTTTGTTGCAGCCCATAATTTTTGGTATATTGTGTCTTTATTTTCATTCACTTCAAGATATTTTCTAATTCCCCTTGTAATTTCTTCAATGTCCTATTGGTTGTTCAAGAGTATATTGCTCAACTTCCACATATTTGTGTCTTTCCCAGTTTTCCTTATGTTACTGATTTCTAGATTCATTTCATTATGGTCAAAAAGATACTTGTATGATTTCAATCTTTTAAAATTTATTAAGAGTTATTTTGTGGTCCGAAATATGGTCTAATCCTGAGAATGTTCCATGTGCACTTGAGAAGATCTTCTGTTGTTGAGTGTAGCATACTGTATTCATCTGTTAAGTATAATTGGCTTATAGTATTGCTCAAGTCCTCTGGTTCCTTGATCTTCTGGTTGTTCTCTCCCTTATTGAAAGTGGGGTCCTAAAGCCTCCAACTATTAATGTAGAACTGTCTTTTCTTCCCTTCAAGTCTTTCTATTTTTGCTTCATATATTAGGAGCTCTGTTGTCAGGTTCACATATATTTATAACTGCTTTATTTTCTGATGAACTGAAACCTTCATCAATATATATATAGTGACTTCCATCGTCTCCTGCAACCTTTTTTGACTTAAAATTGATTTTTTTTCTAAAACAGATCTTCCTCAATTTTCAACGGGCTTACAACCTGATAAACCCAGTATAAACTGAAAATATCAGAAGTCAAAAATGCATTAATACACCTAACCTACTGAACAGCATAGGTGAGCCTAGCCTAACTTAAACATGCTCAAGACATGTTATATTAGCCTACAGTTGGGCAAAAACATCTAACATGAAGCCCATTTTATAATAAAAATGTTGAGTGTCTTACATAATTCCACTGAACATTAAAAATCAAATGGTTGTATGGGTACAGGTAAGTTGTAAGGGTATCTGTTGTTTACCCTCATGATTGTGTGGCTGACTGGGAGCTGCAGCTCATTGTCACTGGCCAGTATCATGATGGAGCATCATAACACATATTGCTAACCTGGGAAATGATCACAACTCAAAATTTCAAAAGTTTCTACTGAATGTATATAGTTTTCACACCAGGGTAAAGTTAAAAAAATTTAAGTTGAAGCATCACAAGTTGGGGACTGTCTATATAGCCACTCCATCTCTCTTTGGTTATTAGTATTTGAATGGAATAACTTTTTCTACCCTTTTACTTTCAATCTCATTGTGTCTGTACCTAAAGTGGTTGATTATTTTTTAATCTATTCTGCCAATCTCTGCCTTTAATTAGAGAATTTAATCTATTTGTACTTAAAGTAACTACTGATAAGGAAGGATTTGTTTCTGCCATTTAGGTATTTATTTACTGTATGCCGTATTTTTTTGTTGTTCCTTAGCTCCTCTATTACTGCATTTTCTGTACTTAGTACATTTTATGCTGTGTACCATTTGATTCCTTTCCTATTCCATGTGTGTATTTTAGTTATTTTCTTAATGGTTACCAAGGAGATTATAATATCTTAAGCTTATAACAGCCTAATTTGAATAATATCAATCAGTTTCAATAGTATATATACCTTATCCCCATACATCTCAATCCCTCCTACTTTATATGGTTATCATCAGAGATTACACTTTTACACATTATGTGCCCATTAACAAAGATTTATAATTACCATTCTGTACATTTATTTTTAAATTATACAGGAAAAACTGAGGAGTTACAAACCAAAAATACAATAAAACTATTTTTTATATTTACCTATGTAGTTACTTATACTCATATTCTTTTTTTCTTCATAAGGCTTTCAGTTTCCATCTACCATCTTTTTATTTCAACCTGAAGGACTCTTTTTACCATTTCTTGTAGGACATGTCTACTAGTGAAGTTTCTCAGTTTTGGTTTATCTAGAAATATCTTAATGTCACTCTCATTCTTGGTGGACAGTTTTGCCAGATACAGAATTCTTGGTTGACATTTTTTCTTTCAACACTTTAAGTATGTCAGCCAACTGCTTTCTGGCTTCCACAGTTTCTGATGAGAAATTAGTTGTTAATCTTATTGAGGATCCCTTATGTGCTATGATTCACTTCTCTGTTGCTGCTTTCAAGATTCTCATCTTGGTTCTAACTTTAGACTATTATGTGTCAATGTAGGTCTCTCTGAAATTATACTGCTTGGAGTTCATTCAGTTTCTTGGATGTATAGATTCATGTCTTTCACCAAATTTGGGAAGTTTTGGCCATCATTTCATCAAGTATTCTTTCTACCTCTTTCTCTCCCCCCTTTTCTTTCTGGGACTCTCATAATGCAAATGCTGTTCTACTTGATGGTATCCTCAGGTCTCTTTTAGGCTCTGTTTACTTTGCTTCATTTTTTTTTTCTTTCTGCTCCCCAGACGTGATTATTTCATTTGTCCTATTCAGGGTCACTGAGTCTTTCTTCTGCCTGCTCACATTTGATGCTAAATACCTCTTCTAAATTTTTTATATCAGTATGGTACTTTTCAGCTCCAGAATTCCTCTTTAGTTCCTTTTTACAACTTCTAGCTCTTTATTCATATTCTCATTTTGTTCATGCATCATTTTCTTGAATTCCTTTAGTTCTCTGTCCATGCTTTCCATTGGCTCTGAATATATTTAAAATAACTGATTTAAAATCTTTATCTACTAAGTCTACTTGCGCTTCCTCAAGAATGGTTTGTCAACTTTTTTTTCATTTGAGTAGGCCATATTTTCCTGTTTCTCTGCATGCCTTGTGATTTTTGTTACTGTTGAAAACTGGACATTCAAATATTATAGTGTATTATAATGTGGTAAAGCAGGAAATCAGATTCTCCTCCTTTCCCAGGGCTTGCATTCTCTACTTATGAAAGATTTAGCTTGTGCTCAGCCAGTGTTTTGACAAATATTTTCTTGAATGCCAAGAACTGAAAAACAAAACAAAAATCAAAAAACACTTCTCCTAGTCTTTGTAGACTGGTTCTGTGCTTTAACACTTAGCCACTACATTTAACACTTTATCACTTGGTCATGTTGTTTACAACCCTGCCTTGACCTTTACTTCCTGCACTAAACCTAGAAAGCCACCAGTAGTGAAAGTTTAAGGTCTTCTCAAGTCTTTCATGAACATGAGTCTTCCCCTGGACATGCACTTGCCTTTCTAAATTCCCTCATATACAGTGGCACTTCTGATTGCCCTAATTTTCCAAAGAAATACTCCCTGGCTTTTCCTCTCAAGCTTTAGGTGGCTGACAGCATGACTCAGCCATAATCTTTTCCCCAAGCACCTGCAGCTATTTGCATTTGCCTTACAATGTCTTCAATCAATGCCCACTGGTTTTCTACCCTGAATGCATTTTGAATTAGGTGAAACAAATATGAATGTCTTACATCATTCCTTTAAGAAGCTCCCAGGCAGGTTAGAATAGACAAACACACTAATCTGTGAATAAAATCTGCTCTGCTCCCTCTGGAAACAGGGACCTGGGTCCCACACTGGGAAAACAGTTGTTTTCTTCAATATAACTGCCAAGTCATACTGGGGAAGGTGTGGGGCACAGACAAGTAAAAATGCCACAAAACTTTCCTACCATTTTTAAATGCCTTTTCCTTGCCCTAGTATTCGCTTTGCTGTCAAGACTATTTTTCTGAGTTCTGGCATATTTGTTCTAACAATTTCTGCTTGTTTTTCAATGTTTCTGTGGAAGAATGGGGTTTGGGAATTTTCTACCCTGCCATTTTGCTGACATTACTCTAAATATTTGTTTTTAAAGATCCAAAAACTCGTAATATATAGCAAGACCAACATTTACTAATGTAACATCTATTATTTTTGTACCATTTTAATCTGAGGAGATGCGTATAAGGACTATTTCCAGAAATTTCTACAGAGATCCATGAATTGGACTGAAGTGTTAAACTACCTAAATCAAATACAAGCAGTCACATTAAAATATGAACTTAATGGACACAATTTCTGAGATTTCTTTGAATACTCTGGCTAATCTGTAATCTCTTGTTTGCTGTCAAGTGTTAGATGGTAATAAAATACAAGAAAAATCAAAACAGCCTATTATTCTTAATTAAATAGCTCTTATCCCCCTAAATACATGACTGTAGTTTTATGAGGTATATATAATAGAAATATGTTTCAATAGTAAAGTTATTTGGAGTTCTTTTGTATGGAAATAAAAATATCAGGGTTTCACGGTGGTAGGTACTTCACAAAGAACAGAGCATTTGGCCAAAAACAGCCTACGAGGTGCTTCACCGTAAGTTTGAGAAATATTGTGAGGTAGAATGCAATACTAAATATATTAAATTTTACATCCATTTTTTTCCAGAACTCCAAATAGAAATGCCTTACATAACTGCTTTTATAAACAAAGCTCAAAAAACATATTTAAAAAAAAATGTGTATGGTATTTGCTAAAGTCAATTAAAATTATAAGTTATGATGGAAATATATTTTAAAGATATTATTAATTAAATACATGTATACCATTCTAAAACATTCATCAGTTTTAACTATCAGAAGAGGGGGAAAAATTCATAATCTTTCAACTTGATCTGTAGAAACAACAATTCAATTAACTGCTATGTTTATGAGTAAAAAAGAAACAGGACCAGGAAAATTAATCAACTATGAAAGCTTCATCCTAGTCCTTTTGAAACTTTATTATATACTTTTAAGTTGTTAATATACTAAAACTGTAATATCCTCCACAGCAGAGCCTATCAGACATCACTGGGTCATGAAATTAATTTACTGAGTGGGTCAAAATCAACATTTATTTAACACAATAGTATAGAATGGAAAATATCAATTGCATTGTTCATAAGGCTATGTATTATTTCATAAAACTTTCACTTTTTTTATGCATATACAAAAGCCATTCTCTTTCTACTACACCACAACATTACTCCATCAGAAGAAAGAGGTTAAAATAAGACACATCCTGCTACAGCACAGTCTTAAGCATAGGAAAATATTACTTTCTGCACTGCAGTGAGGTTCATACTCAATTACTTGAAGAAAATCACTTAAGGATGAAAAAAAGATTTAGATTATTTTACCACTTCTATCAGATTATAACTTTATATATAACTAACTCATAATTTAGAAACCATGAACATCTGAAGCAAACATCTACTCTATCATAAATTAATGGGCTCTAAAAATACCTCACATTCTAGGGAAGATTCACATAATTAGTCTCAAAGTTGTAAATATTAGATAAATTCATAAAACTTAACTGGCATATTAAGTCTTGCTCCTTAAAGAATTTCCTAGTTTTCCTCGATTTCAACCATAAATATGACCTTATTCTTACTAGGAATGCTCTTGGTACTGTGCTCAAGTTGTACTTATTTGTGTTATATCAGATTTAAATATATAACAAATTTAATCCATTTCTTAAGAAATACATAGACTTTTTAAAATGCTTCATCATGAAATATAATTTGCTGGGAAATTTATATCACAAAAACAAATCATGCCATGTCTATAAAATGTATGATTTGCCGTAAAGATTAATTTGTCTTAACAGACTTAAGAACTTCATAAAATGCTTTGCTAGTGAGTAATTCTGTACACAGCAGAACTAGATCACAACATACGTTAAAACAACTAAGACTATTACTGCACAATTAGCCTTTGAGGATTAAATAGGCACACTTATAAACTGTAGCATTCTTAATACATAAATTGGATTGACTTATCCAGTACTATTTAGGACAGTCTTTCCAAATTCCTTCTAATACTGAGCTTTCAGTTAATTCATATGTAATGTTTAAGCTTAGGGATCTTCATTTTATTTCTGACTTCATCTGAGATCAGATGTGAATCTAAGACTTTATTGATACTCTGCTTTTACTGGGAAGTATTAGGACTACATCTCAATCCTAAATTTAAAAAACAGTTCTGACAAAGTTCTTGAATGGAATTGTGAATTAATTCTTTCCTTCAACAATGTTTGCCAAGGGAACTGTGAGTAGAGTGGTAAATGTTCCTAGCCTCTGCCCTCATGGAGCAGGCTTCTTTATTCGAGGTCTAGAAGAGTAGTCTATTGGCATGGCAAAGTGGAAAGACAGTACAGGCTTTAGAGAATCTAGGCTTCAAATCCAAGGTCCATATATGCTAAACATTAGGCAAATTTGTTAATCTCTCTAAGCCTTAATCTCTTCCTTTACAAAATGAGTTTAGTATCAACTATTTCACAAAATTATTTCAAAGGTTAAATATAAAAATACCAAAATGTGTCTAGTACAATAGTGAGAACATTACTAAATATTCAAAATATCCACAAACTCTGGACTGGTACAGAGAATCCATTCACTGTCCACTCTGAGACAAAAAACCTTAAATACCATTTCCAAAGAAAGTGAATCAGGAAGGAGGGTATAGCTCTAGTGGCAGAGTGCATACCTAGCATACAGAAGGTCCTGGGTTCAATCTCCAGCAACCTCTATGAATAAATAAATAAACCTAATTACCGCCCCCACAAAAAAAGGAAGTGAATCAAACAGAAAACACATACGATACCATATTTAATCCAATTATTGTGCCAAATATAAGTAATTACCACCTCTTTCTCCATTTTATACTCCTTAACTTGGACTTCTATGTATGTCTTAAAAAAGTTATTTTAAAACATGTGAGCATGCCATCTAGTAACATAAAAGGAGAATTAAAAGTTAATTTTTAAAACCTCATGCTAACCTAAATTTCAGACTATTGTTGCCTAAAGCAAAATTTCGTACAAAATTTAAGCAACAAAAGACTAAATTAATAAAATGGCTAGTCAAAGAAGTTCAGGCACTTACTACAAGACACAAAAAAGGTTAATTTATCAATTACAGCCATGGCAATCCAGTTCACTAACCCAAATATTCATGGATACATAAAAAAGGATGACTTATTTCAATCTCTGAACATTACTTTTAACATAACAATGTTTCAAAGTGTTGCTGCAAGAAAACATGTTAATACAAGTAAAACCATTTAATAGATGCTAAAATTTACCTGTTTGAGTCCTTCATCAGTAAGTTTGTCCTGGTTGCCTACATGAACTTTCTGAAGTAAAGGACAGTGAGAGGCAACCGCAATAATAGAGGTGTCAGAAAGCTGTTTACACCTGTAGGCTGTGTACCTAAGAAGTCCAGGACATTTAAATGCTAGAACACATACGCCAGTATCAGACATACTGCGACAGTCAGAAATGTTGATTTCAATTATATTTTGACTTCTTGATGCAATTTTTTCCAATAATTCATCAGTGACCTAAGAGAGGGGGAAAAAAGCAATAAATTTAACACTGCTAAAAGAAGAAACTTAACTTTCTATTCTTTTATTAAACTGTCCCCGATAATAATTATATTAAAGCATGAAAACCACAATCAAAAAAACTTCTTACTTAATATTAAAGCATAAGAAGAACTGTGATATAATAAAAAATGTGTTTGGTCTTTGTCTCCAGTTCCTGGAACAAAGCTCCTAAAAACCCTTGGAATTTCCTGAGAAATAGGAATGTCTTTTGTTATTCTTAACAAGCCCCTTTTAACAACACCTGAGTTAATTAAATGACTTAAGTTGGGGCCCCCAGATAGCTTTAACATGGGGGCTGGTCACCAGAAAGAACTAACACCAAGTGAACAGAGAGTGGAAACTTTCAGCTCCACATCTGATTTCCAAGGAGGGGAGCAGAGCTGAAGATTGGGTTATAAAAACTCTTGATTCAAAGGGCATCTGGATTGGTGAATACAAAAAAGTGCTGGGAGGGTGCTGTGCCTGGAGAGGCTATGGAACTCCATAGTCTATCCCCCCATAATCTGCCCTACACATCTTTTCCATTTGGCTGGTACTGAGTTATATCCTTTATAATGAACATAAGTATTTTCCTGAGTTTTGATTATTCTAGCAAATTATCAAACCTGAGGAGGGGGTTGAGGGAACTCCCAAACTTATAGCTGGTCAGTCAGAAGTACAGGTGTCTCCTGGGACTTGTGACTAACATACGAAGTGGGGACGTCTTACGGGACTGAGCCCTTACCCTATGAGGTCTGCACTACCGCTAGGAGTTAGTGCCAGAATTAAACTGAATTACTGGACACCCAGCTGGTGTCAGAGAATTTGTTGTTAGAATAGAGAAACACACATTTGTTGTTAGAAAATACCAAGAGATAATAATATACATGTTAGTTTTCATTACTTTAATTCAACCTTCAAACTCACCAAAAACTCCCCACAAACAAAACTGTATTGAGATTTTTGAGTCTGTTCTGTTTTTAACCCAACAAATAATGTGTATCAGTCAACATGATGCATGAATTTTGACTTTTCACAGTTAATATTAGATGGTATCTACCACAGTATATAAATTTCAATTGCTTTACTACTTCTATGAGAATAAATCACATACAACTATACCCATAGCTTGGAAAATACATCATTTGGGGTATCAGCATACCAAAGACTACCTACAAAAGTCCACATCAAAAGGCTTTTCTCAGAAGACTCAACGCTAAATTTAAGTAACCTTAAAATTCATCTGGTGAAAAACTCACATGGCCATCTCAATTTTTAAACAATTTTTTAAAAACCAACTTCTAAAAAAAAAAAAAAAACCAACTTCTATACATTCCCTGCCCGATCATGCTTTCAAAAAAAAGAAAGAAAACAGAGTTATCATTATTCAAGTCTTTTGTGTAAAAACAACAGTGAGAGAAAATGCACATGATGAAATTTAGAAAGGAAGAAAGAAAGAACTGGAGTGTTGAGGGGTACTAGGAGTAAAAACCAAGGTTTTATGCTTGCTGAAAACAGCACACCTCTCTCTTTTTTTTTTCTTTTTTTCCTTTTTTCATCTCCAGAACTATCAGCAGAGGGGAAAAGCTATTCTTAGTCTGAGTTTGTAACAAATAGCTCAGACATCCAAGGGTAATGAAGTAAAGAGCCAGTGGATTACTTCCCATTACCTTTCTCCACTCCACCAGCCACAACTAACTAAATATTCACCATTCCCCCAAACACAAATTTCACAAACTCAGGCAGGTAAATGACTAATTCTATGACTTTTTAACCAATGAGGCAAAAAAAAAAAAAAGAGAGAGAGAGAGAATTTATACATAAATGCTTATTTTGCTTAAAGTGTATTATTATAAACACACATAATACACCACCAGTGGTATGTTGGAGTTGGCTTATATCAAGGTACAAGAGTCTACAGTGTATTGTATACCACTTTCCACATCAGTAATATCACTATATTCAGTGACATCACATTAGTAGCTTGAAATTGGTCATGGTGAGAGTACTTACACCACAGAAACTGGAAAATATTACAGTTCAGGGCTTTTTCTTTGTTCATTTGTTTTTGAAAGCCAACTGTTAAATATTTATCAGCACATCATTATTTACAATATCATGGAAGGATTTAGAGTGGGTTTATGACTGTAATAAAATTCTATTCTTATTGAATATTTTTATATATTTCCAATGCCAATTACTGTCAACCAAGTTTAAAGGAACAATTTTTTTAACATTTTTTATTGAGTTATAGTCATTTTACAATGTTGTGTCAGATTCCAGTGTACACAATTTTTCAGTTATACCTGAACATACATATATTCATTGTCACATTTTTTTCCGCAGTGAGCTACCACAAGGTCTTGTATATACTTCCCTGTGCTATACAGTATAATATTGTCTATCTATTCTGCATATGCCTGTCAGTATCCATAAATTTTGAACTCACAGTCTGTCCCTTCCCACCCCTCCACAAAGGAACAATTTAACAAGTCCAAAAAACTGCTTGTAATAAGCTCTATTAACTATCTTCTTTCCTAATATAATGTATATAATATACATCCTAATATACACCTAATATATCTTCTTTCCTAAGATACAACTATCTTCTTTCCTAATAATATGCCCATATAAACATATTGGGCAGTGGGGCACATTGAAAAATTCATCAAAATGAAAAGTAGAACAAAATGTTATCTTATTACATTCTGCTTCCATTTCTTCATCAAAAAAACAAGAATACTATTATTAAAAGTATAATAATATGATATATTAATAGGGATAATGATAGTTATCAACTCAAAAAACTGTTGTATATATAAAGCTCACAGAACATTATGTACATGGCACACCAGCAGCACTATATAAATATTTGCCATCATTTTCTACTATGAAATAAATATTCACAAAATGACCCCCGCAAAAAGAAAAAGTTTAAAAACTTTTTTAAAAGGTAATAAAAAGGGAGGGGGCAAAAAGCACTAAGACAAAGAGGATTAAGAAACAACCCAAAATTACCAATCCAAACTGAAAAAATATCTCCTTTACCATAAGAACCTAGCTTCAACTTGAATTTGAAAAGAAAAAAAAATACTAAAGCACAGACTTATACAGTCATTTGAACCATTTTGCAAAACTATAACATGAAAGAAGTGATTTCTAAAAAGGAAAAAGGTATTTTTTGAGTAGGTTAAATCGATTGTTTCTTCAGAATTAGATTCCATACCTGCTGACGACTACTAAGATCCAGCTGCTTCCAAAACTGGAAATCTAAACAAAGGTCACGCCAGTACTTGCAAACCAATGATGCAGAAAGGCAACGCTCATCCAGGGATAAATTGGAAAATATCTGTGAATAAAAAAGGAACCACATAAAACATGTTAAACATTTTAAAGGCACACAAAGTTTTTTATCAGTAAGAAAAAAATTAATTTTTTCAAAGACAAAATCATCTTAAGTACAAGTGGCCATTATTACAAGAGTCATTGTTAGGGACTGTCCTAAAGAGGAAGTATGATGTGTAAGGAGTCAAGAACACAGCTAAGAGAGAAAAAAAGCAAACACTTAAATTACTAAAATCATGAATTAAAAAAAAATTATCACCAATTTTACAAAAATAGAAAGAATGGTAAGAAAGTACTATGAACAATTGTATACCAACAAATTAGATAACCCAGCAAAAAACACTTCTAGAAACAAACTACAAAAAATTGACTCTAGAAGAAATAGAAAATTTGAATAGACCTGTAACAAGTAAAAATATTGAGTAAGTAATCTAAAGACTTCCAACAAAGAAAGGCCAAGGGTCAGATGGCCTCAGCAGTGATGTTTACAAAACAAACACAAATCCTTCTTAAATTCTTCTCAACACTGGAGCTTGAGGGAACTCTTGCTAACTCATTCTATGTGGTTAGCATTACTCTGAAAGCAAAGCCAAAGACATCACAAGAAAACTACAGACCAATGTCCCTTATGAATTTAGAGGCCAAAATCCTAACAAAATACCTTTGACCCTTGAAGAATGCAGGGGTTAGGGACACTGACCCCTGTGCAGTCAAAAGCTCCAGTATAACTTATAGTCAACACTCCCTATATGCAGTTCCTCCATATCCATTGTTCTACACCCATGGATTGAACCAACCAAGGATTATGTAATATTACAGTATTTACTGTTGGAAAAACATCTGTATTTAAGACCAGCAGAGTTCAAACCCATGTTGTTCAAGCAAACTGAAACCAGCAGCATATTAAAAGGATCATACACCATGGCCAAGTGAAATTTATCCCAGGAATGCAAAGATGGTTCATCATGCAAAAATTACTCCATTTAACACACCATATTAATAAACTAAAGATTTAAAAAACCAAATCATCTCAATTAATGCAGGAAAAGCATTTGACAAAATCCAGTACCATTTCTTGATAAAAATACTCAGAAAACTGGGAATAAAAGGAAACTATCTTAACATGATAGATGGCACGTATAAAAATCCCAATTATCATTATACTTGATGGTGAAAGACTGAATGCTCTCCCTTGAAATGAGGAACAAGACAAAGATTTCTGCTGTCTCCACTTCTATGCAACATTGTACTGGAGATTCTGGCCTGGCAGATTCTGGTAGTTATGCAAGGAAAAGAAATAAAAAGGTTGGAAAGGAGGAATTAAAATATTCTGTAGTCACAGATACTACAATCTTATATACACAAAGTCCGAAAGAATTTATACACAAAAATTCAGAGCTAGTAAGCAAATATTTCTATAGACCAGCAATGAATAATGAAATAAGAAAGTACTTCTATTTGTAAAAGCATCAAAAAATTCTTTTTTATAGTTTCCATTTTTTTTATATTGAGATTTCCCATTTGTTGGGTCAATGTTACCATATTCTCCTATAATTTGAATAATGTTTCCTTCCATTCTTTTAATATGTTTATGATAGCAGCTTGAAGTTTTTATTTTCTAAGTCTAATATCTGTGTCTACTCAGTTTCTATTAACTGCTTTCTTTCTCACTATAGTTCACATTTTTTTCTGTCTCTTTACATGTCTTACAATTTTTCCTTCAAAACTAGATATTTCATATAACATACTGTAGCAACTCTGGAAGCTGACATACTTTTCAAATTTTTTTAACATTTTTTATTGATTTATAATCATTTTACAATGTTGTGTCAAATTCCAGTGTTCAGCACAATTTTTCAGTCATTCATGGACATATACACACTCATTGTCACATTTTTTTCTCTGTGATTTATCATAACATTTTGTGTATATTTCCCTGTGCTATACAGTGTAATCTTGTTTATCTATTCTACAATTTTGAAATCCCAGACTATCCCTTCCCACCCTCTACCCCCCTGGTAACCACAAGTCTGTATTCTCTGTCCATAAGTCTATTTCTGTACTGTATTTATGCTTTGTTTTTGTTTGTTTGTTTGTTTTTGTTTTTGTTTTTTAGATTCCACATATGAGCGATCTCATATGGTATTTTTCTTTCTCTTTCTGGCTTACTTCACTTAGAATGACATTCTCTAGGAGCATCCATGTTGCTGCAAATGGCATTATGTTGTCGGTTTTTATGGCTGAGTAGTATTCCATTGTATAAATATACCACTTCTTCTTTATCCAGTCACCTGTTGATGGACATTTAGGCTGTTTCCATGTTTTGGCTATTGTAAATAGTGCTGCTATGAACATTGGAGTGCAGGTGTCATCCTGAAGTAGATTTCCTTCTGGATACAAGCCCAGGAGTGGGATTCCTGGGTCATATGGTAAGTCTATTCCTAGTCTTTTGAGGAATCTCCACACCGTTTTCCACAGTGGCTGCACCAAACTGCATTCCCACCAGCAGTGTAGGAGGGTTTCCCTTTCTCCACAGCCTCTCCAGCATTTGTCATTTGTGGATTTTTGAATGACGGCCATTCTGACTGGTGTGAGGCAATACCTCATTGTAGTTTTGATTTGCATTTCTCTGATAATTAGTGATATTGAGCATTCTTTCATGTGCTTTTTGATCATTTGTATGTCTTCCTTGGAGAATTGCTTGTTTAGGTCTTCTGCTCATTTTTGGATTGGGTTGTTTATTTTTTTCTTATTGAGTCGTATGAGCTGCTTATATATTCTGGAGATCAAGCCTTTGTCTGTTTCACTTGCAAAAATTTTCTCCCATTCCGTAGGTTTTCTTCTTGTTTTATTTCTGGTTTCCTTTGCTCTGCAGAAGCTTGTAAGTTTCATTAGGTCCCATTTGTTTATTCTTGCTTTTATTTCTTCTAGGAGAAAATTTTTGAAATATTTTCAAATATTATTATTATTATTCAAATATTTATGTCAGATAATGTTTTGCCTATGTTTTCCTCTAGGAGGTTTATTGTATCTTGTCTTATGTTTAAGTCTTTAATCCATTTTGAGTTGATTTTTGTATATGGTGTAAGGGTGTGTTCTAGCTTCATTGTTCTACATGCTGCTGTCCAGTTTTCCCAACACCATTTGCTGAAGAGACTGTCTTTATTCCATTGTATATTCTTGCCTCCTTTGTCAAAGATGAGTTGACCAAAAGTTTGTGGGTTCATTTCTGGGCTCTCTAATCTGTGCCATTGGTCTATATGTCTGTTTTGGTACCAATACCATGCTGTCTTGATGACTGTAGCTCTATAGTATTGTCTGAAGTCTGGGAGAGTTATTCCTCCAGCCTCTTTCTTTCTCTTCAGTAATGCTTTGGCAATTCTAGGTCTTTGATGGTTCCATATAAATTTTATTATGATTTGTTCTAGTTCTGTGAAATATGTCCTGGGTAATTGGATAGGGATTGCAATAAATCTGTAGATTGCCTTGGGCAGTGTGATCATTTTAACAATACTGATTCTTCCAATCCAAGAGCATGGAATATATTTCCATTTTTTAAAGTCTTCTTTAATTTCCTTCATCAATGGTTTATAGTTTTCTGTGTATAATTCTTTCACCTCCTTGGTTAGATTTATTCCCAGATATTTTATTACTTTGGGTGCTATTTTAAAGGGGATTGTTTCTTTACTTTCTTTTTCTGTTGATTTATCGTTAGTGTAAAGACAAATTTTTTTTTTTAAACCTTAATCCCCTTGGCCTTAAACAGTAGGATCTGAGTTCCCTGCAGTTTGGATGTCTCTGCTCAAGTTTTAATTCTTATCCACATTTCTTTAGCCTCGCTTCCTAGAGAGGTCAACTTGTATCTAAATTGCTTAGTTTTCAGCTAGTTATTTGGGCAAAGATATGCTCAAACATCTTAGGCCTGGCTCTTTAACCTGAGCATGTGATGGAGACAGCACATTCAAGGCTTAGCCAATTCTCAAGTCTGCTTTGGCTTTTGCCTTCTGCTGGATACTCTCAAGTCTTCCCCGTCCATGTACATAGTTTCACAGTAAGCCAAGGATATGTGAAGAGCTTATTATCCCTTTACAGTTCTCTCATTTCCAAGGTCTGCCTATTAAATTGTTGGCTGGTTCCACACTCATCCCAAATGGCACCACAATCTTGAGACCTGCAAATATGTGGATTTTCCCAATTTTTTTTCCTACCAAGCTCATCACTTTTAGTGGACAAATACAAGTTGTTACTCATTGCCCCAAACTAAGTTACCCTAAGACTGCTGATTTTCCAAACTCTTGATTTTTGCCAAAGGTACTGGAGTAGGGGGCACAGTAGGGGCCTCGTGAAGGAGTGGTGTAGACTTCCACTCTTCTTACCTGAGGTTCTAGTAGTTTTCCTGTGAATAAATGTGTCTCAATTCGTTGTCTGCCTTTGGTCAATTTCCAAAGCCCAAATTAGTTTGGGGTAATTTTTCCTGGTAATTTATATGTTTTTTTTTTGTTTTGTTTTTGGTTTGGAAAGGATTCACCAAACTCTTCATAGCCAAAGTTGGAAGTCCCTCTCTTGTGAATATTTTTATGCCTGTCTTCCTCATTTCACAGATGAGAAAATGAAGATTCAGGGAGACTACATCATTTGTTTATAGTTAAGGGACTACATGGTTTTAAAGGGCTAATTTGTCCCTTAACAAGTAGAAGATATATGGAACATGGTCACTGGAACCAAGAAACACCTTGTTTAAAATATGTCTGACTTTGGATAGCACATTCTTTGAACCTTACTCTTCTCTTTTGTGAAAGTGAAGTGATTGTTATAATCAGCAGATAATTGATTATATTTAAGTGGATCTAAATGAGTCTTATTTATTCAGAGGAAAGGAAATTTAATAAGTGGGTAAAGGGAAGATAAAACCAGTACCAGCAAAGACGGATAAAAGTAAAAAAGCAAAATACTAAGCTGAAATATCAATGCATATTTAATATACCTTGCATATGGTTTGTGGTAGGCAACCTGCAAAATTGCCCTCGGTGACCCCATCTCCTGGATTTACATCTGTGTAATCCTTTCTTCTTGAGTGTAACCTGGATTTACTGACTTACTGCTAATGAACACAATATGGCAGAAGAAATAGGATGTTATTTCTGAGATTAGGTTAAAAAAAACTGTGGCTTTCATTAGGGGTGTTCTTGGTTCTGTTGCTCATAGGGAGTGAGCTACCACGTTGTGATCAGCCCTATGGAGAAGTCCGCATGGCATGGCAAGGAATTTAAGCATCTGGGCCAACAGCCAATGAGGACCTGAGGCCTGCCAACAACCAAGGGAGTAAGCTTGGGCAAAAGTGCTCAAGCCCCAGTCAAGCAGCTCAAGCTTGATTAAAACCTCCTAAGAGACCTTTGATCAGAGAGACCCAGTTAAGCAACAGAGAGATTCCTAATCCACAGAAAATATGAAATAATAAGTGTTTGTGGTTTTAAACTACATAATTTGTTAAACAGAAATAGATAACCAACATATGTTTAAATATTCCTGCTCTTGGTTCTGTCATTAAAATGCTATCTTACCTATACCCTAACTCCTCAAAAAGTAACTACTCTGCTCCATGCTGTTTTCTTAACTCATTTAACAAACATCTGTGCACATGTCCCTTGGCTTCTGTGAGAGACACTAAGACATGAGAGTTGTTAACTGGCTTTAAGATTATATAGTCAAAGGCATTTCCGAATTATTTTTGGATAATTTGAGATTCAAGAGAAAGAGCATTTCAAAGATTGCTTTGAAGAAAGGGAACACAGGCCTATAAAGGATTGACCTGGAACAACATTTTTGTTAATTAAAAAAAGAGAAAAAATGACACTGAAAAAAAATTGAGATGGCACTTGCATCAAGCCAGGAAATTGCTTACTTTAACACAGGACTATTAGCAACAGCTTGAACATGACAGAAGTCTAAGCCAAGTAGGTATTCTAAGGCTGCAGAAGATCCAGGGATCTATCATCTCACAGCTTGATGCTCTTTCATCACTACCTTAATTTATAGGGTTTAAGATGACTTACTCTTTTAATCCAGGTGGTCTAGCCCTGGAAAAGGGAAGAGGAAGCAAAGGACAAGTAGCTGCATTTTATAGTGTAACTTGGAAGTTGTATATATTGCTTCCACTCACATCCTATTACCTAACATTTAGTCACATAGCCACCCCCTACCCATAAGAGAGGCTGAGAAATAGTCTCTAGTTATGTGGTAATGTGTCTAGCTAGAATATACTGGGTTCTGTTACTAAAAAGAATGTAAGGATAACAAATGTTGGGAAACAGCAGTGACTTCTAGTAGGGACCTGGGTTGAAAAACAAACTTAATATTCTTGATTTTTTGTGGCAGCTATGGATAACAGAACTAAGCTATTAATTAGCAGAAAATGTACAAGTCATATTACTGATATAATGTGAACTAATCACTACCAGGTCAATATCCAAGAATTACTAAGCCTTGAAAGATTCTACTTTTGACCGGGGCATTGGTATGAGGTATCAGAAGATACTTCAGACTAAAGAAACTTCCAGAGAATGCACTGTTGCTTAATACTTGACCATATACATCCCACAGAATATTACAGTACTTAAAAATCAAATATACCACAACCTACATTTGGCTATTTCATTTCTTGACGAAGAGATCTTATTTGTTACCAGACATTACTACAAAAAGGAGTTAAGGTTTATGAGCAAGCAGGTTGTATGCAAGTTATAGAAATACATGAAAAGAAGTAAATCTATGTAGCTATTTCACATTGACTACCTCCTGTGTGTCAGTTCAACTCCTCTGGCCTTTTCAATTTTTTTCTCATGTACATCATATTTTGCCTCTTTCTTAAATATTCTACTTAGCATTGTCTGCCAAAAGCTTGAAAGTAAAATGTACTAAATAGTCTGTTGAATAAAGCACCATTTAGAAAAACAGAGACACAAAACATTAACTTCTGGTACTTTTCCAACCATACAGCCAAAGAGAAGTCACAAATTCTAAAACTACTTCCTCATCTACAACTTAAAATAATTTCTCACAATTATTAAAATGTAAAACATAGCAAACTAATCAAATTCCAACTATTACGACATAGCATGTTAGTCTCTAGCAAAGTCAGACATTCACACAAAAACAAGTTTTATTCCACAGCCAGTCACAGAATTCAATAAAACCCAAGAGTTGTTTGTTTTTTTTTTTGAAGTATTTTGGGAGGAAACACTATGAAATGATGGGTCCTTCTGACATATCTCCATTATTCTCTGAGCACTTCCTTGCATTCTGGCACAAAATATTCTAGGCTCATCCTATGCTTTCCTGTTCCAGCCCTGGAATCAGTCATTTCTTCAAGGAACAGACTCTTTTTAGAGGCAAATGGTATGTAGAAGCTAAGATCTGGACACTAAGTATACTCACTGTTATTGGGTATTGCAGCTCAAAGACCCTCTCAGAGGGCAGAGTGAGGGGCTGCACATGTAACCAATCTCCCATCACTGCTGCTAGCTTCTCCTACCCCATTTAAAGTCATTACAAAATAATGGCTGTATTTCCCTGTGCTGGATAATATGTTTGTTGCTTCAAGATTCTTGCTAAGTATAAAATAGGATATTGAATCAAAGGTAAGCAACTTTCTAAGAAACTATTATTTTAGTATTAAATGCTTCCATATTTGCCTTCACATATCTTCCCTTACATTCCCTATAATTTATATAACCTGGTATCCCAAGTCGGTAAAGGTTACTCCCCTGACAGCTACTTATTACAAGGCACCAAAATTTATAGACTTCTCAAATGAGAAGAACACAAGTCTTACCTTTTGGTAGCCTGATCTTATTAAGTTAACCAAGATTACTAGGCATTCTTCAACAAAGAAAAATCTTGAACCTGACTTCCTAAGGACACTCCATTTCAGCACTGGCTAAAATCATCCCTAAACTCCAGAGACATAACTTCTAGAATTTATATGGCACTGGAGCCTTAAGTCAAAGCATTTATGAAATGCTACATGTAACTTAGTTCCTCTCACCCACTAGTAAACTACATTCAAAGCTTTTAAAAGTCACATTACTTTTTTTCTTGAGTCCTATTTCCATTGCTTTTATCCTTGTTTTCATATTTGAAAAAAACAGATCAGGCACATAAGCCTTCCTTCCAAGCATATTTTGCTTATAAAAATTCCTTGATCACTAAAGCAACCTGTGGGTAACAGAGCTGTAAAAGAACAGATTTAATACCTATTGACACAGTATCAGAGATGCACACATGGTGAAGCAGTTTTTTAATGGTGGTGATGGATTCTGAGTCTCTGACCTGGTTTCCTTTGGAAAGGAAAAGTCTGCTGACAGAGAGCAAAACATCTAAACATACAGCACACAAAGCCTCTAAAATTTAAACGTAGATCTCAAAATACCCAGTTACTTGAATAGCAACTACTTAAAGAAAAATATTCCATTGCTATCACTTGATAAAACTGTTATTGTACTTTCAGTATATAAAAATCTAATTGTGATATCAGTAAGTAAGATTGCTTAAAGTTATAAAGGCAACAGGTGGCAAAGACTGAAGGTAGCTTATTTGATCCCAAAAAATCCATTAACCAAAGATCAAATGTAACTGGCTTAAGTACTCAAGAAAATGCTATTCCCAAAGCTGACCTCTGAAGAGCCATTCCCTGCTTCTCAAATTTCTTATATTTAAAGACACAATTCAACCCTGCAGACCCAATTATAAAATTAACCTCTGACTCATAATGGTTAGAAGTTGGCTGGTATAAGTTTCCCCCTACCTCCCAATTCAGGAATCTCTTTCATAAAATCTCTGAGAGATTATTCAAGCCCTCTTACACCATATACTGAAAAGATCTCTAGACCTGAAAACACTGAGTGGAGTTCCAGCCCAGGATCTGCCATTCACTATGTAAAATGTCTTGGGGTAATCATTTCACTTCTCCAGGCCTGTTCCTTCATGCCTAAGAAGTAGGGAGTGACCAGATGACCTCAAAGGTCTCTTCCTGTTCTGAAGTTACATAATTATGATTTCCAATGAAGCTCACTATTTCAAGAAAGAATTCATTTCATTTTTACACAGCTCCTACAATTAGAAAGGACTTTCTAACTTTTCAGATATTCACATTCTTCAATCTTGAAATTCCACTTCTTGCAATCCACTCTAAGAAAAAAAAAATGACCACACGTGCAAAGAAAACATCTATTAGCATAAATTGGAAAAATCCATTAATAGAGAAATAAATACAGTATGATATAACACTATGTGATGCTATACAATAGTTTTAAAAAAATGAAGGAAACGATATACTCACCAATAAGGAAAGAACTCCAAATCATACTATTAATGAAAAAAAATGCAGAACTTGTACATTTTGATGCTATTTATGAAAGATGTTATGAAGTTTTACACAGGCTTTCTACAATGATAAAAATATTCTGATCTGCACTGTCCAGTACAGTAGCTACCAGCCATACATGACTACTGATCTCTGAAATGCAGCTATTGTGACTGAGAAATGAATTTTAAATTTAATTTAATTTTAACTACTTTAAATAGCCACATGTGGCTAGAGGCTACTGTATCCCACAGTACAGGTCTAGAAGAACAATCTAAACTGGTAACAGTGGTATAATTACCTCTGTAAATGAAACTAGATGGTAGGGTAGGGGTGAATCAAGGCAGACTTTTGCTCTACCTACAGTATTTGAATGTTCTAAAGCAAGTAATACTTATAACTTACATAAACATAAAATTTAAAAAGGTCTTTGATATTGAGCCAAAAATCTGCCTCTGAATCACTACAGAAAGATTTTAGTTTTTGTTCTGCTTTTGCCATACCTAGAAAAAAATAAGCAAGTATGGTAGTTTGAGTCAACTTCCCTAAAAACACCCTTTAAAACACATTTCCTCACTTTCCTCCAAACTCTCTTCCCTTCACATCCCCTTTTTCTGCAACTATAGTAACTTCTGGAACAAAGGATGCAGCAATACAATTATTACTATCGACCCATTATCAAGGCATACTTTCTAATGGGGATAATGGCTTCGGTAAACACTGAAAACCTTCTATCTCAATTCATTCCAGACAGTCCAACTCACTCTGTGCCGAAAACCACTAGAACTATGAAACCCACACAGAGTATCTTTATCCAAGTTTCTGATACAAGTAATGGAAATCTACATGTCTAAATAATCCAACACAACAAGGGAAGTCCAATGAGTGATTTCCAAATGTTCCTTAAACCAAGTTTTCAACAGTTCCTAGTAAAAATGTGGAAAAGAACAATGTAGCAGACAAAATAAACTTATTCTATAGGAATTGTATTTATTATGAAATCATATCCTTACTACTTTTTGTATGTTTTTATATTAAAATGTTCTCCACCTCATGAAATAATGATTTAGGCAGAAAGTAGTAAGTACCTGGTTTTTGTTTTATTTTTAAACAGTCTTACTTGCCAGATAACAAGATAGCAATCAAACCTCTATACCAAATATTTGCTGATATTTAGTTTGTTCACATCATCTACTAATTTAAAGGATTGAAGAAAGTTCCCTTTGCCCTAAAATGCACACCCTGAACATATAGAGGTGGCAATTACTTCTCCAAAAACACACCTCATTTTGATACAAGGAAAAGTTAAGTTTCCCCACTCCTTTACTATATTATTTACAAGAATATTGTATCATAATAAAGATCCAAACATACAGGGTTATAAACATGTAAAAAGTCTAATCAAAATATATCGTTGACAATAACAATTATAATTGATGACAGTTACTTCAGTAACAATAAAGTAGCCAAATTCTTTTGGTTAGTTTTAAATATCGTCCACACTGAAAAAGGAGGTTTATATTTACTAAGCTCCAGAGAGTTGCAGGGGTGAGGGTGGGAGAGAAGGGAAAAAATAACTTTTTAATAATAATTTACTACAAACTGTCACATAATTAAGTTTATCACTAGCACTGACAAAATTGCAAATTTTACTTAGTAGTTGAAAGTGACACAAAGCTCCCACAGGACACCTACCTCTTCTCCATCCATCCCCTCAACAAAAAAATACTTTTGTCTTTACCTTCTGGTAATCTGTATGCTGTTATGTAAGGGTTAAAATGTAGAAAGGCAATAAAACATAGCATAATAAAAGAGTTTTCGAGTCAGGCAGGCCTAAATTCCCCAGATCTGCCCATTACTGTCTGTCTGTGACCTTGGGCAAGTCATTCAACCTCTTCAAGCACCACTAGCTTGTAAGCTCCGTAAAAGCAAAGACCACTTCTGCCTGACTTAACAGCTGAAGGCACCTGGCACTGAAATACCAGTTTCTTCATGTATAAACTAAGGAGGTGAACAATATTTCTCTCACAGCATTAACTGAAGGATTAAATGAGATATTATGTATATAAAGCTCTGGCACAGTGCCTGATCATGGTAAACGTTCAATAAAAGTTAACTGTTATTGACATCAACTAACAGCTATCAAACCTGAAAGTACTGTTCGAAGACTTTCAAACACTACCATACAAAGTAAGCGTAAACTGTTAGTAAGTGTAAACTGCTCAACTTACAAAAAAATACTTCACACAAAACCTATGAGTAGTTTCCAAACCACTGGGCTGGGAATCTAATAATAGATGAACCCTGAATTGTGTGCAACAGACCCGAGCTATTAAATGACACTCGGTAGACTCCAAGTTTTTCTACTTCAAAACACAAGCCATGAGCATCCTTCCCATTGGCTTCCCAGTCTCCCCTTCGGACGTCTTGGGCTGTCAGGGAACCCCCTCCTCCGCGCTTAGAGGGAGGAGAGAGAAAACCTAGGCGGAGGCCAGGGTTGGGGGAAAGCGCGCATCCCTGCGCCACTCGCCCAGACCCACCTTGAGCAGGATGGATGGCGGCAGCTGGTTGATGTCTGGGGTTTCGTGGGGTGGCTCCCTGTGACAGTCGCAGGGGTTTTCGGGGGGTTCTTGACAGTCCGAGTCGCCGCATTCGCGCTGCTGCTGCTGCTGCTGGGCGGGCGAGGGGGCGGTGCCCCCCGCTCGGACAGCGTCCCCGCCGGCCTCTGTTGGGGCACCTTCCGAAGTGGGAGAGGAGCGCGAGGGGCAGAGAGGCTGAGGTGGCTGCTCCGGGCCCTGGCAGCAGCCGGCGTCGGGGGGCCGCGGCGGCGAGGCGCCTCCCCCCGCAGGGCCTCCTCCTCCGCCGCCGCCGCTGCCGCCGCCGCAGGCCCCCCCGCCACAGCGGGGCTGCTTACAGGGGGTGCAGGCGGGGACCCCGGCCCCCTTCCGCTTGCACACCATCTCGGGGGGCGTGGGGGGTTCGGCCGGCGGCGGCGGCGGCGGCCCCCGGAAGAGCTGCAAGGCGGCGGGCGGCCCCAGGAAGCGCACGGGCCCCACGCTGGCCAAGAAGAGGCTCCGGCCCTGCTGTTCCCAGGCGGCGGCCGCGGCCAGCCCCAGCTCTTTGCAGCAGGAGGCCGGCGACGAGGCCGAAGCGGCGGCGGCAGCGGCGGCAGCGGCCGAGGATAGCAGGAAGCGGCGGGCAGCGGCAGCGCAGTCCTCGGCAGCCAGGGCCGCGTAGCGCCGCGCCAGGTGCTGCGAGGAGGCGGCCGCGGCGTAGGCCCCGTCCCGCGGCGACAGCGAGAGCGGCGGCTCCTCCTCTAGGCCGGCGGGGGCGGGCGCGCCGGGACTGTGCACGATGAAGCAGAGCATGCAGGGCCCGCGGAAGAAGCAGTCCCGGCTCCGGGGCGCCGCCGGCTGAGGGGGCGCCTTGGCCGGGGTCCGGCGAGGCAGCTTGAGGAGAGGGCGGCGGCGGCGGCACCAGCTGCAACAGCGAGGCCTCTTCTGGCTCGGGCGGTTACGCGGCTCCTTCGAGAGAAGGTGGCCCATATAGAAGGCCCCGAGGAGGGGGACCGGGACAGGGAAGTAGGGAGGCCCGGAGAGCCGGGCTCCCGGCAGCGGGGCAGGCCTCTCACTGGCTCGGCCTCGGGCCCGCGGCGGGGTCGCCCGCCCTGCGCACACACACGCACACACGGGCACACACGCGACGGTGGGGGGTGGGCGTCAGCTGCGGGCCGGCCCAGCGCCCGATGGGGGCTACATGCTTTGCCCCGGGAAGCCGGGAGAACGATGGGCGCGAGCTTTGGGGACGCGACGGAGGGAGCGAGCCTGCCGGCTAGGCGACCAGTTCGAGCCTGGCCCGCCGACTCAGTCAGTCAGTGCAGCGGCAGGGGTAACGCGGGGTCCGGCTGGGACCATTTTAACTGCGGCTCCGCCGGTGGCGCGCGTGCCCGCGACACAGCTCAGAGCCGCAGGAGCGCGCGGCCCGCTCGAGGAGGGGGCGGAGCCGCGGCGGAGGCGCGCTCGGGGTGGGGGCGCGGGCGTCCGGCTGCTCACCCGGGACGGCCGCTAGGCAGGGATTGCTGGGAGGCGGGCCGGCGAGGGTGC
Organism: Vicugna pacos; assembly: GCF_048564905.1. Taxonomy (NCBI): domain Eukaryota; kingdom Metazoa; phylum Chordata; class Mammalia; order Artiodactyla; family Camelidae; genus Vicugna; species Vicugna pacos. Next base: position 46,557,555 of record NC_132989.1, on the reverse strand, counting down.
GGGGCTCGCGGGGCACGGCGCGCGCCCCTCCCTCCGGTCGCCCAAGGTTTCGTGGAGCCCATGCCCCTCTTGTAGGGCGGGAGGAGACGCTTCCGAGCCAGCTGTGTGACATCCGTTTGCACAGCCGCGCTGACGTCTGTAGGTGTAAGTTCAAGAACTGCCATTGGCCGGGAGCCGCTCGACTCTTTCCCTCATCCCCACCTCCCGACTCAGAGACCGGAGCCACCAGGGAAGGGTAAGCCTGGTTCCGCCGGAAGGCCGACCCGGGTCCTCGGCGGCCCCCGGGGTGGAGTGGCAGATGCGCGGCCCTGGGCTGGTGCGGACCCGTGCTCTCCCGTGAGGGGTTAATGAGTAGTGCCGCGCCGCTCCGTTTCGCCACTTGTTTTCATACTTGTTGCTTGAGGCCGACTACTGACTTTCCATAACTTTATTTCAAAATGAAAGTGTATATCAAATTATCTTTACACGCCAGAAGGTTAAACAGCTTCTCAACCTAGTGAGTCACCCAATATCTCAGGGCGCTAGACTTTATTGCTTGCACCCTCGGAGTCCCCATCTGTCCATCCATCATATACAGTACTTTAAAAATGTGCAGTGCCTGCTATATGATGAACTGTTCTAGGGGGACCCTGAAGACCCAGGTGAGAAAGAAAAGAGGAAGTATGCTTTGCAGACAACCCTTTGGAAGGTTTGACTGTAATGAGACCATAGAGATAAGGCAGTATCTAGAGTGTTACCTGGTGTTGAAAGGTTAGTTTTCACAAGGGAGAAACAGCGAACGGTTCTGCAAGGGAGGAATTGAAGAAGCTGAAGAGAATGAGCGGGTATAAAAGGAGGAGCGAAAATGCGAGAAGATCACACAACAAGACCCCTGAGAAGATGGAATGGTGGTGACGTTGGGAGGGATACCGCCTTCACTGTGTCAGGAAGGAAGGAGGAAAGGCTAGATCAAGGATAAATCCAGATAGGTGGACATTTCTGACAAGAAACTGAAAGAGTTCTTTTCAAACGGTGGAGCCTGTAAGTGGAGCCTGGTTACTTGCTGAAAGGTGGAAGGTGGCCGATTGTTTTTTTTTTTAAAGCTACTGAAGATAACTGAGAGACCTGACTGAGGAAGCAATATTGCAAGATTCAAGGCCTGCCCGCTTAGGGACCACTGTTATAGCTTATGTGACTTTCCCACCACAGTGGCCAGCCACACCCAGCCTTCACCGACATACCATCAAAATTTTGCTAATAGAGGCCTCTTTGTCAGGAATGACTTTTATTTTAGGTCTGCAAACATTCAGACATCTCCCATTCTGAGTTTAGTCACAGTAAGATGGGATTCCAAGAAACCTAGAGGCAAAGATTCATGAAAGAGTTTATATATATATTTTTTTTCAATGCACTGCCTAAACTACATTTCCCTACAGATATTATCCACACAGCCTTCATCCCTCTGATTTTAGAAGCATCTTCCAGGGCCCCAGAGCTTCACTGGTGAGGAAGGGAAATCCTTTGCATCTCTTCCAGCCTACACTTTGAGCAAAAGGAGAGGGTATTCTAAGCCTTTTTATTACTTTCTCTCTGTCAAAATTGTGGACCAATTAGTTTCATATAAATTAAACACACATGACCCAGCAATTCCACTTACAGGTATTTATCCGAGAAAAAGAAAAGCAAATATCCACAAAAAGACTTGTACAAAAATACTAATAGCAGCTTTATTCATGACCAGCAAAATGAACAAGAAACCTAGATGTCCATCAGTAGAACAAACTGGTATACTCATTGGATAGAATACTACTAAGCAATTAAAAGGAGGGGAGGAAGGGAGGGAAACAACATGAATGAATCACAAACACTTAGGCTGATTTATACTGTGGAGTTGGAGCCCTAGAGTCTCTACCTGATTTTACCAAGCTCCCCATGTGATTACTACATAGACAGCCTGGCACCATGCAGACCTATTAGAACTACACACAAAATCTAACTACAGCTTCTTGTTTTCAGAGATGAAGCAAGTGACTCTGAGACTTTTGAAGTGGATTCTGAAATTCACAGCACCCGTTCTTATTTCCAGTTCCAGAGCCATTCAGCCACAAGCAGGTGGCTGCTTTTCTCTCTACCACAGCATGTAGCAGAGGCTTTCATATGTTTTAGTAAGGATTAAGTACATTACTAATATTGTCACCAGAGATATAAGGAGTTTAAGAACTCATTACCCTAAATAATAATACTGATAAGTATTCTAAATATTCAGGAAACAGAATTATGAGTAAGAGTTATGAATTGCAGTTTAGAGACAATTATAGCAGTTTGTTAGAAAAAAGAAAGCAGCCTGAACAACCAGGAGCTGGCCTGTACTATTCACTAGGCCTTGGTGTTACTGGCATTCTTAACTAGGTTTGTGTGTTCTGTTGAACAAAAAACAATATCACAAAACTTCAACATCAGATGTGGCCACTCTGTGACCATAATAAATGAGACAAAAATAAGATGCCTTCATAATGTCTGAACACAGCACTCTCCAAACCACAAAAATGAACATTCTGCCTAATATAAGTGATTACTCTTTTTTAACCAATTACAACCTAAGCCTTGCTCCACTGTTCCTACCTTCTAGATAACAATTATTAAAATATCCAACCATAGAAAAACAGCTCCTTCCTGACAACATCCAATCCAGACCAAAGCCTTGAACTTTCCTCAAAATCACCAACCACAAGCCAAAATCCTATAAGTCTTTTACACCTTCTTACTGAGACTCTCCACATTTCATCACATTGTACTATGTGCCTGTTTGTAACAAGTTAATAAACCCAACATGGTTTGACTATGGGTGTGTTCCTGTTGGTTTTTGGCTGGAAAGCATTAACAATCATAATCAAATGTCACTATCCTATCAAAAATCACTCCCTCCTTATGCTGTTCACCTTAAATTTTATATTGCTGTTTGTCTATTATATCTCAGTTAAAGAAATAAAATTAAATTACACACCCCTTTACTTTTCCTCTTACCTTGCTTTTATTTTCTTTATATCTCATTATCACGTTTATTTTGTCACTTTTTTTCACTTTCAGTCTCTTCTACTAGAGTGTAAATTCCATGATGACATGGACTCTGTTCAGTTTTTAGGAAGATAATCTGGCAACCTTATAGAAGATGGACTAGAGGAGGAAGAGGCTCTTAGCAGGAAGATCAGTTAAGACTGTTGAGAGGATCAATGGATGGGCCTTAAAAGCATGAATTAAGGCCATCGTGGTGAGGACAATGAAGTAGAAGTGGGATTGAGAAACATCTCTTACATGGAATTTTCAGGATTTAGTAACTTGCTTATGAATTAGGTAGAGGAGGGGATGCTGGACAGGGAAGAAATGAAGAACCCCAAAACAGCAACTTGTATATTCATATAACTTATTTCAACAGATAACATTGTGGTATAATAATGGATTGTATAATATAAAATATATACATGTTTGAATAAAATTCAAACCTGGGGTAGATATGTGTTATTACATGGTCAGATTCACCCTGAAAGCCAATATGTAAATTTAAAATATTGAAAATGGTTTAAAAGAAAAGCCTTTTCTTTCTTCTTTCTGAGGTGAAATGTATGTACTCACTTTAAAATTCACATTTGCCTATAAAAACACACCCAAGTATAAACGGCTTTCATGCTTGCAGTTGGGTAATGATGGTTGTTATAAATGGCTAAAACATCCCATGGCACCAGTGATAAAAGTAGAGCAGTTGATGTGCCATTGATCCCACCGATTATAAAGGTGCAATGAATGGCCAAGAAGGACACTCTAGGGGCAGAAGACATTGTTTTATGTGTCTGGAAATCATGTAACACCCCAGGCGTTCAATAAATTTAATCCCTTATCAAATTGTTTTTGCTGTGATACTAAAAGCCAAAAGCAGAGAAACAACTTAGCTAGCTTTCAGAGAATTCCCTTCAGGAGGTCATCTGTCCTCTTGAATAGTTTGTTTCAGGCCCAAGATAAAAGTTCCATTTTTACCTTACTGTTCCTTCCTCAGCTCTTCCCATGACTGATTCATGCTCATCTTCCAGGTCTCAGCCCAGGTACCACCTCCTGTCACAAAAGCTCTTCCCTGGTTACCCTGTCACACCACCCTGTTCATTTTCTTCACAGCAGTTATCACAGTTCACTATCACCTCAATCAGAATTAAGCCTTACTTTGTTTACTCTTGAATTACCAGCACATAAAATGGCTCATCAGTTTCATTTTTAAATTTTATTACATTTTATCACTTGCATTTTAAAGGGAATTATTCTGGGTGGGCCTGATATAATCATGTGAAATCTTTGAAAGAAGACCTGAAAGTCAGAATCAGGGAGATTCACAGCAACAGCAGATCCTGTACTTTTGGCCTTGAAGAAGCAAACTCCCATGTTGTGGAGCGCTTTGTGGCAGGAAATGGCTGGTGGCCTCCAAAACTGTGAGTAGCCCCTGGCTGATGGCCAGCAAGAAGGCCAGCCCTCCATCCTATAGAATTCTCAATTCTGCCAACAATGCATCAGCTTGAAAGAAGGCCCTGAACTCCCAGGGAATACAGCCCCGCAGACACCTCGATTTCAGCCCTGTGGGAAACGGAGCAGAAAATGCAGCTGTGCCCACGCCAGGACTTCCAACCTACAGGACTATGAAATAGTGAAAAGGTGTCGTTTTAAATCACTCCACTTGTGGTAGTCTGTTGTTGTGGGAATAGAAAATATATTCACCAAACACAGTCCTGTGGAAACTAAGACTTCATGTAATTTAACAGAAAACAAAAAAAGGCAAAAAATCAATTATCCATAACTCTCCAAAGATTAATTCAAGCTCATGAAAGGAAACAACCAAGAGTTAATACAGAGAATTCACTGTTCTCTCGCTTTTACATAAATTGATGTGATAACTGAGGCAAATGTAAGGGTTTATTTTACTTTTTTTTGCTTAAGATTCATATATATATATATATTTCCCTCTACTTAAATGAAATTAATACAACACAAAAATATTCTACCATCATATTCCCTCAACTCTGTCTATGCCCAGCTATCTACTATATTAAAACTGATATTTTCTCATTTTCAACTGGTTAAACAGGGCCTTTAGAAAGAAAGAATATGAAAACGAATATATGTATATTCATGTATGACTGAAGCAGTGTGCTGTACACCAGAAATTGACACAACATTGTAAACTGACTATACTTCAATTTAAAAAAAGTAGGAAAGAATTAAGTTACATGATTCCCTAAACAATTTAATGCTTTTCCCTCCTAAATTTAATAACATTTTTGTTTCTTATTATATAATTTTAGAATGTTACAGCTGTGCTCACAATAAACATAGGATAGATAATTATAATTACTTTTAGTGACTCAAATGACAAGACAATATTCTATATGGTAACAATTTGTGGTATTGGTATAAAAATCAGCCAGTTGTCTGTGCTCCAAATTTGTTTGCTCCATTCCCAAATCTGATTACTTATAGCAAGTTGCCCCTTCCTAACCCATTTCCTATATAATATGGGTTTTATCTCACCTTCCAGAGATAAAAACAATCATACTCCAATACTAGAGAGATTAAAAGAACCATTCAAGGTGTAATCCTTTCTGGGGCAGGTGGGAGACAGAGGAAGGGTGGCAGGAGTGGTGATGCCAGGTAACTCACCTCTCCTCTGATCCTCCATCTGATACTGCTGGCTTCATTAATCCCTGGATTATGAGATTTTCTTGCCTTATGTTGCCCCCTTAGCCAAGTGATAAGAGGTTGTTCTTTGTCACCACTCAGGGAGTGAATATTTCTCTTTGGATATAGAAAGGGATGATAAAGTATTTTTTTAAAGTTATTTTTCCTCTCTAAAATAGAAAGTTAAAGTCATACGTAAGTGTGAATGCAGTGAAAGAAATGATTTTGGAGTCTGTTCTGTTTAACCTCATAAATTACATAAATTCCCTCAAATTTCTGGAAGGACACTTTATCAGTATATCACCTGTGTTATCTTGAGTAGCTTTGGGTTTCAATTCTGTTCTACTTGCTTTTGAATTATACATTACTGTTTGTTTATCATTTAGTTTTTTGTGTGTTTGTTCAGTTATGCATACAGTATGTTGTGATGCAAATGAATCAAACCTATTTGGAGTCCATTTTTTCCCACTAATTAAATGTTAAGACTAGGATACAGAGATTAAAAATTATATTGTCTATAACTCAATTGTGAAAACAGATGTAAACATAGTCTTCTCTAAAATCTGGTTGTTCAGCAACACTTGCTATTAAGGGTCACTTCCTCCACCCCCACCTAATAATGGGAATGAGAAAATATGGGTGTTAGGGTCTTTTGCTCCCTTCAGGGGAATAGGTCCAAAAAGCTAGAGAACTGCTGTTATAGGAAGCATGCTGTTTATTATGACTTCTTTTCCTTTTACTTTCTACATTCATTTCAATCTTATGTTGGAAGTAAGTGTGTGTGTGTGTGTATGTGTCTTCTTCCCAATCCCCATTCTTTTGCCAATAATTTTCCCTAACAAATCAGTATATTTCCTCCTATTTTCTTCCATATTTATAAAAATTGACATCCCTAAACATCAGTGAGTCAGGTCTAACTTGAATCTTTATTGGGCTACAGATCAAAGGTGTTTACGGCTGACTTACCTACAGGTAACAAAACTGCAGATAGTGATAGGTGCTGTTCCTATGAGCTGTGGATCCAGATGAAATCTTATTCCTAAAATTAATACAGCCGTTTGCCATGTCAACCATGAAAGGATAAATAATATTCTCCCCATGACCAACACTCTACACATTCTTATAAACTAAAAAAAATGAAAGAAGAAAATTTACTTTGGAAGTGTTAAGGGCACTAAAATATGTTAGAATCTTCACTAAAAAGATTCGTGGAACACAGAGTCATTGGAAAGTGATGAGAATCTATAAAGAACTGCAAGAAAATTTGTTATTTCTAAAGAAACTTTAATTCGAAGGGAAATTAACCCTAAAACATACTTTAAATTGTATTGCCCATTTTCATGCTATTTCATCTACTTTTATCACCAACCAGCCTCTCCTCACCCCTGAAATGTCTCATTTCTGATTGTGCCTTTCTGTACCAGAATATACCTCAACAGTATTGAGATATACTTCATAGTCTCTTCTTACAGACGTAGTTTTGGAGAATAGTCTATGAAGAAAATTAATAATGTGCTTTTCAGACACACTATAGGGAATATTTGCTAAGGTCAATTGGAGAATGATTACTCTGAATAGAAATTCTGAAGGGTGGATTAATAGGAACATAATGTTTCTAAGATAAAACATGAGCATGGAATACATTTACTGTGAAACCACCTTTGACTGTGTTAGGTCTGTAGGTATGTATGTGAAAGAGAAAGTGAGATCAAGAGACTATGTTAGGTCTGTAGGTATGTATGTGAAAGAGAAAGATCAAAAGACAGAGATAAAGCTACTTTTGTATGCTACCATTGATAATAATTTTCAAGAAATACCAAACAATTCCTAACTTTAACTCATTCCCCTCCTTTGGTAGAGAAACTCTAATCCAGACAAGCAAGTAAAAAATTTCAGGACTGAAAAATTCTGGCAGGCTTTTGACTAGACTGAGACAGGCATCAGGACTTGGTTTATAATCTCAGCCAAAAGAGAGACAGCTTAAAGGAAGAAACAAAAAAAGACAATAGGGAAATGACTTTAATGTTCTGGTGGGGTAGGGTATTTCCAATGACATTCAGTCTAAAAACTATCCTTTCCTGCCCCTGAAACATAGTCCTCAATATCATTGTTCATTAAGAAAATTCAAATTAAACTCATAATGAGATACCACCACACACCTACTAGAATGGCTAAAATTTAAGATTGGCATAGCAAGTGTTGGCAAGGATGTGGAACAACCAAAACTTGTATAATGAACGTGGAAATGAAAGGTAGTGTAGCCACTTTGGAAAACATGCTGCCAGTTTCTTATAAAATTAAACACACAATTACCATATGATCCAACAATCTTAATCTTAAGTGTTTACCAAAGAGACATGAAAACATATGTTTACACAAAAGCCTGTATGCAAATATTTATAGCAGTTTTATTCACAACTGTCAAAAACTACACACAAACATTTTCCACTGGTGAACAAACTTTGGTATATCCACACAATAAGACTCAAAGTCTCTAGCATGTGAAAGAAGTCAGACTCAAAAGGCTACATTCTGTAGGATTCCATTTATACGACTTTCCCCAAAAGTCAAAATTGTAGGGACAGAAAATAGAGCAGTGGTTGCCAGAATCTGGCAGGAGGGAGGGGTTTACTGCAAACAGACAGTATAGAACTTTGGGGGCAGTTAAAAGTATTCTACATCATGGCAATTACATGACTGAATGCATTTGTCAAAACTCATACTAAAAAGGACATATAAATTATATCCTAGTAAACCTGAGTTTAAAAGAAAGGAATATAGCACAATAATTTATAAGACATCTAAACTAGACTCTTCAAAAATTCACTGTCATGAAAAGAAAGTAGGGTATCTGAGCTAAATCTAAAGAGACTGAAGAAACAAAAATACCAAATCAAATGTATGAACCTAGAATCAGTTTTGGTTTTAAAATAATGTAACAAAACAACTAAGAAAATTGTCTTTGTATAACTGGGGATATTTGAATGTGGACTGGATGTTATTTTTAATTTTTAATTTTTATTATTATTTTTAATTTTTTTAATTTTCTTAGACATTGAAAGAATATTATGATTATATAGGAAAATGTCTTTTTTTTTTGCTAAGGAGATGCACACTAAAAGATTTAAGGTGAAATGTCATGGTATGCACAACTTACTTTTAAATGATACTGCAAAAAATATCAGGAGGGAGACGTGAGAAATGCTGATCATTATTGAAACTAGCTGAAGAATCCATGGGCATGAGTTGCACTCACCTCAGGTCTTTTACGTGTATTGATAACACTCTGATCTATAATATCACTTTTTTTATATACCAAATGCCCATGATGGTTATGAATAAAAGGAAAATTGTAGGCAAATATGTATCACAGGATTCTAGGTTTTTATAATATATGTGTGATTAGTGTATTTACATCTATCCTTATAAACTCCTAAATAGTTTGGTGTGGATATACATCATAATGTTAATAGTGGTACCCACTGGTAAATGATGTAGGGGGAGCAGAATTGGAAGGCCCCAAGTGGAAATTCCAGTTAGTACTTTATACTGAATACTTTATGTGCTTTAAATTACCAAAAAGCTTTTGGATGATTTCTACTTTTCTTGTGGTAAAAGACTGAAGATGGAAAGGAGGTCATCTAAAACCTTATCATTTTCGATCCTTAGTCTCATATCTGTCCAATATACCAAAATTCTTTCCAAAAGACTTGACTCTTTCTAAAATCAAATCATCCTTAAATGGACGGATTTCTACACTGAAGTATTCACAATAATGTACTTCCACATTTGAAGGAAATTTCATAGAAGAAATTTGAGAAACATTCTTAGCAATAACAGCATCACTGGAAGAATCTGTGCAGTCCATGGATAATACAGGCAGTTCCCAATCCAATAGAGTAGTCAAAAATTCATTTGTAAACCGTTACTAATCTTGTACTGATGAGAATTTATGAGAGTAGGACCTTGACCTCTTCTATTTGAGAAAGCTGTGGAAATGTCACTAAGGTTTTTACTTGATCAACAAAATGTTGCTTGAAGTACAACACATTTTCCCCACAGCAACATTGTTGAACATGTTAGTAAGACATGAAGATCGGGTTGAAAAGTGAATTCAACCCAAATGTGACCAAGTTGTAGTACTAACAATAGGCCTCAATAAATATTTGTAGAGTGACAGAGCGAGTGAATGCACGAATCAATACTAAGGACTGGGAAGTTCACTAGATCATGAACTCTGGGAGGAAGGAACTGGTCTTCCTTATTCATATTTGTATCCCTAACACCCTGACACATACTGGTGGTTGGTAAATGTTGAATGAACAACCCGAGAGAGATTCTCACTTTCCCTGAGTGTGCAGCTGGACTTTTACAATGTTTGCCTTAACCCGTTGTTAAAGGATACATCTTTTTAAAAGATAAAATCATGAATCTTGTACAAAAATAAAACAGACATGTGTTAAAGAATGTTTTAACTCAATTACTGAGGAAACTAGAGAAGTGTAAAAGGCCAGTTCTGAAGACAAGACACGAATAGAGGCAATCAGGAGTGCTGAAATGAAATTGTTAATGGATGAAAAAACAGATGGTCAGAATTCACAGGGAAGTTATTAATCGCATCCTCACCAGAAAAAAATAACTTGCATTACCAGCAGTTTACTGTAAGTAACAGAGTGGTAAAATCATTCCGAGGCAATGAAAGGTACAAATTAATGACAAAGGGGGGCTAGACAACACCTCGCATTTCATAGGACACCCTGTAATATTTTTTTCTTTTGCCATTTAAAAATCTCCCACGATTTTTTCTGTACAGTCCCTTCTCCTTTGATAATAATAATTGCAAAGGTTATTCTTAATCATACACAGACAAAGCCTGGTTTTATGGCCTGATGGTTTATGTAGGTGAAGCAAGGGCAGGAATCAGCAAACTATAGCCTGTGGGCCAATTTCAGCCCAAAGCCTAACTTGTACAACCTCCTACAACTTAATAATGGTTTTCACATTTTTAAATAGTTGAAAAAACACCAAAACATGAACAATCTGTTGACATGAAAATTACGTGAAAATCTAATTTCCGTCTCCATAATTAAAAATTCATTGGAATATCGCTACATTCATCATTTACAAATTGCTTGTGGCTGCTTTCTCACCGCAGTGGCAGAGCTGAGAAGCTGCCACAGAGAATACACGACTCACAAAGCAAGACAAGAACTAGGTGAGGAAACTGAGGTATTTACCTTGGGCACAAAATTTAAGGGGAAAAATTTAACCACACCCTGATCCTGGCCCTGTTGCAAAGCTTAAAATATTTTCTACTGACCTTTTATAGAAAAGTCTGTGAGCAAGAGTCTTAACTAACCATATAAGCTTCCTTGAGTTTGCTATTCAAACTCAGTGCTTAAGCACTAAGCATTAAGGCCATAAAATAAACTTAATGATTGAAAAATTTCATAAAGAATTGTGGATGGGAATCTTAAGACCTTCTATTTGTTATCCTGAGGTTAAAAAATCAACTTCACAAAACTCTCTCCACCAGATTTCTTCTGTAGGACCTATAAATTTGGTGACTTCCACTCTTTTTGAGATCCTCAAAACTGGTGAAATTTTCCTGGCTTGCCAGTCAATGACTTTTTTTTTTTATCATTTGTAAGCCTGGATGGCTTTTTCCCTGGGTGGGTGGGCTTGACAAATATTGGCCCCATATGTAAAATCAGCCTTCATTTTCCATAAAAATGACCTGTCATAGCGGATTAAAAGGGTATCATTCTCAAATCATAAATTCCAGGCAATTTGTCCAATTGTATCCAGGTATAAAGGCGTATAGATTCTCACTGAATTTATGCAAATAACTACATTATCATGAAAAGCAATCAGACCTAGTAAAAGTTTCTGAATTTGGGGGCATCAGTGAGAAGAAAATACCATGTAAAAGTGTTTTATTTTAGCTCACAAACGGAGTCTATTAAGTTGTGTGGGTTACAGTTTGCTTAAGAAGAAAGAGAAAGGGCTTCTTGATATTTCCAAAAAATGAAACAATAACCCAACCATCAACAATATTCCAAACAAGTAACCACAATATTTTCCCCATCACTCCATTTAGTCCTCTGGAATTAATTTTTGGTTTGCTGGATCTTGGACAGCAGTCTGCTCTCTGGACTAAATAGAGTTCTGGAAATTCTGACTCAGTTTATTGGTAGGGTCTGAAAGTTATCCAAGTGGTATTAACTTAGAAACTTGGGCAAGAGTCTTTGTTTTTCCAAAGGCCAATAGTTTGAAGCACTTGCTATGGTCCATTCCCACTAGTCTCTAAAACTGTCATTTGTTGAAGACACAGACTCTGGGCTGTAACTTATAACAGAGTCCTCAGGCAAGCATCAAATTACAAGGCATACAGGTAGATAGATATAGATATACACAGATAGACAGACGGATGGCTAACAAAAGACTCAATGGATGTGGTTCATTTATTACTTTAGCCAATAATATCAAAATGAAAGAAAGTAAAATTCTCTATTGGGGTACAATGCATACTATTTCATGAGTTTTGATCTGATTTCCTCTGAGAGTTAACACCTATTACAAACAGCAAGGGCACTGGCAAACCTCTAGGGGCACCCAATAAAGCATACAAACTCTGAAAGTCATCTCAATAACATTTGCTTATACAAACCTAGTCTAGAGAAGGATGAGCATCTCTTCTAATCTGACAACTCTACCCATTCAATTCTTACCATAGGAACATAACAAACAAACCTAATTATTTTTGCATCTCTCTTTTTATAAGATGAGAAACCAAATCTTTGTGGTCTTCCCAGGGGCCTTTTGGAATTCTCAGAAATACTTTAAGGTGTAAAAGATATCCTGAAATCTTAATTTTATTTTTTCTAAACTTAGGGTTCCGATTTTGGGAAGGCAATTTCAAAAGCACTGTCAGAGGGTATGTGGACACTTAATTAAGATAGGATCATGGGTTACTGAGCAATAATACTTGGTTACTCATTTAATCAAAATGGTAATAAAAGATTTAAAAAAGTAAACATATAAGGTAACATGATTGTAAAGAGCCTTAATTCTTTCAAAAATGAAAAGACTTTGTTCTTTTTTTCTTAAATAAAATTATTCTGATAAGGCCCAAAATCTCTGCCATGTAGGCAAATAACACAGAAGCTAAAGAATGAGTTTTCATATTATAATTGAAGGTTATTAATCAGTGAACCAAGGAAGTAAGCCAATAAAACTGAGTAATCCTTGCTAAAATTCAACATGTTTTGTACCCTCTTTTCAAACTCAGGTATTTTAAAACCAAAGACAATAAAATTCACCTTACAAGTTTTCTCCATTATACTATTTTATATTCTAGAATAAACTGGACCTTTTCTTAAAAACTATATTAATCCATTTGGGTTTGATGGGAGAAATATTCACATATTCAGGATTAGAGAAGTCTTTCTGGCTTATACATAATTTGGCATAATTTAGCATAATTTTGCTAGCTAGAACAGCCTGTCTTATGACCTATATCTGCTTTAACCATTAAAGAAAAGAATGCATTTAAAAATCAAAATAGAGTAACTGTGGTTCAGGCATTCAAAATGGAGCCATTATGGTTGTGGTTTTAGACATGTTTCTGTATGAACATCCACTGAGGACTTGAATTTTCAGAACTACATCAGACTCAAGGACACCACCAGCTGTTCTCAAAACAATATCTGCTAGCAGCTGCCAGCTGCAACCTTATGGCATCAAGGTTCCCCATTCTAACGATGCAACCATTTCGGACCCCAAATAATCCTTGCTAACAAGCACCCTTACTTCTCACCAGCTCCAATCCTAATTCTTGACAAACAAGTTACTGTTTTTAAATCCAGCAGAATGCAATTCAAGTGTTTCTTGTATCTGTATCTCCCAGGCTGTAGTCCTCAGTTTGGATCAAATAAAACTCTTTTCTATTCCTATTATAGATTGATTTATTGACTATTTCTGTCAACAGGCTGCTATAACAAAATACCATAGACTGGGCAGCTTAAACAACAAACATTTACTTCTCACAGTTCGGTAGGCTATGAAGTCTAAGATCAAGGTGCTGGCAGATTCAGTGTCTGGTGAGAACTCTGCTTCTTGGTTCAGAGGAAGACTGAGGCTGGCTGTGTTCTCACACGGTTAGAAGCTAGCAAGATTGCTCTCTGAAGTCTATTTTGTAAGAAAACTAGTCTCGTTCATGAGGGCTCTGCCCTCCTGACCTAGGCATCTCCAAAAAAGCTCCTGCCTCCTAATATCATCACATTGGGGATCAGGTTTCAATATATGAATTTTCAGGGGGACACAAACAATCATTCTGTAGCAAGGACAGAGCCCTAAAATTCTTTCAAGGGATGCACAAACTAAAGACTATCTTCACAATAGTATTAAGACATTACTTGCCCTCTTCATTCTCATTTTCTTACAAGTGTACAGTACAGAGGCCATGGAATGTGTAACATTACAATGGATCATATGCAGAAGCAGACATGAGAATCCAGCTTTTTTCTGATAAGCCAGACATTTAAGAGATTTCCAAAAATTGTAAAACAATACCATTCTCATAATTTTAGGTTTTAGAAAATATAGTTGTTTTTCATAAAAATATATTATAATATGCAATGGGTTCATATGATATTACTGCCTTACAATGATCAAAAATACCTAATTTTTACATTTCTCATACAAACAAAAGCTCTTTGGAGTCCTCAACAATGTTTAAATGTAAGGAGCCCAGAGAATCAGGGAAAAAAACCCCAATTATTTTAAAGGAAAAAAACCTACTCTTTTCTTTTTTGAAAAACAAAAGCACATGCACGATTATATTTCTCTGTGGCTTTTACTCTTATTGTGGTCTTAGCCACCCCTAATAATCATAACTTTTAACAAAGTATTTAACTTCTATTTCACAAAGAAAAATGATGGCATGGGGTGAAGGGATTAACATTTCTTTAAATTTAAAACATGTGAACAGTCAGCTGCCACAGAAAGAAACATTATCTAAACTTAAGCAGATTCTCCTACAAATACAACTGCCATTGACCCAGCTCTGGGAGATTTTCTTGTCTGGAAGAAAATTGACCCTTAGAACAGCTGCCCATTAGCATCATGAAGCCCAGCAGAACCTTCCACACTTCCACTGAAGCCCTAAACCTGCCTCTTTTTTGTTAAGTTGCTATATAAAGCTTTACCTCTGGCTACTCAGTGACTTACTCATTACTGAGTGACTTCTGTGCGCATGGTGTAATAGACCTTGTCTGTTCTCCTATTTATTTACCAGTTAATTCATAGGCCCCCAATGAATTGAACCTAAGTGGATAAAGAAAAAGTTTTCCTCCCAACAGGGGTGAATTGTTGAACTGGATGTCATACACAAGCACTTGAGCAAACTGGCATGTGAACACACATAACACTACTTTCTACAGCAATGCACATCTCTTTTACACTTTCTCAAGATGGAAAAACATGAGCACATTCATTAACATGACTGAAAGATACAGCCTTTCTGTAGCATATAAAGTAAGATGAAAAGTAGATAAATCTCAAACTTGGCTTCATAATCAATGGCTCAGCATGCTAATTTACCTAGAAAGTATCCTGCATTCAATGACTGTCTATTAATTAACTCAGTTTAATAACAGTCCAAGGTTTCAAGTCACCTAAATATCATGAAAATTATCTTAAAGCTGACATACTTAAAGCCAACATAACAAAACATAATTACTGTTGAAATTAAAAGCTTGTCAGAATACTAAGACACGGAAGCAACCCAAGTGCCTATCAACAGATGAGTGGATTAATAAGCTGTGGTGTATATATACATATATACATGGTGTTTATATATACATACATATAATGGAATATTACTCAACCATAAAAATTAAATATTGCCATTTGCAGCAACATGGATGAACCTAGAGAATATTATGATTAATGAAATAAGTCAGAGAAAGACAAATACTGTATGATGTCAATTATCTGTGGAATCTAAAAAATAATACAAATGAATGTATATACAAAGCAGAAACACACTCACAGATATAGATAACAAACTTGTGGTTACCAAAGCAGGGAGGGAAGGGAGGAGAGACAAATTAAGGGTACGGCATTAACAGAATCAAAGTGCTGTTTATATATATATAAAATACATAAGCAGCAAAGATATACTCCATAGCACAGGGAATTATACCGATTATCTTGTATAACCTATAATGGAATATAATCTGCAAAAATACTGAATAACTATTTTTTGTACACCTGAAACTAAAACAATATTGTAAATTAACTATACTTCAATAAAATTAATTGATTAACTAAAGCAGCTAGGTAACTGTCCATTTTTTGAAGGGGACAGTAATCACTGGGTAAATGACTTAAGTTCTGGTCATTTAAAATTATTTTTTTATGCAAGTCAACTTGTGGTGCAACATGTGAGTAATACATTCTCCATTTTGTGAAAAGTGAGATAATTGTATGAAGTTTTTTATTTATTTAAAACAACAGTAGATACTTCAATGTAGTGATTTACATCATTTAAATTTGGTAATATTTCCTATTTTTTATTAAGGAGAATTAAAATACTCAATTAAAACTTCAAAGTTACAGTCTTTGATATTAGCTTTATTTTCACATTTCTCCCCTCTTGTGCAATTTTTAACATTGTGGAATTTATTGAAACTTACTACCCATGTCTATTTTAAGCAATTAAAATATTTCGTCCTGCCAGTGATGGTGACAAAGATTCTTTACCTGACCAAACTTTTTAGTCAGGCCCCTGAACCTTTCCCTAGGTCCAGCCATGAACTTCCCTGTAAAATGTAGTTCTACCAGGAGCCCTGCTAAATCACTTTAACCAGAACACTTCACCCTAGATATCTGATTACCTACTTATCTGATCAAGATGCTCAACCCCCATCACCCCCCACCATCCCTCAGGTGATGTCTGTTTACCAGGGCCTGTCTTCAGCAAGAATCCTGTTAGGTCAGTTTTTTTGCCAGAATCCTCCTGACTCCTGATGTTTTCTCTTAGTAAGTTCCCATCCACTGACCCCCCCAACCCTGCTTCTTTGCTATAAATTCCTACTTGCTTATGCTGTATTCAGATCTGAGCCCAATCTCTCTCTCCCACTGTAAAACCCCACTGATGTGGTCCTTATACCTAACACAATGGTCCTGAATAAAGTCTGCCTATCCATCTTTAACAAGTGTCACTGAATGTTTTTTTAAATATGATTTAGAGAAAAACTCTGTGAGGAAAATCACATAAGTGATGTTTGTTAACTAAGAAAATACAAAAAAAAGAAAGAAGTGATGTGTAACAGGGTGGTATCCTGGAAAAGATTCTCACTAGTCTCATTTTTGAGAGAAAGCAATCAATAAAAATCTGTATTCATCTTAGCTCCTCAATCCCTACTTGAAAGATTTACTGTCTCCAAACAGCTAGAATTCAATTTAAGTTCTCATTTTCCTTTCTCCAAGCTGAGTTTCTAAGAACGTTTGAGGAAGAACCAAAGGTATATGTCAAAGCATAGAACAACAAATTTTTATCATTTTACAATTATTCTCTCTGACAGGAATTAATGACTCATCCTGGTTGTGCCAAAATGTCACAAACAATATACACCATCCCCCCAAATCCTTTCAATGTTTCTCCCATCTTGTAAAAAATCAGTTTTCTCTTTGAAAAATATTTTAAAATATGTTTACTCTTTTTGTACATCTGGTAGAAATCTTAAAGAGAGCAAATTTAAGTTGGATATAACAAGATTCTCCCGCTTGAGCAGCTAATCAGGGGGAGTTGGGTGGGCAGGAATAAACAATGAGACAGAATAAGAGAAGTGCTGAGGAGTAAGACAAATTCTTTGGAAGGACAGAAAAAAGCATCAGTCAATCCTGATGCAGGAGGGGGAGAGATCTTTTGGGAAGGCTTCACAGAATCCAGGAGTAGAATGGGTTTTTAAAGAATGATAATGACAATGACAACAATTAACATTTGTTAGTTAGGTGCACTTCCATGCTCCTTCGTGGTGGTCTGAGGCTGGAATGAAAGATGACTTTGGAAAGGTAGTTTGAATCCAGGTTATGTAAAATCTTAAATTATACCCTGGGAACCAGCAATAGAATAGATATGCAAACCTGAGCAGAGCCAGACTGGCAAAAACAAAACAAAACCAAAAAAAAAAAAACAGACAAAATCACTGTTCTCATCCTAAATTCTATATTCCTCTTTCTTCTCAACTTAATATTTTCATGACCTCTCAGCCATCTCCCACCCATACCTTCCCAGTGAGTTTAGATGTCCTTCAAAAACCCCATTTTTACTAGTAACAATCAGAAAAAATACATACTATTTCAACTATATCAACTATACTCTTTTACGTAAGAGTAGGAAAAGGGTTATTTGCTGTTTTATGGTGGCTGTTGTCGGTGTTAGAATTTCCTAGGGGAGGTTTCAGTTACCTCTTAGAAAAATATGATTTTTTTAACCCAAAACTCACTCTAGCTTCTTGTTTTCCAAAATTCCCATTTATATTCCACCTTCAGTCAGTACTTCAGTCCGTGGGTACTTTCCCCACTACCAACACCCACGCACACACCCACACATCTCTTGGATGGTAAGACTGTATTTTATTGGCTCAAAGTCAGTTGTTCAAATCGCTCAGGTGCAGATAGGATTCATTAACATGTCAATGACTGCTATCTCTTATCTAAAGCTTTTCTTGCTAAAAAGGGAAGTCAATTTAAATCCAATAATTCTCTGATAGAGCCACCTCCAGATCATTTATAAAGATGTTAAGAAAGATGGATTCTACCACTAATTCTTAAGAAATCACCTCTTCACACTTCTCATTTATCTCCTACACTTGCTTCCTATCTCCACGGCAACTTTCAGTTTTGGATACACATCCCCATTTCCCTGTCTTATTTCCATAGAAAATCGTTAGGAAAAACTATAACGTCAGCATTTTTTGCGTCGAAGAATTCCAAGAAAGTGTTTTTTTAGACTGTAAAACACCACCCTTGTACTGTTTTTCCATTTGGTAGTCCTAACTCTTACAGGAGCCACTAGCTTAGTTTCATAGGAAAGTGAAAGTCAAGGTAAATCACTTCTCTGGGAGTCAATATTCGTACCTGTAAAAGTCTGCACCGGGGACCACTTAAACGGCCAATGAGCGATTATGAGAGGCCCGAGCACACAGCCTGCGGGTTCCTAATCACTGCTTTTCTGCTCTGGCCCAGCTCACAGGCGCCCCCTCTTTGGTACCACTGACTCCACCACTAGCTGTCTTCGGCCATCGCAGGATTACCACGTCTGGCCAACAGTAGTTAAATTTTCTCCACCATGTCTTCAGAGTTCCCAGGTGTTTTACTCATTTTGTTTTTCTGCCCTAAATCCTTTCATTAATGATGCAGGATAGTACATACGTGCACGCATATGTTTTGTCAATGGAACTTGCAGCTTTTTAGACATGAATCTCTCTGATGTAGTGACTCACACATATCCATTTCAGGGGGGTGATCACATATTGATTCAGTCAACAAATATTCTTGAGCATATACTCTGAGCCAAATACTTCTAAGATATAGTGTTGAACAAAACTGTCTTAATGTACTTGCTCTGAGGGGTTTTACATTCTATCAAATAGAATTTGTGTGCTGGGAGCCAGGGGCTATTTTAGATGAGGTAACATTTGAATAGAGTGAAAAATTCAAATATGTTGAAATCTTTGTGTGTGGGTGAATGGAGAGGGGGTCCAGTAAGTGCAAAGGCCCTGAGGTGAGAGTCCCACAACAGTGTAACTGAATCAGAGTGGCTGAAGGCAGAGCGAAACAGAAATTACCTAGATAGGGAAGGGCAAAAGGACTGTTTCACCTTTGTTTCTGCATTCCTTCACTTCCTTAATAAGTGCTTATGCCTGCACTTTGGAACTCAGAGAAGGCCTAGGAGACTAAAGCCTTTTTTCTACAAATAAGAAACTGGGGACCCGAAGGGGCTTTTGTACCTAGGAAGGGTCTGCTTGGTTTCAATCCCCCCTTTTCTTTAATATTCCTCAATCCTGAAGGGAACAGGGACGGGATAAGAAAGGGAATAAAGTCTTGGATAGAGAGGTTAAGCATAAACCTGGCTGGGGAACTCTGTTTAAGGGGGAATCAGTTTCAAAAGTTACAATGGTATCTTAGTATCAAGTTACTTAGGTTAGTGAATCTCAATCATGATTTACACATTAGAACCACCTAAGAAACAAATTTCTTTGCCTGCCCCCTCAAAGATTCTGATTTCATTTCTCTGCACCTTCTCCTTCAATTCTTTTTTAAAGTTCCCCTAAGTGACACTAATGTGTAGTCAGGATTGAAAACCACCATATTAGGGAAAGCATATAACAAGACTGTTAGAGGCATAGTCAAGGACAGACAAAGGGTGGGAGCTGTTCGATATCCTCTATTTCCACCAATTTACAGCCCAGCCCCCTGGCCAGCTTTCTTGGACATTAGGACTTGGTTGCTTCTCCTCTGTGAACGCCTCCCTACGTGCCAAGTCATATTTGGCACTTTTACATATGGATCAAATTTAACTCTCCCAACCACTCTGTGGGGGTGGATATGATTCCCTCTTCAGCAGGTAAAGGAAATGAGATTGAGAAGACCACATAAATCAATCACAAATATGCAGTTAATAGGTGGTAGTGACATGAAACTTGAACTCTGTATTCTGCCTCTAAAACCCATGTTCTTTCATCTACACCTCAACTTCACAACTGCGAGTCAACACCTGTCATTACATGACGTCATTCTTCATCAGAGAACACCATTTCATGTCTTGAGGCTTTTGGTGTTTGAAGCGGAAAGACAGACTACAGCTTCACGCAAAACTTCCTCAATAATTAATTCCCCAGTGCTGTTAGGATTTGCTAAAGCAGATTTCTTACAAGAAGTCAGAGACTGTTAAAGCTGAGAAAGAAGAAATGAGCTCCAGAAAATTTTCATGTTTAAGAAGTTCACCCTCACTTTTACAACTAGGCTACCAGGAGGAAAAACTTCATGAAAAAACCCTTTCTGGCCCAGAGTCAGGGAGAGACCACTATTAAGTAGAAGAGAAAGAGTAGATTTAGGGATAGCCTCCTGAAGTATTCCCCAGAGCCTCATCTGAAATTTTCAGCTTCTGTCTCTAAAGTCAAGCTGTCAAGAAAAACAATAGAGAGAAAGAAAAAAAATCAGGTTATTTTGAAGCCTCACATTTAGAAAAATCCACTAAAGTCTTTAAGAATGTAAAACTGGCAAAGAGGGATGGGGAATACATCTCAGTGGTAAAGCACATGCTTAGTGTGCACAAGATCCTGGGTTCAATCCCAGTGCCTCTGTTAAGGGGAAAAAATAAACAAAATGGGCAAAGAAAGAATAACTTGTTTTTTAAATTATCCTTAAAATTTTTCCAAAACCCCTAAAATCTTCACAAAAGGCTCCTCAGGGCCTATAAAGTGAAAATGAAGAAAACAATAGAATTAATTTAAAAGCATACAGGCTTATGTCTTTAAGACAATGAGGAAATAAGAATATTTGGGAGGGAAAATTTAAAATCTCCATGAAATCTCCTAAGAAAAGAAAAAAAAATTAAACCACGTGCAAAATAAAGGAAGAAATACTGGTGACATGAAGAAAATTTTAGTGGAAAAAAAATGAATAAATTTATGTAAAAAATCTGAGATATTTGAGGATATGGATTAGACCAACTTGACTTTTTTTTATGCTAGCCTGCTGGAAGGGTAAGAGTACCAGAGTTGTGACAAGAGGAAAAAGTTCACAGAAGTAATTACTTTAGATGAAAGAAAGAGAGAGAAAAAGAAAGGAAAAAAAGCAAGGAAGGAAGGAAGGAAGAGTGAAGGGAGAACTCATGCAAGATTTTTAAAAATAATTCTCCAGTATTTGATACAACATTGTAAAATGATTATAAATCAATAAAAAATGTTTTAAAAAATTCTCCAGTGCCTTTGATAATTGAGATAAACTATTTGAGAGGGTAAAAAGAAATACTGGAGAAAGAAAAACAGTCCTGAAGAAATTAATTTTGCAAAATGTTAGGTTTTCTAAATGTACTGTAATATTAAAGCTCCTATGAGACGAGGTGTACCCCTATCTGGTTGTATCAGCTGCTCCCTTTCCTCATACCTCAGGCCCAGGGGTTGCAGCAGCTCTCCACTTTCCCTAAACCTTACCACATCTTAAATTCTCGTCAAATTAGCCAGGTTAAGGATGTCATTTGTTACAAACAGGGCACTGACAAACACCATCTACACATTTTAATACTTAAAACCAAAACCAAACCCATACATTTCCCACTAACCTTATTTGTAAGAATGCGAAGATTAATTAGATTCCACCAATCGGATGCAACCTCCTGAGACTTGCGTCCGGCCGAGTTACGCAGCGGGTGGGGTGCAAGGCATCCATTTTGCTGTCTTGGATTATTGCAGCCGGAGTGTTTCGGCGAAGCTCATTCAGGGAAGCAGAACCACTCTGAGTACACGGAATGAGGATTTATTATGGGAATTGGATAGTACACAACTGGGAGAAGGGCTGGAGCAGACAAGTTTGAAAACAGGAATGGGAGAGTCAGGGGAAAGACCAGTTGTTCCGGAGCGCTGGCACAGGTGGGCAAGTCCTAGGTGGCGGCAGCCAGGCGCGTGCACCACTTGCATGGGGCCCTGAAGGGCTGGCCTCAGCGGCCACGGACGGCCCTTCCCTCTGCTCAGCCGTCGCCTCCTAGTTACAGCGGAGCCTTTGGCCGTGGGCCTGGGGTTGCTTTGCTGTTGGTCAGAGCAGCCAGTTTTCGCGAGCTGCTGAGAACGGGCACACGAGTGAGTACAAACCGGAACCCGCCGGCATCTCGGTGTCTTGTCTCTCACACAGTCTCTAAGCGCAGGGACCTTCGGAGAGCGGTGACGGCCGCTTCACCTCTGCTTTCCAAGTCTCTCCGCGCTTTCTCTTTCGGCCAACTCTGGCCCGGAACCATACCACTGTCCTGCCGCCTTTCGGGAAGGTTCCGGGTCTGCACTTCCACTAATGGTCACTAGAGGACAGCAGAGGACGCTGGTCAGACCAACGTGCGGCTACACCCGGAGCGGCTAAACCCGCGTCACCGCGAGCGGCCGCCGTCTTTGCGGCTCTCCTGACAGACGCTGTGTGGGCTGCAGCGCGGTCCGCGCGCGAGGGCCTGGGGACATGTCTATGAAGTTCTCCCCTGTGGCCCCAGGGTTGTGACCAGTTGTCGGGGCCATTTAGACATAACTTGGACTGTCATGTAACTCCACCTGGCCTTGCTGGACAAACACAGCAGCTGGAGAGTTTGTGAGCATCAGCCACATTGTTCTTGACAAGGTGAGGAAAAGACCCTAGAATGTGGTGACTGCGTGTGGTCAGCAGGCCTTCCTAGAGGAATATCACGTCCATTTTGTCGCGTCTCCCTGCGACTAAATTCGTGCCCTGACTGGAACCTCCCTGAAAACAGGCACCTGAAGATACAGCAGTTCCAATCGATTATCAACTAAGGATGATTATTCTTTTAAGAAGAAAAAGAAGTCCTCTATTAGAGAAACAAAGCATGGGTTGCATCAGCTGTAAAATGGAAGGTTTGACTATATAATCTACCTAGTAAAGAGATTTGGAACAGAAGTAAATTTTGTAGTTTCACCTCTGCATTCTCTCTTTATGTAAAATATTTGATAACTAAAATTAAATATATGCAAGAGTATATAACATGGTTAAGGTATAAAGAATAAAAGAAAAGGTTCACTCTTTTAAAAGAGTGATTACATTCATTCAGCAAATGTAGGAAATACGGATAAAGATGGAAATGCATAAAACATATTCATTGATTTCTCCACTTTCTTATCATCTGCCAGCCGTTTTTTTTACACTTCTCTTTCTTCTAGCTTAAATTTAAAAGTTTATCCTTTCAACAATACCTTTGCTAATTCTCTAAATTACTGTGCCCTTTTATCTTTTGTCCCATGTCTGGCCAAATCTACCCTGGATAAACTAAACGACCCGCTTTGTTCATGTCTGCATCAGCACAGCTGACATCTATGGGGGAAGTCACACAACAGAGAAGGTTGACCTCACTATGAGCTCATGATCATTGACCTCCATCCTGCTGGATTTATCTAAGCAGGTCACTGTCTTGTCTCTAAAAGCAATTCCACCCCCTCCCACCACTGCAGGTTACACTTGCCGGCCAGAACAAAGATCCTTCACTGTTATAAAGATTTCTCAGGCCAAGAAGTGAAGAGGCACTGGAGGAGGGACCTCAGCACGCTGGAAACTGCCTATAGCAGGTACATGTGAACTCAGGCGGTGAGGGCATGTGGGATGGGCACCAACCAAGTCTGCTCCGTCTGGGGTGAGTGAGGTGGGAGAATAGCTTGGGGAAAAGGTAGTAATCTGCCCTTTCATATTTTAAGAGTTAAAAATAAAAACGCTACTTGCTCTGCAGATTGTTCTCTATGGTGAAAGGCAGACATGGTTTTGACATCATGAGGAGGCCAAAACCGGAAACTAGTCCCACCCCAGAACTTCTGGCCCAACAGAAACCCTGAGATATGTCTGTGTATAAAAAACTGGAAAGAATTGGGCACAAAGAGCTGCTCTCCAAGGAGCACAAGGGAGGGACAAACTTGGCTGGGACAGCACTGTGGGCCATTCCCTTTTAAGGACAATGTGCCCCTGACAGGGAGCCATGTCAGGATTAAGTGAATTGTATGGGCTTAAAAAAAACCTTTATACTTTGAAATAATTTTAGACTTAGAGAACTAAGTTGCAAAAATTGTGCAGACTATTCCCATTCACCCTTCATGCAGCTTCCCATAATGTAAACAATAGATTACATAATCATAACAGTTATGAAAACCAGGAAATGAACATTGAAAAAATAAAATCAACTAAATTATAGGTCTTACTCAAATGTTGTCAGTTTCCTCACTGCTGTCCTTTTTTGAGTCCAGGGTCCTATTAAGAATCCCACATTGCATTTAGTTGTCATGCTTTCTTCATCTCCTCTCTGTCACATTTCTTTGGGGCTCCTTGGTCTTTCAGAGTCTTAACACTTTTGAAGAGCACTTACTGGTCAGTTAATTTTTTAGAATGTTCCTCAATTTGGGTTTGTCTGGTATTTGGTATTTTGGTAATGGTATGCATGAATAGATGGAAAGTATGCATTTTTGGCAAAAAAAAAAAACCCACAGAAGTGAAGACACTCTTATCAGTGCATCATATCAGGAGGTACGGTGATCTCTCTCTGCCACATTACTGGGGATGACATTAACCTTACTCACTTGGTTAAAGTGGTGTCTGCAGCATTTTCCTAATGTGACATTTTGGTTTTTTTTTCCTTTTCAATTAATAAATATCTTGGAGAGAGTTTCTTTGAGGTTATCCAATTTTTCATTATACCTTGCCCACTAATTTTAGCATCCCTTGATGATTGTCAAACACCAAATTATTAGTGTACAATTTGTCTAATGGTGGTTTGCTATTTCCATCCTTTGTATGAACTGGTTTTCAGTAACCTGTTGGGTTGCAGTGGGGACTATTGATCGGAGTGCAGTTCTCTTCCTGCATAGATATGGAGGCTGGAGTATCCTCCTTTTGACATTTTTGAAATTGTAATGACCACGAGTATTCTTGGATAGATCTGCAAGAGGATGGAGATTCAAGAAGGAGATAACAGGACTTCCTGCTAATACAGTAGTGAGGAAAATGAATAATTAAATCAAATTAATAAGATATTAATCATATTTATACATGATTTTGTGGAGCTGTTTATTCCAGTTAATTAATTTTTATCTCTAATACAGCAATCCCTTTAAATCTGGAGATTTAGTTATGCCTCCATTTATTGAAAGTTTAAAAAATTGTGTTCCATAGGGCCAGTCCATTTATCTGTACCAATTATTTATATTCTGGCTTTCTACTGTCTTTCTTCTACATCTATCGTCTTTTTTCTAAATTACCTGTATCCTTTTTTCCCCTCTACATTGTGTGGATATCTTAAACACATCTCAGTGTCACTAGTTTGTTCTTCTGGAGGGTAAATTTTGCTCCTAATAAATTTGAGGTCCAGCAATGCTACTATCTTCCTCCTAAAATACTTGACTCTGTTCTATTTTTATTTTATTTTCCGGTGTCAGTTTTTCTCTGACATTATTAAACATTGTTTCCTGGATCTTTTTTCCATTTACAGGAGTAAACTTCATCCAGAGTATGCTCTTTGTTGCTGGTGTTCACTTTCTTTTTCTCTTGTATCGACATCATTAAAGATTGTTGTCTCTTTTATTCTCAACTTTGAATCAGAATAGTTTATTCAGGATTATCATTTGCCTAAAAATACCATCTATGGCTTCTCATTGATTTACCTTCCTATTTCCCTGGGCAGTATTTGAGCCTTCACTTAGAGCTAGAAGACTCGATGTTGTTAGTTTGTATTTGCTGTTCGTTTATGTAGCTGCCTGAGATGAACAGGGAGAAAGCTATATCTATGGGTCACGGTATTCAGGCAAATTTATCTCTGCTTTCTCTTTCTTCATAATTCTGTTGAAACCCCTGCACCTGCGCCTAAATGAATTCAGATAGTTATGTTTCCTAACCAATTGTGAGAACATTTTACTTTCAGTGTGTTTTTCTGTTGTCTTCAGGATGAGCGAACCACTTTGGAGAACAGTCATTTTGTCATTTTGTCATGTGTGTTTGTGTGTGTGTGTGTGTGTGGCTGCCCTAACATCTCTGCACTCACCTGCTATTACCTGCCTCTGTCACTTAAGATCGAGGAATTATCCCCATCTCTTCCCCATCTCTTCCCCACTTTGTGATGGGTCAAGAGAACAACTCTTCTGCTTGGTACCTCTTTAAGCTTCTGTCTTGGAAAGTGGGCTCAAGGGCCCCCAAAGACTAGATTCCATGTCTTTTTCCTAGCATGCTTCTGTCATCAGTTCTACTATTTTCAAACTGGACAGAATGAAAGAAGTATCTTCTAATGTCTTGCCCTACCACTTGTCCTTTTCTCTTTGACTCCTGGCATTTACCTTTACCCTGCTCTAAATTGAATTATTCTTCACTCATTCCTTGCAACGTTTATAGACAAGATTAGACATGTCCTGTTAGCCCAGTGTTGATAATATTGTCCTTATACTTAGCTTTTTTATTGTCATAGTTTTTTTTTTTTGGTTTTGATGTCTTTTTAATTGATTTGTGAGTGGAATCTTCTGCAAAATCCTCATATATTTTCTGAAGAATCAGTATAGTTTTTGTAACCTAAAAAAAATGAAAAAAGGTAAACCTAGTTGCCATTTTTGTGTATTAAAATTAAATTATAGTATCTCCTAATTGATTTTCATTGCATAGGAAATCTCATTACTTTTGTAATCTTCTACAAATTTTACCTAAAAACAACTTCTGAACCTCGTAACATATGAGAGTACTCAATGAAAAGTGTTTTATTTTATTTTTGTTTGGTTTTTTGTTTGTTTAATAAAAAAGAGCCTCAAAATCCAAGTGAAATAATTCCAAGGGCATAGTTATATGTAATGAACTTAAATGACCACCAGATGTCACTCTTGCTCCATGGTATATTTCAACCAGAGGCTAGAAAAGAGATACTGTAATGCTGGTTTTCAAGTGGTAAAATATTTTTATCAGCAGGGAAGCCTTATATCCTCTAGTTAGGCAGCAAGGCATAAAGGGGAGTTCATTTTGATAGTAGAAAGACAAAAAAAATTGCATGGTTTTAACTACCAAAAGAAAGAGGTAATTCTTTAGAACATGTGTCACCTAAAGAATGAAGGAAATATCTATCACAGAGGGTTTAACTTGCTCTTAATTATATACTGACTCTATTAAATTGACATACAAAATGGCTACTTCACAGTTTTAATTTATGTCAGTATAATTATTTTCACAGAAATTCTGGCAGGATAGGATGACGTTTAAGTAAAGTACAAACTAAAAATTACTAAATTATGTTTTAAATTTTCCTGTTAAAGAAACAAAAGTGTTAACTTTTTCAAAGGTCACTTTTTAAAGACAGGTAAGGCCATTTAATTTCATAAATACTATACAAAATTTATCTTAAGGATTTGCACACTCAAGAAAATTTAATGTCAATACATTAAATTGCATTTCAATTCTAATTCCTAACATTTATTGTGTACTTACTAGATACTGGGCACTATTTAAAATACTTTATATGTTTTAACTAATTTCATTCTCTCAATAAATCTATGCGGTCAATACATATCATTTCTTTTTTGGAATTGAACAGACCAAGTCTCAAAAGAGTTCAGTAAACTACCCAAGATCTGGTTTTGAAACCATGAAATCCAGTTCCAAGATCCACAGCTATGTCATCCAATAAACTTTTATACACCAGTAAACTAAAAAATTTGTAGACATTAAACCACCAAAGAATGTACAATATCTAGCCATTTCAGAGACGTTTTACAAGCTTGGTTATAGATCAGAAAGTTATAGTGCCTTAGCTTACAGACTAGATTATTTTCATGTAGATCTTCCCTACTCACTTTCAGATGCTAACATTTCTACACGGGACAAATTTAAACACTGATCAGCAGCTAGAAGCTGATAAGACTCTAGGTTAAGGTGTTGACTGGGATAAGATCTAATCTCAGTCCTTCCCCAAACCATGCTAAAACCGCAGCCAAAGTTTTTTTTTCCCCCTCTTAGTTTTATTGGGATATAATTGACATACAATATTGTATTAGTTCAAAATGTCCAACATAGTGATTTGATATATGTATAAACTGCAAAATGATCACCACAGTATACTTTAGTTAACATCGATCACCTCACATAGCTGAAATTTTTTTCTTGTGATGAGCACTTTTGAGACCTACTCTCTTAGCAATCTTCAAATATACATACAGCGTTGTTAACTATAGTCACCACGCTGTGCCTGGGCTTGTTTACACTATGTCCCCAGTACTATTTTTATTTTATAACTAAAAGTTTTTACCTTTTCACCAGAAATAAGGTATACTTTAAAAAGTCAGAAACTCTCAACATGGGGACAAGTTGAGAGGAGAAAACGGCAACACAGTTGTTTCGTAAGGTGGAAAGTGGATGGTTGAGAGTAAACTGACTAGAAGATCAGATCTTGAGCTAACAGCTGAGAAAGCTGAGAATGAATAAATTCATAATCTACTCCAGAGTCTTGAAAAGTCTTAGGAACTGTTCATTCCAGGTACATTTGGAGCTGGTGGTGAAGTGTGTCCGTATACCGGTGTGTGCACTGGGGTCAAGCTATAATAAGGAGTATGGGGTAAATATTGCTTGAGATGTGGTAAGACTTTAAAATTTCCTCCTCCTCTCCATGCCTCTGGTCAACTGCCTATTGTTCATCCAGGCAGAGCTGGAGATTTATCCCTGGAGAGAGTAAAATGGAATCTCTGTGCAGAGGATGATAGGGAAGTGAATTCATCCACTATTGAGGAAACATGTGTACAAGGCAAAACAGGGGGAATGAGTGACCATATACGTAACCGAATGTTGAATGCAGAGACCTTCATGCCTCATTGGGCTTCTGGTTCAGTCAGCCAGACTCTTGTCCTCCAGTTGTTGCGAGAAGACTCTTAGAGATATGACCAGGCTAAGAGGAAACACTGGGACATTGTGCTGTACACCAGAAATGGACACATTGTAATTGACTGTACTTGTAGTAAAAGAAGAAAATAGAACTTCTAAAAAAATGGCCAATGAGCACAGGAAAAGATGCTCAACACCTCTAGTCATTAGGGGAAATGCTAATCAAAACCACAAGGAGATACCACTTCACACTTACTGGAATGGTTGTAATAATTTTCAAAAAACGGTAAATAACAAGTGTTGATGAGAACATCTGCCCCTTGAGAGGTAGGGGACTCCAGATGCACACAGCTTGTATTCTCCTACAACTCCTATAAAAGCCAGCACCTCCAAACCAGGCTAGGTAGTCCCTTCCCCTTGAATCTAGGGTGGCTTAAGAGACTTGCTTAACCCATATTCATAGAAACAACGCAGTAGACATGATATTATGGAGCTCCCAAGACTAAATCCTATGAAGCCCCACGGCTTCCGCCCAAGTCTTTGGGAACCCAGCTGCACAATGTAAAGAAGCCCAAGCAGCGCTGTGGAAAGGAACCGAGCCTCCCCTCAACATCCCAGCTGGACTCAGAGGCAACAGCTAGTACCAACTTGATTGTAGGTGAGCTATCTGGGATGTTGAATTAGAAGTCCCAGTTGAGCCACTCCAGCAAAAGCTGTGTGGAGCAGGGATGGACTGTCTCTACCAAGTCCTGCCCAAATTACAGGTTCTTGAGCAAAATAAACAATGAGTGTGACTATGTTTTTCTTTTTTAATCTGTTAATATGCTGAATTGCATTAGTAGATTTTCTGATGATTTTCTGAATCCTTCTGTTCTTGAAATACACCTTTTTAAAATCTTGATGTAGTCCCACAATTTAGACACTATACTGAGCATAATCATCATCATTCATGGAAAAATAGACTTATCAAGCAAATTATATTGCTAAAAATGCATTAAAATGTTTAACCTATTTCAGAAAATTTCAGACATATGAGTAGAACATTATTGAATAGCCCAGAAGGACTCCTGACTGGCAAAACTATAAACACCAGTTTTTTTTAATTTTAAACAATTAGACGTTTCTTTAATTTGGAACCCTTTTTCCAAAAAGGTTTCTGCTATATTTTTTGGCTATTTTGAAGGTTGCGTTTGAAGCTTAGTTTTTTCCATTTTTAAAAAATGATTCAACTTAGGGACTTGATTAATGGCATTCCATTCAGGAAATAACCAAGGCTTCACTAATCTGAAGTAATCAGAAGCAGAATTTTCTCCCTCGCTCTCACTCTGTCTCTCTGTCTTTTCTCATTGAATGTTTCACTTAATGAATGTAATCAACTGTTTATGTAAAAATGGAGAAACACAAATGAGCCTTGAAAGGCTTTTGAAAATGAAAAATTAAAAAAAAAGTAACAAGGCAGCCTAGAGGCTTGGGATTGCTCTGGTTTGAAAATGTTATCAAGTGAAAAGATCTTTTTCTGCGTTTCAGATACAACAATATTTAGGAGAGACCCTCCCAGTTACCTTCCACTCTCCAACTCCTACCCCAGCCACACACACACACACTCACACGCACACTCACACACACACACACACGCTCACACTCCCCTACACCTCCCACCCCCTCTGAGGTGCCACTCTTTTACCCAGTTCTCCAAAGCAGTTTTCCTCAGATGGAACTGAGGAACCTCCCCCTTCTTCCACCATCCTACCACCACCACCTTAAGAAACCTACTTTCTAGGAGAAAGAAAAAAGATAGAAAGACCTAGAAGCCATTGCAAATTCCTTTTTTGGGTGCATTTCCATTTCTAAAGTTTTTCAATAAAATTTTCCTCTAAAAGATTGGCTGCTTGGAAAAAGTTACCGAAGTCCCAAACTGTGAGGGACAGGCATTCATCACCAGAAGTGACACTAGCAGAGAGTACAGCTCCCAGCAGGGAAGCTGTCATTATGTAAATGTATGTGCGTGACAGCCCTCCGAGGAGGACAAATGACTCATCAGTGACTTCTTAATCAGCCTGTCGCTAGCAATAATAAAATAATCACTGGTCACCTAATTAAAAATGAAAGAAATTAGTGCCTTTTCCAAACACTGAGCTTCTAGAATCTCAGGTTACAGACAGTCATTAAGCAGAGAGACATCAGCTGTTTGCATGTCACATCACAGACAGGCCGACCCTTGTGAGGGGCCCTCTGCTCACATTCGTGATTTGATTATCTTGCCATCCTTCAGTTAATGCATTGATCTGGATGGTTTGCTGCTATGAGCCCCTGGTCATTTATTCATTCATTCATCATTTCCACCACAAGCATTTATTGCAGGCTTACTGTATGCTCGGGGATATATCCTGGGGATATAAAGATGAATAGGACACTTTTCCAGCATTTGGAAGATCTCTTTTTTGGGGAAACATATAAAATTATTTAACTATGATACGATTTGATCAAGCCGTAATAAAGAAAAAAGCATACATATATGAAGATGCAAGATGGTGGCCCATTGGATAGAACAGATCCATAGATCTTAAGGTGCTTTTATTTGGGGCATATGCCCCTTACATTACCAAAGACTCCACCATATCCTATTCTTTTAAATTGAGTCTGCTTCATTCATTATCTCCCTGGCCCTCGTTAAGCACTTGAGTTTAAGATTCTGGTGTAGAGTGGTGTAGAGATAGAGCTAACAAGCAGACATCTGCCATGAGATGTGATACTAAAATATAAGTATCATTCTTTTAAATGAGTTTTAAAGAACATTGTGTGTGGTATGTTAAAAAATTCTTAATCCTTCTCCTCTCAGGTGTGGGGAAAAAAACACCTCACCAGCCACCCATGCTGTATAGCAGGGGAAATAACCAAAAATTTGAAGCTAATCCATCAGTAGTATCTGAATCTGTTTCCATTTTAGTTGTCTTCATTGCCGTCACTGAAGGGGACATTCATTCTCTTTCAGCTCGATGCTCACTCTTTCATTTCTCTTCTCTCTGTCCTGCTTCTCTCCAGATAGCTTTGGGGTATGGGAGAGCTTTTTGACTCTGGAATTGTGAGGGGAGATACATCCTCACAGTCATTGCTGGCCCTCCTGTTGGGCAGCTGCTCGGCTAACTGGACCGGTGACTGGAGTAGAACAGCCAGTCCCTGGCCATTTGGGAAGTATTCAGGCACAGACACCACTGGTGAGTCCACAGTCACAGTCACTTGTTTCTGGCTCCAACATGTCCATTCATGGCAGCCTCTTTCTCCTGATCTCATGCTCCTGCTTATGTATGGCCAGCCCTCTCAGCATTTCTAGGCTGCCCTAGGGCACTGAAAACTTCTGGATTCCCTGAAACTCATGAATAGATTGTCATGTTAATTGTACTGGGATCGAAGTACATAGTTTGTATGACATCAGTTACCTGAAATTTGCTGCAACTTGCCCTGAGACCTTGTCTGTGATCAATTTTAATAAACATTCAACATGTAGTTGAGAAGAATATGCTTCTCTAATGGTTAAGTCTATATGGGCTTTCTATTCCTCGGTAACAAATTAATGCAAATTTAAAGCCTTGCAATAGCCAAGACATGAAAGCAACCTAAATGTTCATCAACAGATGACTGGATAAAGAAGTTGTGGTATATCTATAATGGAATACTGCTCAGCCATTAAAAAAAACAATAAAATAATGCCATTTGCAGCAACATGGATGGACCTGGAGAATGTCATATTAAGGAAACAAAGCCAGAAAGAGAAAAAGAAGAAAATTATCATATGATATCACTTATATGTGGAATCTAAAAAAGGATGCAAATGAACTTATTTACAAAACAGAAACAGACTCACAGACATAGAAAACAAAGTTATGGTGAGAAAGCGGAGGGAGGGATGCAGAAGGATAAATTAGGGGTTCAGGATTTGCAGATACTAACTACTATATATAAAATAGATAAGCAACAAAGTTCTACTGTACAGCACAGGGAACTATATTCTCTATCTTATAATAACCTAGAAAGGAAAAGAATATGGTCAGAAATATATATGTATATAAATAAGTCACTATGCTGTACACCAGAAATTAACACAACATTGTAAACTGACTATACGTCAATAAAAAAGCAAGAGCAAGTTTCAAAATTATGCGTACAGAATTAATTCACTTATGTCAATTTTATGTAGCTAAAATATAAAAATGCATATAAATGATATATATTAAAAAAATTTAGAGTCTTAAAACAACATCGATTTTTAATATCTCACAGTTTCTGTAAGTCAGAAGTCTGGGCATGGGTCCTCAGCTCACGGCCTCACAGACTGAAATCGAGGTATCCACTAGCAGTGTTCTCATCTGCAGCTCAAAGTCTTTTTCCAAGGTCATTCAGATTGTTGGTAGTATTTAGTTCCTTGTAGCTGTAATGCTGTATTTGTCACTTTCTTACTGGCTATTGGCCAGGGTTTGCTCTCAGCTCCTAGAGCCCATTCTGGTCCTAGCCATGTAGGTTCACACACGGTAGGTTACATTTTTAAAGCCAGCAGGAGAGTATCTCTTTCCAGCGTGATAAGATGGAGTTATATATAACATAATGTAATCAAGGATTACCCCATCATATTCAAAAGCCCTGCACACACTCAAAGGGAGAGACTATATAGGATGTGTGTATCAGGGAGTGGGAGTGTTGGGGAACACCTTAGAATTCTTCCTACCACAGAACATAAGGGTCTTTATATATGTTGAGTAAACCCAGCTTTTTAACTGTGCTGTTCAAATTTCCTTTACACTTATATTTTTGTCTGCTTGACCTATTTTAATCACTAAGACAGTTATGTTGATTATGAATTTATCTATTTCTTCTTGTAGCTCTATCTTTTTCCTTTTTCTGCTTTATGTATTTTGAGAACATTTTAATAGTTGTACACAGTTTAGAATTATATTGACCCTCTTTAATACTAATAATGGCCTTTGTTGTAAATTCTGTCTTGTGTGGTATTAATACAGAATGCTGAACTTTCATCTTGTTAGTGTTTGCCATGTATATTTATTTTTAATCTTCAGCCACCCTGTATCTCATATTTAGGTGTGTATCAGTTATTTATTGCTGCTTATTATACTGCTCCAAAATTTTGACTTGCTCATGATTCTGTCATTCAGAAATGTGAGTTGGACTCAGACAAGGGGTTCTTCTGCATCTCTTGCCTAGGATTATTCATGTGGTGGCAAGTCATCTGGCAATTTGACTGGAGCTGTATGGTTCAAGATGTCTTCACAGGTCTGGTAGTTAGTATCAGCTATTGACAAAACCACTCTTTCCACACAGTCTCTTATCCTCAGGAGAATGAGTGCCTGGGCTTCTTCGTGTGGCTTTGACAGATTAATTCTGAGAGCAGAAGCTGCAAAGCATCTTGAGGATCGGGCTTGGAACCCTTCTCTAGAACCCCCGCTGTGCTCAGCCATTGGAAGGGAACAGTCAGAGGGTATATGGCCTCAGTGTAAAACTTTTGAGGATCCAGAGACATTTCAATCAATAGTACCGCTCACTATAGGTTCTTTGGGGGGGTGAGTCTGAGTGGTGCTCCTTTGTAGCCATCACATAGATATGGTTTAATACAATAATTAAAAATATTTCAGACTTTAGCTATTAGTGAGAAATCTTGTTACTGACTTCTATTTTGTGTTTTCAATCATTGTATTTTCCTCTAAAATGTATCATACAAAGCACTCAAAACATGAAAGAATAAAGATATACCTATTGGGTATAGAGTCACCTTTCAAAAACCAATTGCCTTAACCAGTGGTCAATTAACTCACACAGACAAAAAATACATTTGTTTCCTGATTTGGGGGGGGAAAAGTACACTTTTCTTCTAAATTACTAGTTCTAAATAGCTATCATTAAAACAATGTAATTATGTGGTAAAGATCTTAAAAGACATTAAAACAACAGTTAACTTCTGCTTATCAATTCTATTTTTCAGCTTAAGGGAATAGTCTGCAGAGTAATATTCATCCTGAATCTCTCCTTTCCGCAGCACAGACCATTGCCTCTCAATATTTGTCTTTTTTTCTTTGATTTTTAGCTGGGCATATGGCTGTCAACTAATGAAGACTAGTTGTGGTTGTGTAAGTTCTGGAAAGTGGGGTATTGATGAAAAGTGACGTTTGTGACTTCCAGAAGTGTCTGTAAAGAGAAGATGAATGCTGATCTCCTCCTCCTTTTCTCCTTCCTATTGGTTTAATGTAGACAAGAGAACTGGGGCTGGGGCAGCCATTTTGAATCAGCAAGTGATAGCTGCACGAGGTTGACGGAGTGACGAGATAAAAGAAAATGAATGCTGTCATTCCAACTCTAGGTCATAGGTCTGGACATTTAGATGAGAGAAAAATAAAATTCTACCATGCTTAAGCCATTGTTATTTAGGGATTTCTGTTACTAGTTGCTAAAGCTAGGCCTAAATAATCTTGCTTGTATTTGTTTGGTTTTGCTCACCATTTTGTCCCCTGTTGTAGTACCTGGCAGGAGCAGACTATGAGAGACAGCCACCTGGCAGGATAAAAATGATGGCCCTTCCCCAGCTGTAAGAGTGTGGGTCAAAATTAAGGACAAAACCCATATCTGACACAAAACACACACTCAATAAATATCTGTTGAAACAATGAATGGATGTAATAGGTGGCCGCCATGTTTTAGAACCCAACATCATACCTGTCTCGATCTGCTCCTTCCCACACTAGTTAGTCATCTCCTACTAATTTTCAAGGTCCAGCTTAAATGTGACTTTTCTGTCAAGCTTCCTTAGCTTTTCCTGGCGCTGGGTATTGCCCACCTTCCTGGTTCTGTATATCTCTGCCTCCCTGACATCTACCTCTGTTATTTTACATTGAAACTTCAGACGTTCTTTGTGTTCTTAATACCCAACATGATGTCTAAAAGGATGGGGGAGAAGTAAGGAAGGAATATTTGCAAACATACAAAAAGTCATATAGGAGTTTTCTCTGATTGATTAGTCAAGGTTCTCCAGAGAAATAGAACCAACAGGGTATGTGTATGTGCATTTTAAGGAACTGGCTTATGCAATTACGGGAGCTGGGAAGTCTGAAATCTGCAAGACAGGCTGGCAGGCTGGAAACCCAGAGAAGAGTGGATGTTGCAGTCTCAAGTCTGAAGGCAATCCACTAGCAGAATTCCTTCTTCCTGAGGGATCTCAGTCTTTCCTCTTAAGGCCTTCAACTCATTGGATGAAGCCCACCCACATTATGGAAGGTAATCTGTTTTACTCAAAGTCTGTTGATTTAACTGTTAATCGTACCTAAAAAATATCTTCACAGCAACATCTAGATTGATGTTTGGCCAAAAACTAGGGTACCATGGCCTAGCCAATCCGACCCCAAAAAATTAACCATCACAGGAACCATAAAAAGAGGTGAATTCACTTAATAATTTAAAGTTCTAATATTACTGTTTAGGTGACCTCTGCCAGGAAAGTTACATTTATTAGCAAGTGTTGTGGTAGGTCATT
This sequence comes from Vicugna pacos, assembly GCF_048564905.1. Classification (NCBI taxonomy): domain Eukaryota; kingdom Metazoa; phylum Chordata; class Mammalia; order Artiodactyla; family Camelidae; genus Vicugna; species Vicugna pacos. Next base: position 46,520,729 of record NC_132989.1, on the reverse strand, counting down.
ATGAAACAAGGAAAAACTACTGATTATGATAAACAGTAGAGAAGGTCCTATAGAAAGCAATTAGAAATATAATCAGATGTGTTTCATAACTTCAAATTCATTATTACTGCTTGCATGTTTAAAGAAAGATAACTCTCACAGAGCATTTGCTATGTAATAAAAATAAAACCAGCTTATGTGAACCGAGATCTCTGTAGGGAAAACAAAAAGATTGTGCACAACAGCAGTATTCAGTTAAGGTTAAAAGATTTTTGCTACTATTGATCAAGAATTTAAATAACCCAAAGATAGAATACTTCTTTGCTTGGGACAGGATGCCCTATTCATAGCCCGGATGAAAACTATATAAAAAGAAGGAAAGGAGGAAGTGCTCCCTAGTATGCATTGATCTAGTAAAATGGTTGCAATGTGCAAGGTTGTAAATTCACCTTCTCTCGTGGTTTGTGCACTAAAGGGTACTCAACTGGCCCAAAAGAATTAATGCAACTTCTAAAAGTAGGCCAACTAATTTATAGGCAATAGCTTACATACCAGGAAAGCTGGATCAATAAGTAATGTATATTTATTTCCAAGAAACCCAGCAATGCTTTTTCTCATCAAAAAGTGAGCAGGGATGAAGTCAATCAGAATGTGCTATTTTCCTGAGGGTAGAATGAGCACAGGAAACCCCTCTTTCTGAGGCAGGAGGTCAATGAAATAGCAGCCACAGAGGCCAAGAGGAAAAGAAGAACATGTGGCCAGAGAACCTGAGGGAACTTTCTTAGCCCTGCAGAAAGAGGCTAAGAACTGGGGTTGCAATTAAGGCCAGCACCAAGAAAGGAAAACCATCCTCTCTGAAATTATAGTTACTAGAATCCCGTTCATCCCTTCTTTTCTTCATTCCATTTTCAGTCCTCCATATACTCAGCTAATTGTTGTATTAGTTTACTTATGGTATCCCTTGTTCCATAGCCTGTATTCCATTTAGTATTCCCATATCATCTCTCTTTTAGTCCATTCTGTACATAATTATCAGTCTTGTCTGTGGGTTCATCACCAGTTGTGGGTTCTGGCCAGCAGAAGTCCCACCAAAACGGAATGAATTACTCAAGACTCTGTGGAAAAGTCGAGAGCGAGAGGGAGTCGGGAGCCAACTCCACGAACCTCTCAAATGCCCCACATTTATTGTATACAATCAAAGGAGAAATCACTGACAGTTGTGTGATGGAATGCAGGAATTTAGGGAAAGACAGGGTGGGATCTAGATTGTAGAGTCTGGCTCAAGGTCAGAAGACCCTTTATGTTTTGGTAAGTCATGGTCGTGTTGACATCAGCGAGCCTTGCAGCTTATCGGGGGGAATGTATGAGAAGCAGGTGCTTAACATTTTTCTTGGGCTATGCCTGTCTTAGGTTGCCCCCCTCTGGGGATCTTACCCGTCGTTGGCTAACCAGCCTTCTCACCTCTGAGTCTGCAGCTTTTTATAACTTGTTTACCATTCCAGCCCAAGACTCGTTCCTTTGGGGGCCTACAGTTTACCTTTAGGGAAGTCATGGGAAGAGGGGAGCAAGATACATTCTTATAGATATGTTAAAGCAGACCGCCAGCCCAGCCAGTTCCTTGCTTTGGGGATAGAAGACTATCTAACAGCAGGCACGCCCAGCGTTTATAGCCGAAGGCCTGGGTTGTTGTTTTGCTAGGAGCAGAGTGCTATCTGAAACCTCAACTATACAAGCAAGGCAGTTACTAAGCACATTTGCTCTTCTTTAAGGAGACAAGCGGCTGGGGTCTGTTACAATTTGTTAACCCAATCATGGGCTCCCACAGTTGTCTGCTTGGGACAGAGTCCAAATATGTCATTCTCCTGCTCAAAATTCTACAATAAAAGAGACAAGTAAAAGTTTTTCTTTTTGTGTAGCCAAATTTTTCATCATTTTAATCTATGTGTTTCCTAAACCTCCTCCTCCTCCTTAAATTCTTTACTCTCTTGGCTTCTCTCATATGCTCTCTGACTGTTCAGCTGCCTGAAAGTATAAGTCTTTATTTAAAAAACCTCTCAATTAATTATTGATATCTTAGTATACTCACTCCTTTCTCCCTCTGTAGATTTTTTCCAGCTGATCTCATGTTTTCTCACCTCTCTAGTGACCACCTCTAGCTTTGACTTACAGTTCTGTTTCCACACTGATTGGGCATTTTCACATGGCTGTCCTTCCACCTTCTCTAACTCAGATGTCCTCACAGGAGATCATTATTCTCTCTGCTTTGGTTAAGAACACTTCCATCATTCTAGGCTAGAAACTGCAGCATTATGTTAACCTTTTTCTTTTCTCGTATAGCACAGATCATAGTCAATTCCTACGGATTTTATTTTGTAAAATCCTTTAAATCTCCTTCTCCCTGGTTCAGAGTCTAGTCATCACTAATTCGAGACAAGACAGTTGCCTCCTGTATTCCATTTAGTATTCCCATATCTTCTCTCTTTTAGTCCATTCTGTACGTAATTATCAGTGTTGTCTCCCTGGGACAGAGTCCAAATATGTATTCTCTTGCTCAAAATTCTACAATAAGAGAGACAAGTAAAAAGATATAATACTGAGAATTAAAATCATATATAACTGCGAGTAAGTGAGAGACTAACACTTTTATAGAAGAATATTATATGCAACTCTATGACAATGCATTTGAAAATCTGGGAGAATTTGATGTTTTCCTAGAAGAATATAAATGATCAAAACTGAATACAAAACCTGAGTAGATCAATAATCTTGAAAGGGAGGCAGAAGATTTACCTTATAATATATAATATATAATTTTTTTTTCCAAGTTGAAACAGATTTTTTGGTTTCTATTTTTTTGTATTACTTTTGTACTCTGGAAGCCTCCAGATGGCAGCATTTTACTTTGGAAGAAGGTGTCCAGTGCCAGTGGTATCGTCCTGCAATTCTCCTAACAGCCCCCAGGAGTCAGACCATTGATAGGAGGAGGGGAGGGGAGACAAGGCGGTAGATGTGTTTCGAATTATTCTGGCCTCTTACACTTTTCTCTTATTCACCATCCACAAAGAACCTCTGTAAATTGGCAGTTCAGGTAAGTAGTTTCTTTACAGTCATTATAGAAACAGGTATTTTATTCTAGCTGCATTCCAGCTAAATAGCTGATTTTTCTATTTCCAACACATCACTTGTGCAGAAACAATTTTTATTTTTCATCTTGGAATCAGGCAGTAAAGAATCGGTATTATAATAGCGATAGTGTCTGCCTTGCTCCAACTGCTGAAACTGTCTCCTTGTTTTCTTAGAGCCTTTTCCCCAAACTTCATATCATGTCACTCTTCTATTCCTAACCATCCAATGGCTTCCCATATTAACTAAAGTAAACCCAAACTCCTTACCTCGACCTGCACACTCTACAGGGTCTGGCCCTCCCCACTTCTGTGGCCTCATCATCTATCATTCTTGCTGCTCACTTTGTTCACCATGGTCTTGCTCTTCCTTAAACACAGTGAGCTTGTTTCACCTCAGGGCCTTTGCACTTCCTGATTGCCTCTGATTTTTGTATAATTCACTTCTTCAGGTTTCTTCTCAAGTGTCACTTTCTTCAGACAGGACTTCCCTGATCACCATCCCTCTTTCCCTCAGCTTATCCTTACCTGCTTTGCTTTTCTTCATTGGAAGAATAATACTCCTACTAAATAATTGTCTGTCTTTCTCAAGCAGAATATAAGTTCTATGGAGGTTTGGAACTTTGTCTTGTTAACTCCTGTCTTCCCAGAACCTAGAAACATGGCTGACTCATATTAGGTGCTCAACAAATGTTGTTGAATGAGTGAAAAAATAAAGTTCAGTCAATCTGATGTCACTATTCCACCTCTTTTGTATGTGATGTGCCAGACACCTAGACTGTAGCAGTATACACCTTAATGAGACAGTCTTAGACACTAGTTCATTGAGTTTTTTGACACTCATGATTCTCTATATTTATTATTTCTTAAATAGACATTTGATTATAAAAAGCCTCCCCCAAATTGTCACTAAAACAAAAGTGGTCAGGTAAATTGTAGTAGTTAGATATCTTTAGTGTTTATATAATTAAAAAAATCAAAATTAGCATCAAATTAATCTATAATAGAGCTGCTGAATTAATTTTAAGTGAAGTTAATTCTACTGAGAAGTTATGCAAGCTACCAAAAAGAACTTGTCACCTATGTCGAAAGAATATCTGCATTGCTAATCGTAGATGATAGGTTGTCTCCAAAATAGCTCTAAGGCGGAGAATATTCAGGCTGCAAAAAAAAAAAAAAAGAGTTTAAATAATTAAGATGTAAATTCAATTATAGCTGTTTCCGTTACAGTTTTTTTTTTTTTTTTGGTGATAGTGATGTACTGTGTCCTCAGTTTATAAGTGGAATTGCATCCAGATGTAAGCAAGTGGAAAGAGAAGTTCTGCAAAGTTCTTGGTAAATAAAATGCAATTCATTAAATATTATTCCTATCAGTATGGCTCTAGTTATACTCACAATATTTGATTCAGTTGTGCAACTACATAGAACCCCAAAATTAAAGTTATAATAATTTTAGTCTATTCTGAAAAATACTAACTCCCTAAAGTCTTTCTTAGTAACAACAAACTATCCTTAAGCTAAAATATATTAAATATCTTCATCTTTGAAGTGAAATTAGGAATTAAAACAAGTAGAGCTTGTTTTTTCATAGTAACTTACTGACTCTCCCTGTCTGTCATTTTTTTAAATGCTCATTAGTTTAATTTTTAACAGTTATTATAAAAAAAACATTTTGTTTTGATCATTTTCTTCATATTATCATACTATTATTAATGATAATAGCTATATCTATTAACTGTTTACAGTGTGCTAGACCCTATACTAGCACATTCAAATTATTTGATTAATACTCATGGGCTAGCCTTGGAATCCAGTCACCATTTATAATAAGTTTCAATGGAAAAATGGGCTCCAACTTTACAAGTGCTGACATACAAATGAAATTTCTTAACACAATGTATTTATAAGAATAGAACTCTCTGAATTTGGTGACTGCAACTTCTAATGAACAGAAACCTATGCAGCATGACAATTTGAGTTAAATCAGAACAACTTTTCTGTGCAGAAGAATATGGAAGCTCTTTCATATTTTATTTCCAAATAGAATTCTTATCATTTGAAGGTATTACTGCTGACAACATCACTTTCCTGCATATTTGCAAAGCTACAAAGTCTGATGCGTGCATGACTTGCAGTTACTCTCACAGTAAGTGTCATCCTTATGAACTCAACCTGTTGACTTTAGTGTGAAAAAGTACTTTGATAGCAATGCCTCTCTACCCTCTATGCTAAAATTCGCCTTTCCCAAATAGCCGCACCATCCCAGACTGCCACAGTTGGCTAGGTATTCTGCTGCTGCTGTGTGTACACATCTACATCGATAGGACTCAGTGAAATCTTGTTCATGTTCTTCAGTTCACTCTTGCCTTGACTCCCCACAGGATAGTTCATTATAGGAAAGCCATTTTGATGGAGAACCCCAAATCTTCTCAAAGTGGTATGATAAAATGGCAACTTACTCTTCTGGCATGCCAGGCTGAAATAACGGCCATCTGTGGTTTATCCTGTTCAGTATCTGTTTCCCTACATTGAATTAAAACCATTCTCCATCTTGGGAACCACACTCTCTCATTGCTTCAGCTGATACCTGTAACTCACCTGGGGCTGAACCTTCCTCTGCAGCCAGTGGTTGGCACATGACAGATGAGAACAATATATGCCCTGGCCGTATAGACTAGTTCAGAGGCAGACCTGCAACGCAAGGCCAGTCATAGCCGTAAACATTAGTTTAGAGCTTTCTGCTGGAGCCACTGGGAAAGAGAAGCTCCTATTGTTTTCTGGGGTTGCTAAACCTAAGACTTCTAATAGTCATTTTGCCACCACGTGAGGCCAGCCTGAGAAAGACAGAAACATGGGGGTAAGCCAACTTGAAGGTGGAGAATTTACAAACTCCGTTGTTTGAGTACCTAGCTCTAGCTTCATCTGAGGCCAGTAGTAAACCTTTAATACTATATTAGCTTAAGTTACATTAGCTTAAATTAGTTGAGTTGGTTTTGCCCTTTTTAACCAAAAGAATCCCAAATAACGCAATGGGTATGACCGCAGAACAAATCTCAAGAGCAGTTATGTGGCTGTATTTGTTTTCCCAAGGAAGTAAACAGTTATACTGAAGACTTCAGTTAATATGAAGGAGCCCACAAAATCAAATATTGACGTGTTCCAGAATATCAGTAGGTGTGTTGCAGTTTCCTTGTATTGCATTTTGGAATTCTGCTTTGCCGTCCTTTATTCTTTTCATAAAACTGGAGTGGCAGAGAACAATAATTAGGGAAATGCTGGTGCTGTATCATCTTGTCAACTCTATAATCTTGGAACAAATCTTAGTATTTGGTTGAAAAGTATAGTAATTAATAAACAGAGTTCCCATGTGATGAACATATTTCAGAGTTTAGGCTTTGCTCCCAAACATTGTGATCATGGTCAAGTTACCGAACGGTCTCAGCCACAGTTGCATATATTTAGAATAGGAATAATAATAGTCCTGCCTAATAGGGATTTATTATAAAAAATTAAGTAGATTAATTTAGGTAACAAGCTTGGAAGAGTGCTGGAGTATAAGTACTCAAACTTCTCTAATTTTAGGCATCACCAACCTACGGCCCCAGAAAGGAACCCTGGATTCTCACATCATAACTCCATCCTCGTCGTTTTCTCCAGCCACATTTGGACAAGGTCTGACAGCCCAAGTACAAACACAAGACTCTAGGCTAGACCTTAGCATGTTTTCAGTTTCTTGTAGGTTAATGGTTAATATGGAAAAGCAACAGGGTATGACAGCTATATCAGGAATGTATTCAGGTTTGAAGAAATTTCCATTTTTATATGTTCACTTAGACCAGTTAGTATGCTATAAAATCAATGAGAAGAGAACTGTGTTGGCAAGAACTCTGCCTAGTTAAAAAAAAAAAAAAGACATTTTCTTAGATCACATATGCCTTTATACTTTGTTATTTGAAAATTTGTTATTTCCCTTGCAAAGATACGATTACAGCATTACAAGGAAGATATTGTAGTTGCACAATAGCCTTCGTTCATCTCTCTTGAAGCAAATATTATAGATGTCTAGGGTAAGTACAACCACATGTTCTAATGGGAAATTAAGTGAAGGATGTAATATCTAAAATTGGTCAGAAAATCAGAGAAAGGTTGTTTTTTTGGCACATTTTCAACCATTCTTTTTTGGCTTGTGTTGTACAATAAGAGCTTCTATTATAGAAACAAAATTGTTAGGGAGTGAAAATAACGCATTAAAATAATTTAATGAAGACTTTTTCACTAAGGTAATTGATCTGAGTTTCAAGTAAATAATTACCACATCTCTCAATTTATGGCTGCTTTTAATACTTTTTCTGCCTCCTTCTTTATTGTCAGACTGTCAGCTATCAAATACTACAACTGTCAGAAAGCCTAAGTCTAGAAGCTACCCCTGTTAATTTCTTGCTTCTAATCTGCAATGGAGAGAGGAGTTAGATGTTCTCTAAAATAAGAGCGAACAGGCTCTAAGTGAGAGTCAATTTTCTCATGGTGAATTGGGTGATTTGAGTGTATGAGTTTGTGATTTTTCCCCTCTGGGTATTCAAAGGTTGCTTGCTGCTTACTTCTTGTTTTCTCAACCATGTCCAGATGAGGACGTGACCTTTGGCTAAGTTAAGTGCTTTTTTAACTAATTTAAAATTTCAGGGACCTTTTATATAGCTAAGCTCTGCACTTATGCTTAATTTATTTTCTCTTGTTCACTATCTTGCTCATGACCTTACAGTGAGGGTTTTTAATGTCAAGAGGAACAAATCCATATTCTATACTTTGTGTCAGTCGTTCTTCCAAATTGACTCCCTCTTCCTTTTCTAGGCAATCCAAGACAGTCATTGGCTCTCTCATTGTTTCCTGAAAATACCTTGCTTGCTCTTGCCCATGTACAATATTTAAACTGTTGTTTTGAGTTAAAGTACATTTTTCTACCTGTCTCAACCCTTTCATGTTTCCTAAGTCATCTCATGTTTCCATGACCCTAATTCTGGCCCACATGAATCACTCCCCATTCTGATTGTCTATAACCACATAGTCTTTTCCATGCCTTTGAGAGCTGATCAAATACCATCACTTATTGTTCTCTATTTGGGAGAATACATGCTTATTATCTCTAAGTATGTTATTATCTGCTCTGAGCAAATGTATGTTCTCTATTCAGTTCGGAGAAGAAAAGAATATTATTAATGTCTCTTTTTATATTCTTCCCATCATCTTGTCTTATGTCTGGTAGAAAGGAAATGACATTCAGTCAGGGATGACAGAGCAGCACAGGAAGGCTAGTGATTAGAGCAAAGTTGTTTGCCTTTCTTTGTACATATCTTTGCTTCTCCTGGCACAAGCTTTCTTTGTTTAAAGGTGTCTGAATATTGTCATGCTACTTAAAGGTTGGTAGGAAAAAGCAATTCCGTGACCACTCATACACATCTGTGTAGGGCTTTAAAGATCAAGTTGCATATACAAAAGGTGAGAGATGGGGTCCACCTGTAGACATAAGATGGTTTCAGGCATTTTTTTTTTCAGTTGGAGAATTTCTTGTTTCAAATCCAGATACGTGACTAATACAGCTGTCTAATCACAAGTGCTTCATATTTTCAACTATAGAATATATTTTATAATTCTGTTATTCCCAACTCTATCTTTATGCTTTGTCAAAGGGAATCTTTTCTGATATGTTTCTTTTCTGTTCTGAAACCACTCTAATGGAAAATTTGCTCTATTTATTTTTGTACATTCCAGATGAAAGTTATTTTATTCCTATTCTAACCACTTGTTAATGAGCCATGTAAATCTCTTGATCTGACCCAAATTCAAATGGTCTTCCATTAATTCTCATGAAGTGAATAAAATCATTCCTGGAAGTACAATATGTATCATTCATTGGGCAAACCATCAGAGTTCCCACTTAATAATTCATGGAAACAGCAAAAGATTCAGAGGTATCTGGATAATTTGGTTACAACAAGATGCTAACGACAGTAAGGTCAAAAGAGCTTCGTTTCAGCCCAGTTAGTTTTATGCTGATGAAATTTCTGCTCTAAATGTGTACACTGTTGTTTTCTTAGTGTAGGCAGTGGTCTCAATGAGCCACCTGCTCTACCAGGAAGGAAGAAAACTGAGTGGCAACCTCATCACTGTGAGTAATGTTTCAAAGTGAAGAGCTCACATTTCTATAGATGCAGGGTCAGTTTATGTCAAACCATAGTTACTTGTTTCTAAGTAACCTCAGAAATTAAATATATCTTATAATGCTGTGTTCCAATTTGTGTTGACCCAGCACTTTTCTCTTCCTGCTATAGCTAGTTTACAAAATGACACAAGGCATCAACCTGCCATATTTCATTACCTGTACTCCTACACCCTTCCCCAAAGCTTATTATAAAGGACAGTTAATTCCAGATCCAACTAACCACACAAAGCTGACACATATAACATATAAAAAGCTTTTTATTGCCAAATAAATGCTTTCTCAGTTGCAATCATATTGAATGGGAAGTGGTGATACCTAAGGATGGCTAATTATAGGTCTGGATTCCCAGTGAATTAAATTGAGGTTGTACCCTGGACTCCACCTCCTATTTCAATGCAGAGGCATTAGGTAAAATTTTACGTGCTTATTACAGCTAAAATTTTTCATTTCATTACTCAAAAGGGCAAATAATTAGTATAAACTGCAATTTATATTTAAAATGCATTAAATAACAGGATAAGACTGGCATTTGACATTCTTACAATTTTATACAAAGAGATTTCTGATGTTTTATCACTTGTTTCCCACAACTTTCTTATGAATAATGTGTTCCTTCATAAGTTTTCAGTGGAGACTTGAAAGTTTGAAGGGAAAATGTCATAAAAGAGGAAAGGTCTGAAAATATCTGAAACTTTTTTGCTAAATTTATAAGCAACTTTTAGGATGCTGTTATTCTGTGGATGTTTGGTGGGGAATTACTATTTCTAAGTATAATGCTGAGATCATTTATGGTATCACTTCTTACTCTCTAGGTAGTGTCCAAGTGTCCATTTATTCTTTAGCTATAGAAGATTATGGTTCAACAATCATAAAGTAGGCAAGCTTATCATAACGTTAATGTTCAGTGTAACCATGTATTAATGACAGCTCTCTCATGGAAAATGTGTATGCCTTGTCAAGAAAAGAATCTAATTGCAAAAGATTATTCTGCAACAGTTTTGAGTGTCCTTTTGACATTAATTATTCTATTAAAGTTTTTATAATTAAATTTTCAATAAGCAATACATGCACATAGGAGAAGAAGAGTTATAAAAGTTACACAATGTGAAAAGTAAGCCTCCTTCTTACTCATCTTTAGGGCAACCACTATATCAACATTTTTTGTATCCTTCTAGAGATATCCTATGCATATATACACATACACATAAGAAACCCACCCACTTTTTTTTTTAACATTTTTTATTGATTTATAATCATTTTACAATGTTGTGTCAAATTCCAGTGTTCAGCACAATTTTTCAGTCATTCATGGACATATACACACTCATTGTCACATTTTTTTCTCTGTGATTTATCATAACATTTTGTGTATATTTCCCTGTGCTATACAGTGTAATCTTGTTTATCTATTCTACAATTTTGAAATCCCAGTCTATCCCTTCCCACCCTCTACCCCGCGCCCCCCCCCCCCCCCGGTAACCACAAGTCTGTATTCTCTGTCCATGAGTCTATTTCTGTCCTGTATTTATGCTTTGTTTTTGTTTGATTGTTTGTTTTTGTTTTTTAGATTCCACATATGAGCGATCTCATATGGTATTTTTCTTTCTCTTTCTGGCTTACTTCACTTAGAATGACATTCTCTAGGAGCATCCATGTTGCTGCAAATGGCATTATGTTGTCGGTTTTTATGGCTGAGTAGTATTCCATTGTATAAATATACCACGCCTTCTTTATCCAGTCACCTGTTGATGGACATTTAGGTTGTTTCCATGTTTTGGCTATTGTAAATAGTGCTGCTATGAACATTGGGGTGCAGGTGTCATCCTGAAGTAGATTTCCTTCTGGGTACAAGCCCAGGAGTGGGATTCCTGGGTCATATGGTAAGTCTATTCCTAGTCTTTTGAGGAATCGCCACACCATTTTCCACAGTGGCTGCACCAAACTGCATTCCCACCAGCAGTGTAGGAGGGTTTCCCTTTCTCCACAGCCTCTCCAGCATTTGTCATTTTTGGATTTTTGAATGACGGCCATTCTGACTGGTGTGAGGTGATACCTCATTGTAGTTTTGATTTGCAGTTCTCTGATAATTAGTGATATTGAACATTTTTTCATGTGTTTTTTGATCATTTGTATGTCTTCCTTGGAGAATTGCTTGTTTAGGTCTTCTGCCCATTTTTGGATTGGGTTGTTTATTTTTTTCTTATTGAGTCATATGAGCTGCTTATATATTTTGGAGATCAAGCCTTTGTTGGTTTCACTTGCAAAAATTTTCTCCCATTCCGTAGGTTTTCTTCTTGTTTTATCTCTGGTTTCCTTTGCTCTGCAGAAGCTTGTAAGTTTCATTAGGTCCCATTTGTTTATTCTTGCTTTTATTTCTTCTAGGAGAAAATTTTTGAAATGTATGTCAGATAATGTTTTGCCTATGTTTTCCTCTAGGAGGTTTATTGTATCTTGTCTTATGTTTAAGTCTTTAATCCATTTTGAGTTGATTTTTGTATATGGTGTAAGGGTGTGTTCTAGCTTCATTGTTTTACATGCTGCTGTCCAGTTTTCCCAACACCATTTACTGAAGAGACTGTCTTTATTCCATTGTATATTCTTGCCTCCTTTGTCAAAGATGAGTTGACCAAAAGTTTGTGGGTTCATTTCTGGGCTCTCTGTTCTGTTCCATTGGTCTATATGTCTGTTTTGGTACCAATACCATGCTGTCTTGATGACTGTAGCTCTATAGTATTGTCTGAAGTCTGGGAGAGTTATTCCTCCAGCCTCATTCTTTCTCTTCAGTAATGCTTTAGCAATTCTAGGTCTTTGATGGTTCCATATAAATTTTATTATGATTTGTTCTAGTTCTGTGAAATATGTCCTGGGTAATTGGATAGGGATTGCATTAAATCTGTAGATTGCCTTGGGCAGTGTGACCATTTTAACAATATTGATTCTTCCAATCCAAGAGCATGGAATATCTTTCCATTTTTTAAAGTCTTCTTTAATTTCCTTCATCAATGGTTTATAGTTTTCTGTGTATAATTCTTTCACCTCCTTGGTTAGATTTATTCCCAGATATTTTATTACTTTGGGTGCTATTTTAAAGGGGATTGTTTCTTTACTTTCTTTTTCTGTTGATTTATCGTTAGTGTAAAGAAAGGCAACTGATTTTTGAACATTAATTTTGTAACCTGCTACCTTGCTGAATTCTTCGATCAGCTCTAGTAGCTTTTTTGTGGACCTTTTAGGGTTTTCTATATATAGTAACATGTCGTCAGCATATAATGACACTTTTACCTCTTCTTTTCCAATTTGGATCCCTTTTATTTCTTTCTCTTGCCTGATTGCTGTGGCTAGGACTTCCAGGACTATGTTGAATAGGAGTGGTGATAGTGGGCATCCTTGTCTTGTCCCAGATTTTAATGGGAAGCTTTTGAGTTTTTCACCGCTGAGAACTATGCTGGCTGTAGGTTTGTCATATATAGCTTTTATTATGTTGAGATATGTTCCCTCTATACCCACTTTGGCGAGAGTTTTTATCATAAATGGGTGTTGAATTTTATCAAATGCTTTTTCTGCATCAATTGAGATGATCATGTGGTTTTTGTCCTTTCTCTTGTTGATGTGATGTATTACATTGATTGATTTGCATATATTGAACCAGCCTTGTGTCCCAGGGATGAACCCCACTTGGTCATGATGTATAATATTTTTTATGTGTTGTTGGATTCTATTTGCTAAAATTTTGGTGAGGATTTTGGCGTCTATGTTCATCAGTGATATTGGCCTATAATTCTCTTTTTTTTTGTAGTGTCTTTGCCTGGTTTTGGTATCAGGGTGATGGTGGCTTCGTAGAATGAGTTTGGGAGTATTCCCTCCTTTTCAATCATCTGGAAGAGTTTGAGAAGGACTGGTATGAGTTCTTCTTTGTATGTTTGGTAGAATTCCCCGGTGAAGCCATCCGGTCCTGGACTTTTATTTGTAGGGAGGTTTTTAATTGCTATTTCTATTTCCTTTCTAGTGATCGGATTGTTCAAGTGTTCAGTTTCTTCTTGATTCAGTTTTGGTGGACAGTATGTTTCCAGAAACTTGTCCATCTCCTCTAGGTTATCCAGTTTGGTTCCATATAGTTTTTCATAATATTCTCGTATGATATTCTGTATTTCTATTTTGTTTGTTGTAATTTCTCCATTTTCCTTCCTTATTTTGCTAATTTGTGCTCTCTCTTTTTTCTTCTTTGTGAGTTTGGCCAGAGGTTTGTTGATTTTATTTACTTTTTCAAAAAAACAGCTTTTGGTTTGGTTGATTTTTTCTATGGTCTTGTTAATCTCTATTGTATTTAATTCCTCTCTGATCTTTATTATTTCCTTCCTTCTGCTGCTTTTTGGGGCTTTTTGTTGTTCTTTTTCTAATTGATTCAGGTGGTGGGTTAACTTGTTTATTTGAGATTGTTCTTTTTTGAGGAAGGCCTGTATTGCTATAAACTTCCCTCTTAGCACTGCCTTTGCTGTGTCCCATAGGTTTTGAGTGGTTGTGCTTTCATTATCATTTGTCTCAAGGTATTTTTTAATTTCAGCTTTGATTTCCTCATTGATCCGTTGTTTTTTCAATAACATATTGTTTAATCTCCATGCTTTTCTTTTTTCTCTTCTGTATTCTCCTCTCAAATGCACCAGTTCTTGAGCTTCTCTCCTCTCCTCTCTCTTTTCTCTTCTTGATCAACAACATTCTCTGTGTGATGTCATCAAAACTGTGGCTTCAGCTATTCCATTGCCACTTTAAACTTCCCTGCTAAACTCAAGAAAATATAATCAACTGAACATTTCCATTTTAGTATTTCATGGGTACTACAATATCAACTTGTCAAAAACTGAACTCATCCTCTTCCCTAAACTTCTCTCTTTTATTTTTTTACAATTTTCCCACAAACTTGAGAGTCATCCAGGACTTCACTTTTTCCTCTCTCACTAAATATTGAATCAATATTTAAGTCCAGTCAATTTAAACTCCAGGGTCTGATCAATTTTCTATATATCTTCACTGCCAATGACTCAGTCCTGGTTTGTAGGATTAATTTATTACTGCAACAGCTTTCCAACCAATCTTCTGATTTCAGTTGCACTTTTCTAAGCTGTCCTTATGTATATCAGTTTCTGAGAAGCAAAGTGCTCAGTCCCTCTTATGCTTAAAATATTTTATTTGTTCCCCATCTCCTTAAAATAAAATCCAACTTTTTTTGAAATAGCAACAATAAGCTCCTGGTGATTTGGCTCCAGCCTCCCTTTCCACCTTGCTTTTTATTCATCTATTGAGCAAAGAGTATGTACCAAGCACTCTGCTAGGCAATGAAGACACAAAGAGAATAAGATACAGTTTCTGTCCAAAAAAGGATTCGCGGTCTAATAGGGTAGAATGACATATAAACAAACATTTTTCAAATAAAGTAACAGAAAGAATATCAGGAGCTTAGCCCAGGCTCATCTCTCTAGTCTAATATCCTGCCGTTCTCCACCTGGGCACACAAACACACATGCAACTGACAACTCAGAGAGCTGAATCAGGTCGTGAGATGCATTAGCTTTCCATGGCTGCTGTAACAAACTGCCATCAATTTGGTGGCTTAAAACTCACAGATTTATTCTTTACAATTCTAGAGGCCAGAAGTTTAAAACCAGTTTCACTGAAGTCAAGGTGTTAGCAGAGCTGGTTTCTTCTGGAGGCTTTAGGGAAGAATCTGTTTTCTTGTCTTTTCTAGTGTCCAGAAACTTCCTATATTCCTTAGCTCCTAACCCCTTCCTAACATCACTGTCGCCCCTCATTTCTATCTTCTCCTCTCCTACTTCTCTGCTGTAGTCAAATCTCCCTCTGCTCCCTCTTGTAGGGACACTTGGGATGACATTTAGGACCCACTCAGACAATCCAGGATAATCTCCCCATCTCAAGATTTTTCACTTAACCACATCTGCAAGTCCCTTTTGTCATGTAAGGTAACATATTCACAGATTCAGGCATTGGCTTATGAATAGTTTTGGGAGCCATTATTCAGCCTACTGCAGAAGACATTGTGAATAAAAAATATTGCCATCTATATCAGTAAACAAAGAATGCTGTGATCAAGTCACCAGCCACTACTGCCACCCCTGGCAGTGGGCCAGAGGGAACTCAGGATGAAGACCAGCAGGCAGCATGGCCTCTACAGGCAGCCTGGCCTCTGCAGCCATCCCTGACTGTGCACCCTGAGGGAACCCTGGATGTGGAAGAACAGGATACCGGCCCTAGATAGTTAGGTGCATATCAAATAAATGATTCCCGTGAACCCAGACCTTTGCACTTTTCCATACATAGAAAACTGCTGATTTCCTTAACTTGAGATATTGGTTTTCTTCAATTAACAGTAATCTTTTGATGTTCTGAATACCTGGTCTTTGTTGCAAAAACTCATATATCCTGGCTTCTACCTTGCCACTTTGGAACAGCCTCTTACAGCAATCTGAGATGTTCTGCCCCGGGCTTGAGTCCTCAGGACATCCACTGAATAAAACTTAACTCTCAAATTTTAAGTTGTGCATTTTATTTCAGTCAACAACTTGTTTGATTTTGCCTACAGAGTAATAATTTTTAAAAAGTTATTTGCTAACAATGAAAAATTTCAAGACATTACATGAAAATCCAGATTTCTGGCTTCTTCTGAGACCTCTCTGGACCTGCACTCCACGTGGCTGCTATAGGCTGTTGATTTTGAAGTGCCCTGCATTGTCCAGGCAGCTCAGTACCCGCCGAATCCCACTGCCTCCACCCAGCTTGCTTTGCTCATCCATACTGACTGCTGGAGTTTGGAACCTCTGTCCTAAAACCTGTGTTTTTTTTGTTCACAACTCTCCATCTTTGTAGATGTTCATTCCCCTCTCCTTGGCTTCTTTTTCTCATTCTCCCTTCTCTACATAACCTGAATATTCCTACTTATCTTCTAAGAACAAGTGAAAATGCTTCTTCTCTAGGAAACTTACTTCACATCTCCAGTCCATGTGAAATGGCACCTCTTACACTGGTATTTTAACATTCAGCCTGTTACATCTGTCACCTTGTTGAAGGCAGAATTTGAGTCTTCCTTCTGTCTTTAGCACATCACCCACAGTAGAAGCTTAATAAATATTTAATGTTAATAACTGAATGTATATATGTGATAGATGAAACTAGTGACACTATGGATGGCAGCATTTATTGTGAAGTAAAAAGTGCTATTAGGAGAAGAGTTTTCAGCTCTAAAAGAGATGGTTTTAATTTTCCACTACAGGCAGCTTTCTGGGAAAGATAGATGGGACCAGATACTTCTGGATGAGAAAAGATTTGAATTCAAGCAGAATATTGGAGAACTGGGGAGAAACCAGGCCAGATTCAGGGAGGGTGGGAAGCCCTGAAGTAAAGCCAGTCCCAGGACTCTTGCTTTGTCCCACCAGACCTGGTCATACTCTGCTTTGCATGAGGGCTAAAGGACAGATCTACAAATAGTAACATCAGAACGTATGATACCTAGTATTATTTCAATTCTAGTGTAGCTGAAGTGTCTAAAGAGACACAGTTTGAATAATGAAATTGGTAAAATCTTGTGGAAGACTCAAGGGAGATGGAAAGTTTACCTGAATCATGAATTATTCATGCTTCACTGGAGAACAATGAGGCAGAACTTTGGCTTTTATTACTGCTTCTGATGCAGAGTGATTAGTTTTAATTTTAGATGATTGCACATGCTTATATAACACACTAAATTATATTTGGATATTAACATTTTTGTTTTGACCATTCCAATTTGCAACGATTTACTTGAGGTTGTGGAATTGTTTCTTCCTAATGAATGCATGAGAATTGAATATTAAGATACATGGAAGACTTCTTCCCAGTCTGCATAGTTAATCAAATAAAGTAATTTTCGTCTCTGATGCAGAACCAGAGACAAATGGATCTTTGAACTAAAATTCGATTAAACCGACACAGTCATCTGAAGAACAGAGATACACATGCCCTTTGCTAATATTGATTACAAGGGAACTTTCTTGTTTTCTGCTGTTAATAGTAGAAGTACTGGCTATACCATGATTTCGGTCACAAGTTGAGTCTCTAAAGTTGACAAGGTGGTTCAGCTGTTTCCCCACAACCAAGAATATTAATTGGGCAGTGGTAAATGGAAATAATTTAATATCAGAGTTGTGGACCATAATAATCACATGAATTTAGCCATTGATTCCCTGTTGGAGTTTTGCTGATCAATAGTTACCACAGGGGTTTTAAATCCAGAATGTCTTTGGTTATCTTGCATATTCTACTTCTTTTCAAGGTAGAGGGAAGAGCAGAGAAGAGTCCCTTATAAAGCTTGTTTTAAAATTCTTGGCACTTTTTTGCATATTAAAGTAGACTCATTTATATTATTGCTATCCAGTCCTAAAAAAAAAATGACCAAAGCAGAGAAAATGACCTTCCTCTGATTCCATAAATTGTACTGCTATAGGAAAAGTCAAGAGAATGGTGGCAATACTTTAAAAGACAACTGGGTGAATTATTTTTTCAGTTAACCAAAAGATATCAGCAGAATTTTAACACTAAAAATCCTGGTTTTAGTGTTAAAGTGATGATACCTTTTAATCTTATGATCAGGACTTAATTTAGATTCTCAGACAGTTAGGAACCAACAACCCTAAATTCTTTAAACCGCTTGTGATCACAGACTGTGCAAACCTCCTTCAGAAAGAAATGAATCTCCTGATCTGTGTTTTTCAAGAATTCTTGTGATGGCTTGGATTTGAAGAAAAGTTTTAGCTTCTATATTTTGGGATGCGGAAAAATTTTAAATAGCTTAAACTGCATAAAATTTTCTTTTTTCACCTTGTCATTAAGCATTTTGAATTAAAAATGTATATTTTGTTCAAACAGTGGTTGAAGAAGTAATTATATATCCAAACACATGTTGTCCATGCAGGGATCACCTGTTAACTTGGTTACCATTTTTCTCCCTGAAATAACAGGAGACCTAGACCCTAATATTTGGAGATAATTGTCATAACTGAATTGTATTTTTAATATGAATAGAGGTAAAATTGATTTAGGAAATCTAAGATGTAATATTCTCTCCCAAGTTATAAGGATGAAGGTTCAACCCCACAAACTCTATCAAGAGATATTTCTTTAAAATCCTTTCTGATATAGGACAGGCGACAACCATCTATATTTTCAGGGACAAGAGTGACAAAGAGCAGCTTCTTAGTTGCCTTCAGTCTGGCTCTAGCCACCAGTGACATGGCTGCTTTTTGTAGGTGTTTCCTATCTTGTCATTCCAAGTACATCATCTCATGGCACGGAGTAGAATCTAAATAAAACATTAACAAACAAAACTCGGCAGCATATTCAAAGAATAATAAACCATGACCAAGTGACATTCTATCTAAAAGTGCAAGAATAATTCAACATCAGAAAATGCTATTCATATAATTTATCTTATTAATAAATCAAAATGGAAAATTTACATGATCATCTTCATCTGCTGAAAATGTATTTAATAATGCTCAACATCCATTATTCATAAAGAATCTCTAAATAAAACAGGAATCAATAGATATGTTTTATCATGTTAAGGAGGAATCCATCTTCACCCTAAAGTGACACCATGTGAATTTAAGATTGTACTGGAAGTGGTCCATAAAGAGACAAGCAAGACAAGGATGTCCATAGCTATGTCACATTGTTCCAGAAGTTGTGGTCAACACAATTAGACAAGACCAAGAAACCAGAGGAACAAACACTGATAAAAGGAGGCAGAAGTATTGTTATTTCTAGGTGATAAAATTATGTACAGGGAAACACAAGAGAATCCTTTGAAAAATGATGTAAACACTGAGAGGATTCAGTAGGGCATCAGAGTACAAAATTATGCAGAAATAAATATCCTTCACAGAAATAGGTAACAGGGAACACTGAGAAAGCTAACTTACTGGTAGCAACTCAGTAATACCCCTGGGATTTTTCTTTATTATGTGGATACGTGTAGAGGTGAATTACCCGAGCCCATTATTGCGTGTTTGTAGGTTATCAGACTTTTCTTTCTGGTAGCTTTTAGGATTTTCTGTCTGATTTGGATATTCTCTCCTTCACTATAACGAGGTTAGAGGTGCATTAGTTTACTCTCCTCAGGACTTGGTGTGTCCCTTTCGTGTGTGACTTCATGTCTCCTTACAACTGGAAAATCTAAGCCATTTTCTACTTAAATTCTCCCATTCTCTCTGTTCTTAATTCTGAAACCTCAGTTAGATATTTATTGGACCTGATCTTTCCATCTTCTATGTCTCTTAATACCTCTTTCATATTTTCTCTCTTTTAATCTTGCTCTGGAGTTCTCAGTGTCTTTCCTCGATCTCTCTCTCAGTGCAATACTTCTTTTTTGGCTATATTTAGTCCATTGTTCAACTTGTGCATTGAGGCTTTTAAAAAGTTTAATTGAGCTTATATATAGATTTAGACATTTTAAACTATATTTTAAGTGAAATTTTAATGTACTTGAGGTAGAGGAGCACTATTTCACACAACCCAAACTACCGTATTGCCTAGAAGTAAATAAACACTGTTTTAGGTATGACTAAATATGCATGATTGTATTACTTCATGGCTAATATGCCATTTGTTTACCATTTTCCTACTTTTGCTTCCTGAGATTGTTTCAATTTTTTGCTAATGTAAATAATTTTGAAATGAATATATTTATGCACGAGATTTTTTTTTCATTTTAGATTATTTTCTTAGGGAGGATTGAACCAAAAGTATGCATGGTTTTAATGTTCCCAATGTTCATGGGCAAAATATTCTTTAAAAGAATGAGCTGATAAAATATGATTGATGGCCTGTATCGGAGTGACAGACTCCGCCACTTCAGTAGCATAGGGTATTTCAATTTTTGTTTATTTTTTGCTGATTTAAAGAATGAAAACAGTATCTTCTTTTTAAACTGCATTCGCCGGATTACTGGTTGGGATTGAACATTTCTCCAAGTTTGGTTACTGGTTGTATTTATTTACTCTTTGGAAGATTGTGTCTTTGTGCACTCTGCACTTCATTTATTAGTCTTACTGTTTGTCTTCTTGACGTGCATTCCTCCTTTCAGGATACCGATATAAATCTATTGTCATATTTGTGGCAGTTTTCTTCCTAGCCGATGCTTTAAGTAATCTATAAATTGCCATGAATGCATCTATTCTCCTCAAAGCAGAACCAACTCTTAGTTCATTTTAGTCAGCTGAAAACTGAGGGACACATTTTCTCCGTGGAGGTCTTGAAACCAAAGCTCTGATCTCAGCTCGATGCGATTCAAAAATGGCCTGACATTTACAGTGGTGATGGCCCCAAGGTGAAGCTGCACTGCTGCAGGGTGGGACAAGTAGAGGCTGTCCAACTGAAAGAACTGTGGCCAATACATTATGAAGTTACTACAAGATCAGCACATAAATCCAAGCTAGACTGAATAGCTCACTTCTGAAGGGTATTCGTATAATCATGAAAAATTCCCAAAGGAATTACTGGACATGCTGAATAATCTACCTATAGTTAGCTTTCAAAATGTAAACCATGGAAATCCATTTAAAGTGTGGCTGAATCATGTCACTTTTCTAGTAATACAGGCTGAATTATGAAATAAGCAGTTAGTGTAGCTCTATTTTAAGAATGGCTGTGAAGATTCACAGATATGAAAGATCTATTCAAGCAAGTGTTATAAAAATTGTGAATATAATATTAACCATTTGCAACAACATGGGTGGACCTTGAGGATATGCTAAGCAAAATGAATCAGATGGAGAAAGGCAAATACCGTTTGATTTTGCTCATATGTGAAATATAAGACAAACCAACCAACTAAAATAAAAACAAACACATAGACACAAAGAACAGATTGGTTGTCATCAGAGGGGAAAGGAGCTCTGGGGAGAGGACAAAATAGGTAAAGGGGATCAGTTGAATGGTGGTGTTTAGAAACTAGATTTTTGGTGGTGAACATGCTGTAGTGTAGACAGAAGTCAAATTATAATGTTATACACATGAAACATAATGTTACAAGCCAAAGTGACCTCAAGGGAAAAAAACTGTGAATATAAGTATTCTTAGAGATTAAATAGAGGATGTAATTAGGAAAAGCATATCATATGTAATAATAAGCATTATTCCATTTGGAGCTAATTCAGGCCAAACCTGAATCAGTGCCAAATGACTGAAATTGAACTGTCTATGGCCAGCATGGCTGAAAGTATTAATAAAAACAGAAATGGAAGGTTTTTTTCCCTGAATGGAGATGAAAATTGCATCTTTATATGTAGGTTTTATTTCCCCATCTCAGTAGAATTGCTTAGGTTTAATCTCGAGGGCAGGGTTCTTTTTGGAAACTATAAATGTAAGTCCAATTGTCTTTGGGGTTCTCACCTTCTGCTCAACTTACAGTGACTCTAAACTAGTCTTTTGCTACTGTACAAGTGCTTCTGCTGTCTGGGGTCTCTCCTTCTGCTCCGAAATCCCCAGTGACCCTCTCCAGACCCCACGTGGTATCCCTGTCTGAATTCATGGACAATCATCATCAAAAGAAAACAGAACCCTATCCTTGTCCCTTTTATTTCTGAAAGCTAACTGAAGCGATGAATTATATTTCAGACTTCCTACACAGAGCCACAAGATTTATTTTCCACTACTGGGCTGCCACTTCTCAATAAAAGCAGTTACGCTAACCATGGTAATCAGTTCTTTTCACTAGCAATAAAGCACAGATATCACAGGTTTGAGTTCATTTTTTAAAGAAGCACAATTTAAAACCTTTAGAAAGTTGATGCCTGGAGCTGGGCAGTATAATGACCTCTCCTTTCAAATCAGCATTAGACCCAGGTTGTATTTCCAAGTGAAGAGGCTGCTGGGCCGGAGAAAGTGACCTTTGCTTGAGTGACTACTCGTTACCTCGTCAGCTTCAGTGCTGCCTGCCATTAGGAAGAACTACCAAGTAATAAACTATTTACGGCCTGCACTTATCTATCCCCTACAGGGCACTTTCTGGGGAAGAAAAAAAGGCAATTGATTTTCTCTATTCGATGGTCATCATCTTATACTTAGGTCATCTAACTGCCCAGCATTGCTTATTTTCATTTCACATGGTGCCTTATATAACAGGGGTGGTGGGTTTTGGTTTTTGTTTTTGACAGACTTTAAAAGCCTAGAGCTTTTGCACAACATAAAATAATACTGAGAGCCATAGAAAAATGAAGTACAGAGACAAGGCAAATGGAAAAGATTTTTCCTGTCCTAAAGGATCTCATTTGAACCAAGCTATAGTAGGAACATTTAAATTCTCTCCCCATTTGCTCCAAACATTTTTATTCTGATGAATTAAAAATTTTCTTGAACTCTGGAAAACTCTTTTGGAAAATGTTTTTTCAAAAAGCAAGTTCACATAATGCCTCCAAATTTAAGTTTTCACATCTGAAAAGTAAGGAAGTTCTTTTTACCTCTGACAGATTGTTTAATTTTAAGAAGTAGAGTTCTCCACACCCACAGCTGAGCGTTCTAGCCCACTGTAATACACAGGCAAAGTTCTTGATGCCGAGTTGTTCAGAATAGTCCAGTATTGACCCAACTATATAGGGTTTATTAACCTGAAGACTACAAGACTAACTCTTGAATAGTGGGACATATTAGATCTCACATCCTCTCATACACATTTATAGCTACTGTGCCTTGGAATAACAATTCTTGTGGAAGTACCTGTCATGCCTAAAATCATGTATATTATGTTCAAGTGTACTCTGTTTGAATAAATACAAGCATGAATGTATCTGAGGCAAAGATACTGAGTTTGTGATTTTTAAAAAAAAGCGGCGCTAGTCTATGCTAGAAAATGTGACTAACTGTATGTCTTGACTGCCTAGTCAACGTCCTAAGTTTGGCAAATTGTAGTGGTTTGCACCACTTTTATTATTGGAAGGTTCATGTTGCCAACGATGCAGTG
This sequence comes from Vicugna pacos, assembly GCF_048564905.1. Lineage (NCBI taxonomy): Eukaryota > Metazoa > Chordata > Mammalia > Artiodactyla > Camelidae > Vicugna > Vicugna pacos. The sequence continues at coordinate 46,497,409 of NC_132989.1, read as the reverse complement.
CAGCACAGTGGTTTGTATTGTGAAGTTGGTCCTGCCACTTATGTAGCTGTAAGATTAAGGCAAAGTACTGAACTTCTCTAAGTGTCTTTTGTCATTTGTAAAATGGGTAAAATAATAGTTCGTGGCTTGTGGGTTAGGATTAAATAAGGTAACATGTTTAAAATGCTTATCTCAGTGTCTATCTCATGGTTAATGCTCAATAAATAGTATTGTAGCAGTTATTTAAAATACTTGAGCGGCCTTTCATACCTGTTACCCCCGATTCTACGGGGAGTGGGAGCTTTGCCCCTGGTACTGGAAGTCTTGCCTCAGTGGTAGTCTTCCACCACCAGTGAACTGGGGGGTCAGGCACAGTGTTGGGGTTCACTCACCCAGGCAGCAGTCTCTCTGGCCCATGCTTACCACCTCTGGTCTGCAGACCAGGGGTGAAGAGGGCAATAAAAGGAGCCTGGGTAGGACAGTTAAAGTTCTTACTTGGCTGATGTGGGAGAAGCAAGTACATCCCTCCTTTTCACCCCCATGCTAGGGAATGATGACCTTCCTTCACTGGTCAGGGAGAAGTCTGGTATAGCTGATTTTGTCCCTGGGTGAAGTAGAAAGTTAGACACTCTGAGGGAAGGTCAGGAACTGATGGAGAGCCCAGGGCTTGAGAGGAAAAGGTCTAATTTACTAAAGAGCTATTATATGCCAGCCTCTGTTGTAAGTTTAGAGATATAAGCAAAATAGACACTGTTCCTTCCATCAGAAGACTTCAGAGATTGGTGAGGAAGAAAAAGCAAAAGAAGTGATAGAAATAGAGCCTGACCTAATCAGGAAAATTTTCCCTGAGGAAGTGACATTTGAAATGAGATTGGAAATTCCAAGAAAACAGTCTGCTATAGGGACGGCACACGAGGTGATCAGCAGATGTCAGAAACCTGGGGCAGGAGAAAGAATGGTGTCCTCATACCTGAAGAAGGCCATGGTGAATAGAGTGCAGAGAATGAAGGTGAGAGTGTGCAAGATGAACCTGGAGAGGTTGGCAGACTCAGCAGGACACCTTAGGTCAAGCTGATTACTGTAGTCCTATCCAAAGAGCACTGGGAAGTCTGACATGCTCCAGCATGCAGTTTTACATGCTGCAGGGCAGAGTATCATGGGAGTGGATATTGAAGTCCATGGGGAGGCTGCTGCTGGAGTCCCTGCAAATGAGAGTGCTGTGGACTGTGATGGTCTTCCTCAGGATGCATGACATGCATTAGAGGTGGTGGACAGGAAGGGGCTTTTATCCAGGATGACTCCTAGCTTCCTGGCGTGTGCCATGGTTGAGTACCATTTACTAAGGTTGGAAGTGAGTGCTTGAGGGAAAATATAGACTAATTTGGAGCATACTAATTTGGAGTTAGAAAAGCCTTTGAGACACTGAAGGAGAAGTCTTGCACTGAACAGGGGTTCTACCACAGGGCCTTTTCACTTGCTGTTTCTCTGTCTGGAACTTTCTTCCTTCAGGGACCTTCATGGCTTGCTCCCTCATTTTCATCAGGTCTCTGTTCGAATGTCAACTGATTTGAGGAGGGGTTCCTGACCATGTTGTCTAAATTAGCAGCCCCCACCATTGCTTTCTATTATCTAATACAACGTGAGGCCCCCAGCCTTCTCTGGCCTCTAGTGCCCTTGAATGGGCAATCCTACCTAATGGTTTCCTGACACTCCTTCATCCATGATGGCTATTACCTTCCTAGGTTCCCCTGACCCACCATGGCTTCCTCTTGTTCTGAAGCAGTGGCTGTGTCTTCTTCCAAGCCACCAAAGTTGTCCATTTTCTTGATTTTTATTTTGGTAACCTTTCCTCAAGTCCTAAGGTCATGGTTGATCTTCTTGGTGGTTAGAGACAAGGCCTAGTGAATTTGTCAGGTTATATTATTTTCCCCAGTTTAACTGGCCACTAAGTAGTCACATAAATGAGAAGATGATGATTCATACCTAGTATTTCCTTCTCTAACTTTCAGGAAAACAATTCTGGGTTTAATTTTTTATCCTAGCAATATATGTAGATAGCAACAAAGACATCCCAAAAATTTATATGAAGGTGTATAATGAAAATTTTTATGAAGGTTTATAATGAATTTATATGAAAGTTTATAACGAATTTATATGAAGGTTTATAATGAAGTTATATAGCCCATTTTTTTCCCCCACAGAAGCAGCCAACTAAAATATTGTTTTTAATTTTTTCTGGTGATTATCTCCATGGCAGTAAGTATGTTCATAATGCTCTTTTTCGGTTGATCAGTTAGGCTGTGAAAGATGAGGACTTAGATCACTTCTTTTCCTTACCTCATTTCCCACTTCTAATTTTTTGGAGTAGCTATTATTTTAGTTCTTCTATTGGTTACTTTTGAATATTTAAGGATTTGTTTATTTAAATTCTAACTCTTGGCTATTTCTCTTTTAAAGTGTTTGTTTATTCAAAGAGTTTTTCTTAACTCCTGCCACTTTGGATGAGAATATTTCCATTACTATCATTATGTAAATATGGTCCATCGAAGAGGAAGAGAGTGTGCTGAGTCCAATGTCATGACCCCTGAGCCACTCAAAGACTGAAGTTTCTATAATGAATATTCCTACATGAATTCTCTTTTCACGTTTTGCATCAAATCCAGCCATAATTTAGTTTGCTTATTTGGACCATGACTTTTCTACTTTTTTCTCCTAAAGGTTCTTACTTTTTCTTCTTGAGGGAGAAAACATTTGCTTTTTTTGAAAAATCATGTTACAAAGACCTATTCCCCTTTTGCTATGCATTGTCTTAGGTCCATTCTGTTTTGCCCAAGAAAGCTTTAGATGGTTCCATATTTATAGGATTTTTGCTTTATCCGTAAGTTATCTTTTTCTATCTCCTCCATGCTGATTGTTTTTTTTTTTATATGTCTATGATCTTGGTTGATTAACTGCTTTGATTACTCCAAGTAGCTGGCCTGGAGTGCCCGTGTGCTGTTTTTCTCATCTGTTCTTTAGCATAAACAGGATGGCTAATCAGGAACTCTGCAAATTGGGGGCATGAGGCAGAGATCACTCCAAATGTCAAAATGCAGAAACCTACCCGAATAACTCACCCTCCTCAGGCAGTTCACTACATGCTTAAGAGAAGAATCCCCTGATTTTTGCTTGTGAATAACATTAGGGACCTGGACAGAGAGGTAGAGAGGTAGGGGAGGAGGCTGCCCAGCGGAGCTGTTCACGAGATAAGCAGTCCATCAACCCCTCTCTTTTGGTTCCCCTTTGCACCCCTACCTTCCCATAGTCCCTGCTTTCCCTGAGCGCTTGCCAGAAAAATCAGCCTTCTCCTCTCACTTCCACAGCATACTTGGAGTTGTCCTGTCTTTGTTTAGTCTGCAAACAAACTCTCCTTCTATTTATCTCACAGAAATTTCTCAGAATCTTTCCTCCATTGATGTAATACGGGTTTATTCCTTTCCTGTCATGTTTCTGGAGTCTAGGGAAAGAGGGAAGATATGTACCTGTTCTAAATTTGCTATTGAACCAGAAACCCAAATCTGTATTTTGAAATATGTAATAAATGTATCATATTTCTATAGGAAGTTAACTGTCTAAGATATTTTGAATCGATGAATTTGTAATCGATGTCATTTAGAATTGGAAAGTTTCTTACACTGAGTTCAAGCTGAGAAAACCATATTGTATAACCTTCATTGGCCTAGTCTTTCTGGTGAAGTTTTAAATACGACATTCAGATAAATGTTTCCTATAAAATATAAAATGCTGCCTAATCACATAATGGTAAATGCTCATCAGACCCAGCCTCAGATAAAATAGAAAATTTCACAGGAAGCAAAAGGATAGAAGGAGAAGATGGAAGAGGATAATGAATTTATGAATCAGCTAGTAGAACCTCCCGTATCAGAGAAATGAACATCACATTTTCCATAAACATTTAATTTCCATTTGAACGCCACTATTGAGCTTACTAGAATTACTTCTTTAGGGAAATGGTTCCACTTTCTGACTGTAATTAGCTCCAGGAATACTTTCTCAATTTCAGTTTGAGTTTGCCCTTTGCTCTTGTTTTGCCATTCTCCAGATCTCTTCAATCTAAAGTCTTTTTCTCTGAAATCAGACACTTTTTAAAAAGTGTTTTTCTATCTGAAATGTGATTTCTTTAATCTAAATAAATCAGATCTCTTGAACTTTTTCTGGGAGTTTCCTTCTAATATTGGCAGCTTTTTAAAATTTGTTTTTAGAATTTAAAGTTCTCTTAACATTTTATCTCCCAAATTCAATTTTCACATAATGAATAAGTCAATCTTTTATCCAAATACAAAATACCGCCCTAACCATTAGGTGGTGAAACCTCTTTCATCACCTTCAAATCATAATTTGGGTGAACATTTCTTTGACAAATGCACACCTTGTATCCAACATGCTTATAATATATCTCGGGGTGGACTCCTAAGGTAATTTTGAGAATCATATGCTATTCACTGCCATATATGAACTCTCTCTGTGCTGTTCAATCCATGGATTCTGCAGGTGTTACTTTATTAACGGATAAGACCCACAGCCACTCATGCAAACCCTGAGCCCAATCATTCATTCATTCAATACCAATTTTGTGCCAGACACTGTGCTAGGCACTAAGAAACAAGTGTGAATTAAAAAGGATCTGGTAGGGGAGAACATTTCATCCATGGTAAGGGCTATGAAGGAAAAGTATGAGATTAATACTGATGGGATGAGGGGTGCTCAGGAAAGTTTGCTTAAGATCACAGATGCTATATACAAATATATTTATTTGTGTGCAAGTGTGTAAGTGATATTTAAGAAGTATCTGGGACTTCAGCAGCAATATTTTTTTAAAATAACAGCTTAACAGAAATATAATTCACATAGCACAATTCACTTAAAGTGTGCAATTCAATGGTTTTTGGTATGTTGCATTAATTTTTAAAATTGTGGGTGTATATATATATTTGCCACTTTATTTCTAATTGTTCAATTCAGTGACATTAACTATATTCACACAGTTGTGGAACCATCACTACTATTTATTTCCAAAATTTTCAGTAATTCTAAATTGAAACTCTGTATCTGTTAACTCCTAATTCCTCCTCCACCATCCTCTGGTAACCTCTACTCTACTTTCTATCTCTATGAATTTGCCTATTTTAGGTACCTCCTATAATTGCAATCATATAGTATTTGTCTTTTTATGTCTGGCTGGCTTCACGTAGATAATGTGTTCAAAGCTCATCAATGGTAAGATGATTCAAAGCTCAAAATGGTAAGAACTTAATTTTTATAGCTGAATAGTGTTTCATTGTGTATTTGGCCACTACATTTTATTTATTATTTCATCAGGTGATGGACACTTGAGTCATTTCCAGCTTTTGACTATTGTGAATAAGGCTGCAATAAACATTGGCATGTAAATATTTGAGTTCCTGCTTTCAGTTTTTGTGAGTAAATATGTAGGAGTAGAATTGCTGGATCATATGGTAAATTTATGTCTAAATTTTTAAAGAACCACCACTGTTTTCCACAGTGGCTGCACCATTTTATATTCCCATCTGCAATATATGAAGATTCCAGTTTCTCTGCATTCTCACCAACACTTACCTGATTTTTTGATTCTAGCCATTTTACTGGGGATAAAGTGGTATCTCATTGTGATTTTAATTTGCATTTTCTTAACGTCTAATGATATTGAGCATCTTTTTATGTGCTTATTGGTCATTTGTATGTCTTCTTTGGAGAAATGTTTCTCCAGATCCTTTGCCATTTTTAATTAGTTTGTCTTTTTATTCTTGAGTTGTAAGAGTTCAAACGGCAAGTTTTAATTTCAAGCTACTGGACAACATTTTGAAAAGAAGCTCTTCTTCATTTCAATAATAAAAGATCCCTATCTATAAATCCTGGGATGTCTATGAAGTCTTCCATTACTGCAAGGACTAATAAGGGGTATTTAATTCCTTGAGTTTATTCCTTTAAGTCAAACAATCAATTCTAAAAAAAAAAAAGAGAGAGAATCGCACTTTAATCCAAAGCAATAGTTAAACAGCTGAATCTTATTTTTACTCCTACAATTTTGCTATTTCCCTATGCAACAACTTTCCATGGGCTTTAAAAATTGTTTTGGACTAGTGTTTAACTATATCTATTTCCACTTTACATTCCTTTGAATTTGGTTAGAATCATTGAGTTGTATAATTATATCATTTATACCACTCCTAGGTCATGGGCAATTTTGATTCATGTCAAGTTAACTCATTGATTAATGTCAAATGCATTCAAGGTTATTAATGAGAAATCATACTTGGAATTTATAAAGCAATTTCTACATACAAAGCACTCTTCTGGTACTAACTAATTATACTTTACAATCTACCTGAAAGATTTATTATTAATATTATTTGTCCTGATGTCAAACTCCATGAGGCACCTACTTGACATAAATGTCTTATGTAATATAAATTAATTGAGAAGAACCTTTGCTTTTCAACTTGCAGGCAACTATTTATCTAGATATCATATCACTAATATCTTGGCAGATGTTTTTTCAAAAGCAATACATCAAAATGTTACTAAAATTTGATAAATTATACCTTGTCTTAGTAGAAGAACCATGAATAAAAATCTGCCCAGTGGCATTTGATTTTAAGATTAAAAGGACAGGACAATGATGCAATTTTTTTCTTTTTTAGTTTGAAAGGTAAATGTCTTAAGAAATGATTAACCAATTTAAAGCATTTTGAATTTCAAGTGGAATATTTGAATACATAACAGTGGAACAAGTTAAATGATTACTTAGGCTAAAGGGAGTGCTAGGAGCCACAGGAATTGAGTTGTAATCCAAATCCTCACACAAATACTTCAGTGACACTCAGGCAGGTCTCCTGAACTGTTATTTTACTTATACAGTCATGGGATCACAGAAAATTAGTTCTATAAGCAGATAGTAGTCTGACTGCAGTCCCAATTATCAGTTGTTTGGCCCACACAACATTTTTTTAAAAATTTGAGCTAGTTTCCAATATTTTTTAAAATGATGAATTACATATATAAATTCAGATTTCTAACTTCTCTAAAAAAATCAGGTGACCTGGCAATAGTGGTCCACATCTCTGAGTGACATTTGTTTGGGAGTGAGCAGCTGCCCCTCCTGCTAAGCAGAGCAAGGCTATGTCATTTGCCACAACTGGTTCAGGTTACTCATTTATGTCACCTGCCCTGCTTCTGTAGTCATTTCAGTGTGCTCAAAAACAAAAAAAGTATGATATTTTAGGGTTTTTTCCTAGAACATCTGTAGTATCTGTGGCAGAACTCCAAGATGGCCCTAAGATTACTACCCTTGGTATAGAATTCCCATATAATTCCCCCTCAAGAGTGTGGTCTGAACAGTGAATATGATAGATCTCATTCTCATGATTATGTTATATTCTATGACAAGAGATATTATAGATGCAATTAGGGTCTGTAAAAGGTTGACTGTGAGTTAATCAAAGGCAGATTATCCTAAGTGGGCCAGACCGATTCAGGTGAGCCCTGAACTGTCAAGAATCAACAGCAAATACTTTCCTGTGGATGTTAAAGAAGAAATCACTCATGTTGTGAACTGCCTATAGAGAGGAGTGTATCTAGGGGATAAGGTTTTCAGTTTCATAACTGCAAGAAACTGAATTCTGCCAACAACATGAATGAAATGGGGGAGAGAACCCCAAACATCAGATGAGATCCCATCTCTCGTCCACATGTTAATTTCAGCTTGGTGAGCTCCTGAGCAGAGAATCCAGCTAATTCATATCCTGAGTCCTGACCCAGAGGAACTGAGAAAATAAAGGTGTTTTATTTTAAGCTGTGAATTTTGTGGTAATATTTTATGCAGCAATAGAAAAGTAATATAGTATCTATGAAGGAATAACAAAAAGGAAACATATTTTAAAATCAAGGAATATGCCAAGAAATTGAACTGTTTAATGTGTGATATATATTTTATTTGAAAAGGTTATGACTATAAAGGGAGAGCATGACAGAGGTTTTGTTTTGTTTTTTTAAATTGATGGAACTGTTCTGTATCCTGATTGTGATAGTGGTTACACAAATCTATTTATATGTTAAAATCCATAGAACTATACACCCAAAGAGAAAAAGTCCAATTTTACTATCAGATAATTTTTTTAAAAGAATGTAATGACTATAATGACGCTCTGAGAGATTAAGTATCCCCAGTTTTTAAACAAGAGTTTGTCTTGACTATCGTAGGTTCTTCAGAGAGGCTCAATTGATAGACATGGCTAAAAAAATTAACCTTAATTTCCCCCATTTAAAAATTAAACTTGTACCACATTATATTGCAATAGACTTGTTGATCTGTAACATTTAAAGTCAGTCTGGAGTTCTTCAGTTGCTTTAAACCTAAATGTATGTCTTTCCAATTCAAATATAAACACACCAAAAGAAATAACTGTGCTTTTTTGTTGTCATTGTGCAAATCCTAAGGGCAGTTCTGGTGCTGGGTGGTCTTTTCAATCAGAAATGTTGTCTTAATGGGAAAACCTTAAAGGCATTCCCACTAAGGTCATGATGTCTTATAAGGCATCTTGAGATGGCACAGATGTCCACTATCTCCACATCTTAGTTAGTTTGGAATGCTGTAACAACACAGCATAGACTGAGTGACTTAAACAACATTTATTTCTTACAGCCCTAAAGGCTGGGAAATCCAATCCAATCAAGAGCAGGCAGATCTGGTGTCTGGTGAGAACCCACTTCCTGGCTTGTAGATGGCAGTTTGCTTATTGTATCCTCACATGGCAGAGAGCAGAGAGCAGAGAGCCACAAGTTCTCTGGTGAGTCTCATAAGGCCACTAATCCCATTGATGGGGGCTCCATTCTCACCACCTCATCTAATCCTAATCACCTCCCAAAGGCCTCACCTCTAAATATCATCACATTGTGGGGCAGAGTGTCAACATATGAATTTTAGGGGGCATTATCCAGTCCATAACATTCTACTACTATGTGACTTTTTTTTGGAAATGTTAGCCAGTATAATTAAACTACAGAAAATAATCAGAGGTATAAGAAAACAAAAAGAAAAATAAAACAATCTGTATTTGCAGGTTACATGGTAGAATACTTGAAAAATTCTAGAGATTCAATGATGAAACCAACACAAACAGTTAGAGTGCAGCAAGGCAGTGCCATATAAAATTAGCATGCAAACTGGACAGCAGCATGTAAAACAATGAAGCTAGAACACACCCTTACACCATATACAAAAATCAACTCAAAATGGATTAAAGACTTAAACATAAGACAAGATACAATAAACCTCCTAGAGGAAAACATAGGCAAAACATTATCTGACATACATTTCAAAAATTTTCTCCTAGAAGAAATAAAAGCAAGAATAAACAAATGGGACCTAATGAAACTTACAAGCTTCTGCAGAGCAAAGGAAACCAGAAATAAAACAAGAAGAAAACCTACGAAATGGGAGAAAATTTTTGCAAGTGAAACCGACAAAGGCTTGATCTCCAAAATATATAAGCAGCTCATACGACTCAATAAGAAAAAAATAAACAACCCAATCCAAAAATGGGCAGAAGACCTAAACAAGCAATTCTCCAAGGAAGACATACAAATGATCAAAAAGCACATGAAAAAATGCTCAATATCACTAACTATCAGAGAAATGCAAATCAAAACTACAATGAGGTATCACCTCACACCAGTCAGAATGGCCGTCATTCAAAAATCCAAAAATGACAAATGCTGGAGAGGCTGTGGAGAAAGGGAAACCCTCCTACACTGCTGGTGGGAATGCAGTTTGGTGCAGCCACTATGGAAAACAGTGTGGAGATTCCTCAAAAGACTAGGAATAGACTTACCATATGACCCAGGAATCCCACTCCTGGGCTTGTACCCAGAAGGAAATCTACTTCAGGATGACACCTGCACCCCAATGTTCATAGCAGCACTATTTACAATAGCCAAAACATGGAAACAACCTAAATGTCCATCAACAGGTGACTGGATAAAGAAGGCGTGGTATATTTATACAATGGAATACTACTCAGCCATAAAAACCGACAACATAATGCCATTTGCAGCAACATGGATGATCCTAGAGAATGTCATTCTAAGTGAAGTAAGCCAGAAAGAGAAAGAAAAATACCATATGAGATCGCTCATATGTGGAATCTAAAAAACAATAACAAACAAAAACAAAGCATAAATACAGGACAGAAATAGACTCATGGACAGAGAATACAGACATGTGGTTACCGGGGGGGGAGGGGTAGAGGGTGGGAAGGGATAGACTGGGATTTCAAAATTGTAGAATAGATAAACAAGATTACACTGTATAGCACAGGGAAATATACACAAAATGTTATGATAAAAAAAATTAGCATGCAAAAATAAATAGTATTTATATACACAAGTAACAAATAGTTATAAGATAATAACAGGAAAAAGCCCATCCACAATAATAGCAATAAATAGAAAATATTTAGGAGTAAACTTACCAAGAAATGTTCAAAACCTACATATTAGTTTCCTATTGCTGTTGTAGCAAACTTCCATAATGTAGTGGCTTAAGCACTACAAATTTATTATCTTACAGTTCTAAAACAACTTTGGTTGTTTAATAGAATTCAGCAAATAAATTAATCTGTTGATGTTGGGCACAAGAGTTCTCAGTGAGGAAGAAGGGACAGACAAATATGAAATGTGGGAGGAGATTGGAACTGGAGATATGAGTGTGAAGGTGTATATATGAATATGCATATATCAGTTATCTATTGCTGCTTAACAAATTAGCTTAAAATTTAGCAACTTAAGACAACAAACATTTATTATTCTACAGTTTCTGTGGGTTAGCTAACAGGAAATGACTTGGCTGGGTGGTTCTGACTCACTGTCTCTCAAGAGGTTACAATCAAACTGTTGACTAAGGCTGCAGTCATCCTAAAGGTTAAATGAGGCTGGGGGATCATTTCCAAACACACTGATGTGGTTTTTGGCAGAAAGCTTCAGTTCTTCACCATGTGGGCCTCTCCAGAGGCTGCTCACAACAAGGCAGCTGACTTCCTCCAGGGAGAGAGAGTAAGAAGAAGGAGAAAAGAAAAGAAAGAAACCAAAATGGAAGCCACAGTGTCTTTAATAACATAGTCTCAGAAGTAGATGTATCATCATTTCCCCCATGCCCTGTTGCTTACTTAGACAAAACCTTATACAATGTCGTATGTGCACTAGAGTGTCAATGCCAAGAGGCAGGGATCCCTGGGGGCTATCTTGGAGGTTGGCTATCATAATGCATGTGTATATGTACATGTATGTATGTTTGTGTTTATTTGTGTGTATGTGTATTTATTTGTGGATATACATGCATGCATTTCCTAGCTCTGTCTGCTGAAAGGGCCAAGAAGGAAAGACATACCAAAGCAAAGACGTACAATACAAATAGCAATCAGTATACTAGCATCCAGATTTCGATCTTTAATATCATTTTTACTAAAAATAACTACGGTTTCTCAAAGAAACAACTGAACCAGGGTTGGGGCAGGGTAGGTGCAAGGCAATAGAGAAACATTGTGTTATTCCAGAAAGTAAAGAAGTACTCAAAAACATGATGGAGGGCATGTTGCAAAGAAATAGATGCCAGCTGAATAGATTTCCGCTGGTCAAATCTGGGACAATTTGAACATGTAAATAATTAAGTAAAATAATGATTTATAAATCATTGAAAAAATATGAACTCATGAATTTTAACTGGTGATGGATAGAAGAATAACTTCTTTTGCTTAAAGTGGAATGACTGGGCCTTTCTGGTAAATGTAGAGGGAGTGCTGGATTTGGGAAATCATCATTTGCAACCATAATGGTAAAGACTGGATTATACAAGAATCACCAATGCACGATAAACCTAGAAATTTAGTGAAGAGCAGGATATTTGCATAGTCTTAAAGTATCTCCCCACAGACTGGTTATTGGTTGCAACTGAGGAAAACACCCGAGTCATTATAGAGTGGAGAAATTGGCAACACTTTAACTAGATGTCAAAATTAGCATCATCCATGAGAGACAGATGCATGCTGGATGATTCCAAATGACATGCTCCAAGAAGAACACAGCATCTCTGTCCTATGCAATGCTCCACCCAGGAATGCAAAGCCTTAATCTACTTAAGGGAAAACATCTGACAAACATAAAAGGAGGAAATTTCTATTTTAAAAAAGTATGTAGAGGGAGAGTATTCTTTTAAAATGTCAATGTTGAAAAAAAGGGGGGGGCTGTGAAGATGTTCCAGATTAAAAGAGGCTAAAGAGGCATGACAATTACATGTAATGACCCAACACTAGATTCAGTCCTGTATTGCAGGAGGAAAAAGTGCTGCAGGTCAGGTGGCAGAACTGAGAGACGGGCAGTAGCTTACATCAAAGCAGTGTGATGGGAAGAGACTGGTCTTTTGTGTCAGCTAGAGACTGGTTTGAATGCTAGATACACCACTCCTAACTGTACAGTTTCTGTGTCATGTAGAAAACCAACTGTGATCACTATAAAACTGTCTACCCTAATGGTATGAAAGGTTTAAATAATTTCCCTAGGCATGTATCTTACCACCATGGGGTAATTAAGGCTATTCCTCCATGTGGTCTGATTTTTTTCAGCTACTCTAATTTTAATGGTTGGTGTTGGCACAGTCAGTCAGATTGGCTGTACAGCCCCGCCATTTGATAATTAACTGCCAAAACCAGTTTTGATCATTTTCAGAGTGTTAGATGCCTGCTGAACACAAACTAAGACATGACACCAACTCAGCAAGCTGGTTGTCTTAATGGAAAGTTGTCTTTTCTTGAGTCCTATAACTTCTATTTAGGACATTCTATTAAGGGCATTCTTCAGAAAGATAAACAATATTTCAATAAATACAGAATTGAATTAGAATGTGAGCCACATTCTTTAAGTAATTCCTGGAATTTCTTAGAATAATGGAACTAATATTGAAAGAGACTGTATAATTCCCTACCACAATTTTTACCTTTTTAGTAGTCTTTAAGTAATTGCCTTTTTAGTAACAAAGGTAACTCATTAGGAACATGAACAGTCACTATAAGTCAGCACACAGAACGAAACAAAATGAGAGACTCTGGAATTTTCACATAACTGTATCCCATACAGTGACTGTCTTTCCCACTGAGCCCTTAGAGCAGGTAAGATCACCCTGTGCACCCAAGGTGATTCTGATCTATTCCAACCTGCAAGGCATCTCAGGATTACTTGAAAAGAGAGAAATTCATGTGCATATTTTAAAAAATTTATCCTTTTATTTTGGAAGCAATTAATACATTCATTTCAATAGTCAGACGGTGTAAAAAGCCTTATAGTGTAAAGTCCTCCTTGAACCTTTCCTCCCAAGCCACCCAGTTCCCCTCTCTGGGCAATCAATGGTGAGTTTCTGAATTATCTTTCCAGGCATATTTTATGTCTACTTTTCTATTTTGCTGAGCCCTAGCTCTTGATAAAATTTAAGAGAGATGAGTTGGATATTTTTGAATACTGAACTAGCCTCAAAAAAGCTGATGTGTGTGCTATTCCTACTGAAGTTTCCAAGATGCGCTGAGTTCTTCAGAACTCATGTACAGAACACATATTTGAATATCAACCATGAAGATAATGCTATTCTTGTCCTGGGGTTGAACTAAGAATTTCCGTCTCCCACCATTTCTCATTCTGCTTGTTACAAAAAGAGAGAGGTGAAATTCTCTCACAGCATGCAAAGCTCTGTCCTCATCAGTAGAAATTCTCATGGACATTGTGGCTTCCAGTTATTCTTTTAATCTCCATACCTCTGATTTTCCGATTTCATCATGTTTGCAGGAAAGTCTTATAAAAAGGGCATGACCCATAATGATGGTTTAAAATAATGTTATGCAAGAAAGGAATCTTAGGTGTGTTTGCTATGTAAATTAGGCAAAACAAAAAAACCCCCAAAAAACCCAAGAAAAAATGTGCAAAAGATATGAACATACATTTCACAGAAAAAAGAAGTTCAAGCAGATCTTAAACATATAAGATAATGTTAAATCTCATTTATATTAAGAGAAATGCAGATAAGACTTTATTGAAACAGCACTTTTTGTTTACCAGCTTGTCAGAAGTCAGTAAGGTTGATAACATTGTGTGGCAAGATTAAGGAGATCAACAGACACACTTCTATATTGTAGGGAAATTTAAATTGGTGTCATTTTAATGCAGGACAATTTGATGGTATCTACCACATTTACAAATGGATTTTTTTTTTTGACACAGCAATTCCTCTACTAAATATTTAACTTACAGATATGGTCAGGCATATGCAGACTGATACATATGCAAAGATATTCATGGCAGCATTGCTTGTTAGAGCAGAAGATGGGAAATAATCTAAATATCGGTAGTAAGCTGGTTAAAAAATGGTAGTCAAGTGATGACACATTCTTAACCTCAGAAAAGAATGAGAATGTTATTTATGAGCTGATATGATAGGATCTCCAAGATTGGTTGAATAAATTTTTTTTTCTGTTTTTCTCCTTTCTAGGTTTGCTTAGAGAATGCTGGGAAGAGGGACAGTCAATAATTATTCATCACGTTGAAGTACTCAGAACCAGCAACTGTGAGAAAAAGGGTTTTGATGACCACTGATTTGATTCTGGAACTTCTTCTAGAATGGAAGTTCTCAGCCCTAGTTGCACACTGAAATAATTTGAACCATTTGAAAAAAATGCAGATATCTAAGTTCTACTTGAGAATAACTGAACCAGTTCCTAGGTGTCAGTGTGTTATATAATTAATTCCAGATGGTTATAATGCACAGTGCAGTTTCTAGGAGCAATATATCTCCTAGAAACAATTTGAGACAAGTTAAAAGGCAATTATTAATAAAACATTGAGAATTAGCCAGAGGAATGTTAAGCTATGGTATCATAAGTTAGAATTAATTATTCAGAAAGGTATCAAATTATCTTTTTCAGGCAGTAAATCATTTCTTTGTTTTCCTTCTCTCCCATGAGTTAATTCAGCAATTGTCCTTATACGCAATTCCACCCCATTTCCTGAGTCCATAACAATGGGAGTCTGTAACAATATTTAGAGTCCTCTGTCATCACTCAGTGACGCTTGTGCTTTTGGCCAAGTTACAAGGATAGCACAGTCCCTCTTCAACACAGCCTTTGCCTTAAACAATAATTTCAGCTAATGTTCACTGAGTTCTTACTGCATGCCAGGGTGCTATTCTAAATGCTTTATGATGTATTGAAACTAATCTTCACAACAATGCCGTGAGTTTGCTGTTATTATCATGCCTATTTTATACATGAGAAAATTCAGCCTTAGAGAAGTCAAGTCAGCAAATTGTGGAGCTAGGAGGCCAAGTCCAGCCTCTGCCTGTCCCCAGCTCACTCCTCTCCACTGACCCTAGAAAGCCAAAATCCCCTCCTCTTGTGTAGTTGAGCCAACACCCAAATTAACAATGTACGTGTTTACTTCATTAGAAGCAGCCAATGACACTAATGACATTCTTATTTATTAAATCCTCACTATGTGCCATGCACCATTGTCAAGCACTTTATATGCACTTTTCCATTTGATCCTCTTATTAGCTCTGTTAGCTCGTATGATAATTAGTCTTATTTCTTCACAGGTAATGAAACAATGAGCAGAGAGAGATAAAATAACCAGCCCCAAATCACAGCAGAGCGGGGTAAAGCCTGAACTCACAATCAGGACTCTGACTCTTTAACACACTATGCTATCTGCCTCTTAAGAAAAATGTTGATTATATCTATGTGATTTAGAAATTCTAATAAAGAGTTACAGTTTGAAGTTTTGTTTTCCTTTCATATAGACTTTGAAAATATAAAATTCATGGTATGAATTTCTCTGTATTTTTGGAAACATAAACAAGATCAAAGCAAAGATCTTGGGTGGCAGTTGCCTTACTTGTAAAAAAAAAAAAAAGAATCTTAGTAAATTTCTTCAAAGAGCCTGTAAACTTGGAGTCAGTGGTACACTCTGGACACTCTCACTGACTCACGAAGGCTGATTATGTGCATCTCCTCAAATCTGCTGTCAATGTCATACTGGTAGCTTGAAATCAGCCATTGTAGGTGAATTTACACCACAGAAATTGGCAAATGCTATAAATCAGGACATTTTCCCCCCAAAAGAGCCAGTTGTTAAACATTTATCAGCGCATTACTGTCTAAAGTTATAAAATAGTAACAAGCATCTTATTAATATTTTAGTAATTTAAAATGTAGAAGACGTCATTTGGGGAAATTATTGGCATTGTATTTTTTAAATAGGAATTTTGTTTATAGGAAATTGAAGAGGAAAATTCATTCAGTTTTTCAGACACCATCAAGTGTCAAATGCTTTATCTATTAACTTAGTTTCACTTTAGAGGAGATATTGAACGTGGTTTTACTCTCATTTTTGCAAGGGACATATTATCTGGGTCACTGACCAGAAGACTTCGGTAATGATTTCATCTTACAGATTCAAGTACATACTAGAACATTAATTTTCTAACTTCTCTTGCCTTTCTTTAGCTTTATATAATTGAATAATAAAACTTCGGATGTTCTGCCTCGAAAGAAGTAAATGTGAAACATCTGGAACGGACTCTGAAAGATGGCTTTAAATTCTTGCCTTTATGAACAGGTACTTGTATGTCTATTATAATCGTGTTGAGTTTTAGAGCGAGTCTCCTCTTTGCTGTTCAATAAAATGGAATGTTTTATCAATTTATGTGACTTTCAAATATTCAGTGTGTTCAGTATATATGCAATTGCTGCTGTGTGGGACCCGTTCTTTCTGAATACCTCCTTCAGCACTGCCGCCTCACCACCACCCTGTTCCCTGAAGAGCTAGGGCTCATCCAGCTGGGATGTCAGGGTGGAAACTGTCAGTCGACAGCTATCTGATGAAGATATGTCAGTATGCTGACATACGGGGTAACAATTGCATGGGAGAAAGCTGAGGTTCAAGGACATTGAGAGCTGGTTGAAGGAGGGGCTTATAGAGCTAGGGATTCAGAGCCAGGTCCATGAGGTCAGGAGTTAGCAAAGTGATTGTCCAAACACCAGTAGGGGCTCAACTCACCTCACAGTCCAGAGCTTCACAACATGTTTCAAGATGTGTTAAAAGCCCTAATTCAATGTTATATTCTCCCGTTAGATTGGCATCTCCATGTGGGCAGGGTCTTGGTCTAGCTCTTGCTTATATCTCTAGCATCTAGAACTCTGCCTGCCACATAGTGGATGATCATGAATACTGAGCAATATAAATATTTGTGGAATGAATGAATGAATGGATATGGGCTTCATCATATTGGGAAGTACAGAAACATTTTTTTAAAGAACCTCCCAGCTGGTTGGGTTACCATTTTACTCCTTTACCACGTGTTTTCCTCAAATGTGTAACTAAGCTGCATGCCTCTGCAGGTACAAATGTGGAGGCTCTTAGCAGGATATGAGGGTAGAGTTTTCAGCCCTCTCACATCAAAGGTCACCCAGGGGACACTCATACATGCCCATTTGGAGGGATTGGTGGTCCTATCCAGTCTTAACCCGCTCAGCGAGACACAGCTGACTCCAAGTTCCTGGAAAACAATTCAGGCAGACGTCTTACTGTTTAGGATATGTGCTGCTTGGAGAACATAAAAGTCTTTAGTACCAACAGTTGAAATGATCTTGATTAGTAAAGGCAAGTCAAATGGATCTGACTAAGAATTACCCACAGTTTCAGTCTCTACAGTTTTACCCTCTCTAAATCAATGCATGTGGAACCTGTTCCATGATCTGAATCTTTCTTGACCTGCTTCATACTCCATCAAAATTTATTGTTTTAATCCACTTCCACCAGTGTCTGCCAGGGAACTAACTAGTTTTCTAAATTATATCGCAGTAAAATGTTCACACCTAATAAGAGCTTTCTTCCCTCTCCAGGCTACACTGGCATTGCAAAGAAGCTTCAGGTAGCTCCAGCTCAAGAGTCAGCCAGTTCAGAATTTCGGGTAGGATCAATCAATGCAATAAGAGCAGAAACGGCTGAGGATAACAAGCAGTTTGGTTTGGAAGCATAAGGTTTTTGATACCCCTTCAAATTATATTCTATAGGGATTGGCTCCTCTCTCTACACAAACAGCAAGCTAGCCATGTCCCCTGCTATAAAACTGACTGAGGAGAGTCTCTTTCTTCTTCGTTGTCAGAGGGAGAGATCAATAAGTTGACCAGCAATCACAACTTTTCCAAAACTAAGGAGTTCTCTGGGACATGGCCTTTTAATTCTTAAGCCAGGAAAGTCCTAGGCAACCATGACAAGTTGGTCATCCTCACAAAGCAGTCACTTCACAAAGTGAAATGACTCTCTAGGTCTTTAAAATTTCTGGAATCAGAAACTTCAGTGTGAATCACATATATTTTTCACGAATTGCAGAAGTGCATTTGTGAGTTTGTTTAGTTAGGAGGAAGGGAAAAATTGCAGGAAAACAATATACAGTGTTCTCTCTGTTATTTGAAACCTAATTATGTGGTTGGTGGAAGGCCCAGCCTCTTTCTTCACTTTCTCATTCTTCTTCCTCTTTTTATTTTGCTTTTTTTGTAAGAGCACCAGAGGACACCAGAGGACAGGGGGCGCTGAAGCTTGTGGGAAAACTATTGATTCTGTGGGTTAAAGCTACTCCTGGCATTCTGCCCCTGCTTTTCCCTCAATACCCAGTAGCTCTAACCTATTGACTGATGTGCATCTAGGCAGTCTATCACTAAATTTATGCGTTTTTCTTCTACTTTTTATTTTGCTCGCTTTCCTAGTGTTATTCTCTAATTTTTTTGTGTGAAAAATAAGAATGATGTCCAACATTTACTGTGTTATGAACTGTGCTATAGACGTTGAATACATTATTTTATCTAATTTTCACAAAACTTTAAGATGGGAAAAGTAATTTGTCTTCATTTTACCAATGAAACAGGTTAAGCAACTTGCCTGAGGTCATAACTGATATATGGCGAAGCTAGGCTGCAAATCTGGGTTATCTGACTCTGAGCTGCTATTCCTCAACCTTACCTTAGCTACACTGTCTCTACAGCTTTCCAAGGCTGGAAAGAAACCTAGCGAGACTTCACCACTCTAGGCGTAATCACCAGGTGGGGCAGGTCTGGATGTTAAAAGACTAACCAGTCTGACTGTCAGGTATTGTATTACACACACACCTATTTCAATAGCTGGACTTCCTCTTTTTCCCTCTGGCTGTTTCTTCTCAGTCTATTTGCATATTTTGCCTCTAACCAGTCATTGAATGATGGGACTCCTCAAATCGCATTCCTAGCCCTCTGCTCTTCTCAGTCTTTTCTCTATCCTTAGGCAAAATGATCTATGCCCATGCCTCACAAACTTACATCCTTAAACCCTCTCTTCTGAGCTCCCAACCCGTACATCCGCTGGCTACCTGTCCTGGTCTTGGATGACCCAAATGCTCTTTATACCAAACATATTCTGAATCAAAATAAAGGAACTCCTCACTGTGCTCTCTGGCTTGGACTTGGAAGCCTGCTTCTTTCCAGCAGTCTCCGTGTTACAGCCACTATATCATCTGGTTATGCAAGCTGAAAACCCAAGAGAAATCTTCATTATCTCCTCATCTAGTCCGTGACAAGTACTATTAGTCTCTCTTGGGCAGTTGATAAAATTTCCTAATTGATCTACCCACATTCATTCTGGCTTTCTTACAATTTTTTTTAATTGTGCAGCCAAAGAAATCCTTTTTAAAAAATACATTTGATCATATCAGTATGATTTTTCCCCTACCCAGCTCTTCAGTTTCATCTCATACTAAAATTGTCCATCTATATCAGTCAGGGTTCCAGGAAAAATTAGATGGTATAATCAAGTTGGACAATTTGGGAAGAGTTGAATAAAGATATGGGCAGTGTTAAAGGCCTCTGGGGCTAGCAGTAATGAGGTAAGGGGACCACCCAATGCGGGAAGGGGCAAGAGGAGGAAGAATTACCTTAACCAGGAGATGGTAGCTGTAGGGGAGTACTACCCGGTAGAGGCTGTGGCCTTGGGCAGAGGGATGCAGATAATCCATGACCACCTGACGGGGAGGATTCTTGGGAAATAAATAACCCCACTTATTCTCTTTCTACACTCCAGTCCCATCCCAGGGCTTCTCATTGGTTGCACTCAACTGAATGTCGAGTCCAAAAGAGATCATTGTGACAGTGCACCAGCCTCCAGGGGACTGAGTAGGGCAGAGAAGGCTAAGACCGTGGAGGAAGGACAAACGGAAGATGGCCAAGATACTTACTAAATCAGGAAGGATTTTTCAAATGCAGAAAGAGTAGCAAAGGAAGCACGGACTATCTCTCACAGCCAGTAAAACCAGTTGTAACCTCAAAACCTAAACCTCACATGGAGTAACAGTCGACTTGTGTTATGTATAGTTCTAGAACAAGACTTCCCAGGTTTACACAGAGTTCCATTGGCTGTAACTAAGAGTTATACTTGCTTGTACTGTCATCACTAAAACCCCCTTTTACTGGACAGGAGGGCCCCTCCTCATACCTGAGTAAGTCAACTCAATTCAAAAATGTTCTCTGTCACTAAACCTGTCCTAACCGCTTTGGAGACTATCCTCCCCATCCCCCCACCTTTTTTTTTTTTCCTCACATTTTTAAAAAACATTCCACTAATTGCCTCCGAAAGATTTCTCCCTTTTTATCCTAATAAACAAAAGGTCTGTTAGTTTTTTTTAACCTATTGCATGTGTGTTGTTATTATCTATTTAAAAACTACAAAAATGTATTTATGTAAACAAAAATGATCATTAACATTAACAGTGAGTTGTTTAAGTGAAATTGACATACCTCTAAAAAAATCCACCCGATGTTTCGTAAATACCTGTCAGCTATTTAAATTGCAAAGATTCTTATGGGAGATGATTATATGCTTGTGCCAACTACAATATATTTAGAATATTTAGGAAACACTTTTGAGAATTTTACTTTCATTAATTTGGCAGATTAGAAAACTCTCTTACTACAAACACCTAGAAATGCTGTACAAGGTAAAAATAAACATTTTTTTAAATGCATGGATGAGCTCGCATAAAACAATGGAAATCCACAAGTGTCAAAAATGAAGAGAGAGAGAAAACCTGAGTGGTGGTGATGCCCACAGGCTGCCCTAGGGCATCTCAAGTCCTGAGGACTCTGAAGACCAGTCTGTGAAGGGGACCTGAGACTAGGCATGCGCCCTCAGCAGGTGGGGAATTGGACATGCACCCCTGCATAAAGCCCAGGCCCTCAAAATTCAGATTTTCTTCTTTTCCTTTCTAGAAAAGAATGCTATAAAATGTTTTTTAAAAATAAAAACTAATATTAGATGTTTTGGGGGAAGGATATAAAATAATACCAAATTCTGGCTGCAGGAGGAGGAGAGAAGGGACAGTGAAGGAAGCAAATGCAGTGAAGAAAGGTCACATGTACGCTTCTGGCATATTTACAATGTTTTACTTCTTGAGGTATGTCCAGCTGAGTTTGTTATATTTTTGTATTTGTGAAATATTTTAGAATGAAAAAACATTAAAAAATGAGGTTACAAAGAAACACGTGTAGTATTTCTGTATATGTGTGTGCACAGGTATGTGTGTAGAATTCTAGAAGGATGTACACTTAAATATAGACTAAATTAAATTGCAGAAGAACTCGTATAGTAAGATAATACACAATTTAAAATATGCAACACAATAAACCATGGGGTTGTCATATACAGCATAAGGAATGTAGTCAATGATATTGTAATAACTTTGAATCAGGACAGATGGTTAGACTATTGTGGTGATCATTTAATAATAAATGAAACTGTCAATCACTAGATATTATATCTGAAACTAACATAATATTAAACATCAACTATATTTCAAATAATATTTTAAAAAACAGGCAATACAATACTATTGGTGTTCAAAGATATATAATACAATTACAGAGAAAATATGAGATTGTTAAACATAAAATTAAGTACAGTGGTTACATTTGGGGAAGGCATCCGGGGAGGGCCACACTAGGTGAATTGAATCTTACCAGCAATATATTGTCACTTAAGCTGGTGGTGGTACATGGGTATTAGTTATGTTAATCTTTATTTCCCTTTTTAAATTTCTTAAACATTATAAAACTTTAAAATGAAATATTTTGGTGTTTTAATCTTCTGAATAACAGTTGGTCATTCCTCAGGCCCTGAGGAGGCTGGTGCTCTGATACCCTTAGAGGGTGGCCACCTTTCCCAGAATTGTCTTTTTCATTTTTTCTAATGGAATGATTTATTTTATCAATAATACTTATTGAGCTCCAACTATGTCCCAGACCCTGTTCTAGGTGCTGGAGATTCAGCAATGATTAAAACAGAAATTATATTCTAATGCACTGTCAGATTCAGACAGTATCAAAAGAGTCTGGACTCATCTGTCTGCTGTTAGTGAGGTTGGTACAGGGTGCTGGAAGGTACTTTGGGATTCATTTCTGAAAATGCTGTACATCCTCAAATAAACCTAGAAATTGTGATTGGATCCTGTATCAGCATCTGATAAAGTGCACCTATAATTACTCCATTTTACAATGTCTGGCTAGACTCATTAGATAGTGGAGGAAAATTGGATTGGAATTAAATTGGATATTATGATGGTATTTTTTATTTATGGGTTATACTGGGGAGATAGTCTTGATATTACTGTGGTTTAGATTGGCTCTCTTAGAAAACAGAGGAATCTGCTTCAGAACCTGTGAAGTCACCATTCATCACCCTTGTTCATAAGTGTTGATTATAGTTTGTTTGCATTTCAATTATATCACTAAGTGATTATAACTATCCTTTTTAGAGGAGTAGAGGGTCAGCCTTTTTTGAAGGATAAAAGTCAATCTACCTGCTTGTCTTGTCCTCTATTGTTACTTCACAAACCACCTAAAATTTAATCCCTTAAAACAATAGTTATTTCATTAAGCTCAATATCTGCGGGTTAGGAATTTTGGCAGGGCACAGCTAAGTAATTCTTCTGTCCCATGGAGCATTGATTGGGGTCACTCAGTCTTATTCATTTGATGACTGTTTAGATTGGGAGGGTCCAAGAAGGGTTCATTCATCTGTCTGGTGCTTCATTTGTGTTGAATGATGTCCGGACTCAGGTGGGACCCTTTCCCTTGCCTGTGGTTTCAGAACCTCCTCCACATCATCTTTCCACAGTGTAGCTGAGCTTCTAACCCGGGGGCTCAGGGCTCTAAGAGAGTGTTTCCCATGGCAGGAAGTGTAAGCTACTGGTCCCTTAAGGCCTGGACCCAAATACTGGCACAGCTCCTGTTCTCGATCCTCCCGGGTGGGTCCCCTACAAGGGTCCTCCTGCCAGGTATCATTCAAGCCGATAGAACAAGACCGAACTCAATCAGGAGTGAAGGAAAGCTTTATTCTTTGATCAAAGAACGGAGCGGTGAGAGCGTAGCTCTAGCGCACACGCCGTCCCACAGGCTGTGGGCCGGGCCGTTCTCCTGAGCATGCGCAGCTGCGCTGCTGGGGCTCTGAACGGACCGCAGTGCCCCCGCAGCGTCTCTGCACACGGCCTGCCGCCGCCATCTTGAACTGCACTGTGAGGGCAGCGCTTCTGCAAGCCCGCGTGGCTGAGGTGTCACTGAAGCCTTTTCTCAGAAGGAACTCTGCTGTGAAGCACCAGGTGCAAAGCCCCTGCAGGTGGCACCCCGTGAGCGAGTAAAACTGGGTGAAGCCCAAAGAAGACAACAAAGGTCAGAGTTTAATTTATTACCGAGATTCTATTTTTATTTCCTGGGAATTGTTAATAGTGACAAATCCCTTCTCTATCTGACGGGCGCTGAGGGGCAAATGTACGTCTTACGTAACTATTTCCTGCTGATGTGGGTGTCCCCATAACCCCGGGTGGAGGAGCAGAGCTTCTCCCCAGCTGCCTTTAGGTCCGCTTGCTTCTCACTGCGTCTTGGCCCTGACGGTTCACACCCCTGCACGACACCATTTGTCTAACCTTTCAGAGACAAAGGACACCAGACAATTTAAGATACATGTGCGAATATTAGCAAGTGACTAATGGTCACATGTCAAGTTTTTTCTAAAAATTAAGGTATCTAGGTCTTTTGCTGTAGACCAAAGTGTGCCCTGATGTCAAGGCTCACTGCCGTGGGCTGAATATCCCTGGTCACACATTTGTCGTTTTCTGGAAGAGCAGCTTCAGGTCAGAGAGAGGTTCACATGAGTAGTCAAGGGGGTCCATTGCCCCAGCCTGTCTCTCCAGAGTTTGGGGCTCGGGAGCCATCTTCACTCTAGTGTGATGTACCCACAGAGTGACCCCTACAGCAACTTCAGGGCAGAATGGGGGATTAGGGGCACTGTTCCACTTAGGGTCTGTTCCACTTAGGAGAGAGTTGGTCTCACAGGCTGCTGGTTTTCCAGATTTTTAGATATACACAGTGTCCTGGCCACAAGGGATGGAGGGCCTGGTTGTTGGGTGCAGGCAGGGCCTGGTTGTTGGGTGCAGGCAGCACCTGGTTACTATATTCATGAGGGTTTTTCATGGTTTCTCCTACCTGGAGGGCATATTTGAGTTGTGTCACTTCAAGGTGGCTATGGTGTCCCTTCTCTTGGTCGTGGGGAATAGTCTACCATACTGGAGTTCAAACTCAATTAATTTTAACTTATCCCTTGAGGCTAACTGTGTGTAGAGCAGGGCATTTGGAAGCAACTTAATCCAATTTTCAAGTCTCCTGACACGGCTTAGCTAGGACCTATTTCAAGGTCTGATTCGGTTTCTGTACTGCCCAGTAGGGTCTCCAGGCTAAGTGCAAGGTCCATTTTATGCCCAAGGCACTGGTTATTCCCTTTATCACTTGAGACACAAATGTTGGACCATTATCGTTTTGTAGGGAACCCCTGGGAGCATGAATCTGGAGATTATTTCTATTAGTACTGCCTTAGCCACTTCAGCAGCTATTTCAGTTCTAGCAGAGAATGCTTCTATCCACCCAGAAAATGTGTCTGTTAACACCAAGAGATACCTGAAATTGCTCAGAACTCTCAATATGACAGTTAAATCAGTCTATCAGTCTTCCCAGGATAGGTCCCTCTGGTCTGGATGGGCCTTATCTGGGGGCCTCTGGAGGAGTCTGGTGTTAGGGTTGTTCATTGTGCAGATGGGGTGTGTGTCAACTATTTGACTGATTACACTTTTTATGCCAGGAGTTATCATGATGTCAAATAACTGATTATATAAGACTTTCCTCCTATAGTGAGTTCCTTCATGAGCTTCCCTCTCATCAAACTTGACACGCTGCAGCTTGGGGAAAAACATATTACCCATGTTTATTAGCCACTCGTGGCCTCCTAGCTCTCTACTGAAGCCCCATTTTCAGGCTTTGTCTAATTCTTCCTTTGTGTCAGCTGGGGAGTAATTGGATGGGTCTGGCCTTTGAGGCATGAGGGGTAGTTGCCAGGTTAGTTGTTCTAGGGCTGCCCTGTTGGCAGTTGTGTCCACCTTGTCTCTTTTATTACCTCTGCATCCTCCTTTTGGTGACCTCTACAATGAATCACTGCCACCTTTTTCAGAAGCTGCACTGCTTCTAAGCTCTTCAGTATGCTTAAGCCATGTTTCACTTGTTTATTCTCCACAGTAAGCTTACCTCTTTCCTTCCAAATAACCCCTGTGTGTATGTGCACGTAGGATGGCATACGCATATCAGGAATCTGTGTAAACACTTAAGATCTTCCCTGGACTGAGCTCTAAGGCTCAGGTGAGGGCTATCAGCTCCAATTTTGGGGCAGAAGTCCCTGGGGGTAGGCTTCTTGCCTCTATTTCTTGGGTCTGGGAGGTCACTGTGTCTCCCACCAGCCTTTTTCTTTCTCTCATAAAACTGCTCTGTTCTGTGAACTATTCCTCTTCAGCATCTGGGAGAAGCTCTCTTCCTAGGTTGGGGTGAATAGAATAGATCGTGTCTATGGTTTCTATACAGTCACGCTCCAGGGGCCGCATTTCCCTGGGTCGCAAGGTGGCAGGATTTAGTGTGTGACAGGTTTTATGGTTACATAGCCTGAACTTGAATAGACGTTTCAGGGAACAGCCATTTTGTTTCCTTAGAACTTTTAAAGCCTGAACCTGGTGTGGTGTTCACACAGCGACTGGCTGACCAAACGTTAACTTCTCAGCCTCCTTGAGCAGGGCTGTAGTAGCTGCTACTGCCCTGAAGCCAGGAGGCTGTCCCTCAGTGGTTTGATTGTTTAGAGAAATAAGCAACCATCTGAGTGAAAGTGTCCAGTTTAGAGCTAATACCACGAGGACAATTCCCCTTCTTTCATAAATGTAAAGGTCAAAGAGTTTAGCTAAACCTGGGAGGGCCAGGGCAGGGCCTAAAGTAACTGCTTTTTCAATTCTTGAAAAGCCCCTTCACATTCTGATTCCATTCCAAAGGATCAGCATCCTTTCAACTTTTCGCATAGAGGCCTCCCTATTAGACCATGATCAGGCAAAACCCAGCTATTCCCCCCCCTCCAGGGAAACCCCCAAGCTGTCTTCTAGTTTTAGGAGGGGTGAGGCTGCAAATGGCTTCTTTCTTTCCTGGGGTAGGCTTCTCTGACCTTCTGTGAGAATGAGCCTAAGTAGTCCAGCCTAGTCTGTGGTATTTGAGCCTCTTTCTTGGACACCTTATATCCTTTATCAACTAGGTAGTTCAGGGTGGTTACAGTATTTTTGTTAGAGGCTTCCGTAGCTGGTGACTAAAATATCATCTACATACTGGAAGATCTTTTAAGTCTTTAGCTATTAAAGTTTTTTCCAAAGATGATGGGGAACTCTTTGAACCCTTGGGGCAGGACTGTCCAGAAGTATTGTTCTTTTGGTTGCATATTTGGATCCTGCCACTCAAAAGCAAAAATTTCTTGTGACTCTGGGGCTAATGGAATACAGAAGAAGGTATTTTAAAAATCTAATACAGAATACCAGGACCTGGTAGACAGTAGAGTGGATAGCAGGGTGTCAGGATTAGGGACTACTGAATGTATATCCTCTGTGGCTTCATTGACTGCCCTGAGGTCCTGTACCATCCAGTATTCCCCACTGGGTTTCTTTACAGGGAGCATGGGGATAGTACATGCTGACTGGCATGGCTTAATAAGGCCTTGGTCAATTAGGCTCTGTCTAACCGGGGCAATGCCCAACAAGGCCTCCCAACAGAGAGGGTACTATTTTTTAATTGGGTCATATATGTCTGGGTTTTAGATGGACTATCATAGGACTGGCTCCTACAGCTCATCCTACATGTCTCTGGGTCCACACCTTGAGATTTACACTGAGGAGGTCAACTTGCTCATATGGGGTGGTTTGTCCTCAGCCATTAACATTATCATCTTGTGCCTTTATCTAAGGGGGCACCAACCTCCAGCTTGTCTCCCATTAGGGGATAGTAGCCTCCAATTTATGTAAGATATCTCTTCCTAGCAGGAGTATAGCGCATTCAGGGACATACAGGAAGAAGTGGGTGAGCATATGTTCATCCAGTTTACATTCTAATGGCTCTATGAATGCCCATTCTAGGGCCTTCCCTGATACCATCATACTTGTACAACTCTTGTGACTGGATTTACCTGGTCTGATGTTCAGAACCGAGTAAGTAACACCAGTGTCGACTAAGAATTTGATAGGCTTTCCCCAATATCTAATGTCAACTGGGGCTCAATGGGGGTCATTTGGAGTGTCAGCTTAGGAGCCCCCTGGCCCCATCATTCTTCACTTATTTGGACCATCTGCCCTGGAGTGTTCAGGATCTGCCATTTCCAACCCCTTCAAGGGTGGCAAGGGCATTCTTTCTTCCAGTGTCCCTCTTATTTACATATGGTGCACTGGTTGGGTCCTAGTTTCCTTAGCTTATTATCCCTTGGTGGGGGCCAGGAGTCATTCACTGGAGTTGGGAGTCTCCTTGGGCAGTTAGTCTAGATTCCTGAGCCAACCAGTTGATATAGGAGGGCAACAGCCAGTAGGTAGGCTTGCCTCCAGGCCTTTCTATCCTCTGACTTTTCCTCCTCTATATCTCAGTTATTAAATACCTGATAGGCAACCTTGATCAGGCGAGAGGTAGGGGTATCTAGTTCTATTTCCAGGTTCTGAAGTTTACAGCTAATGTTGGAGTCACTTTGGGAAATGAAATATGGCCTCAGGATTGCATTCTCTTCCAATGACTCAGGGTCAGTGGTAGTATAGAGTCAGAGGCATTCCCTAAGGAATGCTGAAGGGTTTTCTGTTGGGTCCTGATTGATTTCTTTTATCTAATTCCAATTGACAGGTTTGTTTCTTGCTTCCTGGATTCCCTTTAGGGTCTTTTTTTTTTTAATTAAAGTATAGTCAGTTTATAATGTTGTGTTAATTTATGGTGTACAGTATAATAGTTCAGTCATACATATACATATACATACATATGCATGCATATATTCGTTTTCATCTTCTTTTCCGTTACAGGTTACTACAAGGTATTAAATACTATACAGTATAAACTTGTTGTTACCTATTTTATGTATAGTAGTTAGTATCTGTAAATCTTGAACTACCAATTTATCAGCCTCTATCTTCCACCCCCTCTCCATTGTCTTGGTGGTCCCAGTTGGGTTCGTTATCTGGGAATGCTTGATTCCCTGGTCTGAAATTTGCACAACCTAAATTGTTTCTGTTCTGTCTACTTCCTCTTGGGCTTATCAAAAGACCATGGCCTTTTCTTCCCCCATTAGGAATACATCAAGGAGGCTCTGGATCTCAGCCCAGGTGGAGTCATGGGTCTGAAAGATTCCCCTAATCATGTTCAGAAACCCTTCTGGTTTTTCCCTCAACTCCTTGATATGATTTCATTTATATAGATCAGAAGTGGTAAATGGAACATGTACCTGGATTAGCCCTCCTTCTCCATGGGGGACCTGCCTCAAAAGGAGTACTTTTCCTGGCAAGCTGTTGGACCCTAGCTGGAAATTAGTCCTACTTCATGTATTTGCTGGACTGGGTTCTGGAAGAGGGGGCCCCTTGGGCCTGTGCCCCAAATCAGAATATATGAAGGAAGGAGCAGTAGGTGGAGGATTAGGGAGGAGGTCAAGAAGGTCCTCAGGGGGAGGTTCAAGGATTGGTATTACCTCAGTGGAGGAGAGCCCATGTTTCTTTTGAAGGCCTTTGTTCTCATATAAGGCCATAAAAAACTGGATATAGGGAATTTCATCTTCTGTCTTTTGTCTTCAGCATAGCAGGTCCAATTGTAAAATGGTGGTGTAATTAGAGATTGACAGGCCAAGTTTCTCCATCTCCCAGAGGTATTGGGGCTAGGCTGTATTACAAACGAAGATCAAATGTTTTGGGGTCAGGGGTGATACCAGAAGAACTGTCAGTTCTGCAGGATGCATCTTGACTGGGTGTCTGGCACTGGGGGAAGTCCAGCCAGAGGCAGCAGGCAGACATGTGTGAGTTTCAGTATTGGACCCCCAACTATGCTACAGTATGGCCCCCTCAAGGATGTGGAGTCCAGATTACTCTGGGGATCATGCTGTGTGTGCACCACACTCGGGAATTGTGTTGCTCAACAGAGGTTCTCTGAGTTCGGTGGAAGGCGCCACTGTTCTATTCCATCAGAGTGAACTAAAGGTCAGAGGCAATCATTTGATGCAAACCTCCCAAAGCCTCCACCATCCTCCCACTGCAGCCGGGGCAAGCCCAGAGCCTATTAGATTGGTGCAGGCAAAAAGGCCACAGTCTGTCCCATCTGAATTGCCAGAAATTTTGTTACCTACTCTCCCAAGTTAGTCTCCAACAAGGGTCCTTCTGCCTACTGAGTCAATAGAATGAGATGGAGTTTGGTTCAGTAGCAAAGGAAAGCTGTATTTTTTGATCAGAGAATGGAGTGGTAGAATCTCAAACTCTAGAATACAGACTCTCCCTGAAAGACCATGGGTGGGGCTGCTTTATAGGGTTCTTGTCAGCAGGGAGGGGGCAGAGTTCTTGCGGGTAGGGCACAGCTGTGCTGCTCATGGCACTCCAGATCGAAGTGCCAGA
This sequence comes from Vicugna pacos, assembly GCF_048564905.1. Taxonomy (NCBI): domain Eukaryota; kingdom Metazoa; phylum Chordata; class Mammalia; order Artiodactyla; family Camelidae; genus Vicugna; species Vicugna pacos. Next base: position 46,467,276 of record NC_132989.1, on the reverse strand, counting down.
TGCCACATTTCTGTACATTGTGGTGTGCACAGATGGTACACTGTGCCCTTCTTGAATTGCAGTGTCACGTGCAGTGCTTCTGAAGTGTTGGGCTCATCCATTTTGCACTAGGAACTCTGGTCTGAAGTGCTGGGTGCAAGGTCTCTGCACGTGGCACCCTGTGTGCAACTGAAACTAGACTAAGTACAAAGGAAAAAAATGTTTAGACTTTATTTTGCTACCCAGATTCTATTTTTATTTCCTGGGACTTGTTAATGTGCTTTGCCAGTGACATCACTCCCAATGTACTCTATCAGCCAGAGCAGTCACAGAACACACCCAGTTCCAAGGGGAGTGGACGTATACTCCCAGACATATACCAAGGACAAGAGTCAATGAATATGTGCCTGTCTTTAATCTTTTCACCATCATTTTCCACTGTTAGCTAGTGAACCTGGATAAGGATCATTGGTACTCATTGTCAGGGCCCCATACGTAGGCTCAGTTCACTGTCTTAAGCAGAATTCAGTCAAAGCAGAATAGGGTAGAAGGTGACTAAAATACCAAATCTTCTCTTGCAGTCCCTTAACCAGAGAAAAGCCGTATAATGTTACACTGGGCAGCAGTTTAGCCTAATAACTAGAAAAATGACTCAGCAACTTGGAGTTAGGGGTTAGAACCAGTGTATCATTCATTCATTCATTCATTTCATTCCATTTAATAAATATTTATTGAAGGCCTACTAGATGTCATTTAGAATTAGACACAAGGGTGAGATATTTGTTCTCATAGATCCTATAGTGTGTTGGAGGTTAACAACAAATGGATAAATGATTAAATTATCTACAAAATGTGACAGGGACCGAAAATCTATTGGTGGTCAGGAAGGACTCTCTATGGAATAGACATTTAATCGAATTAACTGAGTGGTACAAAGGAGCCAGGGGATTGGAAGGAAGCATATTCTAGAAAGAGAGAGGAGTGCCTAACAGGAGGAGCATGATAAAAGTCAATGCGTCTGGAGCACCATGAATGATGGAGGAGTTGTAGGAAATGAAAATGGAGAGAGAGGCAAAAGTCAGATAATTGAGGGCCTTGAAAGCCATGGTAAGGAGTTTGGATTTTATTTGCAGTGTGAAAGGAAGCCAATAAAGAAATTTGATTCAGGAGAGTGGAGTAACTTGATGTTATAAAAAGACCTCTCTGGGTACCGTCTGGGGAACTGACTATAAGAGCACAGAAATGAGAGGAAGGAGATCATGGATTGTGGTAGTTGGGCCATGTGTATGTATGTGTGTGTGTGTGTGTGTCTGTGTGTGTCCCAGAGAAAACTGAAGGCCAGGTATTAGGGGTAGATATGGAAACAATAGATGGATTCAAGAGATGTTTAGGAGGTAACATCATAGTGCTTCATAAAGGATTGGGAGGGGTACAGAGGAAGAGGAAGGCCTCAAAGGGGAGTCCTAGGTTTCTGGTAACTGGGATCCACTGTCATCTCAACTTGCCTTGTCATCCAAACTAGGACAGAATATTTAGATCATTACGTTCGCTTATCTCAGCTTGCTTTTGAGAAAGAGGCTTCTATATCACTACGTGGCTTCTGCAAATGCTACCAGCAGTGAGCACAGAAAAGCTCAAAGACACTAAATATATTTTCAAAGTGCCTTTCATTTCATCAAGGGAAAAAAGGGGGAAGTGCCTTCCTAATCCTTTCACTGTCAGCATATTTAACTGAGCCAAGTAACACAAGCTTTCCCCCACGTGAGTGTCACAGTGCATCTTTGGAAAGTAGCTAACCTGATCATGAAAATGACATTGAGAGACTCAAGCTCTGTAGGAGACTGACTTGTTCTCCCAGCTTGCCACAGAAATAGCTCTGGGATACCTTACTTCCCTGCCACATGGTGCTGTTCCTCTTGATTTATTTTCTCAGATGAAGGGACAGTGAGTGATCACAGCTCTAGTTCTGTGCGATCATGACTGTCCTTAATCAATTACAGCCTCAGACACTGGGCCAAACAAGATGCCAAAAGAAAATCTGAGTGATAATTATTTTCTGGGCAAACCTTTACAACTCTTCAGATTGTAGTTTATCACTCCAGTCTGAGTGGAAGGTGAGTTTGGACACCGGAATAAAAAAGTAGTTTATTGATGTGAATGGTTATAGACAAGCACACACTGAAGACTCAGCAATGGAGGGAAAGAAATGTGCTCCATTAGCCAGTCCCTGTGGTCTCTGGCAAGGAAATGCTGTGGGTTCAAATTTTCGAGCCTGCTTGGCCTCACTGTTTAGCTGGTTGCTGATCTTCCTTGTGTAAAAATTTCCAGGCTTGTGTGGGAAACTTATACAAGTAAATTTAAGGATCAGAATCAAAGCACTTTGGTATCCCAAAGTCTCTGATCTTTACCTCTGACAAGTGAATTTTGCTTCAGCTGAACAGCTTCCCTGGCTCTTCACATTCAGCAATATGCTATGCTCAACTTGGAGCAAGAGGTTTTAGAGTGATTTCTAAATCAATCTTAAATGTGCGCAAATATGAAGTTTAAAGTCAGTACCCCCTGCTCTGTTTGCACCAGGCTAAGGATTCTAAAGACTTAAAATATGTGGACCAAGTATATGCCACTCAAGGCTACTGCATGGGACAACTCTAGGGGACACCATTCACATTGTATTCCCTTTAAGTCCTGTCTCCTGGGCAGTGCCAAGGTGTGCCATTAACATACCCCTTGGAGTTGTGGAATGAGGCAGCTTCTTTGCTCATCCATCCATGAATCAACCCCATGAACCTAGTAAGTGCCTCTTTCCCACCTGTGACACAGTCTATGATACCTTGGGTGACCTCTGGGCAGTCTTGGGCTTACCGGGCTATAGACTCTCCCCTTCACCCTGGTGGTGTACAGGGCTTATAAGTGGGCTTTTGCTTTGATTTCTGAAAGTATTTTGTCCTACTGGTACTACAATCCTGCTCCAAGCTCTGCCTAGCACTTTTCATTCTCTTCTTGAGGGGACCAGAATTTGTTTTTTGTAGCCACCCTTTATGCTGTACTCCAACATTTGGCAAGGGTTGTCCCACCAAGCTAAATTTTCCTCAATCTACTCCAAAAATTCTTTCTAGCAAAACTTATCTGCCAAATCCAACTCAGCTCAAGCCCAGGGGTGTTTGAGCCCCTAAAACATTGTGACTTGTCTTGCTGTGAAATCATGCCCAGCCTTGATCTTGCTATTTTTGCACTTATTCTCTTCTTCTTATAAGATCACTTTTGAGGGTCCTGTGGTCAACACAGGGATGACGTTATCCCATTATAGACCCATATGACTGGACACTTCAGTGCAGGCCAAGTGATGAATTATTTCAAGAGCCTTTGACAGCAAAGTTTTAAATCTAATTCATGAAACATGTCAATAAATACCTCATTCTTTCTATTTTCCTTGTATATGAAAAGCTCAAAATATTTAGAATATCAATTCCCAAGTATCAGATCCTCTTTATTGGGTCAGCTAGTAGCATAAACTGTCTCTTCCTGCACTGTAATTCTCTCCTTCCTGTGCAAACTCCCCTATCTTTTCACCCCACAGAACCCTTAGGAATTTGGACAAAAGGAGGAAGTTAGATGTAGGAGATGCAAGCCACAGGGTATCTTCAATGGTTGTTTTCTTTTGTGGTGAGTAGGATGAGATCTGTCTTTATCTTCCAAAAGGGACTCATAAAGCTCTGAATATAATGAGTTCTATTCTGGGAAATAAAAGTTGAAATTTGGATTTTTTTAGTGCTGCACTCCAGTGATCCAAAGAAAATAATGAGTTGAATATTTGTAAATACCATAATGTGACTTAGTTACACCATTGTAATCTGGACACAGATTTAAGACACATGAAATCCCTGTGCTCCCTGGTGGGCCCCCAGGGGTGACATCACTTTTTATGAGGTTGAGAGGGAGTAACTCAAAGAATGTAATGGAAAAATCCCAAACGTGTATGTAATGGGTTGTGAATCCCAGAAAGTTCACTGTGTTTATACCAGGAAGACTGACTGCATCTTTCAGGAATCAGGAGTCTTTTGCTGTTACCACAAAACTGTCTGTTGAAGATGTTATTTCTCCCACTTATGCACCCAGATTTTTTGATTAGGAACCCAGATGTAAGCACAGGGAACTTCAGACACTGCCTTTTTGAGAGGAATGGAAGGTGGGATTCTAGGGACAAGAGGTAAAACCCCACTCCTTGTCTCTAACGACCTCTCCCCACTTTCAGAGTGAGGGGGGTTAGGTAAATGACCAAAGACCATTTCCCTGGTTCTACACAGTAGCCACATTTACTGGGGCTGCACAGCACAGTGACAAGAGCCCTACTTTGGGATTGGACTCACTGGCCTTGGTTTAAATCTTGACCATCACTGGCTGAGAAACACTGAGAAAGAGTCTTGATCTCCCTGAATCTCTGTTTCCTCACATGCAAAAGTGAGGATAAAAATTCCTACCTTGTAAGAATCATGAAGGTAGTAAATAACTATATTTCATGTTTCCCACAGAGTAGAAATGTATAGCAAATAATAGCTACTATAAGTATTTGTGATCATTATCATTTTCTTATCATCTCCCTCTCCTATCACTTCCTCCAGAATTCCTTATGAATTCCCTAAGTCCCTGGCCATTTGAATGAAGCATGGCATCTATTCATGGGAAGCTCAGTCAATGTGCCCAAATAAAGAAATTAGCTTAATCATCAGACTTTGCTTTGATATCAGAAATGGTCAGACCCATTTCTAATGTTTAATAACTTTCACATCATAATCATAGACTTATGAATGACTATGGATTTCAAATTTATATACAAGTGTGCAGAAATGTAACTTTTTTATATCTTTGTGATTGAATTCAACTGACTTAAGACTCCACTTTATCCCTACTCACCATTTCTTCGATGGTGGGGAAAATAACCTTGATTTTGCAGATTAAAGATAATTTAGTCACATTCAGTTTAAAAATCAGTCTCTCGGGTTCAGTTCAGGGTTGAGAGTCACACAATTCAAAGTTCATAGCCTCTCTTTCCATCCCCCAGTGGGATTAGGGGACCTAGGGGAGCTTATGTACCACATTTATGTTGGGGCAGTGTATGTGGTCTGCAGTCTGGTCTCAGCTCTTTGCCAGCCTCCACTGGCTCTTTAGAGATCAGTCTGTAGCACTTCATCTGCTACTGATGTACCTGGTCCACCTGGTTGGGGTGCTGGGACAGAAATATGATGCTGATGCTTGTCCTTGCCAGACTCTCTAGTGACCAGGTCCACGTCTTCTGCATTGTCTTCACCCCAAGGGGGGGCCTCTTTTGGTCCTCTGGACCTCACAGCCCTTCTGAGTGCCATACAGGGGAGACGTGAACTTGTGGACGATGCCCATATTACACTCAGGTCCTCTCTCCACTTAAACACACCACTCCACCCTTCCTACCTTACTCCATCCACCCTTTGACAATGCCAGCCCACTGAGAGGAAGTCTCGTCCCATAGTTCAAGACTGGAAGTGGAGCAGAAATCTCATCCACGTTCAGCCCACTCTCAGACCACCTGGGATTTTCACAGTCTTCCTTAGACTGAGGATCAGGGGATGGAGAACATTACTGGTTGTGATTCTGATAGCTCTTCCTCTTGTCTTCCTTGCTAGAAGAAACCCAATTTTGTTCAGGGCACCAAAGTGATTAGTATAGACATTCACCTTCTCAGACTTCCTTCTGCTAGTGATGGGCAGTAAGATATAAATAAATATTACTGGGTAAGTTTCTCAAAGGCTACTGTTTCCAGGACTTAGACAAAAAGCTGACATGTGCCTTTAGCCTTTGCCCTTTCTTGCTGACTGGAATGCCTATGTGGTGCACGAAAGTAGAGCAGCCATCTTCCAAAGAGCAAACCACATACTAAGGCAGCAGTAGGAAGCTAAGAGGCATTTGGACCATTGATGATTGAGTACAGATCTGAGCTACATATCTTCAGACTTCTTGTTAGCAGGGAAAAAACAAACCCCTATTTACTCAAACCACTGTGATCAGATTACTTGTACATGAAGTTAAAAGCAATAAAAATTGATCGACTTGGGCGCCATATTTATCTTAGTCTTGCCGCCTGTAAATATATGTGGCTTCTCAACCTCCACCTCAGACTAACAAGTTTTTTTTTTTTTTTTTGCCATCCTACATGTCAGGAAACCACTGTTACATCATGGTGGGGAAGTAAAACTTTCCTAAATTCCTTAGTGCTCCCATAAAAAGTCCCAGCCTCCTGAGACACAGAAATGTAAATGACATAAAGATAGAGAATATTGTCTTTCACTTCCCCAGACACATTTTCACATACCGTAAGGATTAGATCTGTAGCCATTTGTTTCCCTAATGATGTAGCTAATTGCTGTGATCTGAAAGGATAATAAAACTTTTCTTATCTTCCCCAAAGTCAAACATCCGGAGATAGGCACCTAGGTTAGCTTCTACGAATATATTTATAAAAAGACACGAAGCCAGAGACCTCTCTAAGTGGAACACTCCAGGCTGTCTGATTCCTGGAGAGGTTTTATTTACATTCAAATATTTAGGGTAAGAGCCCAGCATCCTTTCCATCCACGTCTCAAAGCAACAAAATGTTTTTACCCCCCTTTTTTCTCTTTTTGGGAAGCGAATGGAAACAGCTTCTCTCCTTTGTATAAACAGAGAAAATCCATTATTCTTCACACCCCCGGTCAGGGTTAAAAGATTCCATGGCTCTCATGGAGATGCCTGTGGGACTAGGCGTGGGGGACCCATGCTGTAATGTTATTCTGACTGTGATCTGGTTGTGTCAACAGAGAACTCTTTTCTCTGGCCCACATACCTCATGTCTATGCAGTATTCACACATAAAAGCGCAAGTGACATAATACGTCACAGTTCTTGACAAAACAGTTGTATCTTTATCCTTTCTATTCTGTGGTCCATTTTATAACCTCTATTCTTTGATTCCCCTGAGCTCAGGCTCATAACAACCTGACTCTTTCACACTCTTATGAGAAATGGACTTTGTGAACTTAACTATGAAGTCCAAATGGGGAACATTTAAACTTTCATCTTTGCTGTGTTCTTTCCTCACTCTGAAGAGGGGCTGTGGAGAAGTAATCTTACAGGAATAAAATATACATGGTGTATAATATTTCAAAACATTAACCTGTTGTACTTTTTTGTATTAGTAAGCAAGACACTGTCATGTTACACATGCTGTAATCTTCCATGACATTGTAAATTTAACTCATAGTCAGGCCCCTCCAGGACCATAGTTAGCAGTACCTCTGCCGACCTTACTGTTCATCTTCATTTCTCTCTATCACTTTTCACAATATCTTTTCTGCATGGATATGGTGCTTTGCATCTTTGGGTAGTGTAATGTGTATCCATGCAACTGTTTACCTTCTGTTTTTCTTTCAAATTTGGCAGGTTAAGTAGCCAAAAATTCTTTGAATCTTTCCTATTGAGGGGGAGGTTTATTTTCCTTCCCTCTAAATCTGTGCACCATCTGTGATAGTGACCAAAGGAATCCAGCAGAAATGATGCTTGCACTGGTTTCTAGGCTGTTCCCACTTCCAGTTCATGGGAAACACTCTTGCAGACTTGAGCCACCATGTAAACAGTCTGACTGTTCTACAGAAAATATCACATGAAGAGGACGAGGAGCCCAGCCAAGCCTAGGCTTCCATCCTCCTTGTCATGGCCCCGAGCACATAGGGAAGTCATCTTGAACATTCCAAACAAGCCCACCCTCCAGCTGACTACTTGAGTGACTCCAGTGGATGCTACATGGAGCAGAAGAATTGCCCTGCTGAACCCTACCTTAATTCCTGACCCCCAAATTATGAGATATAATTAAGTTGGCTATTGTTTTAAGAGCATTTTACTACAAAGGAATTGATAACCAGAACACCCCAGCCTACTGCTGTCCTTCCTCCTTGTCATCTCTCTTTGTCTTTAGCATCTGTGTTTTCTCCCCCTTCTTCTTCCTAGGACAGCCTCATAGCATCCCTAATATTGATTCTGCCCAAATGCTACTTATTATAACAATGGTTCAAGGAACCATATAGAAAGTTAATTGGCAGACAAACGGCTTATAGCCTAGAATATGAATGGGAATCATTATGTTTGCATATCTTCAGGATCTAGGTCTGTCCCCTACCTGGTGAGACAATGTATTCACTCAGAAGTAGATTTTTTTAAAGACCTAATCAACATTATCATTACTTATGCTGATAGAAGTATTGGTATTAATAAACCCTAAGCAGCCTCAGAGTTTGAATTTCTTTTCCATCTAGATCTGTCAGAATTCATAAAACACAACTTTGATTAATGCAAAGAAATATATCCAACATGAAATGATGTAATTAGTGTCCAAAAGATTAGGAAAAAAAAACACTTAAAAATGTTCAAAGCAGAATTAAGACTGAATTTCTGTGCTTCTCATAGAAACTTAGATGAGAAAGGAAGAGGTGAAGAAGTTGCAATAAATTTGCATAGTCATGCCATTTTGATTTTTCTTCTAAAATTTTAGAACCCTTTTTCCTTCAAAGTTTTTTTTGTTTGTTTGTTTGTTTGTTTTTTACTGGGGCATATCCATGTTGCATGGCAGGCAAAACTGAAGTTCCGGCCCCTCCAGCAAAACTGAGGTCCCAGGCCGCTTCAGCAATGGGTATCAACCTTATCAGTCCCAAGTCCCCCTTACTCTCCTGAAATGAAATTGATAGATAAAATGATCTATCTCCACAACTATTTTGAACAAAATATATAATGCCCCAATTTTAATGTAAAAGAGAAATAGAAGGAATTTATAATACAAAATTTTAATACGTAAGAATTTGGGCTCAATAATACTATAAGAACAGTGAAGAATCTGGTCCTTGCACACAAACATATAGAATCACCGTGATGGTGACAGCTGCAGATGATTCAAGTGTGATATACTGATGACTCAAACACCACCAGCACTGCTGCCACAAGTGAGATGGTTTTCTGGAATGACGGACAACTCTGTTTCTCTGAAATTCATATTTTACTAGGCATCCTGTATTTTTATTGGCTAAATCTGGCAACCATACCTTAGAGGGAGGTACTAATCTCCTGGGAACCACTGCTCAGCAGGCTACCCTCAAGACCTCAAGCCAAACCTCCAACATCTGAAATCATGACCCCAGGGTGCACTGAGGCATCCCACAAAGAGAGGAGACAGGCAGCAGGGTGTGAGGGCACAGCCACTTTCCCTTTGAGTCATCCACTCAACATGCAAAATTTCTCTGATATCACAAACTCTGTTTTGGGGGGCCAGTCCAAACTTACCTATGGCATTGTGTTTACTTTTTATTCCATTCTCTGTGCTAATTTTAATTTAAAGGAAGTCACAAAGGGATCCAAGGCCAATTTTTTTTCTAAGAAACCATTTAAAACATTTCCATTATTAGAAGAAAGGGACAGTTAACCTTTCATTGATTTTTGTGTTGGCATATCTCCTCTGTGGAGATAATGATGATAAATAGAGAAATAACATAGCATTTTATTGCATCTTTTGCTGCACATATTTCTTCTGAATACCGAAGACAGATGTAGGTGATATTAAGAAAGAGGGGACAGAGGGAAAAGAGAAAGAGAGAAATAAAGATGTACCTTCTGTCTCTCCTACATGACTGAAAGCTTTCCTGAGGAGAAGTGTCATTAATCTTTCTCATGTGTCTCCCCAAAGATTCCTAGCACAGTATCTTATAATGGTGGAAACTCAGTTTCTCTGTAATGTGAAAGAATCAAAGTCACCACAGTAGATTTCATATTAAATAACATCATGACATATATGAGTCAGAAATAAGTAAATTATTTTTTACAAGATCTAAAGATATTTTAGAGCAAATTTTCTCAATTTTATAGATGAAAAATAAAAGTCAAAGAGGTCTTAACTTCTTTGAATAATGTGTTGGAGCTGAAAGTGAGCCTCCTGAAAATGGCTCCAGATTTCGTTTTCCAAAATGTGTTCTTAGGAAGAATGATCTTTGGGGGTGCTCAAGAAAAAACAAAAGTTTCTTTAGTAAAATAAGATAGGAAGAGATTTATACCATCCTCCCCTACCCCAGTTCACAATGTACATTATCATATTAAAATTTTCAAAAAGTCCTATAGTAAGTAAATTTATTTCAATCTGTTTAGCTCAGCATTTCCCAAACATATTTGATCATGGGTCTCTGCCAATATCAGGCCAGAATCTTTAAGAAATAATGTTATACACTGTGTCACCCCAGAAGAACTAGAAATATAAAACTAACAATGGACTTGGCAAGCAGTAGCCAAAGACTCCATGGGAAGTGAACTCTACCCTAGAGATTCCTAAGTACTGTCCGATAAGTATAGCTACATAAAAATCACGAAAGGAGTTTGTGAACATGCAGACTTTTTGACTTTATATACCAATATATGATTCTCTAGATCTGTATGGGGCTCAGGAATGTGTATTTATAAAGTTCTATAAGACTGTGAACTACTGCCCTTCTAGAACTTAATCTGGGTGAGAGTGTAAATTACCTCATGTTCTATGAACATGTACTAAGGGAATGCAAATTTGTACTGCCTTGGACTTGTGTCTTCTGTGATCCCAGTCTTCTAGGAACTTGCTGTGGAGAGATTTGCACATGTGTAACAGTTAGGGGAAAATGAAAGATTATCTAAAATCAATTGCAACTTGTTATGCTGTGGAGAAGGCAGGCATCTGTAATATGGTTACAAAAAAGAGACTTCATGGAATCTTTAAGATTTTGGTGGAAGACTGGAATTTGGACCTATGAAAAATAATTTATTTTGAATTACATGGTATTATGGGTTGAACTGTGTCGCCCAACTTAATACGTTGAATTCTTAACCCCCAGGACCTCAGAATATGACCTTATTTGGAATAAGGTTGTTGCAGATATAATTAAGATGAGGTCATTCAGTCAAATATGACTGGTGTCATAAAAGGGGGAAATTTGGACACAGACACACACCCAAGGACAGTGCCATGTAAAGATGAAGTCAGTGGTCAGGGTGGTTCCTACAAGCCAAGGAATGCTAAAGATTGCCAGCAAACCACCAGAAGCTAGGAGAGATGTATGGAACAGAGTCTTCTTCACAACCCTCAGGAGGAACCAATACTGCTGACATCTTGCTGTCAGACTTCCAGCCTCCAGAACTGTGAGACAATACATTTCCGTTGTTTGAGTCACCTAATTTGTGCTGCTTTATTATTACAGCCCTAGCAAACTAATACACGGGGACAAAAGAGACCAGAGGTCATGAGGTTATCTTCCTGTTCCTGTGTCTCCACAACCTCCAGGGTTCCCCAGCCTCTGATGCCTCTGACACTACTGTTTCGATAGCCCTTCAGTCTGTGGATAAGAAGTTAGGAAAGTTGTTGGTAATGATAATGAACTGCCCCTTTCCCCTTCCCCTTCCCCTGCAATCCTCTGGTAATATTATAAAAGCAAGCATGGCCTTTCAGACTCATTATTATTATTATGTATTACTATTAGTAATAACTGTTAAGAAGAAGCTGAATTGATTATCTATAACTAAGAAGCTTAGAGTTTGCATCTTATTTTTTTTCAGACACACTTAGGAGTTGAGCTCAGGGTAGGAGAAAAACACAAGATTTCAATGGCATAGATACCAAATCACTTAGTACAAAAACCTGATTCTGAAATCCAGTTCCCTTGACTTTCAGTTCACACATAGGACAAGTTTAATGGTTGTAGCTGATGCTGTTGGATTCAGCCCGCCCATAAAAAACTTCAGCACTCACCATGCTGGTAGACTTAGATATCATAAACACGCAAAACTCTGTCTTAGTGCTTTCTTTCAGCCCCATCAAGGGCAGGATATTTAATGCTGCTGGGAACCGCCCTCAAGTCAACGACAGACAGGAGTTAATGGGAAATACCCTGTTTTACTTACCCTACAGGTGAGGTGACTCCCAGAGGGTTTGAGCCCCAATTGTCCAAGGTAGCAACTGTTACCACATACTCTTTTTTAGCTTTCTTTCCTTCCTCTCTCACATCCTTAACCCTATGGTCACTTCTAAAATAAACTACTTCTACTCAATTTCTTGTCTCAGGGTTGCTTCTAGGGGGACCCTAGCTAACACAATTGTATAATGGTATAATTTATTTGGTTAATTTTTAACCTATTATTTTATGCACTGATCTGTTGGTAACTGGTGAATCCCTCTACAGAGCCCAAAATAATCTGATTTCATAGACAAAATATGGTTTTCACTGGGGCTTTGGCAAATATTCTGTTTCTCCTCTCTCCAGGCATACGTAGAATTGCATCTCCCCTCTCCCAAGACAGGTATGGCCATATGACTTGGTATGGGTAAGAAAGTGGAAGTGATGTGTTTTTTAGAGCCAGTACATAGCCCTTCATGTTCACTTTTTTCTGTCTTGGTAGGTGGTTCCAAACAACCCCTGCATCTTGGAATTCATGTCCTTGTGCAGTCCCCTCAGGTGTGAGCTGGTCTGGTGACTTGATACTAACCAATAGAATATGGCAAAAGTGATAGGATGTTACTTCCATTATTATATCACATAAGATTGTAAGTTCTGTCTTGCAAGCACATTCTTTTCCTTGCTGGCTTTATTGAAGCAAGCTGTTGTGTTTTAGTTGTCCTGTGGTGAGGTTCACATCCCAACAATCTGCAAGGTACTGATTCTTGCCAGCAACCACATGAGCTTGGAAGTGGATCCTTCCCCAGGCAGGCCTTTAAATGAGACTCCCAGCTCTGACTAACACCTTGATTGAATCCCTACGAGAGATCATAAAGCTAAGGACCCAGCTAAGCTATGCCTAGATTTCTGGTCCACAGAATGTGTGAGATAATAGTGTGTGTTGTTTCGAGTTGCTAAGTTTGTGGTAATTTGATACACAGCAATAGAAAACTAGTTGGTAATTGTGGCAGCACAGGGATGTAACCTCCCACCTAGGTCCTAGCTGACCCAATGAACACGTAGTCTGACTGAAAAATAAAGCTCTGGTATTTAAAGCCACTATAATTTTGGTGTTACTACTACAGCACAGTTTAGTCTATCCCAACTGAATTATACTGCAGTCTTTTGCTCTCCCCACCTGGCTACCACATTTTCAAACAAAGAAAAAAAATCCAGCTATGCTAGTCACCTTGAGTTATGCCGAGAACAGCATTTTGCCTGGAAGCAAACTTGTTTTTAAAAAAAATCTTCCCCTCCCTAAAATCAATATTCCACTATAATTTTGTCTTTCTCAGCTACTGGTTTTTAAATGTGACCTCATCAAAGTTAAGACTTACTCAAATCACATCTTTGACCTGCAAATATCCTAATACAAAAGTGCTAATATCCTGCCAGATTTCAGAGTAGTTTCCTCAAAAACTGAAACAGCTAGTTCTATCCCTGTTGAAAATAACAACCCAGCATCTAGCTCTAGTTTGGTGATTCGCCTTTCTGACATTTTGTGTTTAGCAGGAGGTTAATTAGACACAATTGCAACACTGCTGTGCTGCCCTAGGGCACAACACAAAGGGCCAATTTGAAGACAACTGTATCTTAGAAACCCTGGGAGATACCAGCTTGAAATTTCCAGCAGGTTTAAAACAGAATCTTCTTTACAAATTTAGTGGCTTTATTGGAACCTTAGGTCTGAGGCATGAGCCCTAATTGGACTAAAGTTTCCATTGCAATGATCTGCTCAAGAACACGATGAAAAATCAGCTTTCTGATATGTTTATGTACTTCCTGGCTCCAAGGCACAATTGGAAATGCTAACATCCAGATGCCCTTCTACATAAAGAAACAGAGCTTTTTATTTGAATTATATAGTGCACGTTTTTCTGTACCCAAAACTAACTCACACAATTAGAAAGTGGGTATAGAAAGACAGCCAACTGCTTAGCTCTCTCTGTATGTTATAACAAAAAGAAGTAATCACCCCCATGACTGAGGGCATTTCCTGGGCAGGTAGGCAAGCTTCAGGCTCCACCTTCCAGTCCTTTGTTCCTTCAGACCTGAACTCAGAAGGCCTTTGTTCTTCCCTCAACCAAAACTTCCTTCAAGACTCTGCTTAAGTCATGTCACTTCTCCACACAAAATCTCAAGTCACTGGAGGAGACAGGACTGGATTTCAGACCTAGACCCCTCACTTACTAGTTACATGCATTTTATCAAATTACTTTATCTCTCTAAATTTCAGTTTCCCCAAATGGGGATAATAGCTCAGAGGTTGTGGAGAAGATTGGGTGAGAAAATAAGTGGAAAGTCTGTGGTCCAGGGCTGGGCACACTGTTAAGAGTTTTGACTACATTTTTATATCACTCATTCTTTTTTTTTAAACATTTTTTATTGAGTTATAGTCATTTTACAATGTTGTGTCAAATTCCAGTGTAGAGCACAATTTTTCAGTTATACATGAACATATATATATTTATTGTCAGATTTTTTTTGCTGTGAGCTACCATAAGATCTTGTATATATTTCCCCATGCTATACAGTATAATCTTCTTTATCTATTCTACATTTTGAAATCCCAGTCTGGCCCTTCCCACCCCCCGCCCCCTTGGCAACCACAAGTTTGTATTCTATGTCTATGAGTCTGTTTCTGCTTTGTATTTATGGTTGTTTTTTTTTTTTTTAGATTCCACGTATGAGCAATCTCATATGGTATTTTTCTTTCTCTTTCTGGCTTACTTTACTTAGAATGACATTCTCCAGGAACATCCATGTTACTGCAAATGGTGTTATGTTATTGGTTTTTATGGCTGAATAGTATTCCATTGTATAAATATACCACTTCTTCTTTATCCAGCCATCTGTTGATGGACATTTAGGCTGTTTCCATGTCTTGGCTATTGTAAATAGTGCTACCATGAACATTGGGGTGCAGGTGTCATTTTGAAGTAGGGTTCCTTTTGGATATATGCCCAGGAGCGGGATTCCTGGGTCATATGGTAAGTCTATTCCTAGTCTTCTGAGGAATCTCCATACTGTTTTCCACAGTGGCTGCACCAAACTGCATTCCCACCAGCAGTGTAGGAGGGTCCCGTTTTCTCCACAGCCTCTCCAGCATTTGTCATTTGTGGACTTTTGAATGATGGCAGTTCTGACTAGTGTGAGGTGATACCTCATTGTAGTTTTAATTTGCATTTCTCTGATAATAAGTGATATTGAGCATTTTTTTAATGTGCCTATTGATCATTTGTATTTCTTCCTTGGAGAATTGCTTGTTTAGGTCTTTTGCCCATTTTTGGATTGGGTTGTTTGTTTTTTTTCTTATTAAGTCATTTGAGCTGCTTATACATTCTGGAGATCAAGCCTTGCAAGCCTTTGCAAAAATTTTCTCCCATTCTGTAAGTTGTCATTTTGTTTTACTTATGTTTTCCTTTGCTATTCAGAAGCTTGTAAGTTTAATTAGGTCCCATTTGTTTATTCTTGCTTTTGTTTCTATTGCTTGGGTAGTCTGTTCTAGGAGATCATTTTTGACATGTATGTCAGATAATGTTTTGCCTATATTTTCTTCTAGGAGGTTTATTATATCTTGTCATATGTTTAAGTCTTTGATCCATTTTGAGTTTATTTTTGTGTGGTGTAAGGGAGTGTTCTAGCTTCTTTGATTTACATGCTGCTGTCCAGTTTTCCCAACACCATTTGCTGAAGAGACTCTATTCCATTGTTATACCATTCTACTTAGTAGCTAATTACATTTGGCCTTGCAATATCTGAAAAAGTGTTAAACCTGTCATAATTGTGTTTGCTCCTCAGCTAGCTTCTAGGTTTCATAAAAGCAATGACCGGTTGTCACTATTCTTTATATTCAACTCAACATCTAACATATCATAACATTTGGTTTTATGGTGAAAATGGTGAAGGCATTCACCTTGCAGGGAACTGTCACAATGCCTTGCCCTCTAGAATGACTTAAGGCATTGAATAATTGATAAGACACACAGTAGAGGGGTCACAGTAGTGCTAATTTCAGTGACCTCCCTGGGATATGATAATTCATTAAAGTGAATTATAAATGTGAGCTTAAATGAGTAACGTGTTTTCAAGATTTGTGAGTAAGGAACAATCAGTTTACTGAGCTTTGTAAAGTTAAAGAGTCATTTGATTTGTCTCTATATGAGTGCTTTCAGGCATATTTTTGTATTAATTAAGTCTATTTTTCAGAGATTTTCAACAGTACATGCCCCATGTATTCAGGCATGAAAGGCAAGATTGTCTGTACACATCCACACATTTGGCGAGGAGATTTGAGCTTCTCAGGAGAGGGTAAATTTGTGGCAGGAAGGTCTCAGATGCTGGAGGCTGTTTTCTCTTCCAAGGAGAAATGCTCACATTGGCCTCTTTTACGGAATGTACAAAGGAGCACTCAGGTTTACAAAACTTCTAAGACCCGGAGACATTGCCCTGGAATCTAGAAAAAACTCTTTAGTGTGTAGCTAAGCAGGACTAGTGAATAATACAAGTATTCTAATATATTCCATTAGTGCATTAAAAATCCTTGGACATAGAATTCTAATAACACACAGAAACCTAAAGACAGCTTTGCTGCCAGGATTTCCTGTCAGCCTGCAGCTACCCTGAATCTCTGCTGAGCCAGCCTTCTCTCGAGGATAAAAGGGGAGAGTGGCAAAAAACAAGTCTGTTCCATGGCAGTCTGAACAAGTGATGGATTTTACCTAAAGGCACAAATTGGATGATGCATGTTATTCCTCTGCATTTTTGCCCTCTGTGGGTGATATATTTGCCCTAAAGTTTTACTGAAACTGTCAATTTTAGTTTCAAAATATATTTTAGTACTAGTTACTTAGCAGCAAATGTGTTTCCAAGAACAATACAACTTGTGGTTCCATACTTAAGCTACATCTCTCCATTCCCATTTCTCAATTACACTCTTGCTTTTTCCAAAGGATCTGTAGGCATGTCACCCCTTGTCTGATACTCCAGTCTCTGGTGAAGAAATGTGAAGTCTACCTGTGCACACTACTCAGCACAAAAGTGCTGCTCAGGATGTGTATTTACTGTTATCATTGTAACCTTCACCGTGTGTTGTATTGTACTTATTATGTTGTATGTTGTTGCTGATTTTTAAATATGGTAATCTTGACATGAGTGATTTATTAGTGGATATACGTCAGGTGATCATATTATGTCATTAGGACAATGAAAATGGTAATGATTATGCTGGATCTTACAGCAGTTAAGATTTTTTATATTGTCCCATTAGTTAGGACACAGGCTAAGCTGAGGTAATGAAGACACCCCAGAGTAATGTGGCTTAAATTTCAAGTCTCTTTCCTTTTCATGTAACAGCCCAGAAGTAAGCAATCTGTGTGACTTAAGGGATGGCTCTGGTCTACATGCTCATCCAAAGACCAGGCTACAGGGTTGGTCCACCCATTCTTGACATGCAGCTTCCATCTCTACTATTTGTTGTCATTTCCCCTGATGGTGGGAAGTAGGAAAGAGGGAGCCCTAGGGAAGGAGCACCTCTTTATGGACATGAACAGAAGTTCCCACACTTACGCTCTCTTCCCATGACCTGAATCCCATTTGGCCTCATGTAGCTATAAAACAAGCTGAGAAATGTAATCTCCAGCTGGTCAGTGATGTGCCAAGCTAAAACTTAGGGCATTTTTTAAAGTAAAAGAAACAATGGAGAATGAATCTAAGGGATAATTAGCAATATCTTCCAAATTCCTTTCCATGCTAACCAAAATGGAGAAAGAGAAGAAACAGACTCACCAGGAGAGGCCACTCATCTTTCTCATACAATTCCTCTCTGACACTTACATCCAAAAATGTATAATGATCAAATAAGACACATATTTATGGCCTCTGTCTAACCTTTATGACGTTTATGGAATTATTGGATCCACCAAATAACATATCAGGTATAGAGAGTATTGAAACAAAAGGCCTACTCGGACCTGAATGTTACATCCCACCAAACTTCAAGAGTGGCTAGATTTTCTGCACAGCATGGCAGTCATCGGCCGAGCTATTGCCCTTGTGAGCCCCGTGGAATGGGGACCAATACGTGTTCCACTTTATGGAGAACCAACACGTGGAGAGCAAAAAGGGGGTAATCAGTAGACATTAATAGAAAAGACTGACCAGAATGGATCAGCAATAATAATAACAATAATAATAATAGATCTTGAATGTGCATGTGGTTGTCAGACACGTAGAATTGCATCCATTTTGGAATCTTTTGGTTTTGCTAACCAATAAATGAAAGAGGTCACTCTCTTTCAGTCTCTCTAGGATTGAACCCATTTTCTATTTTCATGAGGCATAAAAAATCAGGCAATTGATCAGTGTATAAAAATGCCTTTCTTTTTGTTAATCTTGCAAATTTTGTAGAATTTTACACAGTTTGAATGGAAAGCTCCAAAGCCTCAGTTTATCTAATTCAAGGCTCCTTTGTTTCCTGAACATAGCAGATGGAGGAACAGTCTTCTGACAGCAAACATTTAATAATTAAAATGATTTGTGCACAAAACTTCTGGGGATAATATGTATTTTTAAAATATAACTACAAAGAAAATAAGTCATTTTAAATACATTTTTGTATTTGTGCAATTTGTGCAATTCCTAAAGAATAATGCATGTAAATTGGAGCCTTTTTCCACTATAGACCTATCATCATATTTGTACCACTGTGCTGGGCAAGGCAGATTTGCAGTTCAGAAGTAGATAGGTATTTTTTAAAATATCATACCACTTATGATTATACATAATAGGCTCCTTAACTAGCTATTTTTGTATGTATGATAAAACATCCTATGATCAATTCAGTAAAGAACTCAAAAAAAATGGGGAGGATGAGAAAATTTTTTGTTAAGTATGATTACAGCACTAACATAAAAAAGGGAAAAAAAGCCTTGCTTTTTTTGACTTATAAAATCTTAATATAGAAATTACTTCATTATAAATAACTGAAAACTAATATTATGCCACTCCTTTCTTTCAAATAAGCTCTGATAAATTGAGGTATATGATGTTGCAAATTAAAAATTTAGCCATATACACAAATTCTTAGGAGATAAGACTGTGTGATGAAGATAAGAAATTTCCAATTTTTCAGATTGCTTTTCAATTTTCTTGCTGTGGAAATAACAAGTGTCACTGAATTTACATTTCTAGCTTCCTCTCATTCTCCTTTATGGTTAAGACTTTCAGAGACTGAAAGGTCTGGTTGATTGAGTTTTATAATAGGAATCCTCAAGTCAAAACCAATTAGGTGGCCTTCAAGGAGTAACTCAATTCTATATTTATACCAGAATTCAGCTTCAACTTGTGAAAAACAAACTAAACGAGCATATGGTCTGAGACTTAGGGAAATTTAAAGTCTGTAGAGATTTCTATTGTGCTGTTATATCAAATGTTGGGATTTAGCTTGGAACCAAAACAGCGAAGCCCCATGGTAGGGCCAGGAGGTTAATGTGAGAGCACAAAACAAAGGCCAAGAATGGGGAAGGGGTACCAAGAACAAAACCAGGCAGTGCTCTGATACTTGATGACATCTGTCACAAGCAGGTTACATGCTAAGACTAGAATCAAGGAGTGGTAGGACAGAGGAGAGTTAGAATGTTCATGTTGGTTCCGCGAGAAGGAGAGAAAAAGAGTCTATGCCAGACTGGTCAGATTTAGAGGACATTTTTATATTATTATAATTATTTTATATTATAATTTTTATATTATAATTATACGAATAATTATTCGTATATGCATTTTGTTCTTCCTGACTGCATGTATACTTGACAATTCCAAGTGCTTTTCTGAATATCTAATCTTTCTAGATGTTCTGAAGTACCTGATAGGTGTTGAAAGTAGAAGTAGTAATATATCACATTTTGTAAATATGTTTTTGTTAAAATTCATATGAAATGTATTTTGGGAGGAATAGACAAAGCACCTCTTCAAGCAGTACACAGGGAGGGCAGAGGAGGGGAAAGTGAAGAGAGCCCTCTGCCAGTGTGTTTATACTGAGGCAAGAATTAACCATTGTCTCTTGTGTTCCTGCATTCTGTTTTACTTTGCTATGTATGTAGTGTACATTGTGGACAAATGAGTCCTAATTTACAACACCTAGTCCTTTTAGATGTTAAAGAGGCTGCAGTATATGACAAAAGCAGAGTTAGTAAACTGGTGAATTTTATAGATTTGTGCAAAAAAATTCCTGGGAAAAATTATCTTCTGAAAATTTGAGCATTGTAGCCCACTGAATTGATAGAAGAGGGAGAGGATTTTAGGCCAGAGTACTCACGTTTTGAAGACACTTTCAGATTATGACTGTTGTTACATATGTGCAGTTTTTTCAAGACTGTTATGTATATAGTGGAGAAATTAACTTCTCCTTATTTGAAACATCTCGTCTATCTAGATATTTAGAAGTGCCTGGCATATGTAAAATGTAGAGGTAGTAAAATACCACTTCGTAAGTATTGTTTTGCTGAAGTTCCTAGGAAATACTGTCTTTTGGGAATAGAATTGTTATGTCACCTCTGTGAGCTGTATACTATTATCTATACCTGTTCATTGGTCTTGAGGAAGTGGGAGGGAGAGAACTGCAAAAGATAATAGGCTAGTGTGTTCATATTTGGAAAATGAGTCCTAATTTTGTAACACCTAGTCCCTAGACGTTAAAGAAGTTGCGAGTATATAATAGTTAGTAATATTAGCACATTTTGTACACTTAACTTTGAAATGCATAGGAAAGCTTATCTTCTGTAAATGGCTTTCAGATATGAATTTGTTCAACCACCTCTAAGCATTACACATGCCTGTACTTGTCCTCTGGATTGATGGTAGAGAAAAGAAAATGAGGAGAGAAAGGTTCAAGGCCAAAATGGTCGTATTTAGAAGATATCTCAGATCATAATCATTGTTATGTGCATGCGATTTCATTTGGCAGTACTGGTACATGGTGAACAAGTAAGTTCTCACATGAAATATCTAGTATTTCTAGATATTTAGATGTGCTTGATGTATTTGAAAGTAGAAGTAGTAAATAACACTTTATATAAATAGCTTTAAAAGTTGATGGGAAATGTTTTCTTTGGAAAAATGAAATTGCCAAACCACTTCTTTGAACAGTATACTCTTTGTACTTGTTCATTGGGTGGAGGAGGTAGGAGGGAAGAAATTCCAAAAGGTGCTTTGTTCTTGTGTACTAGAAAAATTTAGTGTATCCATATGCTATGTGTAACTTAACTTTGTTGTACAATTATTCTTACCCCATATCTATCCTTCTTTGGTTACTAAATCCTGATTTCCTTCTCCATTTTCATTTCATGTGCCTCGTTTCACTTCAGGTGACTCATCTAGCCAATTAGAGCCTTGCATTCTATAGCTTGTGGTAATTGGTTTGGAGAGGGACACATCTAGTCAGAGCCAGTGAAATGTAATCAAACTTTTTGCTGGGTCTGCTGAGGAAAAGACACATTTTTTTTTCTATTAGACTTAAACCTGAAAGATTATTGGTCTGAAATCACTGGTGCTGTCTTGTCACCATCTGGAACCTAAGGATGAAGAAACGGAAAAGTTGCAGAGCCACAGCAAACTGGAGACATACTGGTCCTGATGACATTGTTTCCTTTCCTTAATTCATCCATCTCTGAAGCCAGATCTACACTGGACCTTTCAGATACGTGAAGGAGTAAACCCTTTATTTGATAAGCTACTTTTGGTTGAATTTTCTGAAACTTACAACCAGGAGAGTATGAACAATCAACTGAACGGCATGATAATTTGTTAAGAAATAAAAAGCCAACTGGTACACCTTTTTCCCTCATCCTTACTTCTGAAAAGGAGGTCAACACAGTGTTTCTGAAAGTCTAAGCATATCTCTCAGGGGGAAGTTAAATGTTTTTCCATTTCAGGCTCACTGAAGAGACTTGCCCTAAAACAACAATAAACCTTTATTATCTCTTAAGGTTTCTGTGAGTGGGAATGACTTGTTCCTCCTCTGCAATGTTCAGGGGCTGAAATCTTCTGAAGGCTTATTCATTCAGAGGTCTCAGTGTCGATCCTAGCTGTTGGCTGAGGACCTAATGGAGGTTGCAGTGGCAAAGCACCCACATGTGGCCTCTCTGTATGGTTTGAGCTTCCTCACAACATAGTGGCTAGGTTCCAGAGGCAAGCGTCCTGAGAGAGAGACCACGCAGAAGTCGTAGAGCATTCTTTCCACCACATTTTGTTAGAAGTGAATCCTTCCTTTCAAGGAGAGGGGAATTAGATTTCATCTTTTGAAAAGAGGCATGTCAAAGAATTTGTAGACAAATTTTGAAACTACCACAGATGAGAAAGGGGGAAGAGAAGAGTTTCCCTGACATTAGGGAAAACTGACAAACAATTTTCCAACAAACAATTCCTTCCAGATTTTTTGTTATGTGTATTTAGATATACTTGGGAGAAATTTTGTGGGTTTCTCTATCAGCTTTTCTGTGCATTTTCCAAAGTGGCCTGTTGGAGATACTATGTAGTCATGATTTTCTGAAAGAAAAATTCTGGTTTCTATAGTATTTTCCACTAACAGAATCAAGACTCCTTGGAGAAATAGTTGATTCTAGGTGTAGGGCAGATAATGTACAAGCTGTTTTGCCAAAAAGCAAATGTGTAGTCAGAGATTAATGGAGGTATATTAAAAGAACACAGGAACCAGCTTGAAGGGGCTCCCACTGGTAAAATTTGAGACAACTTTAGTAAAAGATGGATAATTATAATTCATGTTTTTAAGAAGTTGAATAAATAAAAATCCATGAGGCTTGTTGGGTGCACACAAGAGTAGGTGCATTTTTGGCATTGGCTATTAAGAAAAGAATGTGTAATGCAAGGCAAGAGTTGCTAGGATGATCAGGTAATCACTAAGCCAAAGTGAAAATTAGATGGATCAGTCAAAATTGGAAGAAGCCCAACAAAGCTCTGACTTGAACAGTATACAAAAAAGGAATAAATAATAATATATATGCTGGAAACCATCCCACCAATGTCCATTGGGTAAAGAGCATATTTCAAATCTGTTTTCAGAATAAGAGCTAAAGTATATTCAAAATGTGCATTTTTAAAGAAAATGTTATTCCTTTGTGATATTTGAAAATTCTGGAGAAGTGACTCATGCCCATCAAAATGTGCATATGTGATTTATGAAGGCCAAAGGCTGATTTTGAATATGGCACATGTTTCCGACAGATACTGTCTGCATGCAGAATAACAGGATCTGACTAGTTACGTGTAAAATCATTTAACTGCAAGTGACATTGATGTAGTGTAACTTCAGGAATAATCTGGACCCCCAAGCATACCATAAATGTGGAGCACTAGAGCTTTCAGATATAAGCACTTGGATAATTGCTCCCCTGCTCCAGAAATAGTGGAAAACATTTTGAAAAGAGATTCAAAGTTAATTATCTGTAGTCTGACTTATACATTCTTTTTATTTGTCCCCTAGGGTCTCCAAACAGCTCAGCTTTCCCAGAGTCCTTTAGGCCACTTCACTGTCCCTAAGGCATCCATGAATAAGAAGAGACAACAGCTAGAGAGATCTCTAACTTACCTGGTCAACTGAATGGACACAAGGCAGAGACTCCAGCTTATCTCTCACAGTGTCCTAAGTCTACTGTGCCTAGGACAGACCAGGGGCTCTGTCAGTGTGCTAAATTGAACACTTGGTAATAAACTCAGTCAGATTACTCAAAACAACAACAGAGCAGCACTGACTTACAGACCACCAGGCTGAGAACATACTCCTTATGAGGTCACAACCCCAATCAAGAGAAGATGCCAGGATTTTAAATCTAACCTCTCTGTTTTTCAAAAATCCCCTCCTGTTCCTGAGTTTACACAGAGCTAAGGCTGCGTGTCTACCGTGGCAAGGAAAGACTGCTCAAGCAGAGAGCACCCAGAGATCCTATTTGAGGGGCTATTACTCAAACTGTTAAACCACAGTGACTCATAGCTTTGCATTGCCAATTTGAAGTGAAGGTTGAAATTTGAAGCTAAGAAAAGCAATCAGCATGAGTGCAAAAACCATGCAGATGGCAAAGACGCTGACAATAAACTTTGTCATGACACCGATAAACTCAGATTCATCTAGCAGAGAAGTGCAGGCACACAGTGAATTCAAATGTAACTTCCCTCTCTAGTCATTTAGCAACCTCAATGGGCCTCCTCAATGTGGAAGAACAAAGAACTTCCAACTGAAAATCTTTCCGTGTTTAAAAAAAAAAAAAAGACTAGTAAACCTTTCCAAGGAAGCCTAGGTTCCTAAAGTTGGCTCGGTAATGGGACAAAGGGTTGACTATGAGTGAAAAAGACTGAGGTATAAAATAAGGGAGCAAGAAAATCATAAAGAATCACTCTTCCTTAATTTATGAAGCAACTACCAGAAAACTGGTGTGTCCTTGAGCAGAGTTTTACTTCCACACATCTAGAAATTCCAAAATACATTCACTGTGAAACAGAATTAATTCCCCACTGCAAGCCAGGGTAAGGACAATCCTTTGAGAATGACTAAGAGAATGATTTTTTTCCCGATATATTATTCCTGCAAGCTGAGACTATCCCAGTCCATTTTGTAAGTGAGAAGAATTTTAGGGGAAAAAGTTTTGAATTATCTCTAGGATAACTGGGTTGAGAAATCCTAGTTTTGGAAGATACTAGAGAGCATCTAGTCCTTTCGTTAAACTCATCATTCTGTTCTTCTCATAAACCACACACCTTCCTCTGTCATTTTTCGTCCTAAACAAATTTAACCCCTGAAAACCCAGTTTATCTGGAATAACAAATTTGGCCGATCACTCAGAGCTATTAGAATCTATACTTAAAGGCTTAATAATTGAGGTAGGTAAGCTAGGAAAGAAAGAACAATTCTACTGTCATTCACACTTACCTGAGTCTGATTTCCTATAACTGGATTAGGGTCAGCTGTAAAGAAGTTTAAAACAAAGTTAATCTTAAGGAATAAGACATTTTAGTTAAGCACTTCTCAAACATACAACTTGCAAAAGAAGGACCATTGTTATGGATAACTAGTATCCAGTTTTCAAAGTCTGGCTTTTAGGAGCCAAAGCTAGGAGACTAGTCATTGTTTGGCTCTGTCTTTTATACCAGTCAGGACACAGGCTGTGTGACATAAACTCTCTGTGACATCAGTTCTCCTTCATAGAATTCTGAATTTTGCTTCATGTTCAGCCATGTTATAGTCCCCATAGAAAAATAAAATGTTAAAATAGTAGTTTTAATCATTCACTGTAGGTCTTTCATCTTTTGAGGTTTTTGTTTTCTCTAAGGAAAAATTTCAGGGTTTGTCTAATCAAAAACCTGTTTGGAAATTCAGTTTTAAAAAATGAAAAAAAAAAATCAGGCAAGTGGGGAGGGTAATCATGTCCTTACAGTCTAATTGTAGAAGACTGGTCAGATTTTATATTTTAGTCATACAACAGAACACTGTGTCATCACTTTAAATGATCCATATAAATGTTTGTTGACATTGAGAAGATTTTTCATACTATATGGTTAAGTGGAAAAAAAAAGTTACATAACAGAAGGTAGAGAAAATACTTGTTCTTACCAGGTTTGTTTGTCTACAAATTTCAGTAATTTAGCCATGTCAGTCCAATTAAATGAGGGTTATTTTACCTATAGAGGGATTCTCACACAAATACAGAAGTACAAACCACAGTACAGCCAGACACCATGAAAACGCGTGTGGAATCTGGGAAGACATCAAGCCCTGGGGCAATTCTCTTTATATATACAATGAGCACATGGGAAGTACAAAATGACCAAGTTCTACTTTAAATTATTTCATTCTATTTTTTACCTTCTTAGCTTTTGTTTTACTGAAAATTTTTAATAAGTGTCTTTTATTCAAAGCTATTTAAAAAATTTATCAAAGAATTGAAAAGAAAATTATAGCTCAAATTGAGAAAACTAATAATGCCCTTATATAGGGGATATTTTTAATGTGCTCATAATTTGTATTTAGTTTTTTTAAATGAGTGTGGACATATGTGTTCAAATGTCTTGGGTATTTACATAAGAGTGGAATTGCTAGGTCAAATGGTAACACTATGTTTAAGATTTTGAGGAACTGCTAAACTATTTTTCAAAGCGGCTGCACCATTTTACATTCCCACCAACAATGTATGAAGGTTTTGATTTCTCCATATCCTCACCCACATTTCTTTTCTTTTCTTGTCTTGTCCTGTCTTTTCTTTTTCTTTCTTCTTCTTCTTCTTTTTTTTTTTTTTGGCTACAATCATCCTAGCAGATGTTTAGTGTATCTCATTATGGTTTTGCTTTGCATTCCTCTAATAACTAAGGATATTGAGTATCTTTTCATGTGCTTGCTTGTTCACCATTTGTATATCTTCACTGGAGAAATATGAATTCAAATCCTTTGCCCATTAAAAAAAGTTTTTATTATTCAATTGTAATAGTTCTTTATATATTAAGAATACTAGATTGTTTTCAAATTTATGATTTGCAAATGTTTTCTCCCTCCCTGTGGAATGTCATTTCACTTTGTTTTTAGTATCCTTTGGAGCACAAAAGTTTAACATTTTTATGAAATCCAATTTATCTTTTTTTTTCTAGTGGTTTGTGCTTTGGTGTCATGTCTAAGAAACCAATGACTAATCCAAGGTCATAAAAACTTACTGTTATGTTTTCTTCTAAGAATTGTATGGTTTTAGCTCTTACAATTAGGTCTTTCATCATTTTGAGTTAATTTTTATATATGGGATGTGTTAGGGATCTTCCTTATTCTGCATGTGGATACCTACTTGTTCAAAGACCTTTTATTGAAAAAACTATTCTTTCCCTCATCGAATATATGTTTTAAAATGCCATTTATGTTTGTCTTAATTTGAGAGTACTCTATTTGGATTTTTATGGTATCAAAAGTTAAATGTCTTTAGAAATGTAAGAACATTATTTGTTGAGCAACTACTGTGTATCAGGCACTGTCTTGGTGCTAGTTCTCTTTTTCAATTTATTCACTCAATTCTATATGTCTTTGTTCTGGGTCCTGTCTACTGGTTAATGAAATAGCTGTAAAAAGTGTCTAGAGATCAGCACAGAGTGACTTTATGAAGATTACACCCCTCTGGGGAAGATAAGACAATAAACATACAACATAATTTGAGAAAGTAAAATGTTCTATAATGAAAATTAACAACAGAGTGACTTCAAGTGTGGGATTCAGGGCAGGACTATTTTGGTTAGAATGGTCAGATAAGGCCTTTCTGAGGAAGTGAGTTTTGAGCAAATATCTGAAAGAATAAAGGAAGTAATATGAGGAAATATATTCCATGGAAAGAGAATATAAATGTCAGAGTCCCTGGGGCCAGAATGAGTTTCATATGTAGAAGCAATAGCCAAAAAGACCAGCATAACTGCATAGTTTGAAGAGGGAGATGGATGAATTGAATTGGAATTGGTAGCCAAGGATATTTGAGGCTAATAGCTATAATAAAAAGTTTAGACTTCACTATGATTGTCATGGAAAGACAATGGAAGGTATCATGCAGGGTTGATTTTTTTTTTTAATGACAGTTATTTATTTCTGTCAGTTCTGGAGACCAGGGTTGATTTTTTTAAGAAATGACTGTGATTGCTCTGTAGGGACCTAAAGTAGGAGGGAGACCAAGAAGGGGGCTAATACAACGTCCAGATGAGAGTTCGTGATGGCTTGGACTAGTAGCAGTGGTGGTAATGAGAAATGTTCAGACTCTCGTGTGAATTTACATTGTGAAGGTCAATTCTACCCAAGTAGTTGATGAATTAAACATGGTGTGGGGAAAACGAAAGAGACATGAGTTCATGTTATCCTTCTTCTCTGGTTTCTTTGCTTCTCATTCATTCATCTATTGGATATTTTCCAAGTCCCTTATATGTGTTGAGAACTGTTAGATACCAAGATTAAATGGTGAGCAGTAACCACACATGGTGGCCATAGTGCTTCTAAGGTAATGGGGAGGGAGATATTATTCAAACCATCACAAACATAAAATGAAAATTTTTAACTATTTATATGCTATAAAGGGGAGTTTCACAAACCTGTGAGAGGCTGTAAGAAAGGAATGAGTGTCCTAACAAAATGATTTTTGAGTAAAATGTCAGGAGTTGTCTAAGAAAAAGGCAATAGTGTTCCAGACACATGGACAGTATGTACAAACTCTCAAGAGCACAAGAATGAGGCACTAAAAGAAGGCTACTGTGGACGTAGTAGGGAGATTATAAGGTCCCTTATTACAAGAATGTGAAAAGTTCTGTCTCCCTCTTATGTAAGATGGGAAGTCATTGATACAATTTAGGGAGTGGACAACGTGATGGAAATAGTGGTGAGAGCATTGGATTTATACCTTTTTGTGGAGAATAGCTTGGAGAGGAGCTGGAGGGGATGCAGGTAAGCCATATACTCTAGGTGAATAAGAACAATATCTTGCACTAGGCTGGAACCACTGGATGTGTGATGGTGCCATTCCCTGAGGTGGAGAACAGGATGAGGAACCCACTTGATTTCCTTTCCTCTGTCATTCTCACAGTTTTTCCTCCCACAGCTTTGACTTTCATGTGACTGTTGCTTAACATGCTCATCAAAGCCTCTCTGTTCCAACCTCTACTTCAATGTCACTTCTAACTGCTTCATTTTCTCAGTTTCCCAGTTCCCAATTCCTGGCAAAGGTTTATTATTGGCTCAGAAAGATAGGTCACAAAGATTATGGTTGGCTCACCAGCATTTGAGACAGATGCCCACTAGCCAGGTCCAGTCAGCTTTGACCATTAAAGCAGGGGAAGGAGAGAGTCCACATGGTGTATATATATAAAAGATGCAAACGTGTTTGGAATTGGTGGACATTGATAGACACCTCTACTTAGATTCCATTTTGGAAGAAAGGAGCTACATGTAGAGGGATAGATATCAACATGCATAGAAATAGATCTGATTTTGTGTCTGAGTTTTAAAAAATAAGCAGGAAAGATCTTACTAAACATTATTGTAGTAGGAAAGTGATCAAACACATTGTTCATTTTAAAACTATCAAAAGAATCACCAATCTTTTTACACAGTATAACTTGGAGAAAACCTTAGTAAACTAACTTTTAAATCTCTTATGTTAACAGCAACAATAACAATATCCAGAAGTCCATATTGAATAAAGAGAAAGAGAGAAAGAACCTATTTGCCACCTTTGGAGGGACAATAGTCTCCTTCCTCATTTTGAAAATTGGCAATGAAAGACAAAAAAAGTAAACATTTATTAATCCCCCATAAGGGAAAATGTAGTTTATCCCAAGTTCAAGGGAATTTCTTTATTACAGAACATCAAGAACATTGACTAATAAATGTACAAGGAATGAGAGAATTAGAAAAATAACCGTTTGAAAAAAATGTTCCAGATAAAAATAATCAGTGAATGCTAAAACCATGAGATGAAAGATTGTGAGGAGCAGAATATTTGAGCAGAATATCCTAAAATATTATCCCATGGATTACTTGCTAATTGCCAAGGAAACAACATGCATTCCTAATGGAGAGAACTGGTGATCATCAGCTTATCTGAGCTTTCAAACTTAACATCACTAATAGTGGGGAACTTTACCATTTTGTGCCTTCTGATGTGACATACTCTTGGGTGCACGGTACAACCTACAGAATGTTCTTGCCTAAGGTATTTAACCTCAGTCTAATTAAACTCTAGACCTTCTTGCTAATATGCAGGATATAATTTTGGTAGAGGAAACACTAAATGACACCAAGAGGAAACAATCAGACAAATCCAAAATATAATATAAGACATTTTTCTGTAAGATGACTGGGTTTAATTTTTTAAAAAATCAATGTCAAGAGAAAAAGAAACAGAGAGGGTAAAGGCCTAAATACATACACACACACACACATATATTCTATAAAGGACAACTGGATAAATTTAGTGTAGAGCAGAATTAAGATGTAGCATGATGGAATTACCATTAATTTTCTTAGATGTGATAATGATACTGTGGTTATATAGGAGAATGTCATCACTACAGTCACCCACTTAGGCTGATCAAGGTTCCTGGTTTGCCCAGGACTGGAGGGGGTTCTCAGGACACAGACATTCAGCTTAAAAACCAGGAAAACCCTGGGCAAATGAGGATGCATTTATCACCCTATACTCACCAAAGAATTTGAGAGTGAAGTGACATGGTATCTACAATTGATTTTCAAATGGCTTGGCAAAAAATTTACTTACCTACACTTATATACATATATAGAGATAGATAAAACAAATTATAGTAAAATGTTGACAATTATTTGAGTAATGTTTATGTGCTTATTATCATACTACTGTTTTACCATCTATGTATGTTTGAAATTTTTCATAATATAATGCTGGGGAAAATATGCTTAGACAACAATAGATAATGCAAATATAAAACCAGACAGGATTCAAGTTCTAATAGAACCTGAAACTTAATAGAAAAAAATATTAGAAACTGAAAACCTGTTAGGAACTGAAAATATAACAAAAGTGAATAGATTAATAGAAGAATTAAAAAAGAAAACCAAGGAAATATCCCAAAAGTAGAGCAGAAGAATAAGAAGATGGAAAATAAGACAGATCAAAATGAAAATCAAATTAAAAGATAAATTTAGTAAGTTTAATATTCAAATAACTGAAGTTCCAGAAAGAAGAAAGAAAGAAAAATAGAAGGGAAGAAACAATCAACAAAGTAATTAAGGAAAAAATTCCTAGACCTGCACAATTTAATTTCCAGATTGAAAGGGTGCGCTCAGTGTGCAGTATGTATGGATGAAGAAGAGATCTACACTGAAGTGCATCACTGTGAAATATCAAGACATAGGACACAAAGAGAAAGAAAGAAAAAGAAACTGGTCAAATACTAAAGAAGCTGGAATCAGAATGCTTCAGTTTTCTCAACAGCAACATTGGAAGCTTGAAGGTGATAGCATTAATGCCTTAAACAATATGAAAGAAAATGGTCCTAATCGAGGTATCTGTTCCCAGACAATCAGTGTGTAAGAGTAACATAAAGCATCTTCAGACACACAAAGTTCCTCAAAACATACCCTCCCATTCCTGCATTTTGAGGACTCTTGGAGATGAAATCAAGAAAGAGGAAAAACAGGTTAGAAGGATCAGGAGAACCAATGGAACAGGAGACAAAAGGAATCAGGATGATGGCAAAGGGAGATTCCAGGATGAGACTTGTTCATCAAACCTGGAGAGCCACCATTCTAGATCGGAAGATGTCAGAAGGTTCTGTAAGGCCCATCTTTAGAAAGCCTGACAGTCTTGAGAGGAGCTTTTGACAACTGATGACAAGGCAGGGGGTGAATTAGTTATAAGTAAATTAAAAAATCAAGGAAACAAAAAATTAACATAATTATTAATTCCAGAGGAAACAAAAAGCTGAGCAAGAAGGAATAAGGTATTAGAGTTTACCATTTATTTTAGCTATGGATAGTATTTACATAATCATAGTAAAATAAACCCTGTTATTTATTTACCTAATAAAAATTATGATACAATCGTATTGGGAGGATGAGGTAAAAGAAATGGAGCACATGTATGTCGGAGAGAAAAAGGAGCAAAACTCTGGTTTTTTACAATGGGAAGATGATAATGTCTAAAATAAAAATTAATGATAAAAATTCAAGCACATTATTTCTTTTTGTTTTGTTTTGTTTTCATGTAGAGAATTTTTATTGAAATATTTGTAAATACAGTTAACAGTTATAAGAAATAATACAGAGAAATCCCTGGTACCCTTTACACAGATTCCCCCAAAGGCACCATCTGCAAAGCTGTAGTATCCTATCCCAAGCACAGTGTATCCACACTGATCCAAACCACCAGCTTTATGCTGCTTTCCCCAGTTTGCTTGTGCTCGTTTGTGTGGGTGTGTATTTAGTTCCATATAGTTTTATCCTCCATAAAGGTCTGTGTATCCACCACCACAGTCAAGATCCCTCACTGTCACCCTCTTATAGCTACACCCACCTCTCTCCAACCTTCCCTCCACCCAGCCCCCAGAAACCGCTGCTTTCCATTTCTAAACTTTTGTCATTTCAAAAATGTTATATAAAAGGAATCGCACTGTCTGTAGCCATTTGGAATTAGCTGTTTCAATCAGCACACTTCCCTGGACACTCACCTGTGTTGTCTCCAGCATCTGTAGTTCATTCCTTATTGCTGCAGAGTAGTTTAGTAAGTATCCACCGTTTGTTAGCCATTCACTCATAGAAGGTCATCAGGTTGTGTCCAGTTTCTGTTACAAATAGAACTGGTCTAAGCATTTGTAGACAGGTTTTGATGTGAACATAAACTTTCATTTCTCTGGGACAAATGCCCAAGAGTGCCACTCTTGGGTCATATGGTAAGTAGTTGCATGTTTGGTTTTTACAAGAAACTGCCAAATGGCTTTCCAGAGAGGCAGCACCCTTTTCCATTCCCACCAGCAATGTGTGAGAGATCCCGTTTCTCTGCATCCTCACCAGCATTTGGTGTTGCCACTGTTTGGGGTTTTTTTTATGATTTTTTTGAGGTATAGTCAGTTACAATGTATCAATTTCTGATGTACAGCATAATGTCCCAGTCGTGCATATATATACATGTATTCACTTCCATATTCTTTTTCATTAAAGGTTATTGCAAGATACTGAATATAGTTCCTTGTGATATATAGAAGACATTTGGTTTGTTTTTAATCTGTTTTTATATATAGTGGTTAACATTTGCAAATCTTAAACTCCCAAATTTATCTCTTTCCACTCCCTTTTCCCTGGTAACCATAAGCTTGTTTACTATGTCTGTGAGTCTGTTTCTGTTTTGTGGATGAGTTCATAGTGTCCTTTTTTTTCTTTTTTTAGATTCCTCATATGAATGATATCATATGGTATTTTTCTTTCTCTTTCTGGCTCACTTCACTTAGAATGATGATCTCCAGGTCCATCCATGTTGCTGCAAATGACATTATTTTATTCTTTTTTATGATTGAATAGTATTGCAATATATGTATATGTGTGTATATATATATCACAACTTCTTTATGCAGTCATCTGCCAATGGACATTTAGGTTGTCTCCATGTCTTGGCTATTGTATATAGTGCTGCTGTGAACATTGGGGTGCATGTATTTTTTTAAATTAAGACTTCCCTCTGGATATATGCCCAGGAGTGGGTTTGCTAGAATATATGGTAGGTCTATTTTTAGTCTTTTGATGAATCTCCATACTGTTTTCTCTAATGGATGCACCAAACTGCATTCCCACCAGCATTGTAGGAGGATTCCCTTTTCTCCACAGCCTCTCTGGTATTTATCATTTGTGAACTTTTGAATGATGGCCATTCTGACTGGTATGAGGTGATACCTTATTGTAGTTTTGATTTGTATTTCTCTGGTGATTAGCAGTACTGACCATTTTTTCATGTGCCTATTGGCCATTTGTATGTCTTCACTGGAGAATTGCTTGTTTAGGTCTTGTGCCCATTTTTCTATTGGGTTGTTTGTTTTTTGTTATTAAGTTGTATGAGCTGTTTATATATTCTGGAAATTAAACCTCTGCCAGTTACATCATTTGTAAATATTTTCTGACATTCTGGAGGTTGTTTTTGTTTTGCTTATGGTTTCCTTTGCTATGCAAAAGCTTATAAATCTAATTAGGTCCCATTTGTTTATTTTTGCTGTTATTTCTGTTGCCTGGGTAGACTGCCCTGACATTGCTAAGATTTCTGTCAGAGAATGTTTTGTCTATGTTTTCTTCTAGGAGGTTTATAGTGTCTTGTATTATATTTAAATCTTTATGCCATTTTGAAGATTTTTTGTGTGTATATGGTGTGAGGGAGTGTTCTTACTTCATTGATTTACATGCTGCTATACAGTTTTCCCAACACCACTTACTGAAGAGACTGTGTTTTCTCCATTGTATGTTCTTGCCTCCTTTGTCAAAGAGTAATTGACTGTCAGTCTATGGGTTTATTTCTGGGCTCTCTATTCTGTTCCTTTGATTCATATGTCTGTTTTTGCAAGCACAGTATTTCAAGTCATGGAGGTAAATACCTAAATTTAGCTAAGAGTTGAAATCTGTTGTCTCTTGAGAGGTAAATACTGGAGTGGGGATGGAGGGCTACTCTTTTTTTATTAAAAACCTTGTAGAACTATTTGATTCTAAAGTATGTACATACAAAACATAGATTTTAGTAGTTAAAAATAGAAAAATATACAGAGAGCTGGGAAAGTATTGAACCCAGGAAAATAGAACCTGTAATAAATGCAGAGATGTGTGACTTATTTTTTAAAGGAGAGAATGGAACTGTTTTTAAAGTCTATAGAAAAAATAAGAGAAATAGCTCTTTTCAAAATGTATTCTGAGAAAGTGATAAAACATTTAATATATCCAAAGTGGCAATGTATGTAACACACATCCAAGCACAAAAGGACCTAAATAGTGTTAAAGAAATACATCAACAAGTTGTTTTCAATGGAAAAGCAAGGCATATTGCTGAAAACAAAGACAGGAGCATGGTGGGTGGAATAATGAAAAAGGAACAAAACAAATGTGTAATCAATTCTAAAAAACAAGCGTAATTTGTGTCAACATCATTTGGTTGTTCTTAAGTCAACAAATTAAAAAATTATGGTGCAGCAATTGAAAGAGAAAAGTTGTAAGCAACTAGAGCATAGAAGAGCTATGTCTAACAGAAAGCTCAACCTATATAGAGGGTGCATCCTACTAGAGAAACTCCCAGGGAGGAGAGAGGGAGAATGCTGCCTAATTGATGGATGTAGGTGCCAGTGGATCCTTGTATCTGAGGCCTTCAAATCTTATTTACAAAATTAATTTAAAACAGGCTTGGATAAGAATCTATAGTTATATTTAAAATGCTTGGATGATTATATACAATGGGCAAGTGATTAATGACAGCATAATTAACTCTAGGGCAATGTGTAGTCAGGTGTTGCAAGGGGTCCATGTTGGGGATGGTCTAGTTTAATGCCTTTAATGAACTGGAAAAGGGAGTGAATAGAATTTATAGATGCTACTCAATTTTCCACTGAGTTCATGGCCCTAAATAGAACGTTTTCTTGGCATAGTGTGGATGGCACTCAATCTGGCATCGAAAAGGATGGATTACAATCTCAAGTCCTTCACCCTTGAATGCTTGCCTTGTATATTAGGATTAATATTCTTTTCACCTGGCCCATTTTGCAAGCTCTGGCGCTCTCTAAAACATTTTTCCTCTGATTCCCTTTACTATACTTTCTGCTAAAAGGAACATGTGAAATGGCTCTCCCCTGTCCTATATGTCAGTTACTATTACCCTCTCAGGGCCTGAATTTATGCTCTGGTCTCTCATGTGCATTTAGCATACAAGTCTCCTATAAATTGAGTTCAAGTCTAACGACCTGTGAGTTGGACCAGTCAACTTGTATATGTATATAAGTTGTATATGTTGTTTGATCTAATACTTATTCACCCCTTTCAAAATCTAATTCTTTAAAATCTCTCCCTTAAATCATGGGCTAAACTATGCAGTGTTATCTCTTGCTAAGACATTTGGCACTTTATTATCCAATTAGGAAATGTCATCATGTTCTGTGAGGTTGTGCTCTGTCAGTATTTCCACATTAGTTCCCTAAGAGAGGTTACTAACTTGATTCCACTGTCTTTCTGCTTTTGATGGCTTGTTAAATAAGCCAACTCCATTAAAATATCCTAGTCATTTGAAGGCAGTGGAAGTGTGTTGGTTATCCATGCAGGTGGGAAGAGAATCCACCAATAATGCAGAAACTTCATTATGGCCAGAAATTTCAACCAAAATCAACCTTTTCACAGTGGCTGAACATAGGAGGGAAAGTAGTATTTGATTTTCACATTTGCCTTCTCTCTGTCCTCTTTACTTGGGGAACTAAGGAGAAAAGTGTGAAGATTAGAAGGAGGAAGAGCAGGGATAACAGCTGGAGAGTTGATTTAATTATCTATGGGTAAGTAGTTGACCCTAATTGCAAAAAATCTTGGTTTTGTAAAGTTAAAAGCATCAAAATTGGAAATTAGATCAAAATGATGAAACGAGCACATGCATTTACCTACCTTCCTACCTCAAATCCCTTTTAAAAATAGAAAATATATTTTACAATGAATAAATCTTTAGCAGCACAAGAAAGCAATTTTTTAAATTGTGCTATCAACAGATAAAAGATTGTGAGAAATTTCTGGAAGGTAGAAAGCAGATGGGACAAAAATGGAGAAAAAGATAGCCTCAAACACACACACACCACCACCACAAACAACAACAACTTCAGAGGTAATGACAGATCCAGAAACACTTCAAGCTCAGAATATATAGCAAACTCAGGGACAGCTTTAGGAAAATTAATTAGAGAGATGAATGAAGAACAGCAGGGAAGTGAGACCCCCAGCTCAATCCACCTCAGCAGCACTTGATCACAGGTTAAACCCAAGACCTTCATGATGAAGAAATTGAACTACCTACCTAAGAAGGTTCCCGATTGAGTGTAGGAAATTCAGAGAAGCAGAACAGACTTTCTGGTTACTGGATATCCAATAGAAAAAGCTTCTCTAGCCTGGAATAAAGTGTCATTCCTAATGTAGAACTTCCTTGTTTTGGACAGCTTGTAAAATCAGCCAGTCAGCATGTCTTCATCCCCACTCCACTTTGCCACAACCACCCTTATGTTTCTACTGATCTTTTAAAAATCTTTTTATCATATTTTTACCATATTTTTGCCTAACTGAATTTTTATTTTCTTTTAACATTTCTGCTAATAATCTGGAAGTCAGTCATACTGATTCTAGTCTTTTAGAAGTTGTTTTTATATGTTTAATGGATGTATTTAGCAGCTGAAAACAACACAAATACATTATCTCACAGTTTTTGTGGGTCAGAAGTCTGTGTGGAACAGCTGGGTCCTCTACTCAGGGTCCCACTAGGCTGAAATGAAGATGTGACCCAGGGTTGGGGTCACATCTTACATTCAGGATCCTCTTCCCAGCTCAGTGGTTGTGGCAGAATTCAGTTCCTTGTTTGAAGTCCTCGCTTCCTTGGTGACTTTTTTCAGGGCCCTGTCACCTCCTAGCAGCTTACCACATGCAGTCCACATGACAGTTTGCTTCTTCAAGGACAGCAGGAAAATATCTCTGCTGCTTTGAATTGCCCTGGCTTCTTCTGCAGGCGCATATGATCATTCCCGTCCCACTCAGTGTAATCTCCCTTTTGAGTGATTCAGAGTCAGACTATTAGTAACCTAATCATGGGAGAAAAATCCTTTATGTTCATAGGTTCTGCCCTCACTCAAGGGAAAGAGATCATACAGGATGTGTATCACAGGTGTGGGAATATTGAGTGGCATCTCAGAGTTCTGATGAAAGGGAAGAAAATATATGAATAGCTAATAAAGGTAATTTAAACATGGTTCAGTTCTATATTTATGAGAGCAATGCATATTAAAATAAATAGGTACAATTTATTTTCTATCTTATTTGCAAAAAATGAGGGCAATATTACCTGAGGGCAAAGGTGTAAGGGAAGCAAGTATTCTCTTGCATTCTTGGTGTACAATCACCAAGCCTTTATTAGAGGACAGTTTTGTAGTATTTAGTAAAATCTTTTGTTTTACCTATGACCTAGAAAGTCCTCTCCCAGATATTTATCCTAGAAGAATACTCACAAATGTGCATGAAGAGACAGGGACAGGAATGTTGTTGGAAACATTGTTTGTAGTAGTGAAAACTAGAAACAACTAAATATCCATCAAATAGGTTATATGGTGCATGCATTACAATGACATACTGTATGGAGCAAGTTAAAAAAAGCGAGGTGGATCATGGTCAGAGAAAGTTTACCACAACACATCATTAACTGAAAAAAGTAAATTGAACTATGCTACATTCTTATTTAATTTAAGTATTGTTATTTAAAGGTCAAGAAAACAATACTGGAGTTTTTATGTGCGTATATACATATATGAATGAAAAGATAAAAAGTCTGGAAAAACACACAAAAGTGTTAAGAGCACTTGATTGTCTCTGGAGAGTGGATTAGAATTTGGAGGAAGTGGTAAGGATTATGATCTTCACTTTATATTCTTCTGTATTGTCTGTTTTTAATAAGGAAAATACATTTGCAATTTGCTTATAAAAATTGATAATAAAGATATTTAAAGAAGGGCACTCCTCTAAACAACCTGTATTTCCCCTTAGAGGTTAATTTTAATTTACCCCAAACTTGTACAGAGAGAAACACTACCTTCCAAATTAATTCTCAAGTGAGTAAAATTAAGAAAAAGTATTATTAATTTTTTCTCATTACTGGAAATTAAAAATTGCTGGAATTTCTCCCAGAAACTACGTATTGTTACTGAGGAAAAATGCTAGAAAACTGAGGAAATGGTATCGCAAGTTTCCACGGGCTCTGATGAATGAGGGGTGAGAGAATGGAAAGGAAACAGAGATATTCAGGAATGATGAAGAAGGTGAATTGCACATTGAACTACAGATAAGGAGACATCTGTACTTTAGTCATGTTGTCCAAATTCATTTATTTTTCATACTGGTTGAGAACCTACCCCCTGGGTGAGCATGACCCCATGTAAGGGGCCCTGAGACCAATTCCCAAAGGCATTACTGTGACAGCCATTTAGCAGAGTCTCAAGAAATGCATATTTGAAATGACAGGCAACAGGCGGCTGAGTATTTCTCTATTACTTTTTAAAGTCATATGCATGTACATATGATCAAGCAAATCTCAGGCTCAAAATCACGTTCATATTTATTTATTGAGAACCAACCATGTACTAAGCCGTGAACTAAATGCTTTCACATATAAACCTCATTTATTCCTCAGAACAACACACAAGTTGACAAGTGTGAAAATAACTGTGCTTACTGCTTTTAAAACATGAAGTCAATCTGAAGATAAGCGAAAGCAGTTTAGAATCCTCCTCCTTCCTCCATTACGCTCAGAGATTTGATGATTATCTTAAAGTCTGAATGATTTTAATGCAAAGAAATCAGCATTTTAGAGTTGATTTTTGTCCCCTACCTCCTGCCTTTTTTAAAGACTAACTCAATTGTGCTCAAACTTTAGAAGTACTGTTTAAAGTTACATATACAAGGCATTTTAGAAATTTTCAAAGACTGCTTTGACAGCAGGGGATTTCTGACTTACACAAATGACTTTAGAACACAATGCTACTGGAAGATGGATAATTTAAAAGACAGGACTGATTCTAATTTTTTAAGTTCAGAAGTTCCTATACTTATGTAGAGATTTTATTTCCAAGTTTGGTCCTAAGTCCATTTATTTATAAGGACAACATGTATATGGACAATATATAAATATCTGTGTAGAGACAAGATTACTTTGGTTTCTATCGTAATCATGTACGTCTTTTTCGAAACACATTCCATACTACTATGCTTTTGGACTTAAGGGATTTGACAGGGTTAAACAGCTCTGGAAACAAAGCACAAATGTGACATACTTACTGTGGGCTAACAACCAATACTGTATCACCACAGGACTGCTGACCCCATCTATCTGCAGAGGGGGCTGATATGACACTCTTGCACAAGTATGCAGCTTTGCTTAATCTCTCCAGATTCACAAATTGAAAGTTGGTCTGTAGCGGAACTTCTGTTTTACAGACTTTATTCCCAAAGCTCCCATCTCCAACATATCATGTCAAAGCAAATTTGGTCAGTTAAACAAAGGGAAGGAAGAGAATTTCATAACAATAATCAACTATTCCTGACTTCCATGGTTACTGAGATACTAACACAACATGATTATTGATCTGTATCCAGCATCTTAACTGCTGTCACCACCCAACAGTAAGGTGGGAAAATAGCAGCCTATCTCTCTACCCTGCTTTATTATAATTCATTCACCATCTGTGTCTCCAAATAGATAAGGGCAAGGATTTCATCTGTATTGTTCGTCTCTGTACCTCCATGCACAGAAGGATGTCCAGTGTCCATGTAATAAAGGAAGAAGGAAAGGAGAAGTGGAGGAGGGAAGAGAATAAGGAAAAAATAGGATGAAGAGCAGGGAGGGTTATAGCTCAGTGGTTGAGTGTGTGCTTAGCATGAATGAGGTCCTGGGTTCAACCCCCCGTACCTCCATTTGAAAAAAAAAAAAGGAGCAAGAGTAGAAGGAATTAATCTATCTTCATGACAATTCTCATTGCTGCTCCCCAGTAAAAGGAAGTAAATATCCATGGAGAAATGACCGGCTCTAGACCTGAGGCAAGGAAAACAAAAGGGAGCCTGGAAGATCTCATGCTGGGAGGAAAGGGCCCGAGGACAAATAGCAGCATGCCAAAAGGTCCCAAGAGCTACCTTCAGGACATCATGACTGGCCAAATTTGGAACTGGGGATAATTTGAGAATCATAATAATAATAATAATAATAATAATAATAATAATAATAATAATAATAATAGCAACTGAAAGATAATACATTGAATTTTTAAAATAGCTTCTGGCTTCTTCTTAGGGTATGGAAAGTTGGAAGGAGGGTCATTACAACCCTAGGATCAGGCAAATGCTGCATATTGTATAAAATCGTTTTCTTGAACCCATGTAAAAGCTAAGCTTTCAGTGCATCCAACTATCACGAAATCTGAGTTTTAAAATGGATGCCTTCAGGAAGAGACACTGCATGGGCCCTGGTTTGCCTTGGCATGGCACTGAGGAAGATGGGGTCACTATGATAAGATTTCAGGTCCTATTTTTAATGAATTGCTTAAAGATGAGGGTGAGCAAGCACAAGACCATGGAGCCTCTGGGAACCTCACACACAGGGATGTCATAGCACTGCCAGGCTCCTCTCCCAGACCACAGTGGATACTTGCAAGATGGGGAGTTAGGGGTGGTGCGGGAGACAGAGATGGGGAGTAGAGAAGACAGGTAGCCTCGCTCCTGGAGCAGGCCAGGAAGAGGAGGGCAACCACCACTGGAGAGACTTGACAACTAATTGTTCGGAGCCCAGCTCTTTTGAAAAATACCCCAAACGATATGACATTATTGGGACAATTGGGAAAATTGAACACAGAATTTACATAAGAAACTTACTCTTTTTGATATGATAATTGAATTGTAGTTATGTAGTACCTACATGGTATGTCTTTGTTCTTAGGAGATATATACTGAAGAAATTAGAAGTGAAGTGTCGTAATGTCTACAGCTTACTCTCAACTGATTTAGATAAAATGCATGTGTATGTGGATGGAGGAAGAGGGGGAGAGAGAGAAAACAAATACGGCACAATTTTAACAACTGGTGAATATAGGTAACATAGGTATAGAGTATATGTGTGCCCAATTGTATTAATATTCTTTCAACTTTTCCATAGGTTGTAGCAAAGAGTGAGGACTCATTAACATTTGAGTTCAGGTGTTATTTGATTTTTAAAACTTTTTTATTGAAGTTTAACAGCTATAACAGATGCACAACATTTATACAGAGAAGTAAACAAATTATGAGTGTATTGTTGGGTGCATTTTTATAAATTGAGCACACCTGTATAATTAGCACCCAGATAAAGACACCGTGTGTTCCTACATATAAGCCCACATGTAAAGAAGCCCACATATATAGCAAAGATGTATGCACTATGTAGACCCTGTGCTTTGAGTCAACAGACTAAGTGGGAGGAATAGTTACACACATGATCCAAGGAGGAGATAAATGCAACTTTCCTTACCTTGACATGTAGTACAGGTAGATACTAATACGAGCCCTACTTGTGACAGTTGGCTAATTGGCCATGTATACTAACAAGGAGATATGGAAGAAAGAATGTCAAATAACCAAATGTCCTAAAAGGTGACAAAACTATACTTTTTGATAAGCTTACTTTATTGAATTCACTGTGGCTTTTTTTCTTTTCTTTTCTTTCTTTCTTTCTTTATTTTTTGGTGACCAATGAAGTTGAGTACATTCTCATATGTTTATGTTTATTGGCCATTTGGATATTCTCTGTCCAAGTAAAAGCTCATTTTTGTGTTGTGTCTTTTTCTTATTGACTTACATTATTCTTTCCATAACCTGTTTCTTATTCCTATGGTTCTGTTTATCGACTTCTTTCTCGGTATAAATGCCTTGTGTGTCTTATTAAAGAATTTTTGCCTATGCCACAGTCATGAAGATATTTTTTCTTCTAAAATTTTAACCTTTCACCAGTTAGAATCTGAAACCCTCTTAGAATTAATTTTTGTATATTCTTGGGGGGATACAGATTCTCCTTTTTCTTTCTCATATGGACATCCAATCTACCCAGCACCAATTATTGAAAAGATAATGCTTTCCCCCACTGCACTGCCTTGTCACCTTTGTGATGAGTAAGTTCTGGAGAGCTAATGTACAGTGTGGTGATTATAGTTAATAATTCTGTATCATGTACTTGAAATTTGCTTAAGTATTCTCACCACACACACTTACAAAGAAAAAATGGTAACTATATGAAGTGATGGATATGTTATTAGCTTGATTGTGATGATCATTTATCAATGTAGACATACGTCAGAAAAACATTAAGTTGTACACCTTAAACATACAGAAGTTTTATTTGCCAATTATACCTCAATAAAACTATTTAAAATATATAACCATCCTAGATAATAGATATTATTCAAGTAAAATCCACTGATCCATATTAATCCTAACCTTAACTCTGCATTCTATGTCTAATCATTTCCTATCACAGGGTAGTAAAGGCAAATAATGATGAAAAAATAGGAAAAAAATCAGTTTAGAGTTCACATGAAACTTGGTAAAATCAGACACCTTTGCAATTCCAATCAATACTTTTCTCTTCCCTTCATTTTCCTCCTTTACACTCATGTTGAAAGGAAATAAAAGTGGAGCCATGTCCCAGCATTACTACTTGCTATGCAGGTCACGGCTGCTGTCAACTTCTCTGAGGAACAGCCCTTCGTTCCCAGCTGTTCTATATTATCACAGTCTGCATGTCTTCACTCTTTCCTAATTTTCACATTCCACTTGCAGCTCTTGGTGTATCATTTCGGTGTTGTCTCTGAGTGACAAATGAGAGTTCAACTCTCTCTTCATGGAAATGTTATAGGCTCTAAAATGCAAGAAGTGCCATAATATCTTTGTGAAACTGATGATAATACTGTCAAACCTATAGAGCATTTCTTTAGACAAAGGAATAAAGAGAATAAATCTTTGTCAACAGGTTTCTCTGTCCATTAGACTGAGAATTTCATGCCAGCCACATTTAAAGTCTTGTATGATATTAATACTAATCAGTGTTTATTAACATTCAGACATGTTCACAACTGTTGGAGCAGCTGAGTGCCTGTAAGTTAAATTGACTTTAGTCCTTAGATATCCATTAGCAGCACTGCTTCCCATTTCAATAATGGAGTACAGTTGTTTGGGGGTGTTTATGAAATGACATCTATTTGATTTATGAGTAACCTTGACTACGAAATCTCTGTGTGTTAGCATGTAAATGATCTCCTCCTCCACTTTGATTGCCACATTGCAGCTGTGCATTCCCATTTCCAAATCATAAGAGACCCAAAGGATCTGGAAACACAACAAATAACTAAGTTAGTCTCTCAGCCTAGAGCAGATACATTGGGGGAAATAGCATTCAGTTTTGCTTTTAGCCAGCCCAACCATGAACCCACTAAGGGGACTGTGTGATGATGTAGTGGAGAGATTTTGTGGGGATTTTCACAATTCAAAAGAAGAAATTTTTGAATTCTGGCTCAATATGCTGGCAACCTGTTCTTAGGAACATTTTAACCCTAAAGAAACTTAGAGTCTGACATGCCATTGTATTGACTTGAGATACTCAATCAAAGCAAGCTCCGGAGTTATAGAAGGAAGAAAATACCCCTTGGTTTTCTACCCAAATGTGACTTGAAGTTGTTCCAGAGGTTTGCTCCAGAGTCTTGACACCTCCCTCTCATTCTCTGAAGAAGTGTGCACAGAGGGAAAAGAGGGATTGAGAGACTGTTCCTCTGCTTCCATGGTATTCCCTTTAGAAAATGTTTATTCAAAGAATTTCTTTTTCTCTTGGCAGAGTGTGTGTTGGCCAAGAAAAGATATCTCCAAGTGCTACTCTTCTCTTAGGAGGAATAAAGGGAAACATCCACCCAAGCCCACTTTTAGATTATAACTAACTACTTTCTGAATTTTAGCTTGAGAATTGCACCAATTTTATTTTAAGCACAACAGCAGTCCCAACAATGCTTTGTACTTCAATGTTTTGTTGTTCAAGGTTGGATCACAATGTCCCTCACATAAATATTGCAAAGCAAGGTTATAGAAATGCTTACTTATTTTTCCAGGGGGATTCTTTAAGTACCAGATTCTTCTTTGTGTAACACTCAAGGGGAATGTTTGTATAAGAGGACAGACCCCCACTGGGCTCCATGGCGAGAAGTTTATCTAAATGCTGATGTTCTGAGTGTCTCCGTTTTATTTTACAGGCAATAATACTCTGTCTCCACAGAATACACATTTTTTCAGGGCATTTTGTGGAAAAAAAGGTAAATGAATGACTATAGAATTAAGTAGGAAATGTAAACACATGCAAATCACATTTGGAATAATATAGATAACAGAAAACATGGCATGAAATGGGAGATAAAAAAATCTGCAAGATAGAAGTACAACATGTGTGCATCAGGAAAAGGTCCAGTAGGATTATCCTCATAGAAAGGACAAGACAAAAGGCTTT
The DNA here is from genome assembly GCF_048564905.1 of Vicugna pacos. Lineage (NCBI taxonomy): Eukaryota > Metazoa > Chordata > Mammalia > Artiodactyla > Camelidae > Vicugna > Vicugna pacos. The sequence goes on along the minus strand of NC_132989.1, from coordinate 46,422,498 downwards.
CTCTAGGGGGAAGAGGTGTTATTAGTTGTTGGGGTTGGGGAGAGCTGACCAAAAATAATACAATAACAACAACAATAACAAAATCCACATACTTTTCACGGATAATTTTTGTGAATCTCCATCCTAGGTTCTTGTCCACGCTACTACCTAGCACCCATCTCACATGTCCTATACTTTAAAAATTGAGTGGTCCTGAAGCGCAAGGTTTCCAGATTCTTCAAGGCTACTCATGGTAGTCGTCTATGCTCTTCCTTCTGCCTTCCCCTTGTCTAGATCTCTGCTTCCACCACACTCTATCCTCTTGGCTCTGCGCCTTCATCTTCAGTTCTGCCTCTGACCCTTTTTCCACCCTTCTCCTATGGAGAGTCTCCTGGCATGCTTTGCCCCTTGGCTCTCTAAACTCTCAGGACAAACCCTCAGACCCATACTGACAATTTGAGCAGTGGCCAAGCCAGTCAAACCACCATTCACTTCCCACAAGAGGTCCTCATTTTACAGCGAGGTCTAAGGCCAAGTATTTCTTCCCATAATGAGTCAGCAGCCAGGCTAAGAGACACAGACAGAATTTTTCTAAGGGATGTGTGTGTATCTTCCTGTCTGGTTTTGTTGGTTGGTTGGTCGGCTGGTATTTGTTTTTTTGGAAGAGTGACTTTTGATGAGGTAGGAATTATATGGATCCTCTAGGACCATCACTTTAGTATCTTTCTAGAGGGATATGATCGCATTTTCCCTAGGATTGCTGTTTTACTCTGCTAAAAATTCCCATGCTCATGCAAACAGGAAAAGGGAAGAGAAGGCTGTGGAAGTGAAAATACAGAAGAGAAACTTTCACTACTTGAGGAACAAGCAATTTGCTTTCCAAAAGTATAGTATTCCCAGAAAGTTCTTACTGTAAAAACTGAGTAGACTCAAGGTGGGAAAAGTTTACTGAAATCTACTTTCTTCAAGTCACATACCCCAAATTGAAATACATAGTGAAAAGAGCAAAGAGACAGGTCACATTCTAGTTCACTCACTCTCTGTGTAGAAACCTGAGTAGTTTAGATATTGTCAGCCTCAATACCCTTACCTGTAAATATGGAAATAATAATTCCTATCTAACAGGGGCTTTAGGACTACATGAGATAATCTATGCAAAAATCCCTTACACTGAGGCCAAGTCCCAAATAGGCATTCAGTAAATATGTTTCCCTTCCTTACACCAACTTTGTGGATGCCAAATGAAGAAGTTAATGCACTGTAATTTATCGCTGCAATTCTTGTGTGGATAACAGTTACCTGAGCACACCGGAATGAATTTGGTGTACATTCTCACTGACTTGTTCCCTGGCAGGTGTCTTTAAGAATCAGCCCTTTGCCCTCTAGTCGTGAGGATATACGATACAGGCATTGCATAAACTAAAGTTGTCTTTAAGCTGTATCAAATAAAAGAGAGATCGTAAATGCATACTCTGAACTTACCTAAAGAGCACTATTCAACAGAGAAGAGCAGTAATAACAGGGAAATATTCTGTTGGAATGAGGAGATAGAAATTTGGTTGAAGCGAGCTGACAGGTCACCAAGCTTTATGGCCCCTCTGCTCTTACGGTTCTCAGACCCTCTGTATCTTAACCTCCTCACAGGGGATGTCACATTTGTGAGGGGTACTTATTTGTTCCTAGACCGCACAGCAAGCCGCTGTTCCTGTGTTAACAGTGTGGCCTGTACCCCGAGCATGGTGTGCTGGACTTCCGGGATGCAGTCTGCTCTCTTGGTTGCTGTTGACAACTATGATTTTACAACCTGAAGTAATTTGTTTGAGGGAGGGCACTGCAGCTTTGGGTATTCTCTGCCGTGATTGGTGGGATGGGCTTTCAGCCTCCATAATAATGCACAACAGCTGCTGAAGAACATCTCATTCTAAGTGACACCACATTGGAAATGGAGAACCAGCCTCCACAGCCATTTGTACAGTCATTTGTATGATTGAATTTCCCATTTTGAGGGATGCAGATGACATTTTTATCTAAAAACAATTTAGCTTGCTTTCTTTGGTGAGGAGGAGCTAGCTCTACCAGCAGAATACAGAACAGGTTATGGAAAGAGGGAGAACGTCTGATTGGAAGGAATTGCAGCAAAGCAATCAAGTGCAAAGTGATAACACAGTAGCTATCTCTGCCCTTGAATGTTTACTCCCTTAAGTTGGCTCCAGCCCAGTGCTCATAATAAGGATAGATTGGAATAACCAAAAGTTTAATTTGTATTTATCACATGATCCAATTGCTGGGCATTTGAGCAACTTGGGAAACAGGATATCTTCCTCGGTGAGAAGTGAGAGCTGACTGAGACACTCTGTGTCCCTGTGCACCAGAACCTTGAGCAATTGAGACTGGTTGTCCACTAACTGAACTCCAGCTGTATCTAATGCAGCAGCTCTCTCCCTCAAACAAATTACTTCAGGCCATAAATGTGCAATCTCTAACATGTTGTCATGACTGAGGTGGTGTGAGATTGTATTCTGCTTGGTTGTGATACCTAAATTCAAAAAGGGCATTATGATGGAAAAAGGAAGGGGTTTTAGACATAGTTCCATGTATGGTCCCAAAGAATGTCCTCTGAGGGAAGAATTATGAGTTTGGTCCACCAAATCCAGTATTAGTTTGCTTCAGCTTTGAGTTATCTGCATTGTCTCTTCCAAATTTCCCTTCTGCTCTTTCTGTTTTGGACTTTCTCAGAACTTCTTTGAAGAAGGAGGGAGCATTTTCCCTTGACTTCCCAACAGGCCTTTTTCTGTACGCCTCTGCACATTTCACAGACACAGAGCAGGAGGGTTGAACCTCTGTCTTGGCAGATTCCTGGGTACCAATCTGACCACATCTTCCTTATAACCTGTTTTCCTTTTAGTTGAACATGTGGTTGGACATTCTGAGTAAATGCATGTTTACACATGAACTGCTCTAAAATTGTGTTCATTCTTAAGGAAGTGGTTTGAATTCTTCTTGAAAATCGTAATGTGTTGGACTATGCCTTAACAAAAAGGAATAGGGTAACAAGAGCTAAGAGTCTGAAAATACAGCTGTGCTGGGTGCAAAGTGGTGTCCAGGGACCCTCTGCAGAGCTGGCACAGAAGTGAAGGAGCAGACCTCCTCACTGCAACCAGATCTCTAAATTCTGGGATGTCTGTGGAAAGTGGGTGGTAATATCTCAACAGCTGTTTCTCCTTTGAAGGATGGCTTTTCCTCTCTCCACTGATACCTCTGTGAGCAGGAGGAGAGCCATCAAGGAAGAAGTAGCACCACAGCATTTCTTTCCTGGCACAGCCCCTTTCCCAGGTTGTCCCATTTTTACCAACCAGCAGGCATCCTCCTTGCTCTCAGACATCCATCTGGAAATAAAAAATTTGTCCTATTTGAGGGCAAGAGGGAAAAAGAAATGGGTCTCTGAGTCTTGGAAGAGAAAACCCTACTTAACATAAAGTACCCTGAAGTAAATGCTTGTGAAAATGAATGGGTGGACTGAGATTTCCTCTCTCCTTATTACATGAGGGGGTTTCATTTTGTCAGGAGAAAATGTTGAATTAATACATGGAGATGTGACAACTATTAAGTACAACTTAGTTATAAACCGGAGCCCCTTTCTCTCTACTAATGTTAGAGAAAAACTGAAATTTAGAGAGAAATTTATTATTTGTAAACAAGAAACATGTTGCATTGTTAGCCATTGGCAGCCATCTCACCACCATGAAGAAAGCCAGGCTGAGGACCAAACCTACACAGGGGGAGGGCAAAGCCAAGCACTACAGAGAATTGGATCTAAAGCCCTGATAAAACCATGCTTGAAGCCTATCCTATCACAAACTCTTTATCACATGAACTAGTAAATCACTCTGTGTGTTCTAGTCCCTTCAACCAAATACATCCTGACAGACACAGAATTTATTCCCAGAAATAAGGTGTTGAAAGTAACAGACTATAAAATGTAGGAGTTGTTGAATGGAAATTAGGTGGTGAATGCACTTTATTCTAGGCTGGGAAATTGTCAATCATTGTCATATGATAGCAAAATAATTGGTTAAACATAAGGACGGTGACTATGTGCCTACTGAGGCTATAGCAGTAGGAAAACCCAATAGGTTAGAATGCCTGTGGTTGTCAACATGATCCTAAGATTAAAAAGGCAAGCTTAGGCTTAAGAGGGCTTATACAAAAAGAACAAAGAAGAAAGTATATATTTCCCAGGAGAGGCCCTCTCTGGAATCCTGAGTTTGGCAGTACTGAAAAAGCCCAGAGAATTATAGAGAAAGACAGACAAGACTGATCAAAGCTCACCTAAAGCCCCAAACAGAAATGATATAAGCTGTAAATCCCCTGCCTTCCATGCTTGAGTTGGGGGTTCAGTTATTTACAATTACTTACCTTTCACTGAAATTTTACTTACCTTTAGTTACTTTCTTTAAATCAATACAACAAGGCTTAAAATGTGTTGTTGTTTTGGCTTTTTAACCTTTATTCCATTCTATTGTTCCTGCCTCTTCCAAGAGATTCAAAGTTTGAATATTTTTCTTTTGAGTGCCTGGCTTCTGCTTAATCCAAAAAGATGGATAAGCTAAATGCTACACTGTTTGAGTAGGGTGACTTCTTAAACTACATGATCTCAGATCAGGATTCAAAAAATAAACCTGAGTGTTTGTGCTTTAGCAGTAATTCCATGATAAGACATTCATCATTGAACCTAGTTCTGGACAAATGTGGTGTTTGAATGGTGAGCTAGCAATCTCTTCTTGGTGTTGGCTTGGCTTGCTCCCTGCCTTCTCTGCTTTTTACTGAGGGCTTGATGATTTCTCCAGGGACCAAGCCTTGGGAATACAGTTCTCCATACCTCCTCTTCCTCCATCTTCCCAATACACACACTGTTCTCTCCAACCCTTTATTTAAACTCCTTTCTAGGATGGTCATGACAACCATTGAATAGTCTTTTCCATATTCTTAACTAAAGCAGAAATCTCCATGGATTCTCAAGATCTCAGTCATAAGGTACAGAAACACAGTTCCAATTATATGAAGAAGGAATGAATTAGCTCACGTAACACACCATGGAAAAGCTGAGCTCTGATCCTAGGGATGATTGGATATAGGACTTAGATGCCAACAGGACAGTCTCTCTCCAGATTTCTTCTTTGCTTCTTTCCATATGCCAGCTTTGGTCTTCCAGGCCAGCTGTCCTCCCAAGGATCTAATGATGGCCAGACTTAGGTTTATATTTTGATAACTTCCTGACCAGTTACGAAAGAGAGTTCTGCCCTGCCAGCTCCAGGTAGGAAAACTTTGAGGAATGATATAAGCCATAAATGTTCTCACTGACTTGACACAGGTCACACACTCTAGCACAGTCACTAAGACCACGGGGAAGAGACAACAAGATTCAGCCAACCTGGGCAGGTGCTTTTCCTGATCGAAGAGGATCATTTGCATCTTTCTACAGAGTCATGTGGTTGAAATGAGTGAGGAGCACTTTCCAAGAGAAGGTGAGGGGGAACTGTTCTAGGCAGACACAACAATGCCTGTCCACTAAAGACAGCAATGCTGGCAAAGGAACAATCTGTTTAGTGGTGAAGTGGACAAAGAGTATAATAATTGCTGACTCAATAAATGCTACTGAATAGATAAGTTAGTCTTGAGTTCTCTAGCTTTAGAAGTGGATTTTACTCATTTCTTTGTCCAGAGATTTTTGTTTAACCTCTGACTCACCCCTGTTTGCAGTCTGGGGTCCTTTCGCCTAACTTCTCAAGAAATCTTTATGACTTGTTCAGAAGTAGAGCTACCAGTAAGTCAGGCCATTTACTTGCCTCATTCCTTTTGCAAATTGAAATATTTTCTCCCTCTCAATGTTTGCTATCCCTCAGCCTCAACTCCTGGCTCCTCTTTGAACTTAGTGTTTTTTCTACAGCCACAGTCATGATAGCTTCCTAGAAGGATCATCCGGTCAGCCAGTTGCAAGTTTTGTTAAGGGATATAAATACCCATGGAAAAGTATAATTACACACACAGTCTATGTTTAGGAACCTAGACTACCGTTCACATGGGGATGCCTCTATTTATTATAAATCCCTGATGTGTTGTTGGCGACAAGTGCAAAATGAATACAGGCATATGTCAGAGAGATTGTAGGTTCAGTTCCAGACCACCACAATAAAGTCAATGTTACACTAAAGTGAAAGTGAGTCACAGGAATATTTTGGTTTCCAAGTGGGCATATAAAAGTTATATTTAAGATGAATGGATAAAGAAAATGTGATACACACACACACACACACACAGGAATACTACTTAGCCACAAACAGGAATGAAATAATGCCATTTGTAGCAGCATAGATGGACCTAGAGACTATCATACTAAGTTATGCCCTTTAAATTTTGAAGTGAAAGAAATTAGCCCATGCATTGGTATAGGACCTTGTTTAATTTGTTCAAGTGATATGAGTATCAGTGTGGAGCAGGGAAACTATGCCAGGATGTTGTGGAGATGCATAAAAATCAGCACACGCACACACACACACACAAATTGCAGCTATACATTTATGGCACAGAAAGCTAATAGAGGCTTAGTTTTAAAAGGTAGTAAAGTAAATCAAAGACAATAAGGATACCTTCTAAAAAAAAGTTATGTTTACACTATACTATAGTCTATTAAGTGTGCAATAGTAGTTCGTCTAAAAACAATATACATGTCTTAATTAAAAATATTTATTGCTAAAAATTGCTAACCATCATCCAGCCTTCTGTGAGCTGTAATCTTTTTACAATAGTAGCATCAAAAATCTCAGATCACCATAACAAATACAACAATTTTAAAAGTTTGAAATATTGTGAGAATTATCAAAATGTGACACAGTGAGCACATGCTATTGGAAAAAAGGCACCAATAAAGTTACTTGAGGCAGGATTGCCACAAACCTCCAGTTTGTGAAAAATGCAGGTTATTTGAAGCGCAATACAGCAAATTGTAATAAAAGAGGATGCAGCTGCACTTCCCAAGTCCTATTTCTAACCAGCAATAAATGTGGAGATCCTGAAGCCAGTCTTTGAGGGGTTTCTCATTGAACTTTCTTGCCAAATGACTGCCTTATTGCAATCAACATGTGGGACACAGACAAGAGTTCCTGAAGGGAGATCATTAGTTGACTATAAATAGCCATCAGACAGACATCCACTGAAAGTACAAGGAGGACTAGCTTGGCAAATAACGTAACAGAGAAGAAAGAGAAATGGATAATTGCTTCCTTCTTCTTGGTACAAATACAGAGAAATGGAATAATCTCTCAATGTCTTAGAAATAAGAAATTGCATTCTTTTGAAAGACAAGGCAATAAAATTACGTATTGCATTGGAAAAAAAAGTAAACTCAGAATCACATCATTTGCAGCATAACTGCAAATAGGAAACTCAGACAATTTCAAATAGAAACACATGGTGTACAGCATTACCACCATGAATCCTGCTGTCTGAGACAGACACGAGAATCTAACACATTGATCCTGGCAACACTTGTATGACTTTCCATTACAGCAAAGTTACTGAAGTGGAAACATGGACTGCCATTTTGCAGAAAGGATAATCTTAAAAACATGGCCATCTTGAGAATGAGAATATGCAGACATCAGACTCTTTATTTCTTGTCTGTTATTGCTAGATTTCTCAGAACTCACAAAACAAAACAAAATAGTTGGTTATCATTTACTAAGATGAGAAAAATAAGAATCTCCTACCTCATATATCAGATTAGTCATTGAGAAAAATGCAAATTAAAACAGCTTGTGGGGAAAATGTGATGTTCTGTAGCTATATCTAGCAAGTTTAAAAAGGAAAGTAATGGAGGATAAAAGGAAGCTCATAATATTAAGAACAGCTGATGTGACTTGTCCAAAAATATCTGTAAGAGACTTGTATGCTGTGAGCTTCATAGTTTATCACTGAAAATGTCATAGTCTCTCTTATTAAATGATGGCATTCAGAGTTCATTTCAAACACAATTTTTATTATTTGTGATTTTTAAAGCAAAATACATTTCAGGAGAAAATCATGAAAATTAAAAACCAAGATAATGTCAAATGTCAAACCAAATACACCATTTATTTATGATATTAAAGATATTCTTCCCAAAGAAAGTCACATTATAAATGCATACATACTGTATTTCTCATATTGTAAGAGATGGATGTGTATCCCAAGATTCACGGCTAGAAGATAGCATAAGTGAGAACTGGTATTTCCTCAGACAATTCACACTCATCAAAAAACAAACACACAAAAACAAACTGTAGGCAGAAATCCAGTGAAAAGAAAAAGAAGAAGAAAAAGGAAGTGACTGTGACCTGACAGTAATCATGGAGAGATGGCAGATGTGACCAAAGCTACAGCTTTAATAGAAAGGCAGTGGAAGAAATGGTAACATGTCATAGTGGGGCTTTCAACCCCGCACTCACTCATGTTACACAGTACTGGTGTGAAGAGAGATCATGAGTTGATTCCAGGAGGATGTGAAATCATGGAACTTTTGCCCTAGAAGAAACCCTTCAATGAACCCCGCCCTTCCATCTGACAGACAGGCAGACTAAGATGGGCTGGGGGATTAGCTCAGGTTCACAATGTCTTCCCAGCTCTTTCTGGCTAAAAGCGGTGAGAGTTTTTCTGGTTCTTCTCACCAACACAAACACAAAATCTTTGTGGGCCTTGCCCCTGGAAAAGAAGTATAGGTTCGATTTCATTTTTTTAAGTCTTCATTTTCTATCTTTTAAAAAGCAGCTTCCAATCTGTAATATAAAAAATATGTACTCTGGGGAAGGCCAAAGTAACAGAGCTTTTTGATTTGACTTGCATTTTGGATCAGCCCACGTGCCACCTGGTGAATATTAGATTAGAATCCCAGAATATTTGCAGTGGAAGGGCCTTAGGGAGCATTCAGAAGCATATCCCTGCTTAGAAACGGAAAGAGCTCTTTTCACAGGCTCTCTCACCTGCCAGTGTCTCAAAGAAAGCTGTGAGTCTGAGCAGGGTGTGGGTCCAGCTCTCTTGACCTCCACTCCAATATACTTACACTGTTCCCTGCTTCTTATCCAGCTCTTGATTTCTTCCTCAGCAAGAAAAAAATAAGAGAAAGAGACTCAGAAGTTCTCATACTGACCTACAGAAATACTTGCTTTTGCTGACATATAATGCCTTTAATTGACATCTTTGCCAACAGTCTGTAGTGCCTATTTGGGCAAATCATCATTCAGGTAACTAAATCACTAGTCTAGCCCTCTCATTTACAAAGGATCATTATTCATGGACTGTTCAGGAACTGCACTTTAAGAACCACCTATGACAAATGATTCTTTCATTCATGCATTCATTCAGCAAATACGTATTGAGAATTTGCTCTCTGCCAGGAACTGCTAGGTATAGGGGGAAGAAAGTCAAAACACAAGCCCTTCCCTTGTAAGAGAGGCTTACAGTCTCGCGGGAGAGATGGACATACATCAAACATAAGTAGACTTCTGTGTCATGAGGGCTGTGCCACTACTGCTGTCCAATAAAGTGCACAGCACAGTGGTTAACTGGCTCACACTGCCAGGGGGACGTCTCACTCTGGCACTTCTGAAAAATTACTTAATCTCTTTGAGCTTCAGTTGCCTTCTTTTTAGACTGTAAACAAATAATAGTTTCTATGCCATAGGTTGTTATGAGGGTTAACTGAGACTTGTAAACATAATCAGCACATAGTAGGTGCTGAATAAATGTTAGCCATTATTATTAATTTTTCTATAGTAGAAGCACAAAAGAAGCAGTGTTTTATTTGACTTGTGACCATTCTAAAGATGCTTCATAGAGAGGCTTTCCTCCAGCTGAGGTAATGATGGGGAGAAATAGATTCTGGGCAACAGAAGTTAACTTGAGAATACTGCTAAAATCAGGGCACAACCTGACACACTGGAGAACCTTCTGGCCACAGGGAGTAGCCAGTGCTCAGGATGCAGGCCTGGCTGTCCTACACACAAGACCCAGACAGGAACCAGGGCCAACATGCCATGAGGACCTGGTTCTGTCTTTCTCTTCCTGTCCTGGGCCAGTGAGTCCTATGCCTTGGCCTTTAGTTTCTTATTTGGGAATTAAGGTGGTAAAAGTAGATGATCTCTACTGACCCTCCTAGCTCCCAGATGCTATGGTTTTATCTTAGAATCTAATCAGATCAAGCCTGAAGGTTTATCTTACATTCTGAGAAAAACCAAATTAGTGTTATAAGTTGGGAAGCTGCTTAAGAAAGCTATCAGTGCTTCTGTTACTGAACCAAACTTAGGTCAGCTTGCCCGATGCACAGCAGAGCCCATCTACTGACACTGGGTTTGGTGAAGGAAAATACAGCAGTTTTTGCAAGGTGCTCAACCTGGGGCCAAGCAAGGAGTAAGAGCAGCTCATACTCAAGAGAACCAAACTCCCCAATGGCTTTTAGGGAAGGCTTTTTAAAGACACAGTGAGGGAGAGGGCTATAGCGTATGTGATCAGCTTGTGCGTGATTCTGATTAGTTGATGGTGAAGTAACAGGTGAGGTGACAGGGGTCAGCATTATCAATTCTTAGGCTCCAGCTAGTCTGAGGGTTACATGTTCATGGTCATCATGCAGTTAGCTTCTTCCACCTGCTGGGGGTTTTAGTGTCTGCAAAACAACTCAAGGATGTGCCTCAGGATATCATCTGTAGCCCTTGAGGAGGCACTAAAAGTCCCTGACTTTGTTTTATGGCTAAACTACTATTCTTTTGTCTTGCTTGACTGTTTTCCTTTGTTTCTGCCTTTTCTCACTTCTCTGGTTAAATTTGCTCTTTGGAACTAGGGGAAGGCAAAAGGAGGCTAAAGCTTTTCGACAAACAAGAGGCAGCCAGGAAACGTGGGCGTGGAGGAGTCTGTCCCTGGGAAGGCCCCTCAGGGTCCTGCTGGGTTTCCCTGCAAGGGTCTGTGTGAGGAGGTAGTGAGTGGACTGTGGGGAAATGGTGGTCACAAATTCCTGAGTGGTCACTGAATTAAAGAGTCAGCTCTTTTGTACACACACCAGGGACTCCCTAAAAGTGAAGGATTGATGTGACTCGTGTATAGTGCACTGGGGTCTTTCAAACTTGTGAACTTGTTCAGCTTCTATTGCAATGTTTCAAAAAAAATAGTCTGCTTTCGTCATTTGTAATTTCTTAATCAATGGATACTAAATGTTCTGCTACTATCATGTGGGGATCAGGAAGCACTTTTAACCTGTTAAATGAAGGGTCTTAAGTATGAAAATCCTGAGAATCACCAAACTGGACACTGCTAAATGTATGTATGACAGTTCAAAATGTGTTTTTAAAGAAAGTAAAATGATGCCAAAGTAGATTAAATGATACAAAGGATAAGTGAAATACGACAAAAATGGAGAAGTATCCCCTGAAGAATGAGTACAGTCTTTCTTAGAGCTTTTGTAGCTTTACTGTTTCGAAAGTCTGATTCTGAAGATGCTGGTAATGTGGGAAGGATTGTGGACTTCCACAGTCACCCCTCACCCTCCGTGAGTTTGAAAGCTCCCAATAAGACAATTTATGTGAAAGACATTTGTACGGCAGAAGCCACCACCAGACCAGGCTAGTCCTCACTGGCTCTGACTTGGTGTGATAGTGAGACCCGTTCGTGTTTACAAAGCGCAGGTGAGCTCCACGTTTGAAAATAGGGTTCCTTCATTGTGAAAGCTTCCCCAGGAAGGGTGCTGGACATAGGCCAAAATCTCAAAGACCATTCCCCACCCTAATTGAGAGGCATTACTCCCCTTCACTAGGCACCTCTCTGAATATTCAGAGATGGTTTTCTAGGACGTTCAGACTCCAGCCTAAGAGATGCAGAGTGGCACTCAGGAATTGGGGACTGGAAGAGATGAATGTGTGAAACTTGGTAACAGCTCTATCTGGGACTGAGATTGCCCGCATCCTTCCGTCTATCTATAGGCTTCGAACCATGACTTGAAGTGTGACCTGTATTTACAAAGGGCTTGTCCTCCCCCACCACTCCCACTCGCCAATACTCTTCTCACAGGTCTCCGCAACAATCTCAGTGTTTTATCAGTAGCAATTTTTTAGGCTTGAAGAGACTCTCTCACTTCTATTTGTATAAATCAGGAGCTCTTAATTTAATTTTTTTGTCTCTTTTGTCTGTCCTTGAATCTTCTATTTATGTTTGGAGGACTGGGGAAGCGTAATTGCTTATGGTTCTGGCTATATCAAAACCCTAAGCCAAAAATTTGGTGGAGTTCTTCCTTTGACGTTATCACAACTTACATGTTTGGTTATCCACCAAATCTTGCTTTGTTTTAGTATCTTGAATAGATATTTCATGGGTAATAGGCTGTGTACTAGCTGAGATAAGAGAACATCCAAGGTGAGAAGAGGGGGGAAATGAGCTCCCTGTGATGACCAGCACGGCTGCATCTAATACTGCAGCACAGAATCACTGTGCCGCTCGCCTCAGTCAGAGTCCTGGAGAAAAGGTGCCAGCAAGAAAGGAGATGGCCCCATGCAGGAAACACACAATTCGCGTACATTATTTCATTTAATCCTCATACTAACCCCTACTGATTTACAAGTAAGAAATCTTCTGTGTCAAAAGTTGAAGTAACTTGCCCAGGGAGCCAAGAAATGACAGCACCAAGATTAAAATCTTGCTATAATTTCAGGCTCAGGAGAAAGGATTTATTGAGGGTAAAAATTTATTGCCCTGACTGGTGCATGAAATTTTGTTGTTAGAATTAAATTAATTTTGTGTAGTGGTTTTCTAAATACTTTCTTAGAAAAACTACTCCTCTGTAGTTTTTGTGGTTCTTCAGTGGTTCTAGAATATTTTATCTTAACTTCATTCACAAATAGAGTTCTAATTTTAATAAAATACATGTGTTATATACCAACATCTAGGAAATCATGAAATTATTCATTTAAATTCTTATTGTTACTTTTTTTGTAAGTACTTGTCAGTAAATGTTAGAAATTGGGACTTGCAAAAAAAAGATTCTATTAAGAAAAAAAATTATTTTTATACAATTGGAATTCTGTCACCATCCCATTTCCACCACCCTATTTTTCTGCTTCTCTTTTCAACAATATTTATTGAAAAAATTCATATTTTTTGATCACATCTCCTAAACCCCCATGCTCTCTTCAACTCACTTCAGTCAGGGTTCAATCTCATCCATGCCACAGAAGCTGACTCTAGTCTATGCCCACACTGCTTTGGCCAGGTTAAGCCAGCCAAATTTGGGGTCTTTTGTTTTTGCTCTGATTTTGTGATCTCTCAGAAACATTCAATGTACATGCCAGCTCCATTCTCCAAGCCTCTTGCCCCCATGTCCAGGACCCCACAGTTCTCTGGTCTCCCTTCTGCTTTCCTGACATCTCTCTCATGCCCACTGCTGGATCGTCCTCCTTAATTTGGCCCCTAAATATTGGAGAGAAAGGCACTCTCCCCCCTGCTCCTCCCAGTCACCCTCTCTTCATAGGTTGTCTTATCCAGTCCGAAGGCCTTAAATACCATCTACATGCTAATAACTGTTACTGAGCTAGGTTCGCTTCGCCCAACATTTAGCAAACCAAGACGCTGAGATTGGCAGCAAAGAAAGAGTGTATTTGCAAGGCAGCCAAGTGAGGAGACAGAAGTCTCATATCTGCCTCCAGAAAGGCAATGGTCTGGGGGTATTTATGGGATAAAGAATAAAGCAGCAGGAAGATCTGAGGCATGAGGAGTGAGGGGAGCTTGGGGAAAGGTGATCAGAACAAGGTGCAATAACCATTGTTCTGCACAGGTGTAACTGAGCTGCAAGCCTCTGCCCCTTCAAAAAATGAAGGTGCTTAGCACGATCTGAGGATGGAGTTTTCAGCCCTCTGATGTTGAAAGGTCACCGAGGAGACACATGCATGCCCAGTTGGAGGGTTGGTGGTCCTAACCAGACTTAATCAGCTCAGCTGGAACTAGAAGAGGTTGACTCCAAAGTCCAAGACAGTAACTAGGGCGAGCATCTTGTTGTTTAGGCTGCATGCTTCTTGGAGTGTCAGGTAGTTAGGTAAGTGGGGCACCAGGCAGACAGGTGTTGTGCCTGCCTCCAGTGTACAAGGATTTGACTTCTAAATGAGTGCCAGCAAGAAACCAGTTAAAACTGGACAGCCATGACTGCGCAGTAGCAGAAAGGACTTAACCAGACAGGACCCAGTGTTCATTGTATTATAATTAACATTGCGGTTTAGGATCCCCCACCATGGGTTTTTCTGTGTACACCATGGGTAAGGACACACGCAAAGGGGCCAAACATGACTAAGCACTCCAGGGACAAGAGCCGTCAGTCAATCAAGAGACCACCTCTAAGCGCGGGTGTGAGAGAAAGGGGAGAAGGAAACCGCCACTTTCCCCCCTTGGATTAGCCCGCCTCCTGTTCTTGGAGGTGTGCTTTTCCTTTACTTTTAAAGAAATCTTTTAAAATCTTTTGCTACACAACGCACCGTCTCTCGTTTGCAAACTTGTCTTTCGGGTATGACAAGAACCGGGGTCTTTACCTTTTAGGGTAACAGGAGGACATGCAAGTCTTTTGTAGACAACCTTGATTAGTGAAGGCAGATGAAATGGATTTGACTAGTGACCACCCACAGTTTCATAACTAACCCTTACCTTTAGTTTCAGACTCATGGATTCAGCTGCTCACTCGATACCTCCACTGTCTAACAGATATCATATTTAATATGCCTAGAACAAAACTCTTGAACTTTCCCTTCTCAATCTATTTCTTGCTTATTCTGCCCCATTTTCCCATCATGGTAAATGACTCACCATCTACCCAGTTGCTCAGACTAGAAACATAGGCGTCATCCTTGACTCTTTTCCTTAACTTCCTACAGGCAATTTATCAGCAGGTCCTATTAGCTCTATTTCCAAAATATCTCCTGAATCACTCTACCTCCCTACAACTGTGCTGCTGCCATTTTAGTCCAAATAACTATCATTTCTCCTGGGTTTTGCTCGAGCCTTCTACTTCCATTCTTGCGCCCTTCCTGAAAAATCCATTCTCCACACCACAGCTCAGGGTTTCTCAGCTACAACACTCCTGACATTTTAGGCTGCCTATTTATTTGTTGTGGGGGCTACCACAGGCTTTACAGGATGTTTAGCAGCATCCCTGACTTCTACTCACTCGATGTCAGTGCACTTTCTAGTTGTTACAGTCAAAAATGTCGACATGGAGAAGTGTCCCCTTGGGGGATATAAATCACCACCCCCTTCCCCACTGAGAACCAGTGACATAGTCAAAGTAATTTTTATTTTAAAAATGAATCATCATTAATAATGATCATAAATATTAAAATAAAAAATGTGCCCTCCCTACTTTAAACCCTCTAGTGAGAACCCAGATTTTTTACCATGTCCAAGAAGGCTCTGCATGATCTAGCCTCTGCCAATTTCTCTGCCTTTAAGGCTCCCAATGGCCTTATTTCTATTCCTCATATAAATTAAGCTCCTTCTCACTGCAGAGCATTGCCCTTGCTATTCTTTCTATTTAGGAAATGCCTCCCTAACTTCCTGACTTCTGCGTGACTACTCTCTGCACATATGGGATCTAGCTTCTCAAGCAGTCCCCTCACCACCCTCCCTCATGTGAACACTTTACATTTCTTTATCTGCTTTCTTCATAGCGTCTGCAGCCACCTGACATTACCTTATGTATACGATGCATGTCTATTTCCCCAGCTACAACATAAACTCCATTCAAGGAAGCTCCTAGTCTATGGTACACCCCCACTGCCTCTCCAGTGCTGAGAATAGTGCCAGACATGTAGCAGGTGCCTGAGAAATATTCATAGAGTTTTAATTTTTGTTATGTCTTAGCCTAACATACTGAAGAATTATAAGTGAAGCTTCGCAATCAAATGTTTGTAGGTGTTTTTAAGAGAACAGGATACCTGTCACACAGAGGTCAAATGAATTCCTGTGTTGACACCACGTGTCTGACAGAACAAATGTGGAAATGCCCCTCTGGTAAGGAAAAGATGCTAACCTGATTGGATTATGATTGGAGCCCAAAAGCCAATAAGAAAAAACGTTTGGCAAAGTTAACACCATGAAACTTGTTTTCAATTGACCTACGCTGTGTGGAAGCCCATTCCCAGAGGTGAAAACCTAATGAATCTACCTCCTTTGCCATCAAGACTTCTGTTTGATATAAGCTTTGTCAGGGGAACGAGGTATTGACGTTTTAATGTCTGTGGATTATGGTAATGTGCTTAATGATATTGATCTATTTAGCATTCTGTACTTGCTTTGGCTGCCATCCGAAAAACTCCAAGAGAACGAGGTGTCCAGATGGTCCTAACACGGGCTGTGAAAAGGGATCAAAGAAGTAGCACACCAATGTAATTCATAAAATATTAGACATCACCTTTTGACACCTCACTTAAGCCACAAGCCTAAAGGGAAGGTGCGTAATGAGCCAAATTAATCCTGCCACTGACAAAAATTGTGTGTGTGACAAGAATGAGAACTTCTCGGCTGACCTGCAGTCTGGGAGAGACAGAGAAGCAACTATCCATGGTGAGCCCTTGGGCTCTGCCATTCAGGCAAGGACCTCAGAAGTAATTCAGGAGTGGGTCATACGGACAGGGGAGGCCCTGAGCACCGGGTGGGTCCAAGCGGGCCTAGCAAAAGAACCAGGACAAAAATCAGTGGAGTGAAAAGTACTCAGGCTGCAAAGTTGGGCGGTCCTGGGTTAGCCCCCAGCTCTGCTCCTTACTAATAACTTTTATCTACATGCCTGCCTGTGGGTTGTTTTATTTCCCTATGCTTTCTTTCTTTTTTAACTACAAAATGAAGAAAATAAAGTTTCTTCTCTTATAAGATGGAAGGAGGATAAAAAGTTCTAATGTAAAGCACCTGGATCAGAACAGGCATGTCAGTTTTCCTCTTCCTTATTTCCTTCCTGACTCGGTAGCATCTACTGTAAATAAGACTCCATGGGCATGACCTTGAAATCAGCGAAGACCTTCAGAGAGGGAGCCCAGAGTCACTCTTCTATTCTCAGCAGCTTTTGTCAGCTGCCTCAGAGGAAAGATTAGCTGCTGACATTGAGTTGCCCTCTGTTCTGTAAAGGTGATCTAAGGTTTGGCAGGAGCTATTGGGGGATGGAAGGCAGTGCTTGGGGGGGCATCTGTGCCCACTACCCCAAATGCCAGCCTGCCAGAGAAGAGCAGGAAACAGCAGACCCTGTCCTGCTAAGCTGATTCTCATCACAGATGCCACAGACACTTTACAGCTATTATAATAAAAGCTGAGTCTGCCAGACCTGGCTTCATAAGACGAGGGAATAAACAATAGATTGCAGATTAAATAACACAGGACATTTTATATTCAAGTTTGAAAATTTAGTAGAAACTGAGAGCATAATAAATAAAAAGGACTGCAATAGCCTTTAATAAAGCAAACAGACCAAGGAGTCATTTATTTACCATGTGAAGGATTTGTTTTCCAGGGCAATCATGCAAAAAGGCTTAGCCTACCCTGCAGATGAAAAACTGGCCTGACCCTATCGTGCCAACTTGAATGAACTCTGCAAACAGGATTTTGAAAGTGCTGTTTTTCAATTAATGTTTTAATATTTTGAGCCTTTTCATGGAAATTATAGCTTTAGCTGCTCAAGATGACCTAAGTGACTGCCTGATTTACAAATGCACCCAAGCAATGCCAATGGCCTTTGCAAATTAGATTTTTAAAATAATTCACACGGTGGCTTTTTAATGTACTCAAGTGCTTCCCCTATGCTGCCTTCAAGCCTGATTCTGAAGCACAAATTTTCAGAGCGTGGTGCACATTTCAACTCTTTTTTTCATACTTTTCCCTTTCCCTTTTAGATAATGTCAACACTTGCTTTTATTTATCAGAGAAGTGAAAAGAGAACCATAGGGCTCAAAATGAGGAGATGTCAATCATCAAGGCCTTCTTGACACTGAGTCTCAGATCATCACCAAATCTTCAGCCCTCTCTCATCATTTTGTGTGTATTGTTGTCACAGCCCTTTGCTGTTTTGATCCACTTTATACAAGGTGGCCAAAGTGTTCTTCTCAAAATCTTGCTCTTACCAGTTTTCCCTGCTCAAAAAATACAAAAGCACCCTGCTGCCTCTAGTCTGAATTTTCAACTCCCTATCCTGGCTTTTTTCCACCATTAAAAAAAAAAAAGACGAATTTTTAGAATACTTTTAGGATCACAGCAAAATTGAGCAGATAGTAAAAAACTTCCCATATACTCCTTCCCCTACACACAAACAGCCTCCCCCATGATCCTGCCCTAGAGTGTACTTTTGTTACAACTGATGAGTCTACGTTGATCCATCACTATCACCCAAAGTCCATCATTTACATTAGGGTTCACTCTTGGTGTTGTATGTTCTTTGGGTTTTGACAAAGGTACAATGACATGTATCCACAGTTGTACTATTGTACAGAATAGTTTCACTGCCCTAAAGCCTCTGTCCTCTGCCTGTTCATCCTTCTTTCCTCTCTAACCCCTGGCAACCACTCATCTTTTTGCTGTCTCCATATTTCTTCCTTTTCCAGAATGTCATATAGTTGGAATCATACATGATGCAGTCTTTTCAGTTTGGCTTTTTTCACTGAGGAATATGCATGAGGAAAATGCATATTCATGACTTTTCATTCTTTTTAGCACTGAATAGTGTCACGTTGTCTGGATGTACCAAAGTGTATTTATCGGTGCACCTACTGAAGGACTTACTTGTTTCCAGGTTTCAGCAGTTGTAAATAAAGCTGCAGTAAACATTGGTGTGCAGGTTTTTGTGTGGACATAAGTTTTCATATCATTTGAGTAAATCCCAAGAAGTGCAATTGCTAGATTGTACAGTAAGAATAGGTTTAATTTTGTAAGAAACTGCCAAATTATCTTCCAAAGTGGCTGTTCCTTTTTACATTCCCACTGGGAATGAATGAGAGTTCCTATTGCTTCACATCCTTGCCAGCATTTGCTGTTGCCAGTGTTTTGGATTTTCACCATTCTAAGAGGTGATGCAACCTAACTGTTAAATCCTGATTTCAGTTTACCTTGTCTCTGCAAACGCGTCTGCACTTTTCTCAGACAAGAGCACCCTCCTCTTGTCCAGTGTGTGCTCCAGCTGAGCTCCCACCGGCCTCGGTTCCAGCCTCAAGCCTTTGCCCATGTTTTTCCTCACATGAAAGTCTGCCACTTTCTTTTTTTTTTTAATTTGTAATTATTTCTTTTTTCTATATGTATTTTCTTATTGAAATATAGTCAGTTTACAATGTTGTGTCAATTTCCAGTATACAGTATAATGTTCCAGTCATATGTGAACATATATATATTCATTTTCATATTCTTTTTCTCCAAAAATTATGACAAGATATTGAATATAGTTCCCTGTGTTACACAGTATGAACTTATTGTTTATCTATTTTATATATAGTAGTTAGTGTCTGCAGATGTTGAAATGCCACCTTCCTCTGTGTCAAAACATCCTAAGCTCTTCTTTATGGGATCTTCTTGACTGTACCTGACATTATTTCCCCTCCCTTGCTGTGAATTTCTCTAAGGCTACTGTTCTCAACCCTAGAGAGATTTAAGAGATTCTGGAGGGCTCGGTCCCATCCCTGGAGATTCTGATGTTATTGAGCTGAGAACAAAGACTTTTTAAAAGTCCTCCAGATGATTCTAAATGTGCTGCCAATGCTGAGAACCAAACACTAGGACTTAGCGTCTTCACTGGACTACCAAGGACTTTACTACTAAGTATACTGTATACCCAGGTTCTCTGGAGGTAGGACTCAGCACTAGCAATTTTTAAAGCTTCCCAAGTGATTTCAATGTATAGTTAAGGCTGAGAACCACTGGCATTCTACCTTACAGTTTGCCTCACATGTATCTTGTCTACCCAACTAGATTGTTAGTTAATAAACGGGGTTTCTACTTTTTGATTAATGATCCCACCCTACACGCTACCCCTAAAACACACCATAATACTGAACACATACCAGAAATTGGTCAGTAAGTTAATATCTAAGTAAGTCCTTCTGGTGGCCTGTTTGATTTTTTTCCCCTTATCAGTTGTTTAGGTCCAAGGAGCAAGATCATGTATCTCAGTATCAAATAGGTCACTTATCTTCACTCAAATTAAATTCCTGTCCCACCGCTAAAGGCTAAAAATGTACCCTCTGCTAAGTGCCCTGCAAATGTGCCATCTTTTGAGAGCACAGACCAGCTGAGCAAATGTAGATTATATGGTAGGGCCTGTCGCACCACTGACGAAAAGAAAGGTGTCAGAGACGAGGAGAAGAAGCGTTTACATTCATTACTGATTTTTTTATTTTGAGGATGTTGCTGCATCTTGTTCCATGGTTTTGTTATGATGCCATTATTACGGCTTGCTGACTTAAAAAAAAAAAAAAGACAACATTAAGGCAGCCAACCAGACAACAGATGCTACTTGCTGGCCCACCTGAGTTGAGCTTCTAGGTCTTTCTTACCAACTTCAGCCTATCCTAGAAATATGATTGAGCTCTTGTATGGTCAGGCCATTCAAGATGACTGTACATCCCCTGCTTGGCCAGGCCCGCTTCACTCAAATGACTGTCCAATCCTGTTAATCAAAGGGCTTAATCAGTAGCTGCCTACAGGCTTGTGCCTGCCCCAGCTGCTGGTTTCCCTGGTAACTGATGAGCCAACCCGATGTCAGTTCCCACTATAAATGGTAGCCTCCTCCCCTAGTAGTGAAGATTGCGGTTGTGTTCTGTTTGTCATACACCAGCGGGTGGTGTTCCAGGACTTTTTCTTCTGATTTGTTAAGATTCCCTATCCAATAAACAATTCATTGTCTCTGTAGCTGTTTCTGGGCTCTTTCTTTGGTCTTGCAGCTGAGTTATTCCAGGCTCGCAGGCCTGTAGGATGCAGCCCAACAGCACTCTAGAAATTAGTCTTATTCATTTCTTTCTGTCTTCTTTCCATAAGGAAAAATCTACTGATGGTCAGTCTCAGCAAAGTTTCCAGGGGATGAATTCCTCCCAGATAGTGAGGCCAAAAATCAGTCCATCAGTCATGTGGTGGAGTGATTGAACTTTGCCTTTCCTAAAATTCACCTCTTTTGAAGTTTCCTGCTCATTATGATGCTGCTATAATACTAGAGCAGTAAGAGTATTTATTTTGTGAAAAAATACCACTTTCAATGATGCAAATGATGTTAAAGAGAACTAAGCTCATCAAAATGCAGAAGTCAGGTTCTGATTCAGGACGTTACTGAAAACCTGTATTTTTCTCCTTTCCCATGTCCCACAGAAATGACAGTAAAGATATCCAAAGAGGAATAAATCCACAGTAATATGTGACCCTACTTTCTTTTCCCTTTTAAAACAAACAAATAAACAAACACAAAAAAACAAAACTCCTTCAAGTAGCCTTTGAACTTTTCTCTAAAAATATGTTGATCATGTCTTCTGATACCATAAGGACGTAGAAACCCTCCCTCTCCTTTATCATCAATGAGCTCTTCTGGGCACATTCATGGATCAGTGATCCGTTCTGAGCTGGCTCATCCTGGATGGGCCCAGCTTTTGAATGTCTGACACTCCCACAGCCTGTTTCAGAAGCCATCTTCCCAGCAGTTGCCTCACTGTTGTGTGCTCTGCCAAGTGAATGAACCAGGGCAGCTCACTGATAAATCCACTGCTTGGGAGACACATTAGGAAGCCAACAAGTGAAATATGCCTAAAAAGATCTCTCTCAAGAGTTCTGAATGTAGGGCATTAGACTGAACCATTCATTTTGGAATCAAAGTGAAACATCCAAAGAGAGAAAGTAAGACATCAAAGTGGTGAATAATCAGGAGTGAAGAGGGGCAACAGACAGAAGCCATGTGAGAGAAGGAAGGTGGACAGAAGCTGGTGGGAAGCCACAGGGTCAGCAAAAGCAGAGATAATAAGTAGATGAATGGGCCACGACGCAAGATGGGGCTTCGGGGAATCCTTTTTAAGGAGAATGGTCTTGGTCAGGATGCTCTTCTGGCTTTTAGCCTTTCATAAAAATCAAAGTCCCATGCACTAAGAATATTAGTGCAGGAAGTTGGAAAAAGGCATAGACCACCTATAGTTCCTTTTCTAAGCTACTTACCAAGGCAAACACAACCTCTGTGATTTTTTTTTTCTTTCTGCTAAAGTATAAAGAAGCTCTTCAAGTATATGTAGCCTATGGCAGTGAGGAAATAAAGGGGAAAAAGGTCTGGACTTCAGTCCTAGGATTCCTTTTTAATTCAGTGTTTGATTCCATAGGTTGATTTCATAGATTGTGTTTATGTGACATCAAAGTAACAGTCTTAACTTACAGGGTGAAAGGGGAGTCTTTGACACCACATGACACGAGACTCAAGGTGTCCGACTGGCTTTTTCTTATTTGACCTCTTTGGCTAGCATTTATAGAAAGAGTTCCTCTTCTGCCAGAGTGCAATGTCGTTACCTTCCTCCTCCATAGAGGAGCCGTAAATCACTCAGAGGATAAACAGGCAGGTGTTATACAAACACTGAATACAACTGAACATTCCTTTCAAATAGTGCCATGGTAAAACCCACAAGGCTCAAAGAATTTGCAATGCTCTGAAGAAGAAAGCAATATAATAGCCTCAGAAATACTGACATTGCTAGTGAAATAAATCTACAATATTGACTGAGAAAAAAAAAAACAAACCAAACACTGAAACAACAACAACAAAGCAACGAAGTTTATCCATAAAAGGAAGCAACCAATATCAAAGTAAATAAAATGTCTTCCTGTAGCCAGAAAGTACTGCTGTTTCCCACAGGTTTAAACTAAGGTGCTTTTATGCTGCAAAATTACAGTTGCTTGTGTGATTAAGGAAGTGCAGTGAAAATGCCTACCAATCTTCTGGAAGAAACGAAAGCCAGGTGTGAAGTAGAAAGGATAACAAGCTATTTCCTGTTATTCTTCTCAGGACTTATAAAGTCAGTTCAGTCCAACAAATGTTAGCTTCATTTCTACATGGGAAGCCCTTCATTTTCCTTTTCTCTTTGGCCTAAGTCACACTAGTTTACTGAGCATCTAATATGGGCCACTGGTGAAAGATGCTGAAAATTTGATGACAAAGAAGACTTAGTGGGGGGAGTGGAATTCAAACACAGGCAAGAGCCTATGTGGCTGGGAAGTAACATCTGAAAGAGACCTTAGAAGGTTGGGCAGATGGAGATGGCTACAGACTGTGTTCCAAATGAAAGACCAGCACAAGCAAAACATGAATATATAAAATCATTTGAGCTTTGAGACAAGAGCGAATAGTTCAGCTCAGTGTAGATGGGTAGGAGGAGATGTTTGGAAAGATAGATGAAAGCTGTATTTGTCAGAATTCTTCAAGTTCAGAATTCTTAAAGCTCAGAAATACAAGCATTGGCTCACCTGACTGGAAAGTCAAGGGATGCTCTGCCTGCAATCATAGCTGGATCCAGGGACTCCCACCTTGCTCTCTAAATTTCATCTCTTTTCTCTCTGTTGGTTTCATTATCATGTTTTACCTGTTAACTCCTGGCAGCTTCAGTCTTTCATCATAACCACTTCTAGCAGTCTCAATAGTAAATGAGCTTTTTTCTCAACTGTTCAGCCAAAAGACTCAGAATAGAGATTCATTGGTCTGATTTAAGTCATTTCTGCCTGTGCCTGAACCAATTACAGTGTCTAGGAGAATGTGTCATATGTCCACTCCTAAAGCCAAGAAGAGGCATCAGTGCCAGCCAAGCCATTCTGATTCTGGAAGGGGGAGTCCCCACAAGGAAACTTAAAGGCACCTACCAAAAAATGAGCTACCTCCTGGGTAGGAAAAATAGCAGGTGTCCCTTCCAGAGGCTGTATTTTGGTGGCTCTGAAACCAATATGAGGAATATGTACTTGATTCAGGAGGGGCGAGCCACCAAACATTTTCATGCAGAGAAGCAGCATAATTAGTGTTTTTCCAGAATGATATAGTCCCAAAATGAAGAAAAAATAAGAGTTGGGAGTGACTAGAAGTGAGATGACAGATAAAAGGATCCAGTAATAATTCCTGAAAAGGAAAATGACATTCCAAACCAGAAATGTGGCCCAGATGTTTGAAAGGTGATAGATTAGAAATGGAAGTTGTATCAACTTGGCTATTGGCTGAATTCCATGGAAGAGAAAGAAAATGAAGCATCAGCAACAACTGTTGTTTTCAAATCTGGTCAACTGGAGAAACAGGGAGTCAGGAGGAGTGGTTTGGGAATGAAGCTAGTTTAGTTTGGCAGAGCTGAGTTTGAGGGTAGGTGGTACTCCCAATAGAGATGTTCATCAGGCAGCTGGGAAGTGAAGTCTGAGTTAAATCCAGCAGCAGAGCCCAGTCCATCCGGATTACAGTGGGAAACACCAAGGTCATCCCAGGAGGCAGTAGGGGAGGTTAGAGCAAGAGCAATCCTGCAGCAGAGAACGGCCAGCCCAACTGGTTTCTATGTTCATATCCAGCAGTTGTGTGGGGGGTGCCTCCAGGTACTGAAGAGCAGTCAAGGGCCTGGGGCTTTGCCTAGTGGTCACCATCGATAGGTAACAGAGGTGAGGAAACAGATCAGGACAGATTGTGTGACCAGCTGATTCTTTTCTCGATCTCTCCACTAACAGCTGAAAGATTTCATTTCTTCCTTCCACTTTCTTACTTTTCATTCTTCATGTATATTCTAACCCTCCAAGGTTGTAGGCTGGTCTACACAATCTTTCTCTTCCCAGGTCTGTAGTTAATCATTGTCAAAATAGCTGCTCTGTGGATTATCAGCTCCCCCACCGCTGTCACATGCATCCCCGTAGCTCCTGTGAAAAGAAGTCATTCCAGACATGGGACTAAGATTTTGCTTTGGATCAGAGTCCTTGTGTGACTGTGGCCAAGTTATTACTCTTTTGAAACCTCAATTTCCTCATCTGAGAAAAAAAAAAGCATACTTCGTAGGGTTGGCATGAAGATTAAATAAAACACGTGGTGCAGAATCAATAATGTGGTATTTATGTTGCCCAGTTGTGTTGTCCTAGTGAAAAAAAAAATTTGCGAGGGAGGAGTTCAAATCTAGAGAAGAATTCCATCTTCCTGTTTTTAAAAACTTTACTTCACTCCTCATAGGGCCTTCATCCATACTACCCTCCCCAGAATCACGTGGACAAGATCGGTCTGAGATTCCCACAGACAGTCTTCACTTTCACAGATCATAGCACCTGACCTCCCTTCACCTTGATCGTGAGCACAGGGAGGCTGTTGTCACGGCACAGACCCTCATGGCCCTGGGTGTGCAGAAGCGGAGGAGGGTCGGGGAGCTGCCAAACCTCTGAGCTGCTATCTCCTTCTCCTCCACAAATAAGCCAGGATACCATGTTAGCATTAATTCCAACCAAGGTGGAAACATAAGAATGTGTGCTGTGTGGAGGGTGTGCTGACACTATGAAGGAGAGAGGCAGGCATGTAACAGTAAAGGGGAAAAGAGCAGGAGTTGGGGGTCTTGGAGTCCTGGGGCACAGGGTTATGAGCACAGACCAGCAGGTGAGCTGGAAAGACAGGTGCTGAGAAGGGAACAGTGCCATCTGGGAGAGAAGCAAAAAGCAGGACAAGTTTGCCAAAGCCAAGCGGCATGCCCTTCCTTGTGTGTCTGAGGCCAGCCTCTAGCGTCTTACTATGCGGAGGGCAGAGAATAATAGAAAGAGTTCAGGAAGTCCAAGAATATACACTTTAGAAAATTTGCTCCACAGGACTTTCTGCTTTGTTCATTTGCTACAGATTAGAGTCAAGAGCCTACATCTTCCTTATTCTTTCAACGTTGTGGTATCTCACGAGAAGGAGTGAAGCAGGGGGACATAAACAGCCAGCACAGGTGGCCTTGGACGGGAACAGGAGGCCTGTGTGGGCTGCAGGTGGGGCCACGTGCAGCAATGTGTAGGAATAACTCTTTAATGAATCTTGCTACTTTGAAAGGGCTGTTCATCCGTCAGGCTGACTCAAAATAAATACAACTGTCACAGCCGGAAGCCCTGAAGAAAGCCCTTCTCTTAGGCACTCATGACAGCTGGGGCTGACTTTCGGCAGAATGCAGTGATTTATGCGGCAGGAAGATGACTGGCTGCAGGGCAACAGGGAGATTTTCTTTTGCAAGAATTTCTGTCATGGCCTTTTCTGACCCTTCACCCTGGTGATTGAAATTTGAAAGTAAAATGAATGCCTTTTCCATAAGCTATTGAGTTTTTCTACCCTGCACTTAGCATAACTTGCTACTTGGGGGAAAGAAGGGGATAAAGGGCTCTGTTCAGTCAAATGACTGACTTAATGATCTCCCCAAGCGTCTTGGATTTAAAGTAGGTTTGAGGGTGTAGAGAACATGGGTGTTTTCAACGAGCGATGCAGCTTTATTAGGGCTTGTTATAGAAAGAGAAGCTAATCAGCAAATCGGTGATGAAACCGCAGAGAGGAGAGTGACCCCAGTTTAGAGGTGACTTTAAGCTGTTCCAGTGAACCAGACGACCTTCGTTTCCAAGTCCTCTCTGCTTATGTTGACCTGGCATCAGGAAAATGATTCACAAAAGCACCATCCCTGACCTTAGCAAGGAGGGTAGTAGAAAGGGGACAAAGTGTGTTTGTCTTAGGTTTGCCAAAATAAATCTGGTGATTTAACTGAAAAAGAATGGGTATCTATTAGATCTTGGAATGGACAAGGCCAAAAGGAACCATATGGCAGCTCTCTATTTCCCTGAAATTGCTTTAGAGATAATTTTTATATTTAAACCCAGGGTTTCCAGGATCTTTTTACAATAATCATCTGATACCACAGGAAAGGCCACATCAGGCAGTCAGAGAGGAGGGATGGATGTTGCACTGTAAAGGACACTCAGCACAGGCTTTTTTTTTTTTTCCTAGCTAGAAGTTTTCCCGAAAGCCATCAGCATCCATGACAAGGCAACTTAAAGCTAATGAGGCTAGAAGTACAGGTGTCCATGCTAAACAGCTGGGACAAGCAGCGTAATTCAGGGAGAAGAGCCTCTGATTGTCCAGTTTGATTTCAAGGTTTGTACAGTTGTAGAGTGCCCCCCAAAGCACGCCCATCCACTTAGTAAGTAATTCTAGTTATTTAAGAATGAAATTTGAAAGTTACCTTTTTTCATATGGCTACTAAGTTGTTGGACCTAATAAGTGAAACTGTTAGATGTTTCTTTTGGCCTAGGGGTGCTATGAAGAAGTACTGAGACCCTAGAAATGCCATGAACCAAGAAAGTCTGGGAATCTCTGGGTTGAGGTATTCCTAAAACTTCTTCATAATCATAGTGCAACTCTCCTGGACCACTCTTTGTTTCAAAGTAGTCTGCACCCGTGTTTTATCTGTACATCACCATCCTCTGTGTCATAGATGTATTGGTGATGGACCATATCTTTAAGAATGCTCCACTACTATTTCTGCAAAATTTTAAGCCCCATTTATTCTGAAAAATTTGTTGTTGGAAAATATTCCAAGATGTTCAATAGAAGGTTTGTAAGCAATAACCAGAACTCATATGCCTTCCTTAGGCAGTTGTTAGGAGCTAGCAGTTGAGAACAGTGAATTCCACTCATTTTATCAGGAGAAAATATGTTGGATTGAGCATGCATAGTCAACAACAAATACAGCACTACTGCTGCCTGGCCAATAGCAATTGCAAGTTGCCTCTGAAAGCAGAACCTATTACAATTTCCAATATGTTAAAATGTAGGGGAAAAAAAGGCATATGGATCAACAAAACCAACAAAATATGACGATATCTATCTCAGTGCTGTGAGAGTTGAGGTAACAATGTGAAAACATGTTTTGGAAACTATAAAGCACTGCCAGTATTATTCTGATTAGGTACCAGGTGATAAGGGCTTGAAGGAAGGTTATTGAAAGAGGCCATAGAAAAGGAGCTACAAGGTTAAGAGGCAAAGAAATAGGATCAACAAGATTTTAAAAATAGAACGCAATGTGGATCATTCAGCAACTCTGAACTCGTGAAGCCCTGTAGGTAGTGAGGTACCTGCACCCACGTTAGAGCTTATGAGAAACATACAACCCACCTGGCAACTCCTCAGTCCTCTGTTATATCTCCTTTCAAAGCCACAGCCACAGGCTGAAGTTACACGCTCCTGACCCTGAATTTATTAGGTGGTAGAATCTAGAGCCCTTAGTAAAATAATGAAGAAAATGTCCTAGATATTTACAGACAATTACTTACATATTTCATTCTTGAGAAGCAGTTTAGATTGGTAGTTAAATTTTAAAACTGGTTTTGGCAGAGACAAGTCTGGGTTACAGGTTATAACTATACCTTTTTTTTTTTAATTGAAGTGTAGTTAACTTACAATATTATATTAGTTTCGGGTGTGCCATAAAGTGATTTGTTATTTTTACAGATTACACACCATATGAAGTTATTATAAAATATTCACTATATTCCCTGCCCTGTATATTACAATATTGTAACTTATTATTTTATAACTGGTAGTTTGTGCCTTTTAATCCCCTTCACTTATTTTTCCCTTCCTCCCCCCGCCCCACACACTCCCCTTTGGTAACCACTAGATTGTTCTCTGCATCTATGACTCTATTTCCATTTTGTTATATTTGTTGGTTTGTTTTGTTTTTTAGATTCCACATTTAAGTGAAAGCATACAATATTTGTCTTTGACTTACTTCACTAAGTATAATATTCTCTAGGTGCATTCATGTTACCACAAATGGGAAGATTTCATTCTTTATATGGCTGAGTAGTATTCCATTGTGCATATACACCACATTTTCTTTATCCATTCATCTGTTGATGGACATAGATTGCTTCTGTATCTGGGCTATTGTAAATAATGCTGCTATAATCATTGTGGTGCATATATATTTTCTAATTAATGTTTTTATTTTCTTTGTATAAATACCCAGGAGTGGAATTGCTAGATTGTATGGTAGCTCTATCTTTAATTTTTTAAGGAATCTTCATGCTATTTTCCATAGTGGCTGTACCAATTTTCATTCCCACCAACAGTGTTCTAGTGTTCCCCTTTCTCCACATGCTCACTATTTTTTAATAATAGCCATTATAACAGGTGTAAGGTGATATCTTATTGTAGTTTTGATTTGCATTTCCCTGATAATTAGTGATGTTAAGCATCTTTTATTTTAAAATACCTTTTATTAGCTGTGTGATTTTGGACCTCTAAGCCTCAGCTTTCTTTTATCATAAAATTGAAATAATTATAATATCTCCTTCGTAGGGTTGTAATGAGGATTAAATAAGATTAAAGCATAAATCACAGACTGTGGCTTACATTTAGTATTTAAATGTCAAAAAGACAAAGACATTCTAGTTCTTTTGCCATCTCTTTGGCAGAGTTGGAATAGTTTCTCATGGGAATTTGTTCTCCTGCCCAGAATTTCATTTGGAAAAGTTTCGTGAGCAATTCATAAACAGAAGCCAAATGTGACTCATATGTAGGAACTTTTCACTCATTCCATCTTGCCTAGTATCTCCCTCATGTATGCCACCATTATGTTTTTCCTGATCCAGAACCATACCTTCTAACTAGAAATCTTGCTTCCACTCTCAGCTCACTAGAGTCTGATCTCTACCCACATTTCTAAATGTTCTTCAGAGTCTGTCACTACTCAGGTTAAAATCCCTCCAGCAGCTTCCCATTGCAGTAAGAATAAAATCCAAACTCAACACTTATGACTTTCCAAGTCTGATGTTTCACCTTACTTCCTACCATATACGTACACTTCTCTCCAACCATGTTGACTTGCCTTGTTTCCTTCTACCTGCCAATCCTGTTCCCACTGCAGGAACTTTTATGTTCCCGTATGTGGCACTTTTCACTTTCTGATAATTTTCTTGTTCATTAATCTATTTAACAACCCTGTTTCCTCCATCTACCCCAGCCCCAGCCTTCAGAAGGTAAGCTTCATGAGAGCAGAAACTGTCTTGCTCTCTGATCTGTACCCAGTGCCTAAAGCACCATCAGGCATATATGAGGTAGTATATAAATAGTTGTTTCATCATAAGTGCATACATACAAATTAAACATCAGCAAAATACCATTATATATGTAACCTTCAGGGTGCACATTTCTTAAGAGACAAGAGACAACATTCTGTAAGCAGTAAATTGTTACATAGTTCCTATGTGGTGGTGAAGGTCTGGAAGAGTCTTGTCCAGGTACTAACAGACTGAATTTGCACAAAATCAAGGAAATGGTGTTTTACTGTCATTTCTCTTTGTTTTAAAAATGTTCAGTAACCAAAGGCTCATTGTAGTATTTTTCCTTTTATATTAAGAATATCTTCTGGTTCTGGTTCCTGAAAGATTTTCTTGTCAGTTTATTTGAGCAGACAATACATCTCAAAGATCGACATTCCGTAGCAGTTTGAACCCCCTATAATGACTTGATTCTCCTAGCATTTAACAAGTAAGCTATTCCAAAATACTAGGCTAGCAGTGTGCTCTGAATAACTATCAAAGGATGAAAACCTCATCTTCCCTGTGTATGTATACACATGCAGGAATCTCTCCCTGCCCCTTTTCTCCCTCTCTCTCATTTTCTCTGTTTGTTGTTTGTGGAGAAAGTGTCAATTTACAGTGAGACTTATTTCTTCAAATTCTTTACTCATGAGGCTGGCAAAAACTGAGCCAAAGACATTTATTCTAGTCTAAAGGACTAGTCTCTTTCAAACAATCAGCAGTAACAGCATAGAAATCTGTCAGCACAATAATGGTTGTTCAAAGAATCTGTAACTTAATTGCTGAAAAGGTACAGTAGAAGAAAATGGTCCTCCAACTCTGAATCAATGTAAAAAAAAATTCTATTCAGTTCATTTGAATTAAAATTTTCAGTGAGCAACCTCTGTTACTCTTTAAGTACAATGCAGTCAGCAAGTCAGATACCCAAGGTGGAAGGAAGGGCTTTGGGAGCAGTGTACACAGCGTGGAGCACAAGGTTAGGCACTCAGAAGCAAACAGTGGATTTCCCCCTAAGTCTCTTGATTTCTCCTGTGACTCTGGGGATGTGTCTTTAAAAATATTGTAACTCAACTTGACTCAGATACACCCCCAGGTGAGCAAAGTTAGGGGACAGCAGCTCACTGTGACAGCCTAGTCCATGCCCAGCATAGGGCAGGACATTCACAGACATAAAATCTCATCTCCATCCTCTTAGGTAGGTATTTTATTTCTATTTGCCAAAATAGGAAATGGAGGCATGGGGAACTTAAATAAATTGCCCAACAATATGTGGTAGATACAGAATGCAAATTAAATTCTGCTCATTTATAGCTATGTTCATTTCACTGAGAATACATTTATTGATTACTTTGAATCCCAGAGGCTGAGGATTCAAACAAACAGGACAAGACATGTTCCAAATGCCCAAAGAGCTTTCACCTAATGTGGGATGGTGTGCGTAAAACAAGTAACCTTTGCAAAGTAGAAATATTATGGCAGGACTCTTGGTAGGGCAAGAGAAAATGGCTCATTTTTCCATAGGGTGAGGGTGGAGGGATACTGAAAATTTTACCAGGATGTGATAACAGATGATTCTTGAAAAAAATGAACAGGAGCCCATGGGGCAATCAATGGGATGAGGAGAAAGAGGAGATGGGGGTGGTGTGGGAGTAGGGTGAAGAGGAAGACAGTGTGGTTGTTGGGAACTGCAGATGCTATGAGTGGGGACTGTAGGGAACTGCAAGTCATTCAGTTGGTCTGGAGTGTGGTGTGTGATCGGGGTGGCGGGAGGTGAACCTGGAGAAGGGAGCAGGGGCCAGGCAGGAGGGGCTTGTGTCAGGCTGAGGAGTTCAGACTTTACCATGAAGGTCATGGGGACCCAGTAATAGATGACATCCTCAGAATGGTATCTTCTCAAGGTCTTTCCTCAGTGGTATGGAAGAAAGATTAGAAAGAGACCTATTCAAGGAAGCTCTTAGAAGAGGCTTCTGCACCAGTCCTGGCAAGAGAGGCTGACTCCTAGATCCAAAGCAGTGGCTCAGAAATGTGCCTGTTTGGGCCCTCTCCACTGCACAGTTCAGACTGGTGTGTTTCTTGAGGTGACTCTTGGTATGCTCCTTTGGCGATGTGAACCAAACTTCAAGGAACAGGAGAGTCTTGCTCTCAGCCACTGTCTGGCTCTCACTCTCCTGTTCACTCCTCCATTTGGATGTTTTGAAGGTTGTTGTCTCAGTGATGTTGACCTTGCAAGGGTCCTAAAATTATCACATTAGTCACTCCTTTGCATCAAGTTAAGGGGAGCCCTGTTAAAGTTACAGCAGATGCCCTGGGGGGAATACAGCATTATGAGCCACTAATGCCCTGCCCTTGATTGCTTCACCAGATTAATTAGGTGGCTCCCCAGCAAGGCCCCTAATCAAAGGGGGACAGAACAGGTAAATGTTGATGAGGTGAGGGAGTAAATGAGATTCAAGCTGAGAGGAACTGTGTACAGCAATCTGGGCAGAAATGGAGCACCAAATACATAGGAGAGGAGTCAAGAAAGAAGGAAGGACAAAGAGTTTTAAAGACAAGGGAGGCCAGGTGGGCTCATGAGGCATGGAACCCACTTAGAAGATCCCTTTCATCACCCATGACTGGTCCTCTGTTCTAAAGAGAGTCCCTCACTTGGAACGGGAATGTGGACTAATCAATGTCATTTTACATTCAGCCAGTTCCTATAATGTGCTAAGCAGAGTATTAGATGCTTTCTATGAATTCTCGCAGTCAACCCACATGACTATGCTATGAGCTCCACTTCTCCTTACAGGTTTCCCAGGAGGAAACTGAGGCTCAGGGAGCTTGAGTAAATTGCCCACAGTCATTCACCTGAACAGCAGAGTCGGGATTTGAGTCTAGATCCATTTGGCTCTAAAATCTTAACCACTAAGTCAACTGTACCTTATCTCACCACCCACTCCAGCAATCACTACCTCAACTTTTCTGACTAGTTTAGGGTTCCCAGGGCCTGCAGAGGTAGTCTGACATTTTTAAGTCCTGGGATGCATTTTAAAAAGGCCCAACCCCTGCCCAGCTCCCATGTGCACCCAATATGGGCACCTTACTAACTCTCATTGCTGGGAGCTGCACTCTGGGGCTCGCCAGACTCATTATCCCTGCAGTTTGAGCACCAACAGAAGTTTACATCCCAAGGAAGCTGCTGGCTTCTTGCAGCAGTAACTGGTAGAGGTAGAATTAAAACCCAGGTCTGTTTGACCTTAAAGCAAATGCATGTCTACTCTATGACCCTCTCAGATGATGCTTAAACTGAACTTGAACATGGGTCATGAGGTGCAGAAGAGTAGAAGCTGTAGGCAGAGGCAATACCTTAGGCAAAGACATGTAGACGCGATGCAGTTAAAAAAAAAAAAAGCTTGGAGAACAATGAAGAACTTAACATGCTTGTGAGAGAAGACAGATGGTAAGAGATGAGGTTGGAAAAGAAGTCTGGAATGATGTTGAGAAGGTGATGATTTGGGAAGAATCCAGTGGCAGGGAATGGTCTTGTCAATGAGATGATGCAGGCATCTGAAAACTATGGGGAGAACATGGCCTGCAGGGTTGTGGGCTGGTTATTACTAGGGTATACTGAAGCTTCACAGAGGGGCAATTAGAAATCAAGAGCTGCTAACAGTTCAAGTTTCAATGTAAGCATTTACCTGGTGGTTTAAAAAAAAAAAGGCCCTTGTTTTCTGGCAGAGGGAGAGTATCACAGCTGAGGAGCAAAATCAAGATCTGGTGGTTGAGGTTGCTGAACTCTAGTGACATTTAAGTGCTTAGCCAAAGTGAGTCTGTGTGCTAAGGTAAGGATTGAGATTGGGAAAACCTGGGACCCTGAAATGTCAGATGGGGACATCTGGGTGGGTGCTTCTTTGCAGAACCCTCTGAAAGCTCAGAGCTTCGAGAAGTGACCCACCTCTCGAGAGGAAGGGCTAGAAGCCCCAAGAAGTAAGATTCTGCCGAGCGGTTTCCTCCATAAGGCAACAGATAACCCCCTCAGGTGCTAATTCTACCTGCACTCCTGGCTGCCAAGCTAATTATTAGGGTTAACCCTGTATAACTCGACTGGGGACATGCTGGACCTGAGAAGGAAAGAAAGAGATTTCTATTGAAGGAGCTGCAAGAATTCTTGAGCATGTGTTATACATGAGCTGGGGGATTATCTCTGCAATTTAATTTGGGGAGTATATGATCACAGGGGTCAGAATGTAAAACTGAAAAAGCAAAAATTCAGTAACTTAGATGCTTTCTCAAGACATGGGATTTACCACCCTGACAAAGACCCAAAGAGATGGAACAAACCTTGAGCTATGATGGCTCAGAAACCTGAAAAAAAAAAAAAAGATATGGAAATGCCTGAGTTCCCTGAAAATAATAGAGGAGAAAATAAAAAGGCTGAAGAAAGTGGGATGCTGCAGTGGATATATTATGTGAAACCAAAGGACCTACTGCACAATTATATATTCCTTGAAGACGCCCAGAGGATACACCATTCACCAAGGCCTTCGGGAAAGTGCTGGTGAAGGGGGCACCAGCAACACTCAAGAATCCAGGGCTGGCCTCCTCTAAAGGCCAGGGATGATGGTAAGAGAGATGATCACAGAACTGGACTCATGATGGGAAGTGAAGTAACAGAGGCATGTGGTGGAGCTCAGCCACTAAAAGCCAGAAGGCCGCTATCAATCATCATAATAACCAGCAGGGGTAGAGGGGCAGCCAAGGGTGTTTGACTCCAGGAAGTTGTGTAGAAAACTAAAAGAGCATGGTGTCCCAAGGAGCAAACCTGACCAGTGCTGCTTAACATCGATAAGCAGAAGCAAGACCAGAGGGCACAAGCTGCATGAACAGGCAGCCTAGCCCTCCACCACAGTTGTACCAGTACTCCTGTCCCAGACCACATCTGTGACCAGCTGTAGGAGGGGAAAAAGCCTAAACTTGGTCTGAATGTGGATCAGGTCAGTATGAGAGTATGAGCTGAAAATGGATGGCAGTTGTATACAGCTACATTCAGAGATGGCCCTGAAACAGTGGAAAAGGGGAATCTTTCCAGTGAGCAAGTGATATGTCTCATTGTTAACTCTGGGTGCCAAAATAAGTGGCCTAGGCAAGAATATATATAGATTCCTGGGAAATGACCACTGGCTTAACCAGATGATCAGGAACCCAGAAGGAAAAGCACTGAAAGATCAGAGAGGAGACATTCTGGGATTAGAAGCAGAGACAGCATGTGGTAGTGGAGACACAGTATGAGGGGGTTTATTTTACACATTAATGTTTATCAGAAAGTATGTACTGTGGAAGAGACAGTGAACGACAAAGAAAACAATGGCAGGTGACATTAGCCACTTTCACCACTGGCAGCGCAGAACTGGAATGACAGCCCACAAGCAGAGATGCAGGCTACACACGAATCTACAGCATGTACTTACATTTGCTAAGGCTGATCTAGCTGCCACTGCCTCTGAGTGTTCAGCTTGTGAGCCACAGAGACAAATTAGTGATTGATCCCCCTAGCTGGCACTATTCCTTAAGCAAACCAGCCATCTTCTTGGTGGCAAGTGAACACTGAGACCCTCCTACTTTACGAAGGCCAAAGTTCACCCTCCCAGGGATAGATACCGATTCTGGATATGAGTTTGCCTTTCCTCCTCATAGATGCTCAGGCAGCATCACTTTCTGGAGGCTTACAGGGGACAGGAGAGGGTAAAGGACTGGTTGAGTTCTGGGGTCAGTGTCGGGTTGGAATCCTGCTCTGTCCCCTGCTGGCCAAAGGACCCTTTAAAGTCACTTAACCTTTCTGACTCTTTGGCTCCTTCTCTCTCTTCTCTCTTCTTGGTCTCTTCTCTGACCCTTTGGCTCCTTCTTGTACTAATGGGATTAGTCTGAGAACCTTGTTCAAGGGCTTTTGTGAGCACACATGAGAAAATACACGTGACGCACTTAGCACGATGCCTGGCACAGAACCGGCCCCATGTGGTAAAGAGTGGACAAGCAAAAACAAACGAAGAAATGGCAGATTTAGTGCAACAAAACCTCAGCTGCTCCAAGCATGAGGATGTGCACGCTCTGAGCCGAAAGTTGCCAGATCACGACGACAACTCAGCCCCCATCCCTCGCCTCCCTTAACACCCCTCCTCCAGCACCCGCCCTTGTCTAGTCTCCTGCCGTCCAGGGCACCCGTACAGAGCACCGCGCGGTGGCCTTCAGGGTAGGCGCCATTCTCTGTTCCTGGATACTGCTGAGATTCGAGGGCAGACTCTGCCTTGTACCCCCTGTACCACTGCCTCCACCCTGTACCCCACCTTCTCGGGACTCATTGCTCCAAAGCCGTTGTCCATGTAGGGACTCGCGCCCTTCCTGGCTCAGGGAAGAGGTGGAGAGCAGAACGTTTCGTGACTGGCCACTTGGGGGCAGTGTTTCTCCAGTTTAATAGTGAGCTTTTCTTCCTGAGGTGGGGATCAGTCAGTATTTAGGGTACCACGCATCAGCTTTCTGGGGATGGTGAGGTCCAACCCTGATTCAGGCAATAGAGGGAAACAGGAGAGCAGAGGTGGGCTAGGAAGGCTATTCTTTGGTGTAACTTCAAATTCTGAGAGGATTTGGGGAAAGCCTGGTTTCTTGTATAAGAATGTATTATTCGTTCTTGGGTGGGAGAGCTTCTGAAATTTAGACTGGGGCTCCATCCTTTCAGGCTCAGATCCGGTGTGTGTAGAAATCTGGTGAAATGACAGATGCCCTGTCCAGGAAAATGCACTTACCCTCCCCAAATCAAAGTACAAAAAAAGCAATCCAGGCTATGACAGGGGGATCCTGATTTTGGCAGGCCCTAGATGATGGTCCCTGAGGCTCCTTGGCACTCCCTTTTGCATGGGAACCTAGCCCAGAGTAAAGCCCTATCCTGCACAGTAGTCCCAAGGAAAGAATGAGGCAACAGGGAGGCATCACTCATACTTAAGAAGGATGTTAGAGATTACCTTCTCATTTTACAAATGGGGAGACTGAGACTGAGGGAAAGACTTACCCAAGGTCACATTTTTTTTTTTTGGCTGATAGCCTAGATAATTTATTTTATTGAAGTATAGTTGATTTATAATGTTGTGTTAGTTTCAGGTGTACAGCAAAGTGATTCAGAGATAGATAGATACACACACACACATATATTCTTTTTCATACTCTTTTCCATTATGGTTTATTACAAGATATTGAATATAGTTCCCTGTGCTATACAGTAGGTCCTTGTTGTTTATCTATTTTATATATAGTGATGTGTATCTCTTAGTCCCAAACTCCTAATTTATCCCTCCCTTATCCTCTTTCCCCTTTACTAACCACAGTTTTCTATGTCTGTGAGTCTATTTCTGTGTTGTAAATAAGTTAATTTGTGTCATTTTTTTTAGATTCTATGTATAAGTGATATCATATGGTATTTATCTTTCTCTGTCTGACTTACTTCACTCAGTATGATAATCTGTAGGTCTATCCATCTTGCTGCAAATGGCATTGTTTCTTTCTTTATGGCTGAGTAGTATTCCATTGTATAAATATACCACAACTTCTTTATCCAGTCATCTATTGGTGGACATTTAGGTTGCTTCCATGTCTTGACTGCTGTAAATAGTGCTGCTGTGAACATTGGGGATAGGAGTTCTTTTTGGATTGGAGAGGCTCGGTCACATTTATATGCTGAGGAGAAGACAATGAAGAGGGCAGGATTGAAGGTACACTCAACATGGAATAAAATTAAATAAATGAGGAACAGAGTTTGTATGGGAGCAGATGAGGAGGTGAGAACTGGAGCACCTGCCTTTAGGTCTCTGTTTTTCTAGTGTTGTAGGAGGAAAGATCATCTGCTGAGAAGGAGAATGGGGAGTGAGGCAGAGTAGAGACCAAGATAGGGAATGAAAGAAGTAGCCCCCAGCAGTGGATGGACACAAGAACACTCTGGAGCACGTGTAAGGTTGATGGAAGGGGTCCTTCTGAGGCCAGAACTGTGCATCTGTAATTCCAGCCAAGAGATTTCCTTCAGCATCCCTTAGAGGCACCTGTGAAGAACTGGAGATGTTAGCTGTGGTAATACAGGGTGGGGGAATGGGAACCTCTGAGGAGAGCTCTGGGGTGGGGTGAGGGAGAGGAGGGTGTTGGTGATAGATTTTAAATGGCAATTTAACAAGGTCCAGGTTTGGAGGAAGGAGACCTACTCCTGTTGAATGAATAATAAACTGACCACCTTTACTCCCTGCATCTTGTCTAATTCTCCCACATGGAAGTATTTTTCCGTCCACAGATGAAGTCCTTGAGGTGCAGAGAGGTTTATGGAACCTGCCCAGTTTCCCTTAACTCTCTGTAAAGCTTTTGTGAAAAACTCTTCCAAGATTGGAATTGGCTAGGTTAAGGAGACTTTTCTTAAAGGAAACAGAGATAATTGCCCCGGCTGTGTTCAGAATGGGCTCTGACAAGAATTTTAAGAAATTTTGCAAATGAGATTGCTCCTGGTAAGTTGTTTACTCATTATGAGGCCCCTTATCCATTATCTGATAAAGATAATTTGAGTCAAATAAAGGGTGAAGTTCAAAATGAAAGCAATAAAAGAGGTTTTTTTCAAATCTAATGATGACTATGTTCCCATAAGCATTCTAGTGAATTTAGATTTATGGACATATGTGACTCTGCAACATGTCTTAAAATTATAGTGGATTCCCTGTGGTGCCATCTTTGACGGCTGGCCCCATGCAAATATGAGATTGGACTATTAACCATACAACGTCACAGATGAATGTGGTTCAGGCTCTCATTGGGTTTTTTTTTTTTTTTTTGGTAAGAAATTAACAAGAAGAAATGTGAAAAGATTCATTATATACAGAAGAGGAAATGAAATTACTTTCCTGATGTTTTCCCATTGGAGCTGAAAGAAACAGTTCACTGAATTATGTGTAATGAATAAGCACTTCATTAAGCAGAAATTTTATTAAAATAATATTTAAAAAATCCAAAATGAATCAGATCTACCCAAATTTTGAGAACTGCTTAAAAAAAATTGTTCCATGCAAGTGCCAGAAGGAATTCATGCTACAAGTTGATTTTGAATCACTGTTAATGTTGTAAGCCCCTTGCTCATTACAAGTAATAGCCAATTTACTGTGGATTTTTGTTTCCATTTTTTCATTCAGAGCTTAGGAGACATCTTGCCACAGAACCAATATGGGTCAGACTTACATCGTGGTAGGAGTTTTAAATACCTACTCCTTTAGATTCCTAATCCTGTAAGGCTGTCCATTCCGTAAGTGAGAGTGGAAGCCCAGAGGTAACCTGCATGGAGCTACAGTTGGAACCAGCAGTGTCAGTCTGTGCCCTGCATCCTGGGAGAGGGCCATGGCATTTGAGAGGAGAGACATGAAGCTCAGAGAAACTCTACCTAATTCTTAGTCACAGAGCAGGGTAATGAAGAGGGCAAGCATCCTGCAGGTCTGGAAACTTCGGTGCTCAGGGGAAAGTTAAGACGCTTTTATTTTCGAAAGCCTGCTTCTTCTTTTTTTTTTTTTTTTTTTTTTAAGCAGCAGGACTGTATGCAGAAGACAGGCTCTGTTAATTGAATAAGAAGGGAGAACCCAACCATAAGTATAGATGCCTTCTAGAGCCTAGAAGAAGTGGAGGAGAAGTGGGGTCTAGACTTGGGTGCAGAGATATCAGGAGCAATGATCAGCAGAAAACCACATAATCATGAGTAATGAGGATCTCAGTGCAATTCTGATGAACTCAACACCAGCCTACCTGGGATTCAGGTGTAATGCTAGAGAGGAGGGCCCCCTAAACAGGACTCATACTGAATTTCCTCCCATGCAATATGATCTTGAAAACTTAAACAAAATACCCTTTCTTTCCCAAAGATTTTTTTAACCAACCCCACCCAGTTGAATACTTACGTTTGTGAATGACAGAGATTACCTTAACTATCCGAGAGATGTTTGTGAGACATATAAAAGGATTTGATTATAAATCACTCAAATAGATTTCTCATTGATGAGAATGTTAAGCAATGTAAAAAAGTGAAAATGTAAGAATAAGTCACGGGAAGACAGTGATCTGGGGCTTTGGGGGATCCCCCCGGATTTGAGCTGCCCTTCCTCCTGAGCATCTCCCTCCCTCCACTTATGAAATGACAGGATCTTTTAGAGTTCCGAGATGGTTTCAGCTTTTTGAATTCCAAAGTGATTTTAGTTTATTGTTCTCTCTGGTGGAGATGTCCAGTGGAGACGTTTGTGTGACACAAAATGTCCAGATACACATAGCTATTGCTACGAATCAAATCGTCTCTATACCAGGGACGATCTCCCACTGTTCTCATTTCATTTCTGACCAGCCTTTAAGATAACCAAATCAGATCAGTCATTTGGGTTGAAAGACCCAGAAACTAATTGCTGGAGGCATTTAATCACTAATGTTGTTGCCTCTTCTCTCCTGGTCTCCCTTACTAAAATAAACCAGTTATTTTGCCTGTGTCCAAGAAGTAAGATTAGATTGACTACAGTCTTTTCTCGATGTTTTTTCTCTCTTAGCCATGTATTATGGTTGGTTAGAGTGGCGA
This sequence comes from Vicugna pacos, assembly GCF_048564905.1. Taxonomy (NCBI): domain Eukaryota; kingdom Metazoa; phylum Chordata; class Mammalia; order Artiodactyla; family Camelidae; genus Vicugna; species Vicugna pacos. The sequence goes on along the minus strand of NC_132989.1, from coordinate 46,381,826 downwards.
TCCAATCTAGGTAGGAAGGTATTTTCAAAAACCTGCTGACTGATCTGAATTCCAACTCCATGAAGGAGACTTGGCCAGAATGTTGTTAGGATGTTTAAATATATGTACTGTTTAAAATCAAAGAGAGAGAAAAAAATTCTGTTAAAGGTGGCCCAAGATGAAGGCATTGAAACTCCTGTTCCAGAGAACTGCTGATGAGTTCTTTCAAGGTGAGGTGCGCCCTTGCATGCAGACAGGACATAAAGGGATCCAAGAAACGAATAAACAAACAGAACGTGTTCTCAAAACTCCTGCTTGATGGCCTCAAAGAAGAAGTAGAAATAGATCAAATCAAAGTCCTTTTTATAGATGCCGAGGTGTCTTTTTAAAGATCAACATCCTAAATGCCAGATGGTTAATGAAGGTCAGGCAGGCAACTTTCATAATTTGTCATTATGAGTTTAGTCATGTGCCTTTATTAGGAATTGATGGATAACTTCCTACTTGGCAATATTTTAGGGAGTATTTTTCTTATAATACATAAGGTTTTTTAAAATATGAGCACAAAAGTATAGCGTAAAAGCAATTTAGAATTTTTTTTTTTTCTGGTAGTGCTAAGAAGGCAAATGAACCTCACAATAGTCATGTTTATGCAGCCAGATGAGATTAGCTGCTTGCTTTTCTTACACCTGGGGGGTCTTTGTGAATCTGAACCACGATTTTGCTGGCATTTTTTCCCCCTCTTGGGTCTATTTCCTTTTTCTTTTTTTTTTTTTTTTTTTGCTGACTTTTGACTTCAAGAACAAAAGATGAGGAAGATAAAGCCAAGCAACTGCCTTTAAAATGGCCTTTGCAGTACAGATTTTAGAGGCTAGAGGGCATAATTGTTTTAGCTGATCCAAAGCAATGGAAAGCAAAATCTATTAGTCTGTTTCTTACACAGTGACTTAGAGGTTTTAAAATTTGGATCATGAATGCAAGCTTGTTTCTCATTAAAAATTCCAAATTGGTATCTGCAGGAAGGAGCAGCAGAATAAAATGTGCATTTTCTATGGTTGTGGGTGTTTTTAGCAGAGGCCCTGAGCTTGTGAGAGAATATAGAACACGCTCCAAGGGCCCCTTTGGTTCTGCATTTTTTCCTACCTTAGGTTTGTCAAGCTTCTACTCAATCTGCGGTTGAGCTTCGTCCCTGCCAAAAAAAAACAGCCCTCCCCACGAAGAATACATATATACGAACATATATAGTGTACTTACCAAGGATCTCAATAAGTCATTGAATAGCGTTAAGAAATGACAGGGTTGATTCCAGGTAGTGAGATTTGACTTTTATGAAAATGGTTTCTTTTTAAAAATGTACGAACCTCAATCATTTTTCTTCCGAAGATGTTAGGTAGTCAGTGATATTGTGTGGCCCTAACACTGTTTCTTAGTCTATTTGGCCTCTTCTTACTTAAGATTTTCTGAGTCTTCTTTGCCATTTAACCTTTAATTTGATACACTTCTGGTTTCCCTTCTCACATCTTATTCCCTCCTCCTGACCCCCAGCCCCAGATCACATTCCTCTCCATTCATTTCTTCTACTTCTGGTTTCCCTCCTCACATCTTATTCCCTCCTCCTGACCCCCAGCCCCAGATCACATTCCTCTTCATTCATTTCTTCTACTTCTGGTTTCCCTTCTCACATCTTATTCCCTCCACCTAACCCCCAGCCCCAGATCACGTTCCTCTTCATTCATTTCTTCTACTCCTGTTCATGCCAGCACACTGAGCTATGTCCCCCCTACCACCGGTAAAATGTAAAACACTTTTTAAAGCCTATCTTTTCACTGCCACCTCCAAGATACATTCCAGAGTAGCAGGCCCAGTTGAGAGATACTGTGCCCATGGAACTATATTTGTGGTCATTATTTCCAGCAACAGTAGAAAACTGTTAGAGCACTCATTCTTGTTATGTGGGATTTTTGTTTGTTTGTTTTTTGTTTGTTTTGGGGAGGTAATTAGATTTACATCTTTATTTATTTTTAGAGGAGGTACTGGGGATTGAACCCAGGACCTTGTTTATGCTAAGCATGTGCTCTACCACTTGAGCTATACCCTCCCCACTGGATTTTAAAGTCTCTGCTGTTTAATGTTTTCATTCTAGTTCTGTTCTTTGTAATCTAAAAAGAAAATTTATGTCTCAAACTGTGAAAAATAAATCCTAAAATTAGAACTCTCCCTTCTTTCTGATGGGCTGTGGTATGTATTGGCCTTTTGTTGAAAAAATACAACTCTCTGAGTTGAGTGAATGTCCACCAAGGTCTAGGCTCTGTGCTATTCAGTTTGCAGATCCTACTTCTAACCTTCATAGCAACTTTTATGTCCCAGAAAGAAATATAAATGATCAAATTAGGGAAGATACAGTAACCACCTCTGATGGTAAGAAGAACAAGAAATATTATCCCAAAAAGGAAGCAGGTATATAAGGAAACAGTTTATTTTTTTAATCTGACTCCAATATGCAGAATATCTGGGATTTCAGGGGCCAGCTACAGAGTAGAAATGTTTCTATTTTTAAGTCTTATGCCACAAACTGAACTGTACAATAAATAGAATTTAATGTTTTTTATATGACAGCTTAATTGTTTACTTTTGTGTCCTGTAAAAGAAACATCGTGCCAGACCAGTTAAATAGTCAGGGGAAACTTTATTCAAGACAATTGCCGGAGAGAGAAATTGAAATCAGTTCCACTGAAACAAAAGGCAGGAGGAGTTTTTAATGCTGGGATGAGCTAGTGGTAAAGTACTGGGGGATTTTAGAGGAGACTGGTCAATGTGACCAGAAAATCCATACTTACTAATTGTCATTTACCAAAGTTAGGAGTCTGCCCTCCCCTAGGGACCCTGAGACAGGGCATCTGTCATTCTTGATGATTCCATTTCAAGGGGTGGCTCCCTTGTCCTTGAGAAAGACATTTCTGAGTTGTGGAAAATTTACATTTCAAAGAGACAAAGGATTTACAACTGCAAATTTGCTAGAGTAAATACTCTAAGAAAAAGGCTGTCAGGAGCCTAGAGTCAAGAAGCTTGTCTAAAGAATGGGAATGTTAAGGTCATCTTGGCCAGTCCCCATTTTGCTTACCTTCAGAAAATTTAAACATAGTCTTTTTGTGGAGTTTTACTTCCCAATTCCAGGATTCATTCCAGTCCCTACCTACCGCTCATCAGTTGGGCTGTGGTTCTAAGCACCCCTCTGAATATCAATTGCCCACCTGCCCAGTTTATGGCAGAATAGTCCATTGTGCTGATTAGCACAGCTCCTTCAAGACCAGTGGCTCTCTGCTGCTTCTGCACCATATTTAGAGGACAAGACTCTTACTTCTAAGTGGCTAGTGAGTCCATCTAGATAACCTGCCTAGATAACCAGCCTAGTTAACCAGCCTAGTTCTCTCTGCCACATTCCTCATCTAATCAAACAATACATAGTCTGAATGGAGAGAAAGGGAGTAGGAGAAATAAAAAGATAAATAATACAGTTAATTTCTCAAATATATTTTCCTGCCGCACATCCTAGAGAATAGGCTGATTCAGTCAACAAATACGAAAGCATTAAGATGATGATGTTGTGAATTCATGTGCTCATTCAGGAACACAAAGAAAATGAATCTCATCAGTCTAAAGTCGCTAGAGTCAGTTTAACCTCTATAGTATTCAAGGAATTTTTCTAGATTGAAGCAGTAAATTTAAATATTAAATACATTTTTTTCTCAGTCGCACCCAATTTCAGAATCTTTTATTCTTTAAATATGCTTTTAACTCTCATACTCTTAAGAGTTTTTGACAGTGTGCTATATTGCTAGCTATATAGGGATTTTCAAATTTTAAGATTTTTTTGACAACTCTGGTCATCACATTTAGTGAAAAAAGATAGGGCAGTGTGTAACTTACCACATAGACTGCAATCTACTTGTGTAATTCTGAAAAAATAAGGTATAGTTTTGTACATAATCTCTGTACATGAGGATGAAGCCCATGATAAAATTCTCAGAGACTCTTTATGTGTTGAATAGTCTGGGGTTCATCAAGAATAAGCATCATAAGTCCATGGAATGATTTCTGAAGAGACTAAGAGGTAAAATGTGAAGTTTTTTTTTTTTTGAAAACTTTGCAGTTTTAAATAACATAGCCAACATCGACAAATACTAAGGTTGAACTACTCAGGTCATGATGTTGCCGTGAAAACAGATCTTGAAAACTGAAAGTGAGGATAAAGTTGAATAAAAATTTGGGTTGTAGACTTTATAAAAGGATCAAATCCTTAATTAAAAGAAAAAGAAATTTTGCAATGCACAGGGTTTCTGTAGGAGATCCCTGGGCAATAGTGCCCCTTCCTACAGGATTTTACTTCTCTCTTTGCTTCCTAAGGATCTCCTGATGCTGCCACCACACCCAGCCTGATTTCAGCACTGAGAGTCCCACATCCTGGGGAACCTCTTTGTCTTGGGCAAACTAAATGGTTCATTGTCCTACCTGTCTGTTAGGAGGGCTTTCCTATGGCTTTCTTTTCCAGCCCTTGAACTTTTCCCTATCTAACCTCACCAGTGTCCCTTTAAGGTGGACAGAATATAAGAATATTGAATGAGCTGGTCTCAGCCTGAGAATAGAAGTGTCGCACTTGTTCAGTTATGTTAGTGTGGCAATAGCTAGTCAGAGGGCCTTGGGCCATAGACTTATACAGGAGTATGTCACCGGTGCTCTTAGAAACAGATGTCATCAAGCTCCAACAGTAGACAGCTGCCCAGAGGTTTATCACAGGCATTACAGGTGCTGATATCAAAGATAAGCTGGATCTTTGGATAATGACAATAGTCAAATAATAGCTATTCCACTGAGTACTGTGTAAACAGTCAAAACACAGTGACTCTAAAGACTTTTTGACCAAATAATCCAGCACACTTGGTCTTTTGTGGACCCAGCCGACAAGTATGAACAAAGAGAATGCTCTCAAAAATATTAAAATACCATATACGTGACTAATTAGAAGTGGAGGATTCAATTTACTAAAATTAGAGCTGCCATAACCTCAAATATGAGTGGAAATTTTAAAGTAACTTTTTTAATGTAGAAAAATATATATACAGAAAAATGAAGATAATGAAAATCATTAATAATTTTATTACACAGAGAAATCCACAGACAGCATTTTACCATTTCTTCCTGATCTTTTTCTGTATATACTAACCCATATATGCATACGTAGCATGTAGATATAAGTAGTTCTCTGATTTTTTTTTTTTTTACATAACATTTGTTAGGGACTGAATGTTTATCTCCCTCTCCAGATTCTTATGTTGAAGTTCTAATCCCCAGTGTGATGGTGATTGGAGATGGGGCCTTTGGGGAGTAATTAGGGTTAGATGAGATCATGTGAGTGGGACCCTCATGATGAGATTAATGACCTTATAAGAAGAGACAACAGTTCTCTCTCTCTCCCTGACATGTGAGGACACAGCAAGAAGGCAGCCATCTACAAGCCAGGAAGAGAGCTCTCACCAGAAACTGAGTCAGCCAGCACCTTGATCTTAGACTGTCCAGCCTCCAGAACTGTGAGAAGTAAATATCCATCGTTTAAGCCACCTAGTCTGTGGTATTTTGTTACGGCATCCCCAGAAGACTAAGACAACAACCATGAAAAATTTCCTATGTTAAGCATTCTTCAAATCCTACATTTATAATGAATAGACAATCATCCACCATACAACATGAACATAATTTATTTTACAAAACCACTAGTTTAATTCATTTAGGTATATAATGTACACTTTTGGTTGCCCTTCCTGTTTTCCAAAAAGAATAATGATTTTGTTCAGGAATATGTTTCTCCTCCACTTTTACTTCTCTTCGAGGTAACCTTGCACCACAAAGAGAAGTAATTTCACTACCAGGTCCAGGAGTGGACCTGACTGGTCTAAGAATGATACAACTCCCCTTCCCAGAGATTGGCTCAGGAATGGCATGTGGCCATTTCCAGACAATTAGATGTGAAGGGAAGATCTGATGGAGAGATTTGGAGAAGTTTTCTCACATGTAAGACAGAATCATAGGAAGAAACACTCTCTTCTGATAGACATTATGAATTGTGGATGTACAGCCATCTTACTGTCTGCCAGCTCTGAGGAATGCAAAAGAGATGAATGGAATGTTGTTCTTTGATGACATTGATGAACCACTGAATCACAACCCTGAAGCCTACCTCCTCCTCTGTGCTTCCTGTTATGTGAGATAAATTTCCTCTTTATTCACGTCAGCTTGTGTCAGGGTTTCTGGTATTTGCAGCTAAAATTATTCTGACACAAAATATTTTATAAATTTTGCTGTTACAGCCATCTTTGTGCATTAATCTTTGTCTATATCTCAGATTATTTGCTAGAATAGACTCTCTGAAGAGAAAATCCTAGGTCAAAGGTATGAGCATGTTTAATAGTCTTCATACCTATTGCCAAATTTATTCTGAGAAAGATCGCATCAATTTACACTCCCAGCAACAATATATGACTATTTCAGTGTACCTTTACTGGCATCAAATACTATCTTCTTAAAACTTTTGATTGCTGTGATGGAAAAATAATGGCTCCATGGTGTGATATCCATTTGCATCTTTGTTAAGGAGGATGAACATATTTTCATGTACAGTGTTTATTAGTTACTCACATTTAGTCATTTGTACCTTGTCTGTTCATGTCCTTGGCTGCTTTTTCTTACTGTTTAAAGTGGAATTTGAGGATAAGTAGTCATTTTAAAAAGTTGGTTATAACCTACTTTTTATTTTAATATCTTGCTAGTTTGGATGGAAAGGCATATTATTACAGGGTAGAAATTGATCTTGGCTCTTTTTTTTTATCTTGGATTTTTAGCTCATTAAAAAAAAACAAAAAATCTAAAACTCACTAGAGACACAAAAAGCTTCTCTTTCTTAAAACATGTTTGTAGGGAGTTTGGGTAAATTCATGAAATCGTCTGATCATTGTAACCCAAATTCAGATGGAATCTTCTTTTTTATTTCTCTTAGGCTATCTAACTACTCATTTCCAAGCTCCATTTATGACCTGTTCAGCAATATTTAGGTTTCTCTCTACTATTTTAATAACCTGCTGTAACTTTCCTCATGCACCCTTTTGCTAAAAATAGTTTTATGTCAGGTCTTAGGAAATTTATGTTCACCTGGAGATGAACATGGGTATGTGAAAGAAAAAATGATCTCTAATAACAATACATACTCAGTATATAGGAGGCAACACCTGTCCATTTTTATTCTGATAGTGCCCAGTTTTCAGTGTGTCTGCAACCCTAGAAAATAGCACAATGCAGTCTTCATTATTAATGTGTTCAATTACACCTTTTTATGTAGGTTGGAATTAGCTAGGTGCTCTCTTGAGAGAAAAAGGGAGATGTGATGGATGATACATTGCCAAACTCAGCCCATGGTTTTGGCTGGACTGGAAAGAAAAATATCACTAAGTGTGACAGCTTGCTTTGCCCAGAAACCTTATAAGAAGGAAAGTCAGTATCACCTTTGGGTCTAGCCTTTTATGTAGGTATGTAGGAAGAGTGACAGCCTCTTCAGTGTATTTCTACACATCCTTCTCAGGCAGGGGCACAAGAATCAGGAATCCTAAATGAGTGATCCTTGAGTTACATGGGTCTTATCCTAGAAGTCTGTCCCCAGATCAGGCAGTGGGGCTGCAAACACAAAACTCTGGGAGCAGGACTTTAATGACTTAGGAGAAGCGGGCAGGGGTAAGACAGGGTAGCAGGACCAGAATAAAAAGTAGTCCTGGAACCTGAAACACACAGAAGTGGAAAGAGCTTCTATCACATTTGACTGGCAGCAAAGGAGACTCAAATGTGGAAGCCCAGTGGTTGATTGCACACAACCCAAATTCCAGGTCTGTTGGAGGTAACAAATCTCTGCAAACTAGTTTTAGGAAAAGAGTTGGGTACAGAAGGGTATTATGGGACCCACAGTCAGGAATTTAAGAAGAGATTAGAATCAAGAACAGGAAAATCATCAGGAACCCAGGCCATATTCTGCCATCTCTGCTTCTCAATGTCCATCTACTGCATTCTTCTATGTACCTATGGATAATTTACCTTGGTCTGCACAGAATGTAACAGCTCCCAGCTCGAGTTTACATGTAGTCCAGCCATGCAGACCTTGAATCTTTCCTTATTACCCTTAGACTCTTGCAAACATTTCTCTTTGGATAGGTAAGTAGGTAAGTATGTAGGTAGGTAGGTAGGTAGATAGATAGATAGATAGATAAATAGATAGATAGATAGACAGACAGACAGACTCTATTCCAGTTTCTATTCACTGATTGGCCCTAGCTCTAGTCCAGTAAGCTGTGTTTATGACAGGTGAGGTTACAGTGGACAGGTCATGAGCCAAACACAGCCCAGCAGTTTCATGAGTTGAAAGTCCAAGGAGGCCATGGTGGCTAGAACTTGTAGGGCAAGGTAATGGGGAGAAGGAGCAAGAAAGTTTTATAGCTCTACAAAGGGCTTTCCTCACATCTTCATCTGAGTAATTGTCTGAGTAAGTGTGCATTAAGGAAGCTACCCAAGGCCAGGAAATGAACCAGCAGAAAGGAATAACCATAAACATCACTGGAATTAATGCATAGCTAGAAGTAAGTCATGTTCACACCAGTCCAAATGAAAAGATTTCCGAGTACATAGTGCATCAGGTGAGCCACTCAAAGATCTGTTGCCTTGGTGATGGGATCAAATTAGCTCTAGACTAAAGGCTGTTCTGGTCCAAACCAATGCTTAAAAGCAAGCCTCAAAATGATTAAAACTTATTCAAAGTGACTTAACTATGTCCCTAAACAAAGCCCAATGATGATTAAAGGAAAACAAACAAACAAACAAACAAATAGATATATAATCCTTAACAACATAAAAGTCAGAATGTTTGGTATCCAATCAAAAATTACCAGGCATACAAAAAGCTGTACAATATGATCCTTAGCTAAGAGAAAATCAATCACACGTATGTTAGAATCAGCAGACAAACTATTAAAACAGCTACTGTAGATCTATTCCATCTGTTCAAGAAGATAGAACAACACACAAACATGACGAGAAGAGAAACTGAAAATATAAGAAAAACCTAAATGAAATTTCTAGAGATGAAAATACAATATCTGAACGAAATCTGAAAACAGTATCTTGAATGAAAAATATACTGCATGGTGCAGACGAAAAGTTATCACTCGCCATCTGCCTTTATAAGGGTTAGGTCACTAGCTACTGCAGTCTCTGACCTTCAGCACACCCCGAGAGGAATTCAGGATGGAGATCAGGAATGAGGCACTCTGCACTCGGGGGGAAACTGGCAGAACAGGCCTTCAGATAGTTAGGTATTTTCAGGAGAAAAATTTGTAAGCCCAATTTCTTACATCTTCTTATATCTAAAAAAGCACTAAAGTCATTAATGGAGACATCTGCTAGTCCCTGACCAGCAGGGACCTTCTTGTGACTAGCAGTAACCTTCTGCCAAGATGTGTGCTTGATTGCACATATCCCTCCTTCACGAAAATCATATATATACTGACCTCCTCCCCGCTATGTCTTTGGAGCAGTTCCTCAGAGTTTACTGAGAGCTGTCTCTTGGGCTGTAGTCCTCATGTTGCCCCAAATAAAACTTAACCAACAACTCTCATGTTACGACTTTTTTTTTCAATTAACAATGGAATTAATAGCAGATTGACACTAAAAAAAAAATTTGGATTTAAAAATGTTGTTGGATTTAAAAATGTAACAGCAGAAACTGTCCACAGAGGGAAAAAAATATAAAAAGACTGGAAAAAACCAGAGCATCCATGACCTGAAGAAGAGTATCAAGCAGTCATAAAAGAAAGAATGGGCTGCAAAATGGAAAAAAAAAGTTTGAAGTATTTTCCCAGGTTTAATGAAATTTATAAACCTACAGAAGCAAGAAGCTCAACAAACATCAAGTGAAGAAACATGGAAAAAAAAAAAGACAACACTTTGGTAGGCAGAATCATGGCCCCCCAGAGATATCCATGTTCTGATCTCCAGAACTTGTAAATATGTTACCTTATATCACTTTGTAAGGTGAGGGTCTTGAGATGGGGAGATTATCCTGAATTACCTGGGAGAACCCAATATGGTAACAATGGACTTTATAAAACAAGACAAAAGAGTTAGAGTCCAGAGAAAGAGATGTGACCACGGAGGCAGAGGTTAAAGTGATGGAAACAACAGGCCAGGAGTCAAGGAATGGAAAGCAGTCTCTAGCAACTGATAAAGGCAAGAAATGGATTCTTCTTAGAGCTCCTAGGGGAAGCCTGCCCTGCTACCTCCTTGATTTAGCTCTTTAGGACCCATTTTTGAACTTCTGACGTCTAGAAATATAAGATAATAAATTTGTGTTATTTTAAGCCACTAAGTTTATCATGATTTGTTACCACAGCAATAGGAAACTAATGTGAAAGCCAAAGCATATCATAGTGAGATTGCCAAAAAAATGAATGATAAAGAGAAAAATCTTAAAAGCAGCCAAAAAAAAAAAAAAAAAAGAACACATTGCTTACTGAGGAACAAACTTAAAAGCATCCAGAGGGAAAAAACACACATTATATATAAAGGAAGAGATCCATTCTGAACACACTGACTTAGTGTCAGAGTTCACTCACTATGCATTCAATAAATGTTTTGGCTTTCATTTTACACAGCTTGGAAAACCATCCTTTTATGAGTAATAATAATATTTCCGTTTTTCATGAGCCCCTGCCAGAATCCAGGCTTTTTGATTATATTATCATTATTCCCAGCCCCACTCACAAAATAACCAGTAAGGTTTTGTGGGAGTTTTTTTTGTTTTTTTGTGGGTTTTATTTTTGTTTTCGTTTTTACCAGTAAGGTTTTGAACCTGAAGATAGACAATTAGTAAGTGGAAGAGGTGGGATCCAAATCCAGATCCTCTTGAGAAGGTACGCTCATTTCACCTGGAGCACTTTTCTTTCCTTAGGGAGAACACACACATCCTGCAAAGTCTTAATTAAGTCCTACCTCTTCAGTGAGCTGTCTTCCTCGACAGTCCTAAATACAATAATCCTTATTGTCATTGGGCTACAGTAGCTTGTTTTTAAGGATATACCATTCTCCTTACCCTCAGCCCCTACATAGCCCTCATCTGGGCTGACTCTGTAACTTAATTTTTGAACAATAGGATGTAATGGAAATGGAACAGTGTAATTTATAAGCTAGGTAATTAAAAAATCTAGTAGTTTCTTCTTGGGTCTCTGAAGTGACTCCCTCTTGGAATTCTTGCTCTGAGGGAAGCCAGCCGTCAAATGTGACCACCCTGATACTGCCATGATGTGAGGAAGACAAACTAGCCAAATGAAGGGGACATGTGAAGAAAGAGACAAATGTCTGACTAGCCCCTAACAGTTCTAATCATCCCTGTCCCAGCTGAGGCAGAAGAAAATGATATTGGATGGAAAGCTGAACCTGAGTAGAGAAATGAAGAGCAGTGGAAATAGTAATTATGTACAGAAATAAAAAATAACATTTTTTCTTACTTAAAAAAATCCTTAAAAAAGACAATTGACGTTAATCAAAAATAGTAACAGTATATTACAGGGGTTGTAAAATGTACAAGTAAAATTTATGACAATATGACAACAATAGCAGGAAGAGAGGAGAGAAATGGAAGTGTACTGTAGTACAGTTCTTAAGAGTTAACTTGAAGGCATTACTTAAAGGCATACTGTGGTAAGTTAAAGATGTATATTGAAAATCCTGGTGTAGGAGTTGGCCAGCTGCAGCCTGTGAGCCAAATCTGACTTACCATTGGCCTTATAAATAAAGTTTTATTGGAACACAGCCAAGCCCATTTGTTTTCATATCTGTAGGGCCCCAAAAGCCTCAAAGATTTACCCTCTGGACCTTTAAAGAAAAACTTGTCAATCTTGCCTTAGAATAACCACCAAAAAACCAATAAGACAAAGAAGTATAACTAATAAGTCAACAGTAGAGATAAAACAAACATTAAAAATGCAATTAATCCAAAGGAAGACAGAAAAAGTGGAATAAAGTAACAATCTTCCTGCTGCATCGTACGCAGTTGAGCATACTATCCTTAATTTTCCCTCTCCCTATCTGGCTGTTCCTTCTCAGCCTCCTTCCAAGATTTCTCTTCCTCTTCTCTTAAATGCTGGTCCATCTAACTCATTAGCTTGTCTGCCACTTGCCACATGCATCCTGCTTTCCAGACATGTGGAAGCAAATACCATTCTATATACTCTATGCTGAGTCTTTGCCGAAGATATTCCCTCTGTGTGAACCTTCTCACTCCTTCCATCCCCCAGTTCCTGCCCCTACTACTGCCCAGTGCCCTTGCTAACTCTGGTTAATTCTACTTCAAATTTGCGGATTCAACTTAGACATGATCTCATAGATCCCAAAAGCCTTCCCTCATCCAACCTCTTAGGACCACCCCCCACCCATGCCTAAGCTTCTTTCTGCTATTAAGGTTCTTACTGCACTGAATTGTAATTATGTTTACTTGATTTTCTTCTCCATGAGACCCTAGGATCCTTAAGGCCAGAAGTAGTCTTAGTTGACTTTTTTTTAATCTCTGATACCTATACAGAGTAGATGTTGAATAAATATTTGTTGAACAAATACACAAAAGTTTAAATGAATATCTACTTATAAAATAACTTGATTAATTATTAAAGTATATTTATGTGCCAAGCACTGTCCAATGTGCTTTACATGAATTAACCTATTTAATTTTTATAGCAATACCTATTAGGCAGGTGTTATTATTATCCTCATTAACTGATAGATCAAGTAGTTCTCCTAAGGTGGTAAAGAAAGAATCAGGATTCAAACCCAGGCATTCTGATCCCACAGCCTAAGATCTACAATGTTGCAGTTGAAAGAAACCTTAGAGACTGTGTGTGAAAGAAACCTTAGAGATTGTGTGTGAAAGAAACCTTAGAGATTCTAACCCCCTCACTTTACAGATGAAGAAGCTGCGGTTCACAGAACTGTTGTCTTGACCTTCAAAAGGCTAACTGAACATTCAGAAACATTTATAAATTCTTTGTCTTATTTAATTTATAAACTTAGTATCTTCAAACTATAAACACCTCCAGAAAGTGGCATTGTGTAATTCCAGCTGGGTTACAGGGTAGCTGGCAGCTCTCCTAGCAACCACTGTCTGAATGAAAGTGGAATGTGCAGAATTTAATAAACATTCTGAAATCTTTGAAAGAGAGAGAGGCTGCCAAAGACAGAGGAAGGTTAGTTCAAAGAGAATGTATGGATTAAAAGCACAGCAGGAGAAATGTTTGTGCTTGAAACTAAAAATAAAGAAAGATGATAGAAGACAGAAACACAATAACTTTGTTATCTATAACTAAGCACTCATAATTGACACTGTGTGACCGTATTTGTGCTTGTGTTTATGAAAATGTAATATCCAGGAGTCTATATGCTGAGGTTATTTTTCCATTAATATAGACATAGCATAATAAGAAATAAAGTCCTGCATTCCTGCTCATTCTGTGGTAGTCAGGTTTTGTTTTTCAGCTTTGAAAATAAATGAGATAGACTCTGAGACTGGCTGTTTTTACCACGCCTTAAATAGGCTTTTAAATTTTTATATCATGTTTTGGAAATGGTTATATTTTATTATTTCTAGAAAGTTTTTTTCCACCTCAAATATTTATACCTGTGAGTAGATATTAATTCCAAAATAATCCTGTAGTAATTCTAATGGTGAGACTGGTGATTCCAGTTCAGGTAGATTATGTTCTGCATTCCCAGTGTGCTAACATAGACATATTTTCAAAATAAATTACGACTGAGACCTAAGAAATCAGTGCAGACAAAGTAAATAGGCAGAGAATTTCTCAGGAATAACTTCATATTCACAGAGTACAAAGTCTGGCAATTTTAGATTAAGTTTTAACTAATGAGCTTGTAGTTAAAAAAAAAATTCTCCAAATCCCCAAAGTTGGCCACCTTGATGGGTTCAAATACTGAATGTTAAATTTGTACATGACTTTGATTATGATGGAAAAGGATATAGTCTTCTGTCTTTCATTTTTAAGTTGTAATTCAGTCTATCTTTTGAGGCATTTTTATATATTTAAAGAAAATAACCATGATGACAATCACATAATAAGTAAAAACTGCATCCCAAACCGCATTTGGATCATTTGCCTGTTTTTATTAGAAGGCAAAAAAAAAAAATCTTTAGAACAAATACGTATTTCCCATCAATGAGTAGTTTTCAACTTTTCAAACTCTGGGGACTTTTAGTCCTCTTAGACACCTCCGCACCCCCACCCCAACCCCGGATTAACATCAATCTCTCTCGTCTCTTCTTAAGGAGATAGGGTCTGAGGGCTTTCTTTCTATAAGGTAATAACTGCAGTCTCTACTAAATAAACTCAGTGGCTGAGGTATTTATGGGAAATAAACTCAAGGCTAAAAAGCTAAAGAATATTTTAGCCTAGGATTTGATGATAATTGAATACTACCAGGAGTACACCCTCAAGTTAACTCTATTATACTGAACTGGCATCTCTCTCCACCTTCTATTTTTCTTCAAGACCTTCTTTACTGACTCTCTCCACATTTAGGAGGTAGCTTAGAAATTCTGTAGTAAATCTCTCATTCCTCCATAACAAATGCTTTATTTTTAAACTGTCAGTCTTCAACCTTCCTGCAAACTCACTAATTAAGAAGTCATCACACAGCATTAAAAAATTTAAAAGGAAAGAGCTTGGGCCTCCCCTTTCTCTAGTACAAGAAGCACAGGGAAAACATTTATTAGAACCCATGATTTAGAATTAATTAAAAACTATAATCAATATGATAAAGAAATCAACTATTTTAAAACAGCCCTAAGCTCTGTCCTTTGGGGAAACTGTGATTTGACTGTTTACTACCTTAGTTTATTTCAGTTCTGAAATCCAGTTTGTTACCTATGTAAAGGAAAGGGATCTCTTAAATCAAATAGAAACTTTGCTTGCTTTATTTGCTACAGAATGAAAAAAAGTAGCGGAACAGATTTTCATCAATTTTGTAGGTATGTTTAGGATGGTCTGATGCAACAAAAACAAACAAAAATTAGGTCACAAGAGTATACACACATTTCATTTTGAAAAATCATTAGGATGGCACTTCAAAGAGACAGGACCGTCTCGTCCAGAATAGCTGGAGGCTTTCAGATTTGCACTAGCGATCTGCGCACGTGTGCATACTTATTCCATGCAAAAACAGCACTTATTTTTCTGACAATGTTAATGATACTCCAAAGCAATGCTGGGTTGGCCCAGTTAATGCTACAAATGTTTTTAAATATGTAAATCAATCTATAATCAATTCTAGCATGGTCTTAAAATGAGTATCATTCTAGTTTCTTTTTTTATATTATAAACCTTCCTTAAATTAGGAATTAAAAGCTAATTTATTTTAAGATACAATTTCACTGATGCTGAAATTCACTTATTTATGAAGTGAACTGTTCTAATACAATTAGTAAAATTTCTGGTTAATTGTTTTGAATTAACTCATGTCCTGTAGCAGATGCTGTCATGTCCCCCTCATATTCCATGGGCCCAACCCAAAGGTCACCTGTAACTCAGTGGGGACTCCCGGACATACCAGAGACGTCCCCTCCTTAAGCACGTGCATCTCGTCCTCAGCTGGGGTATGCTACAGGCCAGAACTGCCAGGGAATTCATCTCTTTAGGAGCTAGGATTAATCAATGAGGGGTGAGAATAGGCAGAGAAATATGCCAGCTTCCTTGCACCTTTGTGGGTCAGTTTTGAGCCATGTTCTCCACTGGGTCTCGGAGCTCCTGGGGGACTGAGCCCACACAGTCATGTATTTGTTAATGCACCCTTGGTCAGCTCTCCTCCTCTCTCTGCCTTACTGCCTCATACTATGATTCCCAGGATCACGTCCCAGATGACCTCACATACATCCAAAGCCTTGTCTCAAATTTGCTTTGAAGGGAATCCAAACTCAGATAAATTTAAAGCATTGGCAATTCCTTATCTTGGTAGCACTTTTTTTTTTTTTACATCTAATTAGGAGGTTAGTATCACAAGCTTTTCCACCAAGCAGGTCTAGATTTAAGTCCTGACTTCTCCTCTAGTTAGTTGTGTAATTTGGGCAAGTTAATTAACCTCTCTGAGCTTCAGTCTTATGTATCTATAGAGTGGGGATAATAACAGCACCTGCTTTAAGGTGTTGTGTCTTGCATCTGTGAAATTAAATAATACACCGAGTGTAGTGTAATAACATATAGTGCAAATACCAGCATACCCCTGAGATATTGCAGGTTTGATTCCAGAACAACTCAAAAAAGTAGATATCGTGATCAAGCAGGTCACAAAAATTTGGGGATTTCCAAGCATATAAAAGTTATGTTTACTATACAGTATTACTGTACTGTAGTCTAGTAAGTGTGCAGTAGCGTTATGGCTAAAATACATCTGTATATAACTACCTCACTTTAAAAATACTTTATTGCTACAAAATGCTAACCATCAACTGAGCCTTCGGTGAGTTGTAATCTTTTTGCTGATGGAGGGTCCTGCCTCTATGTCAATGGCTAATGTCAGTACTAACCAGGGCAGTGAATGCTGAAGTTTCAGGTGGCTGTGACAATTTCTTAAGATAAGACACCAGTGAAATTTGCCACCTCTGTGCACTCTTCCTTTCACAAGCGATTTCTCTGTAGCATGCCATACTGTTTGATAGCATCTTACTCACAGTAGAACTTCTATCAAAATCGGAATCCATCCTCTCAAACTCTGCTGCTGCTTTATCAACTAAGATTATGTAAAATAATCATTTGTCATCATTTCAACAGACTTCACAGCATCTTCACCAGGAGTAGATTCCAGCTCAGGAAACTATTTCCTTAGCTTATCTATAAGAAGCAACCTTTCATTCACTAAAGTTTTATCATAAGATTGTAGCAATTCAGTCATATCTTCAGGCTCCACTTTTAATTCTGTTTCTCATGCTATTAATATCACATTTATAGTTACTTCTTCCACTCAAGTCTTAAACCCCTCAAGGTCATCGATGAGAGTTGGAATCAGGTCCTTTCAAATTCCTGTTAATGTTGATATTTTGACCTCTTCTCATGAATTACAAATATTCTTCATGGCATCTAGAATAGTGAATCCTTTACAGAAGGTTTTCAGTTTAATTTGTCCAGATTCATAAGAAGAATCATTGTCTGTGGCAGCTATAGCCTTACAAAATGTATTTCTTAAAGAATAAGACTTGAAGTTCAGAATTACTCTTTGATCCATGGGCTGCAGAATAGCTGTTGAGTTAGCAGGCATGAAAATAGCATTAATCTTACTGTACATCTTTATCAGAGCTCTTGGGTGACAAGGTGACCACTGTCAATAAGCAGTACTATTTGGAAAAGAATCTTTTTTTTCTGAGCAGTAAATCTCAAAAGTGGGCTTAAAATATTCAGTAAACTGTGTTGTCAACAAATGTGCTGTCATCCAGCCTTTGTTCTGCCATTTATAGAGCACAGGCAGGGTAGATTTAGCATAATTCTTAAGGACTCTAGAATTTTTGGAATATTAAATGAGCATCGGCTTCAAATGCAAGTCACCAGCTGCACTAGCCCCTAACAAGTGAGTCAGCCTGTGCTTTGAAACTTTGAAGCCAGGCAATAAATTCTCCTCTCTAGCTATAAGTCATAGATGACATCTTCTTCCAATAGAAAGCTGTTTTATCTACATTGAAAATCTACTATTTAGTGTAGCCGCCTTCATTCATTTTCTTAGCTAGATCTTCTGGATGACTTGGTGTAGATTCTAAATTGGTCCTTTTCATTTCCTTCAAGAACTTTTCCTTTGCATTTACAACTTGGCTAACTGGTGTAAGAAGTCTAGCTTTTGAGCTATATTGGCTTTTGACATGCCTTCCTCATAAAGCTTAATCATTTCTAGCTTTTGATTTAAAGTGAAAGGCATAGGACTCTTTCTCTTGAAGACTTAGATGCCATTGTTGGGTTATTAAGTGGCCTAATTTCAGTTAGTTGCATCTTAGGGAATAGGGGGGCCCAAGGAAAGGCAGAGAGATGGGGAAACAGCCCATCCATGGAGCTATCAGGACACATACAACATTTAAAGTTAAGTTCACTGTTCATATGGGTTTGGTTGCTGGTGCTCCCAAACAATTACAACAGTAACATCAAAGACCACTGATCATAAGTCACCATAAAAAATACAGTAATGATAGAAAAGTTTAAAATATTGCAAAAATTACCAAAATGTGACACAGAGACACAAAGTGAGCAAATGCTGTGGGAGAAATGGTATTGACAGTCTTGCTCAAAGCAGTGTTGCCAGAAGCCTTTAATTTGTAACAAATGTAATATCTGCAAAGTGCAGTGAAGTGAAGCCGGTAAAACCAGGTCTGCCTGTACATGTAATACAATGCCTAATAATATAGTGTAATACAATGCCTAATTCTACATGTAATATTTACATATGAGTAAATGCTCAGTAAGTATTAGTTGTGGTTGCTTCTTGTTTTGTTACTAGAAACACATAACCTATAGGTTATTTATTAAACAAAAAATAAATAAATTTTAAAAATTACAACTGTGGATGTCTAGAAGGACCAAAGACACTCATAGAATCTTAATGCAGGAAGAGCTCTTACAGATGCCGTGTCCTCCTCACTGTAAAGTGTGAAGGAGAAACTTAGGCTTAAAAAGGTCACATGGGAGGAGGGTACAGCTCAAGTGGTAGAGTGCTTGCTTAGCATGCGTGACGTCCTGGGTTCAATCTCCAATACCTCCTCTAAAAATAAATACATCTAGTTACTTCCCCCTACCAAAATATAATAATTAAATAATACAATAATAAATAAAACTTAAAGCTCTTTTTAAAAGTTATTTTTAAATAAACAAGTCACGTAGCTAGTAAATGGCAGTGCTTGAGTTAGAACACAGACCTCAGTGTTCTTTACCTCAGCCTGACACTTCCCTAAAAAGCAGGCGGTACTCAAAGACCTGGCAGAGGCAGTGTGGAGCCCCTACTCTTGCCACTGTTGGCAGAGACCCCAGCCTGTTCTTTCAGCAGCAGCACCCACCACCACTGTAGATACACACCACTCTCAAGTCCTTGCTCCAAAGTTCTGCAGCCTCCTGTTCCTCAGGGTTCTTGGTGGCAAACAACAGCTGCTGATTGTAGATAATTTAGGCTAAAAACAAACAAAATGAACTGACCATAATGTTACTGAGTAGCCCACTGAGCTGGTAGGCAGCTGGAATCTAGGCTCAAAAATGGACAGGAACCAACAGGGCCAAGCTACAGTCAAGATTACATCACAGTAGCAGCTTGTAGCCATTGACGCTCATGCCTCCCTGCTGAATGCCGCGTTCCTGGGCACCAGGTACTATGAGACAACCATCCCAGGCTATCTAACCCTGACTCTCACCCCACAAAGGCGCATCCAGTCAGCCTTCCCCTTCTCAAGTGCATGCAGTGCTGGGAGAGGGACTGACTACTTGCCACTCTTCATGTTCAGTCATGGTAAGTAGGGCCTTTTTTTTTTTTAATGATTTCTATGGGTTTTTTTTTTTTACTACATTTCAACAAAATCATTGTCTTTATTAGAAATTAGAACTAGGATTAAAAATACATGTAATATTCTGCTCTTGGATTGGGAAACTTAATATTGTTAAAATGGCCATTCTACCCAAAGCAATCTACAGATTTAATGCATTCTCTATCAAAATACCCAGGACATCTTTCACAGAACTAAAACAAATAATCCTAGAATTTATCTGGAACCACAAAAGACCCAGAATTGCCAAAGCAATCCTGAGGAAAACAAAACTGGAGGCATAACCCTCCTAGGCTTTAGATAATACTACAAAGCTACAGCATGGTATTGGCATAAAAACAGACACATATATCAATGGAACAGAATAGAAAGCCCAGAAATAAGTCCATACACATGCAGTCAATTAATCTTCAACAAGGAGGCAAGAATATACAATGGAGAAAAGACAGTCTCTTCAGCAAGTGGTGTTGGGAAAGCTGGACATCTACACATAAATCAATGAAATTAGAACACTCGTTCATATACAAAAATAAACTCAAAGTAGTTTAAAGACCTAAATATAAGACATGACACTATAAAATTCCTAAAAGAGAACATATGCAAAACATTCTCTGATGTAAATCATAGCAATATTTTCTTAGGTTAGTTTCCCAAGGAAAGAAATAAAAGCGAAATCAAATAAATGGAACTTAATCAAACTTAAAAGGTTTTTCATAGCAAAGGAAACCATCAACAAAACAAAAAGACAGCCTATGGAATGGGAGAAAATATTTGCAAATGATGTAACCAATAAGGGGATAATATCCAAAATATACAAACAACTCATACAATTCAATATTGAAAAAATAAACAGCCCAATCAAAAAATAGGCATTAGACTTAAAAAGGCATTTCTCCAAAGAAAATATACAGATGGCCAACAGGCACATGGAAAGATTCTCAACACTGCTAATTATTAGAGAAATGCAAATCTAAACCACAAGAGGTATCACACACCAGTCAGAATGGTGATCATCAAAAATAATCTCTACAAATAATAAATGCTAGAGAGGGTGTGGAGAAAAGGATATCCTCATCCACTGTTGGTGTGAATGAAAATTGGTGCAGCACTATGGAAAGCAGTATGGTGGTCCCTGAAAAAACTAAAAATAAGGAAGGGTATAGCTCAGTGATAGAGTGCATGCTTAGCATGCATAAGGTCCTGGATTCAAACCCCAGTACCGCCATTAAAACAAAGAAACAAACAAACAAAACTAATTACTCCCCCCACCAAAAAAAACCCTCCTAAAAATAGACCTACCATATGATCCAGCAATTTTACATCCAGAAAAGACGAAAACTCTAACTCGAAAAGATACACGCAGCACTGTTTACAATAGCCAAGACATGGGAACAACCCAGTGCCCATCAACAGCTGACTAGTTTAAGAAGATTTGGTAAAAATGCCATAGAATGTTACTCAGCCATAAAAAAAAATGCAATATTGCCATCTGCAGCAACATGGATGGACCCAGAGAACATATACTAAGTGAAGTAAGTTAGACAGAGAAAAGACAAATATTATAAGATATTACTTACACGTGGAATCTAAAACTTAATACAGATGAATCCACGTACAAAACAGAAACAGACTCAAAGACATAGAAAACCAACTTATGGTACCAAAGGTAAAGGGGAAGGGAAGGAGAAATTAGCAGTATGGGATTAACAGATACCAACTACTATACATAAAATAGATAAGCTACAAAGGTTTACTGTATAATACAGGGAACTACATTCAATATCTTGTAATAACCTATAATGGAAAATAATATGAAAATATATGTGTATGTATAACTGAATCACTTTGCTGTATACCGGAAGCTAACACAATAGTACATAATAGTGTAAATCAACTGTATATCAAATAAACAAACAACAAACAAACAAACCATTTCCACCACCCCCCAAAAAGTACATGTAATTTTCATGGAGTTGAAAATTGAATAGAGCATGTAATTATTGATCACTAAAGTTAATATACTTGTGCTAAGAACCTTAATATATTCACTGTTAGAACTCCTTTATAGATTCTTTTTCCATTCATACAACCCACAGCAGTAGGTTAACAAAGTGACAGCTGTAACTGTAATAGGATTGTGAGTATGATAGGAACAAATTATATTTAAAATATATTTTTAAATTAAAGTGTAAAAGTTTTTAAATGTCATAAGGATGTTACAAAAATGCTGTGTTATCTTATACTCTGATTATTTCTCAAATGCTTGATGTGTATTTATCTATTCTCACCAAAGTGATTCCTTGAAAACATAAGGGAGGGTTAGCTTGTATTATTTTCTTAGTCCCCACAGACCTCCAGTATTCTGTGAATAGTAGGTAATTAAAGAATGAATCGCTGGCTGGCAGACTAAATGAATATATATATGTGTGTGTGTATGTGTGTGTGTGTATATATATATACATATAGATATATATATACACACACACATTCACATACACTCTGCATTGCTTTTCTAGTAGTAGATGTATTTTAATCTGCAGTCACTTTCTTGCCCATCATCATAATGAGAACCACTAGCATGAGTGGAGTCTATGGCTGTAGAACATGTTGTGGGTTTTCCTGAGGTTGGGATTCCATCTTGTTAGGCTACACCAAATATTTGTTCCTTTGCTTCTGCCGGATTCATGTGCCATGAACTCCTGCTTAGTCATGAGAGAGAGAACAAATTCTCACTCTGGGAGAGTGGGAAGGGCAGCCTGTGACCTTGGGCAAGTTCTTCACCTCGCTGAAGATTAGTTTCCTCTTTTGCACTTGGGAATAATAGTCGTACCTACTCCTCTTAGGATCATCCTAAGAATTAAAAGAAGGAACAATGGCCTCTGTCAAGCACTCCACGAATGCTGATCATTGTTATTACTTCTGCCTGTACATGGTGTAGATGGTAAGGATGCTGCGCTAGTGAACACATAGGTTCCCTCCCTAGTGGCCCAGTTAATTTTGCTCCAAATTGTTGGCCACACCCCGTCCTGTGCTGTCCTTAGGGCAGGAATGGTAAACACAATGACACCACAGAGAGCTGGAGATTTTGCTGAGAGGTAGGAACCTATAAACCCAGCTTTACTGTAACTTTTAACACAAAGGAATGAAAGTGATTCTAAAACATTTCTATATATTACAGAGACAGTAGAACAAATGGCGATGTGAGGTGTTCTTCTATATGATTAAAATGTCACATGATTAACATATGTAAAAAATTTTAATCTATCTTTGATGACATAATTGAGTTACTAATGCCATTTGTAATCCAGGCAGCGTGAGATTTGTTTTTACCATCTTACTTTAAACAATTCGTATTCTAAGGCAAGTTAAGGAAAATTTAAACATAAAAAGTTTTCTCTGCCCTTTGGCCACCTTTCTCCCCTCTACTGTGTATTGTGTATCTGCACTATGCATTGACTATTGAACAGAAATAGCTGTTCAGCCATTAAAAGCAACATTCTCCTAGCATCAACAAGACAACTCCTTGGGAGAAAATCTTTCTGCTTAATCTTGGAAGGGTTCACAATGACCCATCATCCATTACTTGCTTTGTATGCTTAGATCTGGATTTTGTAAACTGTCAGTTATATGTCATTTAATGTACAGCTCTCTGTCTCAAAAACTTATATATATAACTGTGCTTTGATCTTTAACTAGTGGAGCAGTTTTCAGAGCTTTCTGAGAGGCTGTTTCTGGGTTATAATCCTCAGTTTGGCTGGAATAAAAGTTTCCATTTCTTTCTTAGGTTGACTGATTGATTTTTTCATTGAGAAACAGAAGATAACACCTCCAGTTTTACTCCTTTATTGTATTCTCAAAGATGCTCAAAGACACGTTTAGACTGACATTTATTAGTTCGTTGTTTGTACTAGCAGAATGCTGTGTCCCGTGTATCACCCCCCCCAACACACACAGTTGGGGACTGGTTAAGTAATTTATGGTGAATGGATACTGTGGAACACTGTGAGGTTTATGGTCAATTAGCATTCAGCCTCCATTTCGACCCCTTTCTGTGTTCATTCCCAAAGGAAGAAACTGTTTTTCTCAAACTCTCTTGCAGCTAGGGTTCTGAATAAGAATTTGCTTCCACCAATGAGAATTGTTTGTGTGAGATTTGGAAGCTGGAAGGAAGATGGGAGCCTCCCTCTTCATGAGCATTAGTGTTTGCAGCCAGACTCAGCATTCTAATGCCGAGTTATCAGCCATGTTGTTACCTAGAGGCAGTGGCCCAGATGCAGCAGTCAGTGTCTAGTCACCAACTGCAGAGGGAACTGAGGCAGCTGAGGGGCTGCAGCAGTAGAAATATCAGCAGTTTGCCGACCTCTGGACTAGAGTGATGTGCCGTTGAAATCAGTAGCTAGTAGCCCATCACTGCCTTCTCCTTGAACCCAGCCTACAGTTTTGTAAGTAGTTAATTTCCTGCTTTATATTCCTTTCTGTCTGAAGTGCTTAGGGTGATTTCTGTTTCCTGCACTGAATTCTGACAGATAAAAATGCCATATGGATGTCAAGAAGAATCAAAATCTATATGGGCTGTAGAACTGTTACCCCAAAAGGTAAAGACCACGGTTCTTGTCATACCCGAAAGACAAGTTTGCAAACGAGAGACGGTGCGTTGTGTAGCGAAAGATTTTAAAAGATTTCTTTAAAATTAAAGGAAAAGTACACCTCCAAGAACGGGAGGCAGGCTGATCCAAGGGGGGAAAAGCGGAGGTTTTCCTCTCCCCTTTCTCTCACACCCGCGCTTAGAGGTGGTCTCTTGATTGACTGACAGCTCTTGTCCCTGGAGTGCTTAGTCATGTTTGGCCCCTTTTGCACTTGTCTTTACCCATGGTGTACACAGAAAAACATGGTGTGTGGGGAGGCTAAACTGCAATGTTAATTATAATACAATGAACATTAGGGCATGTCCAGTTAAGTCCTTCCTGCTACCTCACAGTCCTGTCAGGTTTTAACCAGTTTTGTTTTGCTTGTTCTTTTGTTTTTTTTTCGCTGGAACTCATTTAGGAGAAGTAAAGTCCCTTTATGCTGGAGGCGGGCATAACACCATCTTCCGGACCATCCTTCTTCTCCGCCTATCTGCTCAGTGCCCCCACTTACCTAAATACCTAACAGAACAATATTCAAGTTATTGCATTAGAGTACACAAATAGAAGTAGAAAATAGTATGTGTTGTTTTCATTTGTGTAAAAATTAAGTGTGTGTTAATTATATTGTTGACCTGGAACAAACAGACTATCAGATATGTCTCCAGCAAGAATGGGTTCACTCAGGATCAGCAGAGAACTGGAGTCCAGAGTCTGAAAGCATGTCAGGCTGCGTGCAAGTCACCACATGGCAAGGGGAGAAGCCTTTCATAGAGGGGAAAAGGAAGTTGGGAGACCTATAGTAATCAGAGTCCATAGCTGTTCATTGAGTACTTGCCAGTAAGTCTCATTGGGCTCTGTTATCATCACAGGGCACGAGAGCTCCCCCTTCTGGTCGCCCAACGCTATTTAATTAGGGTTTCTGTTTACTAATTTTTTACAACATATGCATACATATATGTGCTTGTTTATATGTAGAAACATTCAAGAAGTTTATATAAAAAAATGAAATCAATAATTTCTTCTGGGAAAACCAAAATGGAGTCTGTGGTAGGAA
This sequence comes from Vicugna pacos, assembly GCF_048564905.1. NCBI lineage: Eukaryota > Metazoa > Chordata > Mammalia > Artiodactyla > Camelidae > Vicugna > Vicugna pacos. The sequence goes on along the minus strand of NC_132989.1, from coordinate 46,356,517 downwards.
AGAGATTTACATTTCATTTAAAAAACCCTTGGAATCTTTGTCTTATTTTTGTATTAATGAAATATACTTTTTCGATTGAAAGCATTTTTAATAATAAGAAAATGATAAGTTTTTGTAACAATTTTCAAATGAAAAGAAAAAAACATCCATTAACCCACCAACCTAATGTATTATTTGCTTTTGTTTATATTTTCTCTAAATCCATGTTTATTTGAATTTTTTAACAGCAAGATCTATACACATACTACTTTATAGGTTGGTTTGGATTTTTTTTTGTTTTTTGCTTTTTGTTTTGTTTTTGTTTAGCTTATATATAACTAACACTTAGGAAGTGCTTCTCATTTATCAGGCACAATGATTAGAAATTTCCTAGAATCATAGTTCATTGAAACTAAGATGTTATTGATTGCAAGATGCACCATTATCTTATGTATCATTAAAAAAGAATTTTAAAAAAATTGTCTGCGAAATTCTTACACAAACAACACATGGGGTTTTTTCCTCAAATGAATCGTTTATCTCTGGAAATTAAGTAACTTCTATCTAAAGGCAACAGAACATTCCTGACTCACTGATGCTACCACTCTGATGATGGCTCTACAGAAGGTATGAATTGATCAGACCAACCTCTCATTACTTTGAGGTTTCTTTCATCTATTTCAAGCTATTTCACCATTTCTCTTGCCTTCAGTGGCATTGGGCTGGTATATGATAGGTTCATCTCACAGTGACAAAATGTAACACAGCTTCCTCTCCAAGGCTGCTTTGCATAAATGTGTGGAATTGCAATTTTTCCTTCAGGGACAGATATTTGTTTGCTAGTATCAAATATAAGCCCTCCTGCTCTTTCTTATACTTTGTACATACACAATAACTTTTATTTCCATGCTAAATCACAGTGTAATGTTGAGGCATTTAAAATGACAATTAAATTCAAATTATGTGGTACCACAATGTGCATAATTCAATTGATGTGACAACCACATGAACAGTGACGGCCAAGTTTACAAGTGTAAGCAACAGCCGCTCTATGATTTTAAGACACCTTCAATTATAAGTCACAGCCTGACATTACACATGTTAAAATAAATGTGGGAAAATATTCTCCTTAGAATGGATGAAATATTATCCATTTGATCTTCAAATAATCTTTAAGTCAATTCTATTATTCCCCAAATGAGAAAACAGGGAAACAAAGAGGTTTTCAAGGTACTTAACTATTAAGAAGCAAGTCTTTTTAAATGCAGTCAATTTGTTTCCAATTCCCATAGTCTTAATCAGTAAACTATGCTGTCTTCTTGTTTTAAAACTTTTCCTTTGTTACTACATAATATTCATAATATGGTTGCTTAATATTCCATCAAAAGAAGTAATCAGAATTTAATTAATCATTATCAAATATTAGATAATTAGGTTGCTTCTGATTTTTTATGATAAATTATGCAATTAACATAACAATATATACAGCTTCTCACAGTCCCAGGGGATGTATATATGTTTTTAATACAAAAAAATACATGTTCTAAAAATTTGGGGAAATGCAGAAACTGTAAAGAAGCAAACAACACAGTTTTGATCTCATTACCTAGAGGCAGTCATTCCCAACATGATAGCAAGTTTCTTTTCAATTTTTTTCATAAGTCTTTTCATACAGTTAAGATTATAATGGAAATATCTTTGCATGTTCTATTTTGTTCTCTTGGAGTGTTGTGTTAGTTTTCTGTGGCTGCCATAATGAATTACCATAAACTTTGTGCCTTGAAACAACAGAAATTTATTCTCTCACAGTTCTGGAGGCCAGGAGTCCAAAATCAAATGTGGGCAGGGCCACTCTACTCCCTTAATTATGACTAATCAAAACATGTTGCTTTTATCATGTTCTAAGATACAATCATAAGTGAAGACAGTAATAACTAGTTGTGAATACTGGCACCTCATCTCATTCTCTTCAGAAGCTACACACACTCAAATCAAGGAAGACTCATTCTCGGTAGTCAGTAATCAGCACTTTTCTTGCTGCTTTAAAATTGCCCTGGAGAGATAGCAAATGAGGATGTGACCTCCTTAAGCTGATAAGTCCTGTGCCCTGTGTGAACCACTCTCCTAAATGCGACTGGACAGGTTTGCTTCAGATGTGTGTTCACAACACAGAAAAACTGAGACAGCTTCCAAGTTGTGGTGGATACCTCATTAATAGTGCTGCTTTAGGAAGAGACTGATGAGTCAACTGTGTTGGGTTTTGTAAGGATGTTGTCCTCTATCTATGGGTGCTTAGTTTGAATGTAGAACTACCATTTTAAGCTAAAGAATGGATTTGCTGGAGAGGCAGTGCTTTGTGGAAAGAGGAAATATGAACTCAGATCTGGATTCAAACACTGGCTTTGACTGCTCTGTTTTCGACAACATTGGGGAATCTAACCTACCTTTAAGAGTAAATGTCTTCTTTTGTAAAATGAAGATTATAAGGAGTATTTTAGACATTTGTGAAGATTAGAGGTAGTGAATGTAAAAAAATTCATTGCACAGCCAAATTATTTTATATAGCAGATTATCCTTACAAAGAATAACACAGTGAGTGGATACCTAAGTACCTTGTTTATTACTTGGATACAGTTAAGCTTCACTAGTTGTGCCATGTGCTGCCTTAATGCTAATGTCCTTTGTTTTGCATCAGCAATGAAAGCCAGTTCAACCCTTGGTGAAAGCTTTCCCTTTGGACGCATATATTCTCCTTCTCCCTATTGTAAAAGCAAAGATTCCTGGAGTAAGACACAATTATGGAGTCTACATTTAAGGGTAAATCTACACTTTAATAGATCAAGTGGATGATTCATTATTCACAGCACACTGGGGACTTAAGTTGACATTGATGCTATGGCATTTCAAATAAAGTAAAGAAAATGATGAGAGATAAATTGATGTCTCTAGAGCAGCACAGCTTAATAAAGTGTAATGTAATTACAAGACCAGCTCATGGTGCTTCAGCACTGATAATTCTGATGCTGGAGTGATCTTGAAATGATTTATCAATGAAGATGTGTATTCTCTTTCTTACAGTAAAATGAAATTATAATCCTATTATATTAATGGTCTTTTGATACATTCATTGTGTGTCGCTTTAAGTTTACAAAATTCTGTAGTATTTAGAAAACTCTATAATTCTCCTGGAAATTAAACCAAAAAAAGCTCTTTTGGAAAGCTGACGTCTGAGCCCAACCAACCATTCAGCCAGGGACTGACTTTGACAGCAACTGAGATGTCACATACCAAAGGCTTCTCAAGAAACTACAGGGACGGGAGCTCCAAGTGCAGGAGTTCTCTACCCCAGAGTTGCAAGTTCTTTGAAGGCAGAAACATTGTTATATATATTTGTCCCTTACACAACCTGGCTGGGCCAGAGTCGATGCTCAATAAATGTCTGAGGGATGAAGAGTACTTCTAGTGAAGCAGCGTTTTCTATTGTGGGGCAGGATCACTGTTTAGAAAGTTCTTCACATACAGAACCTACTAAAAGTTATTGTAAAGTATTTTCATTTCTGTTCTATTCCCCTAGTGTTCTCCATGTATGATATTGATTCATTAGATACAAAAGGGAAGCATATTAAACTTATAATTAACCTTTTCTCTTGACATGTAATTAGCTAGGATTTATGAGATGCTAAAGGCTGCAATGTCTCAGCAAGGGAGCATAAATAGGGTATTTTCATTTTACTAATCTTGGAATGATACAGTCATTTATTTTCATTGAGACATTATGTATCTGATATATTTTTATTTTATAGTGGCTAGTGATCTTCTAAAAACTTAGATATGTTATCCTAGTCCAGTCATGGAACAGAGATCTGATTTTAACTTTTTTTCACCATAATTGAGGATCAGGTCAGCTCAAGTCCACATAAAATCTTATAAAGTATGAATTCACTTTTCATCTTCATTTTGTTAAGATTATTTCGTTATTGTGCTACTATCGTAATTCAAAATTATACTGTCAATAGAGTAACATTTTAGATAAACCAAATGATTTGTATAGGAGGATGTGTTAAAATTTGTATTAAACTAGAATTTGTAACTATTGCACTGTTTTGTAATAAGTTGTAAACTTCTATCAAATAATAGTTATTTTATATAAGATGGAATTAATTTTTAAGATTTCTTCTCTCTTATTTAGGAAGAAATATTTTCCTGTTAAATTTAATAGGCTACCTTCAAGAGAAAGAAATGCCTATAGTAAGGAAAAAGATTATAAAGGGTCTAATTTTTCACTTATTTGGGGGAAAAAAAATCTAACTGGCTTGCCAAATGAAATATGAGAGATATTTTAACTTTGGAGTCTTTCTCCTAACTAAAAATGCGTCACAATTTCTCTGTTGTCAGGAACTTAGACATCCAACCTCACACCCTGAACTGTCTTTTACCTTACATTTTTGGGGTTTCTAAATCTTGTAAAAACCTAACATCATTTAGATCAGACATTTTCTCCAAAGCCTATGCTTTATTGTGCCAGCTGATTAAGGAGGCTAAAATGAGCAGCCAGAACTCTTGTTCAAAGCACCGCTTTTTCTCATCCATACTGCAGTAAAGCACTCTTTTTATCTTTTAATTCACTTTCTAAAGTTTAAACCAGAAATAAGAGATATTTGCTCCATACTTAGCAATCTTCTTTTGCTTCTATTTATTTTAATTCTTGAATTGAAATTGAAGCCTTACCTATAATTATTATCATTACTATTACTATTGTTAGGCCTCCGTAAGTACAACTTATGTTCTGCTGATTCCCTTCCCTCGCTTGTTAGAGGTATGTGATCCTTCACTAACAGGCTTTTATTATAGTCTTCAAGATCCTTCTTTCCCATATTCACTTTTCCCAATCATTTGAATAACATCTATTGTGTTCTATGATTTAATAATTGTTATTAAACTTATAATTGTGACTTGTAGACTAAAGACTTTTTTAGGAAACACATTTTAATAGCATAAAATATGTGAGTTGAAGGAAGTAAAAATGCCATAAAACATGAAAGATGTATGAAAAGAAAGAAGCAAAGTTTAGTTAGCTGAACTGTGGTCTTTTGTGCAGGAAGGTCCATACCTTTCTTGAGTCCTGCCGTAAGTCAAAGTCAGGCTTAAAGGAGTAGGAAATGAACTTCCCTGATGCTAAAACTGTTTGCTGAGTCTTTCTAAAAACCCTCCAGTTTGCTTTCTCTCCCTTACTGCTTTTGTGCTAAGCAACCCCCAAACTTCTTCCTTACATTCTTTACAATAGTTTTAAACCAGAGGCTATGCTCCAGGAAGAAGGTATGGGCCAATAATCTCAGAAGAATGCACAGGCCCTCTGTAGTAATTCCCCCATGACCCAGAAAGATTCATTGAGGTTAAGGAGAATGTAGCAGCACCCTGTTAAGCACCCTTATAGTTATCACCTTTTCTGCTCCATCTAGCTTTTTCCTATAAAACTTCAAGATCCCAACTCTAAGACAGATTCACTGGCACTAGCCTAAGGCACTGGCCTGCTGTGACTCCCCTCTGCCTGGCAAAGCAATAAAGCTGTTCTTTCTAATCCTCTCAAAACTCTGCCTCAGAGTCTCAGTCTGTTTTCGGGGTACAGAGGTCGGTTTTGTGGAACAGGCTGGTCTAGGTTCTTTTTGATTTTTCCTTACAGTGAGGAGGAAAAATGGCTTTTAGCTACTTATTCCACTTCCTGTTTACCAGGAATCTGGGCATTCATTTTCATTCTCCATTTTGACTACTATCCCCAGAGAAATTCTTTGTTTCCAGTGATAGCACTGGCTTCTCCCTTTTGAGAGTTGCTGATCCAAGGTTAAAGTTCTTACAAGTGTTTTATTAAATGGCACCTGTCTGTGTTTAAATATTAGGTAGCAGAGCTATTAGGAAGGAAAGCCAAGAGGATGACAGACATAAATATCTTCTGTGCTGCTGGGACAAGGTGACCTGGAAGAGAGTCACTGTGTTACTTTAATGAGGATAAACAAGCCCTGCAGGAAGATTTCAGATTGTGGAGTCCAAATCATAATGTTCGGTTTGAAGCATACAGGCTCTCTGGTCGGAATGCAGAGATGAATGAGATGCTCTGTCCCCACAAAGCTTGTCTAGATTCTTTTTTCCTATGAAGATAGAAAAGCCCTACCGACCTGACACATCACTATTGGAATAACATAGTAGGATACCTCAGAGAGAGCCAGTGAGCATACCTCTATTTCAGGATGAGAAAGGACAGAGTTTGTGTGACACAGAATTTTTGGGGAGGGGGGAGGATGTTTGGCAATTAATACTGTTCATCTCCAACCTTTTACTACTAGACTTATCAAATAGCCGGTATGACACTGCCATCTTTATTTCCTCGCCACTTCATTCCTTAACCTTTGAGATCATCCAGCTTGATCACTCCTCTGAAACTACATTCTGGTCTTTAAACTGAAACTACATTCTAAAAGCACATAATTTCCTGATTGTTAATTTAATGGTAAAATATAGACAGAACAGCAAGGTGGTTATTAGAATGGGCTTTAGAATCAGCAGACCTGAGTTAAAAGTTGAGTCTACTATTGACTAAGTCGCTCTGTGACTTTGAGAAATCAGGATGATAAAAATCTATCTCATAAGATTATCATAAGCTTGGAGATAAAATATGTAAAGCACCTAGCACAGAGCAAGGCACATAGTTGATACTCAATAATTTCATGATTATTATTTTTAAAGGCTTTTTCAGTCTATTTCTCTCGATATTTTTATAACATGTAAAAAATGTCCCCACCTCATACATACCAAAAAATGTTTTCTTTCTTTTTCTAGGTCACAAATCTTAAATAATCCTTAATGTCCAATCCTTGGACTGCTATTCTTTATTCCATAAGAAGCTGTTATCACTCTTTACCCAAAGGGATGAAAGGAGGGACTTAGAAGGAAAGAGAATTGTACTACTTGGAGAGAAGTAACCCTCCGTGGAGGCAACCCTGTAGAGCAGTCAGTGATACCCTGACCTCACTCTCCTCCTTCTCTCTGACCTACTACTGGGGTCCCTTATTGGTTGAGAGAGCCAGAGAGCATGGGGAAAGCATGGATGTAGTCCTTGTAAGTCAGCCTCCCAGAGCAGAGAGCAAAGTGGAGAAAAGTAAGAGAGGACATGGAGAGGCAAATAGGAGCTATCTGACATAGACACATAGAAACAGATCTAAAGAATGTGTGTAAAAGTTTATGGAAAATTATAAAATTTTCTAAACAGAAATACATGTTTACAGATAAATAGACAATATTCTGAAAATGTCAGTTTCCCACAAATGAATCCATAAATTCAATGTCATTTCAAAAAACATCAAGAGTATTTGATGGAAATTTTAAAGCTGATTCTAAGATACATAAAGAAAAAAAACCAAACCAAACAAATGAACAATGTCATTCTTTTGAAAAAGAACGAAATACCAAACACTTAAACTGGAACCCTCGAGACTAATTATAAATTTAGGAAAATTAAGACATTACCAAAGGCCCCAAATAAACCTGAATATCTATGGAAACTTAGTATAAAACAGAAGTTATATTATAGGTCAATGAATAAAAGATGAGTGTTAATAAGTGATGCTCAGAAAACTGGTTATCTGTATGGGAATTTTTCAAAAAATTGACTTCGACCTCCCAGAATACACAAAAGTCGATTTCAAGTAAATTAAAGACCTAACTGTAAGAAAAAAAAATGTAAATATTTGTAAGTAAATATAAGAAAATATCCTTATGATCTTGGTGTAAGGAAGAATTTTTTTAAACAATGTACCAAAAAATATATGATCTTAGATAGAAAAAATTCCTGAAACAAGGCAAAAAAGGCATAAATCATACAGGAAAAGATTTCTGTATCTGGTCATATTAAAGTTAAGAACTTCTGTTCATAACAGACATGATAAAAGGAATGAAAAGACAAGATACAAATTAGCCAAGGAAGGCAAAAATTTGTAACACAAATACTGAGAAAGAACGAGTATGCAGGATATAGAAAGAACTACAAAACAATAGAAAAAGATATATAACCCACTAGAAGGACAGGCAGATAATGAACAAGAACTTCACAAAAGATGAAAATCCATGGCTAACACAAATAAGAAAGGATGCTAAATTTCATTAGTGATCAGAGAAATCCAAATCTAAACAGCAAATCTGACAATACCAAGTATTAGTAAATATTGGAAACTCCTAATCCTATTGGTAGAAGTGTTAATTGGTACAGTTCCTTTGGAAAAAAGTTTAGCAATAACCTAGTAGAGTTGCACACTCATATTCTACCCCAAAGGAATTCTACTCCTGGATAAGTGACCTAGAGGAATTCTTGTGCATGTGCGCAAAGATTCAAATATAATAACATTCATAGCAGTTTGGTTTTTAATATGCAAAAACTGGAGATAACTAACCGTTACAGTAGAGTAGATAAATTATGATATATTCATACAGCGGAATGCCATACAGAAATGAAAATAGATACTTAGCAATATGAGTTATGAGTTGCTCACAAAATATTGCTGAGTGACAGAAGCAAGTAAAAACAAAAACAGATTTTATGATTCCATTATATACAGTTCAAAAACAGACAAAAGTAAACAACATGTCTTTAAGGATGCATACATAGGTGTGTAAATAGAAAACAAAGCAAGAGAATAATATAAAAGTAAATGTGGCTGTTACCTCTAGGGAGATGGAAGGGGATACATTAGATGAAGGCACAAAGGAGCTTCCAAGTACTGACTGTTTTATTTTGTAACCTGAACAGTAGATACTCAGTGTTCACATTATTATTTTTCTTTATATTGTATGTACACATTTTATACACTCTTATGTTTATATGACGTATTTCACAATTGAAAGAAAGTTATACTTTCTCCCTTTGTTAAAATAGATTACATATATTATACCATCAGCCCATTTAAATAAATTTTCATAAACATTCAAACCCATTTGTTAAATTTAAAAATAGAGAAGGGGAAAACAAATATATTTTGTATATTTTTACAATATGTGTATATTAATTTTCCTAAATTTATAATTAATCTTGAGAGTTCCAGTTTAAGTGTCCTGAAAATATTGGTAAATTAAACTACAATAAAATTTAAATATACTATATCTCAAAATATAGATAAATATAGACCTTTATCTATAATATATATTTTGTATATTATTTCTATATTTTTATACTTAGGAATAATATATACAATTTATCAGCATAGACTATATAGCTCAAATAAGATTAGTGTTTGCATATACCTTACATATTATTCACATATTATTTCTGATTCCACACAACCTGAAAGACATCACTATCCTCATTCTTAAAATAAAGGCATTGAGAACCTGGTAAGTTAACTAATGCCTCAGCCATTTGGCATAGAGCCAGCTAGCACCAATGTAGCCATTTGAATTGATGGCCATCTGACTCCCAAACTGTAATGCTCTCCATTATATTTCAGAATGGTTCTGTTCTTCACTCTCCTGTAGTCTTTAGGTTCACTTCTTTGATAGGTGTTATCTGAGAAAGCTTTATGACTTCCTAGGAAGAAGTATACAGAGTTGTAGACACTGGTATACCGCATTTATTCCAAAAGTCAGTTTTTTAATGTTCAAAATGAAGGGTCTAACATTAGTTCCTTTTTTCTAAATTGAGATATAATTGACCTGTAACATTGTGTTAGTTTTAGGTGTACAACAGTTCCTCTAAACACTAAAAGCCTGTGTTTTTTAACCATGATAGTATAGAATTGCTATTCACTTCAAGATTAATGATGCTCCTTTTTTGGGTAAGGTAGGAAACTATAAATAGGTTAAATTAGAAGAAAAGAAAATTATGAATACAAGCCAAGTCCTCACAGCAGAAGGTCATTCTTCCTAACACTTGTTTGTCTTGCTAACTTCTTTCTAAATCGAGGACATTGTGAGATACCCAGGATGAATTTATGAAAAGTCTAAATTATATATTCTGTTTGGCAAAATGTCTTGTTTCCAAACTCATTTCAGAATTAATTGAATAAGGTAAAAGTGCAATGCCTCGTAAGTTGTTTTGTGGTCCAGGTATAATGAATGGTATGGAATGATTTCTGCTTAACATGTCAGTAGTTTAAATCTAAATGGTAATTCAAAAGTACTTAATGGGGCTTAGAAAGTTCTTTTCTTAAGAATTAAAAAGAATTATCCTTGTCAGTTGCTTAAACTCTTAATTTGTTGAAAAAGAAAAGGATAAGTAAGCACTGACATACTTGAACTTAGGTTCCATCTAAATACTGAAAAATTTTCAGATCAGTTTCATGCAGATTAATTGTTCTACTGATGCTGTCTCTGGTATGTTCTATAGGAAATGCAGCTCTGATCTTATGAATATCTGAGTCTTGTATATAGAACAGGTGCAATTAGAAAAAATTACAGTGACAATGAATGAATTATCCTATTAAAGAATCTGTTATTTGAAAATAGTTTATCTATTTCTCACTGATAAGTTTAGTGGGTATATATATTCTCAGGTTTGCATGTAAGCAGGGCTGATTTTGCCCCTCAAGGGACATTTGGCAGTGTCTGGAGACATCTTTATTTGTCATGCCAGTGGGTGAGGATGGTTGCTACTAGCAATTAGTGGATTTAGTGGGTAGAGAAGCCAGGGATGCTTCTCAATAGTCTACAGTGCACAGGCCAGTTCCCCACAAAGAATCGTCTTCTCCTTACAACAGAGATGGAGAGTTTTTATAGGATTGGGTTTTTTTCCCCTTTATGGTGGGTTTGTTTGTTTTGGTTTGGTTTTTGGTTTTTGGTTTTTTTAAAGCCGTGGACAATAGCACTGCTTACCTCAGTGGGAGATGCCACATTGAGCACCAAGGAGGGGGCATTAAGGAATAATTTCTATGTAAGTTTTTCTACCTTATATGCTAAGTGGTATTTTTCATATGTGAAGTCAACTCATTTCTAAAGTAAAGAGAAACATTACCATCAAAAAAAAAAGATTATCTGGCCCCAAACTAAAATATTAACAGTGCCAGGAGTGAGAAACACTCCTCTAGCAGAAACTAAAGATACCAACAGCTCTAATGGACTTACTAAAAGTTTTTCTCTAAAAGTTTAGTATGTTAAAAAAGATTAAAAAATATTTACACTGAATACACATGTATGAGATGTGCTCATAAAATAATGAGACCGAAAAGAGAGAGAGATTGAGACCACTTTGATAGCACATGAAATTAATTGCTAACACTTCAACAATGGTTTACTATTTATAAAATACTTTCTCAACACTCTCACCCTGGCAATATTGTCTACAAACCACAGCCTCAACTTTCATCTCTATAATTATGACTTTCAACTATTTACCTCTAGCCCAGACTTCAGTATATTACCACATCCTGATTTTCTGTCCTCAGTATTACCCCTGTCACTCTCTCTGTCCTCATACCACTGCATTAGTTTGGCTTCATCCTTGTTTGCCGGGATTACTATGTCACCTCATTGTCTCAGATCACACCATCTTATGGCTATAAAATAAGGAAACACCTTTTACTTGGTGCACGAACTACAATAGCTGCAGTCCTGACTCACTCCCAGAAACTGGCTGTCATCAAATTACCTGCCAACTGCTTTGGAGAGCTCCCAGGGCTCTGCTGTGTGTTCTCCGGAGCAGGTCCACAGGGTTCTTGTGACTGCTAAGGCTTGAGGACTCCAATGTCTCCCTGTAAGCTCACACTGACTGCTTAGCTGGGCATGGCTTTTTGCAAACTGTTACCAGCACCCTGATCTCAAGAAGGATGTATACCCCCCTCCCCTTTGTGTCTCTTTCTGAAGCACGGGAGGAGCCCTTCCTGAATCTCCCACAGTGTAACCGAGTCCAGACTGTGACTTTTGACAAAACCTCACTGCATGTTTAGGAATAAAAGAAAAGATTAGAATGAGGTAGTTACTTATACCCTGTCCAGGCCCAGACTCATGCCAAGATTCCATATAGGAATCTCATTCCCAGCCAGTTCTCACCTGATCAAGGTGTCTTTCACTTTAGAAATGCCCCCGGAATCTTATTCTTGGAGTCCAATCCAAACTGATTCTAGGACCAGAAACAGAAGGAAGTTTTCCCCTTATTCAGTATGATATCTGCCAGTTTTCATTCTCAGTATGATTGACAGAAGAATTTAAATTCCCTGCAGACAAAACTTCACCACCCCCATTATAGGGATATGATTCAGCACCCTCAAAATAGTCATGTCAGAATACAGTGGCCAATATCAGTTCATTTAACAAAGTCTGGATAATTCCATCTTAAATAAGCTCTCATGAGCCATCAACAACCCAGTGGCAGCTGGGCTGCATCAACCTTATTCTACTTCGTTTTCATTCTCTCCTCATGAAGCATTTAAAATCTTGATGTCAGCCTCACAAAGAATCACCTTGTTATGATCAAGATGACTTTCCATCTAATCTCCTTCCTCCAGTCTGGCCTCATTCAGTTCACTCCTTTGCTGCTGCCTGTGTCCCATCAGAAATGCAAATCTGATCAGCCACTTCTTTACTTAAGACTCCACCGTGGTCTCACATAGGCTTCATAACTCCCTTCTTGCCTATTTCTCCAGCCCCATCATGTTTCTTTTTCCCAACCACATCTTGTGCTCAAGTCCAGACATTCGCGATTACTGCAAATCCCTGAACATGGATTCTCTCTGATGCCTCTGCCTTTGCTGTTGTCTAGACCAGCCTTTCACCCTGTCATCATGGGGTCATATCTTACTCATCCTCTAAGATGCAACTCAGTTGCCACCTCCTCCAGGAATCCTCTCTTTGCCCCAACCCCAAGCCTGAATTAGGAACAACTTCTCTCTGGCCTGGAGTACATTGTACTTATTTCTGACATACCTCTTATCACACTGTACTGAAATGGTTTTTGTCTTCCATAAGACATGGGAGCTCCTGAAAGGCAGAGGAAATGGTGTTGCCCTCTGTATTCTCGGGCACCTGGCACAAAGCATGCAATAGAGTAAACCCACAGTTACGTATAATGGATGTTGACTCAATATTTTCATTTGACCCTCCTAGCAACCCTGGAAAGCTAGTATTATCTCGAATAGTGCTGGTGGAAAACAGTGAGTCCACTTAATTTAAGACTAAGATGAAAGCAACCATGAAAATTATGGTTACAGAACACAATATCAAGTTTATGAATCATGACAATGTAGAAATAATATAATTAACAAAACAGGAAAGGGGGTGAAAAGGTGGGATGTGTGTAAGATTTGATTTTGTCTGTTATAGACAAGGTTATAAAGTTAGGATTTAAAACTGACAGATCAAGTAATAAATGTACAATCACACTTCAAGATATAAAAGTAAACATGAAATATAGAAAAATAATGCAGTTAACTAAAATCAGGTTTTAAAGGGTAGGGAGTAGATAAAGGGGGAATCTATTCATGGTAGGGATATATATATATTTAGATATACATATAAAGAAATAGAGAATAAAGTATGTTATATAAAGTTATGGAAACTTTTAGCATAAACACAACCTAGAATACAACTTTTTACATTTTCAGAAGAAATAATGTACACAATACAAATATAAAAATATATGGTGCATATATAGTAAAAAAAATAAAAATTAGAAAACATAAATAGGGATATCTATCATATCAATAAATTTACCTATGAAGACAAAATGGCCCTCAGAAGGATTATAAAAAAATCTAAATGCTATACACAAGATAAATTCCTAATACAAAATATCTAAAAATGTTGAAAATTAAAAAGTATAGAAACAAGTCACAGACTGAAACAAACAAAAATAACTAATATTGAGAAAATACTATAAAATATTAAAAGACTGAAGGAAAAGAATAGAAAAATGGACAAGCAACTTGAGCAGACACTGTCAAAAAGCACATCTTTTCATAAACACATGAAAAGGTGCTCTACTTCACTGTTGATCAGGAAAATACAAATTAAAGGGGGAGGGTATAGCTCAAGTGGTAGAGCGCATGCCTAGCATGCACAAGGTCCTGGGTTCAACCCCAGCACCTCCTCCAAAAATAAGTAAACCTAATTACCTCCCTCCACCCACCAAAAAAAAAAAAAAATTAAAGGCTCTAAAACCCCACCAGAATGGCTAAATATTAAAAAGACATATTTAAAAAACCCCATATGTTGGTGAGGACATAGGAAATTGAGAACTCTGTGGTAGAATAAATTGGTAGAATCACTTTGGAAGATCATTTGTTGTCATGCTATAAAGCTGAAGAATGTATTCTCTATGATGCAGACATCAATTTCTAGATATATACCCATCAGAAATGTGGGCATATGTGTACCAGCAGACATGTTATAAGAATGCTCATCGACCAAAAACCAGAAGCAATTAAATGTTTGTCAAGGGCAGTGATTCATTAATATGACGCAAACAAATGAATTATACTGTAAGCAATGACACAGATGAATCTCACAAACATAATGTTGAGCTAAAGAGAAAAGACTACATACACACTGTATGATTACTGTAAAATTCCATTTATATAAACTCTAAAAATAAGCAAACCTAAACTCTAATGTAAACAGATGCACACTTATATAGTAAAAGAATTAAAAGAACAAGGAAGTAACTAGGTGGTATTTCCTGTAAATATCAGGAAAGGATTACATTTATAGAGAGGGACAGGAAGCTGTGGTTGAGGATGGACATGGAGATGGGGTGCTTCTTGAGCTTTACCCGTGATCTACTTCTTGAACTGATTGGTGATTACATAATGTTCAAATTGTAGTAGTTCCTTAAATTGCATATTTATGTTTTGTGCAGTGTTCTATATGTGTTTCATTTAACACTAAAAAATTTTTTAAAAAGTAAAATATAACAGATTCTACAAACTTGCCCTGAATTTTTAAAATAGCCTCTGAAAGATGTTTATGTTTTTACTGTAAGAATGGTTTTATTTTAAAAATCATTTGAAAACTAAAAATACAAAAAAGGTTACAATGATAAAAGTCTATCAAATACATATCTTTGCATGGAAACTTGAATCAAGATCATGCATTTACCAATGCACTCTCCCAAAGACTGTAAGTTCTAACGCTTATCTCATGATGCTACTAAAATCTTTGCTTTGAGATAACTTGGGCTTTATTCATTCAAAGTCAACTTTTAAATTTTAAATAATAACAAATCCATGAGTCATAAAGAGGACATATTCTAAGATGAGAAAAAATTTCTAAATCTGGTGGCATTACCTTAAGAGTTTAATAAGGAGTTTAAGACATGTAATTTAAAATTTTTTCTAATATTCACTTGATATTAATTATTTCTAAAACAAACTATGAAAAGCAGAAAGCAAAGCATTTACTATTGATTTTCTAATAGCCATTTGGTAGAAAGGTGTCAAGAAAAGAAAAATGATTAACATTATATTATATACTATATTATATAATTACATAAATTAATTGATTTTGTTCCCCAGGGGATATTTGGCAACGTGTGGAAGCATTTTTGCTTGCCACAGTGAAGTGTGGAGTGGTTCTAATGGCATCTAGTGGGTAAAGGCGATGCTGTTAAACATCCTACTATGCACAGAAAAGCCCTGCACCCCAACCCCCAACAGTTACCTGGCCCCAAGTGTCAATAACACTTAGGTTGAAAAACCCTGGAATAAACAAGAGAGAGAAGTTATCACATATTGTCAAGCAAAAAGGGAGACTGAAGTTGTGTGATTCCATTTTTGTTAAGAGAAAAAGTGTGTCTGTGTGTACACAAAATACACAAAAATGTTAACAGTGGTTGGCCCTGATTGATGGAATCATGGATGAATTTCATTTCCTTTTGCTTTGTTTTATTTTGCTTATCTGGAATTTATAATTTTTTCCTATTGATCTTTATATTACTTGAACAAGAAAAATGCGAAGTTTGGCTTCTACCAAAGAAAGAACGTTGGCTTAGGCATCAGAAAGAACTGAGTTTGAGCACCGGGTGTCTTTCACAAAGAGTAGGACCACTTTTACCCTTCTGAGATTGTTTTCTCATTGGTAAAATGGGGAATTAATACCTCACAGACTTGCTCCTTTCCTTCTGTTCACTTTAATACAACACGTACTCACACTGCAACTCAATAGAAAAAATGCTGAGGAAGAATTCATTTTACTGCTATCTTTAATATTTGAAGGAAAGTATATGTATTTAGAGGGTAAGAAGACTGATGAAGATGTGTGAAAATTCTGAAGGAAATTTCTACTCATTTACACCTATTTCACTTAAAACTTTGATTTAACAATGAATTCCTTTTCTTTCCCGATTCAAAACACATTCACTGAGTACCTGTAATGTACCAGGCATTGTGCTAATGCTAAGCACAGGAAAAACAAATGGAAAGAAAAAAAGGAAAACAACAGACTCAGTCTCTACCAGTAAGGAAGTCTAATTAATGAGTGGAGAATAATACAAACAACTAGTCATAATACAATGTGGTAAATACAATCATAGACGTATTCATGGGACAGGAAGGGAACAAAGAGGAGGAACAGTCAGCTGTACTAGCTACTATTACCAGTATCCTACAGTCCCATGCTTATCTTCTTGCCTAGAACTCTTTTTTAGTTCATAAATAAAACAGATTGATAAAGTAATTTTCTAATCATAAATAGGAAGGAAGAAAAAAAGCAATGGATGTGGACGTATAGAAGTTGCCTAAAGTAGAATTATACTGCTGTAAGCAGCAATAAGTAAAGGAAATTAAAGAATAAGATATGGACATATCTAGTCAGGCAGTAAACGAGACGGGGTGAGTTGAGTCTGCCTACATCCTGTTACTATCAGAAGGGTCTGAAAGCCCTGCTGGCATCTGAGGTGGAGAAATAGATGAAAGGCTCCTGGGTGGGAAGAAAAGGAATCTCTGCACGGTAAACAATTTATATGTTGGATTGGGACACAATTCTTATAAATAAAAAGTGTGCCTGTATTCCATGATTGCAATTATTTAAAATAATATTGTTACTTTTTTGTGCTAGCAAACAGTGGGTTAAGGGCTAAACCTTTTCCGGAGTTAGGGAGATATTTGAGACACCAGGAATCAGTGTGCTAAATAAGAACACAACTGCTCCATAAAGTGCAACACTTTGAATAGCTGTTAGATTAGAGAATCGAGGTGAAGAGTACACGGTTCCAAAAGAAGTCAACACCAACTGAAGAAAACAGTGAAGGGTGCAGCAGAGTAAAAGTCGTAATTAAATATGAATCCTTGGTTCGATAGAGAACTTTGCAAACAAGTTAGTTATGTTTGCTTTAGAAGGCAATGAGAAACCACAGATAGTATGATACTGTTTTCTTCAGGTTTTCAAAAGTATCTGTTTTGGTCAAACAGGAGATAGAAAGAAATGGCATGGTGCTTATTATAAGGAAAAACTACTAGGACCAAAATCAGCTGCAAGCTTCATCGCCCTATTATGGGGAGGTCAGGGAGACATGGGGGTGGAGCGTGGGGAAAGATAACATACTGAGTAAAGTCCCACTACTGGGGCTGTGTAAATACTTTAAGCATGAGTCCTCACGCTCGGCCTGGAACACTGGTAGAATCTGGCTGATCTCTCCTCATCTTTCAGGTTTCTTTGAAATAGTACTTCCTCAGGGAAGCCTTCCCTTTTCTCCTCTTACTCATCTTCACCGCCCCCTCAATACGTTTCTCCCTGTTACAAGTTCTCAAAGGTATAACGAGAGCATTATTTAAAGTCTGTGTCTCTTCCATACTCGAAAACCAACCTCTCATCCTCAAATAAGCTTCAGAAGGGTGCAGAACACCGCAGGGCAGGCGTTCATCCCCGGCGCCTCGCAGTACTGACTGATACAGAGCATGTAATCAACAAACTTTTATCGAATGAGTGAGATCAGCTTCTGTGTTAAGTGATAACAAGGCCAGGCTCATAGGAAGCACTCAAGACATAAATAGCTCTTACTGGTCTTTACATTCCTTAGCTCATTCATGTCTCACAAAAACCCGGGAAATATTAAAGCCAGTACTGGGGTCTCAAAAAACTAAGGAAAATTAAGCAAACCGCCCGAAGGCAGGCGACCCCAGAGCCACAGCGCTGGGCCCGGGACCGGCCCCGCGCACCTCCCTGGCCGTGTTCTTCTCGGTTACCCCCGGCGGCGGCCCGCAGGCTCGCCCTCCGCCGCCCGATCTTCACCCGCTGGCCCGCGGCAGACGAGGCTCGTTTCCGTGGTTGGAAGGAGGCTGCGGGCGGGCGGGAGGCAGCGCGGGGGGCGGGACGGAGACGACCGAGGGCCAGCGCAGGCGGGCGCGGGAAACTCCCGAGACCGTGGTAGCCCAGCCGGCTGAAACCCCGCTCCTCCAAGGGAGCCACTCCGCCTGAAGACTCGGGGCTCACCCCGCAGAGCGCAAGACGCCCGGCCTCCGCCGAGACCTGGAGCGGGCAGCGGAGCCCAGACCACCGAGACTCGCCCCAGGACCCCGGCCCCACGCCTGCACACCCACCAACCCCACCGCGGCCGCTCTAGGAAGCCGGAGGGGCGGCCTCTCTGTGGTTGGGACTGGGCCGCTCCCGCCGGGAGCCGCCCACCCTCGGGCGGGGCCTGGCCTGGGTCCTGGGCAAGGCGCCGGGCCCCGCGAGCAGGAGCAGGATCTGTGCGAGGGCGAGGAGAGGGGCACGGTCAGGCCTGTGTTTCCCTCAGGTGCGCTGGCTGGCTCTGGGAAGTCTCTGCTTTGTAAAAATCTCCGAGAACAACCGTCGTCAGTTTTTGCCCACAAGTCCACCTTCCTTTGCTGCTTGGGGGAAAACAAAAAAAACTCTAGCATTTCTTACTTTTTCTTTATTTCACATGCTTTCTTGTGTATTTCTTAATTTTGTCTCCAGTTCTTGCTATAGAAGCTTCGATATGGTGGAAACAGATGTAAGGCGCCCCTCACTGCGATTTCCTAATCATTGGGCAGAGTATGGGATCAGGACTTATTTTCCCCCCATACAGAGCTAACAACTTAAAAAAAAAAAAAGATAAAACATTTGCTCTGCTGTGTCCACTGTAGCCAACTCCGCTAATTCATAAATTTATAGGTACACAGCGATCAAAGAGAAGGAAAAAAAAAACCACTAGAAGCACAAACACTAAAGATGAGCGGTTCATAAAGCCAAAAGTACTGAAAGTGAGCACAACAGATCCCATTTGAAACTTGAGTTACTCACTGTGAGATAAATAAATGGAAATAGCAAGGGAAGGTGAACTGGGTGGTATGTGTTTCTAAATCTACAATTATCACCCCAAAAAACCTTTCATGTTTAGGTTTATTGAGGTGACGTGCAATAATTCTTAAATATTCTGCAATTAGAAGAGTTTTCCATGTATGACTGAAAATTTGTACTGAACACTGGAATTTGACACAACACTGTAAAATGATTATGAATCAATAAAAATGTAAAAAAAAAAAAGAAGAGTTTCTACGTTATGAAGGCATTTTAGAGGATTATAGCAAGATGGTGAGCATGACACCTTTCATATACTTATTCTTTATTCAAAAGGCTTTTGTTAGTAACCCAGGTCTTTAAAAAGAAGCCTAATTCCGCTTATTTTCATATGAGTACTCTAATGAATACCAATAACGAAGTCAAAAGTTTCTTTGTGTTTCTAGATACAGGTAGAAGCTTTCTTGATGGGTCAGCAAAGGGGTATGGATGGTTTAAACAGAAAAAAAAATAAGTTGATGCCCTTGACTAGTTAAGAACCCCAAGGAATTCAGTTTCAGTTGGAAAATCTTAGAGCTATTTCAGAATCCTTATTAGCGAGCTTATTATATTATCTGTTTTAAGAATCTGTCTTGGCAATCTTTTATTCTTAGTGGCTCCCTCTGATAACTTCCTCGTTTTATTGCTGTGTGCATAATGATGTTCTTTAGTATATCCAAGAGAGTTTTTGATGTTGGAATATGCAATGACTCAAGTTTCACTCTAGCAGCTTGAAAGAGTGATAATGAGGTGCTCTCTTTTTCACATTTATACTCCCCTTCCAGGCATATAATTTCATTTAAAAGTTGATATTGTTCTTCTAGTTTTTCTATTCAATAATGAAATGTAAAACAGTGATTGTTCCCCTAAGAACAACTTAAAGTTTTCTGAGAGCTATGGTAAGGACTTTACAGCAAACTCTAAAGGTATCACTTGGGAATTTAACACAATATGCTTCAAAGCCAGATAAAAAAGGTTTTGAATTGAAGTGTGTGGATGAAAATCTATAATCTGACACTAAATCAGTCAAGATGTAGTGGGTGGCACATAGAATTGCAGGAAAAAAAGTGAAGATTCTGATTGCCCGGAGATTTTATGAGTAGGGTTCAACTCCAACTCAAAATTGTAGGAAGAATTACTTACACTACAAAGACAGAAGGAAAAAGAGTGTTCGAAGATGAGAAGCTCAAGCAAATAAAATACTAAAAATAACAGTAATAATAACTAACATTTTTAGAGCATTTATTGAATGCCAGGCACCAAGATAAACATTTTATATACACAATGCCTCTTAATCCCCCCAGCAGCCCTGTGAAGTTGGTGCTGTTATTATCCTCATCTGACAAATGAGAGAATTAAGATTTAGTTCAGTAATTTCCCGAAGGCCACAAAGCTGAGAAATTGTGGAGCTGGTTCTCAAACTTAGGTTTGCTGGACTTTTGGAGCTATAAAGAGATTTTTAATATCAGCTATGCTATTTTTAACTTTAAGAGATCGGATCTCCCCTGCCATTTGGTCATTTTGCTTGGATGTTGGTCATCCTTTTTTCCGCTCAAAATCACTCCTCTACTTCTGAGTCAATAGACCTACCTGGCAAAGCAGCGGAGGTAACAGTTAAGTGACTCTTGCGTTAGATCACTTGGATTCAAATGATGATATCGACACTAACAAGCTGTGAGACTGAAAATGATGTATTTACCTTCTCTTTGCTGCTGCTGCTTCTTGTTTCCTTTCAATCTGTAAATTGGGATAATATTAGTGCCTAGCCCACATGGTTTTTATAAGACTTAAATGAGACAGTGTGTGTAAAAGCACTTGGTACGTATCTGAGCATATAGTGAGTACTCAGTTTATATTATTTTTATTGGGACCCGATAGTGCTTATGGTAACATTTTCTAACAAGACTCTGTGAAGAATCAGAGTCCCTGCTGATAGGAGAAGGAAGTAAGACATTTACCTCCAGCCCCTTTGGATCTTATGAGTAGTTTACTCAGAGTTGGAGAAGAGAAGATGAAATAAAAGATTATCTTTGACTAAATGCAATCTCTACCTGCTATAGGAAAAACAATTTTGGGGTGTTTTATAACATTGGTGATGGACTAAGTACTAAATAATTCTTTCTAAATTTGGACATTGATTAACATCATTAAATAATAAAAACTCAGGTTTACTCTGTAAGGAAAGGATTTATAAAGAATTCCTTTTTCATGTCAGTCAAACGGTGCTTAAAGCAGGAGAAAACATGCTGGTAAAAGTGCTAAATTAGAAGGCTTTTTTCCCTTCTTCAGCCTCTCTCTTTTTCTTTCTCTCTCAAGATGAACTTTTTATTTGCTATGAAGTAAAGAGAATCTTTAATTTTAAATTATTAGCATGAATTTTACCATCCATCTTTCTATCATATGACAATTTTAGGTGCAAATATAAGAGCATTTAACTTATATGTAGAATCATTAAAATTATGGCATTCATATTACATAGTTTGTAGGTGAATATGTATCTCATTCTTACCAGAACAATGCAAACTACGCACTCAGTTTTTAAAAGTTCACTTTTTGATGTGTGCACTTCCATTAACTCCTTTAGCTTTAGCTTACTAGTGAGTAAGAAAGGACAAAAAGGGGAAGTAACTACATGATGCCGTATCTCTCCCTTTCCTTTTATGTCATTTTAGTGTAAGTAGTTGGCTAATACAGGAAGTAATACAAATAAGAAAGGGTATGAAAAGGTTTCTTGCATGTTCGTGTCTCTTAGAATGCCACTGCCTTCCTTCTGCATAGAAGCTAGTTCTGCTTTGAATGGAAAGCATAGCATCTCAGGATCGTCAGTGCCTGTTAACTCAGTCATAGATACAATGCCCTGACCTCACGCTCACTTTGAACTTGCTGCACTCTCACGAACTGTGCATCCACTGTGCATCTGCTGTACGCAGGAGGCATTGGAATACTAATGAAAAAAGAATGGCAAGAAACAGTGGACACGTGTCTTGTGCATACCTTCTCTGCTTACATGTATGTTCCATTGTTCCTTTAGACTTCACTTACAAAACACAAATTCAAAGATAAAAATTATGAGAATTTCAAGATGGTGACAGGAGAGCATTAAACCAAGGACAGGGCCCTCTGAGTGGGGCGACCAGTAATTGCATTGTACCTGTGCCAGCACTATACCTGTGTTCACTTTGCTGAATGGACCCACCTTTCCTTTAATGTGTACGCATTGGGAAGCTCTGTATAAAGCAAACCTATTGTCTTAAAATCTTTGGAGAAACATCAATATCACATATTTTCCTGGATACTGCTGCACAGGATATTAATTTAGTAAGGGTGCCTCTTTTGGTCCTTAGCTCTAATCTAGACCTAGCAAAGGGAGCTGCATTTAAATTTAGCAGATCATGGGTTTTTGAAAAATGAGGTTAGACTAAAGGGCCTCCAGAATAGACAAAAGCTTCTGATTTTCAAAGAAAATAATAATACATAGTAATACATAATAATATTTGGCAAAAACTGGAAGTGAATAGAAGAAATGCTATTTCAGCAAAATAGATAAAATATGTAACAGAATTTTTCCAAATTTTTCCCTTTCTCTAACTATTGTTAGACAAATACATGTTCACAGACCCATACAAGACATTATATATAGCTGCAAAATATACTTCACCAGACCTGCCCTTGTTAGATATAGCCTCCTTAAGGCGAAGACACAATGTGAGCAATTTGGGATCTGTAAGAGGATGCCATCCATCCACAGTATTTATTATTTCAGTCAGAGTTTTATTTCATTCCAAAGTAACACACTGCAGTGTATCAAGTGTCTGGCAAGTGTCTACATACAGGTTTTTAGTTAAAAAGGGGACCAGCATATAAGGGTCTATTTATTAGTGTATACGCCTTTACAGGAATGTAATAATGCCTGAGAAATGTTTATTCGTTCATCCACTAATGTTCCAGACATATGGATTCTAGCTCATCTGGTCTTTGAAGTTTTCACAAAGATGAGATTTGAGTTGAGCCTGAAAGAATGGAAAGCATTTCTTTAAAATTGGAGATTTATATGCTGCCTACATGCCCTTTGTCAGATGTGTGATTTGCAAATATTTTCTGTGGCTTGTCGTTTCATTCTCTTGCCTGTATCTTTCATAAATCAATTTTTTCCTAATTTTAATCAAGCCCAATTTACTAATTTTTTCCTTCTTTATATAATGCTTTTGGTGTTGTATGTTAGAACTCTTTCCTTAACTGAAAGTAATAAAGATTTATCCTGTATTTTTTCTAAAAGGTTTGTTGTTTTACATTTTATATTTAGGTCTATGATCCATTTTGAGTTAGTTTTTATGTAAGGTGAGAGATATGGGTAAAAAACAAGCCACAGTAAATTTTTTCACATCAATGTCCAGTTGTTCCAGCACTGTTTGTTGAAAAGACTACCTTTTCTCCATTAAATTTTCTTTGCACCTTTGCCAATAATCAATTGATCATATTTGCATGGGTATATTTCTGGACCCTTTATTCTATTCCATTGATCTGTATATCTATGTTTTACTGATACCTCACTCTCTTGATTACTATAGCTTTTTAGTAAGTCTTAAAATCAGGTCATAGGAGTCCTTTATCTTTGTTCTTTCTTTTCAAAACAACAACCAATTTTTAAAATGAGCAAAAGCTTTGAACAGATACTTGACCAAAGAAGATACGTGCCCACTCCTGGGCATATATCCAGAGGGAACTCTAATTCGAAAAGAAACATGCACCCCAATGTTCATAGCAACACTATACACAGAGTGCTGTGAAAGGGGGTAGGGAAGGATAAACTTGAAATTTGAGATTTGCAAATATTAACTACTATTATTTAAAATAGATAAAAGCCAAATTTCTTCTGTATAGCACGGGGAACTATATTCAATATCTTGTAGTAACCTATAATGAAAAAGAATATGAAATGAATATATGTATATATATGTATGACTGAAACATGCTCTACACCAGAAATTGACACATTGTAACTGACTATACTTCAATTCAAAATAAATAAGTAAAAGAAGATATGTGGATGGCAAATAAACACATGAAAATATGCTCAACAGTATTAGTCCATAAGGAAATATAAATTAAAACCACAATAAGATACCTCTGTATACCTACCAGAATGAGAAAACAAACCCACCAATCCACTTCCCCCTCCTCAGAAAAACACCTGACAATACCAAGTGTTAATGAGAATGAGGAAAAATTGGAATTGTTATGCATTACTGGTGGGAATGTAAAATGGTACAGCCATTTTGGGAAAAGTCCGGCAGTTTCCTAGAAATATGCACTTACCACAGGGCTTAGCAATCTCACTCTTAGTTATTTGCCCAAGTGAAATAAAAATTTGCATTCACACAGTACAACCTGTATATGAATGTTTATAGTAACTTTATTCATAATTGCCCAAAACTGGAAAAAACCCAAATGTCTCTCAACTGGGAAATGGATAAACTATGAAACACTACACTACGATAAAATGGAAGAAACGGCTAATACGCGCAATAACAGACGAATCTCAAATGCATTCTTCTAAGTGAAGAAGGTAGACTCAAAAGGCTATATATTCCATGACTGCATTAATATGACATTTTGGAAAAGGCAAGACTATAGCGATGAAGAACAGGTCAGGGGTTATGTGGAGGTAGGGTTGACTACAAAGGGGTAACATAAGGAGACTCTGCGTGTACGCGCGCGCATGCGCCCGCGCGCAGGAGCTGTTTGGAGCTGTTCTGCATACTGACAGTGGTGGTGGTTCCATAGCTATGCAGTGGTCAAAACTCATAGAACAGAACACCAAATTTATATATACTATGTATATAAATTAATAATTAAATAATAATAAACGACATGTGGAGGCAAAAAGCATTCCATTGTTGAAGGGGGATGGGGAGAGGAAACAGTGAGGTAGGAGAGAAGTCTGGATATTTAAAATGCTATAGATCAGTAAAGGTTGAAGTCAAGGTTAAGAAACTAGGTTTACCTCTAAACTAAAGCATTTGAATGTGGGAACATCAAAATTAAAATGACCGTTAGGTGGCTTAATCCACTGACAATGTGTACCTTAGAACCCTAGGGAAAAAGGCAAGGAAACTAATTAAGAACTGAAAAGTGCTCCCTTAAGGGTAAAAAAAACATATCTGAATAAGAATTTATATATTGAAAATCCATTCATTTACTCTACCTTAATTATCATAAGATCCAATGAGATTAGAATTATTATCTTCAATTATTATATATAAAAATGGGGGCTCAGAATGTTTAAGGGATTTGCTTCAGTTCACAGTATACAACTGTGAAGCTAAGACCTGAATCTTAAGTGTTTTATTCTTTACAGTCTCTTTATTTCCTCACTTTTTGTTCATTTCCTTCCTAGCATTTATCAAATCTGTAGATGGTTTATCAATTTGTTTTCTGGCTTATGGTCTGTATCTCCTACCTGACTTCAGGTGAAAAGCCCTGTCCCTGCAATTTCCTGTAGTATCCTCAGAGCTTTTCAGTGTTTGGTACATGGTGCTCAACAAATATTTATTGAATGAATAACCATCCAAGTTAGAAAGCAAGTTGTGTCTTGCATCATTCTTTTAAACATTTATGCTGTCTATAGTGATAGGGACAGATGTTCCTGTTCCTCATCCTGTTCTTTACCCAGTAGTTCTTAACCCTGGCTGTGTAGCAGATTCACCTAGAGATTTTATTTTATTTTCTTTTTTTTTTGATATTTATGTTTATCAAAGCAATGCAAGTGAGATGATAGCACACCATTTATAATATGAAGGAGCCTCCAGCCCTAAACACTGTTACTCTTCAGTTCCCATCCCCATCCCCATCCCCATAGCTGTACTCTATTTCTCAACACTGATGTTTATCCTTCCTAGCATGAAGCATGCTTTCAACACCCAGTCTCGATTTTTCAGAATTGTGGGGCCAACTGGCGTCCTTTAAAGTCCAAGCACCCCCATTCCTGGGCACTCCGATGTCTGCCTGCGATCCCTCAAAAGATAAAGTACATTCTTTACTAGGTGTGTTTCCCCTAACAAACTAATAGCCCGAGGTAATGCCTAATCTTACAATAGCCCAGGCTGGTTTGTTTCAGCTCTGTCTCCATCTTATTAGAATCATACGTCCCACCACTCCTTCACAGACCCTAAACTTCTTAACTCACCAACAGCCAGTCAGGGACTTGTGCACAAGCCTATCAGACACCTTGTGACCCCTTGATACCTGGTGTGACCCTCCCTTATAAAAGACCCCAACAACCAACCCTTGGCACTCACAGGCACCTCTCATCTGTGTGGCCCACTGTTGTCTATGGCAATAAACTCCTTTACTATTCTCCTCCTTCATCTCTAGTAAATTCTTTTACTGCCTGCACAACACCCCCCCAACCCCCGAACCCCATGAGAAGAATTAGCAATTATCTTCTTCCCACTATGGAAGAAGAAGATTTAGCTCTCTTGTACTCATACTTCCACTCAAGAGTTTCCTGCACTCTATTCCTACAATATTGTAGGAATTACAATATTGTAATTTTTTTTGTTAAATCAACATTCAGTGCTTAGAGTAGGATGATTATGTAATTGTCTTTTCAGTCTGTGTCATATATAAACTGTGACTACATTTTAAATGTAAAATCTTTTTTTAAATAAAATTTTTCCCCCTGTGGCTAATAATTGCTTCATCTCTTAAATGCCTGCTCTTAAGTCATCTCCAAATTGTGTCATAATGCTAATACATCTCTCCAAGTAGTAAAATACATCAGGTAATTCACTGATGCTTTTTTTTTCCCTTGGAGACATCAGTTCTGGAGACTTCCATTCTCCTGCCTCAGGGTGAACTGGCTGCTTTATAGGCCTCTCGTACAGTTATTATCCTGGAAATTTCCTTCACCATCATTCTGGCTATTCCCTTTTCCTTTCTCCAGTATTGATCCATGTCTTCATCTCTTTTTTTCAATGCCTCTTTTTGGTGAAAACACTTTCAAATACCTTACTAAGAAAAGGTTCCATAGGAAGAAGACTTGCTGAGATCTTGCATGTCTGAGAATACCTTCATTCTGTTCTTAGACTTGTTTGATGATTGGGTTTATAGAAAATTCTAAGTTGTAAATAATCTCCCTTTGGAAACTAAAGTTATTGCTCTATTTTCTTCTAGTTTCCAATATCATTGTTGAAGAGTCGAATACCATTCTCTATTATCATGCCTAATCTGCTGTCTGCAATCTGTTTGTTATTGTACTTGAAGCATTTAGGGAATTTTCTTTATCTCTGTTGTTCTGATATTTTAGGATTAAGTGCCTTTCTGTGAGTCTTTTTCATTTATTTTTCCAGCACTCACTAGATCCATTTCAGTCTGGAAACATACTTCTTTCTGTTCTGGGAAATTGTCTTTCTCTGATGGTTCCACCCCCTCCTCCACCCTCCTCCTTTTCTCTTTTTGGAACTCCTATAGATTAGCTGTGCAATCTCCTGGATTGATGCTAAATTTCCTTTTCTCATACTTTTCAATTGGCATTTTGTTCCTCTTTTGAGACTTCTCAACTTCACTTTATCTTCTACCATGAATTTAAAAATTTGCTATATTTTAATTTTCCCAAATCTCATTTTTTTCCTCTGAATATTTCTTTAAAAAATAGCATCCTGCTTTTATTCATGGAATTTCTTTCTTTAATGATGTTACTCATAGTTCCAAAATTTTCTTCTGTTCTCTGCTTTGGTTTTGTTCAGCTCTGTCCCACCTCTCCCCATAATTTTTGTTTGTTTGTTTTGGTGTGTGATTTTCGTAACTATGGGTTTCCTCAAAAGTGTGGTAGTGCACTAATGTCTCTTCATATTTAAGAGTGAGAAAAGCTACCTGCATGGCTGGAACTTGTGGATTGGTAGACTTCTTTTTGATGCGATTAGGCAAGGAAACACAATGCTGAAAGATTTCCCCCTCCCCTCCAGTGTCCTTTCCAGTATTTTTCCTTGAGCAAGTCAGTTTCCCTAGAAAGTGTTGACCTTAAAAAGAGCCAGCTATTTTACCAGCAAAATAAGTTTATCTGAAAATAGAGAATTTCAACTTAGGACAAGTAAACTATGGTGAATCACCCTGGAGAACAGAGGAGAGGGGCTTGCTTTTTTAGAGGAAAGGAGGAAACTGGGGAGAGCTCTGGTGGTTTTTCATTGGCTGCAGGTACTGGGCAGCTTGTTGCTGGGCCAGAGGGCTGAGGTCTATAGACTGAGGTGAGTTACCTGCGTGTGAACTCCCCCTTCAGAGCTTCCCGACCCCGCTTTAAACGAGGCTTCCTTTATTCTTCTTCGCAAACGGAATCCTCCAGTATCCTCTCTGAGGGATACAGCTCTGGAAACCGTCATTATAGGAGCTGAGTGGGAGAGGAAGTTTCACTTACTCCCTTCATCCCAGTGGTAGTAAGACACCTCACCCCTATACTCAGGTATGTCAGTGTCTTCAGGACCAGAGCATGTCTAGTTCACTTTCACCAAGGAGTAAATTTTATCGTTTCTGGACTGAGTTAGGGTGGTGTATTACTTAACTGCTTGGTTGGGGAAGTGATCTGAGAATCTCCCTACTCCTGTTATAGACTGTCAACAAATTCTCTTGTTTTCAGCCTCTCTCTCACCTATGCCCTCAAAGATCCCTGGGCCTTGGATTCCTGGCGATCTGCATACACATTTACATTATTCCAAGGAGTCTGGGGTAGGAACAGGGCTAAATGCGTGTTCCACCCACGTGTTGACTAGATTCACTGTTTTTTTTTTTTTTTCCAAACACAGATTTTCTGAACTCTTTCTAGACAGAATCTTTCCAAGTCAGAATCACTGGGGGGTAAAGCTAGAAGTCTGTATTTTTGAAAAGATTCTCAGGTGATTCTGATGATGCTAGTGCATTAACCCACATTTAGAGATTACTCTGGCACTCTCCCATGGCACACATTTGACAGTTATCTTTGAAGGTCCAGTGACCCAGGAATAAGGGAATGAGGAAAAGGACAGGTAACTTCTAAGAAAATGATGACTTAAAAAGGGACAGGTCAGTGATCCAGGGGCATTCTGGAGAGGGCATGTCTTGACTGAGAATGTCGGCGGGAGTATTTCTCCATGGTGAGCAAAAGGTCAGGGAAGCAGGGGGACCAGTACCGGAGTGCTAGGGGGACAGGCAGTCTCTTGCTGGGAGGGATGGTTGTGAGATGGTGTTAATGGATGTGACATCCAATTTGCAGGCAGATTAGAAGTCCTCCTCCTCCAACTCTATTTCATCTTCCTTTCTTCCCTTCTTTCCCTACCATTATTTTCATTATATAGATCTGTAAAATAAAGAAAGCCACATAGCCATCTTGAAAAATTGAAATTTAGAAAGCCAGAAAAAAAAAGTCCTAAAGAAAATTTCACACAAATGTGATCTCTAGTGACAGTATTCATTCAAGAGGACAATTTTCAAAATCAAAGAAATTTATATTTACTGAAAACAGACACTGATTTATGTCCAGAATAGATAGATATGATTTCCAGATTGTATGTCTTATCATTCTCTCTATTTTGGGAGTGGTATGTGCAAGTGGTTCAGTATAAACTGTGGATTACAGAGAGCATAAAGCAAAGGAGCTGGTGGAAAGGAGGAAAAGAAGAGACACAAATTAAGGAAAAGAGGGAAGGATAGATATGGAGGCTGTTGAACTAAGATAGCACATGGCCAGTGTTTCTCTTGAAGCCTTTTATGAGACAAAATTACACAGGTAAATGGGGGAGGAGGTTGGAGGATGGAAAGATAGGGTAAAATCATTTTTTACTAATTGCTTAAAATTTGACATTCATGTTATTGTATTCATTTGTCCAGGTAAGTAATGTTATTAGAATAGTCAAAAATTGGTATTTGGTAAAATAGAATATATACAGAAACTTATCTATAGGTAGGCAGTACTGTGGCATTTCTAAAGTCATGGTAGTACCTGGTACAGATCTAAATTTTAACAATAGGAAATGAATCTCTTAAGTCTTATGCTAACAACTTCAACTGAGATACACATCCCTTAGGCTCTTTGTGGGTGTCTAGAATTTTATGAAGCCCATGGATCATCTAGACAGGAAATTATTTTCCTTTATTCTTCCATCCTCTCTCTACATTTACAAGATGTAAATTTACACAGCATATCTGAAATCAAGTGAAACAAAGTGTCTGTTAAATGTGTTGCAATGCAAAGTGATAGTTTTATCTGAGGGAACACCTTAAACTGGCTTTGCTATAATTGTTTTTTTTAGTTTGGAAAATGCAGCATAGATTATTGCCATATTCATTTACTTCAAGTACATTCACTCAAATAGCATTTCTTAGCACAATGCTTGGCATATGGCAAGCAGTTTTTAAGTTTGAGTGAATAGGTGAGAACTGAGAGCACTGCTGAAGAACTGGAAAGATTCTGTTTTCAGAGATGGGAGTTCCTTAAGACTCACACAAATGCACACACACAGACACACACACACACACACACACAATGTACATCAAATAGTTCTATTTTCCACACCAGCCTTTTATTTAAACCCACTTTCTGCAAATCTGTACTAACAAATTCACCAACCACATCTTTCCAGATTTAGATTTTCTTTGTATAAAGGTAGAGGTCCTAGGGTTCTTGGAAAAAATATGCCAAGTTGAAGCAATCCCCAAAGCTGTATTTTAGCTTTGTCTAACCATTTAATACATAAACATTGATTTCATTCGTATTATCTTGACTTATACCACAACATTTAATAGTCACAGAAAATTAATTTCCTTTCTATTTTAAGAGGTTTATTCATATAGGTTTAGTTTGTTTAGTATAGTTAAAAGTCACTATGAAATATATACTAAACATTAACTTTATTATAATTTCTGACTCTATTAAAATGTATTTGTAGTTCAGTGATAAGTTCTCACTTAATGTGTGGTAATTTTCAAGAACAAGTTAAAAACTAGACACTAATTTCTTTCCTTAACTTCATAGTCTCAGTATTTTGGGCATGGGTATTTTTGGGGAAATACAATTGAAAACAAAATCTCCTAACCCAGAAATTCTCTCCACAACATTTTTCTTATGATAAACATTAGACCAGAATGTGATGTAAATTACAGGCAATCAACAAAGAGATTGCAAAGACAGAAAGCAATCTCACCTTTGTATTCAGCCAAGCAGATACAAGCCATTACATAAGTTTTCAAGATAAACGATTACTAGTCATTAAGGAATAGGCCTTGATAACACTGTACACATAACTCATGTTAAGTTTACTTGATAGTTGGAGTGACCATCAGCTTTAGCTAATTAACTTTATGCACAGAAAATACAAACTTCTCATCTTCATGACAGAAGGTAGTTATACAACTTGGAGCAATTTGCCCACTGAAGTTAGGCATCTGCTCTCCCATAGAAACTGGGAGAGAGGGGTTCTATCTCTCTCTTTCTTTTGTTTGAGGTACAGTTGACATATAATATTACATTAGTGTCAAGTGTACAACGTCATTCCATATTTGTATGTATTTCTAAGTGATCACCACAATAGGTCGTTAACATCTGTCATAATATATAGTTACAAATTTTTTTTCTTGTGATAAGAACTTAAGATCTACTTTCTTAGGACCTTTCAAATATATAATACAGTATTATTAACTACAGTCATCATGCTGTACATTATATTCCCATGACTTATTTAAATGGAAGTATGGAAGTTGTACCCTTTTACCACCTTCACCATTTTACCCACTCCCCACCCCCTGTCTGGCAACTTCCCATCTGTCCTATCTGTCCTTTGTATCTTTGAGCTTTTTTTTTTTTTTAATTCCACATAATAGGGAAATTATGTGGTATTTGTCTTTCTCTGTCTGACTTATTTTACTTGGCATAATGCCCTCAAGGTCCATCCATGTTGTTGGAATGGCAAGATTTCATCCTTTTTAACAGTTGAATAATATTCCATCCTGTATACACATGTATCCACAACATCTTCTTTATCCATTCATGGCTGCTATGTCTCTCGATGTTTGCATTTCAAAGAGATAGAGCTGAGGTCCTTGAAAAAGATATTTTTGGGATGTAAAGCTAACAAAATACTAGCTGACAGAGACCTATCTAAGTCTCCAAATAACTTATACACATTTCAAAGCGATGAGAAAGTACTCAACAATTACAAGTTTTCTAAGGCAAATGCTCTAAGAAAGGAAAATCCCTTCCTCCATCTTTAACTGGGAGAATTCAACTTCTGATTTAAATTTTTTTTTCTTTACATTTTGCTTCTAACTGGTTATGTGTAACCTTGAAGTGTTACTTAACCTTTCTCATCTGTAAAATACAAGGTCTCTTAGGCTTAAAAGAAATCCAAATAAACAATCAAAACCCTCATAACACAATGAAAACAGTTTTTTTTTTTTGTCTTTACAGACTTTGTTTCTTTAAAGGGGACAAGAAAAGTCTCACTTAAAATCTGTTTTTCTATGCGTAGGGCTGTTCACTATAGTAAAATAAGTAACTGTTTAGAAAGTAAATTTGTTTATAAAAAATATTCATATTTCGTTGACTCCCAGGTAATAAAAAAGTTTTGAATGGGGAAGGTGGAGATAGGGTTGACCTTAGAATTTATTTGTTCCAGCCGAAGAATGTGGTTCAACCAAGGCATTGAACGATAGAATGCCTTAAAAAGTCGGGTACAGAAACACACCCCGAAATAGTGACTAATAACACCTATCATATTGTTACAGATCAGCTAGTTATCTTTGTTTTGCTCATATTACTCATTTTCCACCAAATTCTTTTGGTGAATGACGCTTCAGAAACAGCGCTCACTGGAGGAGCAAACCAACTTCGGTTCTTCACATTCTAGACTCAGCAGGAGGTAAGGACTTACTACGGGGCATTACTCACAGAACCTGCCCTAGGCTTTTTCACAGCACCCATTACAACTCCAGCATTGATTGTCTATCTAGACTTTATTAAAAAAGGGGTCTCAGGCAATAGAGGCAGTTCCCGCCTGTAAGGCAATCAGGGTCCAGTGGAGAAGCTGAAAACTATTCTAAAGGAATCAACGTTACAATAGACGCAGGTAAGAAATACACGAAAAGTGACTGATTTTGAGGGTGAAAAGTGCGTATTTAGGGTCCGCGCTCCAAAGCGGCTTCCGTTCCCGGAGATTTCAGCTCCCGGGATCGCCTAGCACCCCGCGGGCACATTTAACATTTTAATCACGCCTCCGCCCCCACCCTCCGAATTCCTTTCCGGCTGCCGACCCGCTGGGTAGTCCCTTCCAGGCGGCCCCAGCTTATCACCCCCGGCCCGGCCACTTCCCGGCCGCGGCCAGGCGAGCCTCCCAAAGTTTCCTGTGACGCCGCCGTCCGCCTCCCGCCGCATCCTGCCCTCACTCCCACCCCGGCAGCCGTGGACGCCGGCGGGAGAAGAGCGAGTTGCAGGGACGAGGAGAGCAGCGCCAGCAGGAGGACCTGGTGACCCCACCCGAACCAAGGAGCCGGCCCACAGGGCGGCGGCCACAGCTCCACTCCTCCCCTCGCCACGCCCGCAGCCCCGGGTCCCTGCATACCCACCCGGCCCGGCGCCCGAGTCCCACCCCTCCGGGTCCCGGGCCAATCGGCCGCGCCCCGCCTCCTGGGAGGTGGTGGAAGAGGGAGTTGGGGGTCGTGAGGCAGCGCCCGCCTTCGGCAGGTGCCCATTGGCTGAGACCTCGAGGGTGCCCGGAGACCGGAGTGCAGCCGGATTGGCCGCGGAGCTTCGTGACAGCGGCGCCCATTGGTTGTGGCGGCCCCCGTGACGCGGGGTGGCGACTGGCTCCCGGGTCTGAGGGGCTCCTGCTTGTCAGGTTCTAGGTAGGTGAGTTTCGGGCCGCCGGCGGCAGGCGCTGTTGCCCGGGGCAACACTGGGGGAGACGGGAAGCGGAGGGAAGGCCAGCGGAGGACGGGGGCAACACTCCCTGCCCGCAGTGGGGCGCCTGGGGCTCAGCCCTGCCTGTGGCGGCTGCGCCGAGGGCTCTTTCTCCGCCCTCAGCCACCCCCTCCCTCCCCCGGCTGCGGGGTCTTCGTCTGTCCTGCGCCCGTGGCGGCGCATTCCTGTTTGGGGCTTGGGCTGGGCTGCCCACCCGGCCCGGCCCGCCTCTCCCACCTACCGGGGACGGTAGGTTGAGGGGGCGGGTGCCGGAGCGAGGGAGCGGAGGCGGGCGCGCTGGCCCCGCCCCGTAGCCGGGTCGGGGGGCTGCGGGGTGTGGGGCGGTGCTGCGAGGAGTGGGCACCGCCCATCACGGCTGGACCCTCTTCTCTCCCGGGACTCCTCTTGGCGCGGCCCTCGGGCTGGGGAGGCCACCCCCAACCCCTAGGTGTTCCCCCAACCCCTTCCTACTGATGGGGCCCTGCGGTCTCTCCACCGGCGCAGTCTGCCCCCAGCTCTTCTCCCTTGTCAGCCCCACCACCCCCCAACCCCTCTTACATCCCTGCTCCTGTCTTGGCCACGGGTGACCCTTAAGAGATAGATTAAGTGTGAAGCTAGCGCAGCTGGGGCAATTTCTGCTCTGTTCTGTCTTTGCCATTTAGGGTTGAGGAGGTGTTTGGAATCTCCTTCAGCATTAGCTTTCTAGAAAACGCTAATTGAGTTGGTGGTGTTAGGGCGGTAGTCGTGCACAAATTTACTGTGAAGTTGTTGCTTTTTACTTTTTGTGCATTTGTGATTTTGACATATAGTGTTGTACCGTCCAAAATCTAGTAGTTTATTACGACTCGTAGACTTTCGTTTCCTTTTGTTTTATGGTTAAAAAGCCTTAATCTTTTTATTTCATAAGAAGCTGCTTATATTCGTAGTGGTCTCACTGTCAATTTGGCATAAAGTTCTCTAAAGGTGTAGTGCCATTTTTTTTCTATTTCTCCTAATATTTTAAGATAATAAATTTCTCAATTGAAGTCTCCAATATAAAAAGTGCAACAGAAAAATCATTAAGAGTAGACCAAAACTATGTTAGTGATTAAAGGCTAGGAAGGGCTTTTCAGCCTATGGCGTGGGAACAGGATTTTTTAAAAGTGTTGCAAAATGCAGTGTTGGAATCCTGGTGTATCTACCCGTATGGGCTTAAGGAAGATACATTTGTGAAGAGCCACCCATTTGTCAGTCAATGCAAAGGAAGGCTCATTGTGTTTTGTGATCCGGAAAGCCTTATCTACTAGCTCTCTTGAGCCAAGGGACCTATTTTCAAAGGTACTGGGAATATACTGAGTACATAGGTATACTTGGAAACTTTTTCTCTAGTTTATTCCACGAAAGACTTTTAGTGAAGATGTGTTTCGCTTCAGCATTGATGGTTGGCAGTATTAAATGTATACCATGGAAATTGTTGATGCAGCTTCTACACAATTATTTCAAAGGTTGATGTCAGTAGTTGAAATAATTCAGGCTTTTGGTAGACAGATTCTTTTCATCTTCAACTCATATGTAGCTATAACTCTTTTCTGCGAACCTTTCAAATTTGCCGTTTTTTTTCCTCCAGCATTTCACTATGATAAATTTCAAACAATGCAGAAAAGTTGAATTGTGCAGTGAATATTCACCACCTACACAGCAATAACATTTTCAAGACAGCTGTCATATGGTATGTACTAAGGAACGGAGGGACTGAAGTGATCGATTTTGAAAATCAACATAAATACGTATCATACCAAAATTTTGTAAAGTGCCTATTTCCGTTTATAGATGGAAACAGCAATTATAAGAACTATAGTAATTGAATTCCGTGAGACTATTATAAAGCAGTTCTGTGAGTAGAAGTCATCTTTGTAAATTAAGGCCCAGATGAGTAAACTGCATCTTTTGGTCTGCAGGAAAAAAAAAAAAAAAGGAAATCTATTGAACTTGTTATACAAATAAAAGTTTTGTTTTAAAATTGGACTCTTGTGTTAATAGATTATAGTTTTATATTTGATTTTTAAATGAGCATCTTCTTTTGAAGACAGGTCCTAGGGACTATCAATTATGCATTGTTTTGGTAACATAGTAAATTGGACCAATCTTATGCATGTTGTTTTGGCATAAGAATGTATTTTGTAATGGAAAAAGAAAGCTTACAAATGTGAACTTTTTTTAGTAGAACTGTTTCATGGAAAATGAAGTAACCTAGAGAGATTTTAAGTTAATTTTGACAAAACTTAAAACTATCTTGGGTATTGTTCCATTGTTTCATTGTGTTGCTAAAGGAATATTTTAATACAGAACTTCAGTTTATAATAAAAGAATAAGAAATGGATTTAAATTCACAAATGTCTATATTATATTTATAATTTTTCCATGCTTGGGAAGTGCTTGCACTCTTCTATAAGTATGTGAATCCTGTTTTTCAGTTTTAGTATACCCTAAATCTGTTTTTCATACTTAACCTCATTTAATAACTAATTTCTTAAATACTATAATTGAGCTATGTCTCAGAATTTATAGACCTTTGGATTGCCTCATTATTTTTCCATATCTCATTTGACTTTGGCAAGCTTATATATAGTTAATTTATCATACCATTGAGAGATAAAAGGGAACAAACAGGTCATAGTTTTGGAACTTTGGAAAGACTAAGATGTTCAGATATTTTTTTAATCAAAGCTCCAAGTTTCCCTCTCCCGCCACCTCATTCCCTCTTTCCTTTTTTCTCCCTCTCCTATTTTTACTATAAAAATGAAATGCTTTAAAATTAGTTCAAAAAACTATACAGAAAAAAGCCATCAATAATTCCATGATAGTTACTATTTAGGAAAATAACTAAACTTTTGTTTCTTCTGTACCAATCATTGCAATTTTATGGTCTTTGCTGCAGTGTGTCAGCACTCGCATCTAAACTTAAAGGAGTTAGTGAACTTGAGACTCAGTTACCCTAAGTTAGATGAGGGCTCCAAGATCTGGAGGAAAAATGGAAAAGAATAGAGGACAGACTAGAGTCAGAACAAGAGTCAAACCAAAGCAATTACCCACTTTTTTAAAAAATATAAATATAGGTCTGATTAACCATCTGAAACTGCTGTAAGACTGACAAAATATGGACCCTCTCAAGTTTTTTCTTTGGAATTCAAAATGTCTAGGTGACATGAAGTTTACTTAGTGCCTTTCTACAGAAGTTTTCAGATTTCTCTATTTTGGGGATTACTTCATATTCAGCTTTTTAAAATTTAATTTCATTCTTGACTTAGGCATATTTCTTAAATATTCAGATTTATCAGACTGTGCCTAATTTTTAGTCTATACATCCTCACCACTCACTATAAGCTTAATATTGTCTCTTCCTGGGGGGAAGCTGTGGCTCAGTGGTAAAGTGCCTGCTTAGCATACACAAGGTCTTGGGTTCAATCCCCACTACCTCCATCAAAAACCAAACAAATAAACCTAATTATTCCCCACCCCAACAAACAAAAAAAGTTGTCTCTTCTTTTAGAAGGTTTTAATGAAGAGACTGAAAATTTTAATATATGTGTTTCTTGCCAAGTCTCAGGGTGTAGTGACAAGAAGATCCATTTATTTTGGAGCCAGATAATCTGGGTTCCAGTCAAAAGTCAGGATTTTCTTCTTAATGTCTTTAAACCAGAGTTTCCTTATCTGTAAAATGGGGATGGTAAAATTGCCTCATAAGATTGTTATGAAGAAGAAATGAGACAATCTAGGTAAAACTGAATTTAGGAAGTGTTCAAGTTCCATATTCAGTTCCTTACATGGTAGCTTTCATTTTATCTCTCCTAGTATTACTGTGTTTATTCTGCCATCCTGAAAGTCCCTAAGTTTTGGATTTAGGAAAATAAAATAATGTACATTAAGTTTACTTAAGTTGAATGACATTTGCATTTGTGCAAACCAAATAATTAGAAGTATCTCAGATTAGCTCTTCTTTTATAGTTTTTGGGTTACTGTATCTCAGTAGGGATAATCAGAAATTTACCTTAAATGATTTTTACCTCAAAATATATGCAGTTCGTCTGAATTCCTGAATTTTTTTTTCATTTTTTTTCACCTTAGATTATCATCTGTTGTTGGATGGTTTCTCTAAATTCCTTTTCTTTAAACCACAAATATTTGCTTAAAAGTGGTACAGAAAGACTAAATGTTATCTTTGTTAAATCTCTAACTAGTGCTCCCTGCCATCTCAAACTACATTTACTTAATGTGTTTAAAACTTAAACTTTATTTTCAAATGTAATAATACGTAAAACTCTTAACGGAATGTTTTCTGTCTCCTACTGATGTAAATAATTTTTTTTAGGGTGCACTATTTTACAGAGACCCAATTTCAAAATGTGTGTTATAAGTATGGGATTCTAATTCTTAAAGAACACACACTTATAGTTTAAATGTACAGACCAGCCTGTAGTTATTGGGTGAGAAGCAAGAACTGAACTGAGTAAAGAGGATTTGAACTAAATAGTCCTCATTGTCTCATCTAGCAGTGAAAAGATTTTGTCATCTAAGTCAATGATTCTCAATATTTTTTCCCACCCAGGTACAAGATATTTACATGTGTGACATATTCTAATGTGTAGTTTTCTAGTGTGCTCTCTATAATTTCTTTGTATTCTCTCCCACTTTAGGAAGCATATCAGAATACAATGAGAATGACATTATTATAGGAATAAACTTGAATCTACTCTGATTTATTGAGGAAAATTAGTCATTAAAAATGTATATAACTATTATTAGTAACTAACACTTGAGACACACCTCATAGTACTATCATTGAGACCCCGTTTATTTCTCCATTTTCCTGAAATGACTGCTTCTTCAGTTTTTCTTAAGTCTTGTAATCCTACAGAAGAAAAGATTACTAATTGTATATGAAATATTGATAATCAAGTATTACATTTTTAAAGCTAGAGTAGTTAATGATGAACATTTAAGAATATTTGAGTAATAGCATCATGGTTTTTATTATAAAAAAGAAATATTATAATAGAAAAACAGAAAGTAGTTTTCCAGTATAAATTATTTTACTTGCAGAAAAAGTATTTCCTTAGTGGGATAAATGGTTTTAGGAAAAGGGGAAACTCTTAATAGTAGAATATTTATATTCTGGGTGTGTAGTATATAAAAGTGCTCTTTACATTGGCTCAGTTTGAAAAATTTCTTTAAAATTACACTTCTGTGAATGAGATTTCACTTAGTTTGCCCTACATGGAAGTAGTATATACAACATACAGTTAAAAACTATGTTCATTAGACCCTTGACATTAGCATGTGTTATTTCTTGAAATCTTTGTGGATCTAGGATATAACTCCCTCCATAAAATACAGTAAGATTTAATTGAAAAATTTAAGTGGTCCCCTCAGACCCTAATGATTCTGTAAACAAGACTGCAGTCATCAAAGTTGTTAAACAAATTTTTGCTTTTAAGATGAAGTCTGGGTGATTTTGCATTACATCATTAGCATACATGCAGAGTTTCTTATTCTTGGCTCTTTTGTCCTGGGGTTTGTAGAACAAAACAGTATTTCTGGCTTAATCAGAAGGCCTGCTGCACTGTCAAAGTTGAAGAGTTAGTCCGTGGTCACAGTAGTGCTGCTTGCCGCTTGCTGCTGTTTCTTGGTAATGTTTGACAGGAGTTGAATGCTTCAGGAGTTTGTGTTCTTTCTGCTCTCTGAATGTCTTCAGCTTGGAAAGATTTCCCAAGCTTTTCTTGTCAGTTGTTTGGACTTTTTTGTTAATTACACAGTTTACAAAGATAAATGCATTTGACCCTTCTATCAATTTTCAGTTTTGGTAACAAATGGGTCAGTAGTCACCCTAGCGGCCACAACTACCTCTTCCTTCGTGAAAATGTTTATACAGTGCTCTGACTTTCTCTTGAATTATATTTTCTTCAGAATCACATGCTTTCTATATACATTCTTATTCAGGTTAACCATCATTGCAACTTTCACAGACGTTTGACAAATTTTGCTTTGATAGGAGCAAATGAAACATTTTTAAGCATCATTTTCTTGTTTCAGTATGCAGTCCGTGGTGTATGGTGGACTTTCTAATGATGCAGATTCAGTTAGTGTCACTTTCATATCCCTTCTGAATTTACTCCAAGTTTATATATTCTGGTTAAATACCATCACTTTGACAGATCTCTTTACTTTCTATGTATTGAATAAATTGGCAATAGTAGAGTAATTAAAAGGAACTAACCAATGAAGTTGACCCAGATGATTTTTAATGACAACTTGACAGATCACTATCCCAGTTACTTATAAACTATTATGTTTGACAAAGTATAAGGTTCTTCATCTAGATTTGTATATAGTAGAACTTTCTACAAAGTAGGAAGCTTATTTCTTTCTCTTACTGATATTTATGTGTTTGTATATATGCGTGTGTATATATGTGTATAGTATATTGTATTATAATTCCTTATTTTTGCATAGCCCCCTTTTCTTCCCTCCTCAACATTTTAACCTTTCAAAAAGAAACAGTTTCTATCAGTACAAGTTTTTGGGTAAATTACGTGGATTTAGATATTGTTATGGGGTAAGGGGGGTTAATATTTCTTTAGTGCCTACTCAAAGTGCTAGACATTTTTGTACATTTGTTTTGATTTTCATGACAACCATGTAGATTGGATAGCTTGTATTTTCTTTTTGTGATCTGGAACCAGTCTTACGTCACATCTTTTTATCCAAGGAGACCTAGCTATAAAGTACACCTAGGATTTGAATTTACATCTTTCATGTGCTAAACCTGAAATAAATGAAATAATAACAATCTAAATATAGTGAACCAATAGCAGTCCTGGATTTAATGTCAGTTTCACCTATTTGGGAGTGACTCAGAAAAAGTCCGTGCTGAAATATTTGAAGTTTTGCTGAAATGAATTTCTCTTATTGGAAGTGAGACCCTAAGA
This sequence comes from Vicugna pacos, assembly GCF_048564905.1. NCBI lineage: Eukaryota > Metazoa > Chordata > Mammalia > Artiodactyla > Camelidae > Vicugna > Vicugna pacos. The sequence continues at coordinate 46,315,408 of NC_132989.1, read as the reverse complement.
TATGCATGACCCCAGGTAACTAACTGCCCAATGTCCACATCTTGTCTTGGCTTTTTTTCTCTATTTGAAGTTATCCTATAGAATGACTTTTGCCAAATGATTAAATGTTGTTTCTTTGTAAAAAACTTTCCTTAAAAAGAAAGCCAGCTGTTAGAAGTAAAGAAAAAGTAGAGGCCTAAGAAAGTGGTAGATCTTAGCCAGAATACAGACATTTTTCAGTAAGTTTAAAAATGGAATGTTGAATCCAGTAAGTCTGGATGTGAATCAATTTACCACACCTTCTAGGGAAACAAAAGTTGACTTGTGAAGCATTGTTATTGAAATATTCCAGCTCTCTTGAAAAATTCTCATGGTTTTTAGATTTCTTGAAAATGTTAGAGATCTTATATTCATAAGTTCTATCCCATTTCCCTTTTCTTTCACACTCAACAGTATTTGAAAGAGATTTGACTGTTTATAAATAGCTGCTACTTTCTTGAAGTTAACGTTCTTATAAATATCCTAAAATACTAACATGAACAACAGTATTTTTGCTTATAATGTGGTGTCCTTTCCAGAGTTTCACAACTATAGCAGAATGATAGTCTGTGGTGATGGCCTCTCTCTAAGGTTCTGATGTCCTACTAGTGTTTTGGCGCCTTATTTACCCTGTGGCTGAAACTGGGATTCTAACGTCAAAGTGCCTTAGCCTAGAGACACTTGCTATTATATACAGTGAAACCATGGCTTTTGAAAGAGAAGGAAGATGATAAGGAAGTGGACATGTCCTTAAGATAGCTTACATTATAAAAATAATGCAGAAATGTCCTCTGTTACATAGGAAGCAAGTTGTTGCTGAGACAGAGCAGAAAGCCATAAGATTCTCCCTTTTTTGGTTATTGAACAAATGTTAGTAGAATACACACTTTGTGTAAGGTCTTACCATATGGCTCCAGATAATTATAAAGCCTAGAGAAGTTTTGGACTATTTTCTTGAGAGAAAGAGTAAGATATAGTGGAAAGAGCATGAATATTAGAAACAGACCACTTAGGACTGCATTTATGCTACCAGTAATTAGTTGTATGAATTTAGGCAAGTAACTTAATTCTTACAGCTTCAGGTTTTTTTTTCCCCCTTGTTCTGAAGACTAATACCCATTTTGTCTGGTAACTGGTACTGATACTAGATTTTTTAAAACACCTTTCTGTTGCATGAGATCAAAACCCTACTCACACTAGCTCAGGGCACCAGAATGAACAGGAATGTACTCTCTTCAGGTACGGATGGATTCAAGGGCTCAAACGATGTGCTCAGCAAACTCAGTGGCTTTCTCTTGTGTCAGATGTGCCTTCAGATAGGCTTTCTCCATGAGGAGCTCCCTGATGGCTCCAAGTTTATGTTCTTTCAATTTAGCAAGCCCAGCGTGAAAAGAGCTTCTCCTACTCATAGTTTTAGCAAAAGTCCTGGGATTACGTCTCTTGAATGAATTGGGTCATTTTCCATCCTTGATCATAGGGTCAGGAGAATAGTGTACAATGAGAGGCCAAACCTGAATCAGGTGCTAACTACTGGAATGAGGGATAGGAGGTGTGGTCAGCCATGTGCTCTAAACTATGTGGGTTGAGAGTCAGGCTGGGCGGTTTGCTGAAAGAGAAAGCAGGTATTGTGATCATGGGATTGGGGAGTGGATGCTGGATGAGCATAACCAACAGGTATTCACTGTAATCCTCCCAGTGTGCATCCATGTCCTCCCTTACATATATACCCTTGAAAAAATGCCCTCACCTGGCTTAACATAATCTTTCACTTAAAACTTCCAGTGCATTTACCACTTGACCCCCAACAAAGGAATACAACTCAAAGACTGGTTTAATTACTGCATTTAACTTTAAGTCTAGGATCCCTGGGTAATTTCTCTCAGTTCTGTTTGACAGCGTCAAGGAACTTAGGGTTAAATGATAAATATAACTAATTTTAATAAAACCAGTGTTAAGTGATAGAAGGAAAATAACATAAGGCCAAAAAAAATTCTTAGAGAAGAGAAAAAGGGGAAATAATCCACTGAGATTCTCCAATTCATGATATATTCATATTTCATTGGATAGGGAAGGCGAGGACTCTTTGCCTCAGCAGTGGAGTAAGATTTTTAATTAGCCAGTATGGCTGTCTCTTGTACTACCACCTGGGAAGATCTTTGTTGTTTTTCCTCCTGGTCACAGCCCAGGTGGGTATGAGAAGGATTCCCTTCCTGAGGACTGCACAGCTTCAACAGCCCGTTTGCTGTTGATGAGGGGTTGGAGTCCAGGGAAACAACTTACGGGTTGAATAGTAACAAATCTTTGTTGGGAGTTTCTTAGGCAATACAACTTTCTTATAAACTTGATAAGTTTTTGATTTGTTTGCACTTGATCAACTTCTCCCAAGTGCCGAAGCCCAAATCCTAGTCCTTGAATCAAGCTGTCACCTGGTATGTCTCTAAACAACTTTGCCACCCTGACCTAGTGAGTGGTTCTCCAACAGAGGCTTTTTTTTTTTTTTTATTTTAATCCTCAAGGATGTTTGGCAATGTCTGGAGACTTTACTATTGTTGCAAGGGGGTGTTGTGGGTTGGGTAGGCAGGTGTTACTGGCATATAGTAGGTTGTGCCCAAGGGTTCCGTTAAACATCCTGCAATGCACAGGACAGCCTCCCACAACAAAGAATTTTCCAGTTCAAAATGTCAGTAGTACTGAGGTTTGAAAACAAGCAAATCTTAGGCTTTTCAGTCTTCATCTTGGCCTGTCTCTAGGCCGTTCAGAGCAACTTCTTGAGGTAATTGCACAGCCAGTTTATCCCTGCTCCCAGGCTGTGAGCATGTTTTTTGCTACGATGCTTGGAGAGGAGCCTGGAGCATCAGGCTTTCTCCACCTTTTGTTAAAAAGACTCAAATTTTAGTGTAGAGATACCTGATTTTCAGTGATGTAAATTGCAAGATTATCAGCCACAGTGGATTGGTAGTTAATGTCTGAAAAGATTTTCCTCTTATTAAGACTTCGTTCACAGTGTGCTGCTTTTTTTAAGGACCTTACTGAAGACTGCTACATAGTGGGCAATATACTGACATCCTAACATTTTTATTAAGTACCCAACAGTTCCATCCTTAATAGGCACGTGGTCTGATTTGCAAGAGGTGAAACTTTACAAGGTGTTTTGCTTATTAAGGATTGCTGACTTCTCATCCTACAGTCGAGGGATACCAAATTCCCTTCATTTTCTGTTACTGATTCAATTAGTTGCACACTTTAGGGCTGTCATTTGTAATAGCTGATTTTCCAGAATCAATTTCTGTATTTGTTAGTCTTCTTTTGCATGCCAGTGATAGAAATCCAATTAAAAAAATCAGTCCTTCCTGTCTCTGTAATTGGCAATTTCATTTTTTATTTATGCTCAGACCCCAAACCTTGAAGTTATTCTTACTCTCTTTCTTTCACTTCCCCTACACAATCTTTCAGTATATTCTCTTGGCTTCAAAATATATCTGAAATCTGACCAGTTCTCACCATCTCTCTCTAATTGGGTCAGCCTGGTCCAACACCATCTTTTTGCTCCTCTACATAATTCATAGCAAGTCTCCCTGAATACTGGTACTCTCGGAATATTAGCCTCTGCATATTAATGTCATTTTTTTGAAAAGTAACAGATCACATTTCTTTCTCAGAATCTCTCAGTGGTTTCCCATGTAACTCAGAGAACAAGGTCAAGTCCTTAAAATGAGCTAGTTTTGTAGTCCTGCTCTCCTTCTTTCCTACAGGATCTTTCTGTGAACTCAAATTTTACTGTTGTCTCCTCTCACTCCATGCAGGCCTTCTTGGTCTTCCTTAAAGAGGTATTTTGTACTTACTGTTCCCCCAGCCTGGGGAGTGCTCTTCTCCAGATATCCTTATGACTCGCTTTCTTACCTTCTCTAGGTCCTTCCTCTGTAAGGTCTTTGAGTGCCTAACATAAATCTGAATTCTCCTGCCTCTCCCATGCTTCTTACTACCTTTTCTTGTCTTTTTCTTCATTATAGCCCTTATCCTTTTCTTTCTTTTTTTTGTAGCCCTTAGCACCACTTAGCACTGTGTATTTTACTCATTTTGTATTTTGTTTCCTTTCTCTAGAATATAATCTCTGTGAGGGCAGGAATTTTTGTCTGTGTGTGTGTGTGTGTGTGTGTGTAGGAAAATGCACAACACATAGCTTAGTAGCCTCTCAGCAAATATTTGTTGAGTGAATTAATAAATAAGAAAAAATACTTTATTGCCTCATGTAACTTAACTCTGGAACACTGATGAGATGCATCAAGCAGATCTTCTTCAGGGGTGAGGGGGAAAGTGTCTTTAGGTTTATTACCCTAGAATTTAAGTCAATGTAAGTAAAAAATATAAATTAACATAAGACATAAGTTTTAAAAAAAAAAGAATATAAATAAATGTTTTCCAGGGAAGGGAAGGAAAGGCCTTTATTTCTCTAAAGGTCCCTGGAGATCTCTGTCTTTAGGGAGACACTATCTAGTTTCTAAGACTGTCTGTTGTGGAAATATTCTTGTAGTACCTTTTGTTTAGAAGGCTCTGACTGTGCAGGAACCTGAGAAATCCAGAGAGAATTGTTTCCCAACAGTAATTGTAAATTCCAGCAGCTATATCTGTTCACACCTGAGAGATCTAGAGACAAAATGTTTTCAGTGTTTTCCTTATTTCTCTTTTCATCTCGTTGTGCTGATTTTCTCTGGGTTGGCTCACTATCAAGTAGCAGCCTCAGCTAAACGTTCTCTTTCTGATTAGTTCCTGTAAAAATTTTGGGATTGAGCCTTATCTAGCCAGCTGGGTCATGTGCCCCTTCCTGAGCTCTGTTTGGGGCAGAGGATATGCTGACTGTCCAGATCTGGACACTTGTTCCATCTGCACCTATTCCAGGAACTTTGTGCTTATTCCAAAACTTGAGAGTGGGAACAATTAATGCTACCCGAACTACAATGGTTGACAATAAGAGAAGGGTATTTCAATAGAAGAATATTGAGATGCTGCTACCAAAAGAAAGGGAGTGGAAAACAACACAGGTCTATCACTCACCCATACATGCACTTCACAGTCTTTTTTTTTTTTTTTTTTCATTTTTAAAGCTTAGAGTCTTATTGTATATGGGCATTCTTGCCTGATCTGTTTTTCACCTAACATCATATCATGAATAAGAAATTTTCTTTGAAAACATGATATTTAATTTAATTTAATTTTAATTTTATTAAAAAAATTTTTTTGCATACTTCAATGATTTTTATCTTTTGTCCTTCATTAACAGGGACCTTGTTTTACTGCCCTCCCCCAAAAAACCAGAAATGAGAAACAAGAGCCCAGTTTTTTTATTTGATCATTTCTTGCATTTGAAGTATTCCTCGATGACATCCTTGGCCTGAGACTCTTTGCCATAGTCCTTAACCACCACACAGCTGCAACCAGCCACTTTACGGGGTTTTCCCTCTCTGTCAGTTTTACAGAGGCCTACCCATTCCCCTAGCTTCTTGTTGTCATCAATCTTGATCAGGTTGATTTGGTGCTCAGCACAAAGAGCTTCCACCAACTTGACATACATAGGCTCATCACAGCTGGATGCAAGCACACAAAGATGGGCTTGGCACTTGTCTAAGGCTTTGGCAGCTTCGCGAATTCCACATGCTAGGCCATCATGGATGAGGGCGGTCTTCAGCATGAAATCCCAGTTGAATAGTTGTCTTTCTTGTTCTTAGGTCTTTGAAAATAACTGTTTCTATATACAGTGAGAGACCAAGATACGGACTTCTAGACAACTCTCAAGTTCCTTTGCTGATAGAAAGACTAAAATAATTTTAAATTAAACGATTGTCCAGTAATTTTGGAGTCTGTCTTTGAAGCGGAATTTAATAATGTATATACTGTATTTTAGGTACACATTCACTACATTTTGTTTCTTGAGAATCTTTATAAGTAATACTGTTTACTATAGTCTTGGTGGTTTAATTGAAGATATTTTATTGAAAGCAGTACAAAAGAGAAATCATGATTAAAATTTTCATATTTAACTATCATTTTAAGCCGCGAATTTTATTATTTAATATAACAACTCTTGTCAAAGTCTTAGTTTACACCAGTGTGCAAATCAGGGAAAGTCATAATTCACCTTAGAATTTCATCCATTCAGTAGTCATTTCTTTGGTTCCAGTTACTGTGTAGGATGCTGGCTATATTAACATAATAATCCCTGTCCTCAATCATGTCACAGTTTAGCGAAAGAAGAGGGATATAATAATACTTTCATTGTATGTAGATTAGGTTTCCAGCCAAATTCTAGCATTGAGAATCTTGCCAAATCTGGAAGAGAATAAAAAGCTTTGTCATTTCTGAAATGGATAAAAAGCTTAGAAAAGTAGGAGACTTGGAAGAAATTCTTGACACACTGTGTTTGATCAGTTTCCTGACCAGAAGGAAAAGAGTAATTTTATTTATTGGTCACATCTATGCAGCGTCCTCTGATTCCTGTGAAAGTCAAGGAAGCAGGGGAAATGACAGGAAACAGAATAGGCAAACAAAAAAAGAGGAGCTTGAAAGAGGAGAGCTGATTATAAACCAAGAAATTAGGATTAGAAGTTTGGGGGCATGAGGCAAAAAAATAAGGAACTGTGACAGGCCTGTAAACTGCACATTTTGATATCAACTGTAAAGAAGAGAGCCAGTGACCAAGGAACATCCTAGAAATTATTCTGGCTTCAAGGAGTGAGGGAACAGCCAGTGTAAGAGCTGTGCTTCTGCAAACTAATCCTGCTAGACAGAGAGAGTGGGTGTTTGCCAGGAGAACCTTCCCAAACCTTCCCAGCCTTTGACAGAGTTTTTTCGTACAGAGTTAATTATTTCTTTAGGTGGTAATATTTTAACGTATTATATTTAAAATATTTAAAATTTTGCTTCTGTTGAGCTTCATACTAGAAATTAGTTTCATGCTGTGAAAATGGAGAAAAACATGAATTACCTCTTGGACAGTGAGGAAGTAGGTTAGGGAGAAGATAAAATACAGGACTCATTGGGAAAGTTGGGGAAGAAAGGGGAGCGAGTTAGCAGGGGATGGACAAGTTAGGTAAGTAGAGGATTCTTATTTTGAATGTGGTGAAGTGATAAACAGCTGACATTGATTTCCAGTGGGAGCATCCTCTACCCCATGTGTCCATTTTTACCTTTTTCTCAGTAGTGAACAGTTCTGACTCCTTGAATTTCTTCTTGCAGCTTGTGTTTTATGCCTAGACCTATGATCATTCCTGTGAGACCTCACTGCACGCTTTCTCAAGTGTCTTCCTCATCCCTAACGTGTAATCCTTCAACATGGACCTGCTACTTTAGCTAAGATATGACCAGCAATGAATAGTAGTAAGGTAGGATTACTTTACTCTTCTTAGTAAATTACTAAAAAATTATATATATCTGTATATTTTTTTTCTGAAACTGTAAAAAGTTTTGACTTGTCTTAATTTTGTGTGTTCTTTATGTTAGATTATTTCCCTACCTAGGCAGTCTACCTTCATTTTACATTTATGTTATTTATTTTTTGCTTGGCACTTACTCTACTGAACTCTATTCCATTTGTTATGTACTTATTATTTTTTTCAACTAACACTTAAAATCAGCAGAATCCCAATATATATGTGTCTTTTCCCACTTGTGCACCTACCAGTCCTGTATTTTCAACTGCCTGGAGCCAAACTCAACATATTTTATTTTTCTTCTCAAAAACTTACTTCTCCTTCTAGTTTTTGTATTTCTACCAATAGTCTATTACCTAGTATAGTTCTATATTCATTTTACTATTTCATGCATTAATTTGATGCACATTAATAGGCTTCTGTTAAGGATCAGAGAATTTCCTGCTTCTGGGGATTTAATGATGAATAAGTTGGATTTCCTATCTTTATTTATAGCTTATATTTAGAAGTGGGTACAGGTTATAAAAGTAAACTGACAAAATAATTATGAATTGCAATAAATTTTTTCAAAGAAAGCAAAAGAGCAGATGGCTTGGGGATAAGATGGCAGGAGCTACTTTAGGTAGGGCAATCAAAAAAAGCTACTCTAAGGAGTTGATATTTAAGATGAAACCTATATGTGAGAAGGAGCTATTTCAAGGAGGGTGTGTGTGTGTGTGGCGGTATTTTTGGTGGGGAAAGCAATTGGAAGGACTAGAAGAGTGAAATAAGTCAGAGAAGGAAAAATACTTTGTGTTTTCACGTTTTTGCAGAATCTTAAAAAGCCAGAAGTGGGGGAGTAGAGAATTCTGGTTGCCAGAGTCTGGGGAGTTGGGGAAATGGGGAAATGCTGGTCAAGGAGTACAAACTCCCAGCTGTCAGATGAGTCAGTTCTGGGGATCTAGTGCACAATGTGGTGGTCATCATTACCAATACTGTGTTATATACTTGAAAGTTTTTAAAAGAGTAAATCTTAAATGTCATCAACACACACACAAAATTATAATTACATATAGAGATGGAGATGTTAACTGTGATAATCATTTTACAATATGTATATGTATTTAATTATCACATTGCATACCTTAAATTGACATATATTATATGTCAGTAATGTCTCAATAATGCTGGGGGGGGGATTAAGAAAAAGGAGGAATAGTGGGGGCAAAGCCTTTGAAGGAGGAAAGAGCTTGGCAAGGAATAGAAGAAAGCCTGGTGTGGCTGACATAGAGAGAGAGGCTGAGATGAGTAAAAGAGGTTATAGAAAAATTCAGCGCTTTGAAGGGTTTGGCAAGTAGTTTGTTTTGTTCTTAAATGATACCATCATTTCAGCTACTGTGTGAGGAATGGCTAGCTGGGGTGGAAGTAAAAGCTGGCAGTTTTAGGAGCTAAGGTGAGAGATGGTGGTACCCTGATAAGATGCTTGCAACAAGAGAGAGATGGATGGGTTTGAGATGCTTTTTTTTTTTTTCAGTCAAAATTTAATGGACTTGTGGATATTTGGGGCATGGAAAGAGAGGACACAATCAAGGATGACTCTGTGATTTTTGGTTTTGAGCAGCTGGGTGGACAATCCTTTTAGGTAGCTATCTTTCCCATTATCTCAAGAGTTTGTTATTTCACCAAAAGGGAAATTAATTATAATGCTACAAATAACATTAGTGCTGGAAATAAAAGCACCTGACAGATTTGAAATGTACTAGTTAATGCTTTATTTTTCTTTTTCCTCTGAAATTTAACTTATATGACTGAATTAATTATGAATTTAATTTCATTTTCTTTCATTTTTCATGAAAGACTTCAGAATCTTTCTGGAAGTGAAATAAGTACGTATACTTTTATACTCTATATTAAGCCTTCTCCCCCATGCTCTCTCTTTAAAAGAGATAAGTCTTTTGAAATCTTAAGCCAGTCTGAAATCTTTGCAGACTGTTACCCAAAGTTCTGATGTATAATTTTATTGTTATTTTATTTTGCAGATTCTGGAGCATCCTACCCTTAGGTTATATCATACTGAGCTCACTGGAAAGGATTTAGCTTGTCTGAACAGTTAGGAGGTTCATTTGTTTACGTTTTGTTTTTCTGGTTTCATCATCAGAGCATATTTATATTCAGCCTTGTAGAACTGATATTTTGGGTACAAACTGAAAAAGTTTTTAATTCAATAGAAATTGAATAGATATTAAAGTAGATCTTCCCAATTCTGTGTTACTTAGTTTTTTTAAATTAGTAGTCATATTTTTTGTTTTTTTGCTGAAGAACTTTTCTGATGTTAAGAGTGAGTTAATATTTATTGTTTGTGCTCTATGTGACAAGCATTTGGCTAGCTGTTTTAAACACTATATTTTATCCTTACAACAGTCCTGTGAGTTTTTCCACTTTGTACATGGTTATCATTTGCGTTTTAGAGCTGAGAAGAAGTAGTTGAGTAATAGGATTTGTAGCTGGAAAGTTATCTCAGGGATCATCCCCTTCCTCCTCTTTCAGCTGAGCCCTGCAGAGGTTCCATGACCTGCCCAAGGTCATGCAGTTGGTTTTCACGTTGCTAAGACCAGTGCTGCCTTTACTCCTTATGCTTCCCTCAAGCCGGCCTCCTCTCACGCTGTCTTCCCCCTCCAATATTTCATTTTGAAAACGGTCAGTGCTACAGAAAAAATGAAAAATTCTGGACAGTGAACACCCATATTACCTTTCAACTGTATTCACTATTAACATTTTGCTACATTTTCTCTCTCTTTATATGTTTATATAGTTTTAAAACCACTTGAAATTACATTAATGATATATATTGTATTTATATTATGATATATAAATATATAATATAATGTAAGTATTAAAGCATGCATATCCTAAGTTTATGGGTAATTTCCTACATGATTCAAAGTCAATATCTATATAAGAAAATTAACATTAATAGAAGAATATGTTTAATATAATGGTCCATATTAAAATCTCCCCAGTTGTCCCTAAAAAAAGTGTTTGGGGTTTTTGGATTCAGGATTCAATCAGGTTTCACGTATTGCATTTATCCTTATGTCTCTCTTTATTCTCTTTTAATCTTGAAGAGTCCCCACCTCTTTTTGTTTTTCATGATCTGTATTTTCATTTAAAAGATATAGTTTGTGTATACTTAATGTCTTTTTTGAGAACTACTTGGTTTCTTACAACATTGTTCATCTAAAACTTATTTTCAATTTCCTTTTTCCTTCCAGTTCTCTGAGGTTGCTAGAGATAAAATTGTTTATTACTAGCTTTTTTAAAAGAAAACATTATTCCAACTTTAACTTTGGCTGAGGTTTTTACATTTGGTTGCATCAAGTTAAAGATCAAAAAAAAAAAACCCAAACAAAATAGGAGATTTATGTTGTAGTCAACCCACTGGCACTAGTTTGGCAGTTGAAATTCATTTAAAACAGCAGAAGTCTGTAGGAGTTACTCCCCCATGCACCATGCCCCACCCCCACCTTCTAACCAGGAATATGTATATGGTCGCTGTGTATATTATAAAGCTGTAGCAATCTAAGCCTTCATCTTTGAAAAATGCACAATTCCAAGTGGGAAGTAGATGAAAATTCAAATGATACATAAGCAAGTTAGAAGAGGCAGCTGGAGCTCGGCACTATGAGAGAAGGTGTAAGTGCCTGCTCTCTCTTGTCCTTGTGTAGAGTTGGCATTTAGTGAGTGTTCTCTTTCTTCTTTCCTTGCTTCCTTTTGAGCTTCACACATTTGGTTGGCTTTCTTTGAGAATTACATGGCATTTAGGAACAAGTGGAGTTTTGTGGGGAGGAAGTAGGAGGTAAGTTCTAAGCAGTATTTTCAAAGTGGGGAGACTCATTTTGGTTGAGAGGGAAGCAAGAAAGTGCCAGTGAGGAAGGGACTACTCTGGAGGTTTTAGGGAAGTCTGTGAAGGCTTTTCCTTCCCTTTACTTTAGCCAGGGTTAGATTATACTTCTATGTTCTTACTGCACTTTGCACAAGGATTCCTTAGAGCAGTTAATATTATGTGTTAGAACTTTTCTTTTTCTCTAATAAGCTCCCTGAGTTTGCAACCAGCACTTTTAATCTCTGTGTACTCAGGACCTCACTCAGTGCACATTTAAGAAGTATTTATTGGGTGAATAAATGAATGAATAAAAGGCTTTTACTGAGTCATCCAGCAAAAAGACAAAGATTCCTTTCCTGGGCAACCGCAGTAATGGTTTGACCTGCGGTTAGACCAATTTATTGTTGAGGTGTTGAATCAGAACTAGAATTGGTTCAGGTAAAACCTGAAAAAATGAGGGAATAGAGAAGAGTGAGACTTTTGGATCAGGAGTCTAGGATATGGAACAGGGATGAAATTGTTCAGAGGAAACCAGAAGCATTCTATGAGAGGGGCCAAGATTCTGTTACACAGATAAAACTGGGGGATTTTTCTGTCTCATAATATAAGTACTTTTGTCATTTTCTGAATAAAAATAAATCATGTATATTTGGAGGAGAAGTAAATTTTAGTGTTAGGCATTCTGCCTGTGAAATTTGATTTTTTATCTTCTTACTGGGGGGTCTTTTCTTTATACCTTTTTTAACATTATAAAATAAAGATATCCTTCTTATAAAAATACAAACTAGAGATACATAAAGTAAAAATGGCATTCTTCCCAGTATTCTGACAATCACTCTTCAGTGGTAGCTAATGTTAAAAGTTTGATGTGTGTCAATTTGGATTTTTAAAATATATACAGTTATCCCTTGGTGTCTGTGAGGGGTACCACTGATCCAGGATCCTCTGCTAATAGCGAAATCTGAGGATGTTCAAGCCTCTTGTTATAAAATGATGTAGTATTTGTATTTGGCCCATGCACATCCTCCCATAGACAGGCATGCCTCAGAGATACTGTGGTTTGGTACCAGGACACTGCAATAAAGTGGATATTGCAGTAAAGCAAGTCACACAAATTTTCTGGTTTCTCAGTGCATATAGAAGTTATGTTTACATTATACTGTGGTTAGTTAAGTGTGCAGCAGCAGTATGTTTTAAAAAACAATGTACATACCTTAATTAAAAATTACTTTATTTTTGGAAAATGCTTACCATCATTTGAGCCTTCACTGAGTTGTAGGAATAACATCAAAGATCACTGATCACAGACTACCATAACAGATATAATAATAATGAAAAATTTGAAATATTGCAAGAATTACTGAAATATGATGAAGAGACACAAAGTGAGCAAACACTGTTGGAAAAATGGCACCGATAGACGTGCTTGATACAGTGTTGCCACAAACTTTAAATTTGAAAAACGCAGTATTTGCGAAGTGAATAAAGTGAAGCACAATAAAATGAGGTATGCCTGCACTTTACATCATCTCTAGGTCACTTATAATACCTAATGCAGTGTAAGTGCTATGTGAATAGTTGCTGGCATGTGGAAAACTCAAGCTTAACTTTTTGGAACTTTCAGAAATTTTTTTCTTGAATATTTGACCCACAGTTGGTTGACTCTGCAGATGCAGAACCTGTGGATATGAAGGGACAATTGTATTAAAGAACATGCAGGTTTATGTTTGTATAATTTAAAAATTAGGATCATTTGATATGTATGTTCTGAAATTTGCTTTTCCTACTTATCATTTGATTTCTACCTGCATTTCATGTACTTCCAAAATTTGTTAGGTGTAACTTTATTTCAAAATGTAAGAGGACAATCACTAGCAGAAGGTAACAGATAAAAACCAGAGTTGACCGAATATAAGGAGAAGATAAATTTAAAAACCTCATGTTAAGGAAAATACCTACTAGTTTTTACGTGTGTATTTGCTCTCTGTTAATTTAGAAATACCTCTTTTTGATCTGTTTAGTCTTTATAAAATTATAAAAGAAATCATTTTTCATGTGTTGTACTTCAGAATAAACACATAAGAGATACTCAGAGTACAACTTTGAGACTCACTGAGTACATCTATGGTGTGCACTTGTATGCTTGACATTGTGTGAGGATGTAGTCGTGAGTAGGATACTGTCATTCCTGAGTGCTGTGATAATAAAGAGCAGAGACAGAGAAGGCTGCCTAGAGGAGGTGATCTGAGAGAGGCTTTAAATACTAGTAAGAGGTAGCCAAGCCTTAAAAAAAATGGCTAGGGCGAGTAAAGAAGAATTGATTTAGAGTTGGAGGTTTTTAGGACAAGTGCAATAGAAAATCCAATTGATTCATTATGTGTAGAGGAAGAAGTAGGAGGACTCTGTGTCCCAGTTTGCCCAGGACAGACCAGGTTTTCACCCATAGTCCTGGCATAGTAAAGAACAGCACCCCATTTTACTCTTAAAATTACCCCAGTTCTGGATGATAAGTGAAATCCTTACCCTAGAAGGGAAGGAATATAGGGGGAGCTGATAAATTTTAAGGAAAACAGTTTGATCAGTAGTACTTTTGAGGCTAAAAGTAGGTATTGTAGCAACTTAGACTTCAGAGAGGAGTAGGAAGGTAGTAGGTTTGACCTAAAACTAGAATATTAAAATTTAGCATTGCAGAGGTGAAACAATTTTGGATTCAGGCTCTGGCCAGTAGCAACAGGTAGTTGAAATGGATTTGATTGAATGGGTCTTTGGTGAAGAGAAAGACTACAGCTGTTAAAATCTCCATGAGTGAAGGTAGGAGTTGGGTTGGGTTTAAGAATAAGACTTGAGTGGCAAGATGGAAAGTGAGAGGCAGATTTGGAGACAAATAACAGCAAGGTGGGGTAGGATTTGGTAAGGCTGAATGGTATAGATTTCAAAGGAGAAGAGATTTTTGAATAAGATGGAAAGAGCAGTGGTTTGGAAATGACACTGAGAAATCAGGATAAGGTTACCCATCCCTCCACCACCCCCGGTACTCTAGCCCCATGGATATGGGTGGTGGAATGTAGGCAGGGTGTATCCTCACCTGAGAGCCCTGTGTTTTGGGGGAGCCAGGTGTCAGATGGGAATTGGAGGGTAGAGATTTAGAGAAGTTTATTTACAAACTGAATGAAATTCTAGAAGAACAATTTAGGGCACTACTACAGAGAAGGATGGGATGGGAGCAGGGATTAGATTTTGCCTTTTGGGGAAAGGTGGAATTATACAAAAAAGCCAAGGATGGAACTGACTTTCCTCTATGTTCTAAACAAGGGCACAAGATCTGTCCGATCTGGGCTCCCTGACAGGCTTTCTCATTGCAGAGCAGGAGCTGGTTTTGACCCCTAGTTCACATAACTTAAAACTGATGGAACTTACTGCTTGCCATTCTGTTAGTGTTTGTGTGTCTTTAATGAACCTATTTGAAAGTACACATACAGATTTTGAAATTATTTTGACTTCTCTGCACAGTGTTACTCTCTTTGAAGGAAAAAAAATTGGCCTAATATGAAAACTGAACTTTTTTATAATAATTGATCATATAGGAAGAGTTAAGTCAAGAGGTATCTGTTTGTAAGTTCCCAGCAAAGTATCCACATTTCCTTAACTTACGGCTGCTACTGACAGGTCCTTTCCTTGACTAAACTGTAGACAGGCTCCTCTGAGACCTCTTCCTAACTAGGCCCTCTCCTTTTCATACTTTGTATCTGTCTTTCCATGGCTCAGTTTTTGCAAGAATCCTGCAAAGTGCCCCAAATAATTTTAAATGTCAATACGTAAGAAACATTTTTTAAAATAAAAAGAATTAAAAATAACACAGTGTTCATTTTTAGACTCACAGCTTTTATTCAATATTCTCTCTCAATGGAACGTCATTATCTATTAATGCTGTTCCAGTAGGCTGGCTGGCCAATCCAGTGTGTTCAGTTGAATTTAACTTTAATTTTAAATTAAGCTAACAGCAACACTTTCAAATAAAGAAAGCATGGGAGGAATTTTAGATACCATATCTGTTTAAGGTGGTCAAGTTTAGCATATATTAACTGGTAGTAAATGATGTTGTCTTTGTCGTGAAACTTTGGTGACTGCTCATTCCTGCCTGTTTAACTGCTTCTGAAAAAGCTCCTCACTTTGTATTCATGTGAGGTCAGTTTTTGGTTTGTAACTGTGGTATTACTTGTATACTCGGTGGCTTTTTGTGACTGTTTCAGTCTTGCTGCAAGCAGCTTACTATTTTATTCAAATAGAGTCACTGTTTCTGACTTCTGTCAGTATTGAAGTATATAAAAGTTAAGAAATACAATTAAGTAATTATTTTTGTACTTTAACTGGTTAATGATTTTATAGTCTTTATCAATGAACAAACATTTTCTGATAAAGTAACTTGAACCATAAATGGACTTTGATGGGTTTTATTAGTCAAGGATTATAAATTCAAACTCTATTAAATTTCTTGCAAACTCTATTAAGTCTATTATATATCTCTTGGGGGAGAAGTAAAAGATTTTTCTATTTCTGTTTATTCACTTATTTTCTGATTTTTCTAAATAAGCATACCCTAGTGGCATATTTGAATTTCTCTGTCAATGTTAAAAAAAAAAGGAAATAATTAAATATTTTTAAGACATATTTTTGACCATAAGATATTCTATGTTAAAATAAATCTCCCTTACTTGAAAAAGAGTATTCAATATACATTAAACTTTCTTAATACTATATAAAAGCAGTATTTCCATCTGTGTATTTGGAGAATGTAAAAGTTGCCAGTTGTGGAGCCAGAAGTTAAAAAATCAGACATTTTAGAACAAATACTTGCAGAAACTCTTATACTTACAGGAACTACCATGGGAATTCTATTATCCTGCCAAGGATATTTATATTTTGCTATCTAATAATGTCTATTTTTGTTTAAGAATTATGTATTTATAGATCTATTTTATATAGAATGAAATTCTAGTTTTTGAAAATATGGAAGTTTTTAATGTTTATTTTACAGTTTTTAATTACTATTTATGGTGAATTGAAAACTCAACATAATTCACTTGATCCTAAATACTAGGCTGAGTACCTTTAAATAAGATAGATTTAAATAAATCTAAATAGTCAGTTTACTGGGATTTTTACTAGTTTCATTTTTTTAAAAAAAGATACTATTTGAAAATAGTCATCTTTATTAATTAACATGCATGTACTTTTGCATAATACTGTATTTCAGCCTGATTTGTACTTACTATCTACTAAATTATAGAAATTTTTATTTTGAAATCTTATTTACAAATTAAAAAAAATGAGTTTGCTCTTGCAATTATTTATAATAAATTGAATGCCTACTGAGTTCTGGGTGGTAATTTTAGCCCCAGTGATATAAACATGAAAACACTGTAATATTCTTATTTCCATGTAGCTTCTCATTTAATGGGGGAGATAAAGCTAAACAAATAATTAAAATACTCTATGAGAAGTGTTGCATAATCACAGATACAAACATGATCCCTGAAATCTAAGAAAAGGGAATGCCTAAGTAGGCCTGAGTGGTTTTGGTTGTGGGGATGGTCAGAGAAGGCTTCACAGAGAATATAGCTTTAAAGTTAGTTGTTGATAATTCTCCAGGCAAACAAGGGAGAAAAAACATTTAGATTGAAGGAACAACATCTTCAAAGGCACAGAGGTATGATCATGAGACATTTAACGAACCACAGGTAGTAAGTTATTGTCCTTTTGTTGAAGATTTTCAATTGAAGCCTAAATATTTTATCTATTATGTTAGGAGACTCTGGGGCACAGGCCATCAGTCACTCTTCACATTTGACTTGCAGGTCTTGTTCTATCTTTGTGGGCTGTGGTTCCAATGACAGTTTAATTTTCAGGGTCTCTGTGCTGTGTTGTTTTGGTTTGCTTTATCTGGTATCGCTGGGGCTCCCACTGGTTCCTGCTAGAGCTGCTTGAGGGAGTAGAAGACCTTTCTCAGGCTGAGCTACTAGATGTCTCTGGTTAAAGGAATGAGATGGGATTTCTTTATCATGAATCCTAGCTACCCCGATGTCTCTGGACAGGAAAGGAGAGCCTTGGACCCACAGAGAACAAGTACCTTCCTGGACTGGACCTCTTGGTCCCTCTTGCTAGTTCCGTGTGCCTGCTCTTGTGTTCCTGGGTGGGGAAGGAGATCCTGGGACCTGTGGGGTCAGGAAGGCTTCCTGACTGGACTGCTTGCTGTACCTGGGTCTCTCGTGCTGGTTCTTCCTGCCTAGTTCCATTTCTCTTGGCAGAAAAAGGGATTCTCGGGCCTGTCAGAGAAGGTGAGTGCTTCCACTGGCTGTTTATTTTTGGTGCAGTTCATAATCTGTCTCCTTTGCTGATGATGTCTGGCTTGCCTGATGTTGTCAGAGGGACTCTTGTTGGATCCTGGGGGAAGTTAGCCCATATGGGCTGCCTTTTGTTACTAGACTGGAGATTGGGAAAGGTCAGATTTGGATGGCCTTTTTCTGTTGGGTGAGGGGAACGTGAGACACCCTGCCTCTGTGCTGTTCTTCTGGTCCTAGGGCCAAAGGAATTCGCCTTCTTCCTATATTTTCAAAGTTCATTGGTTGTCTCTTTAACTATTCCAGTGTTTATAGTTATGGGATTTGTGGAGTGTAGCAGGGAAAAATGGTCTTTGCCATCTTGTCTGGATCAACAGCCAGGTTTTACTTTTAATTTGGATTTCTTTGTCACAGGAGCGTGGAGATAGAAGGGTGGGGAGATATTGGCTGGATCTGAGTTTGGCCTTGTTGGGGTTCCTGAGACTTACTCTGTCTTATGAGATTCCATAAACGTCCTGTACTCCTGGATTTAATTATATCCCCCGTTTCTTCACGGAGCCCTGGAAAATGACAAGCCACGGCCGCCCTCCCTGCATTTTTTCAGGTCCTGTCTTGGTACAGAGAAGGTTTTTTTTTTTGGTTATTTTCTTGATTTTTCCCTAGGTTGGCTTGTTCAGTCTCTGCTGAATTTTCACATTGGAGCATTTCACATTGGTGAATTCTCATGTTTTGCTAACTCTACTTCCTCAGAGTATCTTCTGAAAGTTAGGGTAGTTTGGGCACATTTCCATGTTGCCTAGATCACCAAAATTTTCTCTTTCTTTCCATTGCTGTGAAACTTGTGGCATAAAGTTGTGCTCCTTTATTTGCCGATGATATGTTTAAATTTTTGTTTTTCTTTAAATATTTTTATTCTTTTTATTGGTGATTGGAGATAGGAGCTTCTGAGGTGCTGCTTTTACTACACCGACTATTGAAAATTCCAATAGTAGTTTTGCAGTAGTTTGCAGTTTTTACATCTCTCTGACATTGACATTGCCAATAACTTCTTTTTTATCCTAGCTTCTGTAACTCTGTCAAACCTGTTATTCTTTTGCTTACTTAATCCCTTCCCTTTGTTTGGTCTCTCTTCCTCTGGTTCTTCCATTGACAGGTTCTCATGGGCTTTGTCCTTCACTCTCTGCTTTTCTGTTAGCATTCAGTCTGTTGAGATTATTGCCTGTAAGCAATTATTCTCAAAATTAAGATCTTTAGCTTTAATATTTTACCTAAACTTCTATTTCCTGCTGAAATGAATGTATTTTCTTTAAATTAGCTCCGTATTGTCATTCTTCCATTTCTATTGATGTTGTCATCATTTCTTATTAAAGCCTTCAAGTTGTCATTGGATCATCTGTCTCTCATTTCTTCCCTAAATCCATTCACCAGGTCAAGCCTCTTTGATCTTAATTCTCACTGATGTTGTGAGTTATAGATCCTCACTTCTCAGGCTATATAGCTGTAATGACTTATTAATTTGCCTTTTCATGTCTTATTTTGTTTTTCTCTCTTCAAGCCATTTTATACTTAGCTTCCAGACTAAAATCTGTCTCTATCTCTCTCTCTTTTAATTACCTATAATGTACATATAGAAAAGTGCACAAATCACAGGTGCTCAGCTTTATGAAATTTCACAAACTGAACACACTTGTGTAACTAGCACTAGCAGAGTAATCATTTAAAACATCACCTTTCATGACCTTGTCGTTTTGTCTTAAAAATCCATTAATTAAAGAAATTTGGTCCTAATTAGTTTTCTTCACATTACAGTAGCAAGAGATAAATTGGTATGCCTTCTGCCACTGCTTGCCACATCTAGCTTGATTTTGGAAACTTTTTTTTTTTTTACTTCACCCCCTGTTCACTTGTTTTCTCCATGCTGCTTCTACTTCCTGAAATACATTACCTTCTTGACTTTTTGCAGTCTGAATCATGGTTATTATTCCAGCCTTAGCTCATATCTTGCAATTTCTAGGAAGCTTTCTTTTCTGGCCTATTCTAAGCTGCATTAATACTATCTTTTTCTCTTCAAAAACTCTTTAATTAGTTTTTAAAATAGGTTATATCAACACATTCACTTAAAACAAAATTCAAATGTACAAGGCATCCCATCCTGTGCCCCACACACTACGTGTTCTGGAAAAATTTTGTGCACTTACAAGCAAATTTAGTCTCTTTTATTCTTCCTCCTTTTTATACAATGTAAGCTTACCAAGTTCTGTATTTTTCTTTTTTCCAGTTCTTTTACAAATTATTTATTTGTTTATTTGCTTATTTATTTATTGTTTTTGTTTGTTTGTTTTGGGGGGAGGTAATTAGGTTTATATTTATTTTAATAGAGGTACTGGGGATTGAACTCAGGACCTTGTGCATGCTAAGCATGCATTCTAGCACTGAACTATACACTCCCCTCTTCTAGTTCTTAATGATAGTTCCATATCAATACAAAAAAAATTTTCTCATTTTTATGTTAAAGCTGAATGGTATTCCACTGAATGAATGTGCCATGATCACGTCTACCACACAACATGGTGGTGAAGGTTGGGCACTGAACAAATTCACATAGGCTATGATTTGGATGGAACTCAAACACTATTGAAATGATGTTTTATAAATATTATTTGATATCTATGGAAAATTATCTATAGGATATCATTTCCCTAATTCCTACAGTATTTATAATCTCTACTAATTTGGTAATTGGACATAGTCTTAGTTAATTATGGAGTTGTTTTGAAATGTTTTTATTATTTGTCATTCCTCAAGGAGTAGTACCATGTATTAGATAATTTTATATTAACCCTGACCTAGAATATTGCTGTATATAAATAAGTCTTTAGGATGGGCTGGAGTGTTTTTCAGATAGCAGCCAGATTCTGTTTCCTTTTTTATTCTTTTAAGCTCTTTATAATCTTTTCAAAGTTTCTGATAACGAAAGAAAAAAAAATTGTCAAGGCTTAGACCAGAGCTAGATGTATTTAGAAGTAGAAATGATATTTATTCCAAGTTACAGAATTAAATGAACCACAACTCAGATACAGTTTAAAAAAAAAAGCAAAATGTTTCACCTTTCTTTGTCCTCAAAAAAATGTTTCTTATTCTTTTATTGGAAACATGGGATGAGATAGAGTGTATCTTCACAGAGACTTAGTTGAGCTATACATAAAATAACAGAAAAATGTTCATTTTTTTGACCTATACAGATACAGTATATCAAAGAAAAAATTTTAAAGCTACTACCTACGAAGTGAAAAAACTGAAATTATCCTACTTGATATTAAAGTGAATGTCAGTTCCCTTGTATTGATTTATTTATGTTAAGGCCCATTTAGTGTCCTGTTTGCTACTTTGGAAACATTGATGAAGTACATTTTTCTACAACTTTTTTCCCCTCTTCTTGTTTGATCGTAAAATGGGACAGTTTTCAGTTTGGAAAAACTGTAATTGTTGTTTTCGGCAAACCCACATTTTCACCATCTCTTTAGATGACGTCACTGAGGTTGGAGAGATAGACCTCTTCTCACTTTTCTGTATAGCTTAGAAGATTTCAGCTGAATTAACAAAAAATTGACTTCTGGTATGATGAGCCACCTAAAAATAAAAGATGTGTTTCTTTATTTCTTCTCACTGACCCTGAAGATTCACTATCTGAAGTTCTAGGAGAGTAGAGAGGAAAATAGATTCTATCATAGTTCTTGGGATTTATAGCAAACAAGCAGGTTATTTTGGGGGGAGTTTCTGATAACCGTCCTTTAGATGATCGTAAGTTATGCTGCAGTGATTTTTCTAAAACAACTTTGAGATACAACTCACATGCTGAAGAATGCACCCATTGAAACTATACAATTTAGTGGTTTTGATTCTGTTCATGGAGTTGTCCAAGCATCACCACAATTAATTTTTGAACACTTCCATCATCCCAAAATGAAATCCAGTACCCATTAGCAGTAACTCCTTATTTCACCTCAAATTCATTGGCTTTAGGCAACCACTAATCTAATTTTCTGTCTCTAGATATAGATTCTGGACATTTCACATAAGAAGGTAATGTAGTATGTCAGTCTTTTGGTTTGGCTTCTTCACTTAGCATAAAGTTTACAAGGTTTATCCATGTTGTGGCTTGTGTCAATACTTCATTCCTTTTCATTGCCCGATAGGATTTCTTTGTATGATACATCATGATCCATTGATCAGTAGATGAACATTTAGGTTGTTCCACTTTGTGACTCTTATCAGCGATTGTGTTTGAACATTCATGTACAACTTTTTGTGTAGGCATATGTTTTCATTACTCTTGGGTATATACATAAGAGTGGAATTTCTGGGTTATATCTGATAACTCTGTGTTTAACTTGAGGAACTGCCCATTTTACATTTACGTTAGCAGTATATGATGGTACTAATTTTTTTCACAGTTTCCAACACTAGATATTATCTATTTTTTTGATTATAGACTTCCTAGTGGTATGGAATGGTATCTCATTGTGATTTTGATTGTTTGTTTTTCCTAGTGAATAATGATATTGAAAGTCTTTTCATTGCTTAGTGGACATTTATTTGTAAACCTTATTTGGAGAAATGTCTGCTCAAATCCTTTGCCCATTTATATTTGATTTATCTTTTTTATTACTGAGTTCTAATAATTATTTATATAATCCAGATAGAAGTATTCTTATCAGACATATGATTTACAAATATTCTCTCCCATTCTGTGGCCTTATCACTTACTTGATGGTGGCGTTTGAGGTACAGAATTTTTTAATTTTGATGAAACCAAATTTATGTATTTTTATTTTGTTGCTTATACTTTTGGTGTCCTTTCTAGGAAACCATTACCTGAGCCAAGGTCACAAAGATTTACTATTGTTTTCTTCTGAGAGTTTTATAGTTTCAGCTCTGATATTTATGTCTGTGATTCCTTTAGAGTTAATTTTTTGTCTATGGTCTGAGAAGGCATCCTGCTTAATTCTGTTGCATGTGCAGTCCAGTTGTCCTAGCACCATTAATAGAAAAGACTTCTTTTCCCCCATTGAATAGACTTGGCACTGAAGTGTGAGTCCTCAAACTTTGTTCTTCTTCAGGGTTTTTTGGTTTGTTATTTATTTGGTTATTCTGGCTCCCTTGCATTTCCATATATATTTTAGGATTAACTTGTTAAGTTTTGCAAAAAAAAAAAAAAAAGCTAGCTTAGATTTTAATATGGATTGAATTAAGTCTGTAGATCAAATTGAAGAGTATAGCTTTCTTAAAAATATTAAGTCTTTTGGCTCCATTAACATGAGTCTTCCCATTTATTTAGGTCTTCTTTAATTTTTTTCAAAAATGTTTTGTAACTTAAAGAGTAAATGTTTGGGTTAGTTGTGTAAAATTTATTCTTAAATATTTTGTTCTTTGTGGTGCTGTTGTAAATAGAATTTTTTAATTTCATTTTTGGATTGATCATTGCTAGTATATAGAAATACAGTTGATATTTGTGTATTGATCTTGCACTCTGTAAACTTACTGAGCTCATTTATTAGTTCTAATACTTTTTAAATTGCATTCCTTAGGATTTTCTATATACTGTGTCACAACATCTGCAAATATATTTTTACTATTTCCGTTCCAATTTCAATGGAAATTATTTCATTTATTTTATTGTACTGGCTGGAACCTCCATAATAATTTTGAATAGAAGTGGTGAGAATCCTCATCTTATTCCTGATCTTTGGGGGAAAGCTTTCAGTTATAGTGATTTTTTTTTTCTCTAAAAAGAATGGGCCATAACTTTGCTTTGAAGACTAATTTCCTTTTGATTTAAGATTTTTTCCTTCTGTTTACATATGCAGATATGTGCTGATTAGAAGGCTCACTTGTGCAGTGTGGAGGATAAGACAGTGCCTTACAAAAATGGGGTTTGGGAGTGACCTGAAGAATTCACATGAAGCTGTGTTAAAATTGCAAGACTGGGAATTACGGTTACTGGAAACAGTGAAGAAATTCATGGCCCTGAGAATAAAAAGTGATAAAGAATATGCATCTACTTTACAGAACCTTTGTAATCAAGTTGATAAGGAAAGTACTATCCAAATGAATTATGTCAGCAATGTGTCTAAGGTAAGAAGAATGATTTCATCATTTATTTTCTATAGCATCATAGTTGTCCTTAAGGCAAATAGATCATACTATTGAATTAGCACACCCAAGTCAGCATTCTGAGTTAGTGGTTCCATAATCTTGCTGATTACAGAATCTCATGGGGGAAGTTTCAAAAATTCTAAAATTTTGGCCGTACTCCTATTATTCTGAGTCAGGAGGTCTGATGTTTTTTAACTTAGAAATTTTTTTTTCCTAGTAGGTAGCCAGATTATTCTAACGATCAGTTAGGTTTGAGAACCATTCTTAGAAATTTTGTTTTCTTTATTACCCTACCATCTTGGGTCCCTTGAGCCTTGCTGTTTTCTTCTTTCAAAACAAGCTTTCATTATAACTCACCTTCTCTGAATTCTTCTGTGATTCGTTAGTGCAGTGAATCACATGGAATATTTTAGTATGTAGGTGTTCTTTGCTGTCATTTCATTACTAAATAATAATACATTGATGATTTAATCACACTTAAAAATCCTTTGGATAAACAGCATATTTTTTTAAACTCCAAGATTATAAAATATCATACAAAATTTAAAAATAAGGGCTATAAAAATAAAGACCAAAATTGTGCTGTTCTTTGAAGACGTAAAAGGTAAAATGTTAACACATCTGAATAATTCTTCAAGTTTTGGTGTATTTCTTTTCATTGTCTTACTTAAGCATCACATTTTGCTATATTTATTCAAAGTTAAAAATTTTTTTTAACCTTACTTTGAAAAGTTAAAAAAAATTGGTGTGTTTCTTGCACTCTAAGGGTCTTAGAATTTGAGTAAATTGTAGAGGAAACTGTTTCTTATGGGAAATGTGTGTGTGTGTGGTGTGTGTGATCAGGTAAATATTTGTGATTTCGTTGACTAACCCTAATGTTTATATCTTTCATTTCCTGGGACAGTGAGATTCCCCAAAGAGCAATTCTCTAGTCTCTAGCCTGAAGGTAGGTTTGCCTGATGTGGCAAATTAAAATATAGAACACCAGTTAAATTTGCATGCAATATTTGAGACATGCGTACACTAAAAATTATTTATGATTTATCTGAAATTCAAATTTAACTGGTGTCCTATATTTTGTTTGACTACTGGTGTTACGAATAGATAGGGAAAATACAGTGTTCAAAGAGTCATAATTTAGTTATTTCTCCTGTTTTTGGTCAGCTGTCTGGTGTTACTGAGCGCAGAGTCTCTTTGGCTCATGTTTACCCCTTGTTTCTTCTGTGCTGGGGGAAGAACAGTTGCATGTCTGTGTGGACAGAGTAGTGGGAACTATAGAGTTTTGACTGTTCCTCACATAGGCTTTGGATCAGTCCCCCTGCTTCGGTGCCCTCTCCTTTACCTTCATTTATATGTCTCAGTTTCTAAGCTTTACTGGAGTTACCTGACCCTATAAATTGCCTCCCCCCCCCCCCCCCCGTTTTACTTAAATATAATTGACATGCATCACTCTATAAGTTTAAGGTGTATAGCATGATGGTTTGATTTACATATGTTGTGAAGTGATTACCACAATAGATTTAGTTAACATCCACCATGTATAGCTATAATAAAAAGAAAAAAGTTTCTCCTTTTGATGAAAACTCTTGGGATGTACTCACTTAGCAACTCTCCTATGTATCACACAGCAGTGTTAATGACAGCTGCCATGCTGTACATTATATCCCTAGTACTTATTTATCTTATGTACCTTTTGATCCCTCCAATTCCCCCTCCCACCACGTTGCCTTTTCTTCTTGACTTCCCTTTTGCAGAACACTTAATGTTCAACTTTTCCTGATAGGCACATCAGTAACCACTTACTTGCTTTTCATTTTCTTGTATTTTGTTGGCATGTCTTATCTGTGATTGTTGCCTTTTCTGTTTTGTTTGTTATTGCAAGTGTATACTTTAAGTATGTTGTATTTTAGTGGGATTTTGGAAAGGAGGGGAAAAATAGCCATGTGTTTTATTTACTATGTTTAACTGGAGTTATACTCTTTAGAAAAAGTAAGGTAATGAAAGAAACAAGAAATAGGATTATTAGGTGAGAAGATGGAGGATTTATGAGGTTAGGATAGAGGAGGAATTATCCATGTGTGTACTGAAGTGTCATGTATTTTCGTGAGGAATAAATGGAGACAAATACTAAGATAATTAAGGAAGGCAGGCAGGAGAATTTTTGCGATGGGAAAGGAGTCTGGGAAAAGGTGACAGATGGGGAGGAAGTGGTTGTAAGGGAATAATATTGCCTTTCAATGAAGAAATGTTGATAGATAACAGTTGAACAATGGTTGGAAACCCAAAGAAAAACAAGGAGTATGTCAGTCAGCCTTTCCTCTTGACACTGAAAATCCATCATTTATTCTACCTAAAAGAAAAGTCCAGGATATCCATTTTTTCTTTAGAGCATTTTGTTTTTGTTGTTGTGTCCAAAAAAAAAAAAAAAAAAAACTTTGCCGTATCCAGAGGTGTTTTCTCCTATGTTTGCGTCTGGAAGTTTCATGGTTTTAAGCTTTTATATTTAGGTCTATAACCTATTTTTAGTTAATTTTTGGATATGGGGCAAGTATAGATTAAAGGGTTTTTTTTTACTAACAGATACTCATTTATTCCAGCAACATTGTCTCAATTGATATTCTGTTTTCTATCATTGATTTCTGCTCTGAAACCTATTAAATTTTTTTCCCACTTAATTTGGGTTTTGTTTGCCCTTTTTTTTCCCCTTGGGTTAATAAGGTATAAATTGAGATTATTAATTTAAGGCTTTTCTTCTATTGTAATTCATAAAAACTTATAGTGTTTTTAATTTTGTCTAATTCTCATATGCTTATTTTCATTTTCTTTCAGTTTAGGATGTATTTTAATTTCCCTTTTGATGTCTTCTTTGGACCATGTGTTCTTTTAAAGTCTGTTATTTAATTTTCAAGTATTTTTTTTTCTAGAGATATTTTTGTTACTGATTTAAAATTTAGTCCCATTGTTTTCCAAGATTCTATTTTATGTGACTTGAATCCTTTAACATTTATGAATACTTGTTTCATGGCCTAGAGTATGTTCTGTCTTTCATGTGTACGTTATGTTCTGCTGTTGTTGTTTGGAGTGTTTTATAAGCGACAATTTGGTGAAGATGTTGATCGTAGTGTTCAAGTTGTTTGTACCCCTACCCTTTTTTGTCCACCTGTTCTATCAGTTATTGAGATAGGTATGTTGAAATCTCTGATTATAATTGTGAATATGTCTGTTTCTCCCTGCAGTTTAATCAGTTTTCCTTTCATGTATTTTGAGTCTCTGTTACGAAGTGGATAAATGTTTAGAATTGTTACTTTTTTATGATAAATGAATTAACTTGTATTTTAGGTGACTGATGTTTAGGATTTCTAAATCTGTATGTATGAATTGATCATTTATGAAATTAGCTTCTTTATCCCTGGTAGTCTTCTTTGCTATGAAATCTATTCTGTCTGATATTAATATAACCACCCTAGCTTTCTTTTGGTTAATGTTAACATGGTATGTCTTTTTTCATCCTATTTGATTGTTATATTTAAAGTGGATTTCTTATAGGTAGAATGTAGGTAGGTCTTGCTTTGTTTCCTAATATGATAATCTTTGTCATTTAATTGGTGTGTTTAGACTGTTATTATTTAATGTGATTATTGATTTGGTTAAGTTTAAATCTGTCATGTTACCATTTGTTTTCCCTTTGTCCTATGTGCTCTTTCTTCATTCTTATTCTCCTTTTTTCTCCTTATTTTGGGTTGAGTTTTTTTATGATTCCATTTTTACCTTCTTTTTGGATTATCACCTGTCACTGTTTATTGTGTTATTTCAGTGGTTGCCTTAGGGTTTATAGGATACATCTTTAACTTACTGTACATCTATGTTTTAGTGATAATGTAGAACCTCATCTATATAATATCCTTGCCACACTATACCTCCATTTCTGCCTATCCTTTGTGCTATTATTGACATAACTTTAATTCTACTTATGTTATAGGCCCCGCAATACATTCTTCTCCTCCTTGTCCTCCTCTTCTTCCTCTTCCTTCTCCTTCTTGTTATAAATAGTTGATTATCTTTTGTATAATTTAAATAATAAGAACGTAAGCTTTTACATGTACCCATTGAGTTACCCTTCATTTCTTTGTGTAGATCCAGGTTTCCACCTGGTACTATTTTCCTCCTGCTTGAAGGGCTCCTTTTAACATTTCCTGTAATGGAAATCTGCCGGTAATTCATTTTTTCAAGTTTTGTAAGTGTGAAAATATTTTTGTGGTTTTTGTTTTCGAAAAGTATTTGCTATATATAGAATCCTAGCTTGGCATATTTTTCTTTCACTACTTCAAAGATGTATTGTTGTCTTGCATTTTTTTTTTTGATAAATATTTGTGCCTAAGTTTTCCATCCTCTGATTGTGCTTAAGATTTTCTCTTTACCACTGATTTTAGGCAATTTGTTATGTGCCTTTGTGTAGTTTTTTTCATGTTTCTTGTGCTAAAGTTCTGTGGATCTTAGAAAACTGGGGGCTTACAATTTTTAGATGCTTTAGAAAAATATCTGCCATTATTTTTTCAAAAATTTTTTTTAGTCCTTCTTCCCTGTTCTTTCCTTTGGGGGCTCCAATTTCATACATATTTGGCTGTTTGAAGTTATCCCTTAGTTTACGGGTGCTCTGTTTATTTATTTTTCTGTTTTCTGTGTTTCTGTGTTTCTGTGTTTCACTGTGGCTAGTTTCTACTGTTATGTCTTCCATTTCAGTAATCTTGTTTTTATGTAGTGTTACTATCATCCAATGTATTTTTCAACTCAGATATTTTTCACTTCCAGTACTTTCCTTCTTTCCTTCCTTCCCCCTTTCCTTCTTATCTTCTTTCCTTCTTATCTTCTTTTCTTCTCTCTTTCCTGTTGGGATAATTTTTTCTTAAATTCAGGTAAAACTGGTACTTATTAGTTTCAGGTGTACAACATAATTGATATCTGTATACACTATAAAGTGATCATTGCTGTAAGTCTAGTTGTCAGCCATCACCAAACACTTGCTTTCTTCACCCTTTACACCTACTCTCCAGCCCCTTCTGTCTGATAACCACCAGTCTGTTCTCTGTACTTGTGAATTTTGTTTTATTTTCTTTGTTTGTTTTGTTTTTTGGATTCTACATATACGTGAATTCATACAGTATTGATCTTTCTCTGACTGACTTAGTTCACTTAGCGTAATGCCCTCAACATCCATCCATGTGGTCACAAATGGCAGGCTTTCATTCTTTGTAATGGTTGAATAATATTTGTGTGTGTATGTGTGTGTGTGCGTGTGTGTTTGTACATGTATACATCTTATGTATTTATTTATTCATGAGTGGACACTTAGATCATTTTCGTATCTGGCTATTGTAAAAAATGCTGCAATGAACATTATGGGTGTATGTATTTCTTTGAATTAGTGTTTTTGTTTACTTTGGATAAATATCCAGCAGTGGAATAGCTAGATTATATGGTACTTTATATATTTTGAATATTAGCCCCTTAATAGATATATAATTTGCAAATATTTTCTCCTATTCAGTAGAGTGACTTTCTGTTTTGTTTATGGTTTCCTTTGCTGTATAGAAGCTTTTTAATTTGATATAATCCCAATTGTTTGTTTTTGCTTTTGTTGCCATTGCCTTTGGATCAGATCCAAAAAAATATCTCTGAGAGTGATGTCAAGAATCTTCCTTACCTATGTATTCTTCTAGGAGTTTTATGGTTTATGGTCTTACATTCAAGTCTTTAATCCATTTTGAGTTGATTTTTATATATGGTATAAGACAGTCATTCACTTATATTCTCCTGCATGTGGCTGTCCAATTTTCCCAATACCATTTATTGAAGAGACTATCCTTTCCCATTTTATAGTCTTGCCTCCTTTGTTGTGAATTGATTGACTGTATATGTCTGGTTTTATTTCTTGTCTCTCTGTTTTGTTCCACTGACCCACGTGTCTCTTCTTACTCTACTGTCATAGTGTTTTGATTACTATTGCTTGCTTACTGCAGTTTGAAATGAGGTATCATGATACCTCCAGCTTTGTTTTTCTTTCTCAGGATTGCTTTGGTTATTTGGGCACTTTTGTCCCATACAAATTTTAGAATTATTTGTTCTAGAACTGTGCAAAATGTCTTTGGAATTTTGATAGGGATTGCATTGAATTTGTAGATTACGTTGGGTCATGTGGACATTTCAACAATATCAATTCTTTCAACCCATAGTCATGAAATATGTTTCCATTTATATGTGTTTTCTTCAGTTTCTTTCATAATGTCTAATAGTTTTAAGTGTATAGATCTTTTACTTCCTTGGTTAAATTTATTCCTAGGGATTTTATTCTTTTTGATGCCACTGTAAATTGAATTATTTTCATAATTTAGCTCTGTGATAGTTCATTATTTGTATAGAAATGAAACACATTTTGTATATTAATTTGTATCCTGCAACCTAACTGAAGTTATTTATTACTTCTAAGAGTTTTTTGGTGGAGTCTTAAGGGTTTTCTATATATAGAGTCATTTCATCTGAAAATAGTGGCAGTTTTATTTCATCCTTTCCTATTTGTATGCCTTTTATTTCTTTTTCTTGCCTAATTACCATGGCTAGGACTTCCAATACTATGTTGAATAAAAGTGGTGAGACTGGAGAGTGATCTTGGATGAAAAGCTCTCAGCTTTTCACAATTGAGTATGATGTTGGCTGCGAGTTTTTTATATATGACCTATACCTACGTTGAGAATTTTTATCATGAATGGATGTTGAATTTTATCATATGCTTTTCCCTATCGAGAAGATCATATGATTTTTAGCCTTCATTTTATTAATATGGTATACCATAGTTATTGATTTGCAGATGTTGAACCATCCTGCATCCTTGGAATTAATCCCATTGTTCATGGTGTATGATCCTTTTAATGCATTGTTGAATTTGGTATGCTAACATTTTGTTGATGATTTTTGCATTTATGTTCATCAGGCATATTGGTCTGTAATTTTCTTTTTTTATTGGCATCTTTGTCTGGTTTCGGTATCAGAGTAATGCTGGTCTCCTAAAATGAATTTGGAAGTCCCTCTTCTTCAGTTTTCTGGAAGAGTTGGAGAAGAAGAGATATTAAATCTTCATTTAATATTTGGTAGAATTTACTAATGAATCTGTGTGGTTCCGTAGACTTTTGAATGTTGGGTAGTTTTTTAATTACTGATTCAGTCTCCTTACTAGTAAAGAGTCTATTCAGATTTTCTACTTCTTCATGATTCAATCTTGGGAGCTTGTGTATTTCTAGGAATTTATCCAATGTTTTTCACTTTTCTAGTTTTTTTTGACATATAACTATATTTGTTACATTTGTATCCTAAATGTATCCTTTATATTTCTGGGGTATCAGTTGTAACATCTCTTTGATTTTATTTGAGCCTTCACTCTTTATCTTGGTGAGTCTAGATAAAGGTTTTTCAATTTTATTTTTCGTTTCAAAGAACTAGTTCTTAGTTTCACTTATCGTTTCTATTGTTATTTTAGTCTCTATTTTATAATTTCTGATCTTTATTATTTCTTTTCTTTTACTAACTGTGGGCTTTGTATGTTCTTCTTTTTCTAGTTCCTTTAGGTGTAAAGTTAGATTGTTTATTTGGGATTTTTTTTTGTTTCTTGAGGGCGTTTCTCTCTTTCAGCTTCCTAGAGCAGCATTTACTGCATTCCATAAATTCTGGGTTGTTTTATTCCATTTTCATTTGTCTCATAATATTTTTAATTTCCACCTTGATTTCTTTGTAGACACATCAATGGTTTGGTAACTGTTTAATCTTCATGTATTTGTGATTTATCCAGTTTTCTTCTTATAATCGATTTCTAGTTTCATACCATTGTTATCGGAAAGATGCTTGATATGATTTCAGTCTTCATAAATGTATTGAAACTTGTTTAATGGTTAACATGTAGTTTATCCTTGAGAATATTCCATGTGCCTTTGAGAAGAATGTTTATTCTGCTTTTGTGCGGAATATTCTGTTTATACCTTTTAAGTCCATCTGGTTTTACATTTCATTTAAGGCTAATGTTTCTTTATTGATTTACTGTCTATATGATCTATCTGTTGTTGTAAACGGGGTTAAAGACTTCTACTGTTATTATATTGCTGTCACATTTCCCATTGAGATGTGTTAATAGTTACTTTGTATACTTACACGTTTCTGTGTTAAGTGTGTAAATATTTATAAATATTATATCTTCTTTTTGGATTGACCATTTTATTATTATGTAATGTGCTTCTTTGTCTTTTTTTTAAAAACATTTTTTAACTGAGTTATGGTCATTTTACAATGTTGTGTCAAATTCCAGTGTAGAGCATAATTTTTCAGGTATACATGAACATGCATTCATTGTCACATTTTTTTTTTTGCTGTGAGCTACCATAATATCATATATATATTTCCCTGTGTTATAGAGTATAATCTTGTTTATCTATTCTGCATATGCCTGTCAGTATCTACAAATTTTGAACTCCCAGTCTGTCCCTTCCCACCCCCCACCCCCTTGGCAACCACAAGTTTGTATTCTATGTCTAGTCTGTTTCTGTTTTGTATTAATGTTTTGGGTTCTTTTAGATTCCACATATGAGCAATCTCATATGGTATTTTTCTTTCTCTTTCTGGCTTAGAATGACATTCTCCAGGGACATCCATGTTGCTGCAAACAGCATTATGTTGTCATTTTTATGGCTGAATAGTATTCCATTGTATAAATATACCACATCTTCTTTATCCAGTCATCTGTTGATGGACATTTAAGCTGTTTCCATGTCTTGGCTATTGTAAATAGTGCTGCTATGAACATTGGGGTGCAGGTGTCTTTTTGAAGTAGGATTCCTTCTGGATATATGCCCAGGAGTGGGATTTTTTTTATTATGTTCTTTGTTTTAAAGTCTATTTTGTCTAATGTAAATATGACTATTCCAGCTTTCTTTTCATTTCTGTTTGCATGGAAAATTTTTCCATGACCTTCTTTTTCAGTCTGTGGGTCCTTAGATCTAAAGTAAGTCTCTTCTTCATAATGTATGTTAGTCTTGTTTTGTTTTGTTTTGTTAATCCATTTAGCCGCTCAGTGTCTTTTGATTGAGTAATTTAGTCCATTTACATTGAAAATAAATATTGGTGGGTGTGTACTTATTGCTGTTTTGTTAATTGTTTTCTGGCTTATTTTGTAGTTTTTCTCTTTCTTCCTCTCTTTATTTCTTGCTCTCTTCACTTGTGGTTTTATGAATTGCTTTAGTGTTATGTTCAATTCTATTCTCATTATCTTTTGTATGTCTGCTGTACGTTTTGCTTTGTGGTTACCTTGAGGTTCACATATAGCTGTCTCTGTTTATAGCAGTCTGTTTTAAATTGGTAGCAGCTTAAATTCGAATACATTCTAAAAACTTTACATTTTTATTTCCCTCCCGGAAACTTTGTGTTTTTGTTGTCATACTCTACATCTTTTTTATTTTGTGTATTCCTTAACTAATTATTGTAGTTTTAATTTTCCTCCTTTGGCTTTTAAACTTCATACTAGCTTTATAAGTGGTTAATGCACTACCTTTCCTATATATTTGCTTTTACCAGTGAGACTTTTACATATATATATATATCAATTATATATATATATAAGTGTATGTGTGTATATATATATATATATATATATATATATATAATGGTTAGTTGGTGCTCTGTCTTTTCAGCCTAAAGAAGACCCTTTAACATTTCTTGTAATGTTGGTTTAGTGGTGATGAACTCATTTAGCTTTGCTTATTTGGAAAGCTCTTTATATCTCATTTAATTCTGAATTGTAGTCTTTCCAGGTATAGTATTTTTGGTTATAAGTTTTTTACTTGCAGTACTTTGAATATATTATGCCACTCCCTTCTGGTCTGCAGAGTTTCTGCTGAAAGGTCAGCCAGTAGTCTTAACGTGGGTTCCCTTTTATGTAACAAGTTGTTTTTCTCTTGCTGCTTTTAAGAGTCTCTCTTTATCTTTAACTCTTGACAGTTTATTTATAATTTATCTTGGTGGTCATCTTATTTAGAACTCTCTGTGCTTCCTGTACTTGGATGTCTGTTTCCTTCCCCAGGTTAGGGAAGTTTTTGGCCATTATTTTTTCAAATAAGTTTTCTGCCCCTTTCTCTCTCTCTTATTTTTCTGCCCCTTACCCCCGTGGGCTCCCCCGGCCTCCATAAAGTGAATGTTATTTTCCTTGATGTTGTCTTGTAAGTCTCCTAAGTATCTTCACTTTTTAAAATTCCTGTTTCTTTTTGCTACTCTGGGTGAGTTCTGCTGGCCTATCTTCCAGGTTGCTGTTTTGTTCTTCAACTTCATCTAGTCTGCTTTTGAACCCTGTAGGGTATTTTTCAGTCCAGTTATTGTATTCGTCAACTCTGTGACATCTGTTTAGTATTTTCTTACATTTCTTATAGGTCTCACTGTGTTCATTCATTCTTCTTCTTAGTTCAGTAAGCATCTCTTTAACTCTTTATCAGGTGTATTATTTTACTTGTCTCTGTTTCATTAAGGTCTTTTTCTGAGGTTTTGTCTTATTCCTTTGGAACATATTCCTCTGTTTCTTCCTTTTGCTTGACTCTGTGTGTTTGTTTCTATGTATTAGGAGAAATAGCTATCTCTCCCAGTCTTGAAGGACTAGGCCTTATGTAGGAGATGGCTCTTATCATTCAGCCTTACCCTAGCTCTTGGTTATCTCTGAGACCTTTGTGATTGTCTGAGTAGCCTGATTTAAAAAAAAAAAGTTTATTTATTAATTTTTTGGGGGTGGGGGTAATTAGGTTTAGTGCCACCATCCATGAGGAAAATCCCAACTAATTCCTGTCCATCCAGCAGATACTTTAAGATTAGCAACGGAATCTCCTTCATATATAATCCAGTCACCTTTCAAACTGCTGCCTTTGTGCTGTTTCCTGGAACCAGTGAGTCCACACATGAGCCCTGCAATAGAAGTACCTCAGATGACCCCCTGGGTGTAAGCCCCATTGGTTTCTAAAGCCAGATGTCTTGGCGGCCTTGTCTCTCTGGTGTGGGTCTCAAGGGTTTAGGTGCTCAGTGTGCGGCACAAATCCTTTGATCCTCAAAGAGAGGTCTGGGCTTATGAGATGCCTCCCTACTGTGTATCACTGCTTTGGG
Source organism: Vicugna pacos (assembly GCF_048564905.1). Taxonomy (NCBI): domain Eukaryota; kingdom Metazoa; phylum Chordata; class Mammalia; order Artiodactyla; family Camelidae; genus Vicugna; species Vicugna pacos. The sequence continues at coordinate 46,280,435 of NC_132989.1, read as the reverse complement.
ATGGGGTTTTAGGTGACACTGCATCTTTGCCTCTACTGCCCATCTAGTTTTCAGTTCTTTTTAGTTGAAATTATTCCATATGTAGATGTAGATTTGGTATGTCTTGGAAGAGGGTGAGTTCAGGCTTGCTATGCCACCATGTTGGACTGTCGCCCCTCCAACCCCTGGGCTCTTGAATAACCCTATCAGTGAGATTAACTAACCCTTTCCCTAATCTCTCCTGTTCCAGCTGTGTCCCTTCCTCCCTCCCTCCTCCTCCTCTGGCAGTGTCACTTCCTGTCTCACCAGTATTTCAATTTAAATATGCCTGTGTGTGCCAGTGCTTTATTTTTTCATATCTGCCAGATTCAGATCCTCCTTTTGCCCCATGCCTGTACTTATGGTGGAGGAATTGGAGTGAAGAAAACAGAAACTTGAGTAGTTGAGCCATTTTCATGTTGAAAATTAACAAGTCATAAATAAATGAATCACCTGTAATAGTTCAATTTGAATCTTTTAAAATATTCTCCATTTTTCTAATTAATATAATTTATTCTTTTTTTCAGTTTCTTGAACATATGGAATACAGTCATAATAACTTTTATTCCTCCTGTCTTCTATCACTGGTGCTACTTCTGAGCCAGTTTGATTGATTTTTCCCCCTTATTTTATATTCCTGCATCTGCATGTCTGGTAATCTTTGATTTGATGCCAGACATTATGAATTTAAATTATTAGTTACTGAATAGTTTTACATTTCTTTATATATTATTGAGCTTTGTTGGGATATAGTTAAGTTACTTGCACATAGCTTGATCTTTTTGGTTTTTGTTTTTTATATTTATTAAGTAGCCCAGCAGTATGTGTAGTCTAGAGTGAATTTATGTCTTCTGCTGGGGCAAGATCATTCTCAGTATTCAGAGGATGCTCCCCATATTATGAGGTTTTATACTCTGGCTGTTGGAACTTGGCACAATTCCATGATCCTATGTGAGCTCTAGAAAATGTTTTCTGTAATCCTTACAGATGGGTTATTTCCTTGGCATAGAGTAGTTTCCTCACATCCTGAGCTGATCAGCACTTAGCTAAATATTTGAGGAGGAGTCTTTGTAGATCTCCTGAGTCTTCTCTTCGTACACCTCCCTCCTCTGCAGTACTGTGTCCTTGTGTCTTCTCCAGTACTGTACCCTGATGTCTCTTTGCTCTGAACAGTCTCTTTAACTCACAGAGATAACTGTGTTCTACTTGGCTCTTCTTCCTTGGGCCATGGCTTGTACATTTTCTCCATTCAGTAAGCTGTGATAATCTTAGGACTCAGTTCATTTATTTATAGTCTTTCAGAGTTCAGTGTCCTTCCTTGCCTAATGTCCAATGGCTTGAACATTATTTCTTGTATTTTGTCCAGTTTTTAGTTGTTTTATGCAAGGGGATAAATATGTGCCTGTTTCTCTATCTTGACTGGAAGCAGAAGTCTTGTAACTAGTGATTTTTATGTCTTTACTTAAAAAATTTAAAATACACAGCAGAATTTCAAGAATAGAACAAAAAAACAGAGTCCCCTATCTACTCTATTGATTAGTTAACATTTTGCTGTATTTGATCTTTGGTTCTCTTTTTCTCTCAATATAACTTTGATATATATATATATATACATATTATATATGTTTTGAATGATTCACAAGATAGTTGACGACATCATGTCTCTTTATTCTTAAATATTTAAGCATGTATTTTCTTAGAACAAATCCACAATATAATGATCAAATTTGGGAAAATTAGAAATGTTACCACGCTATTATCAGCTTTTGTCAGTTGTTCCAATATTGTCCCTTTTTGGCAAATTTTTTTTTTTTATCCTGATTCAGGGTCTAATCCAGAATCACTCATTTCATTTAGTTATGTTTCTTCAGTTCCTTTAATCTGGAATGTAAGTGTGAGAAGTCACACTCTGTGCTATGTAGTTTTCCTTTTTTGGTTAGTTATTTTGAAGTGTGTACATTCTATCTTTAATCCTGAGGGCTTGGTTTTTGTGTGGTTTTGCTTTTATGTTTTTATTGTTTGTGTTGCATTTGGAAGAGATATTGGGAGATAGAAGCCTAGGTAGCCATATTTGCTTTTAGTTACCCGAACTCTTTCCCTGTCATTCTTCGAATACTTCTTATTTCCTGACTTACTAAAATACTCCAGGCTCATCTTTTGATCTTCCCTTTTCCAGTCCTTCATTAAAGTCTTTCCCTAAGGGATTTTTGGTTCCTTTTAGCAGAAAGAATATTTAGATATTCAGCCAAGTTACTATGTTGGAATATTATGTCTCAGAGTATATTGCAATCACAAGTAATGCTGTAATGAGTAGCTTTGTTACAGATATGTTTTTGTATCCTTATGAGTATCCTTAGAGTAAGTTCCTGGAAATGGAGTTTCTAGGTCAAAGTGTAAATGTTTTTGCTATATATTGCCAATATAAATAAATATAAATTTCCTTTATAGCCCTGTATCATTTTGTGTATCCAACAGGAATATGTGAAACTACCAATTGTCACTTAATCTGGGCAACAGAGTATTATTGTTAATCTGGTAGTTAAGAAGTGATACCTACTATGGCTTTTAATTTATATTTCACTAACTATGAATGAAATTAAATACCTTTTCATATGTTAATGGCTATTTTAGTTTGAAGGCTTGTTTTGCTCTATGCTAAAGGTGAATTTTATCTTGTGTTTTTTTACACATCTACAATTACACTTGTCAGAAATAAAAGACATCCAGATGCGAAAGAAGAAGCAAAAAATTGTCTCTGTCTGTGGAGAATGTGTTATTATATATAGAAAATACTGAAGATGCCACCAGGAGACTAATGAAACTAATAGATGAATTCAGTAAAATTGCAGGATACAAAATCAATGTACAAAAATCATTGGGTTTCTATACACTAACAATGAACTATCTGAAAAAGAAATAAAGATAACAATCCCATATACAGTTCATCAAGTAACGTTAAAATACTTAGAAATAAAGTTTACCAGAAAGGGAAATATCAATACACTGAAAATTGTATAAGATATTGATGAAAGAAACTGAAGGAGATACAAATAAATGGAAAGGTATTCTGTGCTAATGAAATGGAAGAATTAATATTGTTAAGATACCCTTACTATCCAAAGCCATCTATAGATTCAGTGCAATCCCTATCAAAATTCTAATGGCATTTTTCACAGAAATAGAAAAAAAAATGTTAAATTCACATGGAACCACGAAGACCTGGAATAGCCAGAGTAATTCTGAGAAAGTAGACAAAGCTGGATGCATCACAATTCCGGATTTCAAAATTTATTATAAAGCTGTAGTAATGAATACAGTATGGTACTGACATAAAAACAGATACAGAGACCAATGGAACAGAATTGAGAGTCCAGAAATAAACCCATGTAGATGTAGTCAACTAAAGTTTGGCAAGGGAGCCAAGAATAGTCTAATATTGGATGTTAGGAAAACTGAATGTGCCCATGTAAAAGGATATTTAAAATTGGACCCCTATCTTACACCACTCACAAAAATTAACTGAAAATGGATTGTAAACTTAAATGTAAAACCCAAAACTTCAAAGCTACTAGAAGAAAATATAGGGAAAAAACTTCTTGACATTGGTCTTGGCAACAGTTTTTTGGATATGACACCAAAATCTCAAGCAACAAAAGCGAAAATGTATAAGCAACAAAAGCACTAATAAAAAGCTTCCGTACAGCAGAAAAACAAAAACAAAAACAAAACCCTCAGCAAAATGAATAGGCAACGTACAGAATAGGAGAAAAATTTAGCAAACTGTTTTTTTGATATAATATCAAAAATACAAGAAACTCATATAACTCAAAAGCAAAAGAAAAAAAATCCAGTTAAAAATTATCATGGCAGCATGAGATGATCCCTTTGTCTCTCTCCTTTAATCTGCAACTAGTAAAGCATCCATAACTCAACAAAGGAGCCTATTTCCTAAACACTAGAAGGCTGGAGAATTCTGCACATCGTTACATCTAAAGGTGGGTATATTGATACAGATAGAGGAGGGAGATGGGGAACAGTGAAGGCAGTGCATATGATCTCATACCCCTGAGCCTGCAGACTCAGAGAACCTCGTAGCACCAGGGGAGACAGCTTACACACCAGATTCATGGCTTCACAGGTACCCACAGCCACCTGGAACTCAACAGCAGTGGCAGTGGAGCCTGCAACCACATCCTTCCAGCTGCAGATGTGCCAACCACTCCAACTCCTCCCCTATGTCCCCCCACCCAGTGGCAGAGCCTGTGTACCCTACAATTCTGGCCACAGCAGAGACACATGAGGCCCTGGCTGCCATACACCCTTTCCCTCCACCTGTAGCAGCAGAGCCTGCCACTCAGGAGACTGAAAACACAGAAGCACCTGACATCCTGGTGCCTCAGTGGGTGACACTGCTGATACCAGCAGCATTAAGGCACCAGTGACCCTGGAGGCACAAGCAGTGACATCTAGGGTACTGGGTGACACCTCTTATAGAGGCAGTGGAAGGTGTAAAGTGCCAGCTCTCAAATACAACCAGAGCTCAGGTAAGACAAACCAGAAATTTGTGCTATAGTGCCATCTACTGGGAAATAAAAGAACGACTCTATTAACTTACTGAATCCTTAGAATCAAGGGTTTTTTGTTTTTTTTTTAAGCTTTATATGAAGAAGAAAGCTATTCTCTTCTTCAGATTTGCTGGCAGAGGAGCAATTCATTAAGCACTATGAAGAACCATGGTAACACAGAATCGTAAAAGGAAAATGACTGCTCTCCAGAAAATAAACTTGAAGTCATGGAATATTGCGATCTGATAGAATTTAAAATAGCTATCATGAAGAAACTCAGCGATGTATAAGAAAACTCAGAAAGGCAATTCTATGAGCTCAGGAATAAAATTAATGAGCAAAAGGAATACTTTATCAAAAAGACTGAAACTCTATATAATAACAAAACAGAAATTCTGGAGTTAAATCAATAAATAAGATGGAGAACTCACTAGAAAGCATTGGAAATAGAGCAGACCATATGGAAGAGAGAATTAACAAGCTCAAAGGTAGAAATCTAGAAATGCTATAAGTAGAAGAGGAGAGAGCATTAAGATTTAAAAAAGAAGGAGGAGGAGGAGCAGGTGGAGGAGGAGAAGAAGGAAGAAGAGAAGAAGAAAAGAAGAAGAGGAAGAAGAGGAAGAGGAGGAGGAGAAGAAATTCTGTGAGAACTATCCAACTCTTTTGGGAAGGGCAACATTAGGATAATGGGTATCCCAGAAGAAGAGGGAAAAGGGAGCCGAGAATTTAGTTAAAGAAATAATAGCTGAGAACATCCCAAACCTGGGGAAGGAACTAGATATATGAATACATGAAGCTTAGAGAACTCCTAATTAATTCAATGTAAAAAGACCTTCTCCAAGACACATTACATTAAAATTCTCCAAAGGAAATGTGAAGAAATGATTTAAATATTTGTTTTAGTTTTATTGAGATATTATTGACATATAACATATTTAAATTTAAGTAGTATGATGAGATGATTTGATACCCATATGTATTGTGAAAATGGTTACCATAGAGAAGTTAGTTAACATCTCCATCCCTCACCTTTTTTTGTGTGTGGTGATAACATTTATGATCTACTCTCTTAACAAGTTTCAAATATATAATGTGGCTAATGAAGACACAATTTTAAAGGAATCCAGGGAAAAAGGATGGTAACCTATAAAAGAATTCACATTTGGCCATCAGTAGATTTCTCAGCAGAAACTCTACCAGCCTGGAGAAAGTGGATTGACATAATCAAAATACTGAAATATTAAAAATGTCAGCCAAGAAAATTCTGTGCAGCAAAGTTATCCTTCAGATATGAAGGAGAAATAAAGACTTTTGAAGATAAATGAAAGCTGAGGGAGATCATCACTATTAAATCTGCTTTATAAGAAATGTTGAAAGGAGCTCTTCTACCTGAAATGAAAAAGCCAACATGCACAAAACTATGAATAAGGTGATAAATAGAAACAGAATCAGAAAATTGCAACTCCATATCAGAATAAGTTGTTTAAACACTTAATTATAACATGAAGGGAAAAAAGCAGTAAAAGAAAAAAACCTACAGCTGCTTCCATTTGGTAATAAACTCACAATATAAAAGGGATAATTTGAGATGATAAAATATAAAATTGGAAGTGGAAAAAGATGAAACCATATAGGCAAATGAAGATACGATGTTGTCAGCATAAAAAGGACTGTTTTATCTATGAGATGTTTTATACAAACTTCATGGTAACCATAAAACAAATCTAGAGCAGAGACATGAAACAAAAAAGAGGAAACAAAATACTCTTGCAAAACCACCAAACTAAAATGGCAGACAGAAACACGAGGAAAAAGGAGTGATGGAATTATAGAGCAACCAGAAAACGAAAGATAAAACAGCAGAACTAAGTACTTAAATAGTAATAATTACCCTAAATGTAGATGGATTGAATCAAAAGACACAGAGTGGCTGGCTGGATTAAAAAATAAGGCCCAACCATATGCTGCCTCCATGAGACTCATCTTAGCTCTAAAAACAAACATAGGCTAGAAGTGAAGGGATGGAAGAAGATACTCCAAGGAAATGGCAGTAAAAAGAAAGTGCCAACAAATTGGACAACCTAGAAGAAGTGGATAAATTCTTTAGTGATACTTTACAACCTTCCAATACTGAATGACAAAGAAGTAGAAAATCTGAATAGAGTGATCAATAAGAAGGGGACTGAAACAAAAATCTCCCCAAAACAGAATCCCAGGACTAGACAGCTTCACTGGGTAATTCCGCCAAACATTCAAAGATTTAATACCTGTACTTCTTAAACTCTTCCAAAAAATTGAAGAGGAAAGAATGCTTCTTAACTCATTTTATGAGGTCAACATTATTTGGATCCCAAAACCAGACAAGGACTACACACACACATATAAATTACAGGGTATTATCTCTGATGAACAAATATGCAGAAATCCTCAACAAAATATTAGCAAGCCAAAGAAACAATACAGTTGACCCTTGCACAACACAGATTTTGAACTGCACAGGTACACTTATACACAGATTTTTTTTTCAGTAGTAAATACAGTACTATATGATATGCGGTTGGTTGAATCCAAGGGTGCGGAACCATGAATATGGAGGGCTAACTATGGGACTTGGGTATCCGCATGTTTTGGTATCTGTGATGGGTCCTGGAACCAATCCCCCTTGTATACTGAGTGACAACTGTACATTAAAAGGATCATACACCATGATCAAGTGTGATTTATTCCAGGGATGCAAGGATGGTTTCACATCCACAAATCAATCAGTTTGATTCACCACATTAACAAAACGAAGGGTAAAAATCATATGATAATCTTAGTTGATGAACAAAAAGCATTTGACAAGACTCAGCACCCATTTGTGGTAAAAACTCTCAATAAAATGTGTATGGAGGAACATACCTCAATATAATAAATGACATATTGACAAATCCACAGCTAATATCATACTCAAAGCTGAAAAATTTAAAGTTGCCCCTCTAAGATCAGGAACAAGACAAGGATGCCTACTCACACTTTTATTCAACATAGTACTAGGAGTCCTAGCCACAGTGATTAGGCAAGAAAAAGAAATAAAGGCATTCAAATTGGAAAGGAAGATTTAAACCTGTCACTATTTGTGGATTCCATGATTTTATATGTAGAAAGCCCTAAAGACTCCATCAAAAAACTATTAGAAATAATCAATAAATATAGTAAAGTTGCCGGGTACAATATATAAACATTTTAAAATTGTTTTTCTGAATATTTTCAATCTGAGGTTGGTTGAATCCACAGATGAACCAGCTGATATGGAGGGCTGACTTTATGCCTTAACCATTTAATACATGTAAAATCATATAAAGTTTTTATTATGTTTCCTTGAGGAGTTTTTGAGCGTTGTGCCTCTAATGCCATTTTCCCATATGCTATGTGGTTTTTGTTGTGAGATCTTGCACAATCCAGTGATTATTTGGGTCACAAATGTTTGTTGCAGCAGAACTTGTACACTAGAATTACTTGAGAAGCTTTAAGATACTGATGCCTGGCCCCATCCCAAACCTATCAAATCAGAATCTCAGGTCATGGGATTCAAGAATTGGTAGTTTTAAAATGCCCTCAGGTGATTCTTACTGCAGCCCAGGTAGCTTTGAGAAAATGCAGAAAAACAGGCTCTTCTGAATGGAAACTACCTAAGGTTTCCTCTGTACTTACAAATGAGTCTTTGAAAACCTCAGTTTTAGGGAAATTTGATGACTTGTCTTTTGGATTTCTGTATCTCATAAGGACTCAGAGATTCTAAAAAACATTCTTATTTTGTAATAGTCCAAGTCTGAATAAACAACTGATTCAGAGAAACATTCATTTTGAATTATTGTGTGGTACAGAAACTACACATTCTTCTTCATGCATTTTTATGCTGTATTTAAAAAATATTCAAGAAAGAAGAAAGAAAGCAAGTAGTTGGAAGATACAGTCTACAGAGAAAAGCTATTTATGACAACTAGTATTTAGGTATTTTTCAAGCTTGAGTCATTCTGTTGATTATTTTCAATGCTTTACTGTAATTATAGCTCTAGTAGTAGTTTGTTCTTTGACTCAATGTCCTGGAATAAATACTTTTTGGTATAAGAACTCAGAACACTTCAATTACTACCTGTTTATGAAATCCTGATTTACCTTACCACACATCTGTTAGTTCATAGGTGGAAAGCATGATGTGCTTTTCTAAAATATGGAAAAATTTCCCCTAAATGTAGTTTACTCTTTTCAAAAGTTGACTACAGTGTTTACTTTCTTTATATTGTATGTTCATGCTAGTATAACCAATACTCCTTACCTATACTGGCTTTCTAAGAGTAAAATAGACATTTTAGGAGTTATACTAATTACTTTAGAAACTTGCTGTGCTATTTAATATGCTATTTATTTAACTGATCTCTTTTTGGGAGGGGAGGTAGAGGAGAATAGTATTTCTGTAAATTGAATCATTATTCCTTTTCTACTGTGAGATAAGGGATGCATTTATTTCTAGGAATTATTTTTGGTCACAAGATGCCAACATAAAATAATCACATTTAGGAATTCAGAAAATCTTTTGAAATAATGCATTTCATGTAAAAACAGTATTTTATAATATTAATATTATTTAATATAACTTGGCATTCTGAAAAATTTTCTAAAACTTTAAAGTACTAAACCAGATATTTGTTTTCCGGGGACATAGAGAAATGTGTACTCTGTCTGTCTTACGGTGATGCTGTTACTAATTATCCAGTGTGGAACTGGGGTTGGTTAGATAAGAAGATGGTGATTTATTTCTTAATTGTTATTGCTTAGGGAGGTTGAAGCATTGGTTATGATTCTAGTTAGAAACGCAAAGAGTGAGAGGCCTCTTCTGTTTTCACCTTCATTTCTTCTAACAGAGTATGTCATATCAAGGACTCGCTAATCTTGGCCTCAAAGGGCTTCTTCACCTTAGCTGCTACTCATGCTACAAAGCAGGTGGCCTACAGGGAGTAGGTAGCTTTCCCCATGCCTCTTAGCTTGTACTTTAATGATAAAGTACTAAGTACAGGTTCGTGTAATATGTAACCAGTTTATAAAGTGCTCTCATCAGTTTAGCTTTGGTAGTTATTCTCAAAGTAATCTTTAGATACAAGAACTGGAGGTCTTTAGGTCCCCATGCTTCTGTATCCTCTGAGCTCCTTAGGTTGTATCCAGTCTAACACATTAAGAGGTAGATTTGGGCTGAGTCTGAGCTCTTGCATTTGTTAGCTGTGTGACCTTGGACAGATTATTCTCTCTGACACCATTTATAAGATGAAGATATGTGTCTCAGAGTGTTGCTATAAGGGGTAAATAAGAGAAAGCTTATGAGTGTATGTGATAAAGAGGAAGAGCAGAGGGTGGTCTAGGCAAGTAAGTTTAACTTTAATAGGGGTGGAATTGGGGAGAAGTCATGGAGAACATCAAACCACCTTTTGGTTCTGTGTTACACAGGATATGAGAGAAGAAAACAGAATATATTTGGTGGAGCTTCAGAGAAAGGGAATATCTTAAGTATATAGCCTGGTTCATACTTTCTGGGAGCAAATGCAGAGTTTTAATGGTTTATCCCCTAGAAGTCTGTTTGAGGAGTTTTAAAGAAGAGTAGATTGAGCAGTAGCTGGAAGAATTGGTTGGATTAGGGAAAGAAAGGCTTTGTTTTTTAAAGAAATGTTGAGCTGAAAGAGCCAATCAAGGAGATTTTGGGGATACAGAAAATAGGGAATAACAGCTAGAACAACTTCTCTAGGACATGGATGTGGAGTGGGAATGGGGTGCAGCAGGGTGGAGAACAGGAATATTGCACAAAAGCTGGAGGGAAGCAGGCAAACATCTCCTGACTGTAATTTGTTGTCTTCTTTAAAATTTCCAAATAGGCCATTCCTGTATTAACAAAGATCCACTCGAGCTGGATCCATAAAAGAATCTTCTGTGGACACGAGCTACAAAGCTCAAGGAATTTATGAGGATGACAGCAGAGAGGGATGTAGCCAAGTAGCGGACAGTCACGGGTGCTGGGGCTGGGAGAGACTGCAGAGGTCTTGTTTCAACCCCTAACTTTTGGTAGGACAAACTGTTGAGCTTATGTGATTTGCTTCTGAAGGACAAAAGTGAGACTCTGGCCAGTTATCTTTGTTCCTCAGAAGAACAAGAAGAGTAGCCTTTAAGTCCAAGGAGAACAAAAGCAGTTGAGGGGCACTGAGTCTAGAAAGCGGGAAGAGAAAGTATTGGGAAAGAAAAGGTAATGCAATTTTCCTTCTTGTTTTGAATCTGTGCTTAGACATTTAGATTTACTCTTTAATTTAATAGCAGTAGCAATAACCTGGTGGTCATGTGGTTTCCGGAAATGACTCTCTTACTGCTGAGATCAGGCAGTGACTGAGCTGATGCAGCTCAGCACACTTGGTACCACTCTGCAGAACTCAGATACTGACTTCAGTTATGTGGATTATTTTGATTCTCTTTTATGTAAAAATATTTAATAATCTTTTGTCTGCATGTTATTTTTATTCACGATTTGTTTTGATTATGATGTTAGTGTTTGATAACCTGAGAATTTATAGTACTTGAATAACAGAGACTTAAAAGTTTCAACTCTTCCATTGTTAGAAAGGCTTTAATTAAATAGAGAAGCCAAAAGTCCCCTGACATTAAAGGACATACTTAACTCAGATGATCCATTTCTTGCTGACTCACCAAGTAACCTCAGTCCTTTGGTTCTTTAAAAGTCTCCACCAGATGAGAACTTACCTGTAGAGAATTCTGGATACTGTGTTATAAACTATGCAGGAAAGGAGACCAGTCAATTCCTGCTGTATTTACAGGGGAAGAAATTTTAAATGCTGTAAGAAAAAAATAACATATCCACAAACTTTTCAAAATGAATTGTAGAATTCATGGGTTTCATAGATGTGATCAGTTTGTGGAAATTATTATATTATCATTGTAAAATACTTGAATGTCCCAAGGCTGTATGACTCAGCTATGGTACTGATAGTGTAGGGTTTTTTTTTTTTTTCATGCTTTTTGTGGTGGGGTTCATTGAATTTCTTGAATCTGTGGGGTTTTAGATTTCATCGTTTTGAATATCTTCAGCTGTTATTTCTTCAGATACTTTCCCTGTCCCCCTCTGTCTCCTTTGATGTTTCTAATTACACATTTATTAGAACTCTAGAAGGTGTCCTACAGTTCAGTGATACTCTGTTTCTTTTTTAAAAATTCTTTTTTCTGCCTGCTTCATTTTTGATAGTTTACATTGCCGTGTGTTGTTGAGTTTGTTTGGGGACACAGTTAAGTTACTTGGAAAGAGTTTGGATCTTTTTGGATCTTGATTTTAAGATTTGTTAGGCAGGACCAGAGCAGTGCTAACTCCAGGGCTAATTACTCCCCACTAGCAAGGCAAAACCTTTTGAATATTCTACCCAACATTTCATGAATGATGAGTTTTCCAGTGTGGCTGGTGGGAACAGGCACTATTCCTGGCCGTGGGTGAACGCCAGGTGCTGTTCCCTCTATCTTGTCAGCTAGTTCTTTGCCCAGCTTGTGTAGTTTTCTCTCAGACATGCAGTCATCAGTATTCCGCTGAATACTGGACAGAGTGGTGCTTGTTGCACATCTCCAGGCTTCTCTCTCTGTGTACCTCTGTCCTCTCCAGTAGTCTGTCCCATGAACTCTGGCTGCTTTGCTCTTCCCAGACCTTCAGCTTTGTTTCCTCAACCCAGGGATTCCAGTCCTGTACTTCCTGCTGCCCGTGTCTGAGTTTCATGCATTATGTTCAGCTTTCCAGTAGTTTTCAATGGGAAGATGAGTTTGATTCCAGTTAGAATGTCATGACCAGAAGTTCCTTACTTTACAAATTATTTTATCTCCTCTTTCTAGCATTGTTTCTGGTACAAAGGAATCATGACCAATGTTTTCTTACTTCCTTCAGATCATTTCTGAGTATCTGCTACAATTTGTTAATTATAAATTACTAATACATGGAAATATAAGCAGTATGGTAGGATCTTTACATCACATTTCATACGTTTTTGTTGTTGTATATGCCTGAATGGAATAAATTTTTTTCCTGTGGAAATATTCTAGCATTAAAAAAAAATTAATTTAGAGTTTACTTCCCCAGAGTAACTTAAATTAGGGAGTTTTTTTTTTTTTTACTCCCTGTTTTTTTCTTTTTTACTACTTTATGGAGGAGCTGCTAATATTTTTTTTGCTATCTTTGAATTGATACTGTTTTATATTTTTTCCCACTATTAAGTAATGATTAGAAAATAACTCATCTTAATCTGTATTATTTTACTTTAGATATAATTTTGGCTTCTAGTGTAATGATTGTTTCCTGTTACATGTGAGAGCTGCAATTTAATTTCATGGAAGCATCTATCCTAAATTTGGAATGATACAGTGTTTCATATTTTAATAGGCTCTATGTTTGGAAATGCTGTCGTTTGTAGTGGTAGGTCACAGGGTATGTGTGTTTTTAGCAACTTGTGAATGGAATTTGAGTTGGCACAGAAATCATTTGTCTTTGATTAATTCTAATATTTACATTTTTACCAGGCAATTAAGTTTTTTTTTAATACATATGCCCACACAGGACATATATTTAGTTTATAGAAATAATTTCGTACTCAATAAATGGTTCTGAAGTTTGACTTTTTTTAGTTTATTGTATATTTTGGGTTTTCTCTGTATCATTTTACTTGGTTACTTTACTTTTTTTTAAAGGCTGCGTATCATTTTATTCATGTCTTTCATTTCTTACTTAACTGTTTTGGCTATTAAAACTATGATAAATGTCCTTGTTAATATAATCTGAATGCTTATGCAAATATTTTTTGTGAGATAAATTCCAAGAAGTAGAATTTCTGGGTATAAAGTTTTGCCCTCTTAGAATTTTAATAGCTATTGCCGAATTGTTTTTCAGTAATTTACATTTCTACTAACAGTGCAGTGGAGAACCTGTTTCCCCACACTCTCACCTATAGTGTGCAATTGTTTATTTAATTTTGTCAACCTGTTACATGGGAAATAATAATTTCAATGGCTTCATTTTTATTTTTTGCTATTAAAAAGGGTAAACCTCTTCCTTTCAAATCATTCACTTCTTCAGAGGCATCTCAGAAATAATATTAAATAACACTGTTTATATTAAACAGCCTGGGTTGTGTTTGACTTATATGGTAATACTATATTTGACTATTAAGTATTTATATTTTTATGTTATAAAACATAGGTGTAGGATTTTTCTTTAAGTGAAAAGTAAAGCCATTATAGGCTTTTGCTACTCTAAGGGGAATAATTTGGAAAGGAGCATGAGGAAAAGAAAAGTCACCAATTAGGAGGTGCTGCAGTAGTCCAAGCCAGAGATAATCATAACTTCCAAAGGGGTGAGAGTGAAGATGAAGAGAAATGGGTGGATTTGTAGATTTTGGAGGGAGAATCAGAAAGACTTTTTTCTTTTTCCTTTTTTTTTTAAAACAAGAGAAAATCAAAAGTTTATTAGCATATGTGTCCCATTTACGTTTGGGAGCACTTAGAGGTCAGTAAAAGGGTTGGTTAGAACTTAATGCTTATATACCATTTTATCAAAAGAACAGTACATTTTTATAGAACAGAAAGACTTTCTGATGAATTGCACATGTGGGAGAATGACAAGCTTTAGAAGAGCTGACATTTTTAGGAAGAGAGGTTATGTTTATTAGCAGTATTAGGATGTTGGGAGTGGGCTCAAGCCAGGTTTTTGTTAAAGCTGGGCTATAAATGGAAAGTCCTGATAAGAAGTATAAGGAGGTTTCTAATCATAGAGCAGCAGTTCCTGACAGTACAGGATTCTATAGACAGTGTCCTGGGTCTGATTAGGAGATATTGAGGGTGATACAGGGTTGCCAGTTGGGGTGGTTATATATACCTTGGGAGGTTTTGACTTCCCACAGTGACTACAGTGAGCAGGGCTATTAGGCAGGATATGTGCCCTCCTGAGAGGTGGAGGGCAACCTGATCTAGTTGTGTGATCTTTAATGTTAGCTTCTATGATGACTTCTTCCTAGTCTACAAGGACTCCTATACAGAATCATAAAAAATTATTGCTACAAAGCACTTAGAGAATATTTATTTTTTGAAGGTACAGAATATTTGTTTTTTTGAGAAAGAAACTTATTCTTCTCACTTCAAAAAATTTTTTTGGGGGGTAGATTTAACATTCTCCACGTTATAGAAAGTTTTCTTAACATCGTATTTTTTTAGAGTGAAAATATAAAATGAAAAAAGCAAAGCTACAAGAGTTCTAGGGCCATTTAGTTGATGTTTTTAATCCACATTTGTATAGTTTTTTGTTGTCTTCATCTTTGTTAAACTTTGTGTTTTAATGTGAGTATACCAGTTTTAAATAGCTTTGTGGTATCAAGAGCATCTTAGGTTTTTGATTTTGAAAGTAAATATAATGAGTTCATAACCCACCTATCTTATTTCATTTTCATGATTGCATTTTGCAACTAAAAATGACATTTTCCCTTAAACAAATGTCCTCAAAGATTACTTTTTTAAAAAACATATTGTGGTGTATCAAGACACTAAAACAAAATTACTAAATTAGACTGGTGAGTTCTGTGACTAAGAATTTGCTTCCATTAGGCTATGCTTTTGATTCAGACACCTGTTAAATTTTGATTTAATATTATTTTAGAATATTAATAGAAACAGAATTAATTCTGTTCACTCATACGTCAAAAGTAGTAGTATAGAAAATTTGTTCTTGTAAAATATCTGAAACCATATGTTGTGTATTTTTTGTGTCTTTGGCATGGATCCTTTCTGGCTGTGATAAATCTCCAGTAATTATTTCTGAATAGAATTTTGGAGACCTAAAAGTAACCTCTGTTACTTTTTTTTTTTTTGTATTTATAAGCTAGGAAGTCAAGTAACAAATGACTTGTCCATCTAGCAGTATCCATATGCCCACTTGTCCCAAACCCACCATTATGTGTGTCTGCTATGGTGGCAAAATGTTTTTCTACAAAAACCATAGAGAACTAATGATATTTATTAAGAAAAGATACTATTAAGAAAAGAGAAAAGAGAAATATAGAGAATACATGTATTTAAGACATAAGCAGCAGAGCAGGTACAAAGATTGAGAAAGAATTTTTAGGAAGGGTGGAAGGCAGGTTGGTTTGTTGGAAGATAAAAAGCCATAAAAACCAAAAAAGAGTTTCAGGGAGAAGTGAGTCAGTAGGATCAGATACCTGAGAGAAACAGAAAAAAGAAGATGGAGATAAACAACAAGGTCCCAAGGTGTAGTACAGGGAACTATATTCAGTATCTTGTAATAAACCATAATGGAAAAGAATACCAAAAGAATGTTTATATAACTGAATCACTTTGCTGTACATGAGAAACTAACACAACTATAATGAATCAACTATATTTCATTTAAAAAAATCAAGATGAGTAAATTTCTGTCGTATATGATCATTAGGAAGTGCTGACCTCACTCAGGTCATGGTGTGGGCAGAAGGCATATATCAGTGTGTTGAAAAACAAACAAGAAGTGATAAAATGAAGACTGCAGGTGTGGTTCCTCAAAGGGTCCCTTAATCCCTGTCCTAGTATTCTGCATTGTTTCTGATTACTGACTTTTAAAGCCTTTGCACTTGAATTTGAAGATATTAAATATGAACTAATCATTTAGCTCATTACACAGTTGCCAGAAACCTGACACTTTTATCTTAATGTTATAATTTGTATAAAACTAATTAAAGTTCCTGAACACTTAAAGCACAGCTAAATGGAAACCTCTAATACAAGTGCTAATTTTATTTCTTATTTCTTTTAAAAAGTCTTGGCTACTTATGATTCAGCAGACAGAACAACTTAGTAGGATAATGAAGACACATGCAGAGGACCTAAATTCTGGACCTTTACACAGGCTCACCATGATGATCAAAGACAAGCAGCAGGTGAAGAAGAGTTATATAGGTGTTCATCAGCAGATAGAGGCAGAGATGATAAAGGTTTGTCTTTCCATGCTGGAATTCTTTCTTTAATTTGATTTTTAAATTCAATGAAGTACTTTCTCCTGTTTGACTTTAAAAGATTGTTTAGTCATCATTTCCTAACAAATAGATATCAGTATATTTTTATTGAATATAAAACATTATTAATTTTAAGATAAACTGTTATTTTACATACTCCCATGAAAGAAAAAATGCTGTCAATTAAACTATGATACAATACTTTTTTATCACTTAGAATTTTTATTTTTTACTTGCTGAAATAGCTCTTTTAAGCTTTTAAAAAATATTAATTTGTATCATGTAATACTATGTATATAATAAAAAAGAAAATATAGGCAAAATAAATTAGTTGGGATATTTCTAAATTTTCTTTACATTTAGTCTGTCTTTTCTGGATAATTTTTTGCAATGGTTTTTATTTTGAAAATTTGCCAATGTACAGAAGAAGAGAGAATAGTAAAATGAAATCTCATTGACCTATCCATCCAAATATTCAATTAAAAAAAAATCTGTACTCTTACCTACTTTTCTTTTACAGTGGATAATTTTAAAGAAAATTCCAGTTATTATTTTACCCATAGATATTTTCGTATGTATTGCTAAAAAAAAGTCCTCTTTTAAAAAAAAGAAAACATAACTATATTATCATTAACCCACCTTAAAATAACAATAGTTCCTTAGTATTTTTAATTATCCTGACTGGCTCAAATGATTGTTAAATTTTTTTTTTTATAGTTGGCTCATTTTGAATCATGACAAAATTGTATAATTTATTCTATAGAACTGAATTTCCTTCATTTTGGAATTTACTGTTAGTATCATGTGATACAATTTCACATATACCTCGATCCTTCAGTTTTCCTGTAAACTGGGAGTTAGATCTAGAGGCTTGATAAGATTCTGGCTGTTTATTTTGGGTAAGAATACATCACAGTTGCTGGTATAGACTTATTATTTCATATCAGAAGAGAGGTATATAATGTCTGCTTATTTATCTTTTTGTGGTGTTAAACTTGGCTAATAGGTTTCAATTTTGCCAGCCTGATCAACCTAGTAAAAGAGTTTCTTTTCAGCTTTTCAACTGATAGTTTTAGAAACAATTGTTTATTGCTTAGATCCATTTGTTCAATGGAGGCTATAAAATGGCAACATTTTACATCTGTCATTCCTAATGCAGTTGTTAGCTAGAATCTTTCAATAAAAATGTTTCCTGTGTCAGTTTTTTGACTACCTTGAAGTATAGTTCATACAGGAAAGGCAGGATAAATGCCTGCTTTTTGACATTAATTTGCCAATTTGCAGAACAGTGAATTAGTTCTTTAGCAAATTCAAAAGTTAAGACTTCCAATTTTCAGTCCAGCATGTAAGAAGTTTGGAAGTTGTCACTCCATCCTAACAACAAGTGAAAAGCTGAACAAACCTAAAGATGAACAACTCTTCTTGGATCCATTAGAGAAGGTAGGTCATAAAGCAAATGCTGCCCCCAAAGTGGAGAGACCGACAAGCAAATACAGAGAATCACAACTTTTCACAGCAGCAAGCAGCTCGGGAACCAGTACTGGCTATAGAAAAACCTGAATTATAGTTGACAAATTCTGGAGATTCAGTGTGAACAACTCTGACAGTTAAAAACTCCAGGAGGACCCAATCATTGAGAGGCTTTTATACGTTTGTAAGTTTTACCTCCCAATCCCTATGAGGTTCTTATGGTGAATATAGGAGAAAAATGGCATGCTCTTGTCATGATTTGCAAACTCTAGAGAAGCCACTAAAAAAAAAAAAAAAAAAGAGGAAAAAAAAGAAGTATAGCTGGTATGCTAAGAAATGGCAGAAAATAGAATCATATAAAATACTCAGTTTAAAGCCATAAAGACAGAAAAAGAGTGGAAGACAAAAATAGGAACAAATAGTAAGGGTAACAAATAGGAAACAATAACAAATATAGTAGATATTAATACAAGTATATCAATAATTACTTTGAAATTTATTGGTCTTAAACCAATTAAAAGACAGGTTTTGTCAGAATGGATCAAAAAAATAGTGCATGTACAATTACTCATATCAGAAGTGAAATACGGGACATTACTACATATCCTATGGATATTAAAAGAATAATGAAGGTAGGGAGGGTATATCTCAGTGGTAGAGCACATGCCTTGCATGCATGAGGTCCGAAGTTCAATCCCCAGTAACTCCATTGAAATATAAATGAATAAGTAAGTAAACCTAATTACCTCCCCAAAATAAAAATACTTGCTTAGTAAACATGAAAAAAAAATAAGAGGATAATGAAGGAATAGTATTAACACCTCTATGCATACAAATTCGATAATTTAGCAGAAATGGGTCAATTCCTTCAAGGACGCAGTCTGCTGAAACTCACAGAAGAAGAAACAGATAATCTGGATAGGCATGCATCGATTAAAGTAATTGAATTGATAACTGATGACCTTCCAAAACAGAAAGCACCAGGCTCTGATGGCTTTAGGTTCACATGGCTTCACTGGCAAATTCTGTCAGACATTTAAGGAAGAAATGATACCAGTTCTCTACAAACCATTTCAGAAAAAGAAACAGAGGGAAACTTCCTACTCCATTGTATGAGGCCAGCATTACCTAACAAAAGCAAAGACATTAGAAGAAAAGAAAACTACAGACCAATGTATCTATCTCATGAACATAGATGCAAAAATTCTTAATAGACTATTTGGAAATAAAATCCAACAGTGTAGAAAAAGAATTATATACCTAGACCAAGTGGGATTTATCTCAGATTTGAAAGGCTGTTTCAAGATTTGAAAATACGTTAATGGAATCCATGACGTCAACAGACTAAAAGAGAAAAAATCACTTGAGCATACGAATAGGTGCAGAAAAATCATTTGACAAAAAATCCAACACCAATTCACGATGAAAACTCACAGTAAACCAGGAATAAAGGGGAACTTCCTCAACTTGATAAAGGATATCTACAAAAATCTTACAGCTAGTATCATACTTAATTGTGAGAAACTTGTAACTTTCCCACTAAGATCAGGAGCAAGACAAGGATGTCCCCTCTTACGACTGCTTGTTAACATAAAACTGGAAATCTTAGCTAATGTAACAAGAAAAAGA
Organism: Vicugna pacos; assembly: GCF_048564905.1. Classification (NCBI taxonomy): domain Eukaryota; kingdom Metazoa; phylum Chordata; class Mammalia; order Artiodactyla; family Camelidae; genus Vicugna; species Vicugna pacos. The sequence goes on along the minus strand of NC_132989.1, from coordinate 46,260,694 downwards.
AAATGCATACAGATTGGGAATGAAGAAATAAAGACATCTTTGTGTACAGATGACATGACTGTACAAGATCTATAGGAGGAAAATGACAGAATTCTAATGAGAGAAATCAAAGAAATAATTGTAGAAATATATTATGTTCATGGATATGAGAAACCTCAATATTGTTAAGATATCAGTTATTCCCAATTTGCAGTATAGATTCAACACAATCCCAATAAATATCTCAGCAGGTTATTTTGTGTATATTGCCAAACTGATTCTGAAGTTTGTAAGGAGAAGCAAAAGACCCAGAATGGCTAACAGAATAATGAAGGAGAAGAACAAAACTGGAGGACTGACACTACCTAACTTCGAGACTTACTATAAAGACAGAGTAATCAAGATAGTTTGGTATTTGGGAAAGACAATAGACAAATAAACAAAAGACCAGTGGAACAGAACAGAGGGTCAGAAGTAGATCCACATAAATATAATTACCTGATCTTTGACAAAGGGGCAAGGTCAGCATGGGGGAGAAAAGTTAATATTTTCAACAAATGGTGCTGGAACAACGGATAGCCACTTGCAAGAAATGAATCTAGACACAGATCTTACACCATTCACAAAAATTAATTCAAAATGGATTATAGATGTAAATATAAAACATAAAACTATTAAACTCTTAGAAGATAAATAGGAGAGAACCTAAATAACCTTGGGTATGGAGATGACTTTTCAGATAGATCCATGAAAGAAATAATTGATAAGATGGAATTCATCAAAGTTGAAAACTTCTGCTCTGTTTTCCTTTCTTTCTTTTTTTTAAAAAATTGTAACTCCACAGAAACATGTGTGGCACACGTCACAAACAGCAAAGGAACAACATGAATTTTCATCAAGAGAAATTTTACTTATACTGGACTTAAATCAAAGTACAAAGTGACTCCAATCTCAAAGGATGTTGCATCTTTAATACAAATTTAAGGGAAAGTAAGAGCATTGGAAATGAAACTCAAAAGGGTCTTAAGCACACTATGGGGTCCTCTATAAGCAAGTATGGAACTATAATGATTTCATAAATGTAAAAGAAATAACAAACTGAAAGCAGCCTGATGTGCAAGATAAAATGAACCAGATTGGCAAAATTCTCAGACAGGTTTCAACAACAGATATCAATGAGATACAACAGTTAAAAATTATATAAAGTGGGAAGATGTTCAATCCCATGAGACCAGAGCAGTAACTGTGATGACTAGTTACACAGACGTAAGAGTCCATATTTCTTGCCTGCTCCAGGTAAACACACACACACACACACACATACACACGTTCCCCTCCAAAAAAAAAAAACCCACCAAACTTCTACATAATTCAGTGTCAAAAGAATGAGAAGATAAGCCATAGACTGGCAGAAGATAATTGCAAAGACACATCTGATAAAGGACTGTTACCTAAAATATACAAAGAACTCTTAAAAGTCCATTAAGAAAACAAACAACCTGATTGAAAAACAGACATCTCACCAAAGACACACAGATGGCAAATAAGCGCATGAAAAGTTGCTTCTTTTATCATCAGAAATGCAAATCAAAGCAACAGTGAGATACACTACACATCTGTTAGAATGCTCCAAATCCAGAAAGCCAACACTAAAGCTGGTGAGGATGTGGAGCAACAGAAAACACTTACTCGTTGCTGATGGGAATGCAAAATAATCCAACCACTTTGGAAGACAGTTTCACTGTTTCTTACAAAACTAAAAATACTCTGACCATAGGACCCTGCAATTGAGCTCCTTGGTATTTTCCCAAAGGACCTGAAAACATATGTCCACACTGAAGCCCACACAGTTGTTTATAGCAGCTTTCTTCATAATTGTGAAAACTTGGAAGCAACCAAAAGGTCCTTTATTAAATGAATGGATAAATAAACCGTGTGGTGCATCCAGACAAAGGAATATTATTCAGCTTTCAAAGGAAATGAGCTACCAAGCCACGGAAAGACATGGAGGAACTTTAAATGCGTATTACTAAGTGAAAGATGACACCCTGAAAAATCTGTATGATTCTAATTATATGATACTCCAGAAAAGTCACAACTATGGAGACAGTAAAAAGATTATTTGTTCTCAGGGTTTAGTGGGGAGAGAAGAACGAATAGGTGGAGTAGAGAGGATTTTTTGACAGTGAAAAATGACTGTGTGCTACTATAATGATGGATACATGTCATTATATGTTTGTTCAAACCCATAAAATGTACAACACCAAGAGTGGAACTTAATACAAATTATGTACTCGTGTGGCAGTGATGTGTTGCAGTTTTATTAGTTGTAACAAATGCACCACTGTTGTAGGGGAATGTTAATAGTGGAGGAGGCTGTGCATGTATAGGGATAAAAGATAAATGGGAAATCTCTGTACTTTGTGATCAATTTTGCTGTGATACTAAAACTGCTCTAAAATGTAAAGTCCATTAAAAACAAAACATTAACCAGTGAAGTTTCTTTTAAAAGGGAATCATTTAAATTCATTTATATCTAAATCATAGTTGTTGATATTTTTGTTTATTTACACAGTGCCATCCTTCATGTGTCAAGAACATTGGTGATGCAGAATTTGTTTAAAGTGGATTCTGGCATTTTCCAAATTACTTATGCCCCTTTAGCAAGTTTTTAATGCTGCTCATTTCTAACTTTTCTTAGAAGGCTTATTAGAAGTTTTTCGGATATCTCGGACTCTGATTTTTTCCTCAAATGCTATTTATGGCTTTTTGACAAGAGTCAAGGACTTGGGTTTGTCTAGCCTTTCTGTAGATAATAACTAAGCTCATACGTGCATGCAGTGACCACTCTCATGATTGCTGCCGGGTCAGCAATGATCATTAGATGCATCTTCTTTTCACAGATGTTACAATGTAAAAAAAAAAAATTATGTTAGAGCTGGTGAATTGTGACAACTCAAGAGTTATTCTGTATAATTAAGTATTTTAATTTTATTTTAAAATTAGCATATTTCAGAGAAAATATTTCTGTATGCAGCAATTAATTATTGGTCTTTAAATTTTAGAAAATGATGGCACTATTTCTTGACTTGCTCTTCTTTTTAAGAAGTGTTTTTCCCTTTTTCATATGCTGTTGAATTTATCACCAATTTCTAAGCTAATTTTAATTATTGTTTGTAAATTGTATGTTGAAGAGCAACTCTGACCTATAAGCAGTAAAATATGTATTAGTCAATGCTTTGGAAGTTAAGTTCTTGACTGATGAAAATTTAAAGGCATTAAAAACCTTTTTTTGTTTTTCTTTTTTTGGACAGGTTACAAAGACAGAATTAGAGAAATTAAAAACCAGCTATAGACAATTAATAAAAGAAATGAATTCTGCCAAAGAGAAATATAAAGAAGCTGTAGCTAAAGGTATGGCAACTTATGAAAAATGTTTATTTTAGTGATTTTTTATTCTTATCATTTGAAAGTTACCTTTGTAAGTGGTGGAATGATTCTTAGACCAATTCAGATTTAAAAATATTAAAATAAGACAAAATAGACTAATTAATAAGTCTATATTGTCCTAAAATTTTCATAATTAGCTTTGATAGTAAATGGGAAGAGAAACACTGTTATAACCAGAGATTTATGGTTATAGTCTTTAGTTGTGACTAGTCTTCATATTTAGATTTTTAAATTAAAAATTTTTTTCTGTTCATCCTGGTTAAATATAAGATTTATTTGCAATGCTTTAAAAAAATTCTTCAACTTCCGTTTCTCTTTTATTAATGTATTTTCTCTTTGTCTTTTACTTGTATGCTATGTTGTTATTTTGTTGAGGTTAATGAAATAAACAGCTCCTGCATTTGAATATACCTTGCACAATGAAAATACTGTGTTTTTGTTGTTATTCCCAGTAAACTAGGAGAGGTACTGATTTAGATGAACATTCCCCCTCCATCCTTACTTCCTCCCTTTCTGTCTCCCTTCCCCTCATCCTCTCACTCCTCCTTGCTTCCTTCCTCTCCTTCCTTCTCTCTCTTGCTCTCCCTTCTAATATTCCCTTCAACATTTACTCCCTTTGTGTCTTCCTTTCTCCTTGTCTCCACCCCTCCCACATTCACGTCATGTTTCTGCTTCTTGCAGTGTTTCTGTTGCTGTTTTAGGGAAGATGAATTAATGTTTGTTCAGTTAATTTTTACTTATTTTCTTGGTACCTCAACCTATATTTTGAGATTATGATGTCTTTTTAATGCAAACACAGCTTTTAAAATGTTTTTGTAATTCAATTATGTAAGTTATTTAAGTGAAGAAAAGATAAAAAAGGAATAGTGGAAAGTTCATAGACTTTACAGTCAGATGGTCTTGGATGTTAGTTCCAATGTTGTTTCATGGATTTTCAGACTTCATGTACCTAATTTTTATTCCTTTGTTATTTTAAAGAATGCTTTATATAATCAAGAAATATTTACTGAGAACTTACTATCCTTAAATTATTGAGATTCAAACAGTATTTCCTAGGCATTCAAGGAGCTTACCCATTTCTGGTTACTATCCTAACGGGAAATCCAAGTCTTTCCCTTTTCCAAAATTTAGCTTTTAGGCAACGGATTTCTTGCAAACCATCAAGAGTAATTTAGAAATAGTTTTGTACACTGAGCATTACTACTCAATCTGTCAAATTTTATAAAGTTCATTACCTAATACTTGGTTAGCATTCTCAAATTAGTTCCCTATGTTATAAATATCCATATTTAAATTTACCCAGAGCAAGTGACGACTTAATCCAACTATATTGTAATCCATCTATGCCTAGTATTTCACACTAACTCTATATCTGTTGGAGAATGAGTAGTTAGAAAAAGGAATATATAATTGCTCCCAAGTCTTTAGTACCTGTTTTTAATGGTATAGCTTACTTTTGTTTAAAAAAAAGAAATCTAAATCTGGTATCATAATAAAGTTTTAAATAGTTCTTTTACCTAATATTTATATTGTCAGAGATTATTCACAGGTAATAATTGTTCTTTATTACTTTTGATATAGACGAAACACGACTTAGTGTTGTATTAATAGTAGGAAGGCACTAGAAAATCTGAATACCATAGTTTTAATTGATCTTCAGAAGTATATCATTTGACTGAGTCTCCTGAACTTAAAATATGTGAGTTCATTTACATTACTCTTTCCAAAGTTATTAGTGATAGTATTTTCCTATTTTCAAGAATTTGATTATCCTATTAAGTCAGTTTATAATGTATAGAGTATATACTTAAAGTAAGTTTTATGTAACAAGGTAAATGCATGAGACATACAGAAAGTTCCCTTTTATAATCAAAAGTACTATCTATATACTCGTGTTTACATGTTTACTTGAAAAAGTATAAAATTATATTTTTGAAGACTTTGTGTCTATTTTCAGACTGCTTCTATGTTTAACATAGAAATAGGGTCTTATTTGTGTTTGTAAAATTATTTACTCTTTTTTAATTAAAAAGATTTTGTTCTTATTATTTGGGCGGGAGGTAATTAGGTTTACTTATTTATTTATTTTTAGACGAGGTACTGGAGATTGAACCTAGGACCTAGTGTATGCTAAGCATGTACTCTACCACTTGAGCTATACCCTCCTGCCCCATTTACTCTTTATAAGGCTGATATGATGGCAGATTCTTCCAAAATTTACAGGCTCTATGTCAGAACCTTAGTTCATCTGGAGAGGCCAGATCAGGCCATTTCTGGAATGGGCCCTAAGAACTGCTGGGGCACTGGCACTGGATACCGAAGCTGTGGCTCTGACACTCAGAGTTATTAATTTAGACATTAGGAGGTTTTGATAAAGCTATTTAAAGCCCCAGTCTGGTATATAGCATCCAGTTTGAGAAGACAAGGCATTGGGAGAGATAGGATCTGGTAATAGTTCCTATAGTAGGTAAGGATTACATTCAGGGTTTGATTTGGTTTGGAGTCAAGGACTCAGTTACTGCAACTGGAGGTTCAGCAGTAGCAGTAGATCAGTAAGAAGCCTGGGCTAATACTGAAGTTCCAAACTCCTCTCCCCTGCTGCATAGATTATACAAAATGCTTTAACTTTTGAATGTTAGAACTTACACCCAAAGGAACACTGACTTATGTTCAGTCTAATGTAAAACATAATGTTCAGTTGTAATATGAATATAGCATCATTTTGGTCAATATTTTTGGTAATATACCTTAAATTTCAAACTCATTTTGCTCTATGCACTGCTCAGAGAATAACTATTTGTCTTAATTTGACTTGGACTAATTTGAACATTAGTCTGTTGATTGTTATTTATAACATGTATACTGAGAACAACCAAAATAATTTTAGCCTTTTAAGCTGAAGTTAATAATTTAGAGAGTTTCCTGATAGCATGTAATAACAAGTTTTTGAATGCAAAATACTCAGGTTTTACTTTCCTATTGCACATTAAGTTCTGAATACTTTAAGTTGGTTACTCATATGGCTAGGTTTGCCATAAAACAATTTTGTGACTCTATAAAGCTTGTATCCAAACTGAAGTTTTGACATAATGGTGGTAAATGTTGGAAGAATTTGCCATCACATCATCTTTATGAAGAGTAAATGACTTTACCAAAGAACTGCAGGATCGTATCATCTATGAACAAAGACAGTTTTACTTTTCCTTTTCAATCTGTATGTCTTTTCTTTTCTTTTTTTTTTTTTTCTTGCTTAATTGCCCTAGGTAGAACCTCTAGTACAGTAGTGAATAGAAGTACAAAGCAAGCATGTTTGCTTTGTTCCTGATCTGAGGGGGAAAGGCTTTCGTCATTAGTGTGAAGACAACTATAGTTTTTCAAAGACTTTTCTTACTATCAGGTTGAAGAAGTTCCTTTTTATTCCTGCTTAAACTAAGAATGGATGTTGGGTTTTGTCAAATGCTTTTTCTGTATCTATTGAAATGAGTATTTTTTCTTTTTTTAGCTTGATATGGTAATTTTTTTGATTGATTTTCACATGTTTCAAATATTGTACCAACTTCACATTCTTGGGATAAATTCTTCTTGGTTATGATGTATTATTATTTTTTACGTTGTTCAATGTGGTTGGCTAAGTTTTTGTTTATACATATTTATCTTTGTCTCTGTTTCTTTCATCTTTGTCTCATTTTTGTATAAGGATAATACTGTCCTCTTCATGATTACCATCTCTTCAGTTTTGTAGAAATATTTGTGTTCAATTACTAGTATTTCTTAAATATTGGTAGGATTCACTTGTGAAATCATCTAGGTCTGCCTGTTGTATTTTTTCTTTTTTCTGAGGTTTTTAAACTATAAATTAAATTTCTTTAGTTTATATAGGGCTATTCAGTTTATCTGTTTTTGTTTGAGTTTTAGTAGGTTGTATCTTTCAAGAAATTGTGCATTTCATTTAAACTGTTTAATTTATTGATACTAAGTTTTTCAGAATATTCCCTTATTCACCTTTTTATATTTGTAGAATCTGTGGTGATAATTTCCTCTTCATTCTTGATATTGGTCCTTTATGTCGTCTCTTTTTCCTAATCATTCTGGCTGGAGGTATAATGATTTTATTAACCTCAAAGATCAGCTTTAGGCTTTTTTAAAAAATATTTTTCCACTTTCTATTTAGTCGACTTAAGCCCTAATCTTTAGTTTTTCCTTCTTTCTGCTTGGTTTAGGCTTAGTTTGCATCAACTTTTCTATTTTTTTTTTTTTAATGTGGATGCTCAGGTCATTGATTTGAGAACTATCTTCTTTTCTAATATAGGCATTTAGTGCTGTGAATTTCCCTAAGTACTGTTTTAGCAACATTCCATAAATTTGTAATGTTTTACGTCTTCATTTTCCTTCAATTCAAAATACTTTATAATTTCCTCTTAGGTTTTTTCCTTTGATCCATAGATTATTTAGAAGTGTGCTTAGTTTCCTAATGTTTTGGCATTAAATTTTTTTCTATTTTTGATTTATAATTTAATTTCATTTGGTCTGAGAATGTTCTTTATATGACTTTATTCCTTTTAAATTTATATATGCATGTTATATGGCTCATAGTATGGTTTCTCACGGTAAATGCTTCATGTGCGCTTGGTAAGAATATGTATTCTGCTATTGTTGGTTGGAGTGGTCTGTATTGCTAGCTTGATCCAGTTGGTTACTAATGTTATTAAAAATTTTTATCTTCTTACTGATTTTCTGTCTACTTGTTTTGTCAATTATTAAGAGAGGGCAATTGAAATTCCCCACTGTAATTGTAGATTTGTCTATTTCTTTTCATAGTTCTGTCAGTTTTGCTTAATGTATTTTGAAACTCTGTTATTGAGTGTAAAAGCCATCATGATTGTATTCTTGACGCTTTGACCCTTTTGTTATATAAAGTGACCTTTGTTATCCCTGGTATTCTTCTTTGCTGTGTTATCTATTCTATCTGATTTTAACATGAGATACTTTGATTAGTTTTACATGGTGTCTCTTGTTTTCATTCTTTTAGTTTAACATGCTTCAGACTTTATTCTTGAAGTCTATTTCTTGTAAGCAGCATATAATTAAGTTTTGCTTTTTTTTATCTTGATAATCTCTGCATTTTAATTGTGATTTTTGATAATGTTAGGTTTAAAGCTGTCATCTTACAGTTTTTTTCCTCTTTGTTCCATCTGCTCTTTGTTCTACATTTCCTTTTTTCTGCCTTTGGATTAATTGAAAACATTTCTTAAAATTCTCATTATCTTCTTTGCTGTCTTATTAGTAATAACTTTTCATTTTTTAATTTTACCTTTATTTTCTATAGTATACCTTCAAGTTATATTTTATCACCTTGTGTATACTATGAGATCCTTACAATAGAACAGTCTTCCTGTATTTGTGCTATTGTTTGATATATTTTACCTTTGTATATGTTTTGAACTTTACACTATATTGTTAACATTTTTGTTTTTGTTTAGTCAATTCTCTTTAAAATAATAATAAAGCATCTCACATATTTATCCATCTAGTTTTCTTTTCTAGTATTCTTTATTCCATCTAGTATCATTTTACTTTTGCCTAAATGACTTACTTTGATATTTATTGTAATGTAAATCTGCAGGTAGTAAATTCAGCTTTTGTATGTCTGAAAAATTTTTATTTTACCTTTGTTTTTGAAATATATTTTTGTTGGGTATAGGATTCTGTTTGGCCAGTTTTTTTCTGTTATCTTTAAAGATGTCAGCTTAGTGTCATGTCAAGAAGAAATCTGCTTTATCTTCTCGTTGCTCTGCATGTTTTATGTTCCTTTGGCAGCTTTCAGGATTTCCTTTTTATTATTGATTTTGAACAATTTTATTTTGATGCATCTTGCTGCACATTCTTTTTCCCTTGTGTTTGTGGTTTTTTGAGCTTTTTATATCTGAGAATTTATAGTTTTCATCAGACTTGGAAACCTTTCAGCCATTATTTCTTCACATATATTTTCTGTCTCCCCCTGTATTTCTGCTCTCCTCTGGAGACTCCAGTTACATGTGTATTAGGCTGCTTGTGGTTGTCTCACGGCCTACTGATGCTCTGTTCATTTTTTCCCCCTTGTCTAGTTTTGCTTTCTGTTTCATTTTGGTTAGGGTCTGTGGTTATGTCTACACTTCTACCAATCTTATCTTTTGAAGCATCTAATCTGCCTTTAATCCCATGCAGTGTATTTTTCATCTCAGGCCTTGTAGATTTTGCCTGAATAATTACAGTTTGGGTCTTTTCTTAAATCTTCCATGTATCTACTTAACATTTTAACCTAAATTTTAGAGTCTTGGTGGACTTCATCTTCCTTCTTCATTTGTTCTGAAAGTTGTATGAGTTTATTCATTCTCAGATTTTTTTTTTCCTCACTACAATCCCCGCTTGTTTATGTTGTAGAAAATGTAAGCATCTTTATCTGTATGCCTACATGCAGGTCCTTGTTCATATGCTGTATAGTATTTTTTACCAAGTTAAAAAGTATTTTTTAAGAATAAATGTGTGCTAATTTTGTAAAATATAAGCAATATCGTATTGAACCATATAGTATTGAATTAAGCAAATTTAAATATGATTTTGCTTTGAAGTTTTATAGTTGACTTGAAGATATACTGAAATATCAGATTTCAGAATAACGATTTCATAGTTATGTATTCTGATGGCTAGACCCATACTACAGGTTTACCTTCACTAAGCCTCAAAATACAAACAGAAGGATTTGTGGGACTTCTCTTACATGGGTAGAAGTCTGAATGCTTCTGCTTTATCATCATATTCAGGGAAAAAAAAAAACAAGACAAGGTGAGCTACTCCATAGCATACATGCCCATGACAGTTGGTCTAAAGAAATTTGAAAGGTGCGCTCTTCACCCACTTTTATAACAAGAGAGGGGAAACAGACTCTTTCAAATTCTTCTTTCTCTATGACACATGTAAAAGAATGCTAAAGAATTGGTAAAATCCTTGATTATTTACAAGCCTTCACTTACCCTTTAGGCAGACGGAGTAAGAAAGTGTCTACTGCTAGAACTGTGGGAAATTAGTTGGAAGTCTCATTCAGAAGTAAATTTTTCTGTAATTGGGAAGTAGATTTTCTTAAATTGCCTCTTCATGCATTATGAATAGTTCTGTGATATTTTATAGCCAATTAAAATTGATTAGATCCATTGAGTTGTCTCTTTAGAGTACTTTAATTATGAAAACCAGTTTGAAATGAGTCCAGACTTGAGACAGATGGTTAAATTTATGTTTAAATAAATCCAAATTTTAAAAAAAATTAATAAAACTTTGAAAAGGCTATTTTAGTTGATTTCTTCATTCTGAGTCCACTAAGAGTGGCATCTGACTTTCTTACTTGATAATCTTTGTATCTTGGAGATTTAAAAAAATCAGATCATATATGGAGGTCCTCTAGAAAAATACTCTGAAATTTAAATTTACCTCTCAGTTCAACATATGGAAGAAGTACATTTTTGGTTACATGACTTACTAAAGACCAAACCAGAGCTCAGGGTGTGTTTGTTGATTGTCAGTTCTGTTGAAATGACCTGAAAGCTGGAGGTTTTCTATTTCTTTTTTCAGACCTACGTTTTAATACATGATATATCAGCAGGTAACTTATGGCATGAATGCTTCTCACTGCATGGAACTTAATATAATAGGGTCTTCACAGGGTCATAAAGAGTAATGGCACTCAGTTATTAATCTAATTTGCATTGTGCTAAAGCCACAGAAATTGGAGTGACAATTCTAATGTTCTCATTAGATGCTGAAATATTATGTGGGATGGAATATGCTACATGATTCATTTGTATTCTGCAGAAACTTCATAAAAATAAAATGAAAGCACAATAATTTGATCTGTCCCTATTTGCTTAGTTTTATTAAGTAAAAGAGACCAAGTTTAATATATAAAGAGATTAAGAGAAGTTATATACTTTTGCTGATTTTCCTCTATATTTTATAGGTGAGCTCCTTAACAATATTAGTTTTGGACTTGATTACTAGAAAGATGATATAAACATATACAGAAGGTAAAATTGTAATGTTTCTATAACTTTTAATTTTTTAAAAATTATTTAAGTTTAAATTAAAAAAAGAACTATATCAATTTATGCATTTTCTCGTTATGTGCCCGGCACTGTTATTTGCATTAATGGTACTGTAAATAAGAAAACACACGGAAATCCCTGCCTCTTTGAGCTTATGTTTTAGAGCAGAAGATAGCTGAGTAGTAAATAAATGAGTAATGCATATATAGTATGTTAGATGGTGGTAGGTATGATGGAGAAAACACAGTAGGTAGATAGGATGTTGGGAGGAGGATCAGGTCAGGTATCATGAAGAAAGACACATTTAAATGAAGGGTGAGAGGAGTGAGGGAGTGAAGCATGTGATTATCTGGGACAAAGAGTGCTCCAGGAAGAGGGAAAAGCCAAAGCAAAGTCATTGAGATGGGATCATGCTGGGCATATCTGAAGAGCAGTATAGGCACCTGTGCGCTGGACCTGAGGGACTGGTAAAGGAAAGGTGTGGAGGTGTGAGATGAGATCAGAGAGGAAGCATGATGGTGGATTATGCAGGATCTTGCTAGTTGTTTTAAGACTTTGGCTTTTACTCTGAGTAAGATGGGAAGCCCATTGGAGGGTTTTGAGCAGAGGAATGACGTGAACTTACATTTTGACAGGATAATTCTTGCAGCTTTGTTGAGAATAGACTGAGGGGTGGGGGAAGGATGGAAGTAAGGAGATTACTTCCAGGCTATTGGAGTAATCCAGGCAAGGGCTCAGGCTGACTTCTTCCTGGGTGGTAGCAGCAGAGGTGATGAGAAGTAGTCACATTCTGGATATACATATAATCAATTCTTGTTATTTATGGCAGTTATGTTATATAAAATCACCATGATTACTAAATTAGCATTACCTGTTTACTGAATCATTGCCCTGGGTGGACATAACATAAGGGGTTAGAGCCCTTTAAGCATGGTCACAACATTTTTGACACTTGATCAGTACATCATTTTTTTGTAATGTGTATTTCTGCTAAAAGACACCTTCTTTAAAACACACTGTTGACTTATTAACATTGAACTCACAGCTAGCAGTGCTATTACTCATGAGTAAACAAAGCTTTCTAACACATGTTTACTCTGTGAGGCACATCAGAACCTTCTTTAGTTTAAGAATACTAAACTGCACTTCAGCATTATGCTTGGGGGCCGTTTTAAGCAGCAGAATCACTAGAAAAGGCACAAAAATGCAAAAAATATAAAACTGAATAGATTGCAAAAAGGACAGTTTACACTACAATTGCTGAAACAAAAAGGCAGAGCATAGCCTTTCAACCTCAGTTGAGAATGGATGTATCAAGTGACTCCTTTGCTGCTCTGCATGTATACACGTCCGTGATTGATCTGGAAGGCACTGTGTGTATCGAGTTTTAGGCATTAGGCAAACTTGGAAATATGGAATCCATGGATATTGAGGATCCAGTATATATTGAAAATAGAGCCTAAAGGAGTTGCTGATGAATTGAATGTAGTGTGGGAGAGAAAGAAGCCAAAAATAATTCCAAGATTTTTGGCCTGATCAACATGAAGGATGACACTGTTGTTACTGAGACGGAGAAAAATATAGGAGGAGCATATTTGAAGGTGAAAATCAAGAGTTTGGTTTTGGGATTCTTATTTGACATCTACATGGAGATACCAAGTTTGCTCTAGAATCTCTAAGTTTTGAGTTCCAGGGAGAATTCCGAGTTTGATTTATAAATTTGATTGTTAGTTGGTATTTAAAGCCATGAGATTTGATGGCATTGCCCAGGGTTTTAATTAAGATAGAAAAGAGAACAGCCCTAAGACTGAGCCCAATATTAAGAAGTCAGGGAAATGAGAAAGAAATTGTAAAGAAGAGTAAAATAAAAGGAAAACCAAAAGAAAGTATCACTCTGGAAGCCAGATGGGGTGAAATGATTTCAAAAAGAAAAAGTGATCATGTAATGATTAAGAGTTGAGTACTGCTAAGAAAAAGATGAGGACTGGATTTGTATTTAGCGAAAAGCACGTTTTTGGTGACTTTGACAAGAACAGTTTCAGTGGAGCAATAGGGGGAACAATCTAAATGGGATGGGTTTAAGAAAGAATGAGAAGGAAAAAACTGTAAATAACTAGTATAGACAAATCTTTTTAGGGCTTTTGCAGTGAAGATAAAGAGAAACAACTAAAAGAAGTAGAGTCAAGGGAGGACTTTTTCTTTTTCTTTTTCTTTCTTTCTTTTTTTAAATTTAGGAGCTGTTTCAGCTTGCTTGCTGACCATAAATACTCCCTTAAAAAAGGAAAAGTCATGAGGCAACAGAATGAAGGGAGAATTGCTGGAGCAATGTCCTTGGATAGGACTAGAGAATAGGTCTGCTACCCGAGGGAATGGATTGGTCTTAGCTAGGAGCAAGGGCAGTTTACTCATTGTTACAACCTAGGAGCGGCTAAATACATACCCTTACTATTCAGAAAAGAGGTTAGGTAGGCTGGTAAGAGTTTGTGGAAGTTCTCTTAAGATTCCCCCCACCCCCTGGCATAGGGTTTCATGGGTTATACTTCTTCATACTTACATGATTCTACATTCACAACCACAAGATACAGATCAGTAAGTAGAGAGTGAAAACATTTTCTCCTACCTATTAAACAGTATTTTTTTTTCCTCTGGAGGCAACCAGTATGATGTTCATTCCAGATATAGTTTCTGCATAACCTGAAACTTTTAAACCACTTCGTTAAAGATACTCATTGATTTATTAGATAACTTTCCATATTAGGAATCCATTATTAGGAATTTGAGGCCCCTGAGTGGTTGGTTATGCATACTAAATAAGTGGTGATTTCTACCCTCCCTCTTCTACAGTTATATTCTAATGTTATGATGACTGTTTTGTGAGCCTCTACTTAGATTTTCTTGTCAAGCATCTTTTAGGAAGAGATTATGACTATATGTCCCTTATAGAATTTAGTACATAATGGAATCTGGATAAAGATTTATAGGATAAATGCCTTTTTCTGTAAATGTTGTTCTTCCACACATTTGACTAGTCTTGTCAAGTAGAATGATAGTTTTTAAAAAAAATTCTGGCTGTCTTTATTTATTAATATTATAGTATGAGCATACTTTGAAACATAACATATTAAAACCAAGTTGTTTTCTTTCCCCTGTCCTGGGAAGTCAGTATTTCAATATTCAGAGGACAAATCATTGACACTTTTCATCCCTAATCTAAATAACTGATTTATTTTAGATTTAATGAATATTCAAATACTTTTGAACTTTAATCAATTTTCACAACTTTCCATTTTTTAACTTTTACTTTGGTCTTATATCAGACAACAGAAAATTTATAAGAATAATACAAAGAATCCCTGTATGTTTCACCCATATTCTCCAAATATTAATATTTTACCACATTTACTTTATCTTCTTTTCTGTCTGTACATGAGAGAGAAACTGAAACTGGTTCTTCTGTCCTTTTCACATGCTCCTGTAATTAGTTTGCACTTATTTTTTGGCCCATCTTATACTTTTCCTGCTCGAGGTCTCGCTCCATTTCTCTAAGGAGCCATAGATCCATTTAGCAGAAAATAGTACTTAGGAACCAGTATTTGGGCACTGGGTTTGCTCGTTGCTACTGGGATGTCTTTGTTCTAGGTCCTTTCAACAGACAGACGTAGGAAACAAGCAAGTGTACACAGACACACACACACACACACACACACACACACATACATATACCATGCCTGTTTCTATATCTATTGCTCTATCCATATTAAAACTGAAGTGTTCCCATTGATACTTCCAATTCCATTTGAACACCAAACAGTTCATTCTATCTTGTCCTGTTCACGTATTTTTAACTTCCTTCTCTGACAGTGAGAAACCTGGCTTCTGTTACTCACAATCTACTTAATTTGCTCAATTGTAAAATAACAGAAGAATTGTTAATTAATGCCTCTGAAAAAGGAAGCCTACTAACTACAGTTTGGAATTTGTTTAGAGCTCTTTTTGTCTTTAGTCTTCCACTATAGTCAAATATTGTTTCCAAAGGTAGATTAATTCTTTTCTTCCTCATACCTTTCAGTGTAATTACATTACTCACTAGGAAATGCAGGTTGGTTCAGTTGTTCATATTGTATCCCATTTTAAGTTGTATGACCTCTCATACCCTTGTTGATTTTGTTTGCTTATTTATTTTGTTAATGGTTAAACACTAATAATTTCAAAAGTAAGAACTGTACAAAACTATATACTTAGGAAACTATATCTTCTTTAATCATTTCTTTCTTTCTTACACAAAAACTACAATATTATGACATACTTTCTCATTTTGATTTTCTGACATTCTATCCTGAAAAATCACAATATTTCAGTTTGTAGATATCTTTGTTATTCTTTTTAACTGCTGCATAGCACTTCATCATAAGTTATTCAAGCACTTTTCTACATATGGGCATACAGTTTATTTCTAGTTTTTTCCCCCCAATTATTAATACTACTACCATGAATAACCTTGAGTGAAATTTTTTTTTTGTTTTTTGTTTATTTTAACTGTTGAAGGAATAAATTTCTAGAAGTATGAATGCAGGGTTAAAATGTAAATGTACGTGTAGTTTTGTTAGATACTACCAAATTTCCTTCTATAAAAATCATACCCATTGACATTCCCACCAGATACGTGTAGGAGTATCAGTTTCTCCACATCTTTGCCTAAACAGTGTTTGCCAATTTGGTCGGTAATTTTAATTTGTATTTTATTATGAGTTAGGGAGTGAGGTTGACCACCTTTTTATATGTTTAAAGGCTATTTTAAAGTATTTATTTTTAGTGAATTCTCTTTTGCCCATTTTAAAAAATTGATGTTTGATTTTTTTCTTTTAAAATTTTAAGAATTTAAAACATATGGTGAATAGTCCTTTATTATGCATGGTGCATACATTTTCTATGAGTTTGTCAGTTGTCATTTGACTTTGTTTATGGCATTTTGTTTTCTTTCCACAAGTGACAATACTCTAGCTACTGATATTGCTGTGAGAAGTAAATTGTCCTTTGTCTCTCTGTCCCAGAAGTCTTGTATCTTCTGCCCACACCCATTAAATTGAGGCAGCCTAACTTTTTAGCTTGTCAAGTAGAGTAGAATCTTACACCTTTCATGTTTCTGAGAAAGATTTAAGTGACCTTTTAATCTATTTTTATTTTTACTTTTTTTTCCCTTCAGGATTTTTCTTTCTGCTTTCATTTTAGCCATTTCTCCCTCTAAAGTGTTACCTTTCTAAGACTGCCTCTCTTGTCTTTGATATGCACTTTTCAGTCCCTTTCTTGAAGTTAGTTATGTGATCTACCATTATACTTTTTCAGTATTTTCACATGTAGAGTGGGCTTTCTTGCTGATGGTGGTTTTGGATGAGTCTTAGGCATACTGCTTATTCTTCTCTTCTCTCTTTAGTGTATTTTTCTTTTCCTTTTCCTCCCCACCCCGTCCCCCACCAAGAATAGCTTTTGGTGTCCATGAAGGCTCGCAGTGGGAGGGTGAGAGATCATTTGCAAAGACTTGATGTTTATTTTTCTACTTGTAGAAAATTTTAAATTTGGACATTTTCTGCCTGTTATACTGAGGGTGCAGGTTTTATTTATTCTTTCTTTTTGTTCCTTACTATATTTTTAGATGATAAATGGGAGATTCCTAATGATGCTGCAACCCCTATCCCAGCTACCCAAATCCCCCCATTCACAGCTTTGTTATTATAGAATATAGACTTAACCAGGTTGTATCTTTCAATTTATAGGGTATTAAAAGACTATGGGTCAATTAACTCTAGCAATCATTATATGCAAGAAGGTGGTATTGCACAGAGCTAGAGAGCTTGCTCTTTTAAGGTGTTTTTTATTGAATTTTAAAATACCACTATTTTAGTTCTTTGAACCATTTAAAACCCACAATGCATGTTCAGTAAACATTTCTTGACTGATACATCATAGTTTCTTAAACTAGGAAATTCATTAAAACTAGCATAATATGGATTTACATCTTATTTCTTTTTAATGCTTTATGGGAACATGTAATCAAAAAGATCTTTTTCAGCTCTCCAAATTCTGTGTCTTCTTTAGCCTTTGTTATTGACTGTGCGTTTTGACAATTTTCTGCCATTTGATTTCCATCACAACCCAATGAATTGAGAAGGGCAGACAATATAACTCCCAGGATTAAAAATGAGAAGCTAAGATTTAGGTTAAAGGACTTGCTTGGGTTGCATAGCTAATCAAAGGAGAAGCTGAGATGAAAACTGACTTCTTAATTTTGTTATTGTCAGAACATCACTGAATAAAAAAGGTAGCTCATTCATTGTTCCCACATATCATACTTGACCTTTAACTTCCATGTGAAAAAAAATATGTGGACATTTGGCCCAAGTAACTCATAAGTAAAGATGAATTCTTGTTCATTTTCTTTTTACTCAGAGTCGTAAGGAAACATTGTATAGTGGAGGAGGAATGTTTTGAAAGAAAGGAAAAATATAAGATGGTAGAATGTTTATTTATCCAAATCAAAGCAGAGACTACTTGCAAGCACTTTACTTTTGGAAAATAATCACTTCTCATTTGTTATCCGGAGACTTTCCACAATAATATTTAACAAATGGTAAATGATTCAGAAGTTTATAATAAAAAGATACTTGACTTTCTAGACTAGCTTAATGACTAGTCTAGCCTGTCACTTGTAAATGTCAAACTTACATAATTGTGTTTTACTTGCTTCATAATCTTGTTTATGGCATGACATGTCGTATATACATTCTGTTATTACAAACATTAAACAGATTTGTCAACAAGTCATGGCAAAAGAATTATAATTCTATCTCTTTGTGAATTTCATTATGTGGAGGAGGAAAAATTAGATGTTTTTCTCCCTGTTAATTGACATGTAGAACAACTCTGTGTCCTGCTTCAGTGCTTCTCATCATTAAAAAATATATATATATATATATAGCAATGGAGGTATGATTCTGTGTCTGTCATTAGATTTATTCACTCTATGTACTTTTAATTTTAAGCTCAAATGTGGTTATTTAAAAGTTAGGAAAGTGTAATAGTGATCTGAGATATTCTGAACCCAAAAGCTATGTGGCAGGAATCATGTTGGGTAGTTTTTTGCAATATATTTTGTTAAGTGAATGGAATTAAAAAAATCTTTTTGTAATTTTGGTTTTCACACAGTATTACTATTTCTTGAATTTACTTATATGATCTCTTTGGAACACTAAATATTTCTTTTAAAGCAAATCAAGAAAAAGTATAGTAGCATCCCATTTCAAATCATGGCAAGTGAGCATGTTTTTGAAACTTTTTGCTCATATCTACAAGGGTGGGAGTGTGGTGTGCATGCACAAGTACGCCTTGTAACCAGATGCACAAGTGTATGTGAACTGTTGAGTACAGCAAACAAATAAACCCAAAAGCCCTACTTAGACATACCCCCAAAGTCAATTTTAAACCCAAAGCTGTTTTTAAAGAATTTATTAGTGTTATGTATTATTATAATTTTAATGTAATCGAGTCTGCCTTGGATGTTTTCAAAAGCATCAAATTTTTTTCTAAGTTGTGTTAATGACAACTGATAAGCTATTGGTAATTAGATTTTGGCTATGAAAGCCTTCTTCACATTGTTTATCATTCACTGTATCTGATAACCAGAAAGAAGTATTTGGGAAATTCTTAACTTTTCTAATGTCATTTTGGATTATAAAATCTTACTCATGTGAGTGTTGTGTATTTAGTGAATCATTTCTACACCAGTTAGAAAGACAGATGGATAGTGTGCAATTTAAAAATCTGTGCAAATAGGAGGACAGATGGGTGGTTTAAATGTCTCCATGAAAATGTTTGTATGGAGAGCTTGACTCCTGAAGTTATACTAAAAAATCTGAGTAATTAATTGGGAATAATAGAGTTCATATAAAAAGGAATTTTTTTTAAAAAAGTGATATAAAATAGGAAATTCATTACTACCTATTATTTTAAAACTTATAAACATCAACAAATTAGAACACAGAACTCAAATATTGTTGCTTTATTTTCTTATTATGAACGTGTGGACTCTAGAAAACTTCTTTATTGCTTGGAATTAATTTATCTGCATACTTGTACATGAACTTTTGAGCTGTGTATTGTCAGAATTTGTTGAATTTCCAGTAACAGCGACTTAAACTAGCAAACAAACAAAAAAGCCGAAAAACACCAACCCAAAGAAAAGGGCCTTGGAAGGGACTTCTCTGGCAAATGTTCAGGAACTTTCACTGCAGCTGGTGTTCAGGCATTAATGTGACTTAGCTCTCAGCCAAAAGAATGGTTCCTATTTGCTTGGGTAGGCAATTTGGATCTTGGGTGTCGGCTTCAGATGGGAGTCTCCCCCTATGTGTATGAGTAGGCATAGAGGGGGGTTGTCATTTTAGAGGTAGGCTGCAGGGCTGGCCATAGGTGTATCAATTGTACTGGATCTTGGGGACTTTTTTGAAATGTATTTTTGCAAGAAGGATGCTAAGTAGCAATGTTTATGGGTAAATAAATACAGTATTTTATGAAAAAACTGTTAAAGTAACTGAACATGTAGGAGGATGTGTTCCTGAGAATGTTGAAAGTCATTTGTGGTTAGTATTACCGAAGTGGTTTATTAATTGCTAAGTTAAAAAAAATTATCCCTCATGTCATACAGAGTTACAGCTACTCTAGGGATTTATGTTAACTGAGGCAAAGCATTTATTGGTTTCTGCATGAACATTTAAAAAAATTCTAAATTCCAATGATAGAATTTTTGAAAAATCACACAGCTTCCTTCATTATAAGAGGAAGAAATATTTAGTAAGTTTTTCACTTCAGTTATATATATATTAAAATGTATATGATTGTTTACTGGTTCATGGCATAAAATATATTATCCTGTGGGTTGTAGTCAAAAAGTGAGAAAGCCCACTTCTTTAATGGCCAACGTTATCTTTTTCTGATCCCTTCAGATTGGAACTGAATTAATATATTTGCTCTTATCTTCCCACTCTGGTATTAGAACCGCTTTCCAGTCAGCTGTGAAAGGGATTAGGAAAGATACTCTGGTGATTATTTTCTCATCAAGAAGTTCTTTATGTTATGAAGTGAAATAGGTTATCCAAGGCAAGATTTTGAGAATAACGTAGGCAATTATTAAATCCCCATGTGCAGGAACCAGCAGCTGATCTACTTTTGCTAGAGAATTATGCTCTGTAAAATATTATTTGCAGCTCCCTTAGAGAAGTCAGTGGTGGTTCAAGTACCTGGAAACACTTGAATTTGTTGGTAGTAGAGACATACCAGTCTGCTGGAAAAGTTTGTTTCCTTTTCACCAGCTAGATGGGGTTCCTGTGGCTCAGAATAGGATTGATGAGAAAGGCAAGAAAAGTGTTCTAATTCTATTGCTCTGTCTGAGCATGGTCTGAGGTCTCCTCTCTCCACAAAAACCCTGGCTTTTTCTCTGCTTTTGGCCCTGGGCTGGGACATTCTCCTGTAGGAAACACTTTTCTGACTCCTGTCTATAGGGAATACTGAGATGGTCGCTGAGCCTCAACAGAGTGGCAGCAGAGGAGAACCTCTGGTGTTAAAAGTTCTCAACAAAAGATACATTTTGGGGAGAAGATTCATTTGGGGGACTCTCCTTGGATAGTGGGCAAAAATTAATAAATATTTTGAAAAGGTTATTTCCTCAATCTAAATAATTAAAGAGGCATATTCAGTTTACAGCAAAAAAAACTGCTTAAAAATTTCATTTATTTATGTAGTCATTCATTTATATTGCCAATCTGTAAGTATTTTCTGAATGATTTTAGTAGAGGAACTATGAAAAGTTTTAGTTCCTAATATTATTATCTCTTAGACTCCTTGCATCAAGTCTAAATTTCTCTGCTTGATTTCCACATCATTCATAACCTAAAATTGCCCTACTTCTCTAGATATATTTCCTTCATTTCCTCCAAACTTGCTGTCATTGAGCTTATTTCTTTGCTTGCCTATGTAACATTGCTCTTCTCTCCATGTTTTCACTCAATATTCCAGATCACCAGCCCATAGACTCTATGTCCAAGACTCTGTTTTGCCAAATACTGAATTCCTAATGCCTAGCACAGTTCCTGGTGGTGAAGAGTTAATGATATTTATTGAATGAAAGGAAGGAAGAAATGGAGAAAGAGAGGATGAGAGGGAGGAACTATTGTCTATCCTGTCTTTCTTATACCTTTCCAGACTTGCCTCATCTTTTAAGGTCTGTTTTCTCTACAAAGTCTCCTCTGATTTCCCTGGTCTTTATTGGTGTTTCAAACACAGACCTCAAAATTTAACATTATTTACAAGCTTTCTTGTTTTCTTTGTTATACAATTTCACGTATACTGTTGTTCCAATTTGGTGTGAGCTCTTTGAATATGAGAAGGATCGTATTATGCCTGTACAATTTTTCAAAAAATTGTGTATTAACCTTTATTCATCAAACCTTTACTGCAAAGCATAATTCCTTCAGAGCATTTTCTGTACATAGTACCGGCAAACAAAGGGTACCTTGCCTTAGAGCTGAGTACATAGTATATGTTCAAGAAACTTTTTATTATCTGTAAAGTATGTGAAATAACATAAAATAATGGTAACTCAGTGAAGAAAATAGAACTTGTTTTATTATCTCCTTGCTGACTTTGTCCAATGTTTTCTTCAGGGAAAGAAACTGAAAAGGCCAAGGAACGTTATGACAAAGCCACAATGAAACTTCACATGTTGCATAACCAGTATGTATTGGCATTGAAAGGGGCACAGCTTCATCAGAATCAGTATTACGACACTACACTTCCTCTGCTTCTGGATTCCTTACAAAAGATGCAAGAAGAAATGATAAAAGCACTGTAAGATACATTTCCTATTTGATGTGAAATCCCTTCGTAAAATGATTTTAACATTTTTTTCTTATCTGGTTAAACTTTTGTATAAAAGTTTTCTTTAAAGTTTTGTAAGCTGCATTGTTGAACTAGTTCAGAAGGTATTTCAAATCTGTTTTACCCTGAGTCTTCTTGATTTTCACTTCTGGTGTCCCTTTGCTTTATACTCCTCCCAAACCATCTATCTAGCCCCAAGAATGGCTTTTGTTTTTGTATGTTTTGTTTTGCTCCAGTTAGCTGGAAATTAAATTAGTGAAAAAAATCATTAGTTGACAAGTGTTAAGAAGTGGATATCTGCCTCCAGAGGCTTGGGTGTTTAAATCTTGAGCAACTGATAAGCCCAAAGAAAATACTTCTTCTGTTTGTTTACCAGCTTCATGTTGTATAAGATTAAAATCAGCAAATATTTCTTGAAGTTCTACTGTATGCTAAGCACACTGCTGCTTGGGGATATTGGGATGAGTAGGCACAGTTTTTGCCTTCAAGGAGCTAACAGCAATCTTTGCTCAGTAATTCAAATGCATACATGTTTACCACATACATTGGTTCAATACAACAGAAAAAGATAAGCCACACTTTGGTAGACTTTATCTCCTTTATTAGCTAGTTTAGGTGATCCCTCATTTTCCCAGTAAAAATATAAAATGTTTTTAGTCAATTTGAATATGTAAACTTTTAAGGGTATTGATAAAATAGTGAAATGTCTACTTAAAATATTTAACCCATAAGTCTAGTTATATCTACTTTAAATTACTTACTGTTGATTTATAAATATTTTCTTTCCTACAATCATTTTATGAATCAATATTTTTTAAAACTGTCTATGCGTCTTCAGTAATAGTATCATCGTCACAAGAACATCCTTTTGAGACGTATGGTAGTTTCACACGGTGTGTTATCTTTACTTTTAAATAAATTATTTTAAATCTAGCATTTAAAAAGTCCATGCACAATATCACTGAAATTGAATCCTATGTCACAGATACTCATTCATCTAACATTAGATTTCTTTCTTTCCCTCCCCCCATTTGTCTTAAAGATGAGTGTTAATGATCTCCACATCATAACCACTTACTGTATTAATTTGTAAGAATTTTCTAGATAAGTTCATTTATACTAATATCATTCACTGTGTTCAACTGTGAGATCATAACCCCAAAGATATTTACTACATCTGTATTAAATTCTTTTGCCTCCCTCTTTTCTTTAAATTATCTGTCATGTGATTTCTATAACCATTCCAAACTAGCATTGCCTAAAGCAGTTTAAATTTAATTTTTTTACCCAAACAGTATTTTGCTACTCAAAGTAAAGGAATTGAGAGAATACTTCATAATAAGAGAGATTTTGTAGGGATTACTTTTATTAGTAATGATTTTAGAAAAACAAAAAATGCCTTATATTTACTTGTGTTACGCAGGATCAGCTTGTCTGTCTAAACTTGTTAAGGCTGCTAATGAGCAATGGTATATTTTTACAATATAGCATTCTTAAGTTGGGAATTGGATCTTTGCAATAGAATAGTTTTTCCTTTTTCATTTATTAGATAAGGCTAATAACTTTTATGAACATTTTTGCTACTAACTGGAGGTCAAGAGAAGAGATTGCAATGTCACTGAAGGTATGAACTGGTTAAATTGACTAAGTATATGAAAAAGAGCAGAGGCTTAGGAGCAAGAGAAGAACCAGGAGGCAGGGCATGTGAGGAAGTGGCAGAAGCTGAAAGAAATATTAGAGACAGGCTTTGATCCACAGTCCACTTCTGTGGTAATGTTTAGACACAGAAAGTGATTAATACTGGCTTACATTTTGGACACATTAGATGGATGTTGGAAAAGGTAATGCCTTATTCTAAATCATTTACAATTATTATATCAGATGTATGCTAATCCGTACATTTGTAAAATCATTTCACTTCGCTCTCCATGTCTGTGAAATAAGGTGGTGCATGAAATCACCATCTGTAAAAATTGGCATTACATTTCTTATGTTTATTGTTCTAAATCCTTTTTGAGCCTCTGTTTCCCTGATAAAACTTTAAAATGTAGTGAAATTTTATTTTTGTTTTCAGAAAAGGTATATTTGATGAATACAGCCAGATAACCAGTCTCGTTACAGAGGAAATAGTGAATGTCCATAAAGAGATTCAAATGTCGGTTGAACAGATAGACCCTAGCACAGAATACAATAATTTCATAGAAGTCCACAGGTATGCATGATATTTTCCTTCTTCTTTCAGTATTTATAACAGAATTATTTTTTTCTACCACATAATATTTAACTGAATTAAGATAAGAAATATTGAAGAGCTTGTTTAGGACATAAGCTATTTCAGATTAATTTGTTTGCCTTCGATTATTTCCAAAGTCCTTTCTCTATGATGATAACTAGTAAATTTATATAATCATCTTTAAAAATTTCTCAGTTGTTACTATATTATCACTTAAATCCGTATTTAATCTATGAAACTATTTTTTCCTTTTAACTTTTACATAGTGATTGTAGATGTATGGCTTTATATTGTATTAAACTTTATAATGATAATGCATCAATTACTTTTCTATGCATGCATCACCGTACTTTATACTCATTACCAGTGTGAAAAGAATAAAAGGTTAATATCTATTTTCTCCAAATGAGGAAACTAAGGCTGAAATTACTTGACTAAATCTTTGAGGCCTATGGTTTAGCTTGATTTATTCTATTTGTGTTTACTTTGTTAACTTAATTTTAAATAAGAACAAATATTCTGCCTTTGGTGTGTACTAAATATATTATGATAATGTATTCATATTGATCAGAATTATTTGGCATGCTTTATTAGAACAACAGCTGCTACGGAGCAAGAAATTGAATTTGATACTTCCTTACTAGAAGAAAATGAAAACCTTCAAGCAAATGAGATCATGTGGAATAATTTAACAGCAGAAAGTTTGCAAGTAATGTAAGTATTTAGAAAATCTGAACAGTTTAAATGTTACTGTTATTATTTATAGTTGAACTTTATCACATTTAAAATTCCAATTTTTATTTTCTTGGAAGTGATGAAAAAGTAAATTAAAAATGAACTGGTCGGAGTGAAATACTTAACTCATTATCATCAGTAATTTTGGTAATTCTGAAAATTTGAATTCTGTGTGATGTTATACTCCTTTGCCCAATTATTGCTAATATTTTATTTAGAATAATGCTTTATTTTTTTCAAAATTTATATAAATTTTTGATCCCACTTTACTCTCTAAACTTATTAGAAAAACCATTTTGGAAATGAGAGCTGGAGATAAGAAGAGACTCACAGACGTCAGAAGCATTTAGTTAGGAAAATTTGACTTTTAATTGAATTCCTTTCTCTTTAAGCAGAAATCTCTTTTAGGCTATTACATTAATTCCTTTTTCACTTTGTTGTTACTGTTGCATAAAATTTTAAGAGTTTGGCGAAATCAATGTGTTTTTCGGTTCTTTTCAAATATTAAAGGCTATTAATAGTACATTTTTAGGGGTTCATTTCTGGGCTCTCTATTCTATTCCATTGGTCCATATGTCTGTTTTTGTACAAATACCATGCTGTCTTGATTACTGTAGTTCTATAGTATTGTCTGAAGTCTGGGAGAGTTATTCCTCCAGCCTCTTTCTTTTTCTTCAGTAATGCTTTGGCAATTCTAGGTCTTTTGTGGTTCCATATAAATTTTATTATGATTTGTTCTAATTCTGTGAAATATGTCCTGGGTAATTTGATAGGGATTGCATTAAATCTGTAGATTGCTTTGGGCAGTGTGACCATTTTAACAATATTGATTCTTCCAATCCAGGAGCATGGGATATCTTTCCATTTTTTAAAGTCTTTTTTAATTTCCTTAATCATTGTTTTATAGTTTTCTGTGTATAAGTCTTTCACCTTCTTGGTTAGATTTACTCCTAGGTAGTTTATTACTTTGGGTGCTATTTTAAAGGGGATTGTTTCTTTATTTTCTTTTTCTGTTGATTCATCATTAGTGTAAAGAAGTACAACTGATTTTTGAACGTTAATCTTGTAACCTGCTACCTTGCTGAATTCTTCGATTATTTCTAGTAGTTTTTGTGTGGACCTTTAGGGTTTTCTATATATAGTATCATGCCATCTGCACATAGTGACACTTTTACCTCTTCTTTTCCAATTTGGATCCCTTTTATTTCTCTCTCTTGCCTGATTGCTGTGGCTAGGACTTCCAGGACTATGTTGAATAGGAGTGGTGATAGTGGGCATCCTTGTCTTGTCCCAGATTTTAATGGGAAGCTTTTGAGTTTTTCACCATTGAGTACTATGCTGGCTGTAGGTTTGTCATATATAGCTTTTATTATGTTGAGATATGTTCCCTCTATACCCACTTTGGTGAGAGTTTTTATATATTTATACAATGGAATACAATTTAGCCATAAAAACTGACAATGTAACGCCATTTGCAGCAACATTGATGTTAACTGGAGAATGTCATTCTAAGTGAAGTAAGCCAGAAAGAGGAAGAAAAATACCATATAAGATTGCGCATATGCGGAATCTAAAAAAAAAAAACAACATAAATACGAAACAGAAACAGACTCATAGACATAGAATACAAACTTGTGGTTGCCAAGGGGATGGAGGGTGGGAAGGGACTGGGAGTTCAAAATGTAGAATAGATAAACAAGATTGTACCATGTAGCACAGGGAAATATATACAGGACCTTGTGGTGGCTCACAGTGAAAGAGAATGTGACAATGAATGTATGTATGTTCATGTATAACTGAAAAATTGTGCTCTACACTGGAATTTGACACAACATTGTAAATGACTATAACTCAATAAAAAATGTTTAAAAAATAGTATGTTTTTAAATTTACAAAACATAATTAAGGCATTCTACTTTAAAATATTTAACCTATCTCCTGATTTTCTTCAGCAGCAACAGAAAAAAACATATTTATTAATAAGTGTTGTATGTACCTATCCCTGGTGAGAACTAGGGGTAGAAATGATTACGCACTCATTTTCTCTTCAGTATTGGACATATCATCTGACCTGTTGAAATTTTACCTCAGAAGACTCAGTCGAAAGTCCCTATCTTATGTAATTAACAGAGCATGGGAGTACCCTGCATTAGAGGGTTTTCCTTAGCAGCCATACTGAGTTTCTTGAAGCTGTCCTCAAGTTTTGAAGCCCTTCACAGGAATCTCACTTTGACTTTACATACACTGTTATAATGTCAGCTATGTCTAAACCAGAGATTTTCCTCTTGAGCAACTTTTGTTCCCAGGGGACATTTGACACAGTCCGGAGACATTTTTACTTATCAGGTGGGAAGTTGCTGCTGGTATCTCGTAGACAGAGGCCATGGATGCCATTAAACATCCGACAGTTCACAGGACAGCTTCCTACAACAAAGAATTATCTGGCAAAAATGTCAGTAGTGTCGAGGTTGGGAAACTGCTCTAAATAATAGAGTTGAATGCATGGCATAAAATGGATAGTAGCGTTTCTCATTCTTGTACAGAGACAAATTCCATTCATTAATTCCTGTGCTGCTTGGTGAAGGAACATGACATAAATTGCTCTTGCTTTTTTATTTTTAAATTGTACTGCTCCCAAATAATTCATTGATTTATTTACTATGTGTTCAAGGTTGCAAGTGTTAATACTTCCAAGGAGTTTATGCTAAAATTGATCAATTCTTATAATACACCAAGAAAGAATGAGCATATTGATATTAGAGTATTATGTGGTAAAATTAAAAATAGCTACCTGTTATAAGCTTATGTCAAATAAGAGATTTTGTGACCAAGGAAGAATTTGTTTTATTGCTTTTCGGGGTATAATTAGAGCAAAACTAGTTATACTCATAAATCATTATTTCTTAATTATGATGTTGAAGCAGTGAACAAAAATGTAATAAATTAAAAATAATAAATCTTTGATAATATGATGGAAGATGTAATTGCTTACCTCTTACTAAGGCAAAACTTTGGCTACATTTCATTGAACAGTGTCTAAATTCAGGATATGAGTTTGAGATTAGGCTTTCCTCAAGAATTTTATTCCAGGAATGAGTTATTCAGTGTACCTGTTGGCACTGTTAAAATAACCTAAGATAACTCCATTAAAAATATATATGTGTGTGTGTATATTTTTTTAATGCAAGAGGAGAATCTTTCTTTTTACCGTAGTATTAGTGCTTTAAAGTTAAACTAATATCTTTTCTTTCCTGAGGCATTAATTTGTTAATTTTGTTGTTTGTGTTAGAATATTATGATTAATAGAAATGAATGATATAAATCAACAGATAGTTTGTGGAAAAATAAATACAATGACCAATAATCCTGTAACAATTAAAGAAACATAATTTTTAAAAAAAATACATGTGTGTATGTGTATATGTGTATATATATATGTAATTTGGATAGAGCCCAAGGACTATGAAGATCTCAAAACAGTTGCCTTGTTTTGGCAAAACACTGGAAACACCCTAAATATTCCTCAGTAAGGGACTGGCTAAGTGAATTATATGTCCATACTAACTCCACAATTTTTCCGTATTATTCAGGTTTTAAGTAGAATAAGATAGGCTTTTATATATGTTTGTATGGAAAGATCACCAGAGTGTATGACAAAGAACTAAAGCAGGTTATAATATTTATGGAATGAGTCCACTAATAAAAAATAGTACAGACATGTGTTTGTATGTACATAGAACAGATTTTGGAATGGAGGTGAATGGATGGGCTAAGTTGGGAAGCATGTTGGGCCCGATATTTATAATAATGTTAAATAAATGTGGTTTCATTTCTCATCTCTTTGCAGTTTTATTGTTAGAATGACTGTCTCCAGAATATTAGCTATTTATTTTCCTTTCTGTTATGTCAGTTCCTTATTCTTTCACTAAGCATTTGTTCCTTAATTACAGTGCTTTATGTAGTTTTGGAATAGAACACTCTTCAAAATTCTGTTCGAAAATGCTAATACTTTATGGCCTGTGCTTCCCTGTATTCTGCATCTACACTTTTTCTTAGGCCATCCAGAAACTCTAATGCATTAATATGAAATGGTATTAAGGAGAACGTCAGAAACATTTTTCTTTTTCTTTTGCATCCCTTTATGTTTATTTGAGTGATCAGTGACTCTATCCTTTGTGAAGTTTAGATTAGTTGGAAAGTGAGAATCATTACTTTTTGACTCTTGGGGAATTTTCCTGTAAATAGAAGTCATACTGGCAATCTATCAGACTGCTGATTAGTAATGACTAGGAAAAAAAATTGGACCACATTTCTCTTAGACTCTTCAGAATTCTTGGCAAGATATCAAATGTTGTGAATGATTTGTTAGTATCTTTGTTGAATGAGTAAGTGAATGAAGACGGTTTTATGGAGAGGTGTCAGGGACTTTCCGAATAGTGGATCTCTTCTCTGCCGTTCTATTAGGATCACTTTCGGAGCTTTAGAAAATGCTGATGTCTGGGACCCGACCCAAACCAGTTAAATCAGATTTTCTAGGGTTATGTTACTGGACTCTTTGCAGAAAGAATTCAGAGAAGAGGCTCACAGTGAAAAACAAAAAAGTGACAGTGAATATATGTATGTTCATGTATAACTGAACAATTGTGCTCTGCACTGGAATTTGACACAACATTGTAAAATGAATATAACTCAATAAAAATGTTAAAAAAATTCAGAATTCAGAGAAGAGACACAGAGGTCAAGAAAGTAAAGTGATTAAAATATGCTCATGGATTAATACTGGCATTTGACAGTACTCTTCTGCATGAAAAGCTATTTTTAAAGTGAAATACATAAAATCTCATTACATATCTGCATTAACAAGTGACATGATAGTTGATTTTGATAAGTACTAACTTTGAATCCCAATGAAAGGACATAATCACCCTCGAAAGATTTCTGTCCTTCTCAATTGTTGACTGGTATTACATTAAATTGTAATTCAGTATTTTGAATTTGTCAATGAAATATTTGGGATTATTTGTTTTCTCTTTCATTGTATTACTGCCTTTATGATATCCTTGATTTTGCCTCTTGGGGGCAAAACCTAAAATGTTTACTCTTCAGACCTTTACAGAAAATATTTGCTGACTTCTGTTGCAAGGAGTGACATCACTTTAACCCATTAGACTGTCTGAATCAACCTTGTCGATCAGTGGAATGACAAATGCTGCAGTACTCTCACGTCTTCAGCAGAACTTTGGTTTTATCATGTCTGTTTTTGGCTGTTCTTATCTATAATCGTAGCTCCAGTTTGATCTTTAGTTGAACATATACTACAGTTGTGTCAGGTTGTATTAGGGGAATACTCTGTGTGAGTGAGTTGGGAAGATTTGGAAATATGTAGTATTGGAAGACAGATGATATATTAGAAGGACAGTTTGGTCAAGGGAAACAAATCACACAGTAGGTAGATTTGTTGGATTGAGTTGGATTAGGTTGTGTATTAGGAGATAAATATTTTTAACAGAAACTCAGAAATTTTGCTCAGTTGATTAGGAGCCATCCTCTCCTGTTTCTTTTTTTCTTTTTTTAATTGAAGTATAGTCATTTACAATGTGTCAGTTTCTGATGTACAACATAATGTTTCAGTCAGACATATATTCATTTTCATATTCTTTTTCACTGTAGCTTACTACAAGATACTAAATATAATTCCCTGTGCTATACAGAAGAAATTTATTTTTTATCTATTTTATATATAGTAGTTAATATTTATAAATCTCAAACTCCCACTTTATCCCTTCCCACCCCCTTCCCCCACGATCACCATAAGTTTGTGTTCTATGTCTGTGAGTCTGTTTCTGTTTTGTAAATAGGTTCATTAGTGTCTTCTATTTTCTATTCTGTTTAATCTTCTGAAATGCTAATAAAGATTTTTGTCATGAGAGAGGTCATTCATAAATTGCTATGTTGCTGCAATTGTATTTTAAGAAAGAGATCACAAGAAATTTTTTTTCTTTAATTTATGTGATAGTAATAAATAGAGAAAAAGAGTTGTCAAAAAAGTTACAACTGTAACCCTTATCTCATTTGGCTTTTATTAACCCAAATATCACAATTAATGTGACAGCATTAGGAGATGGTAATTTACAATTGTTTTGGGAAGTCAGATCTCCATGAGAGTGCTATAAGATTTAGGTGAGAGCCAATGGTTTGAGTATATAAAAAGTATTGTGTAAGTTTTGAAAATTTGTTATTATCCACAATAATTGTTTTAGGTTTTTATATCTTTAAATACAGCTACATTTTAAAAAATTATCTAATTCATGCAGATGAAAAAATCTGCAAAATCTTACAAAAGGATATGCAATGAAAATCAAAATTCTCCCACTTTTTTTGTAGATCCCTTTTCACCCTTCCAATGTGAATGCATGAAAAAGTTTACATATCTTCCCAGATTATATATACAAACATATGATTGCATATAAATTGTTTTCTTTACTTAAGTTGGGGTTATTCTATGCATACGCTTTTGTATCATCCTCTTTTTTTAGTATATATGAAGTGTTCTTAATAGTGTACGTCTTACAGCCCTTGTATATGTAATGTAATTCATTTAATTTAGTTAATTTAGTTATTTACTGGTGGACATTTATGTTATTTCCAGTTTTTTTCTAATTGCCAGGGGGTGGATGCAGGTTTTGTGGAGCCTGAAGCTTATAAAATTTGGAGAGGGGACATCTAAAAGAAAAGCTATACAAATTTACAAATATAAAATTAAGCTCGGAGTCTTGGAAGGTATCATGCAAGTGAGGTGTCTAAAGGTTATATGTCATTAGCATCATAGTAAATTCATCTTTGGTTATTGTGAGTGTAAGTAGTGGCACAATCAACATCCTTCTATTTACATCTTTGTGCACTTGTTGAAGCATATACATTGGATAAATTCTCTGAGGTGGAATTTCTAAAATGGAGGGTATTTGTTAAGATCATGGGCTTAAGGTCTAAGCTGTCTGGGCTCCATTACCAGGTCTTCCACTTAGCAGCTCTGTGAACTTGGACAAGATCCTTAACCTCTCTGTACTTCAGTTCCTCATATGACAATGGAATTAATAATAATAGTTTTATAATAATAATAATGGTTTTGAAATGCTTAAACTGTGCTTGGCACTGAGTAAATGTTAAGTATTTTGTTAGTTCTGTGAGTTTTTTAATGCCAGTATCATTTTATGACGTTTAAATGTTTTGCATCATAATTGTTTAAGTGTACTGTGATATTTAATTTAAAATTTTAAATAAGCCATTTGAACTGTTAATATTCTATTTGTGTACAAAACATATATACCAATGACATCATGTTGAATAGTGCTTTGAAATTTGCAAACTGTTTTTACATTTATTATGTCATCTATATATAAACCGTAATTACTAGTATGCTTCTCTCTTTACTTAATCCACCCTACTTCAGCTTTTTTTAAGAGGGATGGTAAAAAGGGGCTAATATTTTCCCCATGTAGTTCTGTTCTTCTAAATTATGTGTCTTTTCTACTTTAAACTTGCAAATATGGATCTGTAGAGATTTATAATTATTAAGAAATTTTGACTTTACAAGTAAAGAAGTAAAGACTTGCCTTTACTCATTTTTTTTTTTAAATTTAAGAAAACTTTGCATAAAGCTTAGCTAATGCTTTGTTTGTGCTAAGGCTGTAAAAGAGGTACCATTTTATTGGTGTGATCAAGAGCTAGAAAGGGTAGAGGAAACTAATATTAGTTCTTTTCCTCTGATCTCTTTCTCCTTTCTTTATTCATGTCTCCTTTCTTCCTTTCTCCATCCTTCATTGCTAAACCTAGCAGGTAGTAAATTCTAGCGAACATAACAGACCTGCCACAGAGCAGAAGTGTTGGCTCTCTAGGCCTTTGTTTTAACGTCTAGGACCTTTCAAACTCTTTAGGGAAGCTAATAAGCTGGTAGTAGGTTTCTTTCTCTCTTTGGGTTAAAATTGTTTTAGCACAAATCAGAAATTTGAAAAGAAATCATAAGTACTACCTCACTCTTCTCACAAATGAGCTGACATCTGTACTTCAGAAGTTTAGCATATAAAAAAACTCAGATTTCATTTCTCATTGAAAGCTTACATGCTTTTTTTAGGAGACTGCACGACGGCTAAAGGAAGCAGGGAGTATTAGTGGATTTGGATTTTTATATACTGTGCTAGAATTTGCCACCTGCCAGTGATCTCTGATAGACATGGCTAGGCAGCCTAAGGTGGTTGAAACAGTGGGTCTGGACTCCGGCTTTCACCTCATTCGTCCCTTCCTACCCCATTTCAAAGTAAAAATAGCAGTTAAAAGCAGGGCAGCAATACAGTTACCTAGGGTAACTATGATGTTCTCCACAATCAAATGTCTTCCCTTGAATTTTTCCAAATGATGAATATGAAGAAATCAATAATAAAAGCTCTCACTTTTTGCTTTCTGTTAGATTTGTGGTGATGTTATTATTGTTATGCCACATCACATCAATGTGTGTGTGTGTGCGTGCGCACACGTGTGTGTGTGTGTACGTGCATAGACGTACTATTTTATTTGTATCAAGGATAGCAAATAAGTACATGCTTATATTAATTTCTCATGGAACTGATATTCTTAACATTTCCAAAAAGTTAAAAGTTCTTAGAAATAACATTGTTGTAAAGGGAAAAGCAACTTTTAATTATAAGTAGCTCCAGTATTTTTAATCTAGCATTCTTGCAGTATTTCTTTACTTGTCCTTCATTGGGAATAATGTGTAAATAAAATAAGTTGTTCTTGTTTAATTTAAAAAATATTCAATCCCACCTCTGCCTTGGGAGCAACATTATTTTTTGTATCCAATGTTAACAAAATATTCTTTAAAAAAGGAGCAGACAAAATTTAAAGATACTTTTCAGAAAAACATTTCTTGTGAAATTAATAAAATTGGTTAATAATATAAAGTTGCATTTACAGGGGACGTGCTGTGCTTCAAAATCTATACTAGGAACTTTAAAAATATACACCATAGCTACAGGAACTCTTTACATTAGTTATTAAATTGGTTTCCATTTTATTAGAGAAGGAAGTGGACATTTAGAAAAGCTAGGTAAATATTGCACCTGAAGGTGTCTGGTTCTAGACCTGGTGTCTGTTATACCAGAGTAAGGTGCTTTACAAGATGCACTAGAGATAAAGAGTTGTAAACACAAATAATTCTCTTACTTGTTGTGTTAAGGTAAAGTGATTAGCTTGATGATAAAATTTTTACATGAAAGGAATCATCCCTGTACTAATGACATACATACATGTATATATGTATATAATGTCATGTTGAGGGGAGAGAAAGAAAGAGAGAGAATGCTAAAGCTTCCTCATTGCATCTCTGCAGCAGTGGTTCATATATCAGGTCAGCCCACATGGTGGGTAAAATTCATAAATTGTGCTGTTCACATATTGAGGTAGCTCTTTGGTTTCACTTTCTAGATAATTCAGAATGATACGAATCAGGAGAGTCTTGGGAGTTATTAGGGAGTTGCAGAAAAAGCTTCATGTGTGATCTTCTGAAGAGAAATGCAGGACATAGAGAATTGGGTTGAGCGCATATTGTGTGTAAGACACTGTGCTAAGTGTCAGGGGTATGCTGTGAAGAGTGAGCCGTGGTGCCTGCATCTTACAGTTTGGTGGGACTATGTATGTATTTCAAGATGGAGCATAGGACGTGGTACAGTGAGAAGAACTGAGAAGAAACTAGGGAAAGAAACAGTAATTAATAGTTAAAAAGAGGAAAGAAAAAGAAGAGGGTTGGAGGAAAACAGTTGAAGTCTCTTCTACCAGAATGTAAGTTTCCTGAATCCAAACTTGTTTATTGTTGTATTCCTGGTGTCTGGCTGAGTGCCTGACACAAGGTATGTGCTTAGTAAACACCTGTTTAAATAAATGAATGAAGAATTGGAAAGAGAGGTGAATGGAAAATTGAGCAGAAAAAGAGAGCATGAGCAAACTCTCTGGTGTCTCTTCTTATAAGGACACTAATCCCATCATCAAGTCTTCTCTCTCAGGAACTCATCTAACCCTAATTACCTTCCAAAGGCTCCATTTCCAAAACCATCACAGCGGGCGTTAGGATTTCAACATATGAATTTAGAGGAAATACAATTCAGTCAGTAGCACATATTACAGATACATTTATTTCAATATAAATGGAACCATGCTACATGTTATGTTCTTCATCATGCCTTTTAATTTAAAACTATGTCTAGGAAGAACCTTTTATGTGTGCATCTCATTCTTTTTAGTGACTATATGCTATTCTATTTCTTAAGTGGGTTAAAATTTATTCAGTTATTCCCCTGTTGATGAACATTTAAATGTTTTTTAGTTTTTTGTTTTATAAACAATGTTGTAACGAACATCTTCATATGGACTATTTGTGTGTACGTTGTAAAGTATTTTGGTAAGACATTTTTAGATGGTCAAAGAATATTCTAATTTGAAATTTGAGAGACAATTCCAAGTTGACCTCTAAAAATTTGTGCCACTTTTCTCACATCAGCAGGATATATGTCTTCCTTCCTTCCTTCCTACAATATTGAGAGTACTGGGTATTTTCACTGTCTCATTCTTGTCAGTTTTAGTAGGTGAAGAATAACCTTATTTAATCTGCAGATATTTAATTGTGGGTCAGATTGCATTAAATATTTCCACGTGTGTATCGATCATTTGAATTTTTCTTGATTAAGTTCCCCTTCTGTTCTTTGTCCATTTTCATATTAGGTTGTCTTTTTTCAAAGGATTTTTCTACATGGGGTTTTGCTTATAATTTACATTGCAAGTATTTCTTTAAGTGTTTTTTTTTTTTTTACTTTTGACTTAATCACCTCTTTAAATTTTAATTTTCATATACTTGAGTTATTTAATATTTTCTTTTGTATATTTTGCATTTCATATCTTGCTTTAAAAGGCTGAAGAAAAAATGTTAATGTGATGTGATAACTGTATTTTTAAAATTATTGATAGCAATTTTTTTTAATTGAACTGTAGTTGACTCACAATAGTTTCAGATGTGCAGCAAAGTGATTCATTGTATATATATGTACATTGTATATATATATGTGTATATATACATTTTTTTCAGTTTCTTTTCCATTATAGGTTATTACAGAATATTGAATATAATTCCCTGTATGTACAGTAAATCCTTGTTGTTTATTTTAAATATAGTAGTGTGTATCTGTTAATCCCATACTCCTAATTTATCCCTCCCCTCCCTTTCTCTTTTGGTAACCATAGTTTTCTATGTTTGTGAATCTATTTCTGTTTTGTAAATAAATTCATTTGTATTGTTTTTTAGATTACAGCTGTTTATGTTTTTGTGGTGGAAATATTTCTATTCAGAACCAATTGCATCTTATGTAACCAAAAAATGATCTGGTCTATGTGTACATATTAATTGTGTGTGTTTAATTATCTTCAAATCTAAATAGAAAATACCCCTAAAGCATTATTGCAATATGTGAAAACAGAAATAGCTTATATCAGTTTAAATTGCCATGTGACTGAGCCTTTCTTTGCTTTAAAATGAGGATAATAGTATCTCTCTGATAGGTTGCATTGAGGATTAAATGGGACGACATACGCAAATAATGCTAGATACCATTTACTCAAATGCCTACTAAGTACCAGTCATTACTTATGCATTAGTGTATGCGATCCTCACAACAATGCTTTCAAGCAGATGTTACAGTACTGAAAATACAAATGAGAAAATAGATTCAATGAGCTGAAGCAAGTTGTCCAGGATCTCAGATAAAAAGTGGCAAAGCCAGCATGTAAATGAATACATGTTAATCTGAAAGCAAAAACCATGGTTATTTCACTATACATTCTTCCTGGGAGATGACAGGATTTTTTACTTTAATTCTTTTCTCGTTCTCCATTTTCTGTTTCTGTTTCTCTTTTTCTATCTGATGAATAAGACTCTCTAAAACAGACTGCCCAAGAGTACTTACTGTCATTACTGATATGTTCTTTTCTGAGCTGTCCAGTAAGGTAGCCATTAGCCACATGTGTCTGTTCAGCACTTGAAATGTGGTTGATAGAAGTGAGGAACTGAAATTTTACTCTTATTTAAGATTTAATTAAAATTAAATTGCACGTGGCTACTGTTTTGGACATCGCAACCTTAGATGTAGGAATGCTTTTTTTGTGTGTGTATCACATGAGTATAATTAATGTATTGATTGATAATGAGGAAACTGTTCATTCTAGGTTGAAAACTGTAGCAGAAGATCTTATGCAGACACAACAAATGCTTTTAAACAAGGAGGAAGCTGTCCTGGAGCTAGAAAAGAGAATTGAGGAATCTTCTAAGACCTATGAAAAGAAGTCTGAGTGAGTAAAATAAAGATAATTTGAAGGAAGAAAGTTTAATTGATGTAATTTTATAGAAATACTTCAGCTACATGGTATTATAGACTTAAATTTCATTTTAAGTATAAAACTGTGTATGGTTGAGTTACTTTATAGGACACTAGAAAGTGATTTTGTGTTTTTATCAATATAGTGTACTGATCATATATCTCAGTATTTTAATCATTTGAACTATTTTCTGAAAAACCCTGTTAAAAGCTATCTTTACTTCCCCTCATCAGTGTCCACCAGAGTCACTGTGAATTCCTTGTTAAGAAAGTGACAGGTCAGTATTATCTAGAAATTGGCTTCTACTGTGTTAGAAGAAAGCAGATAAACTTACTAGAAGATAGTCTGCTTCACCTATAAAACTCCTGTGATTTGCTGTACTGGTTTGCTTTTCTACAGTTTTTCTTGTTGATTTCTGGATCTGTAAATATATTCATGGATCCTCTGACTTTACCTGTTTTGGTATATTCTTGTTTTTATAGATTTCAATAATTATGATTTCTACTGTTTTAAAGTTAAAATTTTGATCTAAAATTATAATTTCTAACCTGACTTTGGTCATTGTTTGCATCTCCAGTGGCTTACTACAGTTTCTCTAATCTTTGACTAGAACATACAGATTTCTTGCCCTCATACTTTCACAGTTGGCTTGATTTGTCAAGACTTTCAAGGAAATTGTGATGTGTAGGACTTCTCTGGTCTATACGTGCTCTTACTTCTATACAACTTTTCAAATATTTTTCACTTCTCTCAAATCTCCAATCCTCTTGTATCCTGCATTGTAGTCAGCAGATGGTCCTCTCCTACATTACAGAAAAAACTAGAATCATCAGGTGGCAAGTGCCTTATTTTATGGGATTAGATATCTAAATTCACCATATTTGTACCCATTCTCTTTACTTAATTCCATAGAGGATCTATGCCTTGTCCTGTCTGTTCCTTATGCCTGTTTTTTTTTGTATCCCATTGTCTCTTACTTTCCTAGAAATCTTACATTATTTCATATATTATGAAATTCTCTTTCCTTTTCATCTTGACTGGGTCCTGTGCTCACTTTTTAAATATTTTCAAGTTAGTTAACCTCTACTTCTCTTCCCACACTAGATAACCTTTCTTTAATCTCTATATTTTCTCAGCTACTGTCTTTGCCTTCTGTTTCTTAGTCAAACATGTTCTAAGAGTGATAATGTTCATTTATGTTTTCAACTCTCACTCAGTACTCAACCCACAGATATCTGGCTTCTGCCCCATCACTATTTTTTTAAATACATTTTTATTGAAGTATAGTCAGTTTACAATGTTGTGTCAATTTCTGGTATACAGCACAATACTTCAGTCATATAGGAACATACATATATTCATTTTCATATTCTTTTTCACCATAAGTTACAAGATATTGAATATAGTTCCCTGTGCTATACAGTATAAACTTGCCCCATCACTATTGAAATAGGTATCTATAAGATCACCAGCGACTGCTCCATTCCTAAATTTAGCAACTCTTTTGCTTGAACTCCTCACAGTTTCTTTGTTGACTTCATGTTGTTCTTTTTCCTTGGACTTTGGACCAAAATGTTAGATCTTATTCCTCTCTTTTTGGCCACTCCTTTATAAACTGATTCTCCTTCACTCAGAGTTACTCAAGGCATAACCCTAGGCTATGTCACTCTCCTCCCTACACTCTATCCCTAGGTGATCCCCTGAAGGTGACCCATATTTATTACTCTTGCTCAGATTTCTTCTCTGAGCTCCATGGCCATGTAATCAAGTGCTTACTTGACATGCCGCCTTGGATGTCTTAGAAGTACCCTCAGTTTCTCATGTCTAAGGCTGAATTAAACATCTGTTCAAATATGTAGGAATATATCTGACCAAGGAGATGAAGGACTTATAGGCAGAGAACTATAAAACATTGACTAAGGAAATTAAAGGTGACTTGAAGAAATGGAAAGATCCCATGCTCTTGGATTGGAAGAATTAATATTGTTAGAATGGCCACAGTACCCAAAGCAATCTACAGAGTTAATGCAATCTCTATCAAATTACCTGGGGCATTTTTCACAGAACTAGAACAAAGAATCCTAAAATTTCATATGGAATCACAAAAGACCCAGAATTGCCAAAGCAATACTGAAGAAAAAGAATGAAGCTGGAGGAATAACTCTCCCAGACTTCAGACAATACTACAGAGCTACAGTAATCAAAACAGCATGGTATTGGCACAAAAACAGACATATGGATCAATGAAACAGACTAGACAGCCCAGAAATAAACCCACAGACTTACAGTCAATTAATCTTCGACAAAGGAGGCAAGAACATACAATGGAGAAAAGACAGTCTCTTCAGCAAGTGGTGTTGGGAAAACTAGACAGTCACATGTAAAAAACTCAACAGCCACACGTAAATCAGTGAAATTAGAACACTCTCTCACACCATACACAAAAGTAGACTCAAAATGGCTTAAAGACAAATATAACACAAGACACTATAAACCTCCAAGAAGAAACAGGCATAACATTCTCTGACGTAAATCTTCGCAGTGTTCTTCTAGGGCAATAGAAATAAAAACCAAATAAATAAATGTGATCTGATTAAACTTATAAGCACAGCAAAGGAAACCACAAGCAAAACAAAACGACAACCTACGGAATGGGAGAAAATATTTGCAAATAATGTGACTGACAAAAGCTTAATTTCCAGAATATATAAACAGCTCATACAACTTAATAACAACAACGACAGAAAACCCAACTCAATCCAAAAATGGGCAGAAGACCTAAACAAGCAATTGTCCATTGAAGACATATAAATGTCCAATAGGCACATGAGAAAATGCTCAGTATCACTAATTATCAGAGAAATGCAAATCAGAATTGCAATGAAGTATCATCTCACACCAGTCAGAATGGCCATCATTAAAGTCTATGAACAATAAATTCTGAAGAGGGTGTGGAAAAAAGAGAACCCTCCTACACTGTTGGTGGGAATGTAGTTTGGTGCAGCCAATATGGAGAACAGTATGGAGATTCCTTAAAAAACTAAAAATAGACTTACCATATGATCTAGCAATCCCATTCCTGGGCATTTATCTGGAGAGAATTCTAATTTGCAAGATACATGCAGCCCAATGTTCATAGGAGCACTATTTGCAGTAGCTAAAACATGGAAACAACCTAAATGTCCATCTACAGATGACTGGATAAAGATGTGTTATATTTATACAATGGAATACTGCTTAGCCATAAAAAAGAATAAAATATAAAGCCATTTGCAGCAACATGGGTGGACCTAGAGATCGTCCTTCCAAGTGACGTAAGCCAGAAAGAGAAAGAAAAATACCATATGATATCACTTATATGTGGAATCTAAAAAAAAAAAAAAGACAAACAAATTTATTTACAAAACGTAAACTGACAGACATAGTAAATAAACTTATGTTAACCGGGCGGAAAGGAGGTGGAAAGGGATAAATTGGGAATTTGAGATTTGCAGATACTGTCTACTATATATAAAATAGGTGAACAAGAAGTTCATACTATATATAGCACAGGGAACTATATTCAATATCTCATAGTAAACCCATAATGAAAAAGAATGTGAAAAGGAATTTATGTATGTATTTGTGTGAAACATTATGCTATACACCAGAAATTGACACAACATTATAAACTGACTATAATTCAATAAGAAAAAAAAGAAAGAAAAAGCAATAGCATATTTGTTCCTGTAAAAATATAATATATGAAAGACTAATGTTAAAACCTTTACATAATTTAACATAAATTTCTCCAAAACGTACTATAACAGTGAAAAAATAAACTCTATGAGAAATAATTTGATAGCTTTGATTCCTATAATTAAATGATGTGAAAAATAAACTTAAAGAATGATTTTTATTTGACATAACATTCTCACTAACAAATGAAGAATTTTAACTGATATAAATAATGCAGGTCTCAGTTGAGGTATAGCTATTGCAAAATTTTATTTAGAAAAATAAAGTGAAAGGAATAAAACCAATCATTTGAAATGGTATAATTTTAACACAACACAAAGTATCAGTCTAATATACGTATCTTTACTCATTACTTCCAAAGCGTATTTATTCAAATGGAAATAATATCAGTCTTCTCCTGATTTATGATCCTTGACTACTGTATTAGAAAATAGCTTATAGGAAAATATACCAAGCATATGTCACTTATGACTCATTGGTATAAAGTGCTGGTAGTATTACTGTTGATTTTAATGCTAGGTTTGAGTTCCAAAACGTGAACGGTTGTTCAGTTTTGTATTGTTCTGTATCATTATCACCCAGTACTTAGAAGTACTTTATGCAATTAAAATCATAACTCTTAGAGCCATGCAGGATCTTAAGAGATCAGTTGGTTCAATCTCCCCGTCTTTCAAATTATGTGACATCTGAAGGCCAGAAATTTTAAGAGACTTGCAAAGATTCACATCTAGCTTGTAACAAAGGTAATACGTGAACCATCTGGAGTATTCTGGTTTGCAAATTCAGGGACCTTTTATTTTTGTCTCAGAATTTTTAGATTATATATATTTAAAATGTGCTGTGTAAATAGGGAATTCATTTATCAATATTTATTGCACATCCACTAGATGCTATGAATACAGTGAAAGGTAAGGCATATGTGGCATCATGTCTCATGGAGCATATGCTTCTGCTGAACAGGAAGTAAACAATTGTGACAGTTGCTGTGGAACAAGAAGTTCAGGTAGAGGAATGATAGCAAAGCACCTACTTAAGATAGGTGGTCAGAGTTCTCCCATGAAGTGGTGTTTTTCCAGAGATGTGAAGGACAGAAAGTGCCCTCCGTGTGAACAGTGCGTGGAAAGTTAAGTCCGAGATGGGGAGTAGATAGCATATGCGAAAGTCCTGATCCCTTCCACATTTTAAATTTATTTATGGCTTCCCATGCATCTTGTGTTACACAATCATGCATTTATTATAATTTTCTTCTTATTGAAATATACATAGCTTGTTTGCTCAATGGTGGTATAAGCATATAAGTTACTGACTACAGCAGTACCTTTTAAAAAGTAATTGAACAAACTCAAGATGTTACTGTGTGTGAAATGGTCATTATGCGTAGAGCTCAGTGGGATTAATTGGATAAAGCTAAAGTTGCTCATTGATTTCATGATCGGACGTATTGATTGAAAAAAGTTAGTGCTTGAGCCACACTAAAGGGTATATACCTCCCACAAATCTAATTGTTCTGAAACCACTAAACTAAAAGCCAGGAAATTAATATTTTAACCTAATTCTTGGTGTTAGGACAGTGTCTCAGAATTCCGATTGCCAATGTGATATAATAGATATTTGAAACTCCTGAAGAAGAATAAAAAAGGGTCTGTTTTCTAGAACAGATTATTTAGGGACCCATGATATATGAGATGTCAAGAACCTCATGTTACCAGAGGAAGCTTGATGCAGCAGCAGGGATGCATATTTTTAAATTAATTTTTAAATTTTGAGATAATTACAGATTGACGTGTAGTTGTAAGAATTAATACAGATTCTGTAAACCCTATACTCGGTCTCCCTTACTGGTAGCATCTTACAAAATTATAATATGATATCATAATCCAGATATTAACATTGCTACAGTCGTGATGTGTAACATCCCTATCACTGCAAAGGATCACTCATTTGGCACTTTTACAGCTGTGCTGCCTTCCGTCTACCCCCTTCTTAACTCCTGGCAACCATTAATCTGTTTTCCATTTCTATAATTTTGTCTTTTCCAGAAATTTATATAAATGGAATCACACTGTATGTGCTGTTTTGAAATTGTCTTTTTACATTTATCATAATTCTCTAGAGATTCATGCAGGTACTTTCATTCCTTTTTTATCCTTAAGTTGCATTCTGTGGTAAGTGTGTTAGTTTCCTAGGACTGCCGTAACAAAGTACCAGAAATCAAGCAGCTTAAAAAGGACAGACATTTATTCCTTCATAGTTCTAGAGGCCAAAAGTCTGAAGTAAAGTGTTGGCAGACTGGTTTCAGCCTTTCATAGAGTTGAAAATAAAATGAAATACATGTTTGTTACTCCCATAAATACATTTTTTGAATTTTAGTCAGATACTGAGTGTTTACTTTTTTGGTGACTATTATTCCTTACTTGTCATTTTATATTTTATTTTTGAAAGCTCATTTTCATTCTTTAAAGTATACTTTCCTATTGATTTTGTCTACATTTGTGAGGTCATTAACCTTTTTTGGGGGGACTGATCTTGCAGATATACTTGAGACATTTTTTTTTACCATCTTATATTGTACATTTAAAATAGCTTCTTATACTGCTATCATTGGTGCGATTCTTTTGGTAGCTGGGAAATGCAAAGGGGGAACCATCAGGGAGCTTTAGGTTTATATGGGTGTAATCTTTTCCAGGACCTGGTCCTTACCGATCTGTGTTCACAAAAATGATTATTTCAAAAATCAACTTTATC
Organism: Vicugna pacos; assembly: GCF_048564905.1. Taxonomy (NCBI): domain Eukaryota; kingdom Metazoa; phylum Chordata; class Mammalia; order Artiodactyla; family Camelidae; genus Vicugna; species Vicugna pacos. Next base: position 46,216,405 of record NC_132989.1, on the reverse strand, counting down.
TGGAGAGATTTGCCAAGAAATAAAAAAAGATAACTAATTTATTATGAGAAAGTAGTTAACTACCTAATAAGCAAACCAACATGAATTTATTAGGAAATCTGTGTGGATTGAGAGCACAGGTTACAGTTTGTTGAATGATAATGATGTAAATGATAATTGCCATTTACTGAATTCTTACTTTATGGTAGGCACTGTGCTAGTGATTTTTCAAATATTATCGCATTGAAGTCTCAGAAAAAGCCTAAAAGTAAGTGTATTATCATCAGTTTTTCCAGTGATAAAATTGAAGATAAGAAAAGCATAGCGATTAAGTCATGAAGTTGAACCTGTCCTCGTTCAGTATAATTACGGTCTTTCCACTGTGCCATGCTGATTTTACTTGGGAAGGACTAATGAGCTCTGACAGTACAGCGTATCTCTCTCTATTACTTTTGCTGTTAACTTCACTGGTTGGAGAGGTTTGTCTTTTGCATATTGCTAGGTCTCTCTTATAAATACTCATTTGTTACACTTTTTCCAAATTTCACTCAGTTCTCTGAGTCCTCTTTATTAGAATGCTCACTTGGAGCTCATTGCAGCATGATTGAGGGGATTACAGCTTTCTGTATAGCATTCACCGAGGCTGCATCCTGTGCTCAGTTTGATTGGAATTTAGTTTTCAAAATATTGATCAGCAACATATTTATAAACAAATCTCTCTTACTGTGTATTCCTTTTGTCTGATTACTTATTCAGGTTATGTTGATCTTTAAATGTTCCAGTTTGAAAAGGTAACATTTTCTGACCTTATTCTCCAGCTCTGAAGCTTTCCCTAAATGATAATCTATTGTCTTTTATATAGTAATAACTTACATTCAGTAGTGCATGGCACAATTCTTTAAGGTATTAATATGCTGTGTATGACAGTGTTTCCAGATGTGTTCTCCACCACCGCTACCTTTTCTCTTGTAGCTTTAATGTGAGTGAATTAGTTTGAAATCCCCATTAGGGGCAGCCTCTAAGGGCTAAAAAGTCACAAAAAGGCAGCATGTAGCCTATGTAGTTCTCTAAGGAGATATGGGGAAGTCTTCTGTCTGTATAACGGTGACACTGCAAAACTTTGGAGGCTTATGTTATACTCATTCCCTCAGTCTGTTCTCAGTCAGAACAGCTTTCCCCAACTCTAAACACACACCCCTCACAATATGTACACAGCTTGGTTCCAGGCTGTCACCTTGATTTGATTTATTTTACTCTAGGCACAGATCTGACTTTAGCTCTATTCCATTTGAGATTTGAAGTAAATTAAGATTCTGCTTCAGTCATATTAATTCATTTTAGGCTCTACACTTCTGGACCTTAGTGTCTGTACTTTGTGAGGTAGATGGTTTAGCTGTAAAATAAAATGAATGCCATAGATCATAATATATTTGAAAGCATCTTGAATTTGCTTTTGCTTCCAAACATTTCCTTCAGTTTTGTTGATGTTAGCTAAATTTAATAACTACTATGGTAACTCAAAATTTGTTCAGTTTCATAATTCTTATGATTCTGAAGGACTCATAAAGGGGAAAATGAAGGAAAATAGGAGTATAATATACATATATAATTTTGTTTAAATTTTTTTTCTTAAAGAAATTGAAATAATTTATATTAAATGTGTTCTCTTTTAGTATTGTACTTCTGCTAAGCCAAAAACAGACACTCGAAGAGCTGAAACAGTCAGTCCAGCAGCTGAGGTGCACTGAGGCAAAGTTTATAGCCCAGAAAGAATTACTAGAGCAAAAAGTGCAAGAAAATGATGGGAAAGAGCCACCTCCAGTAGTAAATTATGAAGAAGATGCACGATCAGTTACATCCATGGTAAGCCAAAGAATAATCAAATTAGAAACTTGAAAGAGTAGTATATAGGTAATAAATGAATGCAAAAAATAATTCCAGTTGCTATAACAAAGTAGTATTCTTGTTAATATGCAGGTCCTATTAAACTTGTTTGTAAATGCAAAATAGACTTGTCAGTCACCTCAGGTCACCTGGAGAGCACTTTCAGGAACCATCTGTAGAGTCAAAGGAAAAAGCTCTTCTCTCGCCTTCAAAACTGAAAACAAAGACTGCAATTGTTTTTATTCCTGGGAGACAGCAGGAATGTAGGGTGTTATTCTTAAGATAGAAGTAAGAAATAAGGAGAAAGATATTTGTTGATTTTTTTTCCTTTTTAAGAACAATAGAATTTATCTGAGATTGATGATGTGTTTATTGTTTTCACAAAACAAAACATTGATTTTGTTTAAAAAAGATTTTTCCTTATAATTATCCTTAAACTACAATAAACACATGGAAATCTACCAACTAGAAGAAATTCAACTTTGTACAGCTTTTACTAACTGTTTAATAATGCCTAGTATAAATACTTTCTTTCTCTCTTCCTGTTCCTTCCTTCCTTCCTTTATCTTATGTTGGTAGGTCTCACCAAGGGGCAGTTTTGCCCCCCCAGGGAAATTTGGCAATGTCTCCAGAAATTTTTGGTTGTCACAACTGTGGACACTCTTGACTTCTAGTGGTGAGAGGCCAGTGATGCTGCTAAATATCATACAATGCACATTACAGCCCCTCCCTTCATACACCCCACACAAAATTATTCAACCTAAAATAGCAGTAGTGCCAAGGTTGAAGAAGTCTCAGCTGTATCCTTGGTTTATCTGTGAGTATCTGGATGCTGTCTATAAACAGAACTATTCTAGTTAATGATGCTATAGCTGGTATTTTAGTAATTTTTAGTTTATGTGATTCTAAATAGTACAATGTGATTGTTAAATGGATTCAAATGTCTCCATAGGGGAAGCAAAAGGCTGCATTTGAAATTCCCAATTCCAGATAAATCCGGAAATCAGTATGAAGTGTTTAAATTATTGTGGTTATTGCTATTTTTATTATTAATAGAGCCATAGTGATCTATACATTACATTGTGAATTATTAATTATAATTCTTTGCTCTCCTTTACTGTCCTACCAGATACTAAGGGTCCTACCATGTAGACCAAGGACCCCACTTGATTCCCTTTCTTGCTTTATGATCCTTGATAACTACCTGGCATATTCATTTTTTTAGGGGAACTTCTGAAGTTTTTTCTTTTGCTTGGCTTTTGAGACCTTAGCAAGTAAATCTTTTACTCTCTGAGTGTGGTTTATAAAAGTGTTTCCTTGTCTCCATGTGGATGTGGAATTATTTACTTCATAGTCTGATTTTGTGACAGATAGGGTTTTTTTGGGGGGAGGTTAGCAATGTCTACTTTATTTCTACAATTAATGATCTATCACAATAGAGAATACATAAAACCAAGAGTAAAGATGCTTTCAGGTACGAGACAGCTATTTGGGGAGAATTAACACTATAATCACCAATATTACTATTATATTCTGTTTTTAATTATTCTATATAATCAAATCAAGCCTCTCTTTTCCTCTTATATTTTACAGATAATTCTTTTTTTAACATTTTTTATTGATTTATAATCATTGTACAATGTTGTGTCAAATTCCAGTGTTCAGCACAATTTTTCAGTCATACATGGACATATACACACTCATTGTCACATTTTTTTCTGTTAGTTACCATAACGTTTTGTGTAAATTTCCCTGTGCTATACGGTATAATCTTGTTTATCTATTCTACAATTTTGAAATCCCACCCTCCACCCCCCTTTGTGACAGATAGGTTAAAACTGGCTATCTAATTTATTTTAAGTAATTCTCTATGCAGATGACCCATGTTGGAATTATTATTATTATGATAAACTAAAGACAGTTATCCAGGTCACTAAATGATAGCATATCCCCATTTGATAACTACAACTAAAAACTAGACTGAATTTAAAATACAGCAGTTCATTAATTCTTACTTGTAATCACCTGGAGTTTTATCTTTCATAATCATTGAAGAAAAGATTTTTCAATAAATAAATTAGTAATATTTTAGAGAGAATATATAATACAGTTTAAGAATATAAACTACTTTCTGGTACTTTCAAATTTGCTCTTGTACCTGTTTATTAAATGATGATAATACCTTATTACCAATTAGTGCATCATATTTTATTTTACTTAATTTATTTTAAATACTTGAAATGCTGTTTCTTTCTACATGTCTTAATTCTTCCTTGAAGCAATGCCTCTAGTAAGTCTTTAAGGAATTTACAAAGGAATGCTATATGTAGTTTAAAGTACTAAAGTAATAGTTTGTAAATCAAACTGGGTATTCCCCAAATTGGTGTCAGTTAATGAGATTTTACAGTGTATTTCATAAAACAATTAGAAATAATTGCAGTACGTAGTTCTTAAAACTTAATCATACTCCCATTGTATATCGGTGAAAGTTTTACATAATTCAGTCTGTTCAGTTAATAATTCAAATATTACTTTTTTATTGACGTATAGTCAGTCAAATTACAATATGTCATTTCCTAGTGTACAGCATGATGTTTCAGTCATACATACATATATTTGTTTTCTAGAATATAACTTTTCAGTTTATTCAGAAACAGTCAAAATATTAAAACTGTAAATGGTTTTCCCCCAAATGATTGTTTAAGCATTGTTTTATGAATAACATTACAAAAAAAGCCTGAAATTAACATAAGCAGCTCTGTTGTTTTTTCCTCTTTATAAATTCCAACCTTATAAATGGTGTAAAATTTCAGCAAGGGAAGTTTAGTTGAATATTGGAAGAATTGGGAGAGCTAAAAATTAAACCATGATATCATGGAAAATTGTGAAAACTTAGCCTAAATATTATTTAAGAGTAAGTATTAACTATTTCACATGATTCTAATTAATGGCAGTGTTAACCAAAATACAGACTCTTCGGTGGTGAATGCTTCTGTGGAAGAGTAACTTTAAGGTGCTGCACCACTGAAATGGGCCAGTGATTCTGTATTCTTATAAAAATTCTAAGGTGATTCAGATGTGTCATCAGGGTTGGGACTGTAGTCAGGCTCTTAGATGTATTGATGTTTATTTCATGTATATAATTCAATGAAAATTAAAGCCTATCTATTAATTTAAATCTAAAAAATTGTGGAGGCAAGTAATAGAAACATCTTTGCCAAGAAAAGTCATTCATCTAATGTTGCCTCTTTTCACCTGTGTATATTATGAAATACTATTAAAATAAAAGATTGTATTTCAGTTTTTTCTAATAATGTGCCTTAGTTCACATGTAAATTAATTTATAGATACTCTTTGAATTCATAAGTATGAATTGTAGATTTTCTGCAGGATTAACTTACGTATTTCTTATTTGTAAAGGCAAAACCTTGATTAACTTCTCTGAGTAGATGGTACGTGTACATGTACTGGGGTCTAAATGTCCTTTCCTTAGTCCCCAGTTCCCTACCTCAGAGATAACCTTCCAGAAACACCATATGCAAAAAACCAAATTTATATTGCATGTTTTCTGCTTTTTTATATTATACATCTGAAACTAATATAATGTTGTCTGTCAATGATATGACATGAATAATATGAAATGAAAAGACTAACTCAGAAAGCTATTTGCACCCCCATATTCCTAGTAGCATTATTTACAATAGCCAAGGTACAGAAACAATGTAAATGTCCATTAGTAAATGAACAGCTAAAGAAGATGTGAGATTGATATATATAAAATATTTATATAAATGGAATATTATTCAGCCATAAAAATGAATACTGCCATTTGTGAAAATATAAATGGACCCTGAGGGCATTTTGCTAAGTGAAGTAAGTCAGAGAAAGATAAATACTGTATGATCTCACTTAAATGTAGAATCTTAAACAAAACAAAACAAAAATATGAACTCATAGATACAGAGAACAGATTGTGTGTGGTTGCCAGAGTCAGGGGTGGGGTATGGGTGAAATGGGTGAAGGTGGTCAAAAGGTATAAACTTCCAGTTATAAAATAAATAAGGGGAATATAATATACAGCATGATGATGACAGTTAAAGTACTCTGTTGTACATTCAAAAGTTGCTAAGAGAGTAGATCTTGAAAGTTCTCATCACAAGAAAACAAATTTTATAACTGTGTGGTTATGATGATCATTTCTCAGTAACACAAATATCAAATCATTATATTACACATCTGAAACTAATATAATGTTATCTGTCAATTGTATTCAGTTAAAAAAGATTCCTTTAAATATTCATTTTTCTTTAGTTCATACAAATAAAGTCAATTCATATCACAGACTAGTTAATGGATGATGCCAGAGACTTTTTTTGCATTAGGCCTCAGTATCTTCATTATCAGGGGAGAAAAAAGTAACCCTTAAAAATTCGAACTGCTTTTATACTGTATTTTAACTATTTCCTGTGCTCGTATTTTTATGCATATACAGTGAATATGTAAGCCAAATCAAGTAAACAGTAAATGAAAAGTAACTTTTTTATTTTTATACACATACATGCATAATATATACATGCATAATATATAAACCAAATGAAAAATCTACTTTTCATTTTCATATATTTATATATAAATATGTATATATGTGTACATATTTCTAATTTGTCTTTTTAATTATGAATCTCTTAATATCTTAGTACAAACTTAACACCCAAAGGTTATCTAGCTCTAAAGGGATATAATAAAAGGACAAAGTAAAGTTAGGCAAGAATTAAATACCTGCTAATTTCCCAACGTGTAAATTAGGACTCACAGTTTTCCTCACTCTTGGATTTGTTGTGAGGAATGGTTCAAAGTTTACACATTTAAGAAGTGCATAGAATAGTGCCTGCCACTTAGTAAGCTACTGTTGTCTTTTATGTAGATGATATTTGAGTATCACAGGAATGATGACTTAATGTGTGCTTATTTCTCGGCTAGTCTTTATTCTTGGTCTTGGTATTATTTTTCATTAAGCATAAATCTTTTAAAAATGTATCCTATTAGTTTAGATGATAGATAAGCATGTTTGAGATCTGCATTGTGTTTGAAGTACAGACTTGCCTGGGTATCCAAGAGGGATTGGTTCCAGGAGCCCCTGCTGTAGTTACAGTTTAGTATTTGCATATAACCTACACCCATGATGATACTTTAAATCATCTCTAGATTATTTATAATACCTAATACAATGTAAATGCAATGGGAATAGTTGACTGCACAGGGCAAACGGAAGTTTTACTTTTTGGAAATTCCTGGAATTTTTTTTTTCCCCAGATATTTTTGATCTCCATTTGGTTGAATCTGTGAGTGTAGAACCTACAGATATGGAGGGCTGACTGTATTGTGTCCTTTAGCCATAATAGGTTACAAAATATTTTTTAAATTAAGTATCATGTAATTAACTTATTACTTATGTATTGCTGACATCAATAGCATTGACCAGCTAATTTTTTAAAGAAAAGTTTTAGTGTTATTAGTTTACTTGAAGCCCACTTTCTTCTTCTACTACTTGGTTAAAATTTATGTTTAAAATTTTGCACAAAGCAGTTTTTACACAAATATTACTCATGTTATATTAATGCCAGTCTTCTTTAATAGTTTGAAAGAAAAAAATTCCTAAATGCCGTTGTATTTTATAACTTCATTCCTAAAATAACATTTTTCTTTAAAGTTTGCAGTGATGGAAAATTCAATTAACAGCTTTTAATACTCATATTGCCTTTCAAAAATAACTCTTTGTTGTCAATTTATGCCATACTATTATTTATTCATTCTATTAGTTGAACTCTGTTTTTTCTTCATACTTTGTTGATTCCTTTCTTTCAGTGTTATTTAAAGGCTGTCTTTTTACCAGCAGGGCAGGGTGGAGAAAATGTGGAAACTTGAATCTAATCGTCATGAGTTCAGTTGCTTTAAGTGAATTTTTACACCCCTAAACCTCGGTTTCTTCATCTGTAAAATGTAATTAGTAATGTGCACCTTACAGAATTGTTACGGGGACTAAAGGAGTGAATGCGAAGACAAAGGCACATTCTAGAGCCCCAGAGATAGTTAGGAAGGTGCTTAGTATGCACTTGGTTTTTGGTCCCTTCTCTTTTCCCTATCCTCTCCATTTCTCTTTTTAAATCTTTTCTTCTATACCTTGTACCTTTGTCCCCATTCTCCTGTTCCCCTCCTCTGCCTTCTTATTAGACAGTGTTAACCAACTTCTGTAAGTATCTATTGTGTGCCACAGATGGAGGCATCCAGGAATAATAGACAAGGTCTCTGCACTTGAAAATCAGCATTCAGCAGGCAGAAAGTTGCCATAAATAATTGATTAACAAGAAAACATCAGCGTTAAGTGCTGTGATGAAATTGATCATTAATATTCCTCAGGCTTTAGCCTGGAGGCCTTGGCCTTCAGTCCTTTTCTTTTCTTTTCAATCATGTATCTGTGGGCTTTCTTTCCCTTCTGTCATGATTTAAACATCAATTGATGACTCCCAAATCTACATTTCCAAGGAAATTAGGAATACTGGAATACCACTCAAGATAAAAATGAAAAATGAAAGCAGAAAAGTTAGGTGACTTATGCAAATTCACAAAAAAGTTAAATGTAACATAGCATTTTAATTTATTAATAGTGATTTTATTATTATTTACACAGTAATTAGATTTTCTTCTGTGGATTTTTTTCTTGGATTACTGTTTACTTAACTTTTAGACAGTAGTAACTGACATTCATTCTGTGTTAATTAAAAATTTAAGAAAATCTTTGGACTATTACATATTGTAGTTTAACACAGATACATTGTTTGAAAAGACAGGAGAAATTTAATCATCTAAAGAAAAATATTTTTAGAAACATGGTTAATTTTTCATGATACTGAATAATAAAATTGCTAAAAATTTCTATTCATGAATGAATACAATTCTTCCTTTTTTCCTATATTATACAATTTTGGTTTTTTTTTTTTTTTTACACCCATTAAAGTAAATCAATCAAAAGCAACTACTTGGCATGTGAAGCACTGCATAACATATTCAGGACATTTCCTAAAAATTTTAAAATAATCTAATTTCCTTCTATCTGAAGAAAGTTATTTCAGCCTCTACAATTTATTTGCTAAGTCCTTGATTAAACTGAATAGTGTCTGTCTTAAAATTTATCTTTTGACTTGATTTGTAGGTAGACGGTTGACCTTGCATGTAGTAGCGAAGGATTCATATATTTTTATCTCCGAAGTCTTTTGTCTTAAACTTTGAAAATTATTTTTATGACACATTAATTTCTTTAATTTAATTGAGAGGTTTAATAAAGAGAATATGTGAATATTATGATTTACTGATTCATTTGGTACCTAATGAAAGAATTTTAAATCCTAATAAATTTTCCCTTTTATTATAATGTTCTGCAGAAAATTATTTCTTATTATTAATATTTAAAAGATTAAGACTCAGCTGTTAATTTTTAAAATCATTGGTTTAGTTTGTAAATCTCAAATGAATGGTAAGATCTTGGACTAAGGAAAGATTTTTCTCTGTCAGAATTTACCTAGAGATCTTTTAGTGTAGGAGCTAATTCTTCCAGAAAAATTCTCAAAATTGTTTAAAAATCATTTAATCCTTTGAAGGAGAAGCAACTCAATCAGAAAAAATCAGTTATACTTCTGTGTACTGTGTAGCACATGTTATAAGGGACTACAAGAAGAATATAAACAAATTCATATTCTTTTATCTGCTTTCATTTTGAAACTTGATTGAATGCTCTCATACTGATGATGTTAGAAACGTAACATTTGAACAGCTAGAAGGTTACATTATTTAAAACAGCATAGTAAAATACAAGAACATTTAGGTAGATTAATAGAAAAGAATACTCAGCTCAAAGAAGCCTATATGTGGTCTTAATATAAGGTTATAAGACTATTTTAAGGAAAATGAAAGATTGAAAGACTATTCTATATGTTTGATAAATATCAGTTTGGATCTTAAGCTCATGCCACATAAAAAAATAAATTTCAGATATATTACTCAAATATAAAAAAAAGCTGCAAAACTAATGAAGAAAATATAAGTGAACATTTTTCTATGTAGAAAAACAAAAGTTAAATTACAGAGTAAAAGCTAGAAATAATATGTGCTGCAAATATGACAAAGGATTAATGTTTTAAAATATGCAAGCAAATCATCCAAATTGGTTTATAAAAGTAATGCATCAATTTAGAATGGACAAAGAACATGAATAAGAAATGCATAATAAAGAAAATACAAGCTTTAATAAAAATATGAAAAATTCAACCACACTAGTAATGAAAATAATGATTAAGAAATGCAATTAGAAAATAATGAGTTATTTAACTTGTCTGTTACCATCCACAGTGGCCTCCTTTCAGCCTATTCACCATGCTCCAGCTGAAGTAATCTTTTAAAATTTCAGATCAGAACAAATCTGGTTATATTGTCCCCCCTCTCCAAGAATGGCTACTTATAATTCTTGGGATAAGCAGCAGTTTCTCTAAATGGTCTGCCTAAATGCTTTATATTTTTTGGCCCCTATCATGGACTCCGGACAGCCAGAATGGATGCTGGTCCTATCCACCCTATGGAAGAAATAGCAAAAAAAAAAAGGTGGAATATAAGGGCTGAAGTCCTGGGAGAAAAATCTTAGAGTAGTTCAAGGACTGATTGTTTTAATCTAGTTTAAGAACAAGTATAGTTAGAGTAAGATAAAAAGAGGTTTGTAAGAAGCTATTAAGTGTGGTCTGAACTCTCACAAGTGAAGCAGTTCTGACTGGTAGTTGTGAATGGGATAATGTGATGCTGAAGTTAAGCATGAATGAACATTGTTGGAGATGAAGACATCCAAGGAACTTAGAAATACAAGAATAATTCTGATAATGTTAGGGGTTCTTCTAGAAAAAAAATAATCATAAGCCACTTGCAAAGATCTCAATAAATGAAGGAGAATGTCTGAGAGGCCAGTAAATAATAGCATTGAGAATGAAAATGTCCTAGATTCACTTATGCTGTTAGTAGAAATACCTCATCTTATATAGGCAAAATTGTAAGCTTAGTATGCTGAGAAAGTGTTGCATCCTTCAGGTCTCCTGGAGTTGAAAAAAGTTTGAGAACTGCTGGGCAAAGGATTTTGTCTTAAAGAGCTCTTTTAAATTCTGAATGCCTCTTATCAAAGTAGCACACTAAGTGTTGTGAGATATGGATAAGTACCGAAAATCAGGAGCTTGGGTCGCTAAAGAGAGTGGCAGTTACTCTCAGTGGGTAGTGCAAGCATGTTAAAAGAATTTGATGGCGGTCCCAATACAGGTAAGCAGGCTAGTGAGTGGGTGTGGTGTTAAAAGAGAAAGTAAGAGATTGCTGAAGGTGAATTTAATATATTTTACAGTTTCGTCTAGGCCTGGCCTTTCCCTTTTCAAAAGTAGTTTAGATTGAGAGATGTAGAAAAAAATTAGAGGAGAAATCGAAAGGAAAAGGTCTTGAAATTTGGAAAGGAGAACTGACTTCTTTTTCTGTGAGAAGGCCAGGGCTATAGGTGGAAAGAAATGGGCTTACCATGAATAAGGAGGAAAAGGGGTAGCTAGTAACTTGGGAAATGTGAAAGGTGGCTGGTTTCAGAGGTCAGTGACTAAAGAACTGTGAGAACAGGATTGGTGGAAGGAGAAAGTCAAGTAGAGTCAAATGAGATCCAGCTGATAAGAAAAAGCTTTTCTTTCTGTTTTTACTGATGTATAGTTGATGTATAATATTAGATAAGTTGTAGGTGTATAATATAGTGATTAACAATTTTTAAAGAATATACTCCATTTATAGTTATATAATAGTATGAAATACTGGCTATATTCCTTATGTTGTAAAATGTATCCTTGTAGCTTATTTTATACATATGGTACATGTATCTCTTCAAATTTATGTCCTTGTTTTCTTCAAATAAATACCCACCAGTGGAATTGCTGAGTCATATGGTAGGTCTATTTTTAGTTTTTTGAGAAACCTCCATACTATTTTCCACGGTGGCTGCACTAGTTTACATTGCTGCCAACAGTGTACGAGTGTTCCCTTTTCTCCACATCCCACCAACATTTGTTATGTGTGTTCTTTTTGATGATAGTGATTCTGATAGGTGTGAGGTAATATCTCATTGTGTTTTTGATTTGCATTTCCTTGATGATTAGCAACGTTGAGCATCTTTTCATTTGCCTGTTGGCCATATGTATGTCCTCTTTGGAAAATTATCTATTCAGGTCCTCTGCTTATTTTTTAATTGGGTTGTTTGTTTTTCTGATGTTGAGTTGTATGAGCTGTATAGTTTGGATATTAACCCCTTATTGGCCATATCATTTGCAAATATTTTCTCCCATTTAGTAGATTTTCGTTTTGTTAATGGTTTTCCTTTGCTGTGCAGAAGCTTTTAAGTTTAATTAGGTTCCATTTGTTTATTTTTGCTTTTATTTCCTTTGCTTTAAAAGACAGATCCAAAAAAAATTTGCTACAATTTATGTCAAAGAGTGTTCTGCCCATGTTTTCCTCTAGGAGTTTTATTCTTTTTCAGAGTGTAATACCTAAAGAAAAGAAATACCTAACGATAAGAAGTTACCAGCAGGTGGAGCTCAGTGTCAGAGAAACCCAGTTTCTGAAATTGAGCTATTTTTCACCTTACATTTTAAAAATTAAATTAAATTAATGCATACAGTTTTGAAATTTATATGTCAAGGTTTTTCTGTTTTTAACATGCCTACCAAGAGTCATCACCCTGCCATGTGGTTCTTAAATATGTGAAAGTAACGCTTTGGTTATTCTGATCATTTAAAATTCTTTGTTATTTCTGGTATTATATATAATGTGTGACAGTTCATTTGCATGGAGAAAACATGCTGAAAGTGAATTTAATTTATAAAGACTGACTTAGAATTTGATCATTTCATTCAGTAATTGGACTGATACGCTCATTTAAACTTGTCAATACCCTCAAATCTGCAAGTATCATAATATTCGTCGTCTTAGTAAATTGCAAATTAGCTGTTAAAGCCAAAAATCGTGGGAATTGCCCTGTGTTCACTCTTTCACAAAGCTCACATCCGCTCCATCAGTAAATTCTCATGGTGCCACTCCCAAAATACGTCCCAAATCTGACTTCTTGGCAGCACCTTCACTGTGATCATCCTAATAAAACACATCAGAAAGTGTAGCTTGGACTGCTTCTGCCAGACTATCTGTCTGCTCCCTTGCTCTTCCTACATTATATTTTCTGTATAGTAACTAAAGTTGATCTTAATGTCATCTTGTATAGCTCCTGCTTATGGCCCTCCAGTGGCATCCTTATGTAACTAGAATAAAATTCCTTAGCAAAGCTTAAACTACATGATCATGTCCCTGCCCGCCTGCCCCCAGCATAGCCTACTCCTCCTCATCTACCACATCTAGCCTTTCTGATCTCACTGCCCTTTGAGCAGACCAAGCCTATTCTCATCTCAGGGCCTTTCTGTTTCCTCTCTCCTTAATAACTTTCCCCGGTTCTTCATATGTCTAACTGCCTTCTTTTCATCATTTCAGCTCAAATGTCATTCCTTTGAGACATCTCTGTGACTTCTCTAGCTGTAATAGGCTTTTATATTATCATCCCTCCATCCCTACCATTGCTAGGTGTCCTATTGCCCTTTTCCATTTCTTACATGACACGTACTTCTAGTATTTTTGCTGCTACTACTACTGTTTTGTTGGCTAACGTTTACTAAGTGGGAGGTTTCTTCTAAGCATTTCTATGCATTAAATACTTTAGTGTGTGTACTTATATGTTATTAACTCATTTGATTGTGTATATACATATGTATGAATGGTTTTAGTATCTATTTTCTTCCCCTATAATCTTTACTAGCACCCCCAAACTGCAGCTCCTACAAGACAATCACCCTCATTTTGTTTACCACAACATTCTTTGCCTTGAGCAGTACTTGGCAAATAGTGGAGGCTCAGTAAATATTTTCTGAATATTGGGCAAGCTCTTAGAATTCATAATAACAAATAGAGTGATCAAATATTTAAGTAAAATTACCTTCTAGGGGAAAGGGAACATTTTCAGAGGAAGAAATCGTGCCTAACTGATTATTCTCGGAGTTCTTTTACATGAAGGTAATAGAGCATATAAAATCATCTACTTAGGCTTCGGGAAAGACTTGACAGTGTTCTTTATCAAAGATGACTAAATGGTAAGTCACCGCTGGATGGGAAGTGTACTTTTAGCACGGCCCAAGAAAAGGTTTAAAATCAGAAATCAAAGGGTGGAAATAGGTATTTATTTAGCTGGAAAAGTATAAACATCAAGGTACTTAAGCAGTTAATAATCCCATCTGTTACGGGTTGAATTATTTCCTGAAAAAGACATGTTGGAATCCTAATACCCAGTACCTGTGAACAGCCCTAAATTGAAAATAGGATCTGTAGATGTAATCAAGTTAAGATGAGGTCTTTGGGATAGGTTCTGATTCAATATGACTTTATTCCTTATTAGAAGAAAACATAGGCTGACATACAGGTAATACAGCCATGTGAAGAAAGAGGCAGAGATTGAAGTTACACTGCCACACGCAGAGATTGCCTGGGGCTACCTGAAGCTGTAAGAGGCAAGGAAGGATCCTTCCCGAGGGATTTTGGAGGAAGAATGACCGTGTCATAACCTTGATTTCAGACTTCTAGCGTCCTCCAGAACTTTGAGAAAATAAATTTCTGTTCCTTTAAGCCACCCAGTTTGTCGTATTTTGTTAACAGCAGACCTAGGACTCTAATGCAGCATCCTTTGTGTTTATTTTCTTTGTAAGTGATCTGAAAGACTACCTAGTGAGGTATTTAGATGATATCAAATGTTTCTAGTTGTGAAGAGTAAAACCAGCAGGTACAAATGATCACAGAAGGAATACCTGAATTATATTTTTCTTGGCTAGAACAAGATGTGAGAAATCTAGCTTTTCTAGATTTTATACTCCTTGACTGTGAACATTAATTTTATTTTATCTCCAAGATTGTTCCCAGACTTGAAGTTCTGTGATTTTATGAACCTCTGAATTTATATGCCAGGCACCTAGTAAATGCTCAGTAAGTATTGAAAGAATAAATAAATACAACCAAACAGGAAATACAGAAAGAGTGAAGAATATAAGTAAATCTACGTTATATGTTTTAAATAGCCTAGGGAGAAAAATGAAACCAAGGAAAGAACTTTGACAGTTAAAATTCATTGTTTATTGAGTGTGTCAACCTATAGCAAAAAGACAAAATTAATAAATTGCTAATGCATCCTTTGAGACTCTGTTTTGGCAACAGAATACATTTGTTGAGGTGGAGCAGGGACTTAGCCCAGGAAGCATAGAATTGTAGTTAATTGCTTACATTTTGGAGCACGGTTGCTTGTATGTGAATCCTGGATTAACCATTTATTGGCCATGTAACACTGGGCAAGTTAGTTCACCTTTCTGTGCCTCAGTTTTCTCATCTGTAAACTAGGGCTTGTGATAGAACCTACCTCATAGGGTTATTATGGGGGATTAAATGAGATAATCCACCTAAAATGTTTAAAACAATGCCTAGCTCATAAAAAGCTCCTTACCCATGTTATCTATAATTATTTTTTAAATGTAACATTTTATTAAATTATTCTCAAAATATAAAATGGGGTTTTTCCCTGATGAACGTGATGTAAAGGTGGATGGTTGTTATAGGCAAAAAAATAAAAATGTTGATTTCCCTTAGAGAAATAGAGGAAATTATACAAACAGGTAAGTCATAATTTTTTTTTAAGTGCATGGAATTGGAAAGGGAGGCAAATGATTTAAAGGTGCCGTGTCAGAACTGTGACCCAGGAAAGTTTTGCCAAGTAAGACTTTTGTATAGTAGGTCTCTCTCACTCTTTTCCTATTTCTCTTATTTGTTTTAAAAAAGATTTCTTAAACTTTGGTCCATTTTAAAGAATGTTCTGCATGGTACCTGAATATGGTATCTGGCATCTAGTATAGTTGCATAGTATCTTCTTTTTTTAAAAAAATGAATGAATAAAACAGCAATTTACATAGCAATTAACAAGCTATTGTAGAACATATTATCAAAACAGGAGTCTTATTTTCTTTTTTTAAAAATTTGTTCTTGTTGTTTAGGGGGGAAATAATTTAGGTTTGTTCATTTGTTTTTTTAATTATTTAATTTAATAGGTAGTGGGGATCGAACTCAGGACCTCATGCATGCTAAGCATGCACTCTACTACTTGAGCCAGACCCTCCCCCAGAAGTCTTATTTTCAAATTAAACATTTATGGTTTTAAGTCTCCCGACACTCTGCTGCTTCTCCAGCTCTGTCACTTCATTGCATGTTATTAAGTTTGACACAGTCTTGCAAGGAAATCTTTAATTTTTATTTTTATTGAAACCTTAAAGATCATTTGTGTGTAGATTCTTTCTCTTTGAATCAGAATTATTAACATTGGAGATTTATACTTCAGTAAAATTAATTAAAAACCACTGGGTTAAGAGAGGCTTTGTAGCAAAGCTTTTTGCAAGGTTTAGTTTCAAAAAGTGCTTGAAAGTTTGGTCTGTTATCAGAGAACTTAAGATTCAGGTTCCTAAAGCAGAAGACTTCTTGTTGTACAGGAAGAAAATGAGTTACTTTATTTAAAAAGTCACTTAGAAAACAGATTTATTTCTTAAATAATGGGTCTTCACTTAATGCATGAAGGTTTCCTCTTGGCTGATAGCATTTGTTGGATATGTGAATGCCTGTAACCCAGAACTGACTGGTATACTTCCCTGCCAACAGGGGGAGATAGAGTCAAATAGGAGGTGCAGATCTGTCTTCTCTATCTTGCTTTTGGCTCAGACAGGAAGGTCTGTTGACAGATTGGCTTCTGCGGGCCCACTATCACCAGCTTTTGGCTAAGGTCTGAGATGTTGAGGAAAAATAAATGTTTCTGTTGTGAGGGTAAGCTGCAGCCCAGTTCTGACTCCCAGTCCTGTCAAACATGTGCTGTAAGGTACAGCAAGGAGGCCGCCTTTCCTTCCACATCAGAAGTGAAAAGAGACCAGGTAAGGGGGAGGCCTCTCAGGCCTGCTCTGCTCTGGGCCCAGAGGTCGTCTGAGAGCCCAGCAGAGCCTCTGCTTTATGGCTTTTCTTCATAACCGGGAAGAATACTTCTCTTTGGCTGCTGGATGTGAGAGGAGATAATTCTTTTGAAGGAATTCTATCACTTCTATTCTAACAGCAGCCAATCCAAGCCCATTAAAAAGTGAGAATGGCTTGTCTTCCACTTTTATCTTATTTGTTCCCTTTGTTCCCCTCTCGGCTGTGAGAAAAATACGTGCTTTCTAATATTCCGAAACATGAGAAGGGAAACGAGTGCAGTTTTGTTGGATATCTGAGGAGAACCATTGCTTATTTTAAAATCTGTGGTGGTATTAAGATTTCTTTTCTCCAGATTTCAGTTTTCTTACTGGCTCGTGAACCTAATGTTACCTTCTTATTTTCAATTTCTGTCAGCAAAGGAAAATAACATTTTTCTTGATAGGTATTATATCGGTGATAATACCTAATAAAATTTTTCACTATGATGTATAGTTCAGTACTAATTTTATAATCAGTTCTTGTGGTTTAATTTAGTAACCTGGAACACACTAACTTCTTAATATTTTAATGCATAACATATCATTTCTATGAGTAATAGGAATGGAGTCCTACCTTAGATAAGGATTATGCTTATATGTTATTTTGCAGTTTAAACTTAATTGCCTGCATCCTGCAAGTCCCTTAATTAATGACCCTATATTTTAGGCTGTCATTCTTTTAGATTCACTATATTGGGAGAAATAAATTCTGGCCTTCAGATAAGAATGGTAAATGTCAAAAAGAATATTCAGTGGTTATATAGTGTCAGTATTTTTTTCTTCTATTTGAAGAGCGTTTAATCAACATATAATTCCTGTTTTAATGTTACTAAATTTGGTAAGTTATGGTGTTCTAAATATTACTGTCTTATAGTCACTGGGTAAGTATTTTTCATAAGTATAAGAATCATTCCTTATATTTGTAAGTTTTGTGTCATCTTGATTTAGAGAGTCATAAAAATGTTAGAGGATATAGAATCCATTGGTGTCATCTTGTCCAGTTTATCATTTTTATATAACAGTGCCCCTGAAGCCTGAGATAATTAGTGACTCACATAGTTGGCTAGTGACATACACAACTCTAATTTTCTGTAGCTATAAAATAAAGTCTTGCTTCCTTTTCATTCTTTATTTCCTGATATATTTTACGATCCTTATTTGATATTTTTCTGTATTTGTATGTATTTTTAATATATCTCATCATTGTTTTTTCAGACAACTTTATGTTCTTTATTTCTCATTTTTGAAATTATTTTTAGTCCTCTTAACTTTTACTTTTATTTTGTGTCAGCTCTGTTGCATGTTTTCAAAATAAAGTAGAAAAGATTAGAATTTTATTATTTATTGTATAAATTTCTACATCATCCTGCATTATTACTACACTATCTTAAGTAAATAG
This sequence comes from Vicugna pacos, assembly GCF_048564905.1. Lineage (NCBI taxonomy): Eukaryota > Metazoa > Chordata > Mammalia > Artiodactyla > Camelidae > Vicugna > Vicugna pacos. Next base: position 46,197,964 of record NC_132989.1, on the reverse strand, counting down.
GATAAGAGTTTCTGTGTTGGTGGCTAACAGGCACCATCCTGAGGAAGACATTTAATACAGGTATGCACACTATCATTAAATTTTCAGACAATTCACCAAGTAAATACTTATTGAACTCCCATACCTGTGAACTTCTACCCATAACCATGATAGCTTATCTTTGGTTATTAGCTAATGCTGGCCTAAATATAAGAAGTTTATGATAAATCTGTAAATATACTTTTAAATATTTAAACATTTATCATCAGTCTGCTTAGGCAGATGTGACTACACCCACTCAGACACACACATGTTCAGATTCACATGTACTAGCTTATGTGATGAGTTCATACTTCAGCTGATCAAAGGAGAAGGCTTCTGTATCGTTGTGGGGTCACTATTTGTCCTCTTTTCATAGGGGTGTTCTGACTAATTTGGCTTTTATTCTCTGATACTATTTGATGATGTTTCTAGTAAATTCTTACCACCGTTAAGATACATACTGACTCTTGAGGGCTAATTTTAGGCAGGAGCTATTCCCTTTTACCAGAAATGTAGATTCTGATGAAGGGTCCAGGCCTAGTTTGTCTTCTTCTGGTAACGCCCCCTGCCCCCACCATCTTGCTGTCACTAGCCATCTGCTGCCTCCGTCACGTCACGTAGTATGTCATGTTAATTCTGCTTTGTATATGGCAGACCCATTCTTTACTGTATTTTCACTTCTCTGAAGCATCCTTGTACAGCTCTTCATCTTGTCAGAATTTTTTACTGTGAGCACTGGCATCTTATTCTGGTAAGCAAACTTTTCAAGAGAAGGTCATTCACCCTCTCACATCCCATATGACTCAGCGTTGGAAAGTGTTCCTTAATACTGCCTTTTTAATTCATTCACTTTATGTGAAAGCCTCTGTGTTTTTGAGGCTTGTGGGGTTCGGTTGTACTACATTTACACCTTCTCATTGACGACAGCTCTTTCATATTTCTGTTCATTCCTCTTCATTTATCAAAGATTGTGTTCTCTGGTTCATTGTCTCTTTTTCTACCCTTAGCTATTTGGGATTACTTTAGCGATCATGTGGAAGACCCATCCAAAACCTTAGTTTCTGTGTCCATCAGTCTAAAAATAATGTTGACCACGGGACAGTGGCTGGTAAGCAAGTTTAGACCAAGAGGCTTCCTCTTAAAGGAGGAAGAGAACTCTTTGGCCCTCGTCCCTCTTGAGTTTCTGGCACCAGCTCTGGAATACTTCCTTTACAAACTTCTTGTTTTTTAAGAAACATAGAATCTTTTTAAGTTAGTTTAATTTTAGGCACAGTTTTGCCACATGTCTCTGAGTGCAATTCTGACTGAAAAAGTAAAATTTTAGTAAAAATAGAAAAATGTGACTCAGCATAGTTCTGCTATTTTGTTATTATTTATTTGTTGGTATGTTTTAGAAGGTGCTCACGAGGTCACCAGAGCAGGAGGAGCAAGCAGATGAGGGGCTCTTGATTTCAGATATTTGAAGTTTGGGGTGTCCTAAACTTTCTTGTAGAGATGATTAGCAGGCAGTTATAACATAACCCATAGCCTGATCACTGTGCTGGTGATCATGCAGGACGTGCATACCAAGGGCTGGGAATTGTAGAGACCACCAGAGAAATCTGCTTTCCACAGAGCTCAGATAAAATGAACACTGAATAGGCTGCAACAGATTTGGCAGGACCTCTTTCCAGGATGGGAGTGAAAACCTGGAAAATGCTACCCGAATTTAAGGCATCCAAGTATAGTTTTACATATAAGAACAAGTAGAAAAACACCCGATTTCTCCACAGGTCATTCTCTCTGTGACCTCTACTCTGAAACTGAAGTTAGGAGAAAAAAATTACCTATTTGGATTTCACAGATAAATGTCACTAAGTTCACACAATACAGATCATACGCCTTACTCAGAAAGAATCTTAGATCTTTTTACTCTTATTTAAAAGCAGTTTAATGAACTTATCATCGTGATTTCTCAGAGTGCTGTAGATTAGAAAGAGCAAATGGTAAATAGTGAGTGTAGGCGTGGGGTGGCAGAGGAGAGGGGGTGGAGCAGACTCAGGCATTGTCAGTAACAATAAGTGATAACCCGTATTTTAAAACCAAGGGAGGAATCTGGGATAGAAAAAGGTACAAAATACAGATGGAGGAAACCAAAACAGTTAATCAACCTTATTGATTTAGCAAGATAAGGCCAGATCATGTTCATTGTGATCTATGTAAGAAGACAGAAACATAAATTTGTTTTGTAAGGATAACCCTTTATAAAGATATGGCCAAGTGAGACATCTCATTAGTGCCATTTAGTTCAGAAGTAAGTTATTCTTCCAAAAATTCTCCATTCTACTCAAGTTTAAAGATATAATTAGCTACTTGATTGATTTTATTTTGACCTTTAAAGCCTTAAGGCTACTTGTGGGTAATTTTTTGAATTTAAGTATAATTCTTAGAGCACTGAAGCTGCTTTTAAAAAATTCTAGATATTAGTCCTTCGGTTCCATAAATTATCTTGTTGCTGCACAATCAGTGTAGGGAAGAGAACAAATGGTATGACTGAGATTATATCATAGATTTGAATGTAAGAATTAGTATTCTGAGTAAGAACTTATTATTGTTCTTGCAAAAGTTATTTAACCACTCCAATCTTTGGCTTTATAAAATGAGGTAACAGGACCTGCAATATAGGGTTCTAGATGGTTAAATGTACAGAGGAATGCATGGACAGGGTACAGGGCTCTTGGCACATAGTTAGTGCTCAGTAAATATTAGCTACCTTCCGCATTAGAGCCATTTTCTAAGTGTGTCAGTATTTTTTCAACAGAGATTTCAAGTGTATATTATGGCTATCCTCTTTGACATAGCCCGTAAACCTTTAGCAGAGGTAGGGAGTGAGAGAAGCAATTGCTAATAACAATGATACTCTCAGTTTTATTCACCTATTTGAGTATTTAATAATATCTAAAAAAATCATTTGACTTCTCACTGAACTATTTTGAGATTTAATGAATTTATAGGCACTGAATGGAGCATGTCTGAAATGTGGATCCGAACTTTCCTGTGTCTGTATTCAAAGGCCTTTCCCCTATCCTGGTGTTTTATCTTTAATGGCCAAAAAAAGATAATTTTATTTGTCATGAATGTTTTGTAATTTTCAGTCATATCTAACCTTTCACCATTCCAGGCCTAAAATGCTTGTGTATGTGTGAGTGTGTGTATGTGTGTGTGTGTGTGTGTGAGAGTGTATCTTCATATTAGCAGCATTCCAGGTCCTATAATTATTTTAAATTAAGTTTTACTGGTATTTTTCTTTTTTTTTTAATCACAATCTTGGTGTGATATGAAAATAGTGTATCATTTTGGGGGTATAAATGAACATGTTTTGTATTAAATGTTATGAATTTTGAATCTTGTTTTAGTGTAACAATTTAACTTTAGTAATCAGAGCCTTTCCTCCCCCCTCCCCCCGTCATAAATTTTTGAATGAATGACCAGTGCCCAGCATTTGGTTGACTTTGGGGATGTAATCTAGGCAATGTGTTATAGGGGAAGAGGGAGAAAGGATGGAGTTAGCTTTGTCATCATATGTGTGTCACGAGTAAGATTATTTTACCTCCTCTGATCTTCATTTTCTCATCTATTATAAAGTGAAAAGACTGAAGTAGATAAATCTCTGTCTAACTTGGAAAATTTCTTCTATGACTGACTCCGTATCAAACAGTTTTGTTACATGACTGCTCTGTGGAAAAAAAAGTGTAATGGAATAAAGACTGACCTAGTAATTTTTATACTTATTTTCAATGTTAATCTTTTTATTACATGCCCTATCTATATAAGCTTATATTGATCAACTTATTTTTTCTTAGTAGTTGGTTACCTTTGAAATTCCTTCTTTCTTTGCTCCCACCTTATTATCGGAAACAATGTTGGACCCCCAAAATATGAAAAGAAACTTCAAGCCACATGTGCTAATTAGTGTGAAAATAGATGCTAGCAAAGCAAATAAAAAAGTTAGCCAGTGTTCCAGCTCCTGCACTGTAAATGAATGCAAAGCCCAAGGGAGACGTTCCTGTGACCTTGCTACTGCTGAGCTGTGAATATTGCTGCATAGTTTCTGGAGTTATCAGGGTTCCTGTTGAGAAAAACTGTCTTTGAAACTGCAGCTGTATTTCTGACTGTGAATTTTGGAGCAAAGTGTTGTTTTATTGAGAGAGAAGGTTCTAAAACCTGGAGTGAGAAATGAACAATAAAAATGCACATATACACATTTTAATCTCACTGTATAGAATTTATGGGAATAATGCAATTTTTGACCAGTTTTCATAAATAATAGAATTCATATAAGGGTTTTTTGTTTGTTTGTTTTTTGATGTTTAGGATAGCTGATGATCACTTTACAAGGTAAGTATTTAGTGATTCTTTGTCAGATGTGTATTAGTTTCCTCAGACTGCTATAACAAATTACCACAAACTTGATGGATTAAAACAACATAAATTTATTCTCTCACAGTTGGTTAAAACTCAAAAGTGTCTACAGACTTGGTTCCTTCTGGAGACTCTGATTTTAAGGAAGCTTCTCACTGGATTTAGGACCCACCTGGAAAATCCAGGATCACCTCATTTTGAGATCCTTAATTTAATTATATCTGCAAAAACTCCTTTGCAGGTTCTCCTTTTACAGGGGGAGTCACGTCCAACCCATTAGAGCTTGTGTGTGTATTCTCTTTAATTATCAAGGAAGTTTTCAAAAGTTGAAGCTTTGATTGTGGGTAAGACCCTCAACTTTGAGAGAAGCTGCTTCTTTTGGCCTTTCATTCAAATATTTTTTAAGTATCTATTCTATGAACCTCAGAAATATTAAATTAGCCCAAGGTCATGTGGTCAAACTGCTACAATTTAAATTCAGCTTTGATATCAAATTCTTGCTCTTAATCATCACGCTGTTTTGCCTGCCTGGAGTAGATTTTGCCAGCCCCTGACCTCATATTTTCCAAATAGTCCTTTCCAAACCTCTCAGAAAGGAATGTTGTTTAAATTTTGGTCAATAAATGTCCACTAAATTGCTATATAGGTACAAGAAACATAGGACTTTCTGATCGCTTAATACAGATGATGACACTTGATTCTAGTCCTGGTTTTGACTTTAACTCAGACTTGAACCAGAAACATCTCCAAACTTCTGGTAAAACGATTATTTTTATGATACCTCTCAGTTCTGAAATACTGTGACTGTTTTTTAAAGGACTTTTTCCCCAAATTTTGTCTGGAGGCATTTTGCAAATAGAATGTCTTTGCATATTACAATATATACTTTTATGAGATAGAACTTTTCCTGTGGTTTTTTTGTTTAATTTATAACAGATTTTTAATGAAACACAAAAAAGCCAGTGCTTCCATATGGAAACCTATAAACTTTCAGAAATGAATCTAAAATGTATGTATGTATTTATTTATTTAAATATATTTTTATTGAAATATAGTCAGTTTACAGTGTTGTGTCAATTTCTGGTGTACAGCACAATACTTCAGTCATATAGGAACATACATATATTCGTTTCCATATTCATTTTAGATCATAAGTTACTACAAGATATTGAATATAGTTCCCTGTGCTATACACAGGTATGCAAGATAAACGTGTTGTTTATCTGTTTTATATATAGTAGTTAGTATCTGAAAATCTCGAACTCCCAGTTTATCCCTTCCCACCTCCTTCCCCTCCTGGTAACCATGTTTGTTTTCTGTCTGTGAGTCTGTTTCTGTTTTGTAAATAAGTTTGTCTTTTTTTTTTTTTTTAAGATTCCACATGTAAGTGATACCATATGGTATTTTTCTTTCTCTTTCTGGCTTACTTCGCTTAGAATGACATTCTCCAGGTCCATCCATGTTGCTGCAAATGGCATTATTTTATTCTTTTTTATGGCTGAGTAGTATTTCGTTGTATAAATATACTGCAACTTCTGTATGCAGTCAACTGTTGATGGACATTGAAGTTGTTTCCATGTCTTGGCTATTGTAAATAGTGCTGCTATGGACATTGGGGTGCATATATTTTTAAAATTAGGGTTCCCTCTGGATATATGCCCAGGAGTGGGGTTGCTGGATCATATGGTAAGTCTATTTTTAGTCTTTTAATGAATCTCCATACTGTTTTCCATCATGGCTGCGCAAAACTACATTCCCACAAGCAGTGTAGGAGGGTTCCCTTTTCTCCACAGCCTCTCTAGCATTTATTGTTCGTGGACTTTTGAATAATGGCCATTCTAACTGGTGTGAGGTGATAACCTCATTGTAGTTTTGATTTGCAGTTTTCTGATAATTAGCGATACTGAGCATCTTTTCATGTGCCTGTTGGCCATTTGTATGTCTTCATTGGAGAATTGCTTATTTAGATCTTCTGCCCATTTTTGGATTGGGTTGTTTGTTTCTCTGTTATTAAGTTGTATGAACTGTTTATACATCCTGGAAATTAAGCCCTTGTCAGTCTCATTTTTGCAAATATTTTCCTCCATTCTGTAGGTTGTCTTTTTGTTTTGCTTATGGTTTCCTTTGCTGTGCAAAAGCTTGTAAGCTAATCAGGTCCCATTTGTTTATTTTTGCTTTTATTTCTATTGCTTGCGTCTTTTCCTGTGTTTTGATTATAGTATTGGCAACATATTTATAGAAGATTAACTAGTTACTAGATACTGGGAGCTTTGCTTAGTCCTTTCCATGCCACATTTAATCCTTACAGCAGCCCTATTAGGCAAAACTATTATTATTTCTGATAGGCAGTACTATTATTACTGAAATTGATGTACAGAGTCTTGTGCAACTTGTCTACAGTCATATGGATTGGAAGTAGGAGATCCAGGATTTGAACCCATCAGTCTGACTGCAGAATCGGTTCTCTTTACAACTGCTTAGATAGCCTCTGTTGTATAGTTTCTGTACTTTAAGTGATGTAATAGGGGCTAAAAAATTATGGCCCTTTGTGCCAAATCTGGCCTACTGTCTATTGTTGGGTGGCCAAAAGCTAAGATTTGCTTTTATGTCTTTAAATGATTAAAAAAAATAAGAAGAAAGATAATACTTTGTGCCATATAAAGTTTATATGAAACCAGAGTTCAGTATCTATAAATAAAGTTTTATTGGAACACAGCCTTGCTTATTTGTGATATATTGACTGGAGCTGCTTTCCTACTACAGCGCTGCATACATCGACCTGGTTGAGTAGTGGTGACAGACACCACGTGGCCCAGGAACCGAAAATATTTCCTGTCCTACGCTTTACAGAAAATATGTGCCAGCCAATGTAATATGCTGGTAATTTGTTGTTTTTATCTTTTTATTGCTTTTATAGCAAAAACATTAAGGAGAACTTTTTAGGTAATACAGTTTCTCAAAAATGCATGTTTTAAATAAAGTTTTAGATTATTTTAAGGTTATTTTTAATATTACATGCCGAAGTAAACTTTTGTCAGGAATCAAGAAATGGTAACAAATATTTAGGAAATTATATAATTGAGAATTGCATTTGAAAAATACTTTTGTAGGCATGCTAGTAATAATTTGTAAATTTTCACAGAATGTTATATCAACTTCATAATGCAATGTCCAAAAGTATTTTAAATATTTTCTCTATGTTTGAGGTAATTATCTAGTAGAATATCCTTTGCTTATTTTGATGACTCATATTTAATTATCTATATTTGAGAAGATTCACATTCTCCATTTGTACACTTAGTTCAGCCTTAGTATGAAGAAAGTGAAAATATTAAGTCTCAAGTGAAAATTTATTATTAATTATTTGGTAAATGCAATAATTCTACTTGAATTAATAGTCCAGTTAGGTAATCACAAATAGCCATCCCACATGGATTTCTCATTTAAATCTGCATCACATGTCCTATTAAGAGAACTACATGTTGTGTTTCAGTGAAATTACATTCTTGTATTAATCTATCAGATGATTTTTAATGAACTGCTATAGGCCTTTTGAAGACAGGAGTATGAAATTGTAATAGTTCTCATGCAGACTAACCACATGAGATTTAGTCTACGTACTTGTACATTTTTTTCTCTTCTAGTTTATGTATTTATGTAAAAGCAAAACTGCTTAAGAAAGCATTGTTTTTACTTTCTTAGGCATTGTGGTTAGTATTGGCCAAATGATTAGTGTTATGTTTGTGTAACTTCTATTTTGCTTTGTTTTTTTAAAATCTCTCTTCAACATGCATTTTAAAATAACAAGTTCTTCTTAATCTTATACACCTATAATATCTAAGTAACATTGCTTTTTGTTAAAGTTACGGGAATTTGAGGATAAACTCTTTAATCAACGTTATTTCTAGCAGATTTGAATCTTTAAAAATAGTTACTTTTAAACTTAATTTTTCAAATCTCTTTACCAGACAGATACTCGTTTGCTTGAGTAGTTTGCTGGTTGAATTCCTTCGTTAAGCATGCATTGGCTGATACAGTTTTTCTATACTTTTAACTTGTTCACTCTTGTGTAAAAGCTTTAAAATAATGAGAAGCATGTATAATGTACTAGCCAGTATCTAATTTATGTATCTTGGTTTTTCTTTAAAATCTTTTTCAGTTTTATGATATTTTTGTAATTTACCTAAATGGACTTCTGAAAAATAATTTTACAAGTAAACATGAGTAAATGATAGGTGAAATATCTATATACATTAAATTGTAAAGACCCAGTTAAAATACCTTGTTCTCATACAGAGATTATTACTATCTGTAATAGCTTTGGAACTTTCTGTCTCAGCAGACATTTAGAAAATATTACTTCAAGAAAAATTTTTAGAGACAATTTCTCACATTAACTTTGCAAACTAATGATTATAATTTATCTTTATAATAATATAGTTATTAGCTTATGTCAATGCATTAAGATACCATCATGTAAGTTTTAACTGGAGCCCGAGATAGAATAACTTATTTTATGTGGAAAGGTAAATATGAACTTTCTTAAGTTAGAAAAAGAACTTAGGTACATTAAAGTTCATATTAGGAATTTGGACAAGCTAGGGGTAGGAAAGAAATTTAAAACATCTACTTGAATTAAAACTTATCCAAAGAGAGACGGGAAATTGAAGATGACCAAGGAAGAGAATTTAAAAGAGTTATAGATAACTAAGCTAGGTTTGGTATAGAGTCAGCCCTGTTTATCCACTTTCTAAGTTTTTTATGGACTCATTTCTCTTTGTCACATAGCTAAATATCATGGTGCTAAATGAAGATTATCCCATAAGGGTCCATAGAAGGATATCAGTGAACTTGAGAATATCTGTATGCTATTGCTGGACCGCGTTTGAATGTTTGTTGAGTGTATTAACCATACCTCTATTTGCTTCAGTCATTTACTGTTTCATTTTCCTCATCTGTAAAAAGGAGAAAAATAATAGTACCTACCTGGTAAAGTAGTTGTGAGGATTACATGAATTAATATATGTAAAGGTCTTTTAAAAAGTTTGTTACATAGTATTAGCTTTGATTATTTTTATTTTCTTCCTCACCACCACCATCATTATTATTATTACAGTAATGAGTCTATTTAAAACTTTTCTTGATTTGTTTATAATTATGCTTTCAAAGACTCTAAATTTAAAAAAAAGTTCATATAAAAGTCAAACATTTATCCTGCCTTTTCTGTGTGAACTGTGTTATCAAATAATTACCAATTAACCAAATAAGTGATGAGAGAAAGCATCTTTTGATAGAAATATTCCAGCTAATAATCGGGAAACAAATGATCGAATTTAGAGCGGTATCACCATTTTATAATACCCCATGAATTAGTGAATATAGACCTTGAGCATCAGTAACAGCTAACATCGCAATGTTGTCTCCTGATATATGCCACCATGATCCCCCTAAACGTATTGAATCTAAGTCTGACCTAGCCTCTGATCCCAGCTGCCGCTTTGCAGAAAAGAGGACAGAGGACGTGTTGGACTGCCCCATGAGTATGAAATCTTCCATATCCATGCTGTTCAAAACTCTGAGTCAGATGGCTCGGTTTTTGAACAGCTACATTGTAAGGAAAATGTAAGGATGGAGAAGGAATTTATAGATTAAAAGATGCTTAGAAATACATTAAATAAATTTTTATAATGTTCAAGACTAGAATTATATTGTCTAGGGTTGCACACTGAAAACTAAAAATAAGACTAAAAATAATGCAAGTATGTGATTTGTTTTGGAGGGGATGATGGTGGTTACGTTGGAGGGAAGGATACAGGTGCTTGTAATTGGGACATGTCATCTGGAAGCCTACTGCAGTATTTGGCAAAGTTCTATGACTCGAACAGGGTGGTGATTGCAGGCATATTTGCCTTAAACTATATATTTCTTGTGTTTGATTTTTTATATCAGTTTTTAATGATAAAAATTAAGATAATTTAAATATCCTAATTAAAATATTTGGAAATTGTCCTGTGCTCTATCCACCAAATCTCACTTATAGAGTAAAATTGATTTAGAAAATGTGTTCATGGATTCACCAAACTTTATGTAAGTGTGTGAGTATGTGTTGTGTGTATGTATATATGTTATTCTCTGTGTGTGTGTTTATGTACTCTATGACAGGCATTGCTCTGGTTATCTATTGCAATGTAACAGGTCACTGCAAAATTTAATGGCTTATACAATGAATTATTTCATTTGATAATGAAACTCCATTTGGGAAGAGATCAGTGCGGAAGGCTTATCTTTGTTCCATGTGTCATAACTTCAAACAGTTGGACTAGAGGCCTTAGAATCTGCTTCCTAAGTGGATAACTCATGATTTGCAGTTTGGGTGCTGCTCACTGCAAGCTCAACTGAGCTCTGTGTATCTCCTTATGGGTCTGTCTGTGGGTCACTTGAGGTTTGTTACAGCTTGTGGTGGCTAGGTTCAAGAGTGTGTATTCCAGAAGAACCAGAAGGAAGCTGGTTTTATGACCTAGCCTCAGAAGCCATGTAGTATCACTTTCATCATAATCACATACCTGCCCAAATTCAAGGAGAACATGCCATGCCCACTTCTCAATGAAAGAAGAATCGAAGTCTTCATGGCAGGAAGAGCCCATGCGATGGAGATATTGTTGAGGCCATTTTCCAAAGTGCTGTATGCCACACATATTATCCCAGCTTTGTATACAAAGCAGAATGAGATAAAGTCCTTGCCCTCAAGGAGCTCACAGTTGAGTGAGAGGCAAGTTAACAGATAATTATAACCAAAGTGTGGTGATGAGTTCTATGAGAGTGAAGGCTGGATACTGTCAGTGCATAAGAAGGGTGCTCTTCATTTAGAGTGTCAAATCTCAGGGTAGAAGTCTGCTTTGGATCTGAAGAAGGTGTAAGAGGTAGGTAAGCCAAAAAAAAAAATTGGAATGATATTTCAGGAAAAGGAAGAAGCATCATATATAACTTAGGTAAGAGAAAATATGATACGTTCTAAATCTTCAGTATTTATAAATGAATGTATTATAGGCATGAAAAGTCAAATGGTGAGAGATGGGATTGAATAAGTATGTAGGAGCTATAGTATGGAAAAACCTTTGTGTATGCATTGGGATTTTATTGTGAACTGAGTGGGGAAGCTGTTTAAGATGGTAAGCAGCAGAATGAAATGACCTGGTTTACCTTTATACAAAGACCACTCTGAACAATCCAGGGCAGTGATGCTGGTGCCTGAGCTAACATCACATCAGGGGGCACTGGAAGAAGGGGGCTGATTTTAGAGATAGTTTATAGATACAGACTTTAGAATGTAGTGACTGACTGGCTACGGATATGAGGGAGAACGAGTACCAAGACAGACCTCCAGATCTCTGCCTCGGGAGTTCTGTAGTTGTTGGTGCTAGTCACAGAAGATAAAGCTCATAGTAGAAGAAGTAGCTTAGACTGAGGGAAGGATGAGGAGTTCTAGTTAGAGGTCCACCCTAGAGATGTAGCTGTTGGGAATCATCAGCATGCAGGTGGTAATTGAAGTGATGGAGATAAACGTATTTGATTAGGGAAAGAGAAGTGAGGGCCAAGGATAGGAGTGTTGGGTGACCGGCATTTAAGGGGCAGGCAAACGTTAGAGGATGTTGTAAGGAAGAATGAGGTAGAACAACCAGACAGAGAGAAGGAAAACCAACAAGACAGTGGTGTTACTGAAGCCTAGGGAAAAGAGAGTAAGAGTCAACAGGAAAACATTCCTGGCAAAGTCAAATAAAGTACCTAATGGTTTTGGCGACATCAAGGTTATATTGGGGGACAAATTAAAATTTCAGTAACATGAGAAGCAAGTAGATAACAAGGAATAAACAGAAGTGATTATATAATTTTTTTTTCTTTTTTTCCTCTTTTTTGGAGGGTAATTAGGCTTACTTATTTATTTTTAGAGAAGGTACTGGGGATTGAACTCAGGACCTTGTATATGCTAAACATGTGCTCTACCACTTGAGCTATACCCTCCCCCTGATTTTTCTTATTTTCTGTCAGCACTTTCAAGTAGCTAAGTTTTGGAGGGAAGGAAAAGTTAGGGTAATGATCTGTGGAAAATGAAGTATATTTTAGTTGGACCACTATACCAGTGTTGAGACTGATCATTGTGAATGTCATTGGGCTTTCACCCATTGACAGAACACTTCCTAATTACCTGCTTTCTTGTATAATTTTCCTTGGTTAACTTATCTGCTTTAATTTTAGATGAAACAAAGAAAGGCTAGGGTATATTTTGATAATGCTTTCATAGTGCATCTGGTGGGGTTTTTTTGTTTGCTTTTGTTTTATTTTCTTAATGAGAGGAAAATTCCAGACTCCTTTTTTAAAATTAAAAAATGGTGAGATAATCTTTTTTCTTTATCTTTTTTCAGGATTGTTGTTTAATTAAGATTCATCCTCTGTTGAATTATTGTTTCTCTTGGTATTATTTCAAATGAAAATATCATGTGTCTGTCAATCAGTTCTACAGATATTATACTACAGTTTGAGTAGTACTGATAAAAGATCAGTCTTTTACTTGAAATAAAGTATAGTTATGCAAAGGTATTCTGATTAGAAATAATACAAACTAATCGTATAATTTCAGTGACTTCTGTGGCCAAGGGAATCACTGATATTTTTGCCTTATATTGAAGATTAAAAAAGTAATACCTGAGTTCTTTCATCTTCACATCCATTAGAGATAAAGTTCTTTATGCCCTTTGAATTTTAAATGTGAATTGTGAGCTTATCATGAATTAAGGGGCTTTAAAATGCTTTCTGAGGAGTGAATTTTTTCTTCTGAGAAACTCTGAATATGGCTAAAAGGTGTTTCAAGGCTGTGGAAAAATGTTTGCAGTGTCGAAAACCATGAAAGTATATATTAGAATCAAATGCCCTACACCTATATAGTGTTATTCTAATTCTCTTGGTTATGTTAAAAAAAAATCTGCTGAGCTTGCTCTGTACCATTGAGCAGAGCAGCTCGTGTTAAATAGACCTTGATTGGCTCTTAACAACTTCCTCTTTTCCTCACCCATCCTCAGAAGTCGTGAAACCATCTGATTATTACAAGACATTACAAATATTTGTATCAGCCTTCCTCCTTTTTAATAGGAAAACTTTTCTTCTCTCTAAACATTTCTGAATCTCAGATAAAGCACATTGCAGCAGCTCCTACCTTAGGAAGTTAATGCTTGACAGGGAGGAAGTATTTGCATTGTGGATCTTGAAAAGGAGTGCTAGCCTGACTAAGGAATGAAGACAGTGAAGAACAATCATGTCCTTTAAAAACTGTGTATGTGGGTCATGCGAACTTAGGGGAATTTAATCAAGACATTTGACATTCCCAATGGCCATTATTTTAATAAAATACAGCCTCTATATTTTCAGGGCCTCTACTTCCAAGCCAGCAAATCACTTTTTAACTCTAGTTGTTTCTTGAGTTACAAAGTATATAATCAGAGCCAAAAAGAATGTTGTAGGCTGGGAAAACTCATCAGAAATAAACATTTAACCACCATTCATAACCTTTCAGATACTTTTACTAGAATCTTCATGAAGTTTTGTGCTGACTAAGATAACTACAGGAAACCTTCCTGGAAAGACCTAATTTGGGGGGTTCAGTCAGCTCTGTAATCAGAGCTATAGAGATTTGCCTCAAGCTGATGGATGAAAAAAATACAATTAGTGTTTCTAGATTACGCTTTCTTTGTTATTATCTTTTCTATGAGTGTTTGCAGTAGATGTGGATTAAGGTATTTTCTGTAAGGACAGAGATGGACAAGGCTAGCTATAAATCCAACAGGAACAGAGGGATTTAGAGGGTGTTCTGATTCTCATATCTCTATACCTTTCTCCAATGTAACAGTTTTGCTTAATAAAAAATACAATTTTAGAGGATAATGGTCATTTTATTCTACCTTTAATAATTTTATGAAACTGTTGATAAGGTTATTTGGTGATTAATTTTCAGATGAGAAATTGTGGTTTGGATGATGACTCTTAATCAGAGTTCTTCCTGATTATAAGTCTGATGTTTAGAGTTACCCGTTGTCTGTTCCAGGCCAGTAGTTTTGTATGCTCTTCATCTCTTATTGATTCTACTCTGCTTAGTGCCTATTGATGAAATAGTTAATGAATTTCTGAAAATACCAGTATTTCCAGTGGGTGCTTTATTAACTTAAATAGACTAGAGCCTGTTATGTAGGAATAGACACTTGGTCCTGAGAGTTCTATCCAACATAGAGAACTCTTTCAGTAATTTGCAGGGTGGGGGCAGGAATCAAGAGCAAGCAGTAGGTGGAGCAGGGTGTGTGGTGAAGGGAGAGGTTCATTCCTTCCTCTCTTTATTCCTCCCTCCCTCCTCTTCTCCATCCTTTTTCTCTTACAACCTCTCCTACTTTTTTCCCCTATGGGAACAACTTAAGTAAATATAAAAGCTGATGGGACAGTACATCAAAGTTAGGTCTATTATGTTTTTTAAGGCATAATGTTCTTGGGAGGGCAGAAAGGGGTGAGGTACTAATAGAGTGCTCATCCTTGGATGGGAGAGAGACAGCTCTGTTTCCAGTAATGGGAAGAGAAGGAATGGATGTGTAGGTTTGAAAAGGCAAAACGAAGGGGTTGCTGCCTTGTAGTTTCTTTCAAAAGAAGCTGGAGGGAGTAGAACAGGTGGTTTTTATATGTAAGAAAAGTGAGAAAGGTTTCAAATGGTTGACAGTGACAGTGGGAGGGTTAAGAAGTGAGTTGGCTGGAAAATGTAGTCTTGTGAGATATTTAGGGCCCATTTGAAGTAATAATGATGTGATTCTCTCCAGCAGTGTTGAGTTGCTGAGTACAAGCTGAGAGAGATCAGAAAGTTAGAGCATCCAGGGTTGGGGTTTGCTTCATGGGTATTCAACTGAGAGAAAGGATTGCAAGGGAGTTTATTTAGACTGTTGGCAAGTGTGTCATTGAAATGATGTATCATGGCGTCTCAGTTAGAAAAAAGAAGAGAAGAAAAGAAAAGGTGATTGATTGGGAGAAATTAGCCTTACTAAGCCTAACTCAAAGCCTTAAAATTTCAGTAAGATTGAAAAATGGTTATAGTGGAACTGATTGAAAACAAATTGATAGTGGGGCAGATGAGTGTGGCCCCAGAAACAGAGGAGCTGGAATTAGTTAATTTGGAGCTGTTGTATGTGATGATAATGTCCAAGAAAAAACCATGACTGAAAAAGTGGAGGAAAATTTTTTCCCTTCTACCCCATCATAATGAAAGCTTTGTAACAGGTTTTCCTGAAGTGAATTTTGCAGAATAATATTTCCTCTAAAAGCAGAGCACATGTACTAATGCAGTATTGAGGCTCTGAGACATAGCGTATTTAAGAAATCTATTTAAATTTGTTTAACTGGGCAGTTCTAAAATCTGTGGGATTATTGAACCTTTTGTAGTATAACGTTTTCACCAGCATGTTAAGCAGTTATTTTGTTGTCCATGTGCTAAAACTGTTAAATTAATGGGAATTAGTAAGAGTAATTATCTCAACATAATGTGTTTATTTTACAAAGAAGTTTTACATTTATATGCATGTATTTCAGTCTTAAAATATTTGTTTTCCTATTAAAAGTAAATGTGTGTCCAAAACATTAAAAATATTAGTGTATTATTTTGTCAGGGACAACTGTGATATTTGTAATCATTTATTAGAAATCTTGAAATTACTACTGGATATTCTAGGAACACCCTAGTGTGTCCATTCTATGTAATAGTCAACCAAGGCAGATTAGTTAAAGCATAAAAAGAGGGTTTATCCACTCATGTAACTGGATATATCAGAAATTCAAACCATGTCATCAAGAATTTGTCTGTCTTCATTCCTCAGTTCTACCTTTTATTGTATTGACTTCATTCTCAGGCAGATGGTACCATCAATCCCATAGTGTGGCAGTTTCTCTTAAAGGGCCTGAGGGTGACACAAATGCTTAGGACCTGGTTGACTTCTGTCTAAAACAGATTGCCCAGTTGGATTTTGTTTGCTGATAATAGAAGTGCTATATTATAAGCACCACATTCCTTTCTTTAAAATTCACTATTTTCTGTTCTTTTATTAAGTCTTAGACTTTTCTTTTAGGTTATGCAGTTTCTGATTACATTCTAATAAGTAAAATCTTGATTGAGGCCTTGAAACTTCAAATGTTCTCAATTACTAGTTCCAGTAACAAAAGGAGCTCTGAACAGATAAGAGAATTATTTATATACATGTTCAGTATGAGAATATCAAAACAGTAAAACCGTTCAGGAAATTTCTTAGATAAAGTTGGAAACTTACAGAAATGAAATATGTGAATAATAAGTCTTTATATTGTCCTTGTGGGGTCCTCTGCAGCAAATGTAAAACCAGTGAACTTCATCCCCCTACCCCATCAAAGCAATCAACAAAATCAAACAAAGATAACAAGAAGCAAAACTTTTGAGAAGTCCGCACTTAAGGCCTTTAAATAATCTTCTGAGGAATACAGGCTTTAACTCAAAAGGCCTTTTGTGGTATTTGGCTAATTTAGGAAATGGTAGTTAAATTCAAGTCTATACCTTTGATAAATTAATGGCCTTTTTCTTTGTCATACCAAAGACCCTTAAATTCTGTCTTTATATTTTCTTGGTTTGTGGATAAAGGTAAATAAAATGATGACTAGTAGATTACTTGTCTTAATTAAGTACATAGGAATTCTGCATCCTGTTTGGGTATGGAAAGTCGCCAGGCCATCATTCTTACCTCAACCAAAATAAGGATAAGCTAAAAAATAATGTTAAAAAATACTCACCAGAGATTTGAGGACTGAAAGAAATCTAAATGAACCAAAATCCAGGAATGACAAGCCTTTCATGGGGGAAAAAATAAAGACCTACCACTACATCCATCCTTGGTGAAACTGTATGATAAGAGGAATCTTCCATGAAAGTGGGTAAGAGGAAATCAACTCAACAAGCTTTTAACACTCTTGTAATAATAGTGTGTAGGCTGATGTGACATATTAGAATCTGGAGGAGCCCTACCCACAGAGTGAGACAGCTAACACTGACCAGTATTTACTCAGGGGGCTTCACTGAATGGAGCAGGGGATCAGAGAAGGAGACTTGGGAAGGATATTCCAAATGAAGCCCTCCCCGCACCACCACAAGGTGGTGCAGTGTTGTTGTGGAGGGTGGTACTTGAGGTTTGGGCAGGAGGACTGAGCAGTCCAGATTTTCACAATCTGAGACATGGAGGTCAAGAAAGTAAAGTGAGCATTTATTAAAGGATAGATACTTTGCTCTCAAGGAGACAGCAGGCAGGCTCAGGTGAGCAGCTACCTGAGTTTCTGTGTAACCCTGTGGTTACATAGGGTATAAACATCAATGGGCAGAATATTCACGGGGGAGGAAGGGATCTGGATTCATATTCCCTGATTTTCATCACAGCTCCATCTTCCCAAGGAGGGGGGGATTTTTGTCCTTATTTAGTCTAGGTCAGAAGTGTCATGGTGTTCGTGCATGATGGGTACTTCTAATCTGCAAGGCTAATTTTACTGTAATGAGGCATAATGAAGAAAATTCAAACACTGGAGATTTCTGCCTTTCCCTACCTTTCTTTGCCTGCCTCCAGGACACTTGTCACCCCAGAATGTGTGATTTCTTATCAGTTTGGAGGTTCCTGATTTTCTGTGTCTGCCCAAGGACCTCCATTGTTCACAAGAGGTGTGGTTTGTTGTCATTTGGCCCTGTGCCCCCCTTTCTGTGCTCACATCTAGCTGTCTGCCTGCTGTAACAGATAACATGCCCCAAAGAGTTGAAAACAGATACTGAAGTACCATGTATGTGAATATCCATAGCAGCATTGTTTACATTAGCCAGAAGATGGAAACAGCCCAGATGTCCTTGTCAATATTGGTAAAACTCAAGTAATAATAGCTACTATTTATTACCGTTCGTTATGGTAAGGGAGAAAGGGAGAAAGAAAGAAGGGAAAATGGGAGGCAGAGAGGGGAGAGAGAGGAGAGACGAGGAAGCTGCTGTGAGAAAGACCCATGCAGCCCACACAGGTAGTGATCAAAGGTTTGTTTTAACTTGATCAAAACAATGTGCTAACTAGAGTAATGAGCCTGGGAGTTTGTGAGGGTGTGGCGAAGTTGGTAAAGTGCCTTGGCTTCTAGACGTAGGGATCTCTAATGAAATAATACTTTCATTCTCGTTTTCATATATTTTTTGTTTTATAATTTATTAGTTTAATCAAAGAAGATAAATGGACTGCCGTAGTGTGATGTCCCTTAATTGTTTTAAAAGTGCAATCTCAGTTAAGATGAGTCTTGATAATTTAACTCATACTAGTGTAATTTTTCAAAAAACTGAAATGCACAGTTGGTTTACTGAGCAAGCTCTATCAGGACTTAAATTGTGGAGTTAGTGAGGTGCCAAAGGAAACTGGTTGGTGTGCATCTTGCACTACTGGATAATTTATAAAAAGAATTATACTACATTTTTGCTCATACATTTGAGAAAAGCACCATGGGGCATGAATTATATTTAGATATTGAACAGGAAGGGAGCTGATTAAGCCTCCTGCTTGGGACTTGTTTCCCTAGAGAAATCATCTCATTTAAGAGATACAGAGTCAAAAAAAGCAAGAAGAATGATAGGACATTTTACGTCCTAGGTTTCGTTGAACTCTATTCTGTTACACTGTAAATTTCTTTAGCCTTGGGATTTTAAGACATATTCTTAATCATTTAAATGTTTCTCTTGCATACTTCGTTTCCAGTTTCATTATTTCAGAATATAATTCTTGACCTAGCAAGGGGGCTGTCTTTCTTTTAATAAATATTCTTAATATACAAGCATCAAAGAAAAAAGACAGCATGACAAACTAGGTTACTAGGCAGTGAATACTTGTAAAATGATTTGTCTTCAGTCAGAACCTGATTGCTAAAATAAATCATTTAGAAACTGTTTTAATACTTAAATTCTGTATCCTGATGCGATTAGAAACTGTGTATCCTTCATTCTCTCCAGCAAATCAACATCTGCAAAAGACTAAGTTATTTGTTTATTTATAAATGTATTCCTTTGATGAGGGACATACTGATATTTGCAGTATTTCTTTTTCATTATGGAGTCATCAACAGTATAGAACTTTTTTCAGGAAACAATCTTCTCTAGGGTTATAATTTTCCTGTAGTTATTTCTCACAAAATCCCTCCAAGTTTCATGGTTGCTTTGCATAAGTAGTCCCAAAGATATTTGGCACTCAGCCTGGAGTTTGAGCATGAATATTATCTTTTTCTTGAATAATATTACCTCCTGATTTGAATAAGTATCTGACTGTTCCTACAGGGCCAAATAATCACTTTCATTGTTCCTTCTAAGAATGTTATTAAATTGAGTTTATTTACAGGAATCTGTGAGAAATAATACATGGTTATTTTTTCCATGAGCTATTATTAACAGAGTGTTCTGGTGTTACCTTTCACCGCACATAGTTCACCGTTCCCTTTGAGGGGCAAGTTCTGAGCGCACCCTCAGGCAGAATGTTACTAAGGTTGCCAGCCTAGTGCAATGGAGCTCTTCTCTGGGAGTTTCCTCAACGATCAGTGCAGTGCAAATGACTGGGGAGTTGAACACCGGTCACAGAATTGTTGAGATGAAGATTTTAATCTAGTCCAGTGTACTCTTGTTTACTGATAGGGAAACTGAGAGCCAGAGTAGTTAAGTGATTTACTCAGATTTATACCCTTTATCCATTCTGACATCAAGAACCTTATTCTTTCTACCTTAGTGCCTCCTTTATAAGTCTTGCTTTGAGAACTGTTACGTGCCTTTTGGTTAAAATCATTAGTTTGTAATTTACTGTAGCATCTAGACAGACTGTCATTTGGAAGAGCTGTTAATTTTTGTCAATCAGTTCAGTCAGCAAAATTTCAATACTTACTTTTTGTATCTCTGCATATGCTTTAGTGGACAGTGGAGGGAGGTAACTTGAGAGCCTCTTTTAATGCAATTTGAGAGTTTTAGTAAAGATTAATTTGATAACTTGATAGGTATGGTTTTACTTGAACCGTAATTTAGGAATTATTTTTTACAAGAATTTTTTTTTAGTTGATCATAGGTAGACTTTTAATTATTATGAAAATTCCTTAGTTATCTTATGTGTCTATAGAGAGAAATATTGAGAGCTCCTGCTTCATTTAATTCTAAAGTTATGAGAAACTGCCCTTCAATGAGATGTGAAAGTGCATCTAGAACTTTTCTTTCAAAATAGATTTACAGCTGTACTTTCAGCATTTTTATGAATGTTATTCATAATATTACTTTATAACATCAGGTATTATTTTATAACATTGCCTCTTATTTACCCGCCTCACTGGCCCTCACCTACCTCCACTGTCCTTTGGCCAAAACGCATCTCTGTTTATCTGGAAAAGGCTCTTTACCTTGTCACTACTTGAGGTGGATAAAATGGGTATATCACTTCCAGCCTTGACAGGCTAACAGGCAAAGTTAGGCACTGTGTTTGTGGTAATTGGATGGAAGCTTTTTAATTTTAATTTTAATTTTTTTAAGTACCATTTAATTCTTTGATACAAAAATCAGCCTATCAGTGAATTTGACATAGTCTGATGTGTTGTTAGGTAGACCACAATTTAAAGCTGATATGTAAAACTGATACGTAAAGACTAGAGCTTTAGCAAGTGAATTCCATGTTTTATTTGTGGAAATCTGGGCATCGAGTGAGCTGACACTGGTTAAAATGTTTTATAAACCCTATTGATTATTCCTGTATGAAACTTAAAGTCTACTTACTGCTTCTGATAATACATTTTTTGTATCAGCCTATTTAAAGAGTACCTTTAAATGAAAGAGTGCTTTCGTTAATCATATCCCTTTGAGCACACTATATATTATGCTTTGTAACAATATTGAAGGAAGCAATTTTTGACGTCTTCTTTACCCCACACCTGGAACTATCCATTAGTCTTCTCTAATAATAACGTCTTAAGAAAATGTTTTCTTTTTTAGTATTATTAAAGGGTTTGGGGAGAAATTGTTCTCTTTCATCATTTGTAGGGTTTGATGCCTAAGATACAGCTTAAGGAGAGGTTTTTTTTTGTTTTGTTTTGTTTTGTTTTTACCATCTCAGGGGCTATTATTAAATAATATGCAAATAAAATGGTTTCTAATACTTGAGACTCTTCCCTTAATTTTCTGCTTTTCTGCCTAACCTCCCATGCAATTTTCTGTTCTGTTCTTATAGTGCGTGGGGACTATACTCTCTGTAATATTTTGAGAGCACTGACTCAGAGGAGAAGCCTGAATTTACAGTAGAGGTGCCTGCAGCTTTCTTGTGAAACTTTGCCAAATCGGCAAGGTTGGCACTTTCATCTTACCTTCCTGTCAGTAGTGGCCTACAGACTTCCCAGTGTGTGTGCTTTACACCTTTGTGACCTACTCTTCATAAATCTAATTACAAAACAACTGCTGTGTGTGCCTTCCTCCCCGCTCTTCTATTCTCCATATCCTGGCTATATTTTTTTAAAATCAGTTTTTACCTTCCCGAATGTTTTTATTCCTGGAGAGTTCTCAAGCGCCAGAAATGGATTAAAAAGAAAAAACACCCAGTGGAAGATGGACATGCTCTAATGAAAGGCCACCGTATTCCTTCAGTAATTCAAGACTTTCTTTCAGCACTTCTTGTGGCTCAATTACAGTGATTTCTGCTAAAAAGTAAAAGTGAATCTGTAGCTAGGACTAAGGCTGTGGAGTGTGTGCTCACATTCCTAAGGTGATGATCAATTGTACTACAGTAAAGATTCATTTTTTAAAAGTCAATTTTATTAAATATGTACATGCTTTTAACGTGTTAATTTTTAACTACTTATGATAATTTACTTCTCAGTTCCCTCTGAGGAAGGTTTGTATTATTTTTTCCATTTTATACTGATCAAATTGAATTCTAGCTTGTGATTTACATAGATCATAAGCAAATTAATGATTTAAGTGATGATGATGTTAAAAAAGAAGTTGAGATGATCTGTTCTGTTTCAGGGTTATCCTAAGACTATTTTCAATCTTTAATAGGTGTATGTTTTTGGAGTAATGTGAACTAATAGTGCCACAACTATTAGAATGAAAGGAAATAAAGTGAGAAGAGGCAAGTAGAGAGACAGAAGTTACATTTCAGAAACTAGGGTGTTTATCAGGCAGCATGTAACCAAAAATGTCTTCGTTTACACAGACGTATGCTAGGTATTGGACACAAAGGAAACAAAAGATATTATTTGTAGCCTACTCTAGTTATTTGCTGCTGACAAGTAAAATTGAACATCACTACTGAAGGAAGACAAATGGAAAGTCAGTACTTGGCAGTAGGATATCTTGTTCTTTGTCTGCTGCTAACAGTTGATATGTAGTCATTATTGGAAAATTAGTCAATGCTTCCATTATAAATCCTCACACACGCTTTGCCATTATTGTCCTTCTTGCCTCCTGGTTCTCATTTTTGTTTTTCTCCTTTCTCTTCTTTCCTACCTTATATGCTCCATTCACTTGTGTTTGTAAAATGGATTTAAGGCTTTGAAATTTTGAGGAAAAATTTCCTTCAGTTGTGTTATGTGATCAGAATTATGCATCTAACAGCAAACAGCAACCTGGATTACTTTCCTTAGTGATAGTTCTACCACTACTTCCTTCTTCTCCTTTCTCCTCTTCTCTTGTTGTCAACGAACGGCGTGGTCTTCATCGTCATCATCGTCATGTGAATCTTTGGAAAACTTTCTGGCCTCTTAAGTGGAATTCATTGTTTAAAAATGTGTTCCATCTAATTCTCCTCCTCTTTGTTTCCAATTTGTTTTTTCCTTGAAAATCCCTCAAAACTACAGTACTATCTGAAATCTTTTATGTTAGAATGTTTCCTTCTAGCTTGTGTCTTTTTCCCCCCTGCATGCTAATACTTGGTTTTCTGTTTGCTTCCTTTGCATTTCTTGTTTTCTCTCATCTCATGAATTCCTATTTCTTTCTTATTGTGCTCCCCACTCCTCCCCACTTCCCCCTTAATGAAGACATTTATTGAGGGCTCAGGAAGGTAAAATGCTGTAGAGTTTATATGCATTTGGTTATTTGTCATCTTTAATGATAGGGAGTTTACATCTTACTTAGTTGGAAGGCATAATGGATGAATGTAAGCTGTGGATAAGTACCTAAATACCTATAAGTGTATATGTGTTGGATAGTTTACTATTGCTGAAGGCTTCTTTCTTAATCTCTCCAGGAAAGAAAGGAGAGGCTATCCAAATTTGAGTCTATTCGCCATTCAATTGCTGGAATGATTAGGTCTCCAAAATCTTCACTGGGCACTTCAACAGTAAGTAGGATGAACTCTGTGCTACTGAAAATCTTCATTGTCTAGCTTCTTTCTGATATACTAGTGAATATCATATGTAAATTTGTTCTTACAAATGGAAAGGTGGGTACAGCATTTAACTTTTTGTATGCGTATGAAGCTTTGCATATATGTATATAATAAAACCCCATGTAACACTGATGTAGGAAGGAAGAAATATATGTGTAGACTTTTTGTACTACATGTTAATAATTACAGGAAGCATTTTATGTACTTTGGGGCCTTATTAGAAGAAAAATATAAACACATTCTTTTACAGTGAAACATTTTTATAACAGGGATGATTGTATATGTATTTTTAAATGTATCAGTGTATATATGTGTTCATATTTTTAAGAACCTTTTAATTAGAATTTAAGTCTGCTTGGAATTTGGGCTTGGCATATCAGAGTAATGCATAAATTACTAATTATTCCTAGTAACAGCAGCTATAGCCAAGCAAGATAAAAAAAATTCTTATCCCATTTATATAGTAAAATCATAAAGTGTTTTTCTTTCTTCATTACCTATAAAAATAAATTATAAAACTTTTTATTCTTGTCATGCCTCATTCACAAAAGAGCTTTATAATCGTATCTTACTGAATGATGGTTGAACAACAGTATTCAATAAAACTAATTATACTGTATTTCCACCATCTTGTCAAGTTTCTAAAGGGTGATATCTTAATGTTAGTTCTTATTCTTTAAAAGTTTAGCTAAGACGATGTACCCTGCTCTTACTTAGAAAAAAATAATATTTTCCTAACCAGATGAGTTAAATGTCCATTCACATTTTGGATTCATTTGCTATAATTTCTTTTTAATATGTAACACATTCCCATATTTATTCTACTCAGGCAACAATCTTTTACACACAATAAAGGCAAAGCATCAGGTATTTTAATTAACAAAAAAAGAAGAAAATTGTATTTTTGTATAAAAGAGATTTTCAACTTATATTTTAGCCTTTGATGCTCCCACTGTCACTTCCAACATGCAAAAGTGTTCTGTGGGAGTAGGGAGGGAGCCCTGAAATAATGCAGATGATCTCATGTGGCATTAAAAAGCAAATGAAAATAAAAATAATTATGGGCAAGAGTTACATCATAAGTAAATCTCTTTCAAATCTTATCTCCTATTCTTGTTTTCTTAAATTCATGATTTACAGCTTTGCAAATAAATAATCGTTCATAGGACTTGGTTTATTATGATTTGACATTCAAACTAAAGTGTAGAAAAGTAGATTAAGAATTTATAAGAAGTTCCAGAAACTGTGTGAGGCCAGTTTTTTGATAACTTTTATTAGGAGAAAAAGAAAATCAGGTCTTAAAATATTAAAACACAGTTTTTTTGGTGGGGGAGGTGGGTATAGCCGAGTGGTAGAGCACGTGCTTAGCATGCACGAGGTCTTGAGTTCAAGCCCCAGTACCTCCATTTAAAAAATAAGTAAGTAAGTAAGTAAGTAAATAAATAGATAAGTAAATAATTAAATAAACCCAATTTCCCCCCCAAATAAACAGCTTATACAACTCAACATCAAAAAAGAAAAAAGAAAAAAAACAAGAAACAAGTTTTTTTTAAAAAAGAAAAACATAGTTCTAGAAAAGAAATGTTCAGATACCCCAGTGAGCCCTTTGTAAAGTTATTTAACATTAAAATAAGTCAGTGAAACACAGGGGCATAGTTAAGTTGTTATTAACTCACCTTTATTTCACTGAGGTCAGAGGTCTTTGTGCTGGCAACTAATAGCTGTATGTTGGTGGCTAGTTCATGAAGGGTGTGTCCCACAGTTTTTCTTTCTGTGTGCTGTGAAAGAGCAAGCTCTTAACTTGAATAAAATGTTTTAAATACTTGGGAACCAAGCTCCTTATAAACCCAAGGTTTCCTTTAGCTTTGTTCTTAGAGGTAAAGGTAGGAGAGTAGAACTAAGAGCTTAAAAAGTTTAACTAGTCACAGAACAATAAGAAATCGATGATTGTGAGAATGGGGTGACATTCCCCATGTTTGTTTGTTTTTCTCCCCCACGACCTGGGGTGTCTGAGAACCTTGTGCTCTCAAGACGGATGTCTAGGGGTGCACCAGTGGCTCTGAGACTTCATGTTACATACGTTACTTTGAAGCTCATAGTTATGAGAACTTCAGCTTTTGGCTGTGATTTGATAAGTCAGGGCTGATCAGAAGATGAGAGAGGTTTTTTTTTTTTTCCCTTTAAGACACACAGATTTACAGAGGAGAAATCCATTTTGCTCATTATGATGAAGTTGTATAGGATTGGCTATCCTAAAATATGTCAGCTATAATATTGGTATACGCTATAACTTTTTTTCATACCTGAAGATATTTACATGTTGTTTTCTCCACTTAAAAGTGGTATTTACCTTATTCTTGAGTAAAATTAGTATGTTGATAGTCATTGATAGAGGTTAATGTTTGCTTTTTAACAGAGAGCTTTTACCCTACATGAAGTGCTTTTCCTGCAGTGTATGCCTCATTCAAATATACATTTTTTTTATAAACTTACCAACATCCATAAAGCTATGAGATGCCCATTTCATCTAAGAAAATGTTCTCTCTCTAATTGAGATTTCTAGGGAATGCTCACTTCCTCTCCCTAGTCGATCGCATTTTTGTCTTCGTGATTAAGACAGTCATTATCTCCATCAGTTAAGTGCCCTTTGGTATTTCCTGATTCGTTTAGAAATCTCATGAACCAAAAGGATTGAGACAGTCTGGCTTATGAAGCTATGCTACACTATGAATAAAGGTACAAAACTAGTTCTCTGAGGTGTTAGATATCCTATTTACTTGGAGAAGGAGGTTTTTCCTTAAACTATACAGGTAACTGAAGTCTTGAGTCTTAATTTGAATGTGAAGGTGAAGGTTTCAGTGTTAAGCATAATAATCTAAGATGAATAACATTTAGAGGCTACTTAATCATAATTTAAATTTTTTTCTGACATAATATAGTATTTTTGGAGTGTTCTAATTTGGTAAAGGTAACATAGAAAAAGGAAATTTTTTAGTTACAAAAAATGACTTTTTATTCATAAAAAAAGTTAAAAAAAACCTGCCAAAATGACATACATGAACACATTTAAATTATTTTATTGTGATATGCTTCACACAACGTTAAAGTCACCATTTAAAAGAGTACACACAGTGGTTTTAGCATATTCATTATGTTTTGCAACCATCATCACTATCTAATTTCAGACCATTTTAATCTCCCTCATAAAAAATTCCATTCCTCTTAGCAATTAGTCTCAATTCCCCCCTTTCTTAACTTTCTGGCAATCACTTATCCATTTTTGATCCCTGTGGATTTGCCTTTTCTGGATATTTCATATAACCAGAGTGATATACAATATATGACATTTTGTGTCTAGTTTCTTTCACATAGTATACTGTTTCCAAGGTTCACCCATGGTGTAGCATGTGACAGTCCTTCATTCCTTTTCATGACAGAATGGTGTTGCACTGTATGGATTTATCACAAATTGTTTATCCGTTCTTCAGCTGATGGACATTTGGGTTGTACCACCTTTGGGCTGTAATGAATAATGCTGCAATGAACATTCATATACAACTTTTTATGTAAACATATATTTTTAAATCTCTCAGTTATATACCTAGGAATTACTGGGTCATACGGTAATTCTGTGTTTAAGTTTTTGAGGAACTGCCAAACTGTTGTCCACAATGGTTGCAACGTTTTACATTCCCACCAATGTATGCAATGTATGAGTGTTTCAATTTATCTGCAACCTCAACATTTTTCTTCCCATTTTTAAAACATTTTAGGCATTCTGTATGAAAGAAGTGGTATTTCATTGTAGTTTTATTTGTATTTTCCTGATGACTAATAACGTTAAGCATCTTTCAACGTGCTTATTGGCCACCTATGTATGTTCTTTGGAGATACGACTATTCACGTGCTTTGCATACTTTTTAATTGGTGTTTTTTTTTTCATTATTGAGTTATAAAGGTTCTTAATATACTCTGGATACAATTCCCTTATCAGATACATAATTTGGAAAAAATTTTTCTTAGTTTGTGAATTTTTTTACTTTCCTGATAGTGTTCTGTGACATACAAAAGTTTTAATTTTGACAAAGTCCGGTATATCTATTTTTCTTTCCTTGCACATACTTTTGGTGTCATATCTGAAAAAAATCATTGTCTAATGCATGGTTATGAAAATTTTCATCTGTGTTTCCTTCTGAGAGTTTTATAGTTTTAGCTCTTACATATAGGTCTTTGATCTATTATGAGTTAACTTTTGTATATGATGTGAGGTAGACGTCTAAATTCATTCTTTTGTATGTAAACGTATTTAACTTAAAATTTAAAAAAAGCAGGAACTATGAAATCACTTTCTTTACTCAAATAAACATACAAAAATTGGAAATATAAAACAATTTCAGATAAATTAAACAATTATTTGCATCATATATAGGGAAAGGAATTAATCATAATAATATTCCCGTTGGACTTGTCGTAGCTATTTATTTCAACATTTTTAACAGGCGAAATGTAGAACTACGGGTGAAGACAGTCTAATGTAACACTTCAGTCAGCAGTGTTGCTGGAAGGATGTGAGACAGTTAGCTCATAGATGAATTTGGCTTTAGCTGAGTTTTATTATTGATGGTAAATGTTTGCTATTTATTGTTAGGATCATTTTAATATGTTATATCAGCTAAGCATGTGCTCTTTTTTTCCACTGTACTGAAAGAGTTTAATAACCTATCATTAGTACCTCCTGGCACTGAGATCTACTCCATACTCAACATCTTCCCATACTTTAGAAAGTTATAAATTTGCATTGAGAACTGTTTCTCATAGATTTCTTCTGAAGTCAAGGCCAGGTGTATTAGACAGGATTCGTTGCAGAATTTGAAAGCCTGTCAATCGTAAGTGTGCATTTCCACTGAAAGTCTTTCAAACCACATTATTTTTAATGAGATCTGTTCTAGTCATGTCAAGAATACTGCCCTCTCTCCAGAGGCATTGTTTTTCTTGCAGAACGTTTGTTATAAGGGCTGAGCAAACAGTTTGTTCCATCTTACAGCCATTTTTGAGTACTAGTTGTTCACAGATCAATGAAGTGCAGAACACCCTTATAATATAATAGTAGCACTTTTTGGAAAATGTTCTTTAAAACCAGAATAAAGCACATTTTGGTCCAGATAATTATTCTTCAGACATCAGAAGAATTATTAAAGTTATTCAACTTCTGTCTACTTAAAATTAGTATTTTTCTATATTCTGTTGACATATAGGTTACTTTAATTTTAGAATTACTTTGCACTTGAATTTAGAAAATACAAATATTAAAAAAGAAAGATGTGCTTCCATTATATATAATAATATAGTAGATAAGATTTACTTGTTGGCTTCTTTTTAAAAAATTAGCAAATTATAATTCAGCTATGTTTAAGATGTACGTCATTTCTAGTGTTGGTATTATAATGCTTGGTTTCCACTATTAGCATAGGAGAATGTCGTAATTTTCATTCATAATATAATAAACTGCTTATATTTTTTTACTGTTCTCCTTCAAGTCTTACAAAGCAACCTTGTTTCTTCCTGAAACAAGGCATGTTGTTAAATTAAGCTTTAATAGTATATATTTTAAACCTCAGTTGTCTTCTTTTGTTCTTAAGGTCTTTATTTATTTTATTCTTTGTTTTACTTACTTATTTATTTTTGCCCAGGCACTAAGATGTAGAAAAATGAGAAACAAGGGAAAATGAAAATTAAATTTCTTGCATAGTATCACTGCCATAAATACACTAAATTCTCCAATATAGTCAGTCATGTTTAGGAAAACTAAATGTTATTCTCAGAACTGCAGGTTTTGAATCACTAGTACTATTATACGTAATTTTCAAGAAGAGCCTATCAGGATTTATTTGCTTTAATTTCACTTTATAGGGAGTAAATCTATTTTATATGTTTGCTCAAATGCTTAATTAAAACAAATGACCCAAATCATGTCAGAGTGATACTACATTCTAGACAAGCGATCCTAACTTGAAGAGAAATGTTTAAATTTACTGAGCTATGATTTCATACTGACTCACTGGAATAATCTGGTAATAGTTTTAGTTGAGATGTGTAATATTAAATTAGCACTGAGTACCATTAATGGACTAAAACATGTTTTTATTGATACTGTGTCACATTTTATATGTAATATTATATGAGCTTAAGGACAGGATATTTGATACTGAAAAAATAAAACTGAAAAAAAACCACAGTGAAATGATCAGATGAGAGAGGATGAGTGAAAGTCACAAGCACAATTAGAAAAATTAAATGGATAAAGAGAATAAAGAACAAAGAATGATTACTAATAAAGAGAAGATGAGTAAGAGAATTAAAGAAGCAGGGTTAAAAAACCAGCAAAGTCAGGGGAAATCAGAAGGGTTGGAGGAAGCACTCGTGTTAGACCAAAAATGAATGACTTTAAAGAAAAAATATTTTGCTTGAGATAGTGTCTCCTATTAGAGATCCAATAAGGTGCATAAAAAGGCAATCAAAGAAATGAGAAATTGTAGAAGTAAGGTAATATTCGAGTTTGGCCTACCTGTCTATTTTTTTAAATAAAGTTTTGGGAAGAATTGTGTAAGAATGAGAATCTCTGATTAGTATGTAATTATGCCTAGTCATTTTGATAGACCACAATTATATTACTAGCTAAAGACCGAGCTAAGTCAAATTCTCAGAAAGTATAAACAATTATTAATTAAGACATTTGTGAATAAGACTTTTGTTGCTAGTTGCATAGTGGAAAGTGAACATTAGGTGAAGTATCTTTATCATGAAAATAAGATATCAATGCATGAAAAAAATAGTGAATTCTACTTTACTGCTGAAAAATTAGAATTTGCAGATTTACAGATAGGCCGTAGTGCCTGTTAAAGACAGAACTACTGCTCTAATTTATTTATATCCTGTTTGTCTAGCTTAAAGGAAAATGATTGTGAAGGTCAAATATCCAGAATATTCTTTATTTTTTATTATTTTCAGAATTAACTTATTCAATAAATTCAAAACATAATTGTTTAGAAATTTGGGGGAAAAAGTAACAGGAAGAACATTATTATTCACGCTTTCATTTTATGTTAAGCATTTGTTCAACTATCAAACTCTAAATGATATAAAATACATTCCCTACCTATGGCTACATTTCCCTTTCACTGAAAATAACTTTTACTACCGTCAGGCAGATTTCTATTCAATACACCAAAATTTCCCACCTTTTGCAAGTGTTTGGTGATTCTCTTATTTCTGATTGTATGACATTTGATTCTTAATTGTCTCCTAAAATTTCCCAGTGATATATAGCTTTAAAATTAAAGAGGTCTTTATGGAATTTTTGAGCAATGTTTAAAATCCTGTAGGTAACTTGTAGTCACCCTAGTAGTATATTATTATACTAGATTTGAAATAATTCAGCACTTAGATTATTAAACTAATAACTAAACTTGATAAAAATTTTTATGATTGTGTTAAAGTTTTATTTAGATTGTTCAAGCTCATTTGAGAGGTTTCCTTGTATATTTTTCATGCTGTTTTATTTTATTTTTTAATGGTTTCTTATTTGGGTGCTTAATTTGAATAAAATCCAGAGTTTGATTTTTTTTTTAAACTTCTGCATTGCCTCTCAAAAAGGAGCTCATCTTGTGTTCAAATGTTTGAGGTAAAAGCATACAAATCTTCATTATATACTTATGAATTAATTCAAGAATTAGCCTGAACTAAGTAAGAAAAAAAATAGCTTCTTATTTTTAAGTCAAGAAAAAAAAGTATTTCCATTTTCTAGTACTGACTCCTCAGTGTCTCTTCATTTAAACCAATCTTTTAATTTCACTATCCCAGTATGTTTTGCTGGAATATTCCTTAAGAACAAGGCCCAGGGAAAATAATTAAACAGCTAGCCTAGTCAATCAGGAAAGCTTGCCTTATTATGTATAACTTAGTAACTGTTGGATTACTGTACATTAAAAAAGGAGACTTCCCCTTTCCCATATCTTTGGCAAACATTTTAGATAACTTACTGACAAGGAAAAATCTTTCCCCACTGAGGCTTAGAAAGATGTGATATTTAAATTAAAAAACTTTATTTCATTTTTGATGTCGTTATGAAGGCTTTTGGGATGCTGGATTTTGTTGCTGATACATCCTACATTCTTTTACTATCAAGCTTGAAAAATTGTGTTGGACTTTAATTGAAATCATATTAATAAAAACATTCCTTCCGACATTTCCAGGGAAGTCCCTGAAGGACCTGGTAGACCATATAGGAGAAATGTACATCCTTTCCCTGTGTGTGTGTGTGCACACACATACACACACACACACACCCACAGTAAGTTCAGCCTACACTTCCTAACAGTATTGTCTAGGGGCTGGGGAACAAAAGATCCCTGAGCTTCCCTTCCTACTCAAAAGAAGCCAATATACCCAAAGAACTGGAGCATAATCCCTATGAAATGGCATTATAAGTTCCTTCCTATTCAATTCGTCTTCTTTTTTTTTTTAATAAACAAAGAAACAAATAAACTTAGATGTTTCAGGATGATTTTTTTCCCAAAAGTATTCCTCACCTTCAGATCCTTAAAGTAATTTCTCAGTGTTAGCTGAGCTCTTGTATTTCAGATGCCCTTTTGACTTAATGAATTCTCTAGGCTCTGCATTCTCTCAATTCTAAATGAAACAAAATTTGGGAGGATAGGTTGAATAGGACAAGAAATCAAGCACATGAACTTCCTTGTTTATGATGATTTTCTATTATGTAGACCTTTTCTGAGAGATAATGATAAAAACAAGTTCTTTGCACAGAGGTGACATTGAATTTCTTATTTTATTGATTTTCCCCCTGTGGAAAAATATCAGTGTAACACTTTGCTATTGGCAAAACTTGGGAAATATCTCTATTATAGTAAAATTTTTAGTATTTACTGTATTGAAATGCACTGTGACAATTTTGGAAAAGAAATATTTAGTAATTTTGGCTATCTACTTTAATAATTATAAACTATTGGTATCAATATACAGAAGTTAATTTTGTGTGGATTATGTAATTTGTTTTTAAAAGTATTACTTTTTTACCTCTTGTAGTTGTGGCTGGTTCTATTATATAATTCACTTTTGAAACCAATTTTTGGGAACACAGTTTAATTTTTGGGGAAATACCATACTTATAATTAGTACTGAAAGAAAAAAGGCTGATTTAACTTACAAAGTTTCCATGTACAATAACACCATGTATATATTTAAAGAATTAAAGATTATCCAAGTGGTAGAAGTAGAAACCAAACAGTGGACTTTGGAGTCTATTTGGGATTTCTCAAGGTTCTTTTTTTAAATCAGTAGGATGGGTTTTTGAAACCTCCTCAAAGCTAGTTTTCACTTACCAGAAAAATACCGTATTTTTCCCTGTATAGAGTTCATAATGTTATCCTGAAAAACTTTGTGTGTAAATATTTGCCTTTCATTTATTCTTAATTCTGATTTTTCCAGTTTGTAAATTACTTTCTCACCAGGTATTGTGCATATTATATTTTGAGAACGTTAAGAGTGAGTGCATATTACTGTACCTTCTCCATAAACTACTCTTACCATCTGGGGCAGTTTAATTTCTGTGGATGATAACAATAAACAAATAGCTTTTTACTTGTAACCAGAAAATGTGTGATTTCATCTATCATTAATTAGAAACATCTCAAGGAGATATAGCCAGCTGTTACCTCTCTTATTTGTTATCAGCATTTGGCGATTTGCTTTTCTTGCTGCACTCATGACTTACACTCCTCCCTTGTTTTTGCCGTATGTTTGTAATTGCGTGTGGTGGTTTTCAGTGACGCTGTTTTACCTAAAGCTTTATGTGCCATTGCCGTACAGGATCAGGACCAGCCGTGTGGCAGAGGTAATGGTTAAGGAAATCAGAGGAATCAGTTTAAGAATGGGAGTTCACAGCAATAAGGCAACATGAAATGAAGCCTTAGATAGTGCCCCTGGGACCTATGACTTGGAAAGCCCACCGTCTATGTGATTAAGAGTTACTTTCATAAAAAGAAATAACTCAACTTTTAATTTAAATAAAAATGAAGTTGCTTTGTGATAAATTTCTCTGATAATGCTCCCTTTTCATCGTAATTCTCTGATTGAAAAAATTGAAATATATGGATTTATTTTATGATATGGTAAGACTGTAAATGCTAACTCTACGTGCTAATATTGTGTTGTACCTATGTATGATAGACAGAAAAAAAGAAACAATAACCTTGAAGTATTGAAGGATATGTATTTGTGCTAAACTTCAGCGCTAGTGTGCCAGGATGCATGTTCTTTAAAAGTTAGGAAAATTTCAGATTCATCATATAACTTCTAATTAATCAGTTAAAGGGAGGAACATATGTAAGAAGTGTTTATAATTGCTATGAGTTTTACCGGAAAAGAATTGCTATTTTTTCTAATTTAGTTTTTTTTTTCAATATTTGCTCAAGTTCTGTGATTCGATCCCCATAATTGAGAAGCCTCTGGCAGAACAGGACTGGTACCATGGTGCAATTCCCAGAATAGAAGCGCAAGATCTGTTAAAACAACAAGGAGACTTCTTGGTGCGAGAGAGTCATGGGAAACCTGGTGAATATGTCCTTTCTGTATTTTCTGATGGACAAAGGAGACACTTTATCATACAATTTGTTAATGTACGTTTCCAATTTAGTTTATATGCATATTTTGATGTAGTTCATTGTGGTAGAATTGTAATACAGTAATGAATAGTTTGTGATAAATGAATGTAACACAAAGTTTAGCACTTAATTTTTTTTTTCTGAGTTCCTTAGATACAGTGCACCAGAATTCATTAAAATGTTAATCTTTTTAAGGAAATACATATTTTAAAATGTAAGTTAAAAATAATCATTACAAATTTACATTAAATTTAAATGCATAAATATTTAAAATATTTTAAGTTAAATTTGAACATTAAATCTCCTTTAAATTAAAAATAAAAAGAAATAATGTGATTATCATAAATTTTTCTGGAGAAACTTAATTATGAATTTTATGCTCTTGAACTTGGCCCTTGAAATTGCATTCAAAAATGTTACCATGAGAGATTTTTAAAATATTCTATTAAATAGTAATAATAACATTTTTTAATAAATCAGAAAGTGATGGTTGAATTGGTTTTATGATACATTGAGGGTTAAGGTTTATTCCCCCTTTTTGTATGAGCTATTATTTGTTAGCATTAATGAACAATACATAGAAATTGAGAAACAATTTTTAAAAATGATTTATTTACATTGCTTGTTCTAATACTGATTTATTTATCATTTTTATTTATTTATTTAAGTATTGCTAAACTACTTCTTATTATCTGTTACATTCTTCATCAAGAAGAGATGAGTGATCTCAAAATTTTAACTTTACCCACTGAGAAATTTTTAATATTTTTGGCATATGAAGGAATTGAGGCCTCTTTTTATCATTTTTTAACCCATCATTTCAAATGGAATGCATTTTCAAGTTGGCTGTCTATAGGATTGAAGCTTATTTCCAGGCACTATACTGATACTAATTACATTACAAGAAGATTGAACCATTATCATTAGATGAACTTCATAGGGTTTTAGGAACATATATGTTCAAGTTCATACATAGTTCACATACATATAAGTTCATCTAATGATAATATGTATTACATATTGTATTATCTATCTATTATGTAGATATAATTCTGAGATGAGATTCACGTATCATAAAAGTAACCATTTAAAAGTGGCATGTAGTATAATCACATCTAGGAGTTATATTTAAGTGAAAATAGATACCATTCAGTTAGGTTAAGGGGAATAAGTCCTTTAAAGTATATATTATAATTTTTATACTGTTTGTTAATTTTGCATCGTATTCAGACCTCAACTTGATAATTATGGTTGCCTACTCTCATACATCCAAGCTACTGTTTCTAATAGTATGTCATTCCATATTTCCCTGGCAAACTCTTTTATAATTTGTATGTGCCTTTAAGTTATGGATGTAGATGATCTTATTACAACCTGTGACTATGTTGGCAACATTTATAAAATGGTATGAGAATAGTAGAAAGATCGTAGGTAAGGTGTGAAGTAACTACAATTTACATGAGTGTTTCCTTCTACTTCTAAGCTCTAAAAGTTACTATTTTGATATACGTCATATATTAGACTGAAATATTTCACTTATTACCTCTTGTAGTTTAAAATGTAACCATAGGAATTTAAATTGGTATTTTTAGATACAAAAAGGAAAGGATTCACTTGCAAATTATCACTTATCTTTAATATTGCCATTTTGTTTTAAGTGACTAAAGTGAACAGCATAATATATTTTAAAAATTAGACATTGTTAAAAGGTCACATTTAAAGATTTTATTCAGCTTCCTCTGTCATTGAAATTTTGCAATGATCTCGATTAAAGAAGAGAGCTGTAAGTGCTTCAGGTATTACACTGCTTAATTTTATTTAGTTTGCCCTAACTATATAATGGTGAGTTCTTCAATCAGTTGAAAATAAGAGTTTTAAGGTGATATTGCATGTTTGGAGAATTTTTAATTCTTTTTCTTTTTGTGGAGATGAATCTTAGATGAGCTAAAATTATCCCATTTCATTTCTCATATACCTGTTGCCTGGAAGGGGTCAATAAATGGGGGAATTTATTACCAGATATTTAATGATTGCCTATTATATTCCAATGAGAGAACTTATAATCCAGTAGTAGATTATAAAAACTGTACATAAATGAGGGGACAGGTGTCCTAAGAAAGGAAGATATAAAGAAATATGGGATTTTAGAGAATGGAAAAAATGTTAAATAGTGAATCAATGGAAATGAGGTTTTAGTCCCAGATCTGCACTTTACCAGCTCTGTTGTTTGGGAAGTAATGAGGGTAATGGCCAATACAGTGATTGTGAGAATCAGACAGAGCAGTGAATACATTATTTGTAACACGTAAAGTGCTATGCAGATAGTTAAGCATTTTTACTGTTGTTTGATGACTTGATTTGAAAAAACCTACAAATGTACTCTGCAAGAAATATCAGTGTAATTGGAAAAGTTAATTTAAGATTTTTTTTGGTTCCTATTTATTGGGATTTATTTGTGAAATTTAAATAGTAATAAAGTGTTTTAAAATTTATATATTTAGGTTTGAGGTATCCATTGGTCACAGTTATTTTTAGCAACATTGCCTCTGTCAGCGAGAGTCTAGTTTGCCAGTTATTTTGAAGCTTTGTTTCTATGTGCATCTCACAGATTTTTTTTTTAACATGGTGTAAAACTGCACGCAGTGAACATTATGACTGATCAACATAAATGCAGACACTTTCAGTTTTTTCACTACTCCAGAAGAGAATATCTCTCTGTTGTTTTAGCTAATTCAAGCAAAAAGAGTTGTACTTTTTACTGGACATTAATTATATTGATTTCATAAAGCCAGATATATTAAGCCTATCTAAGTATCTGAATCTTAGTGTAATTTTAATGTTCTTTACTCTAACCTGTTTATGGTGCTTGATAAAAAAAAAAACCATAGTCAGAGTTTGTACCTAAAACTGTTTATTTTGTGTCATAAATGTTGATAGATTTTTTTTAGAGATTCCAATAATATTGTTCCATTTGATTAGTTAATATATAATCAAATCCTTGCTTTTGTATATGATAAACAAGAATACACGTGATAAAACAAAGGTACTCCAAAAAGAACTTTTTATGCTATTACTAATAGGAAAGTACCAATTCCTATTTCTCTATTTATCTGGCACATGTTTCCTAAAAACACACTAATGCAGAGTATCGTGTTATGCAGAATAGGGAGGTGAAACTGAAAATGGTGGCCTTCTCAGTGAGCTTGAAACCTGGTAGATTAGACATTAGCAGACTTCATGAACAGAGTTAGAATTAGGGATGATTGAGCTAGAAATTTGAGTTAATATCTGCTGATGAATTTAAAAATAACAACATAAATGTTTAAAAATAAAACTTGAGGAAAAATCCTCTATGTAATAGCATATCATTTTTAATTTTTTCATTCATCCATTTATTCATTCAGGAAATACTAAATGAACAAGTACTCTACAAGGCCCAGGGATAACAGGCCAATAAAACAAAAATTACACAAAAGTGGAGTTTGTGAATAATTACTATGTCAAATTGGGTAGCTCAGTGCATTAAATCATCAGTTCATTCAACAGATAGTTATTGGATGTCTATCATGTGCTAAGTTCCACTTTGAGCTGATGGATATAGTCTCTGAATGTACCAGACAGGTTTACTTTGTTTTATTGCCACCATCTTTAGGCTCTTTGAACTACCTTTTACATTCATACTGTGGGTCTTAAGGAAGATTAAGTGAAAATAAATAGAGACCCAAAACTTGTTTGGATGACAGTTAATTCCAGGTTTATGGCCTTAATCTTGTACGCTTAAGATCATTTTAACTGTTCTGCTCCAGCCATCCAAGGATTCAAGAGAAGGCAATGAGTACCTTCATGTCAAAATGAAACCATCATAAGATAACATTTTCTGTGCCCTGACACACAGTTAGGGACTTAGGAGACTTCTTTCTTAACAGTAAACAAAACCATTTCAAAACTTATTAATTTCCAGGAAATTCTAATTGAGTGAGTACTTTTAAGGCCCCGAGATATAATGGTGGAGCTTATAGTCACAGTCATTCACAAATCATACACACAATATACTGCAGTTAAGTGCTGTAAAGATCCACAGTGCTGTAAAAGCTTTTAACTGTGAAACTTAAGGAAGGTTTAAGTGTGAGACAATATCTGAAGAATGAATACAGTTAAGTAGGAGAAGCCATATCAGAATCTTATTAATATTATTCTTCAGATTCCCCAACAATTCTGCCTGTGTGCTGGTTTAATTAGTTATATAACTATTCAGTATGCCCTTTTTATTTGAGAAAGCTAATGTTTATGTTTAATAGTTTCATTTTCATGTGTTACCCCAAAAAGGAGTGAATTAGCTTTTTGTTTTTATTCTGCTTACTTAGCCTCTTTCAGAAATGATTTTTCTTTTTTTCCTAAGCGTATTTATCCTCAATTTTTTTTTTCAGGAGATCTACTCAGGCATATTATTTCAAATTACATATTTATTGAATCCCCTTCTCATTTTTGTGTGCTTATTCTCTTCTGTCTGACTTCCTTGCATAATAATAGCCCTCTGGAAATACGTGTAGCAACAAAATCTGATTCTGCTTCTTATATGTTTTTCATTTATATGCCTGATTGATTCTTCAGTAGCACAGTGATAGGTCTGGAAGAGATTCTAGATATAGTAAATGTTTAAAAAACAAAGGTAATGCCTACTCTCAATAAGAATTCAGAAATATGTGTCATGGAATGTGTGTTTCACAGTAACACCCCCTTAAGGGCTCAGTGTTCATTCTTTGAAATTTTTAGAATATATTCTAATTTTAATTGGAATGTATCTATATAGTTTATTTTACAAAAATTGAATTGTGCATTTTAAATTTATACTTTTTTTCTTTTTTACTTTTTTTTCAGGGGGAGGTAATTAGATTTATATATGTATTTTAATGGAGGTACTGGGAATTGAACCCAGAACCTCAGGCATGCTGAGAATGCACTTTACCACTGAGCTATACCCTCCCCCTTTGCTCCTTATTTTTTAATGACATATTGCATGATATTTAACATGTAATGCAAATGACAATCAACAAATGATCTTTATAGGAATTTGTAGAAATGTATTCGATGCTATTATTTTTTATTGCTTCTTTGGAATTAACCTAAGAGATCATTAGTAGCTCCAAAGAGAAGTCTCATATTTAAAAGTTAACCTGAATTCTCTCTGTCATATTATTGTTAAAGCCGTGTAGAAGAACTTAAAAAAGAATCCATGTATATATGAATCCAACCTCAGGTCATCTGAACTATAAGAAATTTACACAGATTTGTACAAGGTCAAATATAATATTCAGAATTTTGAGTGTATCAAGAAACAAGTCCTCAATAGCCTTAGTGAATGTAATATTCTTGTTTTTTAATTGAAGTATAATTGACTTACAATATTATATTTGTTTCAGATGTACATCAGGGTGATTAGATATTTTTATACACTGCAAAATGATCATCGCAATACATCTAGTTACCATACAAAGTTATTACAGTTTTATTGACTATATTCCCTATGCTGTATATTACATCCTTGTGACATTTATTTTATGACTAGAAATTCATACCTCTTAATCTCTGTTACCTATTTCTTCCCCCCACCCCCGTCGGCCACCAGCTTGTTCTCTGTATCTGTAAGTCTGTTTCTATTTTGTTATGTTTTTTGTTTTGTTTTTTAGATTCCTCATATGGTATTTGTCTTGCTGTGACTTATTTCACTTAACATAATACTCTCTAGGTCCATCTGCATTGTCATAAATGGCAAGATTTCATTCTCTTTTTATGGCTGAGTAATATTCCTGTGTGTGTGTGTGTGTGTGTAGACACACACATATCTTCTTTATCCATTCCCCTATTGATGGACTCCTAAGTTGCTTCCGTATCTTGGCTTTTGTAAATAATGCTGCATTAAACACAGGGGTGCCTATATCTTTTCTAATTAGTGTTTTTGTTTCCTTCAGAATAATACCGAAAAGTGAAATGGTCAGATCATATGGTCATTCTGTTTTTAATTTTTTGAGGAAATTCCATACTGTCTTCCATAGTGGCTGTAGCAATTTACATCTTCACCAATAGTGCGTGAGGGTTCCATATATGTACTATTCTTGACTTTTTAGTTGCTTATATGAACTTTATAAGCAAACCAGTTAGATCATTTTTAGATTCAATACTTTATCTTCATCTTTAAGAAAGTGAGTTAATTGGTTTTGCACATGACTTAAAAAAATATAATTGCTTGGAATCAGTTCCTTTTTTTGGTCCAGGAAGGAAATACTGCTGCTTGTACCACTCACTGTATTAGTCGATCGTGATTACTGTGTCAATGACAGAAAACTATCTTTAGATTCAAAATTAGATATGTTTCTAAATTAAGAAAGGGATGCTGAAAATTCCCCATTATTTTATTCACTATTTGTCTAGTTGTAGGAAGTATATTAGAAATTTATGTAAGACATTATGACACTAGAGGCTGATGTGAAATTTCATTCTGTGTGAACTCCATCTCATTGCTTACTTTTTATTAAACACTGTGCTGGGGGTTTCTTGAGTGTGTGAACTTTCCAGTATTCATTTCTATGTTGAGTTGTCCTACTTGTCCCTTGAACTTTACAGTCATTTTATATGCCCTGCATTTCATCGATTCACATGAATTTATCCACAATTTATGCCAGGCACTGTTTTTTACCATGGGGATACTCTGATGAACAAAACAAATGTAAAAATTTATCACCTTGTGAGCTGACATTCTAGAAGAGGAGACAGGCAATAAAAAAGATAAATAAGTAATATATATATATATATATGTATATATATATATATTTGCTTTGTTTTTGTTTTTTCTTTAACTTTTTTATTGATTTATAATAATTTTACAATGTTATGTCAAATTCCAGTGTTCAGCACAATTTTTCAGTTATACATGAACATATATATTCATTGTCACATTTTTTTCTCTGTGAGCTACCATAAGAATTTGTGTATATTTCCCTGTGCTATACAGTATAATCTTGTTTATCTATTCTACAATTTTGAAATCCCAGTCTATCCCTTCCCACTCTCCGCCCCCTTGGCAACCACAAGTTTGTATTCTATGCCTATGAGTCTATTTCTGTTTTGTATTTACTTTTTTTTTGTTTTTGTTTTTGTTTTTTAAATTCCACATATGAGCGATCTCATATGATATTTTTCTATCTCTTTCTGGCTTACTTCACTTAGAATGACATTCTCCAGGAGCATCCATGTTGCTGCAAATGCCGTTATGTTGTTGGTTTTTATGGCTGAGTAGTATTCCATTGTATAAATATACCACATCTTCTTTATCCAGTCACCTGTTGATAGACATTTAGGCTGTTTCCATGTCTTGGCTATTGTAAATAGTGCTGCTATGAACATTGGGGTGTAGGTGTCATCCTGAAGTAGGGTTCCTTCTGGATACAAGCCCAGGAGTGGGATTCCTGGGTCACATGGTAAGTCTATTCCTAGTCTTTTGAGGAATCTCCACACTGTTTTCCATAGTGGCTGCACCAAACTGCATTCCCACCAGCAGTGTAGGAGGGTTCCCCTTTCTCCACAGCCTCTCCAGCATCTGTCATTTGTGGATTTTTGAATGACGGCCATTCTGACTGGTGTGAGGTGATACCTCATTGTAGTTTTGATTTGCATTTCTCTGATAATTAGTGATATTGAGCATTTTTTCATGTGCTTTTTGATCATTTGTATGTCTTCCTTGGAGAATTGCTTGTTTAGGTCTTCTGCCCATTTTTGGATTGGGTTGTTTATTTTTTTCTTACTGAGTCATATGAGCTGCTTATATATTCTGGAGATCAAGCCTTTGTCGGTTTCATTTTGCAAAATTTTTCTCCCATTCCGTAGGTTGTCTTTTTGTTTTACATATGGTTTCCTTTGCTGTGCAGAAGCTTGTAAGCTTCTTTAGGTCCCATTTGTTTATTCTTGCTTTTATTTCTTCTAGGAGAAAATTTTTGAAATGTATGTCAGATAATGTTTTGCCTATGTTTTCCTCTAAGAGGTTTATTGTGTCTTGTCTTATGTTTAAGTCTTTGATCAATTAAAATATATATGATGTTAAATAGTGATCAGTTCTAAGAAGAAAAATTCAGTAAGGAAAAGGCAGTAAAAAATTTAGTTGGCATGAGAAAATGGATATTAAATATTATGTATAATGGCCAGAGTAGATGTCACTGAATAAGTGACATTTGATGAAAGACTGAAAGGAAGTAAGGGAGCCATTACCCAAATGGTCATTTGAAGAACTATTTCAAGCAGCAAATGTAAACTCCCTAAGGAAGGAATGTGTGGTGTGTTTATAAAACAAGAGGGAAATGTGTGGCTGAAGGGGAAAGCAGGTGGGGTGGGGGATTTGGTAAGAGGTAAGGTGGAAAATAGGTTAGAGGACAGAGTAGAGAGCCTTACAGACCATAGTAAAGACTTTGGCTTTTATTCTGATAGAGATGAGAATTTTGAGCACAGTAGTGGAATGGTCTACTACTTATAACAGGATCTCCTGGCTCTGTGTTGAGAGTAGACTGAAGGAATACAAAGAGAGAAACTTTCTCTCTCTCTCTCTCTATGTATATATATATATAAACTTTATTGAGGAATAAATAACAACTATAATTGTGTAATCTAAAGTGTAAAGTGTACAACATGATAATTTGATATACATTGTAGAATGGTTTCCAAGATCAAGATAATTAACACATCACCTCGTGTAGTTAACATTTTTTTTTCTTCTTTCTGGTGAGACTGCTTAAGATCTACTCTCAGGAACTTTAAGTATATAGTACCATATATTTGACTGAAATATTCTTATTGTTATTATTACATTTATACCTCTGTAACTTTTTATATTTCTTCATTTCTTAATTTCATATAAGAATGCTTTCTAGGATATTTGATTATTTACAGATAATCATTATTCCTTGAGAAAATATAATTTACACTTTTGAAGTGTTCTTTGAAAATGTTTTTTTATCGTATATTCAGATTTGGAATTATTTTTGTAATCCAAGGTTTATTATTTGTATAATGATACGTAATTGAGTGTGTAGCATGTGCCATATACTAAGCAGTGGTTTGCATGCTAATAGTTACTCAAGCCTCACACGCTGTGCGGAGGTCCAGATATTATTTCTGTTTCAGTGGATAAACTGAGACATTGAGAGGACTTGCTCAGTGCCTTGCACATCTAGAAATACAGTACTGTCATCGGTGTGAATTATTCTTAAGCCTCTTTGCTAACATATCATAGTAGGTCTGCCTCTTATGTGCAAAAATTCCTTAATCAATTTATTAACGACTGCCTTGAATTGACCCTAACACAAACTGCCTAAGTTGAACTATGTAGTTAAGTGTTAAAGTAAACTAATGCATGTTTGTCCCTCACTTGATGAAACAGAAATACTCATTTAAGAGGTTGTATATAAATTGAATTCTGGTAAATTGAATCTAGTTTTATACTGTAGAAAAGGAGCTTTGAGTGTTTTATCTTTTAACTGGGAAGATAATTTTCCAGTAATGTAAATAATATCCAAATTTT
The DNA here is from genome assembly GCF_048564905.1 of Vicugna pacos. Lineage (NCBI taxonomy): Eukaryota > Metazoa > Chordata > Mammalia > Artiodactyla > Camelidae > Vicugna > Vicugna pacos. The sequence continues at coordinate 46,153,847 of NC_132989.1, read as the reverse complement.
GAGAGTTTTGAAATTTTTATTTCTTAAGAGTTTTCTTAAAATGGCTCAAACACGTATCAGTGTCTGTACACATCACCAGTATATGTACAGATGCATTCTTTGTGACCAATCAGATGGAAGCCGTTATTACAGAACACTGTATTATAATGCCTGTTGCATTGAAAAATTTGCCCAATAAGATGTTTTTTCCTTGATAAATTTATTGCCATCTATTTATCCATATGATAACCGCCAACCTGCATGCCTATATGAAATATGAAGACAAAGATAAGGGTTCTTGGCAGAGTTTGGGAAAATATGACTCACCTGAAACTTTATGAGATCAAGAAGTGCTAAGTTTTGACCATGCTGATATGTGCAGTTTTGTTGTTGCTGCATTTTATTTGTTTATCAAAGGTGTGTGAATGACTGAGTGGTTTTGGTGAAAGAATAATATGTGAATAACCCTAGTATAGAAAAATCAATTAATACTATGTTGATAAAAAGGAAATAAATGATCATCAGAGGTATTGTTAAAATATATTATTACATTGGACATAATTCCTCAAACTTTTGACATGATTTTTGATTTTGAAAATTTTATCAAATGAAACATATATGCAAACATATATACACATATTTCTTGTTCTTTAACTTAAATGTATCCTTGCTTTATTTCCTTTGGTTATCATTTTAGCAAAATGCATTCCAGGTCTGTTTTTAAGTCTTTCTTTTTCTTCCTTTTTAACAATTAGAATTATATTCAGTCATTATAAAAATCAATTTCTTGATGCAAAGGTAAATTTTTTAGCACACTGGAATTTATCTATTTTCATTTTTACCATCTTAACCATTTTTAAGTGTATAGTTCGGTAGTGTTGAGTAGCTTCATATTATTGTACAATTATCATTTTTCTTAAATGGAACTTAATTTATTGATGACTGTAGTGTTGCTGAAGCAATGTCTTCATATTTAATGTACCTTATTCTACTTTGTTGTTCTTTCTTCAGAATTTATATCGATTTGAAGGCACTGGGTTTTCAAACATTCCTCAACTTATAGACCATCACTATACAACAAAACAGGTCATCACCAAAAAATCAGGTGTAGTTCTGCTGAATCCTATTCCTAAGGTAGGTACATATATACACTTTCTTTTTTAAAGACTGCTTTATAAGTTATTTCCACAGTAAATAAAGTTCTTAGATTATTTATAGAGTTTGGAAACAAAAGGGCATTGTGATTACCATTACTACTAATATGGTTGAAGCATAGAATTTCCTTGGTTTTATTAAGATTGGAGATGTGTTGCCTTTATTCAGTGCTTGCTAGGTTACAGATAGCCTGTTTTTTTTTGTTTTGTTTTCCTTCCCATGTTTTCTTGGAATATTTGAAGCTTTCTTTCACACTATAAGGTTCAGACTTTGAAAGATTCAGTTTATAAAAAATTCTGAGATGTAGAACTCAGAGAAAATGTCCAGCACTCATGCGTAAATTAGAATTTTAATTTGAAGTGTCAAGTTTAATATTTATTTTAAGACGCTGGAACTTCTAAAAACCATCCCGTTCTCCTCAAAGGCAGTAAATCGTAACTTCCCTGTGTAGAGCCAGGTAGCTGGGTGAGAGATTGTTCTAGGTCATTTTTACCTCTCACATCTATCATAGAACAGATTGCTTTCATGTGGTTTTAAAGAGATTTGTGAGGTAGGGAATGGATATGAGGAAGGTTTGTGTTTTTAAGGTAAAAACTGTGAGACCTGGACTCAGAGATACACTACAGCTGGCTTAGTTTCTAAGCACTTTGAATATTCCAGGAAGTAGGCTGGGGTCAGTATGAGTCCTTTCCTTTGGGAGCCCTCTAATAAGAATAGTACAGTGATAGGAAAGTCATCAAACCTGGTAGGTTAATACTTGGTGATTTGAGTTTTTCATATCTAGGAATGACTTTTAATATGAAGCAATTGTTATTCCCAAGAATGCTAGTATATAATCTAAATTAGCTGAGCTAATTTAAAAAACAATTACTATATTTCCCTTTGTAAGTCTAGAACATAATGTCAGTACTGGTACCTATATTATTCAGTCTTTATTGAGGGGCTGAACTTTAACGTTCTTCTCACAGAAGATTTTAACAGTCAGTTGCTAAACACTAAATTCTGAGGCTAACAAATTGGCCTCCTTGCATTATTTTCTAGAATTATGAGATCAGCTCATTCTTTGTTAGCATTTTTCCATTCCCCCTTTTTTCATTTTAATTGCAGAAAACCCTATAAAATTTCTCCTTTAATCTAGAACAAGCTGTCATATTTTTTCTTTAGTAAAAAAAAAAAGAGTATCAATGTTTTCTCTTTCATCAGTGAGTAATAATTTCCATTGTTTTGCAGAATTCTAAGAGCCCTTTTCTTTAGTTCAGCTCATCTATTTTCATGGCTTCATTTACTATTAATGTGTCAGTGACTAGCAAATTATATTTCTAGCTCAGTTTTATATCTTTCTCAATTCTAAACATTTTCTTTTCACCTAAAACTGAGTTTATTATTTTTAACCACAAAATTTGTCCTATTTTAGTAAATGGTGCCACCATATACCCAACTGCTCAAACCATAAACCTAGGGCTATCTTGGACATCTCTTCACCACTGCCCTCCCTCCAGCACTTTAAGTGACAGGAGTTTTGTATACTTAATAGTACATGTGGAAGTGTGAACTCAATTTCAGTATAATCTAGTATGAAATAAAATTCACTACAGTGAAGATACTTTTTACCATGTTAAGTTAATGAGATATAGAATGTGGTTTTCAGAGATGCTGATATCTCATTTCACAGGCTAACTAAATATTTGCATTGTCTCCTTGCTTAACCAGGTCTAAATTGAGAGATCAAAGCCATAAAAGAGACACATAAAAATGCTCTTGTGGGCTTGTATAGGAGTATATAATTGCAAATAAAGCAGTATTCCTCACAGTATAAAATTTTCCATGAAACAAGCCTTGATAAATGGAGTAGATTCTCTGGATGGTTACACAGCCAATTATTCTCTTTCTCCCAAACCCCCAATACTGGCTGTGGAGCTGATTATCCTATCATTTTATAGCACTAGCCATGAAAATAACTGTAAACTGAAAGCTATACAAAATTAAGGGGCTACATATGATTGTTTTATGAGGTAGAAATTTGAAGTTTATCTAGCTGACTATTAACCTGATCTAAAGTACTGATACTTGAAATATGCAAATCATTATCTCAGTTTGTACTAAATATTGTTATGCACTTGATTTAAAGAATCATATCACTTTTTCAAAAGAAAATCACAAAGCAGAGGTTGTGAAAGTAGGTAATTTTCAATTATGACTGGAGAACAAATTGATACGGATTTCATTATGGGGGTATTATCTGTCACGTATTTTCCTTTGGGAAGTTTTTTGTATGCTTATAACTGGTATCTGTTTCTTTATTTAATTTGTGTCAGGAGTTAATATCTTTGACCATATAATGTGCTGTTAAATATCTAATTTCCACCTTGCTGAACTTCATTTTTAACCTGCGTAAAGAATGCTATTTTGGTCTCAGTATAATTTCTGTTAATAGCAACTTACTTTTCTCTATTTATTTGTTTCTAACCCATAAAAATGGAAGTATAACATCCACGCATAACTAGAGGACATGGTCGCCACAGTAGTCTCTTTTTTATCTCCAGGCGTACAGGAAACTAGACAATCTAAATTAGAGAAATTATTTAATGTTCTCATGATAATAAAGCTAGCAGGTGCCTGACCCTCCACTGGCTGATTTCTCCTACACTACTTCCCAAAGCCTGTGTAAAGATATGGGAGATGAAAGGCATGTTGTAAATGGGTAATTGATCCCTCATGATCATCTTGCTTACATTACCAAAGACATTGGGATGCACAGGGCCTGTTCTTTACTGAGTTCAGTCTCTATTCAAATGTCACTTCATCAGAGAGGCCTTTTCTGACTACCATGTGTGAAACAGCACCTCACCCTTTATGTTCCTCTCTTCTCCTTGCTTTATCTTTGTTATGGTTATGTTTACCTGATATTATGTGATACATTTTTAGTTGTCTGTCTTTCCTAAGAGAAACAAAAATTCCATAAGGGCCAGAATTACATTTAACAATCAGTGAAACTATATTCCCAGTAGCTAGAACACTACTAGCCCATAGTAGGTGTTCAGTAAATGTTGAAGAATTGAATTCATTGAGCGATTGCTAGGATCCAGGTACTTAAGAGCTTTTTATATGTGTTAACGCTAGATATTCCTATGAAGTAAGTATTGTTATTAACCACATACAGTGTTATGAATGAGGAACTGAAGCTTAAAATGGTAAATAACTTGCATAAGATAACACAACTATTAAGAGGTGGAGATGGGATTTGAGCCCATGTTCTTAACCACTATCTGCCTGGATTATAGAGTCCAGATTTTAGAGACTTTAGAAAATAAAATGTGTATTTTAAGGAACATAAATGTGGGTTTAGGGGAAAGGAAGTATCTTTGATTCCATAAAATGTCAAACTGAAAAAGTCTTTAACATAGCAGAAACAATAAGTTTCTATAAAAGGAAAATTTTTAAACAGTAACATTGGGTGGCAGAGCTGGGATTTGAGGTAAAATATAGGACTTTGTAAGATAGGTAAGAAAGACATCTAGTTCAACTTTAACATTTAAATGTGCCTTGAAAGTTTGTCTTGTTAGTTTAATATTTCTTCAAATTTAGCTGTTTTAAAAACATTTTCTTTCTGAATGAAAGTTAAAGTTTAGGATTAAATTCAGGCAAGTTAGGGAGTGAACTGTTAAGTTGAAACTTAGACAAATGACTTGCCTACCAGCTTAAATCAAGTAATTGTGGCTTTTTAATCAGAATTTGATATAGCATGCCAGAATATTAGAAGCAGATTTTTGAGATGAAAGTAAATCTTTTTGTGACTGACAGTAACTTGTCATGAGGAGACAGGCTCCTGGCCGTAGCATTCTTGATCAGACTCATGCAAAGAACAGTTTATAAGAGGGGAAAGCTGTACTTTTAATTTAGGTACTTCATTCACTTTTTGTTTGTTTGTTTAGCTTCAGACCACTTAAAGACTCTTACTTTACCTTAAACTTAAATAATGTAGCTGCTGCTTCTAATATTACCGTTTAATGATTTTCCTTTAATAGAGGCTTACGATACAATTTTTGTTATGTTGAGGTGTTTTTTGATTTAACACTTTATAGAATTAAAGAGACTTCCTATTCCTTAAATCTACATCCATGTTCCTTAATTCCTTAATTATTTCATTAAATTATTAAAATCATTTAAAATTTTAATAAAGAGAAAATTAAAAAATACATTTATTCACTTAGCAGATACTTACTTGGCACTGAGCCTGTGCTTGTTAGTGCTCTGTATTATGTCAGAGTGTAATAAATGCTGTGAAAGTGAAGCAGGTTTAGGAGACAATGACCTGATTGTGATGATGAGGGCAGGGTTTAGGTGGTGTGTGTGTGTGTGTGTATTTGTTTAGGGGAGAGCTGCCTTTTTAAAAAAACATTGTAATCAAAGAAGGCCTCCTAATAAATTTGGAGGAGAAATATCTAGCAAGAACTAAATAGCATGTTGTGCTAAGGGAAATACAGATAATATTTGAATGTTTAGCTTTCACTTAGCATAGTTTGGTGAAGTCAAATTATACTTGGATTTTATGGTTCTTCCATTTAATAAAATAAAAAAAGTCATAGATTTTATCTCAAAATTTACCAGCAGATATTATGAAAAAGAGCAATGTTGGATTCAAAAAATTGATAGACTTTGGAGACCAATATTTGTTATGTGATCTTTCAAAGGTATTTCATGCATAAGTCTACCTCAGACTTTCTTAAATATCATAATATTTTTAGTTTGAAGAGTCAAGGTTTTTGGTTATGAGTTGCATATTCTTATCTACCCTATAAATATTTGAAGAGAGATGGGGCTAGGCAGATGAGGCCTAAATGGCCAAAAGAATAAGTTACTGAAATTTTTTAAAATGCAGATTGAATTATCTGATTTGGTATTTATAGCACAAACATTGCCCGTTGTGTATCATTCCATCATTTTAAAGTATTTATGAAATCTGTGTACACAAACTGGGAAACATGTGGAAATGTGCAAGAAAATGTATAAAGAGATTTCTGGTGTGAACCTGGTTGATAATTTAACATTTTTTCCCTGTTCCTTATTCAAAACCATAGAACAATAACAAAAAGAACAATAACAGCAAAAATAAAAAATCTATGAACTGCATTTTTATAAAACTAAGAGCTATATATAATTCACAGACCTCAAAATACATGTTGAGGTAATTAAAAGCACTTTATACTGGCAGAAGTTGTGTAATACAAAGTTAAGAAGTGATCAAAGAGCCACGTTGCTGTGGATCCTACCAAGCTCCTGAAAAAATGCCTGTTGAAAGGGAGGAGTTCACCCTGAAGTTTTTGGCTATATTCCTTGCTTGCATCAATGAATGTAGGATGGGATGGGGAGAAAAAATTTTTACATATAGCTTAAGAGATGCAGCCAAAGCTGCACTTAGAGAAAAATTCAGAGCCTTAAATACTTACATAAATAAAACAAAAAGAATAAAATAAATGAATTAAGTGTACAATTCAAAAAATTAGAAAAAAACAACCAAACCCACAATTACACAAAAGGAAAGCAAAAGAAAGGAATTAACAAAGATACAATCATAAAGGAATGAATTAGAAAAAGGGAAAACAAATATATATATATATATACACATATAATAACTGCTTTTTAAGAAATCAACACCAATTTAAAATATTTACTAATCTAATCAAGAAAACATGCTGCAAAGGGTTAATCTCTTTAATATATAAAGAACATCTAGAAATTAATAAAAGACAGTCAAATAGGAAAATTGACAATGGACATGGGTGGACAGTTTAAAAATTAAAAATACAAATGACTTTTTAAAGATATGACAGGTGATTACCTCACTTACTAGAATAAAGGAAAATTAAAACTATACTGAGATATCATTTTTTTCACCTGTTAAATAGTCATAAACTCACAGCTGAATAATTCACTTCTTTGGCAAAGATGTGCAGAAAAAAACCATTAGGTAATTTGGCAATGGAGGTATAAATTAGAAAATCCTCTGTAGAAAATAATATGGCAGAATCTAGAAGAATTATAAAATGTATATACCTTTGACTTAGCAATAATGCTTCTACAATTTATCCTTTAGTTATATTTGTGTCTAAATGAAACAATATTAGTGCAAGGTTATTCACTTCAGCATTGTTTGTAGTATCAAGAGATTGGAAATAAAGTGGTCATTACTAGAAGTCTAGTTAAATCAATTATGGTAACCCAGCCAATGGAATACTGTGAATGAGAAAGCTTTCTATATACTGATTGGCAAGTTCCAAGATACATTGTTAGTAAAAGGAACTAAGCTATGAAACAGAGTTTATGTTATGTTGTCTTTATAGGGAAGGTATGAGAGTGTAAGACTGTATGTCTGAATTTGCCTTTATGTGATAAAGAAATTTTATATACTCAAACTAGGACTGATGTTGATGTGTATGTAACAGGGGTTACACGTTTGAGGAGAGGGTTGAAATTGGCAGCAGAGGTGTAAGGGAATCTTTTTACAGTTTACACTTGATATTTTCCACTTTTTAAAAGCACTGTGAATGTACTACTCATTCAAAGTTAAAAAAAAGTATTGAAACCATGGTACCTGCCCTCAAGCATCTACAATTTTTCAGGGAGATATTAAAAAATGATTGTTAAGAGGATAAAATGTTCATGTTATATATTGTTAAAGTAGAAAAGGCAATTTATAAAATACCATTTTAGAATTACCTCATTTTCATAAAATGAAATAGAGTGTATATGTACATATATATATAGAAAAGTTGAAACACTATATTCCAAAACATTATAATTATTTTGGGTTGGAGGAAGTATGGGTATTTTTTGGCTTAAGTGTAGTTTAATTTTTTTCATTGAACATGTTATGAATTTTGTAATGTTAAAAATTTTCTAGGGGAGGGTATAGCTCAAGTGGTAGAGTGCATGCTTAGCATGCACAAGGTCCTGGGTTCAATCCCCAGTACCTCCTCCAAATACAAATAAATAAGTAAACTAAATTACCTCTCCCTGATTAAAAAAAAAGAAAGGAATAAAGAATTGACACAACATTGTAAAATTATTATAAATCAATAAAAAAAGTTAAAAAAATTTTCTAAAATCATATTATATGATAATGTTGAGTAGACTACTATAAAGCAGTGTTTCTAAAACTTTTTTTTCCCCCACAATGCATAGAAAGAAATTGCATTGTATATTGAGACTCAGGAAACACGACACTGGGAGTGTTGACACGTGTGTGTTTTTAACTGAGACAAATTTTAGAAAATAACTTTTTATATTTCTTACATGTGATGTAGTCTATTATATTTTTTAAAAGTCTGCATTCAAATAGTTGATTTTATGAGCCTCAATCTGAAAGATACTTATGTAAAGGAACTTTTAAAATTGATTTTTAAAGTAGCAATATGTGCTCTAGGAATTTAGAGGAAGAACATATGGCCTCGGAATGATTCATAGAGAAAAATGAGTTTGAAGTAGGTCTTGAGGTTAGGCAGAAGGAATAGGGAAATTATTTGGGGTTCTGGTAAGGGAATAATCAAAACATGGGAAATTCTGAGACTTGTTTTAAGGAAGGCAGGATCAGTTGCCTTGACAGAAACAGGTGATTTAAAAAGATGAGTAATCTGATAAGTTTAGGTTAAAGTCAGATTTTTGAGAGCCTAGAATACCGTGATTAGGATGTGTCTATGGAAAATGCCGTTTCATTGCAGGTTTATAAGCAAGGGTGAATGTGAACTAACTACATCTGAAGTATAGTTGGTGATAGATAGCACATACCTCACTAAAATGCTGAAGGCTTTCTAGCCTTTTATTTGCTTGAAGAAGGTAAGATATTTATTGGCATATTTAAAAAAATGAAAATCCATTTTCATTTTTCTGTGTTTCACAAAGAGCTTGTGTAGCCGTATCCAAATTATATTTCAGTGAAAAATGTTAAAATAGAAATAGAAACAAATGATCAGTTACAGGGAAAAAATAAGTAATGATGGAAATTTAACAACAGTAAATAAAATATGAAATGCAGTTTCTTAAAGACCTGTAATAATTTCCATGTTGAGCCTGAAGTTTAGCTGTAAGCCATTGTAGAAAAAGTTAACTGGTTTTATGATTAGAGAGGAGGAAGGACATTAATTTGTTTAAAGTTTTAGTATCAATAAGTTCTAACGGAAATTTCTCTCTTGGGATGTGGGATATAACAATGTCCTTAACAACATTTCTGCAAAAGTTTAGAAATAGATTTCATAGGCTGTTGCTTTTAGTGTCCTTTAATAATAGCCAAGGGCATAATATTAAAATATAATTTAATGAAGAGCATTCTGCACTAGAATTTTTTTCTCTATTTTCAGTTTTTGCTGAATAGAATAGTAAAACCCTAGGATCCAGATTTATGATCAAAATATTGATAATATTAGCATTAAATACATTAAAAATTTAAACAAGTATCAAAATACCAAAAGATTATACCTGTGACATTTACAAATATCTCACTTAACTATATACCTGAATACTTTAATATTGAGTTAAATTGGTAGAGAATCCACACACTGAGTATAAAAATAACCCTTAACATGTTGAAGTATTGTTATTTTCATTCATACTTTCCCCTTATTGGGGAAAAAAAAAGCCCATAATGTGTTGCCAATAATTGATTTTATTTTATTTTGTAAATCATCAATTCTAAATAATTTAATGGAGGATCACTTTGACTGTCTGTCTTACTCATCAAATCTTGAAACAGATATTGAAAACATATTTGATGTTCTAAAAACCCAGGATACAATGAGTTTAAATTAGTGAGATCTAGAAAATGAGGAAAGTCTCTAGGCATTCGACAGAGTAGTAGACAGAGGCATTCGAAGTCTGAGTAGTCTCAGGGTTGAAACTTACATAATTCAAAGCAGAAGAGGTCAGTAGCACAGGAGGGGCTGGTGAAAGGTGGTAAGGAGAGAGGTGAGTTGCTAAGAAGTAGAATACGACAGAGAGAAGAGGGGACCCATTCTGCTCCATGCTGAGCTAGTCTCACAAGTCAGTTGACCCCTCTTCCTTATAACTACTCTCCTCCCTCTGCCCCTGTAGCCTGCAGCCCATTGAACTTCTGAAGTAGAAAACCTCTAATGACAATGTATAATTTCCATTTTATTGTTAGCCAACTTTATTTAATACAGATTTTCATGATGTATTCACAAAAATGTCCTTTCCTCTGGGCTCATAGTTACAGTACTAGTTACAGTACTTACTTTGTTCAGTCTGCTGTTATTGTTCATTTCATATGTCTGACATCCCCATTAGATAATAAGGTCCTTGAGAGCAATAAGGACAGTTTTACTCACGTTTTATGTATCTCACACTATCTAATGCATAAGTCAGTAAATATTTACTGTTACTTTTGAGAAAATCTAGACATTTAATAAATACTTAATATGATATTTGAAAAATTTTGTAACTAAAAGATCTTAGCATTCTGTTTTTAGAATAATATAAAAATATTAGCTTTTAATATTTCTAAAGTGGAGCATGGTTTAGATTTCTGAATGACATCCCTTTGGAAATGACACATTCCATTTCAATTCTACTTGTTTAATAGTTTCTTTTTCATATTTTCATTTCCTTCTTTTATTGCTCTATATTTGAAGACACTGTTTCACATAGTTATATATTCTTGCAAACTTCATAAATATTTTTAAGGACATTGATGCTCTCTTATTCAGTTTAATCTGCATTTTATACTACTCTGAACTATATTTGATTGGTTCCATAAAATTCATTTGACACTTTGATGAGATTTCTCTCTCATATTAACTTTAAAATGGTGAAGTAATCTTATGTCATATTTTTATTTCTTATTTGCAAATTATTGCCCTGTATTAACCCATATCAAAGGTGAAAATAAAATATAAGAAGAGGCATTGCTTGTTTCTACTTCTTAAAAGAACCATTTATCTTTCTTTACCATATTAACTAAATTAGGGTTCACCTTCTGCTACATTATCCTTGAGGGGGACAATGTAATTGTGCCACAAAAGACTTGTCCCACATTCTACTTTACTTTACATAGACTAAATATGCATGCTGAGAATTTTAATGACATTGAAATAATAGGACTTAAATTAGAAAGACCAAGGACATTAAAAAGATATCTTCAAGTGATTTTTTTAATGGAAAGCCTCATTCATGTATAAGCCTTAGATAAAATGAAACTTTAAGTTCTTCCTTCTGTTATTTATATAACACCTGGTGTATATTAAACCCACACCAAGAAATAAGGTCTTATAACAGAAATGCCCATACAGGGACATTATAATCTCATGGACATCCTTGAATCTTGATTGATGACTATTTAATGAGAAATAAACCCAAGGGCAGCAAAGATGAGTTATAGTTTCGTGTGTGTCTCTTAGTAATAAAGGATCCTCATGTTCAAATCATGGCCTCACTATTTTGTGGTCTTACCATTGGAAATATTTTGTAATGATGGGTTCAGAAGGTATGATTATACTAATACTTTCTAGTAATGCTACTTTCTCTTTTAAATAATGAATCTGTATCTTTTTTTGTCCTTGGAGTCACTTCAGTTGGAGACCACGAGCATCATTTTTTAATGTCCCTAACAGTAGAGTTTTTTGAATCTACTCTAGAAATAACTTCTAAAAGACTCCTCTTGTAGTTCTGAACGTGGGGTTTCAGGAAGGTCACCAGTGTTCATCTGAAATGGTCAGAATTTTCTAGGAATTCACAGGTTTTAAACATATCTCTGACTGTCTCTTTAGTTAGCATTCAGTAAATACATATTGAGTGCCTATTTTATAATAGAAACTCTATTAGGTACTGAACTTGTCCTCAAAGAAATTAGAGTCTGGGAAGACAGACAAGTAAATAAGAATTGTGATTGAGGTAGTAAATCCTATTCTAAAGGAAATTGATGGTCTTTACAGGATTTAGGAAGGGCATGTTCCTTGACAGATCATGGAATGCTTCCAAGAGTTGTGAAGGATGACTGAGGGTGTACAGGTGAAGGGTCTGACCAGAGCATAGTGTTTCTGACAAAGGAGTTATACCTGATCTTGGGGGGAGAAATTCTGGGCAACATTTGATGATGTAAGAGTTCCAGTTTGTACACTTGGTGTGCAGAGTATACTAGTAGTCAGGGGAGTAGGGGAGAAGAGGTGTTGTAGGCAAAGTAATGCTCCCCCAAAGTGGCTGTGTCCTAGTCCCCAGAACCTGTGGTTTGTGTTCTGTTACATAGCGAAAGAGACTTTGTGGATATGATTATGTCAAACATCTTGAGATGAAGAGATTATTCTGGATTATACAGATAGGCCTAATATAATTACAAGGATACTTAAAAGAAGATGGTGGAAGCAGGAGAGTTAGAGACAGACAAGGAATGTGACTCTGAAAGTACTGGTTGGAGTCATGCAGGCAGCCTCTAGAATCTGGAAAAGGCAAGAACTGATTCTCCTCTAGAGCTTCCAGAAGGAACGCAGCTCTGCCAACACCTTGATTTCAGCCACTGGAGACCCATTTCAAACTTAGGAGCTCTGGAATTTAAGATATGAAATTTGTGTTGCCTTAAGCCACTAAGTCTGTGATAATTTGTTAATAGTATATTAGAAAACTAATAGAGGTAGTGAGATTGGAGAAGTTAAAAGGTGCCAAGTAATAATTACCTCATACTAAAGGGTTTGGTCTTTGTCTCAGGGGTAACAGGAAGCTTTGAATGGTTTTGTCATGGGAAAAATTAATATCAGATCAGATCATAAGGCTTCACTGTGGAAACCTATTAGTGAGTGATTGACAGGTAAGACATAGAAGTTGGAGTGAATATGAAAAGGTAGAAGTGGGATTTAAAAAATGATTGAGTATTTGTAGGTTGGGTGAGATTGCAAATGATTAGCTTAGTTGCATGTCAGAGTCAACAAGACTTGTCAAAGACTGTGGTGGGTGAGAGAGAGGTGTAAGGATTACTTTCAGGTTTATAAACTGAGCAGCGAGGTGACTATGTCACAGACTGAGATCTGGTCGAAAACAAAGTTTAGGAGGAAAACAGGGGCATGTTGAGTGCAAAGTATATGTGACACTTCCAAATAGATTGTCTTGAAGGAGACGGATATACATAACTAGAATTTAAGACCAATCTCAGGGATGCAGATTTGGGCTTGGGAGCCACCCACATGTAGAGAAAATACCTGAAGGCTTAGAATAGAAGAGAAAATACGTAGATGAGAAGAGGGCCTCTGACACATGGTCCAGGGATGGAGGATGAGGTGGCTCAGTGGTCTTCCTCACCCACTTCCTCCTCTACACTCCTGCTGCCTTTCATCACTCTGAACCTATGTTGCTGTCTTTCCTTTAGGATCTTTTTTTCTCCTCTTGTCCCTAGATTTACCTTTCTAAAATAATATTTCATCATATCAGTTTCCTGTTTAAAAAACCTATGATAATTTTTTTGTTTTGTGAATCAAGCATGGTTATTAGTCTATTTAGGATTTTCTCTAATATGGTCCTTGTTCATCTGCCCAGTTTAGCCTCTTCTTCCTTGCCTTTGTTTTTCCCCTTTCCTTCTGCACTGTTAGAATGCATGTATAAGAATATAGAACCTCAAAGTCAACATATACAAACATGAACTCATTATGCTGATTAACTCCTTCATCCCCCACGGGCCCTGCTTCTCAGTTGTGGTCTTTGTTAACACCATCCATTTTGGCATCTAAGCTATACAAATTTTTGGAACATTCATATAATCCTTGTTTTCCCTCAGCCTTCACAGTTAATGAGTCATGGATCCTGAAACTGCTGCCTTGTAAATGGCTTTCAAATCTGTTACCTCCTTTACTCCTGTTCCCCTCCTTGCTGCTGCTACCTCTGCTGAGTCCATCATTGAAAGGGGTCCAAAAGACACTTGTGAAGAGTCACTTGCTTCTCATGCTTAGTAATCCTTTGCCCTGTTATCATGTTTAAGTGTTTGGGATGTCTAGGTAGTAACTGATCATGTCAGAGAAATGCTTCAAATATTCCAAGAAATCTGTATTTCCTATTGTTCAGGTTGAAACATCCTAGCATTCAAGGAACCTTTTTGATCTAGCTCCATTCAGCCTTTCCAGTTGTTTTTCCCACCAGTCCTTCACATGTCTGAAGTTGTAGCTTGTTAAAAAATCCCTTTCGCTTCTCAGAATGACATCTGCTGTTTCACAGTTTTCAGTCTTTGTAATGCTGTTCTTTTTTCCTGGGCTGCGTTTTGAGTATCATTTCCTATTTAAAGCCTTTGTTAACCCCACCAGTTCAATTTTGGTTCTCCTTTCCCTGTACTTCCCTGGAATTCTGCACAGGCCATGAGTACATCGCTTGTTTTGTAGTATTAAAGTTATTTTATTTTTATATACTTTGAGTTGTGCATCTGTGAAGTGATGGACTGTATTAATTCACTTTTGTCTTCCTAAGCCCGGTTTAATGATGGCCTACAAAAGGTGCCACAGTATTATGAGTTGAAATAATATTTAAAGAACATAGGATAATATGAACTCATAGATGCATCTGTGTACAAGAAGTCCAAAAAATCTAGGCATTAATAGGAATGTTATAATTAACAAAGCAAGTGATATTCTGGCTCTTACTCATTGCCTGTAGCAGCACCTAGATGACTTAGACTATAATTCCAGTAGTCACTTTCAAGAAAGAGGCAATGAAACCAGAAAAGATCCCGATTGGGAGAATTATAGGGATGACTGATTTGGAAATGTTATACAACATTGTTTTTCAATGATTCAGTGATTTTTTTTGTTTTGTTTTGATTTTTTTAATGTGTGTCATCCTTCCAGGGCTTGCTGGTAGCTAATGGAGTAAATTCCCACGCTGTGAAAGAGTGTGCTGCTTATTCCGAGCCATCATAGATCTGTGAATCAAAATACTTCCTTAGATGTTTTGGAGAAGCCCAAATCACTGAATTGATTGTTGGCAGTTTGCATTTCCTTTATAACCCCTTAGCAATTCTGATTTGGAGTTAGAGGCAATTAAAGCAATGTCCTTCCCTTTAAGGTTTCCCCCAAATATTTCCTGGAGCTGAGTAGGCAAGAAAGGCTGTTCAGAGGCTGATTCAGCTTGACAACTATCCTCGCTGGATTGTGTTTCTTACAAGACTTAAGACAACACACTTGATCGCTTTGAGACCCAACCTCTTTTTCTTACCTACTTTAAGTGTTGTTGTAAAGGCATGGTAGTAAAAGTATTTGGTAAACTCTCAAGTCCTTTAAAAATGTCACGTATTATCATATAGTTTGCAATGAAATTGTGGCTAACTGGCTTGGAAAGTATAATATCCACAAACTTGGGAAAATGTATTATCCACTGAGCTTTGGAAACTTAAAAAAAAAAAGCAAGATATTTGGATACTAGGTCATCTTTTTCATAAAAGCACAAACTTCCTTAATATCCATTAGGTTCCTGTTACAGAAATATAAATTTGACCTAGATATATTAAGACATGCTTGCAATCTGGGACAAAAGACAGGGGAGACACTATATCATGTGTGGGTTATAGATTGAACTAATGAGTTATACTGAATTCTTTCTGAAAATAGATATTAGTTATATTTTGATGGTGAACCCTCTCAATAAACTAAGAAAACCGTGGACAAAGATATGGAAGTCAAAGTTACTAAAATCGGAAAGTAGAACAACTGGAAAAATGAATTTAGACAGTGTTTTTGAGTTATAGGCTGTATATTTCATATTTATATATTAAGATGTATTTCACATTTGTATATTAAGTCATATATTATATATTACATCAAACCCAAGAGTTCAAGAAATGTTATACAGCATTACTTTGAGTAAAGAGAAAGATACAATTTAAAAAAATCATTTAAAAAAGTAATCTGTACTAAAATATCCATTTCCAACCTAAGCATATCAGGAACTGGTATGAAATAATCCTAACTATGTTAATACTGAGTATTATGCAGTGTTAATTCCCCCCACCTTACTGGTAAAAAAGAATTCATACTACAGGCTGATTTTGCTGTGTTGACTAAGTGGCCATGAAAGATATTATCTCCTGTTTTGATAAATTCTTTATTGTTCCAATTCCTCTGTCTTATCAGATTCATTCAAGCCAATGTATTTGAAATTGTTTCAAAATTGGTTGATATTCAGGCATTTTGGCGAGAACATAGGGTATACTTAGAAATCCTGGTGAAAGAACTGTGTTTGAGGGTTCAGAGCAATAAAAAAAAGTGAATTTCCAAACATCCTGCAGAAGATTGAATATATTTACTGTTATCACCAGATTCCCATAGTCCTCAAGTGATTGTTGACTGTCCCCAGTGGGTATATTACTGAATGATAATGAAGAAGCAAAACAAGTAAACACTGGCCTCAGATGTTTTGTTGCATGAACATGCAGCCTAATTAGTTCTCTTGCTGTTTGCTCAAATTTTAGTACAAACTGAATGTATGTTTGTTAGAAGGGCAAAATCATGACTTATTGGTGGAGTATTTTAGAGAAAGTTTCCTGGAAGGAATTTGGGTCATCATTTGAAGTAAATGAGTTGGTGGATTGAATGATTCTAATCTTGATGAGATGCTACGGCAATGTAGAAGTGTGTACAGCATCAGAAACAATTTTAGAGATAATTGAGCATCACATTTAGTATTTGTGGGGAAGGAGTCACTAGCACAAAATTATAAGACTGATGGCATCTCTGACCAAGATTTATACAAAGACCATGACATAACACATTCTCGCAGTCTTAACTCTTTCCTGCTTGCTCAACACTTGTTTTCTCTTACTTTCCTCTCCACTTTCTTAAAATGTCTTGGTGCTTTTGGGCTAAACCAAGTTGAAATCAATTGTGTTTTAAAACTGAGTCGATTTTTGGCAGAAATCTAGACAGCTGATTCATAGTATTCTTCTAGGTATGAAGTACATGCAAAGTAGTGAATTAACTTTTGTCATCTTCTGACAGTGAAGTTTTTGACATGACAGACATTCTTAGCAGTTTCATCCACACATCAAGCAGGTGACTGGTATTTCTAAGCTCATATGGAACTCCTAGGCTGAGAGCGGAGGGAACAGTAGAGTTATTCATCTGGAGTTTGTGAGTAAAATTTGATTTTAGGCCCTTTAGAATTTTAATAGCAGCATCGAGGTCCCAGAGGAGCAAGAGAATCAGCAGAATTTAAGGTCATAGCGGAGCAAGAGATAAATGGTAGTTTCAAAGTTGCAAGTTATTCTAGGTCAGCTAAAGTATGTTACCCAGGTCCTTCTTCCAAAAAAGGATAGTGTTGTGAGACAACTCAAAAAACCTACTTAAGATGTGCTAATCCAGATACACAAATGTTCTTTTCCCCTTTGTTCTGTCACCTTTTCTCTCCCTTTTTCTGCCCTTTTGGCCTCTTTCACGCAGTCACCAAATATTTATTGAGCACCTATGATGCATCTGGTGCTGGTAATGCAGTAGAAAAAAAAACAGACCTAGTACCTATGCTTTTGAAACCTGTACTTTGGGGAATATGCCCACTAGATTTCCAGAAACTACTCAGTTAGTTAAGTTAATAATAACTTAGAAGATAGAAATATAAAAGTTGAATAAAATGTCCTACCCTAATCAGGTAATTATATGCACAAGTGTAAGTATTTTTAGGGTCTAAAACTGAAAAATATAAAATTTAAAAACCTTTTTATTGAAGTATAGTTGATGTATGCTACTATATAAGTTACAGATGTACAATATTGTGATTCACAGTTATTAAAGGTTATACTCCATTTATAGTTATTATAAAATACTGGTTATGTTCCCTGTATTGTACAATATATCCTTGTAGCTTATTTTACATCTAATAGTTTGTACCTCTTAATTCCCTACCCATATATTGTCCCTACCCTCTACCCTCTCCCCCCACGGGTAGCCACTAGTTTGTTCTCTATATCTGTGAGTCTATTTCTTTTTGTTATATTCACTAGTTTGTTTTATCTTTTAGATTCCACATATAAGTGATGTTATAGTATTTGTCTTTCTCTATCTGACTTATTTCATTTAGCATAATACCCTCCAAGTACATCCATGTTGTTGCAAATGGCAAAAATTTCTTCTTTTATGGCTGAATGGTATATCCTTTATATACACGACATCTTCTTTATCCATTCATCTGTTGATGGACACTTAGGTTGCTTCCACATCTTGGCAATTAAAAATAATGCTGCTGTGGACATTGGGGTGCATGTATCTTTTTGAATTACTGTCTTTATTTCTTTCAGATATATACCCAGAAATGGAATTGCTCGGTCATATGGAAGTTCTATTTTTAGTTTTTTGACAAACCTCCAGACTGTTTCCCACAGTGGCTATACCAGTTGACATTCCACCAACAGTGTATGAGGGTTCCTCTTTTTCTACATCCTCACCAACATTTGTTATTTGTGTTCTTTTTGGTAGTCATTTGGACAGGTGTGAGATGATGTCTCATTGTGGTTTTGATTTGCATTTTCCTGGTGATTAGTGATGTTGAACATCTTTTTGTGTGTCTGTTGGCTAACTGCACGTCCTCTTTGGAAGAATGTCTATTCAAGTCTTCTGCCCATTTTTTGATCAGAATGTTTGTTTTTATGATGTTGAGTTGCATGAGCTGTTCATGTATTTTGGATATTAACTCCTTATTGATCATATCATTTGCAAATATTTTCTCCCAGTCCATAGGTTGCCTTTTCACTTTGTTGATAGTTTCCTTTGTGGTGCAAAACCTTTAAGTTTAATTAGGGTCTATTTATTTATTTTTGCTTTTATTTCCTTTGTTTTAGGAGACAAATCCAAAAAAAAAATTGCTACAATTTATATCAAAGAGTGTTCTTGCCTCTGTTTTCCTCTAGGAGTTTTATGGTTTCCAGTCTTAATTTAGGTCTTTAATCCATTGGAGTTTACTTTTGTATATGGTGTTGGAGAATGTTCTAATTTCATTCTTTTACATGTTGCTGTCCAGTTTTCCCAGCCTCAAAGCCAAAAAAATATTTTTTAAAATTAGCTTAGGCATGAAATAAAATCTGATGAATCTGAAAGGAAACTAATACTTATAAGTATCGTTTTAGTTGTCAGTCTACTCAAGCAATATTAGAAGAAAAACATATGATTTTGCTAACTTATTTTAACCTGGTGGTCCTCATTTATATTCCACTTGTGTAGATAAATATTATAATCATAATTGTAATAAGCATGGTTAATAATTAATTTTATAAGTTTCAAAGTGCCAGACTCAAATTCTGTAACAAGTACTGTGTGTGACGTCTTGATTTATACATACATAGCAATATTTCAAGTTAAAAAATTATGATGACACTTGTTGTAGTATTGTTGTATGCAAGTGTATATGTGTATGTAACTACACCCTGCCTGCCTACTTACAATTCAAAGAAGCAAACAGAAAGGGAAGGAGATTTGAAAAAAAAAAAATTACACTTGAAGGGACAATAAAGGAAATGGATGACAGGATAGCAGAAAATATGTTAATACCAGATGAGTAATTTAGAAGCGTCAATAGGAGTGATTTTTTTGGTAGTTGAAAGAGATGAAGTTGATACTATTACTTGATTATATTATAGTACCAAGAGAGACATAGAAAATACATCTTTATAAGGCTAGAAATAAGGGAGAAAATGATGAGAGTGATGATCCAGTGAAATAGAGAGCTGAGTCATCTTCATTAGTATCTGTAAAATAAAGCTTAAATAAAACCAGGCAATACAGAGACCCTCTACTCAGGTATACTGCGGAACTAAAGTGTGTTTTTAGACGAACATTCATGATTTGTCCTACTGATAACTATTAAAATAATCTGAGTACTCTTAACATTAAAGTATGTACATAACTTATGAGGCATGAAATAAAGCTTTGTTGAAAATGTACCTGTGATCTTGACATAAACATTTTATATTTATACATACATTTGTTTACACTCATATGTGTGTATATATACATATATACACAGATATATCTTATATAATGATACTGTTATTTATAATGAGACATACAGGACGAATATTATTAGTAATACAACATATTGAAGAAAATGTCAGTATTGAGACTCAGTACAGGTTGCACACACACACGCACATTCAGGGGGCATAAGGGTGGGTCAGAGCTGGAGCATCTTTGCCCTTGGAAAATCAATCATTTTGTGCTTAAAGTAAAGGCATTTACTGATAAATGCTTTTCAATAGAAAACATCTTGTGGCTGTCTGCCTAGAGAAATTGTGTGTGTGTGTGTGTGTTTCCCCTGAATTCTAGCTTATAACTAAAAAAGTTGATTGGATTATTGCATAGTTTAATTGTTCTACTTATTAGTAGGGCAAAGGGAAAAAAGTAATCCTGAGTGATTACAAACAATGAGCTATCATGTTTCCGAGAAAACAAACTTAAAAAACTCCAATTAATGAAAAATTACTGATTTAGTCATTTATATGTAAAGCTTTAAAATTTAGTGAAAAGATGCAGAGTTAATAGAAATAAAACACTTTTCAAACAGATAGACCAACTTTGATCTCTTATTTTTTAAGGGTTATATATGATTTTTAGGATTGCCATTTACACCACATCTGTACAAAATTCGTAATCGCAGACAGATGAACGTTTTTTCCATTCAAATTCTGCTCCTTTAGTCATTACTTATTTATTTATTCATTCAAAAATTTTATTAAGTGCGGATTTTTTTTTTTTTTAGCATTTGCTATTTTACTCAGGAAAAATTCCATTTAAGCAATTTCAAGCCCTCAAGCTATAGCCTCGCCACGGGAAATATATTAAATCATCTCAAAGTTTTCTCTTCCTTTGGCTGAATAATTCTAGTTCTTTTCCCTCCCCATATATCTCAAATTCAAGATGAGAATGTTTTTCTGATATTAAATAGTCGAATGAAATATACTGCCCCCAAATCCACCCTTATCTGTCTTTATATTGAAAGCTTGATGTCAAACTTAAGTTTTGAAGGTGAGTGAAAGGACAGGACCTTTGAGCTGGATATTTGACATTTGCTGCCCAGTACTGTGTGGGGATGCTTAAGGAATTAGGCAATAGTGCTAATCAATAAAATGAATAATATGAGTTGAGGTAAAAGTATGGCCAGAAACAGCCTTATAGAGCTGCAACAGATACCAAAATTCTTTTTTTTATTATTATTTTTATTTAACATTTTTATTGAGTTATAGTCATTTTACAATGTTATGTCAAATTCCAGTGTAGAGCACAATTTTTCAGTTATACATGAACATACATATATTCATTGTCACATTTTTTTCTGCTGTGAGCTACCACAAGATCTTGTATGTATTTCCCTGTGCTATACAGTATAATCTTTTTTATCTATTCTACATTTTCAAATCCCAGTCTGTCCCTTCCCACCTCCTGCCCCAAAATTCTTAAGAAGTAAAATCTAGTCTCTGTTAAAATAGAAAGTAACAAAGAGTTAGTGAAAAGGTAAGATCAAAAACACCAAACTAGGAAAAGAGATGCAACCTAGATAAAGGGGAAGAAAAGGGAAATCATATTTCTTCTGTATTGAACACCTGAGAAAGAACACAGAGACAATAGAAAAAATACTGTCTATTAGCTTCTGGTCTGGAAGCAGAAACACCAAATTACAAGCAGATTAAATCTTTGAAATTCCTGCTCTCTTCCACTATCAGTATTAATTTATTAATATCTTGATATTAGTTCTGTATAAAGTAATCTTTAAGTGAATGTTTTAGATTTTTAAGTGAATGTGGACTTCCTGGTTGCTTTTTGGAATTAAAAACATGTAAATTCCTAGTTAAAAGTTCCGATTTTTACAGTTATATACAGTCAGCTTTCCTCTTCTCAGTGCACACTCTGAGTTCTGATAAATATTTTGAGTCGTGTGTCTGCGAGAGGAATCACGATTCAGCCACTGTTTGTTCAGCCCGCCGAGTTCCCTGTGCTCCTGCTTTGTAGTCAGCCTCTCCCCCTAGCCCCTGGCAAATGCTGACCTGTTTTTGTCCCTATCCTTCTGCTTTTTCCAGAAAGTCCTGTGGGTGTAATCATACAGTGTGTGCAACTTGAAAGTGAGCCTGGGACTTGTGTTTCAAGCGGCCAAGCAGTTCCTAAGAGCAGCATGCTGGGATGCTGCTGGGTTTATTTGCTCACTTCCATAAACACGGTTGGTAAAGAAACAGTCCAGATGGATGGAGATGGTCTATTAGCCATGTCTTATAGCAGGCAGCATGAACTTTGCATCAGTTTACCTTCCCCACATATCAGAGGTGTGGGAAACTCTCTCTCTAGCTTCCTGGGCTGTCTGCTGGATAAACATCTTTGAAAAGATGGTCTGAAATATGTAGAAATGCCAGGGACGAATGTCTCCTAATGTTGGGTTTATCTTCTCCAGCTTTCTCCTCTTCAAGATTTTCACCATACTCACTGATTCCCACTTTTTCCATTTTATTCCAGCTGTGAAGAAGGGGTTTCTTTTGGAGTTCAGCTGCTGTGCAGCTTTACTTAACTGAGGTCGCAGTTGGGGTAAGAGTGTGAGAGAAAAGCAAGAGAAAAAGGATCAGGATCTCCCCCCGCACTTTTGGGACCACTCAGTTGGCCTTTTCACGTTTCTCTTCAGGGTTAAGGTATTCCCCTCATTGTCCCCACCATGCAAATCTGTGACTGCATTGCTTTCAGGGACAGGCAGGTTGGGAGAAAAGAAAGAGGGAAAAAAAGATGGAGATAATCTCTCCACCCTCTGGCTAGTAGAGGCCTGTTTTCCGGGTTCCCTGACCCGAAAGGCAGGGCTTGTCTCTCAGTTTTTTGGTACTCTTTCCTCTTGACATATTTCCTCTCTGAGTTCCCCTGTGGGTCAAAGTCAGGGGACAACAGAGAAGAAATAACCAGGAAACTCATCTTTACTGTGAATTTTTATAAGTTTTGCATGTCCTCCCCAGTCTGCCTCCCATTGTTAAATTTTCAGTTTGCTCAGCTTTTTGTATTTTGTCTAGAGTTTTAGTTGTAATCAGTAGGAGAGAGAGATGGTAGTGAGATTACCTCATTTTGTTTGTTACTGGAAGTCTCCACTCAAGTTGCTTTTTAAGTGATTTTTTACACATTTTATTTTGGAAAAGGTTCTAGAGAATTCTTTGTAGGTTCTTATATTATTTGTTTTGTTATATAAATTATTTCAAACATGAAAAAATATGCAGAATGAAATCATAAGTACACATATCCAAACGTTTAACTTTTTTTTACATTTTACCATACTTAAGTTTTTTAGAAAGAAGAATTTAAACAGTATGGATGAATGTGAAGCCCTCTTTTATTCTATTCCTCTTTCAGTCCCAGTGTTACCTACTTATTTGATTTATCTTTTCTTATACTTTATACTGTAATTATACTATGTTACTGGTACTAGCCACATACAGTATTTGTTTGTATGTTCTGCGTTTGTTGCATGTTTTTCAATTTATAAAACTTTATCATTCTGCAACTTGCTTTTTGTACTCAACATTTTTAAAAATTATTTTTGTCCATATTAATAGTGGTAGTGTCTGCTTTATTTATTTTAACTGGTTTTAATTTCTTGATCATTTAAAATTTTTTATGGATATAACACAATTCATATATTTTCCTTTTAACAAATGTTTTGACTTTTTTATTTGCCATTAATTTTTAACACGAGTAGTGTATCAAGAATTATCCTTGTATAGATGTGAGGTATGTGTGTGAGTTGCTCTTATTATTTATACCTGGAAGTGAAGTAGCAAGATGAAAGGGTATGCACATCTTTAATTTTGTCAAATGTTGCTGGAGTTAATTCCCAATGTGTTTGTGCCAATTTATACTCCTGTCACTAGGATAAAAGAGTTTCCTTTTCCATACGTCTTTACCATACTTTCTATTTTTGCCATTCTGATAGATACAGTTTCAATTGTATCCCTCTGATCACTGGAGAGATTGAACATCTTCTTCTGTATGTATTGGCTCTTCTGGTCTCCACTTCTGTGAACTGTATATTTGCTGTTTCAAGCTGAGATCCTGGATCTATTTTTAGTTCCTTTTACTAAGTAGGAGGAAGGCCCTTGCTATAACTGTGTAATTTCAGACACATGACACACAGAAACACAACAGGTTTCAGCATCAACTCTACTTACTGTTTGTATCTCTGTTCTTTGAAAGTGTTTATTTTGTTCCTGAGTCCAGCATAGCTTTTTTGACTATTTTTAAAATTTTACCTGTCATTCCTACGTGTTTGAGGCAGAGGTGGTATTTTAAAGCATGAATTCACTGTTTCATCATGACCCTTTGTTTTGATAAAGATGCTGAATAAATTATGCGTAAATTGACTTGAAATTTTATCTAAATTGGCTTACGATAAAAACTCAAACATATGAATAAATTTAGATTAAAATGTAAGACTTCTGTATATCAAAAAGCATCATCACAGAATTAGAAAATTATTTGCAACAGATACGGCAGGAATGCATTTATTTAATATATAGAGTGCATCTAGTCTAGGAAAAGCAAATTCACTCTCTAGAAGAAAAACTGGCGAAGAAAAGGAACAGTTCACAAAAGAAAAACAGATGGAAAACATGAAAAACTATTTAACCCGTGCATTTAAAGAAGTATAAATTAAAAAGCAATTCCCTCTAACTTTTCCTTTCAAATTGACAGTATTGGAAAATAATACATGTCATTGCTACTGAAAGTTTGAGGAAATGAGGACTCATTCCTTGCTGATGAAAATGTAAATTGCTACAGTTTTTCTGGGGTGATAGGCGGGATGGGTATCTAAAGCTGTGCTGTGCAGTGCCACATAGCAAGTCATCACATTGTGATTTATTAAGTTAAATAATTATTTCTGCAGTCTCAGACCACATTTCAAGTGCTCGATAGACATGAATAGCTAGTGGCTACATATCGCACACAGCAGATGTAGAACATTAG
This sequence comes from Vicugna pacos, assembly GCF_048564905.1. Classification (NCBI taxonomy): domain Eukaryota; kingdom Metazoa; phylum Chordata; class Mammalia; order Artiodactyla; family Camelidae; genus Vicugna; species Vicugna pacos. The sequence continues at coordinate 46,128,777 of NC_132989.1, read as the reverse complement.
CATATCACAGGATGTTTCACTGGATTTCACTCATCAGTAGTTTCAAAACGTTCAAATATCCTTTTTCCCCAGTAACCCTACTTCTAGGAATATAGTCTAAAGAATTGTTAGAAGTTAGTGATCTTCACCAAAGCATTGAAAACAATGGCAAAATTTGGGAAATAACCCAAATATCCACAAAAAGGAACAGGTAAATGATTATAAGTTCATATAAAAGAAAATTATGGAGCCCATTAAAATATGTTTTTGCATTAGTTAATGTCATGGTAACATGCTCATAATAAGCTGTTAACTGAACAAACAGGTCATAAATATTTATTTATAGCATGATTATGGATTTGCTTTAAAATATTTTAAAATTTATATTACAAACCACAGTAGTGTTAGCAAATTTTTGGTGATAGTTTCTATCAGACACACATACACACTCATATATTACTTTTATAGTCACACAAAAACTAAAAAAATTAAAAGCACATTGGTTTGGGATCTGTCTGGTTTTAAACCTTGTGAAGCAGTTAGTAATTGTGACCATGTTAGGTGGTTAGTTTCATTTAACATTTAGTGTTGATTGGTATAGTTACATATTTAAGTATCATATTATGTGTGTATAGGTGATATATCTCTCTGTGTGCATATATGAAGGCCTACTAGAAACTAGAATTCAACCCAGATGGCTTACATGAAGAGATTTTTAAAAAATTTCTTTAAAACTCCTAACAGAAACATGGACAGGATGAGGGATGGTTACTTACCCAGAAACTGAACACAGTAGCAAGTCATTGCTCTCCCGAGGAATAAAGGGACAAGAGGTAGAAATAGAATTCTCAGAGCCAAGTGTGTGCTGGAACTTTACAGGTGGGACTTCCCAGCAGAAGCTTTAATTGTGAAGAGATGCAGCAACTGCCAAAAACACAGCACCAAGCAAGAGTAGTGGGGAAAACACCACCCAGACCTCTTCTCTTTCACCCTTGGAGTCTAACTGGAAGTCCATCAACTTTTCAGAGAATCTTCAAAGCAAAGTCTTTGGAGTCAGCCTCCCAAGGCATGGAACAGAGGGCAAGGTAGAGTAGAGTATAGAAGAGGTTAGAGGTGAAAGCAGGTTGGTAAGTGGAGAATAACCAGACTGTGTGTGTACATTTATTCATACATACTCAGATAACACTTGTATATGTGTTATGTTAATGGGTGGTATTATATGATATGAGATGTGTGGTACGTATATGTATAAGTGTACGTCATCTAAGTGTGGGAAATTCCAGCATTTGCATATACTCACATACACATATGTACCTACACAAGATGTTTAAGTTCAAATAAGTATAGAACACTGCTAAATTGGTTGGAAAAGAATTCTAGTCTAGAGAAGGAACTTCACAAAACCTAGGGAACCTTCAGACAACACTCATTTTAGTTGTATGTGCTCTTGCACACAAATGAGAGCTTACCAAACACACAATTTAAATATACCTTCCGTTGAAGTTCCTTAAAAGCAAAGGTTATGTATCTAACCTTGTTTTCTAAACTCTAGTACAGTGCTGCATGTCTGGGAATGTCAATCATTGTACGAATGACTGAACAACTTCTCCCATCTTAACTAAATAAACATTGTTTTCTCTCAACCAGAGTATAAACTCACTTAAGATACATCCATATTTTTATGGAGACCATTTTTAGCACAATTAATTGAATCAAAAGCAACTGTAAATATTTTTGAATTATTCTTGTTAATTGAGATGTACTCTTGAGATCACCTCATGGTTTGGTTTACAATACTTTACATAGCTACTTACGTGTTCTTCGTAAGACTCTCATGGGGCAGACCACAGCAGCGTTAAGATCATTTTGTACGATGACTTTGAATCTTGGAGCTATTAAACAATTTTCCCTTTTCTTTCTACTCTTTCATAATGAGATAGTGAAATGAAGAAACTGTGAAGAGTTATCACTGAGCCGTAAGCAAGATTTTGCTTTTTATATTTACCATGTACCTGTAATGAAAAGCAGCTCTCTTCGACATTTTTGTTTTGTTTTGTTTTGTTTTTGTTTGTTTGTTTGTTTTTATTTTGTTTTGTGTGTAGAGCACTAATAGAAATTGGGAACCTGGGGAAGAGAATTGTTATTTACATGTGATTTGCAAATGTAAGTTAATAATTGTATATGAGCTTCTTTTTGAAAAAATCTACTTTTATTTTACTTTATAATGCAAACATCCCCTGAAATTAGCTTTAAAAAAGTGATTGTGATACTTATATAGTGGAAAGATCTAATCTATCTCACCCCACTTAAGATTATTAAAGCAATATATTGATTCTTAAGAGCAAATTTGTAGAGGAAAAGCTTTGATAAAAATTTTCTTTAATTCTTTGTTTTAAAAGTTTACTTAACTTTAGTGTTGAATAAAATTAGAATACTTTGGAATCTATGCTTTGTCTACTCTGATGTGCTAAGCAAATGTCATGATTATTGGAACAGATCTAGTTCACTTTTAAAGATTGATTATTTGGAAAATTGAGATGTAATCTTTAACTTTATTTTATTTAGGATTTAAAAAGCAGTTTTAATTACATGGTTTATTGATTGTTCAGTGGACTTTTAGAGTAATACTTGCCATTCTAAAACACTTGAGCTATTGTTATCATTATGTTAGTATAGTGGTCCTGTTTTTTTTTTTTTTTGGCCAGAAATAGTAAGAGACAGCAATCTTTGCAATGTCATTTCATTTTAAAAGACACTTTACATGGTTTCAGTCAGATCTATGGAGGGATAATTTTTATAGAGAGAAATTAAAATAAATTATTTTAGCATATATTGTAGTATTTAGACATGCATATAGTTGTATAACCATTACCACAAATTATAGAGCAGTTCTGTCACCCTCTAAAATTCTGTACCCTTTTCTAGTCAACCTAGCCCTTTAAAACTTATCAAGAATGTCCTATAAAAGAAATCTTCTACTGTACGTCCTTTTGCGTTTGACCTGTTTCATTGCACACACAGCACAGTTGAGATGCACCCATACTGCTGCACAAATCAGTGATTTTCTCCTTTTTATTGCTGAGTAGCAGCTCATTGTGTAGCTATACCACAGCCTGTTTATCCATTCCCCAGCTGAAAGGTATTTCCAGTTTTTTTTCCTTTTTTTCTAAAGTTTATTTTATTTGGGGGGGAGCAGGTAATTAGGTTTATCTATTTATTTAAATGGAGGCACACTGAGGATTGAACCCAGGACCTCAGGCATGCTAGGCAGGCACTCTAGCACTGAGCCATACCCACCCTGCCCATCTCCAGGTTTTGACCATTATTGATTTAACTGCTATGGACATTCACATATAGGTTGTTGTGTGAACGTAAGTTTTCGTTTCTCTTCAGTATATACCTAGGGATGGGACTGGTGGTTTGTCTGGTAAATGTATGTTTATAAGAAACCGCCAAACTCTTTTCCCAAGCAGCTGTACCATTTTGCATCCCTGCTAATAATACAAGGGAACTCTATAGTCACTCTACATTCTAGCCAGGGCTTGGTTTTGTCAGTTTTTAAAAATAACTTAGGCATTAATTACTTTCAGCCATTCTCATAGGCAAGCCATTGTGTCTCATTGTGTTGTTAATTTACATTTTCCAAATGATAATGATGCTGAGCATAATTTCAGGTGCTTATTTGTGCTCCATATATATTTATTTGGTGGGTGCTTTACTTTTAACAACTATGTAAGGTAGAAACTACTTAACTATCATTAAGATGATAATCCTGTGCTCATGGGGGAAATAAAGTGTGCCCCCCCTTTAAAATTACATCACTGAGTTTATTAATACATGAAATTGATTTTTAAAATAGTGTCTTCTTGTCTACTTAAATGACAAAATGGTACTTCTCCTCCCTGACTACAACTGTCATTACAGACATTTACCACGTTGCTGATAATAATAGTTCTCATGTCAGTTCTTTTCCCCACTTCCCACAGCTATTTCCAAACTGTATTTTTCTCAAGCTCGTAAGCTGTTTCGTTCCTTGAATTTTAGCAGGTGATCTTACTTTCTTCTTTTAGTGAGAAGCTGAGAAGAAACTCCCATGCACTCTGCAAACAATTGCTTTCACCTGTCCTCACCTTCGTCCTCTATTATCCCAACTCTTATCCATTCACCTAACCTGGTTATTTGATTTTTCGTTTTTCTCCGGTTAAAAAAGTGATATGGACTGCATGTTTGTGTCCCTCCCAGCTCATATGTTAAAACTCTAAACCCAGTGGGTTGATATTAAGAGATGGGGTCTTTGAGAGGCAATTAGGTTCAGGTGAAGTCATGAGGGTGGAGCCGCCATGAGGGTGGAGCCTCCACGAGGAATAAGCGTCCTTATAAAAAGAGAACGAGCCAGCGGCTTTCTTTTTTTTGCCGTGTGAGGATACAGCAGGAAGGTGTTTGTCTACAAACCAGGAGTTTTCTCTCCCGGCACCAGACATTATACCCATTGGCGCCTTGATGGTGAGCTTCCCAGCCTCCAGAACTGTAAGAAATAAATATCTTTTGTTTAAACCACTTAGTATATGGTATATTGTTATAGCAGCCCAAACCAAGATACTCATCAGCTTTGTGCCGTCTCTTCACACTTCCCTTGTGCCTTTGATAGATCAGTTTTCTCCTTTTGAAAAATACTTTTCTTGCTCTCTTGCAGTCTTTTCCTCAGCCACTCCATCCTTATCTTAAGCAATAATGGCCAAAGCCATTCAACTCATCTTCCTTTTTAGTCTTAAAACAACGCATGCCTTTCCTTTCTTATACACTAAATTATGAGAGTAACCCATCTTACTGTGTCCATTTTTCTCATTAACTCATTTGAAACCCACTGAAAAAAGGCTTCTACCCTGACCACCTTGCTGAAATTGAACCCTCAAGTGTCTGAGATGACTTCTCATTACTAGCTTCAGTGACCTCTTCTCAGCCTTCAGCCTGTTTGAAATCTCTGCTACTTCTTGACAGTTCTGACTGCTTTTTTTTTAAGAGACTATCTTCTGCCTCTGCTTTTTGCTTCTTCAAGAGTGCAGTCCTGTGCTGATTCTTGTTTCAGTTAATCAATCATGTGTAATACAGTAAGCAAAAACTTAGTGTCTTAAAACTGTTCTATTATTTTTCATGATTCTGTGGGTTGATGGGACAGTACTGCTGATTCAGCCGGGGTTCACTCATGTGTTTGCTTTTAGGGGTGGGCTCAGCTGACGGCTTAAATGGCTGGTCTTTAATGCCAGGCTTCACATCATCATGATCTCAGCATAGTGCTGTAAGATCATGAAGATGACAACTTCAAGGCTTCTTGAGGTCTAGGCTTTGTAATTTGCAGAGAACCACTTCTGCCACAATCTCTGGGTCCAAGTAAGTAATAAAGCAGGTCAGGATTCAAGGTGAGGACGAGACTTCCTGTCTGGATGGGAGGACAAAGTCACATTTCAAAATGGCATGTATACTTGGACTGGACATGAAACAGTCTGTCACGATTCTTAACTTTTGAAACTTACTCTTCTCTCTTGATTCTCTTTTCTATCCCTCTTTAAATGTTTTGTGCTCCCATTCTCTTACCAGTCTAGGGAACTTTTGACCAATTATTATTGCCTCCAAGGATCAACACCTGGATTTGAGTGTCCCAAATTAAAATAGTACAAAAAACAATTATCTCCATTACTGACCCCATGCCTTCGTCTCTTTTCCTGGTTTCATATCTTGATCCGTGTTCCATGGCATTATCTGTGCAGTTATGCAGACTAGATTTGGGGATACCTTCCCTTACCTCCCAAATCCATCTGCTCAGGTAGTTCTGCTGATGATAAATCTTAAACACCTGACCATTCTCATTTTCTACCTCAAGCTGTTATTAAGATTTACATTATTCTCTTTACTTGACTTTTTATGGTGTCTTGGAGTTTTGAACATATGGGTTTTGGCACAAATAAAATGAATTTATTTTTGAAAAAAAATGAGAGAGATGGATATACAGAAATACAAAAGAAATTAATCATTTTCTTCTTTGTGCTCTTGATACTTGGTTCATAATGCTAATATAACCGTTTATTATTGTGAAAATGTCTGCGATGCTGAGAATGTAGAAGCCATGGGCCATTATGTGCCCACCACATGAGAGGCTGGCTTCAAATGCTTAGCAAATTAGGTTAGTAGAGATAGTGATGACGCCAAAGATAATGTTTGCATAGGTCAGTACAACACAGCTGGGTTCGTGATTAATTACAGAGAGGATGGTTGTGGAGAATTGGGGAATTGCTTATTTAGTTGGCTTTTCATAGCATGGGTAGCGACATTGCCTTCTGTTAACTTCACTGGCAAGTTTGATATCTGCCGATGGAAATGGCATTTACTAATTTTGAGGCTCAATTTGAGATCCCATTACTAGTTTAGTCCTTTTCAGAAGGTACTTAAAACTCTTCCCCCCTTCTTTTTTTAATTCATTTGTTTCAAAGTAAAAGATTTTATTTTTAAAGCAATAACTTTTCTTTGTGTAATATGCATTCCAGAAAGTCTTTCCAAAGGTTGCCTTCTCTGAGACCTGTGTGGTGTTATTGTGATGGTACTACAGCAGCAGTATGTACTGGAGAGATTTGTTCAGAGAGATAGGTTTTTGTCTTGATGGAACATTAAATGAATGTAGACGTGTGGATGAAAATAAATGCTAACTACAATTTCCTTTAAATTATGAAGCATTTATTTCCTTCCTTTAGCTTTTGCCCAAGATGGAAAGGGAAAAAATAAAGGTAAATGCTGGAAAAGTCTAGGAGAATATGATGAATAATGAAATGAAGAAAAATAAAAACTATCCATGTCTTATTTGACAGACTTAAAATAACAAAAGTAAAGGACACTAGAATTAAATACTGCCTTCGCATACCTAACTCACTGATTTCTCCCATTGCTGAACATGTGGAGTGGAATTACCTATTAGAAATGATGGAGTCTGGAATGCATTTTCTGACTTTAGTTTTATCTTTGTTTTTAAAGTAATCTTTTTAGCTGTTAATTTTTAAAGAACACTTTAAGTGTCTCTGTAGATGTTAATTTGAAAGTATGATATTTGTGTCTCCAGAAGTAATGTCAGACTCAGTCTAGTTACAGGGAAAAGTTGCTCTTATGATTGACAGTTACATGGGTCATGAATCTTACGTATGTATGATTTCATAAGCTCCTAAGAGTGATTATGAATATAAATAAATGACCTAATTTTAGGTCATGTGTTTTAAGACAGAAAGCTCTTGTTACAAAACAGTAGTAAAATTTTGAATATATGTTGGTGTATTTAGTCAATACTTAGAACCTCACTATTCCTTATTTGGAAATTGGATATATTTCCCTCAAGATTATTCTAGATTTTCCCCATTTGCTATGCACTGAATTGACTCTTCCCCTTCATCACCCCCACCACTGATACATTGAAACTACCTCACAATGTGACTATATTTGGAGGTAGGGCTTTTAGGAGATAATTTAAGATTAAATGAGGTCATAAGAATAGGATTTGGGGGTCCCACAAAGGAACGAAGAGAGATCTCTTTCCACACGCATGCATATGTATACCTAGAAAAAGCCATGAGAGGACACAGGGAGAGTTCTCTCCAGGAACGACATTGGCTAGTACCTTCCTCTTGAACTTCCCAGCCTCCAAAACTATGAGAAAATAAATTTCAGTTGTTTAAAGTTGCCCAGTCTGTGGTATTTTGTTATGGCAGCTGGAGCAGATTCATATACCCCCGTAATAAACAAGCTGTTTCCTTCTTGCATTTCTCGTTTCTCTTTCATAGGTATCTTAAGAATTTTTGCATTATATGTCTTTCAGTGAAATGAGACTACTTTTTTATGAAGCTCTTAAATGTTTGTGCTTGAGAAAATAGCAGGACCTATAGGGGACATGGAAAGAAAAATTTTCCTAAATTTGTGGATTTTCTAGACTAAAACGAAATTTGTCAAAAAGATGTTCTGCATTTTGCAGGTCAGAAACTACTACAGGAAACACAGAATTTAAGGTATTTTATTTTCATGAAATTCTAGATATAAAGCTAATTGATAAGAGAATTGTTCTGTTTTGAAGCAAAATGTTAGGTACGTTCTCTGTTCATGATTGCTGAGATCACACACAAAGGGCATAGTAAGATTTTCATGCTTCATAAATAAGTATTACATATTCAGACATTTCATTATTTTTGGATCTTTTGTATGAAATAATAAAATTCACATGAAAAGATAAAACTTAATCTGCTTAAGATACACATTTTAATTCTTTTAGCTTGGTCCAAATACAAATAAAATTCATTTAGTTTTTATGCTGTTGATTAATTTTGGAGAGTATATATTATGTCACTGTCCTTAACTTTATTATGGTCATTTTACTTGTTTAAAGTTAAAAAACATCCTTTTTTTTTGCAATGGATAGAATTTTTTTGAAATGTAATAGACATTTTTAAGATATTAGACAATTTTAAGGTATACAATGTGTTGATCTGATAAATTTGTATATTGTAGCATAATTACGACTGTAGCATTAGATGCCTATCCCCTTACATAATTATCACTTCCTTTTTATGGTGGAAACAATTAAGATCTAGTCTCTTAGGAACTTTGGAGCTTATATAATACAGTATTGTTGACTATAGGCTGTAGGCTTTTTTTTAGAGTTCATATATAAGTGATGCCATACAGTATTTGACTTGTCTCACTTAGTATAATGCACTCAGAGTCCATTCATTTTGTTGGCAAATGGCCAGATTCCCTTCTTTCTCATGGCTGAATAATAACTCCATTGTGTGTATATATATATAATCAAAACTTTATCCATTCATCTGTTGGTGGACGCTTAGATTGTTTTCGTGTATTGGCTGTTGTAAATAATGCTACTATCAGCAAAGGGGTGCGTGTATCTTCTCAAGATAGTAATTTGATTGCCTTCAAATATATAAACCCAGAAGTAGGATTGCTGTATCATAAGGTTTTCTATTTTTAATTTTTTAAGAAATCTCCATACTGTTTTCCATAGTGGGGAAATCAATTTACATTTCTGCTAACAGGGTTCAAGGGTTCTCTTATTTCCACATCCTTGCCAACACTTGTTATCTTTTGTCTTCTTTATGATAGTCATTCTGACTGGTATGAAGTGATAGCTCGTTGTGTTTTGATTTGCATTTTGACTAATAATGTTGAGTAGTTGCTTCATGTACCTGTTGGCTATGTGGATGTCATCTTTGGGAAAATGTCTACTTAGTTCCTCTGCCAATTTTTTAAAAATTGAATTGTTTGGCTTTGTTATAGAGTTGTCAGAATTCTTTATATATTTTGGATATTAACGCCCTTATTAGATACATGGCCTGTAAATATTTTTTCCATTCCATCGGTTGCCTTTTTTCTTTTGCTGTGCAGAAGCTTTTTAGTTTGATGTAGTCTCACTTGTTTTTGTTTTGCTTTTGTTTCCTTTGTTTTTGGTGTCTTATGCAATTAGTTATACTGACTAGAAAGCATTAGTAAGAATCATTAGCTAATACTTTTGCTTTATCCTGCCCATTTAGAAACATACTTGTTTTCATATTGATCATATAAAGATTTAGGGCTGATAAACAATTTAATATGTCATTGTAGAGTTAAAATAATACCTGATCATTGGGATTATACATATAGAGAAATCTAGATAACCAAGGTTTTTATACCCCTTTTTTCCATTTTCATTCACCTTTTCACAGTTTTCAATATAGTTTGGCAGTGAAGAATACAGACTTTAGTATCAAATACTTGATCCCTGATGGTGCAGGTGTGTGGAGTGGATAAATTTATCAATCTAAACTTTAGTTTCCTCATGTATAAACTGAATTTATGATTGCCTGGTAGGCTTGTACAAATGTAAATGGATTCGTACATATATATATATATATATATATATATATAATCATATAAATCATATACATGTAAGTATTATAGTGTCTGGCGTAGGGTACTCTTTCAAAATGTCATAGCTATTCTAAATATTTCCCACCGCATTTTAAAGGATTCGCTATGCTCTCTAAGCAAAATAGGAACTTCTAGAGAGGACTCAAGTTGCAGAGTTGCATTTCCCCCATGTTTTCTGAGCTATCTTTTGCTAGCCCTTTGGTGGATAAACAATGAGGAAAAAATGCAAAACCAGAATATGAAAGCTTGATTGCTAGTTGGGTAATATCATTATTAAACCATGTCTGTTTGAGAAGCCACTTGTCTTAACTCAGAAGGTTGAAATGTCAAAGCTGATTCATGCAAATCACAGCGATTATGCAACACCCAAGTATTACAGTAATTCAAAAGATAAAGCAGACATCGGGCACAGATGTAGTACTTCTTTCCTGAGCGACTTGAGTCCATGATATACAGCTTCAAATAGAGTCCCTTTCTCCATATGTGGATAAGTTTAGCTTTTAAATTAATTATTCTTTTTGAATTGCTAGTCTTTTGGTCCATTAATTTTATAGGAAAGAAACTCTTATGTAACTACCTACTATTCTCTAGCTAGCCATGCCCTCATAAATCCTCAAATTACAGGTTTATGTACGATAAGCAATGTGGAAGACCAGGTATATCTTGCTAAGCTTTATAGATAAGTCCTCCCTGGTTATTTTTTCCTAGTATACACCAGAGTATTAGTGTTGTCAAAGTGTGATCCGCAGACCAGCGGCATCCATATCACCTGAGGATTTAGCAGAAATACAAATTCTTGGGCCCTATGCCAGACCTACTGAGTCAGAAACTCATGGGGTGTGACCCATCAATCTTGCAATTTCCTCCAGATGATTCTGATGCAGGCTAAAGTTTGAAAAACCACCCTGTTCATAACTTTACAAGGAGGACTGGTGGAGGTCATTCATTCCTTCTGGCCTCCTGCCCAGCAGTGCTAGGAAAGAAGTAAGTCACAAGGCTGCAACAACTCTTTCCTTCCCAAACTTAACCTTTGATACATCTACTTCTGTAAAGTTCTAAAGACTAGAAAAATACTGATGATAATGATAGAAGCTTATTATCATCAAGATAATCTTGGAGAAGAAAAATTCTATCAGTGCTGCGCTTTCCTAAAAATATTTAAAAATTTCTTTCTTTTGGGATTGACCTCATGGTAACTTTTCAACCAGCATAAAATGGGTCTTATTACTTTGCTGTCAAATTGTTTTTCACCAAGTTTGACCACCTGCCACATCTACCAGATTTGACTCTTAATGACTGACTTTATAAAATTAAATCTACTTGCAGACGTTGATAATCTGCTAACATTGGAAATGTCCTTAAGCTCTGAGGGCAGTTTTTAAAATGGATTCCCAAAGTTGTTTTGAGCAAGAGAGGTATTTGTGGAATAAGTTACTTTGAAATTGTGCTTTAAAAACAGTAATATTACCTTATAGTCATATAAAATACAGTATAAATTTGATCATGTCACTTGTCTCTGCTACAATTGTAGAAATATTCTGAATCAAGTGGTATTTTTATTACCCTAAAAGCATAAAGACCATCAGGTTACTAGTATACCTGTAACCAGGAGTTAAGGAACTGTTCTACCTTTATTCTCCTTAAAATTCAAGTTATTTTCAGTGTTTTTGCTTCATATATTAAGTAAAATGATACTAGTGTAGCTCCTTTAACACATCTATTGTCACAAATGCCAAAATATTTCACGCCCACCTCATGATCAGATTCAAAGAAACAAATGACTTTTTTCTCTACTCAGTGCTGTCTTATTACTATTTTAAGTAACAAACTTAGATACTTAGTTGGTATGCAGGAGAAGAGTAAAATTTAAGTTTTGACTATAAGCCTTTTTAAGTTTTCTTTGGCCTAAATAAGAGTAATACCAGATGCCATAATACTGGATTCTCTGCTGTGGAATCTTCTTGGATCTTTCTTTTAATCTTGAAACCAAGAAACTTATAGTCAGATAAAGTTCCTCTGAAGAGATAAAATCTGATACAAAATGAATATCATAGTGGTATATTTGAATAATTATTAAGTAACTTAATGAAATTTTGACTCCCAAGCAAAAATTGCCTTTCATTTTTACTGTTCTGACAGTTTGCTGCTTTCTGATTTGCTAGAAGCATGTTTGAATATTTTGCATATGCTGAATATAGAATATATTGTCTTCTAAAAGTAGTCTCTATTGGCCATTTTCCTACCTAATAGCCTTTAGTTTATAATGAAAGATTCTCAGTATGTATCTTAATACTTTATAGAATTACTAAGTCTTTGGGGTAATATATGTCCCATCTTACAAAGTAGATAACTCTTACTAGACTGTTAAGTCTTATACGAATAAGATTAGTTGAAATGCAAATGCTTAGTTTCCTTAGATTTGTTAGGTATTTGTGAAACATGACCTCATAAAACATTTTTTCTAAAAGTTGCTCTGTTTTCCTGTTATCACTGTAAGAACTATAATTCAACAAACATTTATGAAATATTGAATATGTATGTGTCAGACGTTACAAGACAAAGCTCCTTAAGTGTGCAGCCTACTTTATAGAGGGAGGAGAAACAGAAAAGTAAACAAATAAGTTAAAAGATAATTATAGTTCGATGTTGCTGAAGAGGAAACAAGTGAAGTGGTGATGTCCTTAGATTGAGAAGGTGTTCCCTACAGCTCCTGCTGTGACTCCGCTTTGGCTGCCCACAGTTGTACCCTGCCCACAGTTGAGGAATGTATGTCCACATATAGTTTGTGGATTCTCCTTCAGGGTCTCGAGGACTTAAGATTTCCTGCCCCAGCAACCCTGGGCCCACCTCCATGGCCTGTCCAGATCCACGCTTTCAAGGGTAGACCCTCTAAAGGTGACTAACAGGTGACTGTTCTTGGCACATATAGATGTGCGGGATGGGGTGTCTCCAGGCGTATACATGCTGGGCTCCTTGAGGAATGCAGTGGAATCACAAGTGGAAAGAGAAGCACTATTCTTAGGGAATGAGGCCTGGATTAAAGTTCTCTTATAGCATCAGAATGTTTTCTTCTTAAAGTAACCTTTTTTTATTGGCCAGTTTCTTTTACCATGTTCTAGTGCAGAGCTCTTGAGAAGTATTTGACTTTGCAGATTGTTCAGAGGGTACATTTGTCAAAGGAATGTAATAACATGTTTTATGTAACAGTTTAACTCAGTGTGTAACTTCTACATATTTAGGTATGTGATATTGGGCCCCACAAATGTTAATGACATAATATAGAGATATTGTCCTACTACTTGAAGTCCATTTTGGATCAGATGGTCAGATAAGATTTCTCTGAGGATGTACAGTTTGACTCAAAGTCCTGGAGTATGAAAATGGGTTACCTGTGATTTATAGAGATAAATAAGTTCTAGGCAGAGTGACTTTGTAGTACAAATGTACAGAGTTCAAAGATCAACAATAACCACAGACTTTATATAAACAATGAAAAGAGGCCCTCACAGGAGGGAGTGGAATGAGATAAGCGTAGAGGTCTGTAGGAACCAGATCGTGTCCTAATGTGTTATGGGAAAGAGTTTTTATTTTAAGACCAGTGGGACACTGTTGGAGGATTTCATAAAAAGAATAAATTCTTAATTACATTTACATTTACATATTCTCATGCATTCAGAATACTTGTGAGGTGAGAATGGAAGTGGGGAATAAGGCTGAAAGACTGTTGGAGTGGTCTAGGGGAGAAATAATGTTTACTTGGTCTTGAGTGGTGGGATTAGAGAGGGACAGCAAGTGAATGTGTTAGATGATCTTCTGGAAGTAGATGCAACATTTCCTCATGGATTGTATATGGGGGATGAAGTAGAGAAGAGACTCAAGAATGACTAAGATTTTTGGTTGGAGAAATTGGATAGTAGTTAATACAGATGGAGGTGGGAAAAGAGAGTTCTAATAAGAACAGGGTTAGTTTGAGATACTGTTAGACATTCAAATAAGAGATGTCAAGTATATAATCATGTATCCAAGTCTAGAACTTGGGACCAATATGGACTCTGTTTCTTGAACATACCATGCTGTTCTCATGTCTTGGAGCCTTTGTTCCAGCTGTGTCTTCTGTCTGGAATATTCTTTTCTTGTCTTGCCTGATTTCAGTAGCAGTTTAAATGCCAGACTCTCTAAATGGCTACCTCCACTTTTATTGTCTATCTCAGTATTGTTTGTGTTCTGTATCTTTTATTTATTTATTTATTTTTTGTAATTTGCAAACATATTTTCACTTCCTCCTCCCCTCACAAAGAGGGAATTTGCTTCTGTCACCTTCTTTAGGTGATGCCCAGCACAGTAACTGTCACTTGACATATACTCAGTAAACACTTGTTGAAGGAGGGAAAGAATGTATGAACAGAGTCATTGTTTGCTTACAAGGAAAGACAGTGTGTTTGAGGTAGATGAGTGTGAGAGATGATGGACTGCCCTCTCCCCAAAGGTTTGAGGGGCCTCAAGTAAGGAGAATGGTTAGTGTTCAGTAAGCACTTACTGTGTGTTAAGCACTGTGCTGAGCACTTTATAAAAAAAATCTCATTTAGTATTTAGAACTACTCTATAGGGTAGCCTCTGTTTTTTATCTTTATCTTGAGACCAGGAGACTGAGGCTGAAAGAGGGGGAGGTTGGTGGAAATTGCACAGCACAGCCACAGTGAAAGCCCAGGCAGCGGGCCTCCACAGCCTCCTCTCCTGACCGTCACGTAGCAGGTGGCTCACGCTGCAGTGCCGTAGAGCATTTGGTTTCTTTAGCTTTAGGAGCTGTTGAGGAAGGTCCTGACAAATCCCATGGAATCTTCCTCAATACCACTCAGCCCCCTTTTACCAGCGTCAGGTTTCAGACTAACTCCACTGGCCCCAAATGGCCCTGCTCTGTCTTCCTTGAGGAGAGGACAGGTGGCACTCCTCACAGACCTCTTCCTCGTGAGGCTGCCACGCACACAGAGTGGACAGTCGTTCCTAGGAGCACTGGGGCCCTGGCCCACTTCAACTCAGAAATGTCTCCTCCTTTCCATTTGACCACCGGAGGGAGAGCCAAACCCACCTGAAAGAGACCTCATCTTAATGGCCAAAGTGTGGAGGGTGGGGAAGAGCAAGGGTAGATGCTAACTCTGAAAGGAAAAATCTAGAAGTTTCATCTCTGCTGCTCTCTAGGGATAAAGGTCCTGAGGAATCCTTTTCTTTCTCCTGTTCTCACTGGATAATAAACTCCTAAAGCAGAATCTATACTTGGTTCTCATTTTAATGAACCCTTGTGCCTTTCACATTCTATTTGTTAAATTCAATCCCATTAGCAAAAGGGATAATTATTTATGACATAGTATTTATGGATGAATACTAAGATATATCTTGCAAAAATTAGATGGGCCAAGTTGAACCTGCATATTTTCCTAGCTGGTTATTTTTAGTCATCCAGCTTCCAGAACCTGGAAAGGGCTGTGTCAGCATTTTTTCATCTATACCAGCTGCATGCCTCCCTTTCGAGGGTATCACTCTTAGCTCTGAGAGTTTTAGATAAGAAAAATGAGACATTCTAAAATAGAGGTGAATGGAAGTAAGTTGGAAAATATTAAAGTACCGGAAGTTACACAGCCTTTCTTCAATTAATGGAACAGAAGTTTATATCTAAGTAGGGAAATAGAGTAGACATGAATTAAAAATAAGCATTAACATTCTCTGTAGAAAGACAGGATGAAAGTATACCGTACAGAAACAAAAACTCTTTATGTAACTTGCGGATAAAATAATGAAGTAAGTCTTTCCTAAATAACCATTTGGGGGGAAAGAACTTGTGGATTATTTAACATTAATTTATAGAGCATTTAAACAAATATTCAATTACCAAAACCTCCACAAGCAGATTCCAGACAGACAAACTACTTTGCATACTTGTCAATAAAGATTTTTACTCCAGAGCAACCCTGATAACTAATGACAAAGCTGATCAAATTCTGAATAATCCCTGGACTCTAAAAATATGCTGTGGCTGAGATTTTGAGTGGAATAAATGTGCTAAGCAGGCTGAGCAGGTAATGAAGCAGAGTGACTGGAAAACTGTGTGTAAAAGAAGAGCAGAGATAGCAATTACTGCTCAGTATCAATAGTGGAAAATTACAGACTCTGACAATCATTTTATGTTCTGTATTGTGGCATTTGGTTAATTATTCCTTCTAAGGATTATACGTTGGGCTTATGGCTTCAGAATAAAAGCTCTGAAATGTCATGTTGTCAGTATGTTCAGAAATTTTATCTGCTTCAGGTGTTAAATCTTTGTACTGAGATTTTTTTTTAAAAGTCTGTGCTTTTGTTTAAAAAAAAAAACTATTATACTGGATGATTACTCCTATCCATTTGACCATATGATGGTTTAAAGCTTACATTTCCACTATTTGTGGTCCAATTCTCAGTTGGACTTACATTACATTGGCTCTTACTTAGAAATAGGATGTATTATTGGAGATAGAGTGTATCACTGTTTTCATGAGTTGTCCTGTATTTGTTTAAGACAGAAGTAATTATCAAAAAAAGATTAAAGTGAAAATGTTGTATTAAAATCTAATTCTTCAACCTTATGGAAAAATTCCTTTTTTATTAAATTTTGAATATGGGAAAGATATAGAGGGGTAGGATAAGGTCATTCTGCAGTATCATTAGAAGTATTTCAATTAGGTGAGTTTTCTTCTTGGAGAACCGAATATGAATCAGAGTGAAGCATTCATTTAAATCATACTCCTGATCACTCTGAGTTATCTGCTTGATCTAATTTCATATGTGTCCCTAAATCCTTGTAAAGCCCTTTTTTAGAAGCATGACTTTAGGGGAGAAATGTACAGCTATCTCAGAGTGATTTGGCAGGGATTAATTGGTGTAATAAATAATGACCATCTGTACCCTGTGAGTCCACCAGGAAGTGCAGTTAGTCCCCTGCAGCCTGGGCAGACGTGGATAGTTGTCTTCCATAGGTGAACAAAGGAGAAGCTGCTTATTTGCCACTTTGTTCACTTCATTTAAAATAGCTACACTTGCGAAGCCAAAGTAATTCTAAGATTCGGGTTTTAACATTTTAAAGCTATCATTAGGCTTTATTTGTAGCTATTTTTATTGCTCATGTCTACTATTATATCTATTCATGTGCAAGGATGGAGGATTTCAAGAACCTAGTGTTTTCATGAAAGTGGAAAATACTATTATAATGACTTAATTTTTCTTTTTTAATGATTTCTTTAAATTATGTAAAAAATTGGTAGAGTTACTAATGGAAAATAAAATATTTGTTATATTTTATCTAGTAGGAATAAGTGATCTGGAGACTGCCAAGTAATTTTTTTAGGTTATAGATTATATACAGGTTTTACAAAATTGATTCATAATTCTGCTAGCTATTTAGTCATTTTACTTAATTATGACTTAAAAGTTTTATTTTGTTTTTGACCCCAGAATTGTGATTGTACAAAATGTAAGGCATTAACTTAGATTACAGTCCAGTAAATTCAGTTAATGAAGAACAATCTATAATTGAATTACTTAGCAATCTTAATGCTGAAAACAGAGTATATAAACCATAAGTCAGAAATCTTTTAGGACTAGAATTTGAAACTTGAAACAGAATGTATAACCCATTGTATTTCAGTTAAAGCTGATAAGTGCATGAAAGACAATCTCTGAAATTGAGAAAGTTATATGCGTTGCTTTAAATACATTATTCTATTGTGGGAGGCAGTATAATTTGTTAGAAAGAACACAGCCTTCAGAGTCAGATGTCGGTTCAAACACTGTTTCTGCCTTTGGCTGTACTCAACTGATCTCAGAATGTGAAAGCCCTCACAGAGTGTCTTTATGGTCCCACTACCACCTACTGTTTCATTCCTTCAGTGGAAAGACTCACATAGATTAATATAAAGTTGTACTTGAGGTTAAGTTTGATTACAGCAAAGGAGACATGCAAGAACAGAAAGAAAAGCAAAGGAGAGGTCAAAGACAGGCTTTCTTGCCCTATTTAAGCAGCAATTGCTTGGGCATGTCTTTCTTTTGACCTACAAACTACAGAGACATTTGTGATACTCATGGCTCAGAAAACTTTGAGTCTTGGAGTCCAGAATTCTAGAGGGAGCAGATCACATACCTGCCACATGAGCAGTCATGCTGAGGACCTCAAGCCAGGCACCAGATGCACAGCATGACTCTTCAGGTTTATTTTAAACATGCTGACAACATATTCATCTTGACCTGCCACTTCAGGCATATGGACCAGCATTACTGAGTAACTTTTGAATATTCCAGCAGTTTAGTTCTCAGTTTGACTGCAGGTCATCAATCACCATGAATATCAAGATGAGCAGGAACTAAGTGAAAATGACTTGCTGTGTTCAACTCTTTCCTCTCACAGAGTTGTTATGATAGTTAAACAGAGGTCCTGTAAGTCACTTTTACAGTGTCTCATCCTATTACCCTTCTGACTGGCTTCAGTGTCTGCCCCATTGGAGTGTCTGGGTACATAAAACAATTCATTGAGGAGTAGGAAGAAAGTGTTAGAACTCTGTTTATATTTATTTTTGATCACATTGTTTTAGTTTTCCTTGATCTGAGAATGTCTGTTTTCCCTTTATTCTTAAAAAAAGGTTTGGCACATTTCTTTCAACTCGTGAAAAATACTGTGCTACCTCCTTCTGAACACCATAGTTTCAGAGGAGAAACTTTTCACTTGAGTCGTCTCCTTCCAGGTAATATGTCATTGCTCTCTGGCTGCTTTCTAGACTTTTTCTTTGTCTGTCATTTTCAGAAATTTAATTATGATTTGCCTTAGTTAAGGTAAGTTGAGAGAAACTTCCTGAGTTTGTTGGTCTGTCTCTCACCGAATGTGGGAGTTTTTCAGTCATTTTCCTTTGAGTAGTCTTTCAGCATGAATGTGTGGGATGATACAAATGTCGGACCTTTTGTTGCTGTTCCACAGGTTCCTGAGGCTCTGTTCATTTTTTGAAAAATCTTTTTGTTGTTAAAAGTGCGCAAATTCTACTGATCAAGTTCAGTGATTCTGTCCTGTTGTAATCTTCACTTTACCACTGAGCTCATTCAGTGAGTTTATTTTTGTTGCTGAGTTTTTCAGTTCTAGGTTTTTCACTTTTCTTATAACTTCTGTTTCTACTGCTGAGATAATCTGTTTTCATTTATTTTAAGGGATTTTGATTGTTGAAGCATTTCTGTGGCTGCTTTAAAATTCTTGTCAGGTGATTCTAACATCTGATCTCTCTCAGTGTTGGTATCAGTTGACTGTCTTGTCTCATGAAGGTTGTGATTTCTTGCCTGTGGTTGTGATGGGTGATTTTTAATTGTACTCGGGACATTTTACGTTGTTAGGAGACTCTGGGTCCTACTTAAATCTTTCATTTTTGCAGGCAGTTACCTTGTTTAGGTTTAGCATGCAACTTCTGGCCTTCTTTTGTGGACTGTGGTTTAAGTGATCATTTAAATTTTAGAGCCTTTGTGGTATTATTTTGGTTTGCTGGTTGATCTGGTTTCCACTTGCTCCCTTAGAGCTATACTGGGATGGACAGAGTTTCCCCTGGGTGGGCTGCCAGGTGTTTCCCTGTGGTGGACGGAAGTTCCGGCACACAGGCTGTTCGATGCTTTTTGGCTGAAGTCCCCTGCCTGTTGTCAACAGAGAGCACTTCCCGGGCTGGGAGTGGGTGCCTGCTGTGTAATTCTCTCCATGAGTGCACCCCAGCTGCCTGTGTCTGGGAAGGACAAAGAGGCTTCCCGGGCTAGGCTGCCTTTTGTGGCAGCTTTTCCCTTGCTGGAAACTTACCTACCTTTTTATATCTTGATCAGGGAGGGAGATAGCAGGTCTGTAGGGACAGAGCACTTCCCAATCTTGGTGGCCTGTTGTGCTGGGGTCCCTCCTGCTGGTACTTCTGGGCCAATCCTGTACTTCTGTCAGGGCAGGGGAGTCTCAGACGCAGTGGGAAAGAGAGTATTTCCCTTGACTGCTTATTTTTAGCTGGACTCCCATTCAGTCCCCTTGCAGAGGGTCCTGGGTTCACCTGGTGTTGGGGAGGACGGCTGTTTGGCCCAGGAGAATGGGCCTGTCTGGCCTGTCTTCTGTTGCTAGGTTGAGAGCTAAGCCTCTCTATGTTGTGTGGAGGGGACTAAGTCATCCTGCCACTATGATGTCCCCCCTTTCCTGGGATCCCAAAGCCATGCACTTTCCTCTTATCGTCTTTCAGAGTTCTTTCCTTGTTCCTTGCATTGCATCCAGGTTTACAGTTACACTTAGTGAAAAGAAGCAAGGGAAGTTGTATTTATACCAGTTTGCCCAGTGACTGCATCACTTTAGTTTATGCTGTATAGGATATATTATGTATTGGTATAGTGGAACAAATGCTCACATTAAAAAAAATTAATGGGTTACACAATACAAGTTTAGAGATGCCTGGTTATAAGATTAAGGGAATGCTAGATTGCTTGGTATTTAAAGCTCTCCATGGTTTGGTCAGAAAGTGTAGTTTTAGTTTTTTCACCCAACTCTACTCCCTTTAACAGCTCCTTGCTTTCACCATATTGGTGTAATCACTCTCCCTAGAAGATTCCCGCATTTTTCTATGCATTTGCTAAAGTTATTTTCTCCTTTTAGTGTATCAGAATTATAACCATGTTCAAGGCTTATCTTAAATTCTGCCTCTTTCTTGAAGCTTTTTCTGACTTCTCTAATACAATATGGCTTCTTTTTTTCTGACTTTTATCATTTGTTATATTACTCTTATGACACTTTAAATAACGTTTTGAACAGACTATACTTTAAAAGTGTATATCTGATTTATTCTTTGGAGATGAACTTTCCTAGAGAAGCAATGCTTGCAATGATGTTTGGATTGTTAAATTTATTGATGATGTATTTAAGGTATGGGTCATAACCACCATTTTATAAGGGCCTAATAGAATATACCCTTATGCTTTTAGAGTCTGTCTTAAAATTCCAGGACTGTATTTCTCCCCAGCCTTTCCTCTCTTCCCCTCCAGTTATGTATAACATTGAGTTCCATAGGAATAATGACTCCTGGGGCCTGTGGCAGAGACTGCTGCCTGGTATACAGGGGGCAAAATTTGTTAGGAATGAAACAGGAAAACAAACCCTCTGGTCTGAGGAGAGGCTGGGAATAAGAACGCTAGCATTAGTGGAATGATGACAGTCACCACCCACAGATGAAGAAGCATTGGGATCACTGACCAACCCTGTCCTCCACCCCTGAGCAGGTGTACATACCTCCTGTGCCTTTGTCCACCCCAAACAGCTTACACTTAACCCTTTCCTTTCAAGGACCCTTGGGAGTAGCATAGCTGTTTTCTTTCCACAAGCACTATGACGTCTGACAACCCAAAGCAAAACTTTATGGTTTTCTTAGTTTGGTAGCTTGTAGGAAGTTAAGGAAAAGTTACTCTGAAAAATTTGGGAAACCTTTTTACCTCTTCTGTGAAGCTTCTTTATCCATCTTCTTTCTACTGACCACCTGCACCTCAGTGTCCCAGCTCTAGACTATTCATATGTCTGACTCTTTAGTCTCCATATGCTTATGTTAAAGCCCTTGAGAATAGGAACTCTGTTCAGCTTATTTTTTAATTCACATGTCTTTGAATTTCTAGCACAATTCAGTACAAGTATGTATATGGTGGGATGGATTGGAAGCCAGACTCTGAGCTGCGTTTCAGCTTCCATTGTCTCCAAACATAATATTTTTGCTGTTCTGGCTTTCTGTTAGCGAGTTGCCATAGTCTGGTATAATCCAGACTGTTTTATATCTCCCTGTGTATGACATTGTGCCTCAAAGTGAGTCCTTAAAAAGTCTTTGTTAGTAGTGTCTCTGACTCTGTGGAGCCCATTCATGTATTTTCTATGAACTAGACCAGACCTCTTGACTGCTCTCGTCAGGGGTCCTACTTTCTTCTAAGGGAGTCTGATTACCTTTTATTGTTACATTGTAGTCACAGGTGTGTGTTTTCTAGTTTCCACTCTTCTATTCCCCATTTATTGTTTATATCCCTTTCAGAAAAGGAATTATTCTTTTTAGATAAATCTTAAGTTGTAAATTTTATTTGCAGTTCTTGGGCTAGAATGAATGCAGTTTGAAGTTATCAGTTAGAGTGAATCTATTGAAAACCTGTCAAGTTTCTGTTACACCAATTTCTGTGAGTTAAATATGTTTTCTCTACGATAATGGAGATACAGAGAATAGAAAAGAGGTAGAAAGATTTCCCAAATTTTTCAGAGTAACTTTTCCTTAACTTCCTACAAGCTACTACATACTGTGACATGCTTCATTGTGAGAAAGGTTGAGTTTTAAAAACTCACTCTACTATAAGGAACTAAATTGGGAATTACATCATGGCTTAGTTGTGAATTTTAGCCTTAATTGTGTTTCAGAAACAAATTTTCCCTTTAATTCACTTTGTCAAGCACTTTAATCAATATTGCTTCTTTATGCTTCAGCATCTCTTTCTACCTTTTATCCATATTTACTAGTTAATTTCTGAAAGCCAGAGTTATTCTGAGAAATAAACAGGGTTTGAGTTAGCAAATAGAGTTGGCATGGAATTCTGCTGCAGAATATGGTGCTAAAATTGTGTTAACTGGTAAGGAAACTTATAATCTCTGTTGTTTTACTTAAATTTCATTCTTTTTACTTCGAAATTTTGGTGTAAAACATGGACAATAACCCTTGTTAGGTAAATTCATTTCCAAGATCTGATTTTGAGCAGATTATACATGTTTTCTTACAGAATTACCATTTTACCCTAAAAGTATGTGATTTAAAAAGACTGATCACATTCACAGATAAGAAATTTGGCCTCAAGATACTTTAAAATTATATCATCCCTAAGAAAATGAAATTAGAATATTCAATGTAATTTTACAAATTTCATTTTATAAGCAACTTTTAAGTGTCCTGAGTATGTAAACAATTTAATGTTTAAAAAATACTATCTCAGAAGATTTTTTTAGATACTGGAAAATTTTTCTAGCAGTGTTTGTCCTTTTAATCATTATGTCTTTTTGGTAAGACTTAAATCATCTATTTAGAAACATATCAGGTGCATTCTGATGGCTTTTTGAGGAAAAAGACCAGGAAGCCATTTTATGCTAGTTGTAGTATGCTTAAAGAATGCGGAGACTATGGCTGTTACTGACAGAGCATATTGGAGTATTTGCTTCTTCCACGTGATGAACACCTCCGCTCTTAGTAACAAGGGTGAATTCTGGATGCATATTTATAAGTCTCCTAACTAGAAACAGTGGAAGCATAGGTATATACTCCAAAATACTGCATAGAGGTTTAGGGTTAGGTCAGCAAAAACAACACTCACACTAAATATTAAGATAAAACCCCAAATGTTAATATCTGTAAACTATACTGAGTATTTGTTTAGCTTACCGAAGTCATCTGAGTTATTGTTTAGTTTGCCTATTAACTTAGAATTGCCCATTTCTTTTTGTCTTTATTAAAGTAGGTATAACTGGTATTACCTTTGAAATTTAAACACATTTCTTTTTACATTCAATGAGTAGTTTAGACTCTACAAATAAATATATATGTGGGAGATTTGGAGTAAAGCTAGAAAGAGGCAACGTAAGATAGTTGTGTACTCTGGTATAGACAGGATTTGTTAAGGACAAGAGGGACAGGAAGCTCTAGAGGAGAGACATCCTTTAGGATTGTAAGTCTTTGAGAAATCAGGATACATGTAAAGTAAAGAGTTGCTGGAGATGCTGTCAGTGCAGTGCTCATATTATTTGCACCTTTCAGTGTACTCTGGCCACCTTTCATTTTCAGGCATCATCTTTGATCTTTTTACTAGTTCCACAGAGGGCTCCTCTTCCCATGTTTGCTGCACAAACTGCCAGGGTATAACAGTCCTTTTCCTTACAAGCTTCAACTAATGATTCTCAGGAGTATGCCTATGAATACCCCTCAGTGGGCTAGTTCTGAGGCATGTGACTTGTATCACTTTACAGAGTTTGCCCAAGTTAGGTGATTGGCTTAATAGCTTACCTTTTATTGGTTGCCTCCACTTGTCTGTATCACTTCGCTACTTCCTTACTTACTTGCACTTCTCAAATTAACTCCTTGCATTTGAATTCTTGTCTCGGGATCTGCTTCGAGGGGAACCCAAACTTAAGACAGGGGCAGAAGCAGAAGTTATTAGAAACAGATTCAGCAGCCTCAGCCAACTCCCAGGAGAGCAATGAGACCAACTTAACCCATTTCTTCTTCTCAATTTCACTCACAAATCAACCAGTAAGATTAACTACTATTTTCTTAGATGAGCCATTGGAAGGTATATTGTGATTTCTTGGGCTCATATGGCCACAAAAATCTTTTATCTCCAGCCCCTGTCTTCCAATGACTATCAAAGTGCCTAATTTCTAGCTCTTAAATATGTCTAAAATCTGTGTCATGGCAAGTTAATAGTTGTAAATCATGACATCCTCATCAATTACTTATTTTAGCCAAAAGATTTTTAAATTTAGTTGCCTTCTGTCCAAGGATATGAAAACTAGGTTATGAAATGGTAAAATCCCAACAGTGGTGTTGGGAAGGCTGGACAATTACATGTAAAACAACGAAATTAAAACACTCTCTCATACCATATTCAAAAAATAAACTCAAAATGGTTTAAAACCTCGATGTAAGACATGACACCATAAAACTCCTAGAAAAGAACATAAGCAGAATACTCTGACATAAATTGTAACAATATTTTCTTAGATCAGCCTCTAAAGGCAAAAGAAATGAAAGCAAACTAAACAAATGGAACCTAGTGAAACTTAGAAGCTTTGACACAAGAAAGGAAACCATCATCAAAACTAAAAGACAACCTGCTGACTATGGACTGGGAGGAAATATTTGCAAATGATGTGACTGAAAAGAGATTAGTATCCAAAATATACAAATAGCTCGTACAACTCAATAAAAAAAAAAAAAACCAAATCAAAGAAAGGCAGAAAACCTAAATAGACATTTTTCCAAAGAAGACACAAAGACGACTAACAGGCACATGAAAAGGTGCTCAACATCTCTAATTATTAGAGAAATGAAAGTCAAAACAATGCGGTATCACCTCACACTAGTCAGAATGGCTATCAAAAGGTCTACAAATAATGTTGGGCAGGATGTGGAAAAAACGGAACCCTTGTACACTGTTAGAATGTCAATTGGTACAGCCACTGTGGAAAACACCGCAGAGATCGCTTAAACTAAAAATAGAGCTACCATATGATCCAGCAGTTCCACTCTTGGGCATATGTCTCATTCAATTAAAAACTCAACTTTTTATAATCAGTTGGGAATGCCTATGTCCTTCCACATTCTTCTTCTTGAAAATCCACTGTTTCCCTGCTAACAATTTTCGAATGAATAGATACATTTAGAAACAGAAAAAAACCTATTCCCTATATCATAGTTAATGATTCAGTGAATACACTGTGCTAAGAAATTAGTGAAATGAATTTATCTTGGTAATGAAGGAAAAGTTT
Source organism: Vicugna pacos (assembly GCF_048564905.1). Taxonomy (NCBI): domain Eukaryota; kingdom Metazoa; phylum Chordata; class Mammalia; order Artiodactyla; family Camelidae; genus Vicugna; species Vicugna pacos. The sequence goes on along the minus strand of NC_132989.1, from coordinate 46,103,285 downwards.
GAAGATTATGGTATTGTTTCTTTTATTTGTGGATATAACATAAACAGGTGGTGTGGGATGTACATATGTTTCAGGAAGCTAAGTAGATCATGATGTATTGTTCATTTTAATTTAACCATATGTATGTTCTCAGATATATTTAATGCTTACTACATATATTTTCAGAAATGCTTAGAAATTACTTCATGGGAAAAAATGATACAAGGAATGTATGACATTTAACACTGGAAAACCGTGCCTCCTGGAGGATGTAGTTTTTGTCCTTAAACATATAATTTGCTGTTATGTAGCAGACAGGGATGTTCCAGTACTTGAACCAATTGATAAGAGAGAAATCTAATAAAATCCATATGAGAATTAAGGCAACTGAAAATTAGATTGACTTTGTTGATTGAGCTGAGTGTTCCCCATCACAGGGTGTTTTAGTTATTTCTCAGTTGCCTAAAGTCGTAATTCTCATCTGCTGTGAAAGCAGTGTTTGATAAAGATCTGTGGAATGAGTGGATGACTAAACCGTTGGATGGGTGGATGGTAACTGTTGGGGCGGAAGGTTGGGCTGGATGATCTCTGCTGGATGGTTGGGCTGGATGACCTTTCCAATCCAGGTTTCTTTGGTGTTTTTCTTCTAGTAGAGTGAGAAGTATATTCAACAGCAAGATGGGCTATAGTGATTGAGCTCAGGAGAGGAGCAGTATTCCTAGTATAGGGAAACAAATATGCAAATGGTTAAGGAACATCCACCATTGTAATAAAGTTTTACAGATGTTAGTTAGTGGTAGCAGCACAGGGCTGGGAACCAAGAAACCTTCATTGCTCTAACACAATTTTTTTTAAAAATCTCTTTCGGGTTTTTACTCATATCTATAAATTAAATATTTCTCATTGTTTAGTTTACTTTACTTTTAAATTATAATTGCCATTTGCTTCTTTTTTTCATTAAACTAGGTAACACTGATGTTACCTTTGAAGTTTAAATGAATTTCTCTTGATATTCAGTGGGTAGTTTGGACTTGGCAGTATTTTCCAACCCAATTTTGGAGGCCACAAGATTTTTGAAACAGTATACAAATAGCTTGATATATCCTAAAAACTTGACTGGGAAATGTTGTTATAACAACTATGTTTTAAAGATGTACTGAAAATTGGAAAATTTTAAATTTCCCATGGAAATAAAGGATGATCTACACTTCCAATAAAGGTTTCTAAATTGGGATTTGGACAACTACTTATAATGTAGAGAGTAGGATGAAGTTCTGGGAGGTGAGCAACTTATTGCCATAAAGTTGGTTGGGAGGAGGTGTGTTATGAAGGTTATGCAAGGTGCATGAATAGGCTATCTAGTAACATAACACTCATTTATCATATATTGTAGATAAATATCTAAGATTTTAATATTCAGGTTATAGATAGTATGTTCCGTATTTGACCCTTCTTTTCAATTACCTGACATATTATTCTTAGATGTATAATTTAGACTCAGAAAATTATTGTACTACTCAGCTTTATTGTAAATGTAATGCTCTTGACCACACTGAAGAGACCAGTCAGAAGCAAGGCAGAACTTGTTGAATGGTAGGCCAAAGACAGAAGATCAAGGTTCTTAACTCTGTCACTTAGTACCTATGTGATTGTGCTCAGGATTTTATCTTCTCAGGGCCTTGGTTTTCAATGCGAAGTGGAGGTAATGCATTTCCTGCCAATGTAATAGGCGTTCTTCTGAGATTTAGCAAGCAGGTATATCTGGAACATGTTAGAAATGTGTCCCCACTTGTTTTTTACCAGTGTGGATTTCAGACAAGTAGTAATACTTAATTGCCTCTGCCTGTACTATGTTCTGACTTCAAATCGACTTTTAAGCAGTTTTAAAAAGTATTCTGGTGAGTTGAAGAAACACAGAATTTCATAAGTTTTTAAAAACTGTATCAAGATCTTAGAGTTGCCCCCATTCCCCCGTTTAAAAATGAGTGATCCAATTTAGACCAAATAATTTGATGTTTCAGAATTCTATTTTTTCATTTTGAGAGAGAACTGATAAATGGGGGAAGTATCTATTTCTTTCACCACAGTAATGATGTTAGTATTCATGAATTAACATAAGGAGTAGAATCCGAATGTCAGTAACACATAGACTCTAAGTCAAGTGTTTTGTAGTTTCGGCATCAGGCAGATGTAATCATTAGTTTTGAACATAGGTTTGTGGATATTCCTATATGGTCACAAATCACTGGCAAGCAGATGAAACAATAAAACTGTCAACTCTCTTCGTTATTCTTTGAATGCGTATTTTTATGTCTATTTCATTTCTGTTGATTTATACTTCAGTGCAACCTTTATTTTCATTCAGTACTACTAAACCTGTGAAACCAAAGGAGATGCTACTATTCCTGTTTCTTGGAAGAGAATGAGGCAGTTTGCCTCCATTCCTTCTGTTCTTCTCCAGATTCAAGAATGTTGCACAAACCTCCTTCTCTCTCTATACAAAACAGAGCAAAGCTAAAGACAAGAATATGTGGTATAATCTCTGTAGGAGATACCAGCTCTGAAGCAGCTGTTAAGGAGGGAGCTGCAGCTGTTTCTAGCAACCCTTCTGAGTGTGACTTTTCTTTCCTTTGGAACGAAAGGGACAGGAAGAGAGGTCAGTAAAGATAATGGGAAAGTCAAGGATCCAAACTCCATGTTACTTAATGTCCCTGTTCCCTATCTTACCTTTGAATTATCTTCTGCTGTAGTCTGTTTGTTTGCTTTTTGTTCCCCCAACAATAAAGTTATAAAAAGAGTTGGACCTCCTTTTGTTACCGCATCTGTCATCATCTGGGTCAGAAGGATAGTGTGAGGTGAATCTTGAGTATCATCATCTATCTGAAGTTGCCTGCCTTTCTCAACCACTCAGCAGCCTCAGTAGGAGTATTTCATACATTACCCAAGAGAGGAGTTGGGTGGTTCCCCTCTTCAGGGTTTCAGGAGTTTGCCCCTCTACCCACGTTTCTATAAAATTTCACCTATCAAATTGCCACCAAGGCCCCCCTGAGGGATTTTGTCCCTCCCTTTTATAGACTGAGTCACAAGTCTTAATTCTGAGACTCTAGGCTGCTTCTCTTTGGTCTTCATTTTAGCTAAAACAGATTAAAAACAACGTCATTCTTGACTTTCTTCCTCTCAATTTTAGGTTTTTTGGTTATACATTTAATCATGTCTCCTGGCCTTGTATTGACTGATGCGTTTTTCTACCCATTACTGGGAAGGTTATTTTTGTGACCTCAAACTAGGAGTGACCACTAGGTAGCAGTCATTCTGGCAACAGTAAATAATGGTTCCACATCCCTTTCAACCTCCCCTCCCCCTCCTTAAACCCTTTCCCTGACAATAGCGCCCCTCATCCCCTTCCCCACCAGTAACACCTTAGCCGTTATTTAAATTACAGAGTCAGGGTCCTTTTACTGTTCCACCCCAGTCACCAACTGCAGAGAAGCATGCTCATAATCTCATGATACTGTTAATTTTTGTAATTTTAGTATTCAAATAGCATTAAGTGGCATCTTGTGGTTTGTATCGGAATGTCACTGACTAACTAACTGACTAATGTCAAGCTTCTTTTGATGTGCTTATTGTTTATTTGTCCATCCTTTGTTTTTCGGGGTTTTTTTTGCATTTCTTTAATTGAAGTATAGTCAGTTTACAGTGTTGTGTCCATCCTCTTCTGTTAAGTGTTCTACCCAGTTTTGTTTTAATTGGGTTGTTGGTCGTTATGTTTCTGAGGTGTGTGTTCTCTTTACGTTTTACATGGAGATTATTTGCCAACTATATGTATGGCAGAAGTTCTCCCAGATTGGAGTTGTACTTTTCTTTTTTTAAAAATGAGCCTTGTGAGGAAATGTTTTTAATTTTGATGAATTCCAGTTGTTTCTTTTTTATGCTTTTGGTGTCCTGCCTCAGAAAGCTTTGCTCATGATTATCCACTTTGTTGTACAGATATTCTCCTGTGTTTTCTTCCAGGACCTTTATCGTTCTAGCTTTAGATTTAGGTTCAGAAACTTGTCACAGAGGGAGAAAACTTCCTTCTACCCATCTAGGTTCTTCTGGCTGGTCTAAGAATTAAATTGACATGAGACTGATTAACAGCAGGATGTCAAATCCAATTTTGTGCATACAGGAACCCCACACATATTATGCGAAGTTTCAGAGATAGAAACGTAAAATGAGGTGTCTATATCATCCTGAGCTGAGGAGTGGAATAGGGACCCGAGGATTCAGAGAGGAGGAGGGTCATTCACTGAAAAGAAGAGCACATGTTTCGTAATTTGGACGTTAGCACTGTCATACAGATAGGTCCTAAATAGTTAATTCTGGTAATAACTCTTATTATAGGCAAAGCCCCCAAATTAAATTCTTTAAGGAAGAAGTAAAATTTTCCCTTGAGTCTGCAGGGTCTCAACTGTCTTTAGCTCAGAACAATCCATGTGGCAAAGTAGCACATCTTGGGGGGGGGACTGGTCTGAACCCCTACAGATGATCCATGTAAACTGTTGTTGTTAAAAAATCACTGTTGTTCCCTTCTCTGACGTATTTGTCACATGGTGCTTCAGAAGGTAAAGTACTTCGCATGGCTGCCCAGGACATTTTAAAGCCATAGTTAGGGTGGATTTTCACTTCGGGATGGTGGATTACTTGTTAAAGTTACTTGTTAAAGATCATAGTTATATTTCAGTCTGTATATTGATTTTAAAATTCAAGAATAAAATCTATCCCTCTAGGACTTTCTTTTCTTCCCTCTCTCCCCCATCCCCTCATTTTTCTTTCTCTCCTTTCTTTCCTCCCTTTCTCTCCTTCTTCCTTGCATCATTCATTTTTCCTTCCTTGTTCTTATTTGTTTGTTGCTGATGTTTGTTGCTTTATTATGGTACAGAAAGTTACTTGGGAAAGATGTGGGACTTTATGCAGTGTCATAGACAGCCATAATTCATGGCTGGTTGTGGAAAAATAGCTCTCAGTAATGTGGTTTGTGTAGAAAAATATTTATGATCAAGTGAGAATTGGAATTTTACATTGCAAAATGAAATTCCATCACGTACTGATGACAACTTTTTTGAAATGACAAATAATAGCATTGACTCGGCTTTATGGTGAGAGGAGAGTGCATGCTGTCTTCTAGTTACAAGGATACTATCATTTTGAAGGCTGAGAATTCTGATAGAAATTTGCTATAATGTAGATCTTAAAATGCTATTGTGTAGTAACATTTCTTAAATCTGTTTTATAACCTCTTGAGGTTACAGCTTCTTAAGTGTGCTGATTGAATGGTCAGAATGAAATATCCCTTAGGTTTATTTACCACTGCCTCAGATGCATCTTAAAGGAACTGCTTTCATACTTGAGCTTAAAAAAAAAAATTGTTCTTTTTCTTTGCTGTAGGACAAGAAATGGGTTCTCAATCATGAAGATGTCATACTGGGAGAATTAATAGGCAAGGTATGTAGTCTATTCAGCTGAACAACCAAAAGCCTTTATAGCTATTGTGAACTCTGTAGATTCCTTTATTTTCTTCAAAGCCTTTCATATATTCCAGCACACAGAAAGGCACATTTACACATGAACCTGGAAGAACACAGTACCATATCTGTTAGGAATGCTGTGGTGGTTACTGAAACAGAAGTGTGAAAATCTTTGAAAAGTTTAAGGATTATCTTGACTTTTTAAAATAGTGTATGTATATTTTCCTCTGAAAGGACTAAAATCCACAATAATTTTATTACAGGGTAGTAAAGCCAAACTAGTGAGCTGAGATTTCAAAAGAAACTGTGAGGTAATAGAAGTTTAAACACCTTAGTCTTAATCCATTTGTTTCTAGTTATACCTGATAGTTCAAAAAAAAAAAAAAGCAATACTGCTCTTTTGGGGTTTCAAGGTTGTATATAGAATCACAGCATGTGAGAAGATTGGAAATGTTTCTTTTTTTTGTATACATATTTTTATCGAAGTATAGACAGTTTACAATGTGTCAGTTTCTGGTGTACAGCATAATACTTCAGTTATACATGAACATACATATATTCGTTTTCATATTCTTTTACCATAAGTTACTACAAGATATTAAATATAGTTCCCTGTGCTATACAGTATAATCCTGTTGTTTGTTTATTTTATATATATTAGTATCTGCAAATCTCAAATTCCCAATTTATCCCTTCCTGCCTGCTTCCCCCCTGGTAACCATAAGTTTGTTTTCTCTGTCTGTGAGTCTGTTTCTGTTTTGTAAATAAGTTTGTCTTTTTTTCCCTTAGATTCCACATATAAGTGATATCATATGGTATTTTTCTTTCTCTTTCTGGTGTACATGTTATTTCAACCTGAAAATTACATGGATGAGACACATTTCAGTATGTTCATTTTGAGCTAGCTCTGTTAGTGGTCAGTGGAGGCAGCTGTACATGATGAAAGTCCCTTTCTTCCAGCCTAGTTGGAAGTTTCTTCCAACACGTAGGCCATATGAAAGTGTATTATGTCTAACAATAATGATGGATGTTTAATCATTAATGAAATTGTTTATTTTTAAATATATTGTTTATTTATGACTCAGTTCCAATAGGTAAATACTCACTTCTTTGTCAATGACTTAATCAGTGATGCTTACATTAGAAAGTGTGAGTTGAGTTTAGGTTCATAATGAAATGTGAAAAATAGTATAAAACCCAACTATTTAGGGAAAACTATCACTCATACATTCCTGAGTGATCAGTACTATAAGGCTCAGCATTTTGAGTAGAGAAGTAAATGATGATTCACTGCTTTTTTGATTCAAATGTGAACTTGATGAATTGACAGATTTCCCATTTTTTAGCCCTGATGTGTATTGAGAAAGTAAATCTCTGTTGAAATAATCTACCTTCCAGAATCCTTAATATTTTAAAATATTATTTCCAAATGCAAACATTAAATTGCTATTAGAAAGCAGTTTCTATTGACTGCTAATACTTCCTTAGTAAATTCTGAAGAATTTCAAGCTAAAAGCAGTAGCTGATGTGTTTATTTCCTCTGTGCTGTGGTCATCATTCTTAAGGAAATATTCCTTCTTATTCATTACTTTAGGTGAATAACCCAGTAGCAGAGATTGGGCCAAAAATTATTACAAGGAAATTAAGTAAATTTCCATGAAAATACAAGTAAATAATAAGTTATAAAACTAAACCACTTACTTGAAATAGTGTGTTGAGTAGGGCAGATTTTTCAGTACTAAGAAAAATACAATTTCGGTTAAAGTGAAATATTTCAATTATTTTTATGTTTAGTTTAATATGCGATATGGTATTCCACATATTAGGATTTTTAGCCTTTAGGTCCTTAGGCTATTTCAAAGAATAATTATTTTCAATGACAAGGCAGTGGTATATTGTCAGTTTTAATAAATTTAATCATTTTAAAGAAAACAGTTCAACCTTAGAGACACTGTATAGCTTAATTTTAGCTAATGTTTTTGAGTAAAACTTACCATTTCATATTTTCATTACTCTTCTGAATAAATACATATAGTATATTGCTTGAAAGTTCATGGGTGAAAAAAAAAAAGAGAATTAGCCATGGTTCCTCTATTTACGGACTTTGGAATTTAATGGTAATGTAAGGTTGAGACAAGAACTTATTTTTTTGTTGAGTACTATATTCCTGTAGACTGTACTTGATATATAGTTGGTATTCAGGAAATATTTTATTCACCCCTGAAATATTTATTGAATGCCTGCTATGTGTCAGGCACTCTTCTAGGCACTTGTAATATGTCACTAAACAAAGCAGACAAATATCCTTCCCCTTATGGACCTCATATTTTATCCAAGAGAGAAAGACACATAAACATCAAACTTAATACATAGGTAAGTTTTATAGTGTTAAAGGGAGCTTAAACCTTGTGAGAAGCATAGGCGTGTATAATCTGTTAGTGTTACTGCGTTGGAGTTCTAATTTGTAGCAGGGACATTTGGGTGTGCCTTATTAAAATTGTTACTTGGAGAGGAGGGATCTAGCTATTCTGACATATGAGGAAGAGGGTTCTGGGCAGAACCACTGCAAATTACATTAGAGGAGCAAGTGAGATAGTTTGCCTGTAACTGAGTAAACAAGGAAGACTGATAGAACAGGAAGTCAGTGAGGAGGTGAGGGTATGGATCATGCAGAGCCTTGTAGGTCACTATAATTACTTTGGCTCTAAGTATGTGTGAAAAGGTAAGCTGGTGGACAATTCTGAGTAGAGGAGCTGCATGATCTTATATTCCAGAGTCCACTCTGGCTGTTGTATTGAGAATAGGCTGAGCTGGAAGGTTAGGGAACTACTGTACTTGTCTAACTTAGCGTAATGGTTGCTGGATCAGAGTGGTGGCGGTAGAGGTGGTGAGAAGTGGTGAGTTCTGGATTTGTTTTTCAAGTTGAACCAACTGAATTTCCTGATTCTCTGTGAGGCAAGAAACAAAGAGGACAGTGGGCATAGGTGCAGGAGGTTTGAGGGGACAAGGTTAGGAGTTTGGATGCACATATTGAGCTGTTAGACTTCCTAGTGGAACTGTCAGGAAGACAACTGGATGTTAAGTCTGGAGTTTAGAAAAGACGTCTGGATCAAAAGTACAAATTTAGTAGTTGTCATTTACAAATTTGGTAATTTATTTGTATGGTATTTAAAGCCATTAGACTAGATGAGTTCAACAGTGGAATGAGTCTAGATAGAGAAAAGGAGACAGAAATTGAGCCATGGTCACTTAAAAATTAAGAGGCTAGAAAGAAGAGAAGCAAGATAATTGATGGTGAGAAAGAGAAATCTCCTAGAAGGCAGTAAACCAGGAGATGTGATGCCTTGGAAGCCAAGAGAAGAAAGTCTGTCAAAGAGGAGACAGTGATCAATGGTGCCAAATGCTGCTGAGAAAGAGGTCAAATGAGATGATGACGGAGAACCATTGAACTTAACACTGAAGAGATCACTGGTGACTTGATTGAGTACTTTCTTTGGAATGCTTTACGTGAAAGCCAAGTTGGAGTATTTTTAAGAGAGGATGGGAGCAGAGGGATTAGAGATAGCAAGCATGTAACTCTTCGAAGTTTTGTTGTGAAAGGAAGCAGAGACATGTGTTGTTAGTTTCAACAGAATTGGTTTGTGTGTTGTTTAATCTAGAGAAGTAGCATGCTAGTTTGCAGTTAGGAATGATGAAATGAAAAATTAATGATTTTGGAAGGAGATGAGAATTGCCAGAGTAATATCATTGAGTGGGTAAGAGGGGATGGAATTTGGTTTACAGTGAAGGATTGACTTTAATGGAAACACAGTAGTTCATTTTTATAATAGCAAGGAAGATTGGTGAGAAGATAAATGTGGGGCTGAGTGTCTGGAAGTTCTCCTTCGATGCTTCAGTTTTCTTAGTAAATTAGGAAACAAAATTATTAGCTAAGAATGAGGGTATGGGGAGGTAAAGTGATTTTGAGAACGTGGTATAAGGGGGAAGTAGTTAATTAGAAGAATGAGAGTGTGAATGATCTGGAGAATTGTAATATGACTATTGAGCAGCATTAAGGACCTCCTAGAGGTTTGAGTTGATAAATTTAAAATGAAGCTAGTCAACATGGTTGTGAATTTTTCTCCAGCCACATTTAGCTGCATAGGTACAGAGTGGGCTGTATTGCATTTAATCCATGTTGTGGGTTTGATGAAGGAGTTCCACAAATTAAGAGGAACAAAGAAGTTGAGGGTGTATGGTAAGCAGTTGTTACAATTATTGGCCATGGAATTTAACCTAAATAAGGAAGCAAGAGAGTATATTAAGGGTGTGGTGGACAATAAAAAGTAATAGGATCTAAAAATTTGGAAGTTCCTATAAGGTCAAATGATTTTAAGACTGGATATTAGAGGAAGTAAGCCAGAAAAATAGATGCCAGCCAGAAGAAGATGGGGTGAATTAAATAGATACTGCAGAGGAGTTGTGTTATTGGTGAGGGCAAAGTTATAATCATAGAAGATACAAGATCACTGGAAGAGACATGGTTATGAAATTGAGATTTTTGGAGTGTTTGGAGGATCTTTAAGTGTCTATTGAAATTGCAAAGTACTAAGATGGAGTAACACTGGATACAGTGATCCAGGAGTACAAGTTGTCAATAAATGAGGGGAAATATTTTGAAATTCAGTAGCTGCTAGCCACCGTAAGGGGTAGTAAGTACATAATCAAATGATTAAGGTTGAAAGCTAGGGTTTCCTAGGAATGCAGGATGGAAAATGTCTTGAAAGCAGTGATAAGGAGCTGATAGAATCCTTTGTTCCATCTGCAGGGTAGTGGGAGAATGATGGTGTGTGTGATGGGGGGTGGGGATGGGGGGGAGGGTCATCTCTTTAATTTTAGGAAATGAAGCTTACCTACTATTTAAGTGTTCTCAACTAAGAGCTAGGTTTCTGTTACAACAAGAAGGGGATGAGAATGACCAATGAATAGGTTAAAGATAAGATTTTGATGGACCATGAATTCCAGAAGGTACAGTGGAAGTTGGGGATAGAAGGGAAATAGTTGGAGATAATGGGTGGAATGGAAGTCTGCAGAACCTAATGAGAATTAGAGAGGGGGAGGTAAGGACCTAAGACCAGGATCTCCTTAGGAGGACTGACATAAACATGGACAAGACACACAATGAAGTTTAGCCACATGAACTTAAGACTGGTAGTGGTGATGAAGCTGTTCCCACTAAATGGTAGGGAGTGATGGGTGTCCTAGGCTTTTTCCTGATCTCTTTGGATGGAGAAGCAGTGGTCTGTGATAGTCTTTTTCTCAGTGTTTGGGGATTCCTCCCTTGACCATCCTTGATGAAGTTGAAGTCTTCTGAGTAATGATTGTTAAATGAGAGTTCAGAATTTTCAAATGCCTAGTATGTACCAAGACCGGTTATATAGGGCAGAAATCATTAGAAGGGTACAAGGGGGCAATGGGATGGTAAGTGTTCAAGAATGAGATATGTAATTTTGAGAAGATCAAGAAAATCTTCATGAAGGAGGGGCATAAGAAATGGACTTCAAGTTTAGTTGGCATGTTCTCTGAAGATGAGGGGAGCTGTAGAGAAGGCATGACGTACATTTTGGGATCAGTAAGTATTTGAAATTATGGCACATGTTATTAGTCAGAGGCTGTGATGTGGCGTTAGACAAAGGCTGAAAAAGTGATGTAATGGAAGGATAGATACTAAATAAGGCAGTAGTATAATCACAGTGTCTCTTGGGAAGATGAATCTGGTAGTGTTGTGGTGGATGGATTGGAGAGATGAGGGGCTGACGATGAGATTAGCTTAGGTGAGAAAAATGAGATCTTGAATCAGGTTAGTGTGTCTGAGGTGCTAGGAAGGAGACAAAAATATTCTGGAAGAAGGATCTGAATGCTTGTAGAGAGAGTAATGGTCCTCGTAAATGAAAAAGGTAATTTAGTCAAGAAATTTCCTCTAATGAATAAAATGTTAAGTTTTAGACAAGATGAATTGGAAGTACTTCAGAATCATTCAGATGGAGGCCCAGCAGTAGTCATGTGTACTAATATCTTCTCTAAACACTATCAGTGTTGTAATAAATGATGTGATAATTGTGGGAGGGAAAAAATCCTAGAATGACAGGGAAGGATGTAAAGCTGAAAATTTTTCTTTCTAGTTTGTGATGAATGTGTACTGTGTTGAATTTATGTTTACTTTTCATGTAAAAGTGACTAATCATTGTTTCTAATAAATAGTTAAGAGTTGAATATTAAAGAATATGAAAACAAATTTATGTATATGTATGACTAAAACACTATGCTGTACACCAGAAATGGCATATTATATCTGACCCATTGTAACTGACTATACTTCAATAAAAAGAAGAGTTGAATATTAGATTTAAGAATAATACTATTCTTCACTGAAATATTCAAATATACTTAAAATATTAAATAAATTAAATGTTAAATTAAGCAAAATAGTAACTATTTAATGAAGTAATTTAATACATTTATTAAAATAAGGATTTTAGTAATTTTAAATTATTAGTAACAAAATTTATACATCTTGAACTATTGGTTAAGTTACATTGAGCTTAGAACTCGAACTCACTAATTATCAGACTCCTATTTTAGTTACTTCTTACTCAACAAAGATAGCATTGAAGCTTTTTATAATATAGTGCTTTCATATTATGCTTATAGCTATGTAAAAAAAATGTATGTATACATAGAAGAACTTGAAGGGAATACTCAAATAGCTTTTGTATTGAACTTATAGATCTTCTCTGTATTATTTATTTCACAATTATAATAAAAGTGACTTCAAACTGGAAATAAGGCATTTTAAATTGAAATATGTTCTAGCCAGAGGATAAGCTTAGAATTTTAGACGTTTGATAGAAATGAGTTCATGGGTGGCACTGGCATATGGGCAAGCACTTCCTCTTCTTGGTACCTTTCAGAGATTGACAGCCTGCAGCAGTGGCTGTTGACTGTCCATCATCTGTTGCCTCTCCCCTAGTCTTCTCCAGCTGACCTCCGGCTGTGTGGATCAATACCACCAGTCACCTCACAGAATCTTTGTTTTATCTTTAAACATTAATGGATATATATTTTTAATCTAATAAAATTTAGATCTTAGGGAGTAAAGGGAACTAGGTGGAATGAAATTTAAGTGCTTCTGACAGTGTTAGTTTCTCCTTTTATTTTCTTTCATTTTTTTCCCCCATTTTCCTTTTCAATTCTCCTCGAACATCAGATACCCCAAATGGCTGGTGTGTTGGGGGTTATGTTTAAAGGTGGAAGATTGGTAGGAACAGTATTCCCAATCTTCATTTCCACTTAAAACACTGAGCTGACAGAGTACTTTGATTAACTCAAAACTCATCATTATATACTTTCCTTGTATTTTGCAAAGATTTACGTGGATGTCTTACACCCCAAACAATAAATGTATTTGTATTTTCAGGGAAATTTTGGTGAAGTATTTAAGGGCACATTAAAGGATAAAACTGCTGTTGCTGTTAAAACATGTAAAGAAGATCTTCCTCAGGAACTGAAAATAAAATTTTTACAAGAAGCCAAGTAAGTTCTCTAAAGTAATGTAAATATGTGTTTATAACAGAAGTGACCCATTAAAGTGTAAGTTTGAAGATATCTTAAATTATGATTAGGTGAAGTAGAAATAAGCACTTTCAGAGCCCTCAAAAGTAAGCACTTATCATACAATGTGGAAACAAAAGTTTTTTTGTTTTTGAGTTAGATTATAGGTTAGTTAGGCCATCACAATCAAAAGAACCAGATTCTAAAAAATACTGAGTATTCTTCGAGTCTTAAAAGCAAAAAATATTGCAATTTTTTAATCACACATACATATACACATATGTATATATGCAATGCTGTGATTATCTTTATAATAAAAATATTACTGTATTCTATATATAAAAGACATAATTTTCATATATATAGGTATATAATTATATCTATCCTACCCTTTAGATACTGCTTAAGTCTTTATTTCCAGCTGTTAGCTTTTTTTTTTTTTTTTCCTGAGAACCTCAGATTTCTTTTTTAACTCAGTTCTGGCATTTGTTCCAAATTTTGCATATTGTTTCTTTTCTATCTGATATTCTAGGATGATAGTCTTCTCTTTCTTCTATTTTAGCTAAAATTTAATGTTCCAACTTGCCAGCCCTGTGTTGCAGATATTTAAAACTATCACATTAGTGGTAAAATCTGGTATATACATCAAAACACAAAACAAATGGAAAGGTGCTTTGGACAGAGTGGAAATGGACGTATGAATGAGATGGTTGGATGGAAGGGAGAGAAGGAGAAGGAGAATATGTAGATCCACAGATTGGTGGTATAAAGGGGAGGAGAGAAAGGTGTGGGGGTGTGTGTGTGTGTTTTGTCTCCATGTTGGTGTTGTATATAAAACTGAAGTTTTTTGTAAAGTACTATTGGAGAACAGAGGGCATAGCAATGAAAGAACAAAGTTCCATGGCAGAGAGCACCTTGATGTCATTTCTCCATTATCTAAAAATGAATATTTATAGCAATGGATTAAACTAGTCGGGTGCATTTATTAAATATTATCTATAGAATAAAATTATAATTTTTTTATGTATATTAGCAATTCAGAAAAAGTATTCTATGAGTAATTTAAAGGTATGCTATCACAATTGAAGTTCATATGCTCATTATTTTTGTTATTCATAGGTATTTTAAGATACAGGTTATATCTAAAATTCTTTAAAAATATTTAATCTTCTAGCTCTCTAATTTTTTATTTTATTGCAAAATAAAAAGTTTACTTTCTTCTTGTAAAGTGAGACCATGAAATTTTATGTTAAAAATGAAAATTATATTCATGCAAACTCCCAAATATCCTTTAATAGATGATAGAGCTGTATATTTAGATGTTTAATATTATTTGGATTCATCTTGGCTGTTTGTGGAACTTGTTTATTAAGCACTTTTCAACGTAAGAAATGACATTTTGGATTAAAGTCAAATATTCTAAAACTTCCTTTCTAGTTTCTCATAGAAACTGCAAGCTTAGTTATTGACAGACTATTTTCCTCATCTCTAGAATTCCTCCCAGTCTATCTTTTCATTTATAAATCATTATATATTTTTCAATTGATAACATTTTTTAGAGCTGTCTCTGCTTTAGTTGTGCATGTACAAAATATATATGAACTCTTATCTTTCTTCAAATGAAGTTATTTTTTCATTATCTTAGGAAAGAAAGTGCATTTATAACTGTATCAACAGGATAATATGGAATAACATTTGGTAACAGAAATCATCAGAGTAGACAGGCCTCTGAGGGAGTCTAATCTATTTTTAACTCATACTTGGAGCCCTATGGATGAGTCTAAGCTACGTTTATAGCCCTCTGAAATTATGCCTTTATCCAAACTAGGTCTTCTCTGCCTCAGCCTAAGTCTTACATTACTCATTGTTTTAACCTTCTGCCAGCTTTCTCAAAACTTTTGACTTTTTACTATTTTAAAAGTGATCATGATCATCAAGAAAGTATGGAGTTTAAAATCTCAATATGAAGTGATTACCCTATAGCATTTACCAGTATAAATTGTTCTTTTATTTATTTTAAATGAAGTGTGTACAGTGCTGCCCTGACAGTGTATGGTTTTTAGTCCACTAATACTTTTCAGCTATGCTTTTGTGAGAGTGGTTAAAATCAGATATTATAAAGGGAATTCTATATACTTTGAACTGAGTAAGTTATTGCTATTTAGCATGGTTGTTATTCAGAGTGGCTAATAATTCTTAAATGAATATGTAATTGGATTAAGAATTGACTCATTTGTACCTTTATTTTGACAATATTTATCAAAAATTTATACATCCTATTTATCGTAATTTGGGTTCATCCTAAAGTTTTAAAAATTGTGTGTTCTACTTGTGCACATTACTCATGTTCATAAATTAATGCTTATTATTTAAATGGTAACTATTCTTATACTTCTCTCATTCAGAATTCTCAAGCAATATGATCATCCCAATATTGTCAAACTTATAGGAGTATGCACACAAAGACAGCCTATCTACATCATTATGGAACTGGTTCCAGGTAATACGATTTCAGAGATTTCCTCGATGACATTTTAATGTCATGTTTTACTGCTTTTATATGTTCAGTCTCTTTGATTTCCCCTTGTAAAGTTTGAGAATTTTGTTTAACATTTTCCTGATGACAAAAAGCTTGTACACGTACTCGATATTTTTATAGTCCATAATACTATGCTATTTTCTAGAAAATGTCAGCCAACCTTTTTAAGAGAAGATATATTACTACAGTGTGGTTACACATGGAGTTTAGTTATATGTAATGTTTCTGTGAGAAAGGCTATTTAGAAGAATAGTCTACTTAGTTTGACTTTATAATAATGATAGTACTATCGTATATTTAGTTCACTGTATATCATTTTCCAAGTACATTACCACACATCCTCTTGTTTGGTTGTGCAAAATAATACCATAATGCTTTGGGTCACAATCTATGAACTTCTTTCATATGTGTACAAAAAAAAATGTAATCTCTAGGAATTTGTCCTTATATTTCTTTCTGGTGACTTTCAACATCTCCAGGTATTTTGGTTAGCCACTTTTGACAACAAACAAGAATAGCATCAAACTGATACTGTATATTTTTAAGTTACTTCTATTGTATTTCTTTCTGTTGTAGAAAATACAATCAAAGGTAAAAATTTTATCTTGAAAAGATTTACAAAAACAATAATACTTAATAACTGAGAAGGATTCACTTTGTTACCTTAATACCTATTTATTCATTTTTAAAAAAGAAACTTAATATGAAAAATACTTCTTAACTTTAATATATAGCAAATAAACCTGATATTGTAGATTGCCTCTTAAAAACTGTTCACATAATTCCTTTATGACTTAAGGATAATTGGTCTCATTTTGTCCTGCTGGTTTGATTGCTCTTAGAATATTTCTTTATTACGATGTAAGTGTAGGATTCCTAGAGCATGGTCATTTTCATCCTCAAGATGGCAATGTATATTGCATGATTTACACTATTTATGATTTATATCTTAAAGTAGGTTTTAGTAAAGTTATGGAAAAAATAGCCTACAGTCTGAAATTTTAAAAACAATTGAATAGCCCAGAGTTTTAAGTAGAATAGAATGTTTAAGTATTATAAATATATATAAATGTTCACATAAGTGCAAATGAAGCCCCCAGTTAATACGGATGTCACTGAGAAACTTAGATTTGAGGGATAGAGTAGGCTTGCTGAGGAAACGTGATTTTGTTGTTACTATGAATGATTAAAGGAACATGGATAACAAATTCCTGATGGCAGTTCCAAGTTGAATAAAACAAAAGATAAATCTGCAAGCAAGCCAGGGAGGTGTTTATCTGGACAGTAAACTGGTAACCTTTATTGATCTTTTTTTTTTTTAGATAATTAAGAATAATGAACTTCATTAGAAAGTTCAAACTGTAATGAAAGGAGAAAATAAAAAATGAATATCTCCCACTCAACAATCTAATCCTATACCAAAGCTAATTGCTGTTTAGCTTTTTGTGTTTTTTTTTCCCCAGGAAAATATTTAATATAGATACCTTGATTTTATGCAAATCTTTTAATTATTAAAATCATAATACTATTTCTGATCTTTTTTCTCTTATTAGTGTAACATGGTTTCATTGTTTCATATTCATCCATATAGTTCTATGTTTTCTTTATAATGGCTACAGAATATTCCATTATATGGTTTTATATAATTTAATTAATCTATTTATGGGTACTTTGGTTGTTTCCATTTTTATTTTGGGGGCTTTTTCTATTTTAAATTGTGCTCAGTTAATGTCTGTGAATTTATATCGTAAGTATCGTTTTGAAGTATATGTATTGGGTAAATTTTAAGCAATGGGATGGTTGGAGCTGAGTTTATGTGCATTTTGATTTATGGTTAATATATTGCTGCACAACAAATGATCACAACTTAGCAGCTTTAAACAACATCCATTTATTACCTCATTGTTGTGTAGGTTAGAAGTCCAGGCAGGATTAACTGGGTTCTCAGCTCAGGGACTCACAAAGCCAACAATCAGGATATCAAACTGAGTTCTTATCTGGAGGTACTGGGGAAGCATCCACTACGAAGTTCCTTCATGTTGGTGGCAGAGTCTCATTTCTTGCAGCTGAAATAGAATAAGGTTTCCTTTCTTGCTATAAGCCAGGGGCATCTCCCAGCTCCTTAAGGTTTCCTATATTCTTTCATCTTCAGACCCAGGGTGTCACATCATTCAAATTCCTTGAATTTCTCTACTTCTTTTGTTATTGTTGTTCTGTTTTGTTTCTCAAAAAAGCTGGGAGAGTACTCTATGCTTTTTTGAAAGGGCTCATAATTGAATCAGGCTCACCTGGATAATCACCCGTTCTCTAGGGCAGCTGTGCCATGTGACAGACATAATTACGGAACTGATATCTCATCATGTTCACATGTTCCAGGGGTCAGGGTGGACATTTTGGAGAGGCTGTCTTCAAATTCTGCCTACCACAGTAGACTTTGCTAACTTTTCTTGAAGGTTAGTTGCAGTGTGGACTCTGAAACCACACTGACTTTTCATACTGTTACGTTAATTCCATTGGTTGAACTTGTATGATGAATCCATGATTTGTAGCATCATGCTTTGTCATTTCTTATTTGGAAAATGTCTAGTGACCAGGTTATATCCTATCACTATCTTCTAAATAGTGACATAATTCATTATACAGTATCAAAAGTTCGTGTTCATTAATGTCACTGCTGATGTCCCTGGAAAAGTAGTTAAAAGTGGTGATGGTGGCCAGTATGTGTTTTCCAAAGTTGTAACTTTTATTTGAAAGCTTGGATTTTGTCACTGGCAACAAAAACTGTTTTTTCCTTCAAGTGCCAGGCTTACTTCACTCAATTTTGATAGAATGTCTGTCAAATAACTAATTTTTAATAACCATAATTTGTCCATCTTTTTGAAAACTGATGTATAATTGATGTATACTTTGTATATATATACTTTATTGTACTGACATATGTAAACACTTGTGAAACCACCACAGTCAAAGTAATGAACACATCTATCATCCCCCAATTTTCCTTATGCCTCTTTTTAGTCCCTCCCTCCCACCCTTCTCTCCCCCTTGTTCCAGTCAACCCCTTATCTGCTTTCTGTCACTGTACATTAGTTTACATTTCTTAGAAGTTTACATAAATGGAGTCATACAGTCTGTATTACCCCCCTCTTTTTTTTTGGTCTAGTTTGTTTGATTCAGTGTAATTTTGAGATTCATCCATGTTGTAATGTTTATCAGTAGTTTATTGTTTTTTATTGCTGAGTAGAATTATATCATATGAATATATCACACTTGTTATCAGCCCTGAAAAGACTTTCGGATTGTTTCCTGTTTGGGGCTACTGCAAAGTGTAGAAAGTGTTTCACTGTGGTTTTAATTTGCATTTCCCAACTGACGAATGATGTCATGTGCTAATTTGCCATTCATAAATTCACCTGCCCATTTTAAAAATTGGGTTGTTTTCTTGTGAGTCTTGGTTCTTTATATATTCTGGATACAAGTCCTTTATCAGACATATAATTTTCAAATATTTTCTCTCAGTCTGACTTACCTTTTCATTTTCTTAACAGTATCTTTTGAAGAGCAGAAGTTTTTAACTTTGAAGTTTAAATTATTCTTTTATAGTTCAAATCCAAGATCACAAAGATTTTCTATGTTTACTTCTATAATATTTATAGTTTTAGAATTTATAGTTGAGTCTATGACATTTCAAGTTAATTTTTAAAGGAGAGTAATGGTTTGAAGTTCTTATTTTTGGCATATGAATATCCAGTTATTCCAGCATCCTTTCTCTCCTGACTTTACCTTCATTTTTTATATATTTATGTATAGTTCTATTTCTTTATTTTCTGTGGATCTTTTTTAAAATTTTTATTTTATTTATCTTTTTTTACATTTTTTAAATTGAGTTATAGTCATTCTACAATGTTGTGTCAGATTCCAATGCAGAGCTCAATTTTTCAGTTATACATGAACTATACATATATTCATTGTCACATTTTGTTTTTCACTGTGAGCTACCACAAGATCTTATATATATTTCCCTGTGCTATACAGTATAATCTTGTTTATCTATTCTGCATATGCCTGTCAGTATCTACAAATTTTGAAATCCCAGTCTGTCCCTTCCCACCCCCTGCCCCCTTGGCAACCACAAGTTTATATTCTACGTCTGTGAGTCTATTTCTGTTTGGTATTTATGTTCTTTTTTTTTTTTTCAGATTCCACGTATGAGTGATCTCATATGGTATTTTTCTTTTTCTTTTTGGCTTACTTCACTCTGTGGATCTTTTTGTTTGTCTTAATGCCTAAATACTATATTATCTTCACCACTGTAGCTTTATAATAAGTCTTGTATCAGGTAATGTTAGTCCTGTAACTTTCTTTTTAAAATTGTTTTGGTTGTTAGAAGTCCTTTGAACTTCCACGTCAATTTTATTATTAGTTTTTCAGTTTCTATAGAAAGGCTTGCAGGAATTTAGATTGGGATTACACTGAATCTGTAGATCAGTTTAGGATGAATAGACTTCTTAACAATATTGAGTCTTCCTGCCCATCAACATGGTATATCTTCTGAGTAAGATAGGTCTTTAATTTCTCTCAGCAAGGTTCTGTAGAGTTTAGTGTACAGGACTTTATATCTTTTGTTAAACTTACCTCTGAGTATTTGATTTTTTATGATGCTTTTGTAAGTAACTTTTAAAAAGTATATCCACCGTGGAAGTTATAGAAGATATGAAGAACACTGTTAGTCACCTTGACCTATTGGCATTTACAAGACATGTTATACAGTATCACCAGAATGTACATTCTTCTCAGATACACAGAGAATATTTACTGAGATAGACCATATTATGTGCCATAAAAAAAGTCTCAATACATTTATAAGAATTTTAAGTTCTGGGGTGGGGAGGGTATAGCTCAGTGGTAGATTGTGTGCTTGGCATGCACGAGGTCCTAGGTTCAATCCCCAGTACCCCCATTAAAAATAAATAAATGAATAAACCTAATTACCTCCTCCTCCAAAAAATAAATTTAAAAAATTATATATAAAAAAAGAATTTAAGTTTCATGAACACAATGCAAACAAAGTAGAATTCAAGAATAGAATGATCTCTGAAAATTTTCTAAATATTTGGAAACTGAAAAATGCATATCTGAATAACCAATGGGTCAGAGAGGAAATTAGAAAATCTTTTGAACTAAATGGAAAAGAAAATCTTAGTATTTGTGCAATGCCTTTAAAGCAGTACTTAGGGAAATAATTATAGCACTAAATGCCTGTATTAGAAAAGAAGAAAGGACTCAAAATAATGACCTCTATTTCTACCTTAAACAGAAATGCAATATAACCCAAAATATGTAGAGGGAAGGAAAAAATATAGATAGAAGAAATCAGTAGAATGGAAAGAACAAAATCAATGAAACTAAAAGCTAGTCCCTTGAGATTAATAAAACTGATAAACCTCTCCATAGGCTTTTCAGAAAAAAGAAGACATAAATTACCAATATCAAGAATGAGAGAGGTGATGACATTATGGAGTCTACAGATAATAAAAAGATATTAAGGAGATATTATGAATAGCTTTATGTAAATAAATTCAACAACTTAGATGAAACGGACAAATTTCCTGAAAGACACAAACTATCAAAGCTGATTCAACCTTCATAGTCTCATATCTTTTATAGAATTGGTCAACCATCCTTCAAAGAAAACTCCAGGCTCAGATGACTTCCCTAGTGAATTATACCAAACTTTTAAGAAGAAAACACAATTCTACACAAATTTTCAGAAAATGGAGAAGGAGAGACTACTTCTCAACTCATTGAGACCATCATTACCTGAGTCTAAAACTAAACAAAACATTACAGGATAACTAGAGACTATATATAATTGTATAGTCTATATATATATATATTCATTCTGGGCACACTTTTAATGAAGCAAATACAGCAGTATATAAAAATACATCATGATCAAGTGGGATTTATCCTAGGATTACAAGCTGATTTAACCTTCAAATGTCAATTTAACTCATATTCATACAATTTAAAACTATGTAATCATCTCAATGGATGCAGGAAAATCCTTTGGCAAAATCCGACATCCATTCCTGATAAGAATTCTGTGAAAATGAGGAATAGAAGAAAAGTTCCTCATTATAAGTGTCTTCTAAGAAAGACCCACAGATAACATCATATTTAATGGGAAATGACTGAATGCTTTCCACATTTATATCAGAAATAAGACAAATATGCCTGCATTTACTATTTTAACATTGTACTGAATGTTCTAGCTTCTAGAACAATATAGCAAAAAAAAAAGAAAAAAAGGAAAAATAAATGAAAAAGCATCTCTTAACATATTTAAGGTATTTTTTATCTTTGCCACAATACTTCTTTGCCAGTGTTTGAAATTAAAATAATAGCTATTGTACTAATATGAGACATTATAGCAGTCTGGTAAAACTACTACAACACTTAAAAATAACTGTCTGCTTTTTTGTTTTAAATATTTTTAAAGTAACTTACGATAACAAATTGCCTTCAGTGAATTTTCATACACAGCTTTGAAATCTCTTACTAAACCAGTTATGTCTAATAGTCTAATGTCATGATTGGGCCAAAGTTGCCTGTTCAAAAACAGTGAGCTTGTAATTTTGACATTTTCAAGTTAAGCCTTGGTAACAAACTTTTCTTGTTTTCTACTACTTCCTCTCAATATGCTGTTTAACTTTTATGCAGCTTTTCCTTTCTCTTTAGTAAACACATGTACATATAAGAATATAAAGATAAGTCAGCCAAATACCATAAAGTTCCTTATAAAAATATTTCCACTGTACAATGAAGATCCAATGAGTATATGGTCATGAAAAGCATAGGTGGGATTTATCCCAAGTATACAAGTCTGCTTCAATATTTGAAAATCTATTAATGTAATTCATCACATCAACAGGCTAAAAGAAAAATCACATCATATCAACACATACATAGAAAGCATTTGACCAAATACAATATTCACTCATGATAAAAAAAAAATTAAGTAAACTAGGAATAGGGGGAAGCTTCTCAATTTGATTTTTTAAAAATCTATAAAATTCTACAGCTAAAATCATACTTAATGATGAAAGGCTTAAAGTTTCCTACTAGGATTAGGAGCCACGGCAAAGATACCTCTCTCACCATTCCTTTTTAATATCTTACTGAAAGTCCTAGCTAATGCAAGAAGACAAGAAAAGAAAACAAAAGTTAAACTGATTGGAATGGAAGAAATAAAAGTTTTTGCGAACACAGTTTGGCAGCTTTTTACAAAACTAAATGGACTTTTACCATGCAATCCATCAATCACAGTCTAGTATTTACCCAAAGTAGTTCAAACCTTAAATCCACACAAAAACCTGCACAAGGATATTTATAGTAGCTTAATTTAGAATGCCAAAAGGTGGGAACAACCAAGATCCTCTGCCCTAGGTGAGTGGATAAAGAAACTCCGCTGTTTCCAAACAGTGGTTTCAGCACTCAAAAGAAGTAAGCTGTCAAGCTATGAAAAGTCATGGAGGGAGCTTAAATGTATATTACTAAGTGAAAGAAGCCAATTTGAAAAGGCTGCAAACTGTATGCTCCCACAAATATGGCATTCTGAAAAAGGGAAAGCTGTGGAGTCAGTTAAATAAGGGAAAGTTCATTAGTTGCCAAGGATTATGGAGGAGGGAGAGATGAATAGAAAGAGCGCAGAGGATTTGTATAGGATAGTTAAACTACCATGTGTGACATAATAGTAGATACCTGTCATTTCACATTTGCCCAACACATAGAATGTACAACACCAAGAGTGAACTCTGATGAAAACTTCGGACTTTGAGTGATAATGATGTGTCAATATAGGTCCATCAGTTGTAACAAATATAACAAATTCTGGTAAGGGATTTGATATTGGGGTAGGGCTGTGCTGTGAGGGGCAGGGATTATAAGGGAAATCTCTGTACCTTCCTCTCAGTTTTCCTTTGAATCAGAAACTACTCTCAAAAAGTTGCTTTGTTTTGCTTTTGGTATTATATTCTAACAGAACTATTCTACTTTTTTTTTTTAATTGAAGTACAGTCAGTTACAATGTGTCCATTTCTGGTGTACAGCACAATGTCCCAGTCATGCATATAGATACATACATTCATAAAAAATCTTAATATTTTAAAAAAAATTAGATAGAGACTTCGTTATCTTCGAGTCAGTTTTAAGATCTGTCTCCCTCCTCCATTCACTTAGCTCCTCCTTCCCTCCCATTCCAACATTCAGTGACATATGTGCATAGTCACTGAAAGCCTGTAGAGGTTAGTGGTCGAGATCTTGAGCTCTAGTAAGTGTTGGTGAAGATGTGGAAAAACTGGAACCCTCTCAGATTGCTAGTAGAATGTAAAATGATGCAGCCACTTTGCAAAAGAGTTTCACAATTGCTCAAAAAGTTAACACATAAAGTTTCTGCATAAACTAACGGTTTTGATCCTAGGTTATCTACCCAAGAGAATTGAAACATATGTCCACCTAAAAACTATGCACATATTCATAGAATCATTATTTATAATAGCCAGAAAGTAGAAAGAACCCAAATATCCATCAACTGATGAATGAATAAACAATATAGAATATCTGTACAATAGTAATATTACTATTAAGTAATGAAGAGTGATGAGCTAATAAAACATGACAGAGAATAGATGAACCTTAAAAACTTTGTGGTAATTGAAACAAGTCCAGTGCAAAAGACTACATACTGTATGATTCCATTTCTATGAAATGCCCAGAAAAGATATCTATAGATAAAGAAGATCAATGGGTTTCTGGGACTTGGGCACTGGGTGTTTAGATGGGGATTGACTATACACAGGCATCAGGAATCTTTTGGGAGTAATGAAAGTGTTCTAAACTGGATCATAGTAACAGTTACATACCTCTGTAAATTTGTCAAAACTCATTGAACTGTACATTAAGATAGGTAAATTTTATGTATATAAACTGAACTTCAGTACAGCTCTTAAAAAAATAAAAGGCCCAAGAGCCAGGCATTTTTGGCCAGAAGCTTATACGTTGCTCAGTCTGCTTAATGCTTCTGTGCTTCAGTTTCCTCACTAATAAGAATAATTGGGTGGTTACAAGAGCTAGTATACAGTGATTGTGTGTGTGTGCCAAACACGCATACACACATTTTATATATATGTACATCTTAAAGTGTTTAACCATAATAACCCCTCTATGTGTTCTTATTATGTCATAATTTTTATTGTTATTTTATAATTGGCCAAGAGAAGAAAGTGACAAGTTAGAATGACTGCTACAGTCCAGCCAGAACTTTAACCCAGCCTCTGAATTTGCCCCTGCCGCTGATTCCAATCCTACCCCTAGATTTCTGTAAGCAAGGGTGACCTGACAACAAACTAGGGAGCATAAAATTTGTTTGGATTCTTCCCTTTCCACCATTTGTGACTGTTTTGTTTGTATGTTTTAGTATTTAGCCTTCATGGTTCTTTCTTTCCTTAATACGTAAAACTAAAGTGGCTGGATTAAATGACTACTAAATTTTAGTTCTAACCTGTAATTATTTAGTTAAGAAGATCTGTCTTAAATTTGAAACCTCTCATAAAAGCACTCAGACTACTTCAGAACAGTACCTTGCTGTCCTTTCCTCCTTTTGCAAAAGACATGATGGGGAAATAACCAGCTAGTTTTAATTTTTATGAAAGTAGCATAATAATGTACAATATTTTACATTTACATAATATTTTATGGTTGTCAAAACACTTTAATTAACATTGTGTCATTTATTCTACCAGGCGGTATTGTTATCTCTATTTACAAATAAGCTAAATGAGGTTCAGAGAGCTTAGAGTGACTTGTCAACGTCAGTTAAATAGCAACTGGGAAGATAGTGCTCTTTCTATTTTCTGTTATGTCATTCAATTTATAAGTGGGTCAAAATATATAATCTTTTTATGAATTGAAAATATAAATGAAAATTCGAGCCAGATGTCTATGCAAGATACCCTCTAGGCAAACAAATGAATCCCTGTTCTGTAATTTCTCAACCTTGTGCACAGATAAGTAAATAGCTTATTACAGTCAACAGGAAGGTTTTTGTTTGAGTTACTGTTTTCTCTACTGGGAATCAAGCTGTGGAGGGGAGATTTAGAAAACTGGTAGGTTAAAAGCGAGATTTAATAGCTGCTTAGTGTCTTATATGCAAGCCATTTCTAAAATGTATTGTGCAGAGATTTAATATGCTCTTGTTCCGTCAGATAACTGAGCCCTTTGGAATCATAAACCTGAAATATATTTTAACTAGAGTAATGTTTGAGGAGATTATAAGCATTTGAGAATTCAAGTTTAGAGTGAATACTCCAAGATGATCCTGTCTTCATTTGCATCATCTCTTGAATTACAAATATTTTATTTACTTGCTTGTGGGTTGCTGGATAAGTGAAACCAAACAACAGGCAATTCTAAATGGTGCTAGGAAATACTGAAAACAAAAACAAACTCTAATATGCTAAAAGATGACCCCATTTTATTTTGCAAACAAGTGGTTTATTAATTAGAAATTTAAATAAAGGAAATATTGAGAGGATTTTCTTTAAGTGACAGGCTATTCCTTAAAGGAATATTAGTGGTGCGGGCAGCTGTCATTTGTTTTCATATATGTGGTTAAATTAGGGCTGCGATAAGATAGTCTGATGAATAGGAAACCAAGCACCTTAACCTCCATGCATACAATGTTAAGTGCAGATCCTGGATAGAGGAAATATTTTTAGCAAGCCTTAAAACATTAGTCTTCACTCTTTTACCAGAAATGTGTAACTTCCTTTCTCTTTTGAACCTGGATATTCTCTGAGTTCAGAACTTACTGAAACTAATTGAATGTTACATTATTTGGTACATTCCTCAGCTCAGACGCATGCATGATCTTTGGCAATCCTCAAACTTACCTTAATTTTAAAATGACTTACGGTTTTGGAATTCTTAGAATTATTGAAAAATTTTTACCAAGTTTTACACATCATCAAAATATATCTCACCTTTGTAACAAGTTTGAAAAAAAATTTAGCTCATGCAATTTGTATTGTCTATAGAGATTTTAGCTTAGAAATTTGGACATGATTATCTATATTGTTCTTGTAAATGTCTTTGAACTTTGAGTAGAAATCTTACCATTGTCAGAATTTTAATTTTTCATTTTAAGTATTCATTTTCATTTGTAATTTCTAGGATAAGTTCACTAATTTTATTTTATTTTATTTTATTTTATTTTTGCTGCTTTACCATTCAGTATTTTATTTTACCTGAGCATCAGCATTTATTAGATGTGTTTTCAAAATCATCTTTAGCAGTATATAATCTTTTTTGTTTTAAAGTTTTTTTTTTACATTTTTTATTGATTCATAATCATTTTACAGTGTTGTGTCAAATTCCAGTGTTCAGCACAATTTTTCAGTCATTCATGGACATATACACACTCATTGTCACATTTTTTCCTCTGTGATTTATCATAACATTATGTGTATATTTCCCTGTGCTATACAGTGTAATCTTGTTTATCTATTCTACAATTTTGAAATCCCAGTCTATCCCTTCCCACCCTCTACCCCCCGCCCCGGTAACCACATGTCTGTATTCTCTGTCCATGAGTCTATTTCTGTCCTGTATTTATGCTTTGTTTTTGTTTGTTATTGTTTTTTAGATTCCACATATGAGCGATCTCATATGGTATTTTTCTTTCTCTTTCTGGCTTACTTCACTTAGAATGACATTCTTTAGGATCATCCATGTTGCTGCAAATGGCATTATGTTGTCGGTTTTTATGGCTGAGTAGTATTCCATTGTATAAATATACCACGCCTTCTTTATCCAGTCACCTGTTGATGGACATTTAGGTTGTTTCCATGTTTTGGCTATTGTAAATAGTGCTGCTATGAACATTGGGGTGCAGGTGTCATCCTGAAGTAGATTTCCTTCTGGGTACAAGCCCAGGAGTGGGATTCCTGGGTCATATGGTAAGTCTATTCCTAGTCTTTTGAGGAATCTCCACACTGTTTTCCATAGTGGCTGCACCAAACTGCATTCCCACCAGCAGTGTAGGAGAATTTTAGCCAGAAGGTTAAATACTTTTAAAAAATAAATATTTTACCCTTCCAGTTCATAGTGAAATTTTACATTTTTACATGATTCTCAGAGTCGATTTCTGTTATGTGATATCACAGTTATCTAAGGTTATTATAGAGTCCTTGTAAGTAACAGCTTCTGTTTCTTTGATAACAAAGTCCCAATGTTTTGGCTCTGGATACTTAACTAACATTTGTTTCTTTCAGTCATAAATGTAGAAAGGGTAAATTGTACCAACCAAAGGTTAAGGAACGTGGCTCCTGGCACTCACTAAAAGAGCTCTCAAAATCTGAACTAGCACCTTACCTCACACAGATTTAACCCATCACCCATCATACAGTTCATCACGAGTTTATAACAGTAGCACTTCACAACAGTAAATTTTTAGTTTAAGGAAAAGGACAACATAGTAATTCTCAAATTAATATTTTCTGCCTCAAATTATAAGATACGTTGACTCAGCGGCTTAATTTTTTATGTTGTTTGTAAATTACTAAAGAACCTAATTTTGTGGAGCTTCTTACTTTGTTGTTTAGAGATGTTGATAGAATTCTCTTTAAATATAAATTTGGTGGGAGTCTAAATGAGTAATTACAAATTCGTACACTGTAAATTTCAATTTGGGAGAATGGGTAACTTTCCTGTGTTAACTGATATTATAACATCTAAACTTAGATATTGGTCTTTGTTTTATAATTCAAGCATATTACATTAATGAAAAGTAAAATAAATTGGCTTGGTTGCCATTTTATATCACAGATAATACTTTTGGTATAATGTAAATTACTTCCAAAACAACATTTTAAAAAGACAGCATCTTTAAATTGGTATTTCTTTCTCAGCCAAATGATAGTGGGTTGTCCTAATGTTTCATTTGCTGCCTAATATCCCAAAGCAAATGCAGATGGAATAGCTTAAACTGGCCATTTTTCCAGGCGCTAAAGGCACTAATATCTCTTGAAATTAGTTGCTTTATTTAATTTATGCGTGACGTAAATTGATAAGCTGGTGGTATTCCACGCATGTGGTATTGGCATTTTTCTAATTTTGGAGGGTAAACCACACCCTTCTAGCAGTGCATATTCTTTCCCAGAGGTTTAACTAAACACTAAAAACATTAACTCAAAGCTGTAAGAAATGAAATCTAAAATATAACAACTGTTACTGTTATTACCTCTTTGACTTGAGTGGTTGTAAAGAAATGCTTAGGGACTTTCTTTTCTATCAATGAGCAAAGGTTTGTATATTATAACAGAGACTATGTTTTCATGGAACATTTGAGCTGTAGATACATTGTGTATATCTGAGTAATATTACTCATGTTTTTTATGTTCTGGGCACCTGAAGGCACTTGTACCTGTAAATACCTCCTGCAAGGAAACAGATTGTGTGGTGAGCAGGACAAAGCATGTTCTGAACCATATTCTCTTAGATCCTGTTTTATATCTTTATGGTAATTGAAGTCCTTAACGATTTAAAGGAAAGTAGAAGAGTTATGAACACATACATATCTTTCTACATGGGAAAAATACTGATTAGCTTTACTATTGTTTTGTTACCATTTTTTTAGTTTTTGTTCCTATACATGGGAAAGTCTTAAAATTCAGAGAAAGTTTAATATTTTGAATGATAAGAAAATTTACTTTATTGTTGAAAGCCTACTTATATTTGATGTAAATGTTAGAAGTATGAACAAGTAAAACTGTGGTGAATTCAACTGAAATAAAAAATTTTTACATATACAATCTTTTATTCTTTGAACAAATAGATTTTCCCCTATAATCTATCTATCCGATGTATATGAGTCTGACAGTACTTATTAGTATGAGATTTTTGTATTATTAGAATTGTAAGGAAAATTCTTATTCAAACGATGAAAATACAAAATATTTCAAAGATAAAGAGACAACTGAAAATCAGTCGAATCAGAGTTCTTAAAAAATACTTACTGTGTTGTTTATGTTGAAAGTTGAAAAGTGCAGATGTTGGTTTTTTTCCTACTTGCATTACAGTACCATATATATTTAGACTGTTTTATGTAGAAATCAAACAAATGCCTCTTGTCAGCATTAGCTGAAGATCTTGCAATGCTCTGTTCTTTCGTTTATAAATTTTATCCCTTTCTAGTTGTAAGTTATTTATATTCCTTTCTAGTTGTAAGTTACCATGTGTATTGTGAAACTTCTTAAATTGATGGAAGAAATGAAAACCTTATCCATTAATACTTGAAAAGGCATCTCACTCTTCTCATATATACCAATATTCTTTGAATAGAATTTTACTTAAAAACTACTTAAGGCTAGATATTCTACTGGGTTATTTATTCATTTGCTCAACAAACGGTTCCTGAACGCCTACCGTGCATGCCACATACTGGTGATTCAACAATGAAGAAAATGGATCAAGAGACCCCACAAAAAGCAAAACTTCCTGCTCTCATGAAGCCTTTGTTCTAGTTAGGGAAGAAATATGATAGATAAGCTAAACAAAATCAGTATATTAAACAGTTGAAAAAAATAAAGCGTAGAGGGAAGAGGATAGCAACTATGTGGATGGGCAGAGGTTGAAGTCTTAGAGAGACTGACCAGGAAAGGCCTCGGTAAGTGTGGAACGTGTGGGTGAAATGAGGAAGGAGAGGGAGCAAACAGGCGTGTAGGCATCTGGAGGATGGGCACTCCAGGCTTCACGGAGTCGGAGAAAGAGCAATGTGGCTGAAGTCACGGTAGGAGAGAGTAATAGGAGATGAG
Source organism: Vicugna pacos (assembly GCF_048564905.1). NCBI lineage: Eukaryota > Metazoa > Chordata > Mammalia > Artiodactyla > Camelidae > Vicugna > Vicugna pacos. The sequence continues at coordinate 46,072,794 of NC_132989.1, read as the reverse complement.
GTTAGAGAGGGAGTAGGGTTCAGACCACGCAAAGCCTTGTAGCTCATAGCAGTGACTTACTTCATTTTAAGGAGTCATCCTGCGGTGATTACCCTAAACTGAACGTGCCTATATTCTTACTGACCTTGTCAGCTTTCAAGGTAAATAATATAGAGAGAGCTTCATCTTCATGACAAATTTCTTGGGAAATACTGAATATCTTCTAGGCCCTCAAGGCCTACAAGTCTGTGTTATGTTGTCTCCAGTAGATGAGAATGTCTGTTTTTGCCTTTTTCCCCTTTTTCTTCCTAAATCTGAATAAACTTTTATGGATGAAATCATTCTTCTACTTACTAAATGCTCATTTTTATGACCAGCCAAATTAATTACTGCTGAAAATCCATTATGCATTTTTTTTTCCCTTTTCTCATTTCTCCACTGGTTTTCTGGTCATATTTAATCTCTCTCTTCTCATTTAGATGCTCTTTTTTTTCCGTTTCCAGGCTTTCAGGTGCTATATAACAAAACATTTTCACAAATTCATCTTGAGGGATCGTACTTATATTAAGTGCTGCATGGCCTCATGTCATTGAAAATGTGAAAATAATATTAGAAACTGTCATTATAATAAGGTTTTGTGTATATGGAACTTTCTGCTCTTGATTTGCCTTCATTTGTCCTTCTGTGTGAGACTGAAGTAGATTGTCATTGGCACCTATTTATGAGCATGAATTTCAATTCCAGGAAGAATATGATTTGGTACCTGACACAGCTGTGCCTTAGATTGAGAGCTTAATAAATACACCTAGAAAATGTAACCTTTGCTAGAAAGAACAAATTTGCCTAAATTCTTCTGTGTCAAACTTGAGAAAACAGTATCACAGTTGACAATACCTGCATTCAAAATGAAAGTCTGTATATAGCAAGCTGGGAAAGATTTCAAAAGTGACTCTCTATAGCATCTTTAATAATTTTTTATTTTAAGAGATACATAGATTAAATATTTTCTGTTTTCTAAGACATTGTTTTATTTTGTATTTTCCTTCTCTTATCTGTTATTGTTTTACATGTTTGTTTGTGGGTTCATACTGAGAGTATTTTCAAGATCTTTGATAAGACTTCCAAATTAATTTATCTTCTAAGATGACATTTGCTACCAGCAAAGTGGTTGATTTTCTATATTTGCTATCTTGGCTACTAACTATCAAGAAAGAAACCCCTTCTATATTTAACATCTGTCATTTGTTGGTTGTTTAGTCAAAATGTTAGTTAACTAATTAAAAATTAATCCAAGGCATTCATTTCTTTCTCTTTCTACTAGAGCAATACCAAACAATTAAATTTTAATTTAATAGAAAAGAGTGCTATTAATATACACATTGGTAAATTCTTTTTTCTTGATTTTTAAAATATAAAACCTTTAGATTTCAGGAAAATACAAAAACACAAAATTTCAGATAGCATCTTTCAATAGAACAAACATTTTATCTAAAGTCAGCCATAAATAAAGAAGGAAACACGATTCTGAGATAAACTATGAAACATACTTATTTGTAATAGGAAAGCATTTGAAATGTAGTCCAGGCAAAATCACAGTTCACAGACTCAGAAATTCATACCGAGAGACAGACAAGTCAAGATTAGAAGACTAGTGGATAGTAAGTCGGTGGTTTGGAGGTCGTATAATCATTGGAGAGCTCAAAACCTGTCAGAGGTGGACAAGAATGAGTGTAATAACAATGTCTGTAATGTGCTGGTTGTATAGAAAACTTAGAGCATGTAAGACAAGATTAGATGATAAAATAATTTGAACAGTCTTCACCACCTGAGTGTACTAAAGATAGATTTATGAAGAATTTAACTGTAGTACTTGAGGTGGAAAATGATTAAGCTATGAAGAGTAGTTTTTGAGTCCAAGTTAAGGTAGGTGCTGGCAGTATTCCAGAGAAAATAGCAAGGTTTTTACCAAAAGGAAAGATGATGTTGATGTCAAGAGTCTTTCAAAACATTCTTGTATTTCCAAGACAATGTTGAGGTGTGTGTGTTATCCATTTCATAAAGATCAGCTTATGGGTTTTTCTATTTGAATAATGTCTAAGTTGTTAAGGAAATAAAAGATGTTAAATGCAATGAATTAAATATTTGACCTGTATTGTGTCATTTTTAAGACAGCTAAAATTTTCATTGTAGATTGGACATTTAAGTTGTTTTGTATAATCCATAGGCCAGGGTAAGTTTAAACTATTGAATAATTCCAAGAATGTACTTGTATAAGTTTTACAGTGGCTGATCATAAATTAACCCATGGGGTTTGTGTGGTCTTTTGTTGAGTATAAATTGGATTCATTGACAAACCATTTTTCAGATACAGTATGTTACAGATTAAGTGATGTGAAACATGAGTAAATCTTAATTTACTGTCCTTAGTATTCACTAATAAGACCGAACTTCATTTAAAAAGCACCTGATGATTCTCAAACTATAAACAGAGACAAAATCAGAGAATTGACATCTTGCTCTTAGTATTCTATATAGATGATACACCGTATGCCAAATTTAATTTTTATCTGAAACAGGTATTGCTATTTTAATGAAAATCAGTGTTTAAACATCAAAATTCTGCATATGTGGTTAGTTTTCTAATGCTTCCTGTGTCTCCTCTATATGCTCCCCTCCTGAATCATTCATTGTGTCTCTCATCACTCATCATCTCTCATTTCTCTTGGCGTAATCTTGCTGCCCCTGCCCTGCTTTTTTACTAAGAAATAATTGGCATGTATCACTGTATAAGTTTAAGGCCTACGACATGATGGTTTGATTTATGTATGCTGTGAAATGATTCCCATAATAGGTTTAGCGAACATCTATCCTCTCATATACATGTAATAAAAAGAAAAGAAGGAAAAGGTTTTTCCTTTTGATGACAACTCTCAGGATAAACTCTCTTAAAAACTTTCCCTTATATCACTCAGCTGTGTTAGCTACAGTCATCATGTTGTACATTACATCCCTAATCTTGAAACTTGAAGTTTGTATCTTTTGACCACCTTCTTCAAATTCTCTTTCCCTGTATCCCTGGCCTCTGGTAGCCTTAAATCTGATTTTTTCCCCATGACTTCTCTGTTTGTTTTTTTAAGATTCCACATGTAAGTGAGAACATACAGTATTTGTCTTGCTTTCAAGGTCCATCCATATTGCCACAAATGGTGGGATTTCCTTGTTTTTAAATGGCTGAATAATACTCCATTGTGCATGTGTACACACACACACACACACAACTTTATTCATTCATCCATCGATGGACACTTATGTTGTTTCCATATCTTGGCTATTGTAAGTAATGCTGCTATAAACATGGAGATGCAGATATCTTTTCAAGTTAGTGCTCTTGTTTCCTTTGGGTATATCCCCAGAAGGGGAATTGCTGGATCATAAGGTAGTTCTGTTTCTAATTTTTTTAGGATCCTCTGTGGTGTTTTCCATAGTGACTGTACCAGTTTACATTCCCACTCACAGTGCATAGAGGTTCCTTTTCTCCCCATCCTTGCCAGCATTTGTTACTTTTTTTATCTTTTTGATGATGGTCATTCTAACAGATATGACACAGTGTCTCATTGTAGTTGTGATTTGCATTTCCCTAATGACTAGTGATGTTGAGCACCTTTTTTTTAAACAATTTTTATTGATTTATAATCATTTTACAATGTTGTGTCAAATTCCAGTGCAGAGCACAGTTTTTCAATTATACTTGAACATATATATATTCATTGTCACGTTCCTTTCTCTGTGAGCTACCATAAGATCTTGTATATATTTCCCTGTGCTATACAGTATAATCTTTCTACATCCATATCTTATCTTATACAGTATATCTATTCTACAATTTTGAAGTCCCAGTCTATCTCTTCCCACCCCCCACCCCCTTGGCAACCACAAGTCTGTATTCTGTATCTATGAGTCTGCTTCTGTTTTGTATTTATGTTTGGGTTTTTTTTTTTTTTTTAGATTCCACATATGAGCGATCTCATATGGCATTTTTCTTTCTCTTTCTGGCTTACTTCACTTAGAATGACATTCTCCAGGAGCATCCATGTTGCTTCAAATGGCATTATGTTGTTGGTTTTTATGGCTGAGTAGTATTCCATTGTATAAATATACCACCTCCTCTTTATCTAGTCACCTGTTGATGGACATTTAGGCTGTTTCCATGTCTTGGCTATTGTAAATAGTGCTGCTATGAACATTGGGGTGCAGGTGTCATCCTGAAGTAGGGCACCTTTTCATGTACCAGTTGGCCTTTTTATATCTTCTTTGAAGAAATGTCTAGTTAGGCAGATCCTTTGCAGATTTTTTAATTGGGTTATTTATGGGGTTTTACTATTGAGTTGTATGAATTCCTTATATATTTTGGGTATTAACTCCTTATCAGATATATGGTTAGCAAATATATTTTCATTCTGTAGGTTTCCTTTTCACTTTGTTGATGGTTTATTTTGCTCTGCAAAAGATTTTTCATGTAATGTGGTCCCACTTGTTTATTTTTGATCTTGTTGCTTGTACTTTAGGTGTCAGACCTAAAAAATCAATTCCAAGACCCACATCAAGGAGCTTTATTCCTGTTTTCCTCTAAGTAGTTTCATGGTTTCAGGTCTTAAATTTAAGTAAGTATTTATCCATTTTGAGTTAATTTTTGTGAGTGTTGTAAGATAGGGGTCTATTTTCATTATTTTACATGTGAATATCCAGTTTTCCTAGCACCATTTATTGAAGAGACTGCCTTTTCTCCATTGAATATTCTTGGCTCTTTTGTCAAATACTAGTTGACTGTATATGCATGGGTTTCTTTCTGGGCTCTGTATGCTGTTCTGTTGATCTATTTGTCAGTTTTTATACTAGTAGAATGCTATTCTGATGAGTATAGCTTGAAATAAGAAAGTATTATGCCTCCTGCTTTGCTCTTTTTTCTCAAGATTGCTTTGGCTATTTGGGGTCTTCTGATGTTACATATAAATTTTAGGAGTGCTTTTCCTACTTTTATAAAAAATGCCATGGGAGTCGTGATAGGAATTGCTTCAAATCTACAGATTGCTTTGGGTAGTATGGATATTTGAACAATTCTTCCAGTCCATGAACATGGGCTATCTCTCCATTTATTGTGTCTTCTTCAGTTTCTTTCATCAGTGCCTTGTAGTTTTCAGTGTAGACATCTTTGATCTCCTTGGTTAAGTTTATTCTTCAGTATTTCATTGTTTTTGATGCTGTTATCAGCGAGTTCATTTTATTTCTCTTTCAGATAAGTCATTTGTGTATAGTAATGCTACTAATTTTTGTATGTTAATTTTTGTATACTGCAATGTTACTGAATTCATTTACTAGATGTAACAGTTTTTTTGGTTTGAGCGTAGGATTATATATATATAATCATGTCATCTGCAAATGGAGCACTTTTGCTTCTTCCTTTTCAATTCTGATACCTTTTTTATTTTTCCTTGCCTGATTGGTCTGGCAAAGACTTCTGGTATTATGTTGAATAAAAGTGAGGAGAATGAGCACTCCTGGCTTGTTCTGATCTTGGAGGAAAAACTTTCAACCTTTCAAAATTAAGTATAACATACTTATATGTGGGCTTACCATATATGGCCTTTATTATGTTAAAGATATTCCTTTCACACAATATTGTTAAATGTTTTTAAGAATGGATGTTGAATTCTGTCAAATACTTTTTCTGTGTCTATTTAGATTATATGTTTTTTTTCATTCTATTAATGTGAGGTATCACATTGATTTTCATATGTTGAACCATCCTTGCATCCTAGGTGTAAATTGCACTTGATTATAATTAATGATCCTTCACCTCTTTTAAATATGTCTACCTTTTAGTCACTGTCCTTAATATCAGCTACCTTCTCTGGCTTTGCATTTCCCTAATGATTAGTGATGTTGAGCACCTTTTCATATACCTGTTGGCCTTTTATACACTGCCTTTAATACCAGTTTAATACATTATTAAAAGCAATAATAGAACCACATAGTGCGAGATTTTAACAGTAGTTCTAAAGTAAAAGAAGTTGAGACTTTTGGGGGTAGAAATGTTTCTGAATCAATCTATGAGAGAGTCAGGTGTCACAGTGGGCTATTCCAGGAGAAATTGTATTTAAAGCACAGATTTAATTGTAATGGAATTTGTTGAGATATTCACACCATTTTTGTTTCCCCTTACTATATAAATTAGCTCCTAAATCCAGTCTAGTCTGGCCACTTAACTAGAAATCCTTAAAAAAAAAATCTTAAGGTGAAACAGTCTTTTGTTACATCAGTGAACTGTGGAATTTAATTTTTCAACAATATTCTCCCTATTTACCACTCATATAAAAAGATAATATCACTTTGTTATGGATCACTTACAATGCAAGGCCTTTTGGAAACTGTCTGTCCTTAAACCTAGTAGAAGCAGACCACTTACTCTGGGCCACACATCAGTGCATCCTGGTTTCCTGGCCTTTTCTAGACAGCCAAAGGGCCCATTTTCATTATGCATACTCCTTTCCCTTTCATCTGGTTTTTACTGTCTTGTCATTAATCTACTTATTTGACTTTCTTTCATCCATAGCCAGCAACCACTCTCCATATAATTTGGCTCTGTAATGACAGCCAAACAAATATAAGAATAATGGCAAAGGAATGGATATCACATAACTAATATAATTTTTTTAACTTCTTCAAATTTGGCAAGAAGACTTTATTTTATAAAGGACTTCAAACATATTATTGGGTTAGTTTGTCATAATCATGAATAAATCTACTTTGTTTTACCCTACAAAATACTTCAGTATTACTGTAGTTTCTGTTTTAGAGAGGAGGGACTTATGACTCAGGTTATTTAGTATAAGTCTGTAAATTAAAAGAGTATGAATTACACTAGCAATCACTGCAATCACTGGTATTAGCTATCACCAGTGCCCCCAAGATGTTGTAAAAATTCAAGGCTGAGCCCAAGAGTTATCTGGGAGTGCTTCAGAGTGGTTCACCATCTATGAGAAGAACACCTAGACTGTAAGAATAATAAAGGAGCAAAAATGAAGACATATACTACTAGTGACATCCCTCTTTACTTCATATTATACAGCATTAATGGATTCAAGTATATGTCCATGGAATCTACAAAGTATCACAGCAGTGATGATCTTGAAAATAATGCTTATGGAGAAGCTGATGGTTTATTAGTTCATTACTAACCAGAACTTTTTTTTTTTTGACTCCTTATTGTCAAGAAGGTGATTAAAATCTGCATGACATACTTAATGGTGCATTATTTATATATAGCCAGCTCTAGGTACATCTTTTTAAAAGTAGTCACTGTCTGACTTCCATTTTCTTCTTTTTCTGAGTCAACTAGGATAGGTCTGGAGAATCAAGCTAGGTCACACTCAGGTCCTTTGCTCTTGGGCTTCCCTCAGGAATGTTGAGTGTGCCTTTGATTGGGTGTGTTTACTGAGTCCTCTCCTTTCCCGTCATCTAAGCAATGAGAGGAAGAAGGTGATAAACTGCTTTAGCGTAGAAAACTTGTAGAAACTAGGTGTGCACTCAGTAAATATTTACCAAGTCACTCTTACATGCTGGACATACTCTCTAGGAATATAAAAAGATCATAAGTTCTTTAGTAGATGGCCTGTAGAAGTTTACATCTGGAAAATATTGCCACCAACAGATTTACATAGAATGTCCACATTGTTTTTCATATGTGAATGCTGTCAAAGTTGGTTTCTACATAACTTATTAAAATCCATGAAAGAAGATAAATATAAACCAGATTTTAAATCCAGCTACCAGTAAGTCTTTTTGCCATGATTATTACCTGTTCTCTGGGATGAAAGGAAGAGAACAGAGTGAGACTGCATCCATTTTATTTTTTGTCCCCATATATTTCTTGACTGTATTTGGTATCTTAAATCTTGCCACAGCCACCAACTTGAATACCAGACTGAGTGAATGATGGGCGGCTTTTAAAGATAAATTTGTATAAAATAGCCTTTTCTGTTTTTTTCTGGTAGTAGTGAAAGAAGACTAAATACATATTTACCAAAACCTGTTTTACCTTAGTTGAATAACATAGACCTATTCAAAATCAATTAAATAAGATGCTGTGATTATGGAAGCATCCTAACCATTGCTACACCAGAGGAGAAGGGAAGAGAGAAGAAATAGTCCATGAAAGTGAAGAAAAGCTTCTATGAAAGATGATGTATATTTAAAAACAACAACAACAACAACACTTTCCTCTGTCTGGGAAAATGAAGAGTAGGAAGTTGTTGAAGGTCTTTTGACATATGGTGACTCCAGGTTGGCGCTCTAGAGCATGGAATGAAAAGTAGTCTTTCATCATAAGTCTTGAGTGTGTTTTGGTGTGGTTTTACCCCATATTTCCTGAGTGAATGAATTGCAAGACACAGTAGTAGTAATTTTAGGTTTTTTCTCACTTTTTCCTTGCATTAATAAAATATTTCCTCTTTTTGTATAAATGGAAGTCAGATAAACAGTGTCCTGGTTGTAGAAGGGAGACTTATCTGTGTAAATATTAGAACCCCTAGGGAAAATTTTGCCTGGAGGGCACTGTAGCTGGGCAAGAAAATGATAACCCTTTAAAGGTTATAGTTTCAAGGCAGAAGGTGTCATGTCAGATTAGATCCGGCAAATTGTTAGGGTACCTTTCTCCTGTGTACATGGCCCTGTAGTGTGCTTGCTGTAAGACACTAGAGCTGGCCGCTGCCTGCGGTCCAGCTCGTTCTCCTCCAGATCCCACATCCAGACTAAATGCTAACATGTGCTCTGGGAGCCATTTCTAGCAATTTAGGGATTATTTAAAGGAACTCATTTCCTTTTGTCATTCTATCTGCATTGTTTGGATCGCTAGCTCACCATGGTCTACATTTAAGGTTATGAGTTCGGTAGTTTTAATAAAACTGCCTTTTTTTGATTAATACAATTGTTTTTGTTCTTAGGTATAGTGAATAAAGTGTAACCAAAGTGAAAAAGAAAATCCCAGTTACATATGGCATTTGTCTCTCTGCTTGCTCACTGAGCTTGTATTCATGTCATAAAATGAAAATAATATTCAATAAGAAATGACCAACAATAACTTCACAAGAATACTCAGGTATTCTGAATTCTTTTGTTGGTGGCATTTAACTACCACTTTAAAGAAAACAGTTTTAATTGCTTGTTTGCACATGGTGTTGTACAAGGTGACTTGCCTACTAGGCTGTGCCTTTTGGGAGTTTGAGATAAAAGACTTGGAATACTCCATTTGAATAGTTATGAGAAGGTCACATAGATAATAACTATATAAACAGTTAATGAACTATTTACTGTTTGTAAAAGTGAAGTTATATAGGTCATGAAGGAATAGAGGACACATTACTAATCTGGAATTGATGATATTGGTAAAAGTCATCTTTTGCTGAATGAGGAAGGAAGATGCTTAAGGAGTTTAAGTCTGAATACTGAGAGTTAATGAACTGGCAAACTGTAAGGCAGGATGATTCCTTTTTTTTTTTTTTTTTTTGCTAGAGTTTGTTATTTAAAAACAAAGTTCTTACTGGACCAAAAGAAAATGATTAAGAGTTTGGTTTAAACCACCAACAGTAAGGCTAAATGATAGAGACAAGGAAAAGGATTGCCAATTGGATATGCAGAATAAAGTACGTTAATAAATGAATCATTATTCTCAGATTACTTGAGTCAGATGTCACAGAAGCAGTGGCACTGATGATTGGGATGGAGAGAGTCGGGAATGGGGGAGAACAGAGAGCTTTATCAGCAGATCATACACACAGATGACAGTGCCACAGTCATGGCACAGAGAGAGACGACCCTGGGTAGTAAGAGTGGAAGAGGATTCTCCAGTAAATAGAAAACAAAGTTAGAATGAGAAGCCATTCTGCAAGTTTACATGGTAGAATACTATTAAAGTTAATGTTAAAGACATATGGAAACTGGGTTTGTTTGTTTTCCTTTAGATAACTAGAATTTTATTGCATGCATGAGTCTTATCTCTTTCCTGAACGTATTTGTCCAAAGGAAAATGTTTAAGTCAGTTTACTTTAATGTATCTCTTTTTCTACTTTGACTTGGGAGCGTTCAGTGTAATTGGGAACCTGTTTCAATATGATCTGAATTAGGGGGAATATCTGTTTATGGCCCAACATTCTTGTGCTTCTAGAGGATTCTAAGTGTTTCTAACACAGACTTACATTATACTAGAAAAAACTCCAAATAAAGCATTAATATTATATATATATATATTTTTTTTTATTGAAGTATAGTCAGTTTACAATGTTGTGTCAGTTTCTGGTGTACAACATAATGCTTTAGTCATACATGAACATACATATATTCATTTTCATATTCCATTTCACCATAAGTTACTAGAAAATATTGAATATAGTTTCCTGTGCTATACAGGATAAAATTGTTGTTTATCTATTTTATGTACAGTGGTTAGTATCTGCAGATCTTGAACTCCCAATTTACCCCTTCCCACACCCATCCCCACCCCCGGTAACCATAAGTTTATTTTCTATATCTGTGAGTCTGTTTCTGTTTTGTAAATGAGTACCCCCCCCCTTTTTTAAGATTCCACATTTAAGTGATATCATATGGTATTTTTCTTTCTCTTTCTGGCTTACTTCACTTAGAATGACAATCTTCAGGTCAATCCATGCTGCTGCAAATGGCATTATTTTATTCTTTTTTTATAGCTGAGTAGGATTCCATTGTATAAATATACCAAAGCTTTCTTTAACCAGTATCTGCTGATGGACATTTAGGTTGTTTTCATGTCTTGGCTATTGTAAATAGTGCTTCTGTGAACATTGGGGTGCATGTATCTTTTTGAATTAAGGTTCCCTCTGGATATATGCCCAGGAGTGGGATTGTTGGATCATGTGGTAAGTCTATTTTTAGTCTTTTGATGAATCTCCATACTGGCTGCACCAAACTACATTCCCACCCCTAGTGTAGGAGGGTTCTCTTTTTTCCACACCCTCTCCAGCATTTATCGTTTGTGGAGTTTTGAATAATGGTCATTTTGACTGATGTGAGGTGATACCTCATTGTAGTTTTGATTTGCTTCTCTGATAATTAGCAATATCGAGCATTTTTTCATGTGCCTATTGGCCATTTGTATGTCTTCACTAGAGAATTGCTTGTTTATGTCTTCTGCCCATTTTTAGATTGGGTTGTTTGTTTTTTTCTTACTAAGTTGTATAAGCTGTTTATATATTCTAGAAATTAAGCCTGTCAGTCTCATCTTTTGCAAATATTTTCTCCCATTGTGTAGGCTGTCTTTTTGTTTTGTTTATGGTTTCCTTTGCTGTGCAAAAGCTTATGATTTTAATTAGGTCCCATTTGTTTATTTTTGCTTTTGTTTCTATTGACTGGGTTGACTGCTCTAAGAGAACTTTGCTAAGATTTATGTCAGAGAATGTTTTGCCTATGTTTTCTTCTAAGAGGTTTATAGTGTCTTATGTTTAACTCTTTAAGCCATTTTGAGTTTATTTCATGTATGTTGTGCCAGAGTATTCTAACTTGATTTACATACAGCTGGCCTGTTATCCCAACACCATTTGCTGAAGAGATTGCCTTTACTCCATTGTATGTTCTTGTCTCCTTTGTTAAAAGCTTTTTATGTCAAACCTACAGTCAGCATAATATTCAACTGTGAAAAGTTGAAAGCCTTCCCACTAAAATCTGGAACAAGACAAAGATGACTACTCTATTCAATATAGTACTGGAAGTCCTAGCCATAGCTATTAGTAAAGAAAAAAAAAATCCAAATTGGAAGAGAAGAGGCAAACTTGTCATTATATGTGGATGAAATGATTCTGTATGTAGAAAATAGTCTAAAGGCTTCACACAAAAATTACTAGAGCTGATACAAGAATTCAGCAAGGTAAGAGGATACAAGATTAACATACAGAAATCAGTGCATTTCTTTACACTAACAATGAAATATCAGAAAGTAAAGAAACAGTCTCTTTTAAAGTTGCATACAAAAGAATAAAATACTTAGGAATAAATCTGACCAAGGAAGGGAAAGACTTATATGCAGAGAACTACAGAACATTGACTAAGGAAATTAAAGGTGACTTAAAGATATGGAAAGATAATCCTGTGTTCTTGGGTTGAAAGAATTAATATTGTTAGAATGGCCATAATACCCAAAGCAATCTACAGATTGAATGCAATCTCTATCAAATTACCCAGGACATTTTTCACAGAACTAAAACAGATAATCCTAAAACTTACATGGAATCACAGAAGGCCCAGAATTGTCAAAGCAATACTGAAGAAAAAGGAAAAATTCAATATTAGAGTGAACCCAATTTAGCTTTTCCTCTTAAGCAGTTACTTAGGAGAAAACTTCAAAATTCACCATCTGTAGTGCCAGTTTAGTGTAAAATTTCAGCAACGTGAAAATATTAACAAACGCATACAGAAATCTGAGTCTCGTTTATTTGCATATTTACTTTTCATGAGCTCTTTGTTTTTGTTTATGTCTAGCCCTTTTAAAATAAACACAGGTGCTTCTTTGTTTTCCTTCCATTGAAATCCTGCTCCATCTTTCACAGCCTTACCTACTTTCTGAATCCTTCTTCCAGTCCCACAAATCAGATTTCATTGTTTCTGAATCATTATAACATATTATTAAATATATGTATATTGTGCATATATTTAGCTACTGTTTCACTGTCATTTAATATAGTTTATTTCTGAAATTTTTGTCTTTCCTTAGACTGAGAACAACTAGAAGATACATTATTCAGTAATCTTTAGTAGCCCTTCAGCAATTCACCTAGAATCCTGTGGAATTGTGTTAAGCACTGACATTTTTTTAGTCTTAATTTTTCTACTGCAAAGTCCTTTGAACATTACTCCTTCTTGTATCCTTTCTAGATAGGATGCTCTGTCTCTGCCTGCATTCAATATCTTACAGTAACCTATAATTTAAAAAATATGAAAATGAATATATGTATGTATATGTATGACTGAAACATTATGTCGTGCACCAGAAATTGACCCATTGTAAACTGTCTATACTTCAATTTTAAAAATGTCTTAAAAAAATCAAGTTTTATGGATAGTGAGTCACAAAATCAAAAGAGATTCTGCTGTAGGCTACCTTAGATTTCTGATGAGTGATTTTAACAATGTGTGTATTTTGTTCCTTGATGAGTAAGGATGGCAGTTATTATTTGACATGAAAGCAAAGACAGAAACAGTCAGGCTTTGCACAAGTAGCAGAGAGTAGATTATAGATGGAGAAGATGGAAGGAAATTTATTATCTCAATGTACTTGTGTTTTATGTGTAAATGTGATACAAGGATATTTCAAAATGAAAATCCATAAGTGTAAGACACTACATTAACAGAATAAACAACAAGAGTCACAGGAGCATCTCAATTAATGCAGGGAAAATTTCTGACAAAATTCAATACCTTTTCATGGTCAAAACACTCAAGAAACTAGGAGTAAAAAAAAAAATTATTTCTACATAATAAGACCGTATAAAAAAGCTCACAGCTAACATCCTTCTCAATAGTTATAAACTAAAAGTTTTTCCTCAAAGATCAGAAGCAAGGGAAAGATGCCCACTCTTAACATACCACTTCTGTTTAACATAGTACTAGACGTCTTAGCCAGAGCAATTAAGTAAAAGAAATGAAAGGCCTCCAAATTGGAAAGGGGAAAGTAAAATCATCTCTGTTCTCAGATAATGTGATCTTACATTGAGAAAACCTGGAAGATTCCACATACCAGAAAACCCCCACTAGACCTAATAAAGAAATTCAGCAAAGTTGCTGGGCATAAAATCAGGACTCAAAAATCAGTTGTAGTCTTATGTATTAATAATGAACAATCCTAAAAGGAAATTAAGAAAACAATCCCATTTACAATAGCATCAAAAAGAATAAATTACTTAGGAATAAACTTAACCAAATATATAACAGACTTATACGCAAAAATTATAAAACATTGCTGAAAGGAATTAAAGAAGACACAAATAAATGGAAAGACATCCTGTGTCTATGAATTGAAAGACTTAATTAATATTGTTAAAATCTTCATACTACCCAGAGCAGTCTAGAGATTTGATGCACTATCTATAAAATCCCAGTGGCTTTTTTTTTCTCTTTTTTTTTTGGCAGGAAAAAAAAATCCTAAAATTCACATGAATCTCAAAGGACCCAGAATAGCCATATAATATTGAGAAAGAAGTGAAAATTTGGAGGCCTCATACTTCATGATTTCAAAACATACTGTTTTGATTACTGTAGCTTTGTAGTATGATACTGCCATAAAGACAGGCAGCCAAATGGACCTGAATAGAGGTCCCAGAAGTTAAACCCTGGCATATACAGTCAAATGATCTTTGATAAGGGCGCAAGAGTACAGAATGGGAAAGAATAGTCTCTTCAACAAATAATGTTGGAGAAACTGGATATTCATATGAGGTAGAATGGAGATGGAGCCTTACCTTACACCTATACAAAAATTATCTGAAAATGGATTAAAGACCTAAACAAAAGATATGAAACTGTAGAACTAGAAGAAATCATAGGGGAAAACTTAATGGCATTGGAATGGTCAGTGATTTCTTGGAAATGACACCAAAATCACTGGTAACAAGAGCAAAAAAAGACCCTAAAACAGGATCTTGGAGAGCAATATGCACACCCATGTTCATTGCAGTATTACTGACAATAGCCCAGAGGTGGAAACATGTCCCTCAGTGGGTGAATGGATTAAGAAAATGTGTCATATACATACAATGAGATATTCTTCAGCCTTAAAGAAGAAAATCCTATCAAATGCTGCAACATGGATGAACCTTTAGGACATTATGCTAAGTGAAATAAACCAATCAGAAAAAGACAAATACTGTATAATTCCATTTATATGAGGTATCTAAAGTAATCAAACTCATAGAAACAGGAAATAGGGTGGTGGTTGCCAGGGGCTGGTAGGAGGAGGAAACAGAGTTGTTCAGTAGGTACAGCGTTTCAGTCACACAAGATGAAAAAGTTCTAGGGATCTGTTGTACAGCAATGTGAATTTAGTTTACAATATTATACTGTACACTTAAAATTATTAAGAGGATAAATTTATGATTTTTATACCATAACTTTTTAAAAAGAAAAAACGAGACTCCTGTTTTTCCTGACTTTTCTTTAATACTGACATTTCCAACTCTTTGGTGCAATTTCTTCTTTAAAAGTATATTTTAAAGTAATATTTTTTAATCTGATAGAAAGTTTCATAATTTGTGATCAAAACCTTTGTAATTATATTCTATATCCAAAAAGTGCATAAATATGGAGATATAAGTATACATTTCTAATTATTTTAAATAATAAGATTACATAATAGTTCTTGTCACTGATGTTGACTTGGGGATTTTAACATCTCTAAAATATCTAGCCTATGATAAATTCAATTTCTAAAAATACTGTTAACTTTTATAAACATTTTCCCCTTATTAAATTGCAATGTGCTTTTGGATGGGTCTTTTTGTCCCATATCTCTTTAAAAATCTATCTAAGGAAGCTTGAATTGATGCCTTTTCCTTTTTTCTCTGCAGGTTTTCCTATAGTAGATAAAGACATCAAAATAAGCATTGCACTGGTTTTTTTTCTTTTTTTTTTAAACAAAAATGCCATTTAGTATCTAAGTATTTGAAGGGTGTTCCAGGAGGCTTTAGAGCCAACATCTTTATACACCTGATTTTCCTATCCATGTTTGTCTTTCTACTTTATGTCAAAGGCAACTTTGAGAGGCATAAGCAGCCACAAAATAGAGAAGTAAGTAGTGTAGCATGAAAGCAGGGAGAGACAGACAGTGGAACTTCTTTGCCTTGGTGGCAGATGGTGGGTTGTGGATGGGGAGGGGAGCAGGGGATTTATGATCTCATTCCATGGTATGTTTTTGTGTGTAAATCTGTATCAGCCTTAGGACATAAAATTAGTTGGTAAACTTACCTTTCCAGTGTCCTTTTTGAGCATTTAAAAATAGCGCTACTGAGCCCAGATGCAAAAAATACACAGTGAAAAGTAAAATTTTGGTTGAAAGTAGCCAAAGCAATCATAAGAAGCATTTAAATGAGAGGGACTACAGCTATATGGAATACTGAGTAATATTTTAAAACAAGAATCAGCAAATTTTTTCTGTAAAAGATCAGATGGTAAAATTTTTAGGTGTTGAGAGCCATACAGTCTCTTACCACAACTCTGCCATCATAGCTTGAAAGTGTCTGTAGGCAATATGTAAAGGAACGAGTGTGGTGGTTTTCCAATAAGTGTTTACAGAAACAAGTAGCGAGCTGATTTTGGCCTCTAGGCCATAGTTGGCAGATAATTGCCTTCCAATTTCAATAATATCACCAAACTCTTAAAAGTCAAATAAATTCATTTCCCTCTTCCACAATGTGAAAAAGCTGATTATCTCCAAAGTCCCTTCTAGTAACTGACATTCTTGGAGTTTGTGAAAGATGACTCTGGTATCTGTCCTGGCCGATCACATCAGGTCTGGCAAGATTACAGCTGGTGCCCTTTGAACCAGCAAGTTAAAAATACTGTAAAACATGCTCTTTTATTTCAAAGAACTGTTATCCTGACTGCTATGGAGTTATGTTCTCAAAGATCATCTCTGAAGGAGAAATGCAAAAGGTCCCACTATTTCGCAGTGTTAGCAGAACACGGCTATTACAGAGCCTCATCTGAAAAGACTAATGTCATGTATTAATCTAAACTGGGAAAACCACACACTCAGCTCTGCATTTGGCTCTGCTGAATTACGTTACTTAGGTAGCAAGCTGTTCAGCAAGTGCATATTTAAAAAGAAGACGATGGTGACAGAAAAGCCAAGTATATTCTTGGAGTCATTTTCAGTTCTTCAGTGTTTCATATTTCTCTTCTTTTCCCACAAATGGGCTTTCTAGCTTATTGTTGAGTATTATCAGATAAAATGCTTTGTTTTGTTTTGTTTTGTTTTTTGATAGTTCTTAGTATAAACCCTCATCACCTCGAGTAACAACTAGAGAATCCTCCTGGCTAGTCTCTCTCTCCATGGAATCCTCTCTCCTGGGGGTGCCTACGTGTAGCAGCCATGATCCTTTGCTTCAGTGTTTGCACTGATCCTTTCTTCTTCGAGAACTTGTTTTGGCTTATCTCCTATTATATAAAATCTGTTTTGCGTTTCATGTAGTACAAGTTGAATCAGCATTCATTGTTAATTATCATATAGATCTTTTCTCCTTATTTATTTATTTATTTTTTAGTTTTGGTAGTGAAGGGAGCAAGGAGGTAATTAGGTTTGTTTACTTTTAGAGGAGGTACTGTGGATTGAACCCAGGACCTTGTGCATGCTAAGCATGCTCTCTACCTCTTGAGCTCTTCCCTTCATCTCCCCTTATTTCTGAAGGGCTGGTTAACAGCCACAACTCTCATTAAAGAGAGAAAAAAGAGCAAAAAACATTTTTTAATGAGAACTCTGAAAATGACATAAATGGAGCCCCCATAATAGCTGCTGTAATTTAATAGTTGCTTTGATTATGATCCCGTTTTAAATGTGTAAGTGAATACAACTGAACCAAACTTCTCAGGAACAAATTGATACCCTAAAAAACAAGGGTAATGAATTACACATTTTGTATATCACCAGGGATTGCTATCTCTTAATCTGATAACCTTTGAAGTTGTTTGAAGTTAAATTAAGATCTCTACATGATTCAATGACAGAAAGTTGTTAGTGGTATGGCCCTGATGATCCCTTTTCTCTAATGACAAATTGATAAATTAGTATTCTTGTTTACATAATAACCTCTGAGTTGGTTTAATATGATCAGTTCCTCAGAGTCCCATTAATACTGAAAGAACAGGTAGGATCAGATTTCCACAGCATGGAGTAAGAAATCTTTGAGAAAGAGCTGTTGAGAATAAAACAGCCTTCTCTCCTCTCACTAGAAGTTGGCTGCAAACAAAATAAAGCACTTCTGCTTATTATTTCCTACTTGTTCCAGGCATTGAATTTATATATATATACTTTTTAAATCCTCAAAATCTGATGTAAATGTTGTTTTAGCCATAAGGAATCTTTGAGTTGCTAGTATGGGAGATATATGAAAAATTTATAGGGATTTTATTCGTTCACTTAATAGAAAAATCTAGAGGGAAGTCACTCTTTAGACAGTGTTTGATCCAGTAGTTCAAACATGTCACCAAAAACTATTCTCTTTCCTTCACTTTTCCTGCTTTTTGGGGTGATAGCTTCATCCCAAGGCTGCCAGTCTTTGTGGCACCACGTGCTGTCCTTTACACTTCCACTTGCGGGGAACACTGCCTTTCTGGTACTGCTCTCAAAAAAAAAAAAAAAAGTTTCCTTGTATGTCAGTGGGCTGAATTTAACACTGTGCCTGTCCCTGAGCCAGTCAGTGGGGAATGGGCTTCGTTGACTGGGTTAAGCAAATCTAGAACCCCTCACCCCCTTACTGTTGAAGTCAGGTTAATACCTTTCGAAATGGGAGAAGGACAGTCTTCTAAAGGAAATTGAGGGGAATGAGGGAAAATTGACATGCAACAAACAACTAGTCCCTGCTGTAGCTCTTCCTCATTTTATATGCAAAGTAACTTCAGTAATAAAAATAAGTTGTACTAGTATTTCTTGTGTGTACCATGTGCAAGGCATATGCTTAGTGCTTTAGATACCTTTTAGTCTTCAAAACCATCTTGAGAAATAAATGAAATAAATCCTTATATTTTAAAGAAGTTTAGAGAGATTGAACAGCTTACCAAAGGTTACACAGATAATCAGACATAGATCAGTGTAACTTCGGTGTCCATGCTTTTCACCATGTCATACTGTTTCCATCGTAAACCAAAAGTTGGCTATGAAAACATGCTAAGAATTGTCTGAGAAATTCATCATTGGTGAAGAATTCTAGAAAATAATCCATTTTATCTTGGTTTAATGTGCAGTATACCTATACAGAAATAAGCCTTGTTAAGACAGAATTATGAAAGGGGAATTGCTGTCTTGTTCTGCCCATTTTTGAATACCAAGATCCTTACCACAGTGGTCAGGTGAGATCCTCTAGGCTATGTGCACACACACACGTACGTATACCAACACGTATACGCATAAATACATATGTGCTGCAAATATGATTATTGTATATATCACACATTCTAAGAGAGGTTCTTTAACTTGGCATGTAATGAAAATGACAGAAGGATGAGTTCAAAGGAACAGATGCTATCCTCTACAGTAACTTCACAGTGAATACTAAGGATTTTATCATCTGATGTGGTCTCCAGTTCTTCATGTAGTGGTATTAATGAAGTAGAGTGCCTAAAGGAATATTTCTGGCCCAATCCGAGTTGTTTTCTTGGTGTCTCATAATCTGTCCTTTGGAGAGTTTACTTTTTGCTTCAGAGTTCTTAATGCGTGCACTTGCCCAAGGCTTCGGCTTTCAGTACTGAATCATAATCATTTAAATTTCTACTGGAGGTCTTTCTTCTGTACAGTGTTCTGCAAGAAGCTGACGAGGGCTTTGGGATGGTGCAGCTCTGTTCCTTTACTTAAGATCACTGGGTCTGTGTAATGAATAACTAAAAATTGGGAAAAAAAATAAATTTACTTTAATGATTTAATGATTTTAAGCAGGAAATTTCTCTAAGGCAGAAATATTGTTGGATTAGCTAAGAGACAATCAGATACACCTTCGTCTGTATCTTTGTGTCACAGTATTTGCAAATAGCTATATCTAACTCTACCTTCCTAGTACTTTTATTGACTTGGCATCATTTTTTTCAGGCAATTTTTAATGCAGTGTAAGTGTTGTCTTTTCTTTGTTTATTAATATAGTATGTGTTTGTTGGTTTATAGTCTTATCTACTGAGGATTGCTCCTCTGCAAATTATTATTTTTTTAATGATGCAGTTTGATGTAGTGTTAGAGAAGCATCTATCAAGATGAGCTCAGTCTTAAACTAAGTTTTGTTGTCGGAATATGAAGAATTTTATGGCATTCATTAGATGCCTTTGATAAGAAATGTAATGTCATCCTTTCCTAAACATTATTTTAGCATTTAACAAGTGCTTGAAAGGCATAGTTCTAACCATTGAAGAGGGGCTTAGGAAGAAATGTTTAAAATTAATAAAAAATTTCTTAGGTAGCTTGTCTTCATGGGTAGTTTATAATCTGCAAGAACAAGGAGATATTTATACGTTGCTCACTCATTCATTCAAGAAATGCTTACTGAGGTATTACATGCATGCTAGACATTCTGTAGTAGGTGCTGAAATTATCATGCTGAACAACAGAAGCACAACTCTCTTTACAGGATGTACAGTCTGGGCTGGGGGTTGGGGTGCGAGAAAGACTATATGAAGGACTAAATTTAAAAAGAGCAGAAAGTAGAAGGAAAAGTGGTGAATGTGAGCTAATTTTGGAAAGAAATTATATTAGGATTCCACAGAACACTGAGGTTATGTCAGATGATGCTTTAAATCAAATTCCACGAAAGATTTTTTTTTCATTTGAAAGTCATTCCAGTGGGGAGGGGTGTATTGTAGCTCAAGCGGTAGAATGCGTGCTTAGCATGCACGAGCTCCTGGGTTCAATAACCAGCACCTCCTCTAAAAATAAATAAGTAAACCTGATTACCTCCCCCTGCCAAAAATTTTTTTAAAAAAGTCATTACATAGTTTAAATAAAATGCTAATGTGGTTTAAAGACCAAGAGGGTGCACTTTTTATAAAATAGACCAATATATATCTAACAAAATAATTAATACATGTGAATATTGGTCCAGGTAATGAACTGAATATTGATTTCAAGTCCATTTTTGGTGCGTATAAAAGTTGAGAAATTAGTAGTTAATTTTGCTATTTACTGTTACAGTTACGTGTTTTGTTCAGAAAATTAAGTCAAAATTGATAGAGGCTATTTTAGTAGTCTTCATAGTAATACATGTGTATTCTTTTTAAAAGAACAAAAAAAATTATCTGACACCATTAAGATTGTTTTTAAAGCATATAGCTTATTGATTTTGTAAATAGTCCACCTAAATTTGTGTAATACTTGGTTTGTGAATAGGAGAGGAAATTAGAAAAAGAGAACATTGTAAGGAGAGTTAGGCAGGTATTTATTTTCTAGATACTCTCATTAAAGAAAAAGCCATTAAGTCTCCACCTCTAGAGTAGTTGTATTTAAGGCCTAGATCCCTGGTGAAGAGGATAATAAAGATCAGGAAACGACAATTAAAATGCTAATCCCTCTCTCAGAGTTCTGGCTTAATGTCTGAGGGCCTAATAGAAAGAGAAAAGTAGGAATGACTGTTTTTAGAGAACATTCATTCTAATATACTTTAACTTGGTTTTGTTTTGTTTAATAATGAACTGCATTATACATTAACAAGGAAAAATAATCAAGCCATTGCCTTTAATGCTATGTTGTTAATGAACGTGTAGTTTTAGTCTACACTATTTTTTTTTGTTTTTTGTTTTGTTTTGTTTTGTTTTATTTTTTTTTATTTTTTATTTTTTACTATTTTTTTTTAATTGAAGTATAGTCAGTTTTCAATATTGTGTCAACTTCTGGTGTATAATATATATACATATATAAATTCCTTTTCATATTATTTTTTATTATAGGTTAGTACAAGATATTGAATATAGTTCCCTGTACGATACAGTAGAACCTTGTTGTCTATTTCATATGTAGTAATTAGTATCTGTAAATCCCAAACTCCCAGTTTATCCCTCTACCCTCCCCTCTCCCCACTGGTAACCATAAATTTGTTTTTTATGTCTGTGAGTCTATCTCTACTTTATAAATAAGTTCATTTGTGTCATTTTTTTTTTTTAGATTCCACGTATGAGTAATATTACATGGTATTTTTCTTTCTCTGGCTTACTTAGAATGGCAGTCTCCAAATCCATCCGTTATTACTACAAATGGCCTTATTTCATATATTTTTATGGCTGAGTAGTATTCCATTGTGGATGGAATACACAGCTTCTTTATCCAGTCATCTGTCAGTGGACATTTAGCTTGAAGGCTGCACTATATAATGTGGTCATCGCTGGCCACATGTGGCTCCTGAGCTGTTTAGCTTTTGAAATGTGGTTAGTGCTTCTAAAAAACTGAATAGGAAATTTGATTTAATTTTAATTGATCTAAATTTAAAAGTCGATACATGATTCGGTTATTGGGAAAGTTTAAGTATGTTTGGAACAAACTAGGTATATGAATCTACCTTCTCCAGCTGTAAATTTGATGAAATCTAAATGCAGATCACATATTTCAAATGAAAATTCACATCTAAATTGAGATGTCCCATAAATGTAAAATGCACCTTCTATTTTAAAGATGTAGGATGATAAAACGTAAAATACCTCTACCATAATTTTTATAATGATGCCTGTTGTTAAAATAATATTTTGGGTATATTGGGCTAAAGAAAAAACTTACTAAAATCAGATTCACTCTTTTGTTGTCACTTTTTTAAAAGTGGCTAATGGTATATTTAAAATTACTACTTGGCTTACATTATATTTCTTTTGGACTGTACTGGTTTAACGAGTTTCTCTAGGACGTCACTGGAATCTGCCTGATGTAATCTGGCTCAGCACTAAGTCTCATCAAAATCATAGCTTTTTTTTTTTCTGTCTGACTCTACTGTCAGTGATGGTGTTGTTAATAATCTCAACTTTTTAAACAATCACTGATTCTGATGAGCAATTCAATATGATCTACTTTTTTGTTCCACTTATAATAACTGTAATTTTAAATTTGGCATTAGAGACAATAAAATTTCCTAGAAAATTTTAGTCAGGCAAATTGGTGAGAAATTATGACAAAGGAAAAAGTAGAACTTTGAATATTATTATGTGTTTTAAGTACTTTCACTGACAAAGTACTTTCACTGAAAAAGTACTTAAAGTGCATCTAGGAAAATTTGTGGTGTCTGCTTTCTCATAAGTTGTGTTCTTTTCATGTTTTCTTTTTATCCCCACCTCAAACAAAATGGTCAAAAAATATGGTTAAATGTGGAATGCTTTTCTGTCGGGTATCTCTATAGGTGACAAATATGACTTTCATCATGATCTTGTCTCATCTGTCAATTCTTCTAGGAGGTGATTTCCTCTCCTTTCTGAGGAAGAAGAAGGATGAAATAAAACTCAAACAATTAGTAAAATTTTCATTGGATGCTGCTTCTGGTATGGCATATCTGGAGAGTAAAAACTGTATACACAGGTAAGGAGAATCATTTTGAAACATCTTCCAGTTTTATTAATATAATGCTAGAAAGCCGCTATATTTGCTATCGTTCGGCAATGAATTTCTTTCACAAAACATGTATTTCCTTGTTGCTTTTCATATTTTGCGTGAAAGCATTCTTTGATAGCTGTTTCCATAGTTGACAGAAACACTTGTTTTTTGTCTTACCTGAGGTAAGTACATCTCATTAGACAATGACTCGCTTACTAATTAACATTTGTTTTAATATAATCTTGAATAGCATAGTGATAAGATGTACCACACGTTAGTCACATACGCAGCTACAATCTTAGAGCCAAAAAAGATTGATTCGTGTGTAACCTATTCCCATTTTTCAAAGAAATTACTTACAAGGTCATAGCAAAGTGTAACAGTAAAACAATTCATGACAGTGAATTTGGCCAAGGGTAAAAGATTTATTTACTAGTTATTTCAAAGGAGATGTTAGAAAACTTTCTCTAATAATATTAAGACCAGCAACTTGGTCTTAATGTTTTATAGATGGTGGTTTTAGTTGCTTTTAGCTGAGTGTTCTTTATTGCTAAATGTCAGTACACCTTAAGCTCTCTTGCAGAATTTATGTCAGATCCTAAATATGGCTAAGTGTATATAAGCAAAATGAAGTCGGGGATTGATAAAGTTTTTTGCTGGAAACAGCACTGTATACTGTTTAATGTGAAGCAGGGTTCATTGTTAGACTGAACTATTGTGGGCTTTATCTAAGCTGGTTGGTTACTGAGGTGCATTTTCCTCTGATGTGTTTCATTATTAGCCTTTGACTTAACATTTTGGTGAAGTTGTGTAATGTAGAATTGCAACAGAACAAAGTTATTTTCACCTGAAATATACATTTATTTGATTTCAATGAATATTTTTTACTTAATTTTCCCAGAATATTTTGTTTAGTATTCAGTTTTATTGTGAAACTAGAATTATGACTTATATTTCAAATATAGTTCAATGACTGCATGTATTTTAAAATACATTTCAATAGGGATACTATTTTTCTGGAAATTAAGATAACTAAAACTAAACCACTGTCACTGTATTTCCATTTTTACTTTGTATGAATATAGACTGTGTTTCCTTTTCATGAATGTAAGTCAAATCACACTGTAATAGAAATTTTTAAAGACTTAAAAATTTGATTTTGTATAAGAATTATATTATCACTAATTTCAATGAGAGGAAACTCTTTTTTGTTAAAAGTAACAATACAGGATTTTGCCCTTTATTTAGGGAAAGCTAACTGCCATCCGCAATTTAGAATGGTTTCAATTCTGTTGATAGAGGCACTTAAAAAAAATACAGTCATACATTTGCAACGAAAGCAATCACTAAAAGGCAGCAAGACACTGAAACAACAGTTTACTCAACCACAATGCACCGGAAATTAAAGGCTGTTATTGGTAACTGACAATAAAACAGTTTCAATAATGTGTATTTATTATGATTTAAAGTCATAGATAGACTAATTGTGGGTGGCAGTTACCTTTTAAAAATTTACCCCACGTACCAGTTCATAACATTATCTGCTGTAATATTTTTCCACTTTGCTTTTTGAGAATTTTCATTCTATTACAAATTTTTAATAGTCAGCCCATGCTTGACCACAACCTGGGAGACTAGACACAGTCCTCTCCTATTTGCCTGTGGGGAAGATTCCTGACTGAGCATCCTGAACAATGTCACTGAGAGCAGGTTTGACAAATAGGTTGCAGTGCTAACTTTCAGTGATTGGTAGTGGCTGTCTGTGTTGTGCATTGAGAAGGATTCCAGGATCAGTGACAATCCAGTGATCTCTTAGTCACATCTGTCAGGGTGCTGACAAGCGGTAACACAAAAACCTCAAATTTGTCATCTGTCGCATAGCATATTTTCTTTTTGTCTTCATTTTCATAAGTACTTTTTTCATAAGGGTGTCCTTACTAGCCGTATTATAGCAACAATATATTATTTTTCTGTAATCGCTTTCACTGATACCATCTCAACTATCTGCTATCCTCATTTCCCTTGTTAACCATGATTACTGGATCAATTTTCTGATATCTCTA
Organism: Vicugna pacos; assembly: GCF_048564905.1. Taxonomy (NCBI): domain Eukaryota; kingdom Metazoa; phylum Chordata; class Mammalia; order Artiodactyla; family Camelidae; genus Vicugna; species Vicugna pacos. The sequence goes on along the minus strand of NC_132989.1, from coordinate 46,047,420 downwards.
GCCAGTGGTCTTAGATTGTTCCTCTTCAGACTTATGTAAGTGCTCTTGTAGATGAATTCTTTTTTTTTTTCTTTTCATTTTGGTACTTCACCAATACATGACACAATATTGAGAAAATAAATCATTTTCTGTGTTTTATTTTTTGTAGAAGTGAATTGTGCTATAGAACCTGGTTCTTTGTGTCTTCCTGTGGAAGTGTTTCTTTGGTAGTAGTAGTCATTGCAGTAGAGTTTTAACTGATTTATAGTTTAAAGATACACTTAGGACATGTTATGTGTTTTTCTTCTAAGAAATACCAAATATGTACCTATACTTACATAGTGTAAGTAAAAAATAAATATATAAATACTATACATATAGTATTCACTACAGTGAAAAGTGTTTTTTCCTCATTAGAAACATTTCTGAGGTCTTTCAGAATTTAAAGTATCTAAAACTTGATTGAAACTTTCCTTTCATTTTTCAAGTAATAAAGAAAGGCACCACGCCCAGTTCTTGACATTCCAAAATATCTGCATGTCTAACAGTTCTAAAGTCTGTGTCCCATAAATCAAAGCAAGAAATTTAAGTATGCTTTAAATTTTATATGAACTTATATGTGTTATCCTGTTCACTAAATTAGAGGTCACTGGAATTCAGTACTTGAAAATATTTCTAATTGTATCTCCCCAAGATAATATCTTAAGTTCTGGGGGACACATTCTCTTTGTTTTGCTATGTTTTATTATTTTGATTACTATGAGAAGAACAGAGCAGTGATTCATTATTGATAAATAAGTATGACAGCTACAAAATGGAAACAAGTAATTGCATAAAGAAATGGCCTGATTTTGGAATATGTTCTTGTTGTAATTTCCATTTAACTTTCAAGAATGTTCTCTTGATACACTGAGTTTCTGACTGAAACTTTTTCTGTTTGTAGTTAGAGAATGCTGGAAATTTTGTGTTTCAGTTGAGTTGTAAACAACTCCATTTTCTTTATAATTATTCTGTAGGCGAATGTGAAATTTTCTTTCCTACTTGCACTTTATAAGAATACTTGAAGTACGCTGATAAACTCTGGGGGGAGGTTTCCTTACAATGGTATGTTGTTAGATTGTTAGATGTCACTCTAGAAAAATTATTAAACCTAATTATTTTTGATGTTAAATGGATTGAAGTTTGACATTATACTGTAATAGCATTTATAGTTTTACTGCTGATGAGTTCTACTGCAAGATTTATGTTTATTTGGGTTTATTTCTAAAAGTGGTTCAGTGCCATCTTCTTTGTTTGTCCATAGAAAATAAAGGGAGGATAAACTCTTGGTTGCCACATATTTGAGTTAAAGTCCATAATCTGTGGGAGTATTGGAAGCATTTCTTCATTTTATGGTATTCTGTGTTGTTGTCAATACTGGAAAAGGTGTTTTGGAGAGGTGCCATAGAATATGATTTCTTAGTCTATTTTAAACCTTGTGCTGATTCCTCTTCATTTTTGGTTCTCTTCCACAATGATGTTTCTTTGTTATGGAGTAAGGTTAACAATTCTACAAATGAAGGTATATAAGACCACATATATTTTATTATTTAGTAAGGGTTTTTCTTCTCTATTGAGAAAAATATTTCCAGTACTTAACAAACACAGAGAGTAGCCTATTCTGCACCAAGGTGATAGCAACATGAAAAGTATGGTCCCTGCCTTCAGATGGATGTAACAGAAAAATAACAATGCAAAGAGATAATCAATTTAAGTGATAATATGTACAAAATACCAATGGAGTAATATCAAGAGGGTCTAATGTGACTTATCAGTATGGGAGCTATGGTGGTGAGTAATCAGAGAAAGTTTTACAGAGGGTACTGTTTGAGACTTGATGAATGAGTGTGTTGTTGAATAGACAGAGAAAGAATATTGTGGCTGAAGGAAAGTTGAAAGCAAAGTTACAGTGTTTTTCCTGAGAAAGCACAACTTAATCACAGAGTGACAAAGAGTTCAATATTATCAAAATGGGAAGTCCAAGGGACATCGGGCTGAGCCAGATGTACAAGGTTATTCTTACCAAGAGCCGTGTATACCATTTAGTTTGGCTAAACTTCAGGAATATCTAGCCATACATTCAGGTACTTTTAAGACAGTTAAAATGATACGGTTTTTAACTGGGAAAGAAAAATAATTTGAACAAAATTTACAAAACTCTGAAAAACGTATAGTCTTGTGAAAAGGTGTAGGCATGGGATCAATTATTTTTATGTTTCAATGGAAAAACTAATTTAGGAAAGCTAAGAGCACCCAGAAAGGAACAATATTACTTTCACTAAAATAGGTTCTAGAAGATTGTTTCATCCAGTGATTTCTGATAAGTCTTAGGCATATGTACTTTTTAAGATAAATGGAAGATGCCACTTCTATCTTATTTTTGTTTTTCATGATTTCATTTTATAAAGCTAAAGATTTGGGATGAAATCAATCATTTACATTTTTTCCAGTGATTCTTTAGAGTTTTTCTTTACTTTTTAAATGCAACTGATTATCTAGCATCTGAGTTCTTCCAAAGCTTTGAGTGTACTGAGAAAGTTTCCTTGTGCTCAGTGAATGTTCGTATTATTTAAATGGTGGGATAAAACTAAAATAGGTAAAGTTTTTTTAATGTTTTGAACCCTTCATATTTTCTTTGTCTCATGTTGAGCCATATATTTAATGGAAGGGAACTTAAGATCACTTTACAGAAGAAGTAATTAAGGTCCAGAGAGATTAAGTGAAGGTCATATAGAGAATTTATGGCGGGACTACTGCCTACACTACCTAACAGTGGTCTTATATGTGTGGACTTCATTCTAACACATTCCCAGTCATTCCAATGCCAGTGTTCTATTCTGTCTCCTTCGAGTGTTAGTAATCCTAACAGCTGACATTTATTACTTACTGAGTACCAGGCACTATGCTAATTAAGTGCTTTCGATGCAACATCTGAGAATGTAAGCTCCACAAAGGCAATAATTTTACCTGTATTGTTCACTGTTGGATCCCAAAAGCCTGGAACAGTACCTGGCACTTAGAAGTGCGTGAACGAATCCTCAAAACAACTGGAGGTACTATTGCTATGCCTGTTTTAACATGAGGAAATGCATGATCAGGGAGGTATCTTGCCCAAGATCATGTGAAAAGAAAGTGGCCAGTCCAGGATGTGGATCCCAGAACTCTGGTTCGAGAGCCCCAACTCTGAATCACTACACTGGTCTGGACTGCTTTCCATAAGAAATACATGTTCTGACCAATTAGGAGATTCAGGGCAGAAAGTCAGATAGCATTTGGTGTGAGAACTGTAATCAGCGTCTGGACTCTTCGTGATCATGAGTGAAAAACAGAAGAGGATGCTGAAGCCTGCAAAATGAATTTTAGAAAGATATACCAAGGTGTGTTTTTTGTTGTTTTTTTAATGAACAGTTGCTGAAATGCAGCAGTATTTTGTTATTGCTTCCCCATTTAATTAAAGCTTGAAAATTTATTTTTTTCATTTTTTATACACTATTGTTTAGATACCTCCTTCCGCTTTATCTGTTAATTAAAAACACAGGATTAGCATAGAAATGCGATAATCTCAGTGAGTTGACTAAGCATTTATGACTGATTTTCTTGTTCCAACATTTGATTACAATTTTGAATATATTAAGCTGTATTTTATTTTTCGCTTCTAAACCAATTTTGCTACAGTACAGAGAGAACTGCTCAATAATTTTAAATGTGTCAAAAATATTTGGTCCTTCTCTAGTTTAACCTTTTTTGTTTCCCTAGTGCAATTTAGTATTTGCATATGCAGTGTGATTATCCTCCAAAAGATATCACAAGAACAACCTTTCTAAAAATTATTTATCCTGCTACTTTATTCACAGTCAGAACTTCCCATCTCTCATTTCACTCACTTTAATTAAGTGATTTTTACCTAAAGTCACATGTCTGTTTCCAGGAATGAAAAAGGAATCCTTCTCATACTGGAATCAGTGAACATGTTGGCTCGAGTTAAAATACCAGAATATCTAGCTGTTTTCTTAGAAAACAAAAATGAGGGATTTGGAGTAAGTGGTCAGAGAACAGAAAAGCTTTGCTTTACGGTTACTGGTGGGAAAGGTGCAGCATGTATAGGATACTGTTCAGGAACTCAGCTCGGTCTAGTAAATAAAATGAACATGCTTGAGACTGAGAAGCAGGGAAAGGAGGAAGCAGGAGTACCTGACAGCTATTTCATGGTTCAGTTACTGCCTTGCCTGTTACGTAGAAATGATAGGAAATCTGGCCTGTACGTCATTCTCTATTATTTCTGACTTTTATTCAAATAACTATGTTAAGTGCATTTCTGGTTCAGAATGTCAAAAGTGATCTTTATATTAAACAAATACAAATGGTTAGGTTACCATTTTCTCTTAGGGACTATTTGATTACAAAGAACAGAAATTGCTTAAGCGACCTTAAGCAATAGGAAATTTATAAGAACATAGAGTTATCTCACAGAACTCAAAAGACAGCAAGTTCAGCCAGCTTTGGGAGCTGTTGGAATTAGGAACCACAAAGCAGTCAGGAACCAAGGCAGCATCTGTTTTTCTTTACCCTCAGTGCTCTCTTGCTCTTCTATTATTTCTTCTTGTTATGTTGCTGCTTCATTTCCCTCTGGCTCTGAAGACTACATTCCTCTGCCCCATTTGCAAAGGTCTCTCAAGTGATATTTGAGTCAACATAACCTTCCTGGCCTCACATCTGCAGATAATTAATTAGTCTTTGAGATCTAATATCAAATTCTTGGCAGAAAGAATTGATTGGCCCAGCTTACATTAGGTGTCTGCCCTTCCTTTAATCAATAACATGACCAGACAGGGAAGAGTAGGCAGGATCACTGTTACATAGGTTTGCAGGAGCTGATTTCTGTGTGTGAGGGGATAATTCTCAGAGGATGGGACATGTACTAAGCAGGCTCCCTCTAAGATGGCCATCACGCATTCACTGAGTACTTCCTATTTGGAAAGTATATTAATTATCTTATTTAGTCCTCATATTTCTATAACGATGGTGTCTCTGTTTTACAGTAGAAAAAATTGAGCCACCAAAGTAAGTAACTTGTCCAATGCCATAGAGCTGGTAAAGGGAAGATCTCAGCCTAGATTGAGTGAATGACAAAACCTATGAAACTAAGCAAAATTTTAAACTATGTGTTAGATATGTCTCCACTTTTGTAAATATGATCAACCATGTGGACATCTCTCTTACAAAGTACATCTTAAAACCATTTAATAAATGCTGATTTAGAGAAAGCCTCATTGTAGGGATGAGAGAATCTTTTACAGGTCTTACCTCCATGTTTTCCTGGGGTGATTCATTACCATACAGTTGCATGTGGTAGGGCTGGCTGACTTTTTACAGCAGGTGGTCCATGCAATCTCCTTAAATCCCAGCTCACACCACATCCATACAATAGGCGGGAGATCAAGCCCAGAACCATGCAGTTGGGTAACCTTTTGTTAAATTCCGGTTCCCAAGTAAACCTGAGTTATGCTTGCGTAGCTAGCTTTTTCTAGTTAGTCTTGGTCAAAGGGAAATTCTGGCCTCTGAGGACTCCATGAGAAGATGGATGACACACAGGCAGGCTTACCCTTCTTGCTTGCAAATTGTTTCCTGCTCTCTGGTGACCAGGGCAGGATCAGAGCCACCAGCAAATGGAACTAGAGAAATCAAACCTGAGCCATTTACTAGGTATTGACTCACCTCACTAATTTTGAGAATCGCTAGGGGTTTTTTTTCCCAGTTATTATCTTAAAATATTATTTTTATTTTATAAAATACAGAAGCACAATGAGAAGCCCTTTACGTTCCCATATTTCCCTTTTCAGGTGTCTCAATGCCAGTCAGACTGTCTCCCTCTGCATTTGCCAACTATAGTAGCCTGGAAGGCTAGCATTTGCAGACCCGTTTAGCCTCTTCAGCTTAGTGGTTAAGATCACAGATGTGGCATTGGAATGCTCTGTATTTGAATCCTGGCTCTGCTACACGCCAAACTGTGTGACATTGGACACCCGCCTCCACCTTGACATTTCCTATAACCTTTACCCTGCTTTATTTTTTTTATCAGTCCTTATCATAACCTGGTATTTATTTTACTTATATCTACATATGCATGTATGTGTGTTTAAGTATATGTATGGCAGTGGTACATACAGACTTTCCCTCTACCCTTCTAGGTTCTCTCGGCTGAGACCCTCCTGTAATGAAAGACAGATTAATAGGAGAAAAATAGAAGTTTAATTGCAAGTATACCTCCAGTATACATGGGAGATACCCCGGAAAACAGAGTAACTCCCCCAAATGACCCAAGCCACTACCTTAAATATCTTCAGCTAAAAACTGGTATTGGGGTAGTGGGAGGCCAGTTACAGGAGGTTACTAGGAAAAGCACAGTGAACAAGGGTAAGGTTGTTATGCAGATCGGTCCAGTATCTCCTCCATTGATTAGAGTTGCTAGAGATGTAGTCATTCCCCTCTTCCTGGTACTGAGAGGGAGACATCCTTACAAATGGAGATCTCCCTTATAAGTATAAATGTCTCTTACTAAAGGGTTAGTTTTCAGAGCTTCTCCTGTGTCTGCTCAAATAATCAGCTCAAACCAATTCCTAACCCTAAGAGGCATATTTTGAAGTAGCAAATTCTGCTCCCCTTCAGTGGTGAATCAACAAACTCTGCCCTTAAAAGCTTATAGAAATGACAGAAAGCAGGTAATAAATGCATTTTAAAAGTAGTAAGCAAGTTAATATTAAATATTCCACATAGTGGTAAATGTTATAGAGAGGCATAATATAGGATAAAACGGAATGAGAAGGTGGCGGCAGGCACTGTTTTATAAAGGGTGTGAGAGGAGACCCAAAAGAGATAAGGGAGTGAGCACTGTGTATATCAGTGAAAAGAACCTTCCTAGCTGTGGATGTGGCAGGTACCGAGATAGGTTCATGCCAGATGTGTCCAAAGAAGGCCAACAGGGGAGACAGGAAATGAGGTTAGATGGTTATTGGATGGCCAGATCAGGAAGATTTTGTAAGTCACTTTGCTTTTAGTCTGCACGAGATGGGGGCCCTTGAGGACAGACTTGATCTGCCCCAGGTTTTCGAGTAGTTGGAATTCTTTAAAAAATATACTGGCAAGGAGGAAGTGCAGAAACAAGATGAGCAGGTAAAGAGCTATTGCAGTGATGGAAATGAGAGATTATGGGAGCTGGACCAGGATGGTAGTGATGGAGACCACGAGAAGTGGCCAGTTCTGGTTGTATGTTGCAGATAGGGCCATCAGGATTTGCTGCTATGTTAGAGCTCCTACGTAAGCAAAAAGAGTGAAAGATGACTTCACATTTTCAGAGACTTTCAACAGTCTTCTGGTATTGTTTTCCTCGTAAATTCAGGTAGCTCTAAGATACTCTCCAATGTTTTATATTTTCCGGAATTCTAATAATTCTAACATGACTCCTTCAAACTGTAATGAGCCAAAAGCATAACATGTAGCTTTCTTTTTACTTGTAGCCTCCTAAATGCCAAAAAACATGCTAATGCTGGTGACAAATCCAAGAGCGGACCGAGTGCCCCTCCCCCTGGCAGTCAGGCTTTCCCTCACTAATGCCGTCATTCTTGTAATGGAAGAAAATACAAGCAAGTGACCTCAAGATCTTATCTGCAGGTTTTTGCACTTAAATTAGACATGTTTTCCAAATAAGTTATAGATCTTTAAGAAGGCTACCTTGCAAATAGTATCCTAGGTCACAGACCCACTGATTTAAAGAGATAAGTAAAATAATGCATGCCAAATTATGCATAAGTAAAATTATTATGCATAATTTATACAGGGCCATATTTTTCCCCAGGATCTCTGGTTTTATGATTTGTAGATGAAAATTATTATTTACCTAACCTAATAACTCGGTAATGTTTTTGCTGGTTAATAATGCCAGTGATTCATGTCTGATTCTCGGAGAATGTGATCTGTAGAACTAAAGTGCCACATAAGAGACGATGTCATTCACTTGCTGTTTTGTTTAATACTCAAAAGGCCATTTTCTTCTAATGTAAGGATTTGGACTGTGAGATAAAATGACTTCTATTTTGATAAACATTAAATTTTTATAAAATAGCTTAGAAACAGTAGTTAGTGGTCTGGTACACTTAATTATAAATATATAGGTATTTTTATTATGGAAAAGAAACCACTTGATGCTTTTGTGTTCTCCATTTGACCTTTTAATGCTGAACATTTTTAGTGCACAGTTTGATTTGCTTTTGGGGGGAAGGAAATAGTGCACATTTTCTGTGAACGTTTTTCATTGAGTACTTTTTATAGTAAGGATGTGATAAATATCTGATGTATGAATGAATGAGTAAATGGATAAATTAATGAGTAAATGAAATAGATCTCTTATCTGCTATCCAGAGTTCTAGTTGGATGCCATTAGATGACTACTAGGAAAGTAATCCTAAATTGCTTCACCCTTAAATATTAATTGTGTATTTTCATTTTTCACTGGTTCATTTCTTTATGTAGCATAAATGAAGAGGTAATTATGTCTAATGCAGACCAGTATGCAGTATACAAACAGACCAAAACTCCTTTTCTGTCACAAGTTAAAATGAAGGTTTTAGGATGCTTAGAGCATTTTTTGAATCATATGAATGTGATCATTGCAGAGTTTTAGTGAGACAATATCAGTTCTGTTCTCAGAATACTGTCATCCTCCAAGAGTCACAGAAGGTGAATACTACTGTGTTTCAATCCATTTTTCATCTAACAGTAGTTACTTGTTATATTGACCTTGTTCAATTACAGGCAGTGATCAGGGCTTAAGAAAGTGGCAGTAATTTATAACATGCTGAAAAGTATTAATTTTTAACATGTACTTTGAAATAATTGGCAGTAAACATCAGATGTGTTATTATGCATTAAAGTGCTTGGTAGGCACATACTTCATTTAGCCTTTCTCCCTCACCTGCCCTCTGTCCATTCATCACGTGAATAACGAGAGAATGTGAATGGATGGCTAGAACAGTGCCGGGGTACTTAGTTCCTTACCACTTCAGAAGCTTTAATTCCCAGTGAGTAATATGTCTCCCTTCATTCTTAAAATTCCCATTATGCCTCTTTAAAGTTAGGCTTCTATTTACTTACATAAATTAATGAAGAAATAAAATTAAAATAATTGTATTTGCTGTTTGAGATCTTTTAAAACCCAAGGCAGGACTTAACCATATGTCATTCATACAAGAAACTGTTCAGAAGTGGGATATGACCCCATGATGAGGCCATGGAAGGCATCTCTGAAGAAGTGACTCTTGAACTGAAAGTTAAGAGGTAACCAAGGAAAGATGGAAGAGAGGAGAGGAAACGCTCAACAGGGAAAGAGAGTGGCTTGGAGGTGGGAAGGAGAATGGGCTTCCAGGACAGTGAAAGACAGTCATATTATGGCTAGGTTAAATACCGACTTCAGATGCAACCAGAGAGGTGGCAGGGACCAGACCCTGTGAGGTGGGCCCGGAGCAGGAGTTGCTGCTAACCCTGAGAGGAATGGAAGCCACTATAGGGTTTTGCTTAGCAGAGATCAGATTTATGTTTCATGCAGGTTATGCTGGCTGGAGGGAAGAGTAGAGACAGGGAAGGGAAGCTTTCAGGGAAGTCATTACCAAGACACCTTCCATGCTTCTAACTTGTGCAGCTAGATCATGGGTTGTTATACTCAGGAAATACTGAAGAGGAGCATGGTTTTTTGGCTTGTTTGGTTTTGGGTTTTTGGGGGAAGAAATTGTGGGTGAAATTTATTCTGAGGCATGTTGAATCTGAAGTGCCTATGAGATATCTGTGAAGCTATTGAATAGGTAGGTGAGTATTTAGACCTAGAACTCAAGGGAAAAGTCTGATGTGGAGATAACAGTGTGGAAGTGATGAAAGCAAAATGAATACATAAATGTATAAGTGAATCAGTGAAACTCTGAATTAATCAGGAATCAATGAAAAATATTTGAGGATAAGAAAAGAGCAAGGAAGAATAGATTTGATTTTTAACTCTACATATAAATATTTTAAAAACTATCAGCTTATTTTGCCTCTAGATTTTTTTAAATGAGAAGGCAATTTAAATATTACTTTTTTGTTGGTAGTATCCAATATTTGTCATTTCTAGTACTGTTAACCTAGTTTGACACTAAAATAACTCTAAAATAAGGTTTACTTATTTGCTTACTTAAGAATTCACTCTTATTCTTACCTGCTTCCTTTAAAATTAAAAAAAAATATTTCAGCCTTGATAACTTTGTAGCCCCACAAATAACAATGACAAGTAAAAAATGAAAGAGGAAAATGTATTTTCATTGTACTCAGAAATGTTCCTAATTCTGTGCAAATAAATTACCAGTTGAAAAAAGAAATTTATAAAAGCACCATATAGAAAGAAACCTGTTTCCTTTGGAAAGTTTTCTTCTCTGGGAAGAAAACCAGGAAAGTAACTGATCTTGCTTCTTGGAGGTCTTGCTGTCTGGCCAGTAGACCTCATTTTGTAACATCTGAAATAAGATAGCAATGAAATCTGTGAGCTCGGAATACAGATTTGTGCTATTCTCCAGTGACTGGGCTTTAACAATGGCAACAATGAAAGTGTCTCTTACTGTTTTTTCCACATCTCAAGGCATGTATGTTAGTTTACCTAAAATAAGACATTTCCCTAGTTTTTCTATGATTTAAAAAAATAAAGTTCATGACAAAAATAATCATCTTTCTAAAAAAGTATATTATATCCGGATTTTCTCCCCTCTGTCAAGAGAGGATTAACAATGCCTCCTTCACAATCAGTGGCTCTAAGCTTAAATTAAGAGATAGGAAAGCCTTTGAGCAAACTAAATGGCAATTCACATTAAACAGTGTTAAATTACTGTCCAGGTATAGACGATGAGGGCGTTGCTCACCAAGGCATATTAGAAGATGAAAGAAAACAAAGATGGATGAAGAAATAAATAGGTTAAAGTTGCCAGTTAAAAAGGTTTGACTGGGGTAAAGCAGGTGGTGATCACTATTCTGTGTTTAGAATGTGGTCTCTGTGTAGCTGCTGCAAAGGACAACAGTGTCAGCTATTGTGGTCGGAGGTAGAATTTACTATTGGCGGCCAGTGCTGGGCTTTTCCTGGGCTGCGGCTCCAGACCAGGTACTGAAAGAGATCGCTCTGTGTATACCTTTTCTCTTATTTTCCTATTTCCATTTTCAAGGCTTTATTTATGTAGAAGAAAAACACAAAAACATTGAAAAAGTTTTACCTAATGTGTTTGTTAGTTTTCTTTCCTTTATATGCAAGAGAGGAATTAGCTTCTCCCTCATCATCTTTATCAATCCCCTATTAGTGCTGAATTGCAACCATTTTATGAAATTTTGGAGTGTTGCTTGAACGGAATGTCTAATGCAGAAGAGCCACTGCAGTTTTCAGCAGTGCGTGTTCTGCCTGTTCTTCACAATGCTGTTTGCACCCTGCTGGGGAGCGTAGACAGCCAGTTTTCTGATCTGACACGTGAGAGATACTGCCTCCTCGCCATAGCATGAAGCCTTTCACATTTTCACAGATGTCTGCACCCTCTTGATTCATCTGCCTGTCTTTCCTGATCTCTCTGCCTGTCCAACTGTCTTTCCCAATGCAAGAAAATACGGTCATGGTCTAGAATCCCCTCAGTTTTGAGAAGAGATAAGGGTAGATTTTCATCACTGCTGAATCTAAAAGCAGCCTGGTGACACCGGGATACAATGCTTATCTTCCAGGAGCACTGTTAACAGTGCAGAGTTAGTAACGTGAGGGGGCTTGTTACATCGCTGTTGAAAGGGTGGGTGGTTTCCCCCTGCCTGAGCTTGATCTGCTCTTGGATCTGCTGCCTGTGTACCTACGACTTGGATCTGTCAGGAGTCCTCACTTACGCAGGAGGAAGGGATCCAGGAAAGGTGTGAATTTCATTTATCTTTTTTTCATTTTTTAAAACTTTTTAAGAAACAAGGGTAACAGGATATTTCAGGGACCTTTTTATATTACAGGATGAAAAGGTATGAGAACTGCTGCTTTCAAACTGTATGTTAAAGGAAATCTCTTTTTACTTGTTGTTGGAGTAACAGAGATGTACTTAAATTTTTCATTTGAAGCTCCTCTGTTGGAGTTACTGTTCTTCTGAAGTTGTTCAAATATTGTTGCTTTATAAACACATGTACAGCAAAAATTGTGACTCTCTTGCGGGATGAAACTGTATTTTATTCACCTTAAGGCCATATTCCCATTGGTGGCAAAGTGCCAGGGATATATAGTACACCTGAGTAAGGCATGCATTAAAGAATCAAATGTAGATTAAATTGTTAAGGAATCTTAAATTTTTGCAGCACAAAATATACTTGATTTTTATAAATACTCTTGGATGATGATATTTGGTAGGAAAAAAGGAAATTTCCCTAATTTATTCCAAAAAGCATAATATACTCAACATGTTATGCCAAATTATTTAATATGCAAGAGAAAAACCATGGGAAATAGATAACAGATGAAACAAGAAATCAAGAGAGAAAAATATATAATCAGAGTCATAAGAGTGGCATTTCTAAGACAGTATTGCCCTTACATGTGGTAATGATGGTTCATGCTGAAGGACATTCTTAGAAATGAAAGTCTTTGTGCACACAGTGAGCAGTTTGTAGGCAGTGATGGGTGTTCATTTCCCTGCGCACTGCATTGATGTTCCTCCCTTGAAGATACGAGGACTTGCCATGGGGTTGATTCCATAAGGCAAGTCTTTTGTAACTTACCATGAATACAGATGGTGAGCATGGCATACCCAGGACTGAGTTTAATATCACTCATTTCTTTCAAGGTTCCTAGTAGCTATCAGTTATTAATTTTTCTTCTGTCATTTTTGGATTGTGCAATACTAGAGATGTTTGGATACAGAAGTAAACTGTATTAAAGTGATATTCTGTGAATGGAACTATCTTCCTCATTTTTGATAAGTTAATATCAAATCTCATTGCATATAAAGTTATCTACAATTGTACAGGGTTTTAACTTAGAACTTCTGAGGATAATAGAAAGGGTTAGACAAACATGCATGAATCCTTGCTCTAGAACATTTTCTTTAGGGCCAGACAGTAAATATTTTAGGCTCTCCAGGTCATATGGTCTCCAACACAACTACTCAACCCTGCCATTGTAACTCAAAAGAAGCTATAGAAAATAGGTAAACATAACAGCCTGTGTTGCAATAAAACTATTTGCAAATACGAGCAGCCAACCAGATTTGGCCCTGGGGCCATGTTTTGCTGACCCATGCATTAGAATAACTAAAAATATTTAAAAGAGGGTTACATCCCTCTTCTCAGCCTTTCTACCTCTTATTTTACTTTGAGACCAGGCTCAAATCCCCTCCACCAGCTTCCGCTCCTTCTTGTCTCTTCTCTCTGTTACCTGTTCTGTATCTTCTCTTCCAAAATGAATGGAATATCTTGTTTCTCCAGCTACATTGTTAGCCATTTGGTTATTTCCTTCCTTCCTTCCTGACCCCTTCCCTTCCCTCCTCTTTCTACCCCCTCACTTCTTACTAGATGAGCCAGTAGATAATTTGTTGCTAAAACTGAGTTCAACTCTTAACTATGGGCACAGCAAGGTGGCATAGCAACAAAGTGTCTCTACATCCAGGAGTTTTGTGTGATTTATAATAATGGTTTTCTTATCTGTAGGTTATATTCACTGTAAGATTATGAAAACAGGCCAAGTTATTTTTAAACATCTCTGTAGGTAAGCTTCTGTTAGTTCTCCACCAGACAGATTTTATGGGTTTTTTCCACCAGAAAAACTCCTGTTTTCCTTTGGGAGGATTAGAATTTTCAGCGTCCATTGACTTGGGGTTTGTGATATTTTTTATTCTTAAATTTTGTAGTTAGAAGCTTTTTCTTTATAACTCAAAATTATAAAAATATACCATATAAAAAAATGACTATAAATTCTTCCCTTTTCTTCCTACTACTCCTCCTCCTTTTCTCAACGTTGGCCTACTCTGTGCAAAGTGTACTCTGTCAGTTTTGCGAGAGAATTTTAAAATGAGTAAGAAGCTCCCTTCCAAGGGGTTTTCATATAAAAGAAAAACGTAAGACACATGAGTACAACCGGAGTATCACATGGAAAATGATGAGCTACAAAAGAAGTCAAATAAAGTAGTGTGAATTGGGAAAACTTTTCTTTCATTAGGTCAGATAAGTGAGCAGGAGAGAGTGTGTGAGTTACAAGTGTCAGATGAATGGTACTGGTGTCCTGAAGAGGTCGCTACACTTCCAAAAATGTTTAACCTAGGCTGGAGAGATGGAAACCTGTGAAATACGATTTTTACCAGTTTTCTTTGCTGATAGATGTTGATAAACAATGTAATACTGCTGACTCTAGATACCAGTTATAATGGAATTGTTTTAGCTTTAGCCCTGGTAAACGCTTTGACTGCTCCTGTTACTTCATAGATTTTCTCTTTTCCCTTTGTAAGGAGAATGCTGTTAGATTATAAAAAACAAAACAACACTGTCAACACATTGCTTTATTTCTGTCTGCAAGTATAATTTGACCATGTCTTTGTTATGTAAAATGTTAAGAAATTTATCACTCTTACAGTTCTAAAGCATACCTGATGAATTAAATCAAATCGAAACCAATTTCTTTGTCTGAAATGTTGCAATTTTGCCTCATTCTGAGAAGCAAATGGATATTCACATTCTTCTTGTGGTGATGTCCTTGATTATAGGCTGCCACCACATTTCAAGATAATTGTTACTGACACAGTACACATACAACATTTGCATTGCGTTTTGCCTTTAGGATGCCAGTCTTTGTAAGTAAAGACAAACACATAGTTTGAAGACAAATGGCATTTTAAGCATAATACTCTTTCCCACTTTTTCCTCTTGTATGAAAGAAAATTATTCAGCAGTTCAGAATATGGACTTAAGTGGAACAAATAATGAAAAAATACATCTATATGTGATCACGCTTTTTAAAATGTCAGAACGGAAGATGAGTGGAATTTTGAGGCTGACGTTAAAAGATTTAGCTACTTTTTGTCAATATACGTGTCAGAGCTCTTGGGTGAGAACCTGTTGTGAGACAGCTTGCCCAGGCTTTCAGGTTTCCATTTCATCCACCCGATGGGATTTTACCTTTATTTTAAGGGACTTTGTTGACAGTACTGGTTCTTTCTCGGGTGTAGTATGCTTACACCATTAAGCTCAGAATGTTACAATTTCAGAAAAGTCTCTTCCCCTCCAGGATAACATTCTAGAATGGTAAAGGTCATCCATTAAATGTTGAGCTCATTTTTCTATACGTGGATGAGATCACTGTATGAAATTCTATGGGTCAGAAGTGTCACTGACTACAACATAATTTGAATCCTGTATGCCTTACAGTTCATGTTTGTGCCAAATAAAGAAATACCAAGTTCTTATAAATTATATGGGCATTCTTATATACTAAGGTAGGGGTAAATGTAAGTTTATCATTTTGTGAATTTTAAGTACCAATGGTGGTAAACCTTATGGAAAATGAGGTACCTGGGAGTAGGACTTCCAGATGCCTGAATTTTTGGTGATAATTAGCTGTATATGATTCTGACATCCTCACTCTATAGTGAAATTTGATGACAGCTCTGCCTCCCAGCAAGGGGCTTTGCATAAAGTGGTGGTCTACCAATGTTAATTGAGTAAATGATAATCTGATAATGTAAATTAAATTTATTTATAAATGGTGAACTATACAAATAGGTAATCTTGTAATTTTCATTGTATAGGATCAGCCCTCAAAGCTATTTTGTTGAAATAAAAATAGAGAATCAAAGTATTAGTTACTCCTTGTGGAGTGTATATACCTAAGTGTAGCAGACATAGTTCTTATACCCCTGAAAAACATGCTTTAACTATTTTCTCCTTATTTTCTTTACTTAGTAGCATTGCATTCACATTTGCTTCTAAAATCAGAAGCTGGGTAATCATTTTATAGGTAGAGATTGAAGTTTTCCACTATCAGTGACTGCTAGGAAAAAGGTTAATTCACATTTTCATCATTGCTTCTTTTAGCTAAAGAGCATTTTAACCTCTCTGTCATCTCAGAATGTCTGTCAGTGTCTCTACATGAACAGTGATACTGTCCAGAAACCTTTCAGAGGAACAGAAAACTAGGTACTTGGCAGTTTCCTTTATCCTTCTTATAATAACAAATTTGAAAGCTTTGAGAAACAAAATGCAGAGGAAAATTATTAGCAATACTTTCCCATTCAGTGGCTTGTACAAAGACCCAATAGTTCATATGGAGTATGAACACTTTGTGCACTGGTGAAATGGAAGAAGTTTTTCATTAGATGCCTGTGTAAATTCCTAAAAATCACTGTGTGGATTCTCTTCCTTTACTCTGTATTCAGAAAGGCATCAGTTGTCCTTAGAAACATTTAACACCTGTCAGCTGTAAGATCTGCTCTGTGTTTTCATAGAAGAAAGACATTTTTGTTAGTGGTTTTCTTTACTGCCTTCCTTGATGGACTGCAGCCTTCAATTGAGATCTCAAAACTGTGACTCTGAGCCAGTTACTTAACCTCTTGTGGGAGAATATCATTTAATAGGAAGAAAATATAAGATCAGAAATGTGAGTCCTCCCTTTAAGACAAGTTGACTACTACTCAGCAAGGAAAGTCTTACAGCAATTTTTTTTTCAGTGAACTTACTCTTCTCAAGATCCTAGCACCTCAGGGGATAAATATTTACAAGTACTGGCTGTACTTTCCTCTTAAATACATTAGAACTGTATACATAATATAGTGGATTCAAATGATTTGTAAACCATCATTTGGATAATTATATAACCATAAAGTAACTGTCATTGTGAAAATTGTGATTTAAACATCTTATAAGTTTATATAAATGATTTTAGGTAAATAAGTTTGCTAAGTTTTTCTCAGAGGTGCATTATATTCAAGGACTGTAAAAATATCTACAGTTCAGATTTCTCTCTCCTCCTGTGGTCAGATTTTTTTAAATAACATGATTTTAGTCCACCTCTCCATCAATTCATACGTAAGTCTGTACAATTAGGATGATAATGGTACTTAGGAGTTTTGGTGAGTTTGTGTTTGGCACAGCACCCAGAATATTCTAATCACTCCATCAGTGTGAGCTGCTAGTAGTAGTAGTAGTAGAACTGTTTCTGAAATGTTAAAATAGCAGACAGGAAGAACTGAATTTTTGAATCTCTTTGTGTGCTTCATCTAAAAACTTGATACTCCCAGGGGTTTTATATTATAAATCATCTCGTGGAAGACTCGGTTACTTGAGACGTAGGAGTTTTAGGATAACAGCATTCATGCATTAGCCATAGTATCCTTGTTCCTAAATTGGAAATTCTTTTTAGGCATCACCTTATGCCTCCAGGACTCCTTGTTCTTTTGACTTTTCATAAAGGATGAAACAGTGACGGCTGGGACTGCTACATCCAGGGATGGCTCATTCATTTCTTAGTGCTCAGAACCTCATATCTATGGCTATTTTTTCTTTCCCAATGCAGCCGGTAATTGGCTCAGTTCCAGAAACCATAGTTTCAGTCTGAGAGACTCCCTGCCCTTTATTGAATTCTCTATGGATAACTACAGCTATGTGCTTGGAAATAATTGCTGCTGTTACCTTTAAAACACAGAAAAATATCTCTTAAACATCCTCTGTGTGATCTTGGATAGCTCCTCAAGCCCAAAGGGCCCTTCTTCTCCCCTCCCTCGCAGCCAGTCCTCTAGTCATCTGAGCTGCATCTTAGGTGTGTCCCAAGATAGGGGCGCTACAGGTTCCCACGCTAGCTACCTCTTAACGCAGTCTAGCCTCCTTCCCCTCAGACGGGCTGGGGCCACAGGAACAATACTCCCTTGCTTTGATCTGCTGTTTACTTACCTTATCCATTATATGTGGAGCTACTGCACAGAAGGTGCTTGGAAAAAAGACACTGAGATCTTGATTTCAGAACTGAGCCCTTCAGAACCCAAACATGGGCCAGGAAAATTTTGTAAGTCAAAGCGATCAGATAATATTCATTTTCAATAAGGGGATTGATTAATGAATAAGAATTCAATGCCTATAGCATTTCTCACAGCTCTGAACTGACAGCGAATAGAGACAAACCTCCTCACACCTGATCTCTGCTTTTAGCCATTTCGTAGACACTTGGTGCAACATTTATTTTGTGCAAAGCATTGCACTAGGTACTGGCTGTATCACTCTTTGTAATTATATAGCTTATAATCATTTAGGGAAGGTAGATAAAAAGGTAAACACATAATTAGATACTCTCCAGTTGTGATAAAAGCTGTGATGGAAGCAAACAAGATATAATGATGAGAATAAATTGTATGGAAGTGGGAAGGGAAAATCTACTTTCTTAGGGGATCAGGAAAGACGTCTGAGAATTCTACATTTTGATGAGAACAGAAGGAGTTAGTAATGTGAAGACTGGGGGGAACAGACTCCCAGGCTATATTTGAAAGGTCACTAGGGGGTCCATCAGCCAGCAGAAAAGATGATAATGACCTCTGTCTTACCCTTGCACATGCTTCCAATACACAGATGCCTATTACTAACCACTGCATTCTTAACTGGGAAAATTGTGAGATTATTTTTTTTACAATGTTTTAAATATTTATTGGAATTTATTGTATATACTTCCATCTAATCATGACTTACCTTTCAATATATTCCCTTAAGGAAAACAAGAAGTCTGTCACACATCTGTATTGAATGCCAACACAAAATTCGAAATAGAGATCATTTTAAGGTTATCTGCCTTTGGGAATTATCTCTGCTACTATTTCATTGTAACACCTAATGAAGAGTTGTATATACATTGTGTGTTTGTCATACCTAAAATAATAATAAATCATTAATAAATGTAAATATTTAGTAATAATATTACTAAATACTATTAATAATAAATTGTTGACTTCTTAATCCATACAAACCATGCTTCAACTTTTTTTACAATTTTTTAAAGACTGCTATTTAAGACAGATATTCATAATTAGCTATATTAGAAGTCATAAAAAGTGAAAATATCCTTCATGTTTTTATGTTCAAACTTAATTTTTACATTTCACTAGGGGCTCAGAATCAGCCAGTATTTTCAGAAGTAGGCCCTTGAAATCAATACATATGGTTCTCTAAATAACAATTATTATCTATAATAGCATAAAAATGCTAATTTATGTTCTTGCTAACTTTTTTCTCCTCCTCTCATTTTCAACATTTGATCTTTACCTATAGTAAACAGAAACTAATAAATGTCATGTTAGAGTCATTCATTATGCATTGAATAACAAGTCCCTCCTGTGTACAGGGAACTGTGCTACAGGCCAGAGGTGCAGACAGATACTGAAAGAATTCATGCATGATACCAAGCTATTGGTTTTTTTCTTGAGTATAGTGAATATATTTTAGTATTAGGTGACTGTAAAACAAGCAGATTGTTCATGTATTCATTGGCGCTATAAATTTCTGATCACTTTATAACTTGTATGTCACTGTATTATGAAGGGTCATTGCCAGCAGGAAGAAGTAGCAGTTCTTATACAGACTTTTATCTTTTTTTTTTCTTCCAGTATTGCTTCACCCATGTTTGGTTTCAACTTTTCCCAGTTTTATTGAAAGCTGTAAATCAGAGATTTTATGTCTCTGATTTAGCATTTAAATTGATGTGTGAAATATAAAAGTGGCCTAGCCAGCTGCAGGGCAGCAGTGTTGAAGGTTCAGTTTATTCTAGCATGGACAAAAAACATAGATTTCCTCAGCCTCTCCTTCTCTATCCAGTTATTGATTACACAGATCTTTGTCATAACTTTGTGAAAGACACAAGTTTTTCATGGAGAAATACATACAACTGTTTCTTAATAATGAAATAGTTTTCAAGTTCCTAGAACCTCAAGGTACATTTTTTTTACACATAATCCTGAATTTTGGCATATTGTGAATATCTGTGACCACCTTCAGTTGTCAGTTTTGTGTGCACAAACCAGGTCTTCATCTTAATAAGGCATTCACACTTTTAGTATCAATATATGATTTTAGACTGTTGTCTAAAGCCTCATTAATGATTTGATATTTCTAATTCATATTTGGGAGTTTCTTAATGAAAAGCAGGAAAAATGCTGTAAGGATAGTTTGTCATCATTTGGGTGTTTGCTGTTGTATAATATACACTTCATCATGTGTTTTACCTCTAATGTAGCAATGCAGAGTGAGGATTATAAGTATTATGATGCCCACATTAATATTCAACAATATCCATAGGTTAACCAAGTACAGAGTTCTAAAGTATGTGGGTGGCAATGTACTTAAAATAATAAATTCACATATTATGCAAATAAAAATGGATTGTAATTTTTATTTTACTATCTGGAGCATGCATTTACTATACCACCTATTCAAATGCAAATGTAGTTTTGGTCTGGAAACTTTATAAAATGATTCTAAAGTATATATAGAAAGATAGATATGCCAAAATAATGAAGAAAACACTGTAAAAGGAAAAAAGTATGATGAACTTTACCATTTGTGTGTTAAAACATTTTATAAAGTATAGTAATTAAAACAGTAATGTGTGGGCATAAATACATACAAAAATATTGGTGAAAACAGAATAGAATGTCAAGAAAAAGACTTAAGATTAGATAAATCTTTAGAATATGGTAAAAGTAATATTATAAATTAGTAGGAAAACATTTACTTTAATAAACGGTGCTGGAACAATTAGCTAACAATTAGGGGTAGGACTGGAATAAATAAGGGCAGAGGAATAAAGTTACTCATACTTAATTTTATTACAAAACGAAGATATCTTTCCCCACATAAATAATGTTACAGATAATACTAGTGAGTACTTTTCGTCTGTCAGTAATAATATGTCAGCCATCAAATGCCAATATGGTGTTAGTTAAGAGCACAGAATAATCTATATGTGTTTTCTGATGTGCTTTTAGCTAATAGTGTTATGTTAGGTAGAGGCATAGTCGAGGCATGTTAGCATCATGCATACTGCTTGTTAGAACAGTCAGATATGTAAATTAAAACAGCTTTGCTGTCAGACCCGTTTCAAATCCTGGCTTTGCTGCTACTCCAGCGTCTCCAAACCTTATCTGTATGTTACCTAGCTCATAAAGTAGTTGCAAGGATTACATAGAAAAAAAAGGTCTAAAGTACTTGACCACTTACTGCTATTATAATTATCACTAACATTATTGTAAAGTTTTCTTTGAGGAATCAACCAAACATGCTGTTATCAGTATTGGAAACCAAATTCTGGTTATTTTCAGAAACTTAAAAATGACCAAAACCTGAAAATAAAACCAAAATGTGCAACTGGTAGTAAGCCAAATGCCAAATTTGGAGTATGCACTGTGACTTCCTATCCTTCCCCTATAGGAAAGATGCAACAAGTTAAGGAAATTCCTGAAAGGGGGACAACTAGAATAAGTACACAGATAAATTACTACCTCACAAAGGCATTCGTTTATTCATTCATTCAGTCTATTAAGTACTTTATTATATGCCACACACTATTCTAAGAGCTTGGGATATGTCAGAGAACAAAACAGAAATGGCCACCTTACAATCTTTTCAGTGAAATTCATACTGTTAGCCTTTACAACCCCAGCAGACTCTTCTGTGAAGCCAAGATGGGAAAACAGCAGGCTCGAAACAGGTGGAACCAGGGAAAGGAGGTCATTTTTTGAACTATCTCAAGACAGAAGACCATCAGGCCAAAACCCAATGCCCAGTATGTGAGGAGACTGGTGTCCTGAAGTCCAGTTCAGGCTGACATTGACATCCAAGTAGCCTGTGGCTCTGTGAGGAATGCCAGGCTGGGGGGAATACAGTAAGAGGTGGAGAGGGGACAGGCTATACTAATTTTTTTCTTTCTTATATATGTATATATTTTTATTGAAGTATAGTCAGTTTACAATGTTGTGTCAATTTATTGTGTATAACACAGTGTTTCAGTCGTACATACACATACATATATTTGTTTTCATATTATTCTTCATAATAGTTTACTACAAGATGTTGAATATAGTTCCCTGTGCTATACAGTATGAACTTGTTTATCTATTCTATATGTATCAATTAATACCTGCAAATCTCTAACTCCTAATTTATCCCCTCCCACTCCCGTCCCTCCCTGGTAACCACACATTTGTTCTCTATGTCTTGAGAGTCTGTTTCTGTTTTGCAAATAAGTTCGTCTTTTTTTTTTTTAAGATTCCACATATAAGTGATATCATATGGTATTTTTCTTTCTCTTTTGGCTTACTTAGAATGACAATCTCCAGTTCCATCCATGTTGCTGCAAATGGCATGATTTTATTCTTTTTTATGGCTGAGTAGTATTCCATGGTATAAATATACCACAACTTCTTTATCCAGTCATCTCTTGATGAACATTTAGGTTGTTTCCATGTCTTGGCTATTGTAAATAGTGCTGCTGTGAACATTGGGGTGTATATATCTTTTTGAATTAAGGTTTCCTCTGGATATATCAGGCTATACTAATTGAAAAACAACAGTGACAACTTAAAATATGGTCCAGATGGCAGGTCCTGGGGAAAGGGGACTGTCAGGTCATCAGAGCCACAGTTGATGGGAGCCAAGAGTAGACTCCAGGCTCCTCTCAGTAGGCAACTGAAATAAAAAACAAACCAAGAATAGAGACTGATTCTGTGGTGGTTGACAGAAGGGCTGGGGCAGACAGAATGGGGTGTTGTGTGGAGGGAAGCCTGTTGTTTACTAGTCAGAGCATGTTTACACCTACACAATTTCTAAGATGATTTTTATCTAACATGTATGAGTCATTGCATAAAATGTTTACAGCTATTAAGTTGTAAGTCTTTCCTACTGAAAATTTTGAATTTTATTGGAAAGAAAATACCTGTGTTTTGGGAGGAAGGGTTGTCCGTCTTAATAAAGTATGTATTGTAAATTGATGAGTTTGGAATTAACTGTAAGTGAGAAGTAAGTTAATAATTTCCTGGCCTTTACTTTAAAGAGTGCTCCTCTCAGAAGAGAAAAGCACTATGAAAATACACAAACAATGTTAGAAAATTTGATAATATGATTCAGAGACAAATAGAAGAGTTCTGTCTTTAACTATTAAAATTCATCCTGCAGCAACAGCAGCAGCAAAAACAAAGTAGTAGCCCAGATTATTACTCGCTATTTAAAGAACTATTTATTCCTAAATATTGATAAATAATAATAGTTTGGTGACTGGCTGTTTTACTAGAAAACTTCACAAAGAATAGTGAACACCACATTTTAAAAAATTTGTTTATAGATTTAAGTTGCAAAACTTTTATCTGATACTGTATAATTATCAAGGTTTTAAAGGCACTTACTAATATATCTGAGATAAAAAGAAGGCCCATGTTACCTTCATTTGACTATGTGAAAAATTGAAGCAGGACCTTCAAGAAAACATGATGCAGTCACTAGCTTCTCCATTTGTCCAATGATTGTTCCCTAGATCCAGATTAATAGACCCAAACTACATTCCATATATTTCCCATTAGAGAACTAGTTTCTCTTTAGTGTGTGTTTTCAGCACTCTCTTCAGGGCTATGAACAAAATTTAGAATAAAAGATTGCATCAAATGTAGCTCATAATCATTCTTAAAAATGTGTTTCAACTCTGATATTTGTTCTTAAAGACTAGTGTTTTAATCACAGATGTTATTTTTACCTCTGATTAATAATTGGGCCCTTTATTAAGACTGATAGCAAAAAGATTTGCCTAAGACATCAGGAATAATTTTCTCTCTTCCTGAGTTGTTATGATAAATAAATAAGTTTTCTATTTTTAAGGAGGTGTACCAGCCCATGAGTACCTCATTTCTCTCATTTAAAAGACAAAATAATGTTTCTTACATTTTATTTTCCTGTGAAACTGAAACATGGAAAAGTATGTAAGTATCAAAAATACTCCATTGAGCTGGTATAATAATAAAACCTCAAATACTTAAAGAAAAAGTCCATACTGTGTAGTCCATACTGCAGTTGTTTAAAAACTAAACATAGAAAGGTGACATATCCCAATCGGTTGTACAGTTTTATTTTTAAAAAATGAGAATAGCCAAGTTCCAAGAAAAAATCAATTGAATTTCTTTTACAGTATTTATCAAAATTAAGTAGATGAAATAGAAATGTAACATCAAGAAGAGAGGTTTTTACCATCTTGATGTTTTTCTTCTGTTATTTATTAAAAATGATTGTAAATAGTATGCTGATACAATTAGACTTCTCCCTCCAGCTGTTGAGGGGCCTGTCCCAAACAAGTAACTCAAATTAGATTTTGTTCTTAAAGATTTCGGAGTTGGCTCCCACATAGATAATAGCTTTGATAATTAAACCAGACAGTGACTATTGACTCTTCTGTTAGAAGCAGTTTAGCCAGAAACTCAGCTCAGCAGTCAAGCCCTGAGAAGGACATACGGTCTCTGTTGTGGAAGAGCTTGAAGGAGGAAGAGAATAGAAATGTGTCAGTGAAACCAGTGCAGTCGCACTATAAAGGTGTGTTCCTAGAAACAAGATTAATATACAGGAAGAATGATGCACACTGTCCGAGGACACCAAGAATAGCTTCCTAGGGGACATGGCTCAGGGATTGTGTCCTGATATCCAAGTGGGGGGGTCACCCTTTAAACAGCAAAGGTTTCTTTCTCTCATTAGACTGTGAACTACCTTGGGGGGAGACCATGGATAGTTTCTTTACCAACTGTTTCTTCAGAACCTAGGATAATAGTCACTGCTCAGGAAGGCATTGCTGAATGAATCATGTGAAGAGAGGAAAGGGCATAGCAGCCAGAAAAGTAATCATCTACATTAGATGTTCAGGAGACCATAAACTGTGGGTGCCCTTTGAGCAAGTCAAGACAGGTGGGAGAATGGTTAGAGGCAAAGCTGGAGGGATAGTAATAGTGACAGTTAATCTGTGGTACTCCAGCACTACGTATTATTTTAGGTACCTTAGGTATATTAATTCATTTAATTCTTACAAAAAACCTCATGTGCCATTATTACTCCTCCATTTTTATAGATGAGGAAACTGAGGTACAGTGAAGGTAAGTAATTTTCCCAAGATCATGTAGCTAATTTTCAATGCAGATCACTCTTAATAGTGTTGAGCTTTTTGTATTTAGTTGAAACACACCTAGTTGCCATTTGCCATTTTTAAACATCAAAATGGTTAATTATCAGTAATTACAATAAGTATCAGTACTGTCATGCAGATGAGTTTGGATATTATAGCCATAGATGGAGTATTGGAAGGGCTTTAAGCAAGGGAAACAAAATGAGATTTATTTAGGCAGTGAACTATAGACTTCTGACTAACCATACACCTATAGGTAGGACACGACAGAAGTATTCTCCAAAATTATCCAGGACCCTCCCACTCCAGGCCTGGCTTATTCCCATTTCTTTGTAAATTGACCTGACTCGTCACCATTTGGCCTCATACCTTTGGCCTTCACTGTTCCTTGGACTTTGGCTGACACCTTGCTGTTTCTGATGGCTTTTGCCACTGCAAGATGGAGTTCTAATAACCAACCCTCAAATGTAAAAACATGAGCGAAGAAACTCTCTGTAAACTTTTACACAACCACGCTTCCTTCTTCTTGGCTTGAGCCATCCCAGATCCACCCATGAAGCATATTGATATAAGACTGGATAAGAGATAACTTGAAACATAAGAGATGAAAAAAAGAGTACATATATAAGAAGTGTTTTCGTCCGTTCTTTTCTGGTTTTGTCTTGGAAATGTCACCATGCAGGAATAGCACATACATACCACGTACACAGGCATTTTGGAATGTTCTCACGAGTAGTCTCTACTCTGTACTCTCTTGAAATACAGTCTTGAAAACAATGATAGCAATTACATTTACTGAGATAGTTATAGCTTACAAATTACTTTCAAAAGCAAATTCTCATTTGATGCTCTTAGAAACCAAGAGTAATAATTATCACCATTTTAGAGGTGAAAGAACAGAGGTTTAATGAGGATACATGTGCTTTCAGAGCTTCCATCTAGGCTTCCTACCCTTCAAATCCATCCTTTTTTCCCACTACAATGCAAAATCTACCCACATTTATAAATTTAATAAGTCAAAATAGTATTTTATTAATACTGGATGATAATGGAGACACATGGGTCTCTAGTCCATGCTTTAACTTAGTTACGTCTGCTGTATTTGTACAAACCAAATAACGTCTCAACTCTGTGATTATTACTAGGGTGACCTATAGTATTTCTGTGGTCATAAAAGTAATTTTGATGTTGTCAATATGAAGCAAAGAAGCCTTATTCTAATGTTAACAGTCAGGTAACACAGGCTGTGAAACTTGTCTGTACAATCTAATGCTGTAGCTTCAGTTTTCCAAAGTCTCTTAGTTTCTTTGGGAGGAAATATTTTTTAATTGCGTCTTAATCAGTTTATAAAAGTCACTGTTATAATTACCTGGTCTTTTCAGTTGGGACCTTACTAGGCTCTGTAAGAGAAGGGGGAGATGGATAAGGAAGCCTCCAACCTAGAGCAAGTCGTGAGGGCTTCAAAGCTTTACTCATGACTTCCAGAAGAAGAAAACAGGAAGGAACAGGAGTTGCTTTGTCTGTCCCTGAACAATGCACCCACCAACGTGCCCCTCCCTGAGGGTTTACTAAAGTTGTGTCCTTCTGCCACGTTTGTTCCTGGTCAGCTTTCATGCCAGGCCTCCTCTTCTCTGTTCAAATGTGCCTAAAGCCTCTGCTAAGGCACCAGCCTTGGTCTGGCTTTTAGGGATTTGGGGAAGTGCAAGAGTAGGGCAAGACAGGTTTCCAAATACTAGGAATAGAGCCATGGCAGAACCCATGACAGTGTCCAAGGTAAAATCCAGCTGATAAATCACAAACGGATTTAACAAGACTCCCATCCAGAGGTACTAGAAAGAGAATGAACCAGTGTCTGATGGAAAGGAGCCACGTACAGGGATAGAGAGATCAGTGACAAAGTGGTGGTAAGAGGCTAAGCCTGATGAAAGGCTCATAAGAGATGAGCACTCTTTAGAGCGCCCCTGTGGCTTCAGCCCTATGAGGAAGGAAGCAGTTAAGGACACCAAAACCGATTCTCAACCCACTCCAGTCTTCAGGGCTTGAAGTTTCTACCAGGCTTGGTTCTACTCTTTCCCTTGTGAACTTGGCCAGCATCCATTTGACTTGGGAAGGATAGCCTGTCCTGGTTTCCCCTTGAAGACACGGTAGGCCTACTGTCCAGCCCTAGCTCCTGACTCATGCGCTGGTTGGGTCTTCCCAGTTCCCTGCAGTCCAACTCAAGCCAGGACGATTTCTGTCACATTGGAACTGGAGGGACTTCTGCCTAGAGGAGTGCAGGAGAGAATGTCACAAATAGGATGCACAGGAAAAGAAGGGTGGGGGGAAAAGGGACAGCTACTCTACCTCTTGGTTTAATAAAAGAGGAAAGTAATTTATCTCCTTAAATTGCCCTTGGGATACTTGTAGACCTTCAGGAGGTTTCATAATTCTTATTATTTCTTATTAATTATCTTGCATGTTTCTTGTAGTGGGCATAATCCAAGATAGTAAAAAGAGTTCGAAGAAAAATTCACTGAGACCTTAATGTTAACTAAAAGACTTAGGCTTAGTGACTCCCCCCAGAACTTCTGTTTTTCTTGTTTGAAGCAGTACTGTCACCTCAAAAATTCTTCATTTCTCCAGTTACTCCCCTTCTTTTAGTATGCAGTCAGTTGTCCCTGGGCTTCCCTCTGATGTTTCACAGATTGGGGGCGGTGCAGTCACTTACCCTCTCTGAACAGTTAGGAGACAACTATAGTTGTCAAAGAAAGAAAGAAGGGCCTCTTCTATGACACATGCAGTGTGAATGCCAGGGAAGGGTTGAATTCAAGAGCTTTTTCAGAGGTAGAATAATGATAAATTGTTAGTATTGGTAAGTTATGGATGTGATAAATGACAAAGTGAAGGAAAGGGAAGAGTCAGAGGAGATTTTGAGAATACACTTCTAACATGGGTAGGGGGCCCATGGCAATCCATGAATCCGTGAGTACAGGATAGGGAATAAGGATCAGGAGCAGATTCTGGGGAAGGAAAGATCTGACATCTGTTTTGGACTGGCTCAGTTTGAAATACCTGTAGTGTCTCTAGGAAGAGGAATCTTTACAGTCCAGCTGAAATAGTGACGTGGGAGATATAAAACTGGAATCTGTTGATGCCTATGTGATCATTAAAGCCATCAGAGAGAATAAGGTTGCTAAGGAGAGTGAGGAGAAGGGGGCCTGGGCTAGAGCAACATTTAAGGAGAAGGAAGAAGAGCCACTGAAAGTGACTCAGAAGGAGCACAGAGGTTCTGAACGAATCAAGGGAAGTATAGATGAGCCTTGGGTCTTTTCTTTAACATTGTCTATCAGACTCTCTTCCTGTCTCCCACAGATACCTTCCTGAATCTCTGTCTTGCTACCAACCTTGCAGAAGATTCCCACTCCCACCCGGTACCCCTAAAGGATAGGGCCCATGTCTTGTCTTCTCATTCATCACAACTTAGGGACCTTGCTGACGGATAGGAAGCTTGTTCCTATTGAACCTTACCAAGGGGGCATCTTTTAGGAAATACAGTTTGACTGTCACTTCATTTGCAGATGTCAAAATGATTTTTATTTCATTTTTTCCCCATTATGATGTAGATGTTTTCTGGTTAAATCAACATAAAAATTGTAGTAACTCTATGCCCTGGTATGAAAGCAAACTCCCAGTTTTCTTCTGGATAGGATGTGTGGATATGGGAACACACATTTTGCTGACAGGTTCTGAAGTTTAGTATTTTGATAAATTGACGTGGGAATAAGAAGTGATCGAAAACCTCTCCGTTTTACAATGACCGAAGTAAGTATCAGCTAGGAAGATGGGCAGCCACTTAGCTGACAGGATCTACACAGTGCTAGATGGATTGCAGTAAAAAAAATGGAATCAAAGAGAGAACACTGCTATCAATTACCAGCTGACTGGCGAGTATGTTATTGAATCATATCAGAAATACAGGCCAAAACTTTTTTCTCTGACTCCCCGAAAAAGCTCAAATTGCAGAAACTTGTAGTGCCTAGTAAGCAAAGCAGTGCTGCGTTGGGTAATGTGAAATATTATTATAGACAAAGTGCTTACTTTTTTTTCTCTCGTTATTGGCAGAGTAAGCCTATTTTTATTCTGTGCACACGAAAACCATATTCATATTACATAAAAAAGTAATGCATTACTTTAGTGGCTCTTAATAGTGATTCATATAAAGCCTTAAATAGAAAAAAATGGGTTAAAATAGAGAATTACACCTGTCATAAATTAAAGTCACATTTCCTTTTTCGTTATGTTGGATAATTACACAGACACAAATGGAGAAATAGTACAAAACATAGCCTTTCCAAAGCAATATTAAAGGCATCTTGAACTGGCAACTTAGCACACATTAATCATAAGATCAGTCCATTTCATGCTCATATTGGCCACATTTTTCAAGTAAATTCCCTGGGAAAGAGTTTGGCTGTTATTTGTAAGATAGGTATCATCAGTGATATTGTTCCTAGCAGCACAGAAAATTTCTTTAAAAACAGTGTTATGAAAGACCTAGGCAACCAGAAAAGGATATCTTTTTAAAATTCTCATCAGAAAGCTATTGATGATTTTTAAGAGAGCAGGAAAGAAAATGACTAAACGCTAAACCTGCTGGAATGACTTCATTGTTTGATGCTGCCCCTTAGGAAAGTCTTGGACTTCAGATGCTTTTTCTTTTAGCACTCCTGCTAGTGACAGAAAAAGATGAAAGCCTTCCGTCTTAGAACTGGAGACATTTAGGCATACGCAGAAAATGCCTTTCATAATCTGTTTCATCTGATAATAGTGTGGAGTATATTTAAATTGCAGTGAATTGGGGAGAAAAACATCGTTACGTGGTGGAGTAGACATCCTTACGTCCTTTCACTTATGTAAGTGGAGCGCTTCAGAGCAGAGCCTTCTCCACATAAACTATTATCTCCCTTCAACCCGCAAGCAGGGCCATAGTCCACTGAGAAGTCTTCTTGGTCCCATGCTCTGTGCTAGCTCTTCTTCCACACCTCTTGATCGTATCATGGCTAGAGAATTGGAAAGGTTTGTAGGAACAAGCAGCTACATACAAACCTCTGTAACATTCAAGTGTCAGACTTAATGGAGGCCCCAGTCAGTCAGCACCTCCAGAGGGCAGAGCAATGGCCTCTCTTACTTACCTTCTGTACCTCACATGATGAATTATGTGTGGCACTAGGAAGGACCTTTTTCATGAGTGAAAAAAATTTTAATATTTTTAAAATATAAATTAAACTTCCTTTCTCCCTTTTCCCATAAGCGATGTTAATGATACCCTATTCTATCCTGTTTCATCATGAGTATCTGAAGTATTTATTAGGAATGAGAAAAACTCACAAAAGTTTCAAGTTATAAAATACAGGTAAAGGGAGCAATTTTTTCCTCTGCATTGAAGGTTCACTAAACTGAAAAGCCATGGGAGGTACTGCAGATGAACTACAGACATCACCCATGCTCTAGCCATCACCGAGGGCAGAAAAGTTTTGCCTTCTGTATCAGTGAGAACAAGAGAGATTATGCTGCAGTAACAACATGAGAATCTTAGGAACTTAAAACAGCTACATTTATTGCTCACTGCAGTCCATCAAGGGTCAGAAAAGGAGCTCTGCTTACAACAGTTGCTTAGGGACACAGGAAGATGGAGGGTCTGTTGCTTCTACGATCACAGAAGCAGGGACTTGCCAAGACATGCACTGGCTCTTAAAGTTCCCTCGTAGACATAACAACCATCCCATCTCAAATTTCACTGACTAAATCAAGTCACATAGCCATGCCTCAGTTCAACATGGTGAGGACGTATCATCCTCCTACAGGGAGGGACACCATGCATCTGTGCGCAGTAATGTAGCTACCACACTGGCAATTCTGTCTGCCATGCTGGTGGAGTGTAGGTTCCTGGACAGTTTCCTTGGTTTATCGTGGGTTTAAAAGCCACCAGCTTAGAAGTCTAGAGACACATCAATTGGGAGAGGCCTTAGACCTCATGATCTGTTGTTCTCCCCAGTATGTCTACCAGAATGTGGATTCCAAAGTACCTTCTTACTAGTTTACAGTGAAATTTCCATGAAAATTATCTCCTCCTCCATGGACTTAACATAGTATCTTTGGGCTCAGGGGGAAAAAAGCATTAAAAATAATCTCTGTTGGGAGACTGAAGGTAGGAGAAGGGTACACAAGACTGCTATAAAAACCTGTTTACCTTCCATTATAGACTTAATGGGATTTTTTTTTTTACTAGGAATTGCTCTTTTACATGAGTTACCAAAATAAGTTGTCAGTGAACCATACTAGAGCATTTGAAAGCTCGGTTTTATATGACCCTACCTTCCTTCTCCACTGCTTTTACTATAATAATTATATGCATGACAAGGTTGGGTGCATCGTTTGATGGTGAGCCACTGACCAGGTGTGGGAATTATACAGACCAGCACACTGCAATCTGGGAAGTTTTCATAGAAGAGGTAGAACTTTAGGGACTACAAAATTGTTTTAAATTTTTAAATAACAAGAGCTGTACTTGAGGGAGATAAAAAGAATGGCATGCCTTCATGGAGCATTTATTAAACTGCTATCGAGTGGACTGTGCAAGGTGTCAGGGAGCCAAAGAAGAATGAGAAATGATCTTCTCTTGAAAAGCTGACAGAAGCATACTTAGCATACAGTATAGTTCGGAGAACTGTGGAGGGAGATTAATTCAAAGGTATCAGAAGTAAATTCAGCTAAGAAAAGACATGAAGACGGACTAGAGAACAGGAAGAAATTAAGCAGCAGACCTCTCAGTGACTAATCTATATATAGATAAATATAATAATAAATGTAGCTTAGGTCGAGCTCCTTTTACACTTCATTGTAGCCTCTTCTGTGAAATCTAGTGTTCTGTATAAAAATATGGGAAGTACAGAGTATTAGAATTGTAGATTGTATTCTGGTAGCCGACACCCAGAGAACCTAAAATTTTCACCTCTTCAATATTAGGGAGATTGATGGCCAGACAGTGACAAATGGGTCTTTGTTCTTTCGAAGTTTAATTTATATTTTAAAGATGGGCTATGATTCCTTGATGACAGAATCAGGACCTTGCATCACTTCTGGTCGCTTACATTTAGGCAAGAACCCAGCTACGTTGAGTGATCTGTTCCTGTTTCATTAAGAAGGAGTTCAGGGTCAGTGAAAAACGCTAGCAGCTCTGTCATCCCAGTGAGTAGTCGGACGGTCCAAGTCAGCACTTGCAGCAGTCCTGGGAGCATCAGGAAGAGTTATATCAGGGAACGAGAAACCGCACTGCTCGAGCCAAACCCGCTCCCGGGGCACAAAGAAAAGCGCTTGTTCTATGCAATAAAGTGCTTCACTGTAGACACATAAATTTAGTTGTCTTCTTGCCAACCTCAAAGACAGATTGTCTAATCAGTCTTGTGAGTATTGAGTTAAAGAAAGGACAGGCAAAAACATCTGGGGGAAAAACAGAGCCCTAACTAGGGTCCAGTGTGAATAAAGTTTTCTTAACTTGACGTATTTTTCACCTTTGTACCAGCCTGACTACAACTCGCACTTCAAAATTTCAGAGGTCTCCTCCTCTGCTCAAATATCACCTCCTCAGAGGCCTTCCTGTAAACCCCATTAAAATAGCCTTCACCCCACCTCCCTTACACTCTATATCCACACCTGCTCTGTTTTCCCAATAACACATACAACTGTCAGCAGTTGTATTACTTACCTATTTATTGTCTGTGTGGAACTAATTTGTAAGCTCCCCGAGGAAAGGGATTTATCCTATTTATTGTTGTATCTCAAAAAATATTTGTTAATTGTCAAAGCCATTACTCACCACAAATGCATGATTTGGGAGACCACATTTTTCCTGGGGAAGGCAGTTCTTATAGCTGAAAGTAGAGAGCTCTCCAGACTTCGAATCCCCTCTTCCCTGCTACCTTTTTTTCCTAATACTTTTCCTTCTACCATTTTTTTTTTACTATAATTGGTTTTATAAAAGTAAATCATGTTAAAATATTGATGCTTTTATAAATTGAACATCAAAATAGTTCCTTGTGGTCTCAGAGACTGTGTGGGGTTCCTTGATAAAGAACCCACTCGAAGGGATGAACGTTCATCCTGTCCCTGGTGGGGCCTCTGAGCAGCCTTGGGCCCTGGCTTCCTCGGAGATCCAAGTCTTCCCTGTGAAATGAGGAACTCCGTGAATCCTTCCGGGGCCCTCCACTCTGGAGCTTGCTGCTTGTGATTATCTACATCTCCATGATTTCTTCTCTCATTCACATCCTTAAAAGTGGAAACATCTAAGAAATGGAATTAGTTTGTATGGTTATTTGTTTTAGGGTTTTGTTTTTTGTTTGGTTTGGTTTTCCTACTGCTGACCTAGACAGAACCATGAAGCTATTTTAGGACTGAGAAATCATTCTTCGAATCACTAAGGGCCAGAGAGCTGCTACAAAGCATTGTTCAGACGTACTAGGGACACAGTATGTTTTGAGAGCTTACTGCATCTCCAGAGCAAGAAAGGAAGTATAATGAATATGAAAACAAATGTGGATATCTTGTATTCATTCCAATTCCAAATTAAGAAAACTGGAGAATATGAGAATAAACAAGGTATTTAACTTGTAACAATTTCTCTTGAATTCTTCCCTCTATGAGGAAGCTTCAAGTTGTGAACAGGCGAGTAATGCTGCTTGTACTTGTCAAACATCCTTTTCCTGGTTTTTTCAGGGAGCTCAAACAATTTGACTAGGATTATTTCCTTTCTTTATTTTACTTTGTTGATTGAAAACATAACCAAACTTTTGTTGTTATGTTTCTTAAAGACAGGAATATACATTTTTGCTAATAATGTACAGCAAACGCAGCTATAGAAAGCTTTGCCTAACAGAAGTCAGTTTTTCCCTTAGTTGTAAACTTTCAGACAGCCCCACTGTGCCCATGCACATAAAGTCGCTGACCACCCAGTGTGTCCCAAAGAACAAGGTGACGCTCACCAGGACTTGCACAGCCGAAACAGGAAAGCAACTCTCTCCCTACAGAAATACTGTCTTTGAAATACACATGCTAAAAAATAGCAAAAGCGTTCCTTTGTGGAGTTTTACTACAGTGACATAAAGAAGGAAACAGGATGTTTAAAGAAAACTTTTTCACATGATTTTATGAAGTTAAATTTACCTTTAAATTATGTGCTTCAGTGCTTTATGTTTGCTTTACAAATATGTTCTTGCCTGAGTTATAAAGACTTCCTCCCGCCTGTGCTTAAATCACTCATCTGTGTTTTGCAATACTTGGCATCTTCCAGAGTCTTTCCAAGGAGGCAGACTGGGGGCATCCTGAGTGCTAGCAATTTCTAACATTCAAAAGCAAAATAATGTTTTTCAGGGAATCTTTAGTCAAGTGTGGTAGAATGTTTTCTGAGATTATTCAGAACTGAGATTGGTGGAAGAGAGGCTGTATACACAGAGAATGTTATTAGTGAGACTTTATTATTGTCACATTGATATTGCATTTCTCAGGAAATGTATGCTAATGTGTTTCTGCTTGCTTTTTTTTAAGGCCTTGAGTAAACAGGCTGACATTGAAGCTATTTGGCTACCTTCAAAATAGACCTTACAGATTATAAAATGTACATTATTATGTTTAAAAAACCAGTAATCTCCCAGAACTTTATACAAATAACAGAAATAGAGAAACTTAAGTGATACACATCTTGGTATTTAGTTTTTAAGATATGTGCAGATAACAGACCAGGCAAGCAGTGAAAAACCATATGATACAAAGATTCCTCAATAAAATTAAGAGAATTTTTTCAAATATATTTTTATCAGAATTATCTGAATTTGAACAACGAAAGAGGAAGACTGACAGATATTTGCAGCATAAGTGTCTTCAGTTTTCAGTACTTTTTGAGTGGTTTTAAATATTTTTAGCCATGAAGTAGAGACTTAGGGCTAGCCCT
This sequence comes from Vicugna pacos, assembly GCF_048564905.1. NCBI lineage: Eukaryota > Metazoa > Chordata > Mammalia > Artiodactyla > Camelidae > Vicugna > Vicugna pacos. Next base: position 46,012,234 of record NC_132989.1, on the reverse strand, counting down.
TTCCCAACTCAGGAACACAAGCAGAGAACTCCGGATCTAATCCAACTGGCAGTAAAGAGATTAAATATATGTATTCCAAGGTTACTGGCTTGAGTAATATCGTTGACTATAATGTTTTCATGGTTATAGCATTTTTATCTACATCTCTTCTTTCATTAGCATAGTTGTTTTATCTGGCTTGTTTTAAAGTTTCCACATGGAGTAACATTTTCTTGTATGTCAGAATTTCTAAGTTATGATTTTGTGACATTTATCCATGCATTCAACTGGTGTGAAGTACCTATGATTTATAAGACGTGATATACATCCTATAATTATGTGTGCTTCCAAAAAGACAAAAAGTTCTTCCCAATCCAGTCATAGATGAAGTAATGGCAGAATGAATCACAGAGTTTAAGACACTGCTCCATATGGCAAGCACTGCATTGGCAGGACTTTACCTTACCATGTTGTATGTGTCATTATCTCAGAATTGATGGGTTGGCTTAAAGTGCAATGAAGGTTTAAAAAAAAAAAAAAGCAGAGCCTTAGAATATTTATCAAAGGAATCAGTAATGTGAAAAAGGAACAATTAAAAGACAATAGATTTTTAATTTTAAACACCAAGAATAAAATTAAGAGATTAAACTGTTGGGAAAATATACAGTATATATGACACATGACAGCTTTTAATCATAGAGACTATTTATAAATCAATAAATAAATATTAAACAACCCAATGGAAAAATTTGTTAAGGAAATGAAAAGACAATTGAAAATGATAAAAGGCTATTCACAGGAAAATGATTACACAAATGCCCCCCCATAGGAAAAAAATTGAATTTAACATATTTGAAAAGTTGTTAAAATTTCAGTCATAAAAGGAATGAAAATTAAAAATGAATTATTTTTCTCTTGCATATCAAGAGTGAAAAAGCACACTATGCATCAGTGTGAATGAGAACATGGAGAAGCAGATGTGCGTATGCCCTTTGTGAGAGTGCAAATCGCACAGCCTCTTTGGGCAGTAATTTTAAAATATGTCTCTAAAGTTATACAATTTTGCATTTTTATTTTATCCCAGATATTTCACTTCAAAGTATATATTCTGTGAAACTAACTACAGATGTACAAGTAGATATGTGTGACCATGTGTTCACTCCAACATTACTCATAGCAGCTGAAAAAAGGGGGGGGGAAATCTGGAAAAATAAACTAAAATGTACAGCAATCAAGTATTAGTTATATAAATCGTAATACACCCACTAATGGAGCATAAATGCTGACATTATAAATCTTGCGATGCAGAGATTTTTTTTTTTTGCCACTGATTTCTCTGTTTCTTAAAAAAAGTTTTTTTATTGTATAGTCAGTTTACAATGTGTCAATTTCTGGTGTAGAGCATAATGCTTCAGTCATACATATACATACATATATTTATTTTCAGAGTCTTTTTCATTATAGGTTACTATATGATACTGAATATAGTTCCTGGTGCTATATAGAAGAAACTTGTATTTTATCTATTTTATATATAGTAGTTAGTGTCTGCAAATCTCAAACTCCCAATTTATCCCTTCCCAATCCCTTCCCCACCTGGTAACCTTAAGTTTGTTTCCTGTCTGTCAGTCTGTTTCTGTTTTGTAAAGAAGTTCATTTGTGTCTTTTTTTTTTTTTAAGATTCCAAATATGAGTGATATCATGTGGCATTCTTCTTTCTCTTGTTGGAAGTCTCACTCAGGGTTCACTCTCTTAAACCAAAATTTAGTCATTGTTACTCATCATGGGGGACAGAGAGAGGTTCTTTTTAGTCTGTTTAGGAATTTAAGAAAGTGTGTGCTATATTTTACAAAATTTTTCATTAAAAGTGGTTAAAACTGTTTAAAGGTTTCTCTCAAAGGGTTATTAACCCTTAGTTACTTGGATATTTTCCTTATGTAAAATACTTATGTCCATGGCCGGGCTAGTCAAAATGAGGCTTTGCTGTGTGTATATATTTTCACAAAAAGAGTCACCTGCAACATGCTCTGATAGTTGCAGTGTACAAGATAGTCTTGGAGATGCTGAGAATTAGAAACATTATAAAATAAGGATCTTATAGAGACTTGCATATTAACTTGTAAATAAATAATATTATTTAGGGGAGTAAAATATTGCCAAACTATATCTGCTTTACTCCTTGCAATCAGTTTCCACCTCATCAAACTTGATCAGAATCTTAGGTCAAAATGGTTACTCAGGTCACTTTCATTTTTTTAGGTTATATTAAAAACATGAAGAAATGCAAAACCAGGTTATAAAAATTGTGGCATCTTTTTACTGTCAGTCTTAGCAGACTGTCTCTGTGATCGTCTGTGTGACCTCATTTAGAGATGATGAGAAAAGTCCAATAGAGGCCTCCTAAATGGAGGGTCTCACAGATGACTGTCCTGCTCTTCCCACTCACCGCCACTCCAAAGAGCAAACAGGATTTGAAGCTGTTTGCTTGTAATGGGGATCGGAGGAGGAAGAGATAGAGGAGAGTCTTGTGCGTGACACACGTCAGACCCTCTGAGTGCCCGCAGTCTTATCCCTTAGACTGAGCATCTGAGACCAGAAGGTCCTTGGGGCTGCGTGACCTGCCCAGCTGGCACCTCACTTCCTCTCACTCACTGATGCCGTCCTCCAACCCCACCTTTCCCAGGGCACCTCTCTCGTGCCCCGTTGCCTTTAAATATACCTTCACTCCCATGGAGCATTCTATACCCACCTGACCTTGTTCTTTCAGATTCCAGGTAGAAATCCCTTAGCAAGCCCTGTTTCTGTACCAAGTCTGGGCTTCTTACCCATCTTATAACCCTAGCATAGCACTTACTACGCTAAATTGTGATTGTTAAGCTATCTGTCTCACCAGTAGGCTTTAATGACAATGCTCCAGAATATAAAGTACTGCCTTTGGTTATCTAGAACATAGGAAACCAGCAAACAAATTCATAGAATAGGAAACCAGCAAACAAATTCATAGAATAGCATGGAAGTCAGCTAGCTGATTCTTAAGAGAGGAAATAAAGCAGTTAATTATCCCTTTTCATGTCTCAGAATAAAAAATAGGAGCCAATGTATCTTTGAAGTGATAGTTGTTGTTTTAATTCCTATCATTAGTATTTTCCTGGCATATAAATCTACTGAGAAGTTACTGAAAATGAAGTTTCATGTGTCTTTGCTCTTTTTTATTATTAGAACAATCTGTAATGTATTTGTGACATTTTAAATGTTAGACCCTGAAGTAGAGCCCATTGCAAATTTCTCTTAACTCTGAGTCATCCTAACAGAATACATTATGATTGTAACTAAATGATTTTAAGATGATCAGAATGACATTTTGTAAAATTGCTCTTACATTGGAAGTAAGTGATGGGCTTTATAAAATAATGAATTATAGACAAGTATTTGGAAGAACTTGTATCTTTTTCCCTTTGAAAATGGAAAAATGGTCTAAAATGGCCCTGCTGAACAGAAAATTGTTATAACTCATTGAATGATGCTTTCCTGCTGTGCTATACTCTTTTGATGGAAGTTTCAAAAAAATTCCTAAAGAACATTTTCTATATTTGTTTTCTATATTTTTGAGTGTTAGGGGTAATATTTTTTTCCACAAACCACTTCGAGACACAAGAACTAGAATCGTAAGTTTAAATTCAGTCAAATTGGATTGGTGGCAAGACTACCAACTTCAAATTTAAAATGAGGTTTTCCATTTTATATATAATATACTGAATTATCACTTTAAAGACCATTACCAAGAAACGTGCTTTTAATAAGAAGAAAAATGCAGGGATTGCTAAATCTATAAACTGGTGCAAAAGCTACAGGCACACATTTGCCCAGGGTAAAGGATGAAAAAACGTGCAGTTAGAAAACATGCCCAGGGTATGTAATTTCTGTTTTGCTTTTCCTCGTGGGACATATTTTCCATCATTGATATATTAGGGCATTTGCTATAGCAGAAATTAGTGGAGAAGTTGATCCCAGGAGAGATTGCTCCAGCAAAGAAACTTTTAGAAATAGGTGGTTGTTATTACTTTGACAACTGTCATCTTCTGGAAGATAAGTCACAATGGCTGTGATCAAGTTATAATCTGACATCAGCTCAAAACATATTTCATATTTCTGATGTCTTAGAGACAGTGCAAAGGATATGTTTACAGACATTCAGAAAGATTTTCCAAGCCTCATCCCAAATTAATTTATAAAATCATAAAACAAATAATTGCATTACTTTTAGCTCCTTAAAAAAATGTGCCTTCACTGAGTTACAGTTTACTGTGGTACCTCCTGCTCTTAGGGAGGATTAATACAAGAACTGTCAGTTTGCACAGCATTTCTAAAACTTTGGGGCAACATAGTTAAATATAGTCAAGATCATTTATTCTAAGAGAGAAACACTGTTTCCACATGAGCTTAGTTCCAGGAAGAATTTGCATGTATGGATGATTTTGTATGTCACGTGAGGAAATACAGCTATGTAACCTCACCTATTTCTTATTCTGCCTTAACTGCCAAAGTGTAGAATCAGAATCAATGTCTGAATATGATTTAGATGGTCTAGATTTTTTTTTAATCCCAAATCTGTGTTTTAGCGTTCCAGACATCGTCAACATAGTTGCATAGTTTGTGCCCGATGCTAGGGAGTGAATGGGAACTAACTGTAGCCTGCAATCCACTTGCCCACCCAGAGAGGGCACCCTTTTTAATTTTCACAAAAGAATCAAAAGGGTAGAGGTACTCCCTCTACTGTAAGCTCATTAGAATTAGGCAGGGATAAATCATTAATAAATATAAATATCAGTGTTAGGACTCAATACAGCCCTCTGGGAAAAGGACTAAATTATAACTACTATCAGAAAAAGATCAACGTTTGTCTCTTATTTACGTGTATAAAATATATATAAATATAAAATACATAAAATGTAATAATTCAGATACATATTGAATTCCAAGTATCTGCAACAGATATTTGGTCATTATACTTCTCCACTACAGGTGTCAGGTCTGTCTATATTATTTATGAACCTTTACCAGAAATATGAAAACTGAAGGAACTGGAAAAAACCTTCAAAGATGGTACTGTGTTTTTCTTGCTGCTAGAGGGTATCATGTTAAATGCAAGATGATCTTTACAGTATATAAGGTGAAAGTCTTGATGAATTGATTCTGTGTTCCAATATACTGGGTAAGATAAATAATTCAAAGACAGAAACAGGGAAGAAATACTCCTATAGCAATAGTTGATGAATTTAAAAGATCTGCAGTTGGCAAGAAGGGCAGGGTTTTGTTATTAATAGAATTTCAGGGCAGAAATACAGTGAAACATCAAACATGTCACTCTTGAGTATCACTTGAGCAACTGAGTGGTTGTTGGTACCATCCTTTGTTAAGGGAAGACAGAAGGACTGACTAGGGTCATGAGCGATTTTAGGTTTTCTGTGGAGTAGTAAAATGGAGGTGTCCAGAGGCATGCAGGTAAGCTCTGGAACAAAAGAGGGCTCCAGGGTAGAGATAAAGAGGTGGGAGTCATGAGGATATAGATGATAATTAGAGGTGCAGCAGCGTGTGAAATCATCCAGAGAGAGCCTGTTGACTGAAAAGAAAAGCATTTGGGACCAAACCTTGGGGAACATGGATGTTGGATTTCGTGGGCAGGAGAGATTAAGAGGGTGTATAGCTGCAGGGAATCTGGTGTCTGAGAAGGTAAAGGGACAGTTTCAGGGAGGCAGTGGTGTCCAGTGCTACTGCAGGTCAAGGACAGGAAGGCCTCTGGGTGTGCTTAGCATGTAGCCACAAGGAGGCCAGGGCATGTTCAGTGAAGTGGCAGGGGTGAAACCAAGTTATCATGGGCCAAGAAAGGAGGTGAAGTCACAGACAGAGGAGAGAAATGAGGTGAAATGTGAAGGAGGTTGTACGGGGTCAAGGGCAGGATACGTTCAGATGCTAATGGAAAGAATCAGAGAGGAGGAGGCAGAACAGACTTGCTAATAAGTAAACTACACTAAACGGAGACCTAGTCTTATTTCTCATAGGCCTTTTAACCCAGAAATACAGTGATTTTTGAAAACTGCTCAGTTATGTGGATTTCACACTGGTTACATTGTTTTGAAGCTGACTATAGCCTCTTACTGTCTCCACAAGCCAGCCAAGCCTGTGCACTTACTATTTTTCAGGGAATCGAAAATATATCCACAATTAGATTGAATCAGGTCTTTATTATCTTCTGAGAGACACTGTTGTATTCTAAAATCTGCTGGCAGTTCAGGGTCACACAGGTTTTCTTAGTGACTCTTTCTCTGCAAGCACTTTAAAATGCAGTTTACTGCTGTGATCAGCAACAGGGGAAGGCTGGAAAATTTCCACTGTTCTGAATTCCATTCCCCTTGATCTGTCGTGCAAAAATGGATATAGTTGTTTTTTTTTTTAATCATTTATCTTCTTGTTGGACTTTTTGCTGGCATGTACACTGCTAGTGGTTTTATTTGATCCCTGCCAATGAGTTCTGATATTCTTTTTCTGACATTGAGCATTTTAAGCAGTTTCCTAATGAGTTTACTTCTGCGCTCCAGGGCTGTTAACTTTGATAGATTTCCTATTATGAGAATAAGCTCCAAAAATAATTGACTTGGTTTCCTTAGTGATTCCCCATTTTTGTGGAATTTCATTATTTCTAAAATTTTGGATTTTCATTTGTCTACCCAGAACTTCCCTAGTTTAAATTTAGCTGCCCAGTTTAAGTAAGATCGGCATGTTGGGGACTTGAGAACTTGGGAATCTTCACGCATTTATTCAGCAAACATGTATGGAGAACTACGATGTGGCATATACCTGAGCGTGGAGGTGCCAGGCTCTCATCAGAGGCTCTGCACAGAACTGACATTTAAGACAGTCAGACAAGTAAATCTGTGATTACCATTCAGTGAGATACACGCCAAGCTGTGCTGTGGTGCACAGTCGGGGAAGAGGTTCTAAAGGTAACAGTGCTTGGGTTGGATTTTGAAGAACGAGTAAGATTTAGCTAGATAAAGATAGGAGGGAAGATCTGAGTTAGAAGAGAAAAAAAGTGTTTTAAAAGATAGTTTGTATTTTATATAAAGAACCTGGGAGTCTGTGAAATAAATGAATTGGAAAGAACGATGGCAGGGAGAATGCTTCACTTAAGAACACCAATCTCCTCCTAGAAGTATGGTCTCTATTTTCTCTTTCAATCTGCCACCTACTTTTCTGTCAATATATATTTTTTAATCTTTTGTTGTTGTTTTTGGAAGGGAGGTAATTAGGTCTATGTATGTATTTATTTAGTTTTAATGGAGGTACTGGGATTGAACCCAGGACCTTGTGCATGCCAGGCATGTGCTCTGCCACTGAGCTGTACCCTCTCAGCTCTGTCCATGACACTTCTCTTCAGAACTCTTCAGTGGCTCAACACTGCCTTCTGATGACATTCAGCGTCTAAAACTAGTCTTCCTGGGCTTCGGGCCTCCTGATCACCCTCAAAAACCCAAGTCCTCGCTGTTCCCTGAACCCACTGCACTTTCCTGTTTCCTTATCTTTGCTTAGGTTGTACCTCCTGCTTTGTATGATCTTCCTTTCCTTTTCCCTCCCTCTCCTTTCATATCTTACCTAGTTAAGAGCCTGCTTCTCCTAAAAAGCTAAAATATGTCGAAAAATGATATATCCATATCATGGAAGTCATTAAAAATAATCTTGTCATTAAAATAATTTTTAAGTCATGAAAAATGATTGTGTGGGATGAATATTAAGAAAAGATTATTTAACGTGTTAATAGGTAAAGTAGGCTACAATACCGAATGTTTAGTTTACTCACATTTTTAGGAAATGAACCTGCAGGGGACTTTAGACGTATTGAACATGGCATGAATAGTCACCGTCTCCGGCTAGTTGGTAATGGCTGCTCTTTCTCCCCTCTTTTTAGCCTACTCTGTATTTTCAGGTTTTTTCCTAACAGTGAACATGTGACTTTTCAGTAGGAAACAAAATGATAGCTGGTATTTTCAACTTTTTAAATAATTTAAAAAACTCTTACTTTTCCTTCAAGGGGTTCAACTCATTATTTCCGTCTTGGATTCTTCTGCCATCCACCAATCAGAAATAATCTTTTACCTTGTCTCTACTACCATTGCCTGTTTTTTGTCTTCTTATATAATACCACACCTTGTATATTAATTATGTGCTACAATTCCCACAGTATCCAACTGGTGCTATAAACAGAGGTCACTATTTGTTGAATGAATGAATGAATGTATGCTAATGGGAATTCAAACACAGTTCATTTTTTTTTAAAGAACATAAAATCTTACTAGGGAGGCAGTACATGCAGTCAAGAAAAATATAAAATAGAAATTCATAAGATAATAGGATAATAATTGTCAAGAACCATATAATTAATGTGGAATGTGGGGTATGGTCAGTGGTGAAGCTGTTTTATAAACAGTGTCAAAAGAATCCTGTTTCTTAAAATGAGATTCAGGGATTATAGCTGAGATGGACAGGTACCTTTAAAAGAAAGCACTTTTATTTGGAAACATACTTCAGTGACATTTGAAGGTCAAATTATGAATGCAGAGTCACAGACTAAAGTCAGTGAATAGTTCCAGCCCTCCCTCCTCAAGCCTTTCATACTAGCTCTGGACAAAAATAGAATGTGGCTGCAATAATCTACAGAGCAGATCATCCCCACTGATAACAGGCCATTGACTAGTTTTAATTTACCTGCCTATTGAAATTCTGTTTTCCTAGTGATCGTTATGACAGTGACAAAGAAAGGAGTGCATCTTTTTTTTTTTTTTTGGTCCCAATTTGAATCTTGTAAAAGCATCTGCCAGGAGGAAAGAAAATGAACCCAAGACATCTTTCTGTCTCAAATCAAATACTTTGTGATAAATTGGAATGCTATTCATGCTTGCTATTTTCTGATATAATACACTAAGAAATAAGGCATCCCAGATAGATTTCTCCCTCTAAAATTAAGAGGTAGCCTGTGGAGCTATACAGGTGTCTCTCAGGGATTCAGTCATAAACCAGACTCAGTAATACTGACTGTTTTTCTTCAGTCTACGTGGGAAGAAGCAGTAATGAATCAAATGACAGGGATAAGAAGTTCATGAGGCATCCTGCCCACCAGGAAGCCTTGCTGCCTCCAAATGTACAACTGGTTCAGTCAGTTTTCTCTCCTCTCTTTTCTGTACTGGTAGCCTCACAACTTCCCTTGAAGGAATGTTACAGACATAATTACAAATATTCTTTGTAAGTGCTTCATGAGAAGAAAAATCCTATTATGGAAGCTTCTAGTCATAACTTGTTTTGCAAAATACTAGCCCATCACAGAAAGTTCCTGCCTTACTTCAGGTATTCATATCTAGAGCTGTTAAATTTCAGTTTCCAGTACTAAGTAAATCAATTCATCAAAATCCTGGTTCAAGCTACCTCTTTCCCTTTTGTTTTCATTTCTATTCCCTTTAATTTTAATTTGTCTCATTTTAAAATGAAGAGTAGACAGCGCTTGGTAGCATCACATGTGCTTTCCTGAGTCGCTTTTTGTGAGCAGAATGTCACCTGTCTGCATCATAGATACAGGAAGAGATGGACCTTGGGGACCATACCAATTCTGTGACTCAATAAAAACACACTGAGAATTTTTCTATCTATTAGCTTCTGAATTTAAGCTAAATATAGATCTCAGTACTTTAACCTTCTCAGGAATCTGATAGACTGATGGGTGCAGCATGTGGGAATTTGGAGGGGAATCAACACCTTGATGTATTATTTTATTTTTTCCCACTCTGAACATAATTACCTTTTTCAGATTCTCTCTCTTCAGGGTACACTAAAAGCTTTGGAGAAAGTGTCATACATAAACACAAGTGCAGAGAACACGAGCAAAGTAAATGCGAAAAGATAAAAAATTGCTTTGGGGGAGGGCATAGCTCAGTGGTAGAGCACCAGTATGCACAAGGTCCTAGGTTCAAACCCCAGTACCTCCAGTAAAAATAATAATAATAATAATAAATGAACTGAATTAACCCCCCCACCAAAAAAACATTGCTTAATATAAAGTGTGACACTGATGTGGTAAATGTATTCTATTTCCAGCTTCATTGTTTATAAAAGGTTCATTATTTGTGTAATTAGCCTTTTCTAATACTTTCTCTAGGAAGCTTTTGTAATTAAAACTTAAAAACTTTTAAATTCTGAGGCCATGAAAATTTTGAAAGAATTTATTAAATTTTTTAGTGGTCTAAAAATAGGTACTTTTCCAGGAACGCCTTGCTCTCAAGTCCTTCTTGTACTGTTAGTATCTTTAAAAATATACTAATAAAAAATATATAAATAGGAGTTATATAACGTTTAACAATATAACAGTGTCTTAAGTTATGGGTTCTAGTTTTTAGTTTCTTTATTAACAATTTGGCATTATAAGAGTTTAAAGGAAAATTAAGGGAAATCATTTGGGTATTGATTAAAACACCTTTTTATGGCATAATACCCTTAAAGGAATACAAAGATAGTTTATTGAATTTTTACTTGACTGTTTAAAAAAAAAAAAGTCACAATAGAAAATACAAGTGCCATATAGACCAGTAGCTGTTCAGCATTAGAAAAAGCCGTTTTAGAGCCACACAGTCCCCTCCAAGCCTAACTCCTTCACTAACAAATACTGGCCACAAGGGGTGCTGATCCTGTGAAAATGACTGAACAGAAATCTTGCCAAGATGGTACAGAAAGCAGAAAATGTATCCTCAGAAGCACTTTCACATATTAAAGATAGGCAGTATTTTAATACAGTTGTTTGTTCAGTTTAACTTAAAAAGTAAATTATTTGATTACGTGGTCCCTAAAATATTTTGAAATCCCAGGTGACGAAATCCCATGGTAACATGCTATCCCAAGCGGTCTAGTAATAATAACACACACCATTAACTTTGTCATGATGAAACATATTTATAAGAATCTTAAGGTGCCTTACATATTTTTAATTATCTTCAGTGTGATAAACTTTAAATACAAGAAAATGCACCAATTTTAAGGACACAGTTGGATGAGTTTTACCCCATGTGCACAGTCATGTCACCAGCACTACACCCCATCACCCAGAAAGCTCCCTGTACCACTTTGTAGTCTGTCCCCTTCTCCTACCCCTGGCCCTGGGAACCGCTAATCTGTTTCTGTTCCTATAGTTGAGCCTCTTCTAAAATTTCAGTTACATGGAACCATTCAGTGTATACTAGTGTTCTGTTCCTGCTATTTTCTCTAAAAACATAATGCCTTTGAGATCCATCCATGTTGTTGCATATAGTTTTTGCCTTTTAAGTTCTGAGTAGTATCCCACTTTATACTACAGTTTATTTTTCCAATCACCAGTTGGAGGGACACATGGATTATTTCTATTTGGGGGCTATTATAAACAAAGTTTCTATGAATATTCATAGATAAGTCTTTGTCTGAATATATATATTCTTTTCTTGGATAAATGTCTAGAAGTTGAATGGCTGGGTTGCATGGAAGAAATTCCGTTTAACTTTATAAGAAACTACCAGTTGTATTCCAAATTCTGTTCCTTGCATGTCCACCACTGTGTATGAGAGCGGCATTTTCTTCCCACACTTAGTAACTCTTGTTACTGTCAGTCTTTTTCCCCAGTTTTTCTGATGGGAGTGTAGTGCTCTCTCATTATGGGCTTAATTGTTATTTTATTTTCCAAATGACTAATGATATTGAGCTTCTTTTTATGTGCTTATTTGCCATCCTTATGTCTTCTTTTGTGCACTGTCTCTTCAAATCTCTTGCCCTTTTTTTTTTTTCAGTTAGGCTTTTGTCTTGTTCTTGAGTTGTAAGCATTTGCTACTTTTTTTTTTTTGGATTCAAGTCCTTTATCAGATAAAAATTTTACAATTTTTTTCTCTCAAACTGTGGCATGTCCTTTCCTTGTTTTTCTTTCCAAAGAAGTTTCTGTTTTGAATGAAATCCAGTTCATCAATTTCCCCTTTTATGAATCATGCTTTTGGTAGCATATCTAAGAACTCCCTTGTAACCAAGGTTCCAAAGATTTTCTCCTGTGTTTTTCTTTCTAAAAGTTTTATCGGTTAGCTCTTGCTTTCAGGTTTAAGACCTGCACCGCGCCTGCCTCTTGTCCGCACTGACTTGAGGCTCTGTCACTCTTCCCATTTGGTCTTTACTTCTTTATCTGTCCGTATCTGGCTTTGCACAACTTCTGATCAGAATATATCCTGTTGCCTTTTCTGGGGACCCCCAGTTCCAGTCCTGTCCCCTTTCTTCCTGGAGGTCAAAATACATTGGAAATCCCCTTTTAATTGTCTGCCTTTCCCTTTTTCTTTTCAGTAACATTTCTAAGAATATTTCCTTAGGTGTCCTGTACACACCTATTTCATGCCATCCTTTAGAAAAAAATGTCAGTGTTTTTTTTTTTTTTTTTGGCCTGGTGAAATCTCTGAAAGTTCAGACATGTGTAGGGCTCAAAACAACCCTTTTAAATTTTTCAACAACAAATATTTAAAGTCAGCTAGAACTTAGCGCAAAGTTCAGAAAATTCCACTGTGTTAATGTGACAGCAGTCAGAGCTATTTAGTCAACCCTCTGTGTAAGGAGAAGATTGAGAAGTTTTTCCCCTAGGTGGTGTCTGATATAGTTTCCATGTCTGGATCGTTGCCCTAGCAAATATGTAATCATTTAGCAAGGGTCTCTTCAAACTGGAAGCGTTTCTGAGCATCTTTCCCCTCTTCCTCTTCTGCCCATCATGCCATCTGTAGACCTCGACTCTCTCTCCTGTAAGATCGCATGTTACTACCACTGGATAAACTTCCTAAGGACAGAACCTGATCTTTTTTAAAACTGCACAGTACAGTGCTTGCTACATATTTGGTGCCCAGGAAATGTCTGCTGACTCAATGATCTGACCCTTTCTTTAACATTGCCAGAAAAGAGGTGCTATCGAGTCCCTATATGCTAAAATACTAAAAATTCCTATGGACAGAAGTTCTGCTATGTCATCTGCTAAATAATTTAGACCAACTTTCTCCAGTACTGTCTTATTTTTCTTAATGACATTATCAACTAAAATGTGTAGTTATACATTAACTGTCACTCTCTTGTACATTCTTGACAGTTTATTAAAGCCAATAGATGCTTTTGAGTTTTTAAGTAATGATCCTTTGAGTTGAGGCTTTATCTCTCTGACACATATCCTTTGGAAGAGGAAGACTTCTTTCTCATAAATCATCTTCTTGAACCATTATTAGTTCAGCATGAGTGGAATTCTTTGTTATTGTTGGAGAGAACTTTGGTAAGGCAAATTTTACAGAAAAAAATTTTGAATGTTGGTATAAAAATAAGCATGTTCTCTTCCACTACAATCAGAAAAAAAGAACATTACTTTTAGTACATTGAATTCAATTTTAAAGAAAATACTCATTTTTAAACATTACTGCTACTTAGTATATTCTTTGATAACCTGACATAAATATGATCCAGAATATGATAAAAGAAAAAACCTTCATAGAATAGTTTGGGTACCTGATGATTTTAGACAGTAACTTCATTGTTTAGCACATGGCAATTTGATGAGATTTGCGTGCCTGTTCTATAGCTAACATAATGGATTATAGAAGCATTCAGAAAATAAAACCAATTCCTTATCTGTACCATGGTTGTTCTGCCTATTATTTTTTTAAGAGAGTCAGTCACCAAAATAACTAAATTGCAGAAAACCTAAGCTAGTTAGCTTTAAAAAAAAAAAATTGGTACTGAGATTACAGCTGGAAAGGCCTGGTAGCAGATTTGCCCATTCTTTCTCAAAGAGAGATTTGCTCCCAGGAAGGTGTTCCCACAGGCCCCAAGCAGCCTTCCTTCAAATAAGCCGAGCAGTAAAGCAGGCACAGCTTCTACACAAAATGACATCACTGCCTGTTTAATAATCAGACCACACACTGGTCTAGTGTGGGATTCCGTAATTACTCTGTTTCCACATGGGTTGAATTTGAATGGCCTCCCTTCCATTAGTGATAGTATTATTAAAATACTCAAAGGTGGCCTCCATTCTGCTTTGCTAGTGTTTAAGTTGCTGTTTGCTTGAAAAGCAGGTCCTCTGGCCCCTGTTTGGTATTTGCTCCTGATGCTGTCTCACTCCATCTCTGCAGATACTGCTGACGTTTCGTCTGTCACATGTTACACATGGCCCCTTCTAACTCCCGTCCGTGTCTGTATTGAATTGTGCTGCTTTTGTTTTCGCCCTTTACTATACGTCTAGATTCCCTGTTGCTTTCACTGTTTAGTGCATTTCCCATTTAGTGTCATTAACATACGCCTTTTTGCTGAATCCTCCTTTTTAGAAATGTTTTTTATCCTCACAGACGCTCTTCTCTCAGTTCTGCTCTCTGAGGGCCGTACTGCCACACCTCTTTTGTTTGTTAGCATGTGTTTCGTCCACCTGATCTTTACACATTCCTCAATACATCTTTACCGTCACCCTGCTCCCTCCCTCCTGCTCCCTTCCACTTAGCTTCTTGAAGACTTCTATGATTTTGCCTCCATTTTTTTTTAGCAGAATCAATCAACAGTTAGACAGATTGGTGTCACGAATGCTTTTGCTCCTGCTGTTTTTGCTCACATCTTCCTCTTCAGTGAATTCCCTTTTTACATATCAAATATGCCCTTGATCATTCTTTTAGATGTGTCCTATCTGCTAATGTGTCATTTAACTAGTTTGTACCAGGGGAATGTAAGTTCCATGAGGGCATGCATTTTTGTGCGTCTTGTCACTGTTTTGCCTAGAACGGTGCCTGGCAAATGGTAAGTGGTAAACACATACTTTTTGAGGGAATTAAATCACTTCATTTTCTCTCTTGGCCTCCTCCGTCTCAATTTTAAGTCTTTGATGGAAGTGACTATACACTGTCCATCACATTTTCCTACTTTCTGATACCAACTATTCCCCATAATTGCTCCCCTTTGTTGATGACTCAGGGTCATCGTTATCTGCATCACTTATTGTGATTTCTTCTCATCTGATATCACAATTTGCTCAAAGCATCTCGTGTAAGTTTACCTCTAAATTAACTAGCTTCCGTGTGCCAGATAATTTAAATTTCTTTTTCTTGTTAGATCAGGTTAGAAGTGGTAGTCCAGAAGCTTGGGACCAGGTCGAGCCCTCTGAGAATGTCACTTGGCTAGATACAAAGCTGTCCCAAGAAGTGGTGTCTAGAAAAGCTACAGCCTGGTAGTCATTAGTGTAAAAAAGCTCGAAAGGGAAAATTCAGCCCATAAAAGCTATGGGGCCCATAAAAAGTTGGATGGAGAAAACAAGTTCAAAGCTGAGGATCAGAAGCCAAGCCAGGTGAAATTATTGTACCAATAGGAAGGTGCCTCCAACAGTTCTCTATTAGGTATGGATGAAAAAGCAGCAGGTAATAGCTTCAGACCTTCCATGAACAGTGATCATTTTCCTTTTGTCTCTCACACCCCTTGCTGCTGAGCTGTCATTCTCAATCCTCTTCATACATCTGCTGTACCAGTGATCTATCAGTCCATCAAATACCACCCCCAGCATAGTGACTTAAAACAACAAACATTTCTTTCTTTTTGTTCCATCAGTTCAGGTCACCAGTTTGGGCCTGACTCAGCTGAATGGTTTTCTGCTGTCTGCCCCTATGGTCACTGAAGTGGCTTCAGACATCTAGAAGCTTGACCAGGGCTGGAGGGTTTGGTACAGCCTCACTCACGAGGCTGGGCCTCACTCTTTACATGGTTCCCCTCCCAGGCTTTTTCACATGGCATCAAGAGTGTTCCAGGAAGACAAAGCAGGTGCTTCAAGGCCTCTTGAGGCTACACTCCAGAACTTCAGAATATGACTTGTGCCACACCTACTTGTCAAAGTCACAGGTTAGCCTAAACACAAGGGATGGAGAAGTACAAACATTGTGGCCATGTTTTTCATACCTTATCTGTCTCTAAGAGCCCATTCCTCATTTTCAAATTTGTAATTTCCAATACTTTACCTTATGTGCTCACATAGCTATTTCTTCTTGAAAAATTGAACTCTTTAAAGGAAGGAATTAGGTTACCTTTATCTGCAGCACATAGCAGAGGACTTGGTATCTATGAAAGACTTAATAAGGAAAAGTTGAACCAGTGGTGGACTGATTGGTTGATATGTACATAGAAAGACATGTATGGCTGTCCTGTTTTGTGTGCTTTTAGTAGCTAGATTCTAATGATAAGATTAATGGAATAGCACTTTACAAAGTGTAAAGTAAATTAGAAGTATTGCTATAAAGTAGTATGGGTTTTTGTGTATATTGAGCAGTAACCATAGAATGCTGGGTTCTTAGAACATAGAAACTCATCTGTGTAATAGAGACCTAATAGTGTTTCCTTTATTGGTTCCCAGATCAAATAACCAGAAATGACTTCCTCTCTTTTCTCTACCATCATTGTTATCAAACATGTTGGGCCTCGTCGTCTAAGATATATATTGTCTTGTGACATGCATTTCATGTGAGATTAATGGCCATTTGTGCCAAAATAACAAGATTTTAATAAGGAAAGTCTGTTTGCAAATATAGCCCTTAATTTCTTTGCTTTAAAAATACTTCGAATATTCTAATAAACCCAACTGTTAACCTGGTATCAGCTAAGAACCAGTGGATGGCTTTAAAGTAACAATTTGGTATTTCATGGAATTTAAAAATCCTATATGCTAGTTAAGTTTCCACATAGGTAATTATTCCGCATGTGATTTCACCAAGACACTGTGATAGCCACTTGGATTTGCCCCCATCGCTGTACACTGTGCTGAATGTTGTTAAGCAGCTCTCGTTTTCCTCGGGTAGTTTGGCAAGGACCATAATTAGCAAAAATATGTGGACTCCTTTAGGCATGACAGGCTTTACATTAATATAAATTATTATTTTGTCCACTTTGAGTCTTTTCAGACGCTTTTATTTTATGTGACTGCGGTCTGCAAGTTAGTAAATGCAAATTTCATTAAGAGACTAAAAGCACATGTGTATGCAAAGTTAATATTTGCTCAGACATGTAATCCTTCATGAATGCAAAATGCAGCTTTTGTGTGGATTACATCAAAGAATCACAGAATGAATAATAACTAATCATAGAAGGACATTTGGTGAATATTTTTAAAAACTTTTCTAGAAGTTCAAGAAGAGAAATATGGTTACATATATGAAATCAAGTCTTAACATTATACCACAAAAATAGTCTTATCAAACATAATATAGAATTAAAAATGAGCGAAGATAAAGCAAGCTCTCCTGACTATGGAAAGAAAATACAGAGAGACACAAAAGAAATTGAATTTCAGATCTTTGTTTCCAGATAAAAATGAATTATTATAAAATAGACCTTACTCATAACTTTGGCTCTGCTATTTGGATTTTATATACTGAAAGCAATCAGAGGACTGAAGGGAAATTTATAATAAAGTCTCCTGGGATATCACTTCATAAACCTAGAAAACAACATTAGAAATTGAAATGGGAATAATGAAAATTTCATTTTAAAAGAATGTAAATGAGAGGCAAGGAAAGAACTGTTCAGATACATGAAAGAAAAAGTCATTACTTGTCTTGAATTCCTATAAATACTGAGAAGTGTTTTCCATTAGCAGGATGCTGGTGCCATAGTAAATGTGATTGGACATTTCCCCTCAGTACACAGGGGCTCAAACTGTTCTAAAGACACTTGCTGTGTTATTATTGCCAGATGCGGCTGTCTTCCCACTTGGCTAAGAGTGTGACCTAAGAGTCTATTAAGCATCACCAAACCAGAGGCAGAAGTGCAACTGGCCCAACTGGCCCTGTGGCTCTGGCTGGCTGGGAGAAATGGCAGGGGGAGGGGGCACAGGGCATTCGGGGGACATAGTCCATCACTAAGCCTCCCAGCAAAGTGCAGTCTGTTCCTTGCACAGAGAGGATAATCCTGCAAAGAGTTAAGCATCTGTGGATCATTCAGTATCCACATCTAGGCGCATTCCACCATAACTGGGGTGTTTGTTCATTGGTAACTGAACATTCTACAGACTGTAAAAATTTAAATGATCTTGAAGTTCATTGTGGCACCTTGTGCATCTCAGATTACACAGTTGTGCTCTCTCCTTTATGTGCCTTTTATGTCTTAAATTAGGTGCCACTGTGAGTATGTATATCACATAGTGAAAGTATAAACAATAACAAATGGTTTTGGGGGAATTGTTATGTGCCTTTACACAGAAGAGAAAATAAAATAGAAAACAGAATAGAAAAAGTACTGTATACTTTAGTCCTCTCAGTATATTCTGTATTCTAGGGCCTAAGCACTGAGCATGGGCTCTATTTCATCAAACTTAAATGGTAAAGAAATCGGGTCTCAAGAACAAAGTGACAGAAACCTATCTACTCAGGGATTGCAGAGGATACATTTTGTCAAGATAAGAATGAACAATATTTCAAAGGAACTAAAAGAATACTCAACATTGTAGCATACTGAAAACACATAGGCTTTGGAGCAAAACAGATTCCATACTCAACCACTTATCAGCTATTTTTCTTGAGCAAGTTATTTAATCTCTGAGCCTCAGTTTCTTTATTGGTATAATAGAGGTCCCTACACTTTAAACAGAGGTTAGGGATAATAAGTGAAGCTCCTAGTCTCAAGCCTGACACATACAAGGTGCTAAATAAAATGGTTACAGTTATTACAGGCTGAGAAGTGTGTTTTCTTGGTCACAGCGCACAGTTATCCACCAGAGACAAGTGAGAGGAAGCCTGCATTGTGCCCTGGGCTGGGTAGGACTGTTGGCCATGGGGAGTGGCACTCTTGTAACTTACCCTCCCAGTTTCACCTCCATTGGTGGCTGGCATTCACTCTTACAACGGAAAGGTGGAAAACTCTTCACCAGGATCATCTAGCGTCACTGTGTGGCTGGATTCATCCAGCCAGTTAACAGGAAGACAATGCCTTTAACCTAGAGCTTACAGAAGTTAGAGCTGAAAGGACTGTATGCTGGCTACCAGCTGGTGGACCCTGTACCACTGACTCCCCCAAGTTCTTGCCAGTGTTCCAAGTGTGCATCAAGCCTCATTTGAGGCAGAATAATGTACTTGCATATATCTATCTGCAGTACTATTTTACTGTTGCAATTAATGAAATACAAAGTTGTTTCATTTTCTCTGTCAGCCATTATATAATAGACAACTCTTACATCAGGGTAGATGTGGTATAAAGGAATCATAAAATTGTGTGACATTATGCAGGGACCCTTATGCTCAAAGAAGTCAAGAACTAGTGCTCTTATTGCCAAAATCCAGGAAAATGATGTGTGATGTACTTGTTTACACAGATTGTTAAGGAAAACACTGGTAAGACTGGTCTCCAACCCCTAGTCCAGAACCTCCAACGGTGGGAGATGTTTGCATAACTGTTTCTGGAAGAATCTGAAATGTATTTAATGTTAAGATTAGTATGCGTGATGTTGAGTATTGACAGACAATACAATGAGTTATGTGAAAAAGATTTAAAATAGCACCTGAATGTATAAAGCACTCAGTAAGTGATGGTGTTTATCATGATGACTATTCAGTAAGGAGTGGTTTTGTCACTTTTCCGTGTGTTACTCAGAGTAACTTACTGCATCCAGATGTGACATTACAGGTTTTCTCATTAGTCACTCAGGTAAGTGGCTATCATTGTCACCTCTCATACTGTGAGGAATGGGACTGGGTGGTATTTTTATAATCTTTCTTTCAGGAGTGGAGGCTTTTGTCATTAGTACTGAGGCTAACTTTGGAGGCAAGCCTTTGCAGTGCATTTTATAGCAGCCTCAGACAGCTACTGGCCTTTAACGTGCAAGCTTAAGACAGCTCAGTTTTGTTGTTGAATTACCTGTTGGGATTTGGTATATTTCTGTGAACTAAAGGGATTTAAACGTTTACTTTCCATCAGCGTTTTTTAATTCCGCCCCTCACCTCCTGCCACGGCCCAGTTCATCTAGACTAGACTCTTTATTTATTAATAGGTTCATCGTTAGATCAATATTTATTTAAAATTTGTACCCAGAAATGTAGTGTCTAGAGTTCTGGTATCTCATTTCACAGTGTGGCCAAAGGTGACAGCAGTAAATGGTGAATGAGAGATATTTATATCCGACTATGCAAATAGAGCACCCATTTATAAAACTATAAGCCACCCAGATTAATTATAGTAGTTGAGTACAAAGAATGTTCCCCTTGAGTTTTTCAGGTAAATTTAGTGCTGAAGCAAGTGTTATCGCTCTGTGTTTGGTTGTGAATTTTTTTTCATTATCTGTATTTAGATGAGTTCCCTTTCCTTAGTTAAATTTGATTTATAAGCTAAATAAAAGACTACGTGGAGTTCGCACTTGTGCGTGTACAGCTGGAAATCTCTTACAGAGAAGTTACCCAAGGAGAGGAGGTGGAAAAGCCCAATGAAGCAAGCGCTCCGGTATGTGCCAAGCATGTCCATTTGTCAGTGAAGGCAGATGACTTCCGGTAGCTCCCATCGGTGGTTCCCATGCAGTCAGCTGCGACAGGCATGTCAGGCAAGTCAGGCAAGGGCTGTGTTGTCTGGTGCAGCAGCCTCATGATAGGAGATCACCGAAGGCTTCTGTTTCTGCACAGACGCAGCCCAGGGGAGCTGTGTAACGTGTGTGTAATACAGCAGATACAGCTCAGCTCCAGCATAAACAGGTGCAGCTGTTGAGGCAGTGAGTCTCCACTGGTGAGCGTCCTCCGCTGTTAAGGAGACAGTAACCTGGTTTAGAACAAACACACTGGAGCTAGGCCTAGACAGTTTTTCAGAAGCCGTGACTGCATTTAGCCCCCACCCTGTGCCTCATCACACTCTTAAATACTCACCCAGCGCGCAGATGGACTTTACTGTAGGGGCCTGCTGCACGCCCTCCCCGGCCCGGGCCAGCTCTCCTCAGCTGATTCCCTGTGCTGTTCAGTTTCCCCTGCCTCTTCTTTTTTTCTCAGTATCAGAACGTTTCTGCCCCATCATCCCATTTTCTAAAGATTTTGTATGATGTCTATTCAGTTATCTATTGAAACAATTTATGCCAAATTGTGAACAAAGGGTAGTAAGTGCCTTCTTCCCCACAGGTAACACATTTGCATTTGAGCCGTGGCTTTAAGTGAATGTAGAGACTCTGACACTGAGGATCCTAAGTGCCTGGCAGGCACAGGAGAGGGGTTTCAGGAACAGGGAGCACTTGGGCTGTCACCGTGTATACGCCAGGGCACTGGACCGGCCCTGAGTGGAAAAGCATAAACTACACTGTGACCCACCCTGCACACCTGGGCTGCTACTGCATGCCCAGAAGCAGCACTTCCCTCTCGACCTCCCGGAAGCCTGTGACACTCGACAATTTTTCAAAGGAACAGAGAAAGCACAGTTCAAGATTTTGCAGCTGGGGCTTCCTTTGGGGGCCTGTTCTTTCAGGAATAAGCGCCCCATTAACAATGGGCTTGGAGCTGACGAAGGGAGAGGTATGAGGGTGAGGGAGGAGGTTCCGAAGGGAAGAGAGGCGGAGAGGAAACAGGGCGCTTGAAAATGAGGGCTGTAGAGAGATGTTCACACTTATGTGGATTTTACTCACAGGTAAGATAAGGCAGGTTCTCCAGTGGAAATGAGTCACATGTGATCTGCAGAAGGATCTGTGATCCTATCACTGTCAGCTAAACGTGGTTCTGGTATCATCCAGGATGAAATAATTGATTAGGTGCCAGGTCTGTTGCCTAAGCCAGACTTCCCCTCTTGCCCAGCCTTTGTTTCCTGGTGTGTTCTCTGAGACAGTTTCTGGTTCTGTTTGTTGTTGTATACCAAAGTGTTTTGGGGTTTGGGTGGTTTGTTTTTGTTTTTTGCAACAAGAAACAGGCAATCTTACTCTCCTTTGAAAACACTCATGTATATTGTTTTAAAGCAGTTGGTGACATTCGGCTTTTTCAGAAAACAAATCTTTTCACGTGCTTACTATCTAGACAGTTTGGTTTTTTCCCTTTTGAGAGGGCAGAGAGTTTGAAATGTTACTTCCTTCCTTAAAGGTAACCAACTTTATTTCTTCTTTTGTTTAAAATTCAGAAGTTGTAGCCATTGGCCGGGGATTAATTGGTACGTAATTGGATTTAAATTCTGAAAGAGGTTTACAGGATGTGTTGAGAGGCGTTAGAACAGGGAGCTAAAATTGCAGATTCGGGATTGGGCTGCTGGGATTCCCGCTTCCCCCGCAACTGGCTGTGCAGCCTCAGGCAAGTCACCTCACTGTCTAGGCTTCAGGTTCATCGTGTATGAAAATGAAGATCATCAATACAGTAATTAGAAAAACTAAGTGACTTAATATACGAAAAGACCTTAGTATGTCCCACATGTCAGGCACTATTCTATATAAATTGTTGTTGTTAGAACTGAGTTGAATGGCTCTATATTCTCATAGAAAATCCTCAAACAGTTATTCTAAGCAGAAGGAGGGAGAGGGCAGTGATTTTCCAACACATGGTTTCTGTGGCTAAAATGAAAGCTATACTTTGATAAATACGCAGTTTTATATCTGCATGTGGCTATTTTCCAATTACTGGGCTAAACAATTTATGTATTTTATTTAATTTTCACTACAACCTTAGGTAGGTACTATTATGAGGCTAAGAGGAGGTAAAAAAATTTTTTAACTGAAGTACAGTCAGTTCCTGGTCAACTTCTGGTATACAGCACAATGTCCCAGTCATTTCATATTCTTTTTCATTAAACGTTATTACAAGATATTGAATATAGTTCCTTGTGCTATACAGAAGAAACTTGTTTTTTAACCTATTTTTATTTATAATGGCTAATATTTGCAAATCTCAAACTTCCAATTTATCCCTTCCCACCCCCTTTTCCCAGTAACCATAAGATTGTTTACTATGTCTGCGAGTCTGTTTCTGTATGTAGTTCATGGTGTCCTTTTTTTGTTGTTTTCACTGGAGAATTCCATATTTAGGTTGTATGCCCATTTGGGGTTTTTTTTTTTAAGTTATATGAGCTGTTTATATATTCTGGAAATTAAGCCTTTGTCAGTCGCATCATTTGCAAATATTTTCTCCCATTCTGTAGGTTGTCTTTTTGTTTTGCTTATGGTTTCCTTTGCTGTGCAAAAGCTTATAAATTTAATTAGTTCTCATTTGTTTATTATTTTTGCTCTTACTTCTATTGCCTGGGTAGACTGCCCTAGGAGAACGTTGCTAAGATTTATGTCAGAGAATGTTTTGCCTATGTTTTCTTCTAGGAGGTTTATCATGTCTTATATTTAAGTCTTTAAGCCATTCTGAGTTTGTGTACACTGTGAGGGAGTGTCCTAACTTCACTGATTTACATGCTGCTATCCAGTTTTCCCAACACCACCTGCAGAAAAGACTGTCTTTTCTCCGTTGTATATTCTTGCCTCCTTTGTTGAATATTAATTGACCACAAGTCTGTGGGCTTTTTTCTGGGCTCTCTCTTCTGTTCCATTGATCCATATGTTGGTTTTGATGACTGTAGCACTGTAGTATTGTCTGAAGTTTGGGAAGGTTATTCCTCCAGCTTCGTTCCTTTTCTTCAATATTGCTCTGGCAATTCTGGGGCTTTTGTAATTACATATAAATTTTAGGATTATTTGTTCTGGTTCTGTGAAAATGTGCTGGGTAATTTGATAGGCATCACATTAAATCTGCAGATTGCCTTGGATAGTATGGCCATTTTAACAATTTAGGTAGACTTCTAAAAGGTCCAAGAGCTAGTAAGTGATGTAATGCTTCAGTATTGGTACTTTTAATCACTATATGATGCCCCCCAAATAAGCTTGTACCTATCAAAAATAGGTATCTTGTACAGTAATAAGATTCTAAGTTCTGCTAAAGAGTAGAATTCTAATAAGGCAAATGCAGTCTGCTTCATTTGTCTCCCACCCTCTGCACTGCTGGTTTTATACCATGTATCAGTCAGAACGAGGAAACCTCAGGGCCTAAAAGAGGTTTTCTCCTCCTAAATGCTGATTGTTGTTTGTGGCTCAGGACCCAGTGGGGAAAGAAGCAACTATTTCTCTAACTCCTTTCCTATGTGGGGGATAGTAAGTCCTGATTTTGTGGAATTACAGCTGCAAGTAGTAAGTGACATTTGGGGTAAAGCACCAGCAAAGGAGAACACTGGCGCAGCCTCCTGGTCGGTCCTGGTTTACCAGAGGATTTGCTTTGAGAGGAAACATCGCTGCAGAGCAAGATGCCCACTGTTGTACTTTCCAGGCAGCAAAGCAAATATGCTCATCTCCACTGTCTGCTGGTGTTGGATTTCCTGTAACTGCTCTCATTCCCATTTTATCCTTCATTATCCCATTTATTATATACGACCTGTAAGACACCCCTTGGTATACACACTCAGACGTTTGAACTTTGACTCTTCCAATAAGATTACCAGGCAGACCTGCGTGGAGCATTTCCACGTGCTGTGATGTGCTCTGCGCGTGGTGAGATACGGCTATCTCCAACAACTCCTGTGACTACCACAGCAGCCTGTTAGATTTCGCAGCTCTGAGTTCCTAGGGGGCTTGCAGGCTCTAGCACACTGGCTCATATTGACTTGTTCTCTAGCTGTTTTCACGTGTGAAGAGGCAGGAAGCCTAAACGCATCTCCCAGAGTATCTGACTCGGGGCTGGGCAACCCTGAGCTTCATCAAGAAAAGAATGGAGACAAGAGAGGGGCAGAGGGGTGTGTTGGCCTTATCTCCCAAATTAGATTGTTGGCTTCTCAGCCCAAAGATCATACCTGTTTTTCCTATCTCCTTTAATACTTTAGAATATTAGGCAGGGAGTATGCAGTGCACACTTATTGCCGGCAGACCTCAGGTTTTATTGTAATTCATAGTGTATGCCAAAAAGATACCATTTCCATGCAGTTGAACTTAATGCAACCCAAAGGAAGTAGAGTTTGCTGTAAACGTTATTTACAGTGAATTGAAGATATCTCTGTATTAGTTTTAGACTGGCCCCGCATGGAACTGCAATCCTCATTTCAGAGGACTGACTCTAAGCTGGTGTTGTGGTGAAGAGAGTTATGACAGCAGGGGTACATGGAGTTGCACACAGGTGGTGTTCTGAGGAAGGTACTAACAAACACTGAAATCCTGTGAGTGACTAAAACACTGCAATGATAAAAGCTCGTTCTAACTAGGAGTGACAGCATTTGGCCGCGAGGAGGAGTCAGCGGTCCACTGACGAGGACTGGGAGGGGTGCCCCGCTTTGCCACTGTACCTCTGTCAGAAACCAGCTGACCACATGTCTGTAGTCTAATCGATTTCTGGACCCTCTGTTCTGTTCCATCGAGCTGTAATGTATTTTTTCCTTTACTGAACTGAATTGATAACAATAGCTTTATAGTCAGGTTTAAAATCAGGTTGGGTACGTCCTTCAACTTCTTTCTTAAAATTATTTTGATTATTCTAGAACCTTTGCAATCCCAATCCATTTTAGAATCAGTTTGTCTAATTTTACAAAGATGTCTGCTAGAATAATGTTTGGGAGTAAATCTTTGGATTCGTTTGGAAATAATGGCCGTCTTAATCTTATCTTCTACTTCATGAGCATGGACTTTCTTTCTATTTATTTATTATTTTTTCTCAGTCAAGTTTTGTAGGTTGAGGTATATAGAACTTAATTGTCTTATTTTTAGGTATTTGTTTTATTGGCATTACTTTAAATGGAATTTATTTTCCAATTGTTTGCTGCTAGCATTCGAGAATATTTTTTAATATTAACCTTTTTCCTTGCAATGTTGCTTAGTTTAATAGTTCTACTTGTTATGTGTAAATTCCTTGAGATTTTCTACGCAAAAAAAAAATCATATCCTCTGCAAATAGTGCAGACCACAACCTATCTCACTGTTCCAGACCTTCTATAGTAGTAGTAGTAATAGCTTGTCTAAGATTTACTTTGAGCCACATGTTGCATGCTAGCACTTCACAAACATTAGCTAATTTAACCCCGCTAGGGTGTGTTTTTTATACAATTGAAATGAAGGTTAATAAGCCAAGGCCACACAAGTAAGTGGCAGAGCTAGGATTTGTTCTGCCCATCTGCGCTGTAAGTAGGACTTGGGGTTCTTGACCCAATATGATACAATTCCTTCCAACAGATCAAGATGAACCAGCATTTCAGTATTGCTCACCTTGTCTAGCAACAAACCAGAATCTCTCACTCTTGCCCTGGGCACTCACACCACATCTTAAGATTTGGAAGTGACTCAGATTTAATTTTAACCTTGGGCTTTTTCTAGGTTCTTCACTGTGAAACGTGACCTAAATGAATAAAGCCAATCGTAGCAAATTAGTAAGGCAGAAAATGTCACATTCTTTTCTGAATGTCTTTAGGTTCTACCACCCAAGTTTCCTACTAAAATATAAAACTATGATTTCTCTAGTCATCAAATCAGTTATGCATGTCAATTCCAAGGTTAATTTAACACCCTCAAAAAAATACCATCATCACCAGCCAACAGTTGATACAAGTCAGTTGCTAAAGGTACTTCCTAAGTTATAAGAACAATCATGTAAATTAGACTTTAACTTTTTACAGGTCTTGAGTCATTTTGATACGTAGGGGTGTATTCCTAAGATAAGTATAGAAAACAATCACAGCTGAAAGAGAAACAAGTAGTTGATTATTCCTCAGGAGAAAAGAATTACAAAGGAAAACACAGAACAGACAACCGGCCTTCAGCAGGGATCACTCCTAGCCTAAGATAGGACGTATGGATTCATTCAGTAAGCATTTACTGAGCACCTACTATGCACCAAGTACTCTACCGAGCATTGGAAAAACAGCTCTGAAGAGCAGATGGATCCCATCACCTCTTACATTCTCAAGGGCTTCACACCTGCAGTTGTCACCTTTCCTTCCTGCATTAGGTTTTCCCTCTGTACAGTATTACTACCATCTGCACATATACATGGAACAACCCCCACTGGCGGAGGCAACTCCTTTGACCTGAAACCCCCTCGAGTGGCCTCCCCATTTCTCTTTACCCTTTTACACCAAGTTTACTCAAAAGTGTCTAAACTTACTATCTCTCCCTCTTTTTCTCATTCTCTTTGAACACACTCCAATCATTCTTTTACACCCACAGCTCCACTGAAATTGCTCTTGTCAGTCAGTGTCTTATTAAATTCCATGTTGCCAAATCCAGTGGCCAGTTCAGAGTCCTCATCATTCTTGTCTTCTCAGTAGTAGCTGACAGTTAATTTCTGTTCCTCATTGAAAAGCTTTCCTCATTTGGCCTCCAGGACATCAGCCTCCCTTGCTGCTCTCTTGGTTTCCCTCCTGCGTCACTTGCTGCTCCTTCCCAGCCTTCTTTCTTCAGCCCTTCTCTAAATTATGCAGTGCTCTAGAACTCAGTTTGTGAATATCTCTTTTCCTCTCTATACTCACGCTCTACCTGGAAGCATTCTCCAGTCCCAGAGCCTCAAATGCCATCTGAAAGCTGACAACTCTGAGACCTCTCTTCTGACCTTTAGACTAATGTACCCAGCTCCCTACCCAACACCTCTACTTGGATATCAAATAGACATCTCAAACCCAACATGTCCAAACCCCAACTCCCCACCCCCAGAACTGGATTACTTTTGACTGCATATAACACAAGACACACACACACACACACACACACACATACACATTAAAAATCCCAAGACACAGAGGTAGGCAGACCAGAACATGCATGGCAGCCTACTTGCTCCTTGTCTCCTGCTATCTTTCAGTGTGCTCCCTCTTTTTGTCAGTGGGAGGGAGAAATGGAATGGTACTTCCTCCTTCTTTTAAAGAAACTTTCTAGACATTCTAGACAACTGTTCTGCTCATGTCTTATTGACTAGAACTTAGATTACAGCCATATCTAGCTGCAGAGGAGGTTGGTACTGAATGAAAATATATTTAGCTAACATGAGGATTTTTTTTTTAACTGATAAAGAGGAGGAAATGGACATTAGGAGCCAACTGGCCGTCTTTGCGGTACTCTGTGACTGGTCTTCCCCCCGGTTTCCCATTTCGGTGTCAGCTCCATTCTTCCAATGGCTTAGGTCAACGTATCTTGAGTAATCTGCGACACTCTTTCTTCTCCTATTCTGTATCCAGTCCACCAGCAAATCCTGTTAATTGTATATCCTTTCAAAATATATCCTAAATCTGGTACCTTCTGACCAACTCCACCACTTTCATTTTAACATAGACTATCATCACCTCTCCTCGACTTCTGAAACAGGCTCCTCACTGGTCTCTCTAGTTCTGCCAGTCCATTCTCCACATCATAGCATATAGTCCTTCAAAACATAAGTCATATCATGTCATTCCTGTGTGCATAACTCTCTGGGTACCTCCCAGCTCGTGCTGAATAAAATCCAAGGAGCTTACTACTCAAAGGCCATACATCATGTGGTCCTGGCCAACTCTGATTAAATCCCCCGTTCTCTGCCTTACACATTTCACTCCAGCTCTACTGGCTCCCTTGATGTTCCTTGAATATACCAAGCATGAACCAATTTTAGGGCCTGTGTATCTACTATTCCTTCTACCTTGAACCTTGAACCCTTCTCCTAGGTGCCCCCATGGCTTGCTCCATAACTGCCTTCAGGTCTTTGATCAAATATCCATTATCAAAGAGACCTTCTCTAATAACCTGTCTAAATAGGATTCCCTCTTAGAAATCTTCTTCCCTTTATGCAGCTCTTTTTCTTAACACTTGCCATTTGACCTGTTATCTGACTTTCTGCACACGTGTGTGTATGTGCATGTTCATGTACTTTATATATATCTAGATATAAACATGTATATGTCCATACATGAATTTGATCATTGAATGTCTTCCCCACTAGAATTAGGGTAGGGACTTGGTCTGTTTTGTTTATTGCTGCCTTTCCTTTTAGTTAAGGGTAGTCAAGACAGAGCTCTCTGAGGAGAGAAATGGAATGGTACTTCCCTTTTCTTTTAAAGAAACTTCCTAGAAATTCTAGACAACTCTTCTGCTTGTATCTCCTTGGCCAGAACTTAGATGATGGCCATAGCAAGCTGCAGGAGAGGCTGGGAAGTACAGCGGTTTGAGCTAAGAAGGAATGAAGAGGACCCAGCTTTGCAGAAGTGTAGGAGAACACCTAGGCGAAGGGGACAGCTGAGTGCTCAGCCCTCCACTGGAAATAAGCTTGCCCTGTTTAGGAGATTTGTCCTGTGTGTCTGGGGACAAAAGGGAGCTGAGTATGGCTGGGATATAGCAAATTATGGAGAGAGTGGAACAAGCTGAGGTGGGCAGAGGCAGGGCCAGAGCATCACATAGTGTTTTGTATCCCTGACGTACAAAAAAAGAAAACAGCAGCCAGCCTCTCTGAACCTCTGCCATCCTACACTGCCAAAGACTACTTCATAGCTATGAGCCACATACAGCTATTTAAATTTAATTAACCAAAAAGAAAGTTTAAAAGTTCAGTTTCTCCATCCCACTAGCCACAGCGCAAGTGTTCAATCAGCACACATGGCTAACAGCCAGCTATCCAACAGCACAGGCAGAAAACATCCCCTCATTACAGTCTCCTGTGGTGCTGCTCTGGGAAACCCAGTCAGAGAGGAAATGGTGCCACGTTTGCTTAGCCTCTCCTCTGTGGTTTTTCTCTCTTAACCCTGGAATCGGTGTTTTTCTATTTAAATGTAAGTAATACATGTGGTACCTAGAAAATTTGCATGTGGCCTGTTCCATATGCAAATGTTCTCATGAATGATTTTTACCTTTGTCAGAAAAGATGGGACAGACTGGTAAATCACAAGCTTTCTTAACCTCATTATGAATACACTGCAAATGTAAAAATGCAAAGTGTGAAAGTCATGAATGTGAAAGCGGCTTTCAATTTGTTTTAATAGGTGTTTTCTGTGTCTTATTGTAACCTAGGGATCTTGCTGCGAGAAACTGCCTGGTAGGGGAAAATAATGTTCTGAAAATCAGTGACTTTGGAATGTCTCGTCAAGAGGATGGTGGAGTGTATTCATCTTCTGGCTTAAAGCAGATTCCCATTAAATGGACAGCACCAGAAGCTCTTAATTATGGTAAGAATAGACTTACTTACTCTTTTTGGCCGGTAAATATGTTCTCCATTAGCACAAAACATTCATTCACAAGTAGTTTCAGGAGTAGAGCAGACCCCAACTTAGAATGATCCCAGGAGCAACATAAAAGATGTCTAAGTATTCACTTTGCACTTAAATATGAGCAGAAACGTTATGAATTAAGGTTAATTCATTGACCATATTCAGATTTTTATATGTAAGACTGCTAGATATAAAAGATGTACTTATAAGCATTGGTAAGTATGACTGTGCATCTGAAAGTTTTTCTTATCCAAAAAAAAAACTATTTCTATTTTAATAGTCAAACTATACACAGAGAAAAAAAAGTATTGCTGGGGCTCTGGACCATTTCTTTTGAATGTCTTGTAATTGGTCCAATAATCTCATCTAATGTTAGGTTCTTAAAATATTAAGTCTATCAATTCAGTAGTTTCTCATTCTGAAAACTGACATGGTTTCTTAGCATCTCAGCCTCTGGAACTTGTATAAATCTTATGGGAAGAGAGAGATTGGAGTTACATTTTAAAACAGCAGGGATTTTTTTCCACTTGCATTTTTATGTGTCATTGTAATTGGAAATAAATACAGCTTGCATTATCTGTGGTTGGGATGAAATGGGCCGTAACAAGCTGGGTAACAGCTCAAGAATTTTGTTTTAAAAAATTGTGAAATAAGAAATTACATTTTCATTAAGGGAAGCAGCACATGAGCCATGGAGGATGGGTGTAGTATGTTTTGAAAAAACATACTGTAAAATGATTCTTTGTTGATTTGAAGTCAGAAATTACTTTACCATGAAAAATTAAGAATAAGGTGTATACAAAGGGCCTAGCTTAATGCTTAAAGACAGGTCATTTAAAAAAGGCTTTGAGGTGAAATTCACATAACATAAACAACCACTTTAAAGTGAAAAATTCAGCGGCATTTAGTAGAGTTCACAATGTTGTGCAACCACTCACTGCCTCGATCTAGGTCCGGAACATTTTTATCACTCTAAATCTTTATCACTCTTATATCAATATTAAGCAATTACTCTTCATCCCTCCCTCCCCTCAGCCACTGGCAACCGCATAACTGCTTTTTCTCACTATGTATTTATCTATTCTGCATTTTTCATATCAATGGAATTGTAATACATGACCTTTTTTATTTGTGGCTTTTTAGCATAATGTTTTCAAGGTTCATCCATGTTGTAGCATGTATCATTATTTTATTCCTTTTTGTGGCTGAATAATATTCCATTGTGTTCACTACAATTTGTTCATCCATTGAAGTATACTTGAGCAGGTTTTACCTTGTGGCAATTGTGAATAGTGCAGCTGTGAACATCTGTATACTAGAATCTGTTTCAGTACCTATTTTCAATTCTGAGTATGCACTAGGAGTCATGAGGTGATCCTATGCTTAACTTTTTGGGGAACAACTAAATGTTTTCCAGATTAAGTTTTGGAGTATAATTGGTTTGGAAGTGACTTTGGGTGGATCTAGGACACCAGAATCTGCTTCACAGCCTATCAGCGACCCCGTGGAATAGATAAATGTAGGTAGTTGTCATTGTGAGAAATTGGCTAAGCTGTTCTAGTTCCTAACAATGAGTTTAGCTTAATACTCCGTAGATACTAATCCTCACCCTTAGTTTGTCTTCCCATGTGCTGGCAAGAGAAGCTTTTTGTAAGTAAGTTTTCTAGTGATCAGAAACTAAAATCACCATTCCTGAAAATCTAGAGAAAATGGCAGCCCTGCGATTTTCCATAGCTGAGCTCTGTTCCTAAGGAGCACAATCACAGGATAAGAGAAAGGATTATAGAACGTTGGTATTTACGCAGAGGCTTTCTTTAGATGACAAGACATTGTAAAGCACCTTCTTGTTGATCCTTACAGCATCCCTGCAAACTTGGAAGCCCTAAAGCCTTACCAATAAAATCCAGCTCTCTAGAATTTGTCCTTAACCCTGTTTGCCAGATTTTCTACATTATATTGCCTTTAAAAGTCCTCTTGCTGTTAAACAGTTATGCCAAGCAAAATTCTGCTTCTCAGTCACTGTATTTTAATTGTATTTTAGCTGAATTTCGAGCTGACTAAAGTATTTACAAATCAAAATTCTAATTCCAAGTATCTCTAAGAGCCAGACCTACATGTCATGTAATAAAGACAAGCATGAAGATCTTTGACTGGCAGTGAGGGACCTCTTTTAGCAGTCTTTAATATTAACTTTATAAAATGCAGAACAGCTTAGATGAGGGATAGATTTTAAGTTGGGAGTATTTATTACCCAATCCTTAGGGTCTGCAAGTCTCATGGCAACCCTGAGAAATTTTTTGTTTTCACAGACTAAAATAACTAAAGATTGGCTCTTAAATCCTAACATTTTTTTAAGTAAGAGAAAATATTTATATTTTATGAAAGTCTTATTTCTTGTTATACTACTTGTATGTGTCATACAAATAACATTTTATGATTGGTGGTAAATGTTGCCTCATTTCCAAGGGTCATTTATTCCCCACTGATTCTTTTCTGATTACTTTTGCCCTCAGGAATGTGTGAAATGCTGCCCAGGCTTCCCTCAGTGTGGGGTCAGGGAAGACAGAAAAAGCCTTAGACACACAGAAGTGAACTTATTTTCACCATTATTTTGTCGTTAATGTTATTTTTTTTAAGATTTCGAAAGAGTTAAAAATTAAATAACATTAATTTTTTTCTTAGTCAAGCAGTAGTAAAGGGCCTACACTGAAATGTAAGCCCCTCCCCCACACCTGCCTGTAGCCATGTAATTCCCCTTCCTGAAGGCAAAAACTCTTACCCTATTCTTCTCCCCTTCTATTTGTCTATCTCCCTCCCTCTTTTTAAACACACAATGGTGGCGTACTTCACAGCCTCCTCAGCATAAATACTGCCTCCATTCTCAGTACAACTGTCTGCAAAGGTTCTGTGTTAGGAAGGGGCAAATAAATAAAAAATAAAATAATCTATTTAACAATCATTAGAATAAGTTTGTTCATTTTGTCACCTGGGAATTTGGGACTGATAAAAGCTCTAATTAGTGTAACTAAGTACTATGAAAAGAGAGGGAGGTAGGATTTATAATGAAAAGAGTCCTGGGTCACCCATCAGGACCAGGTTTCCCAACCAGTTATCTCAGCAGTTACATGACCTTCGCAAGGTGTCTATTTCTCTACACCTGTGTTTTTTTCATTTGCAAATAAGAATGATACCTTCCCTTGCAAAGGGTATTGTGAGGAGCAAGTGAGAGACGGAAAAGTAGCTATGATTATAAATTACTTTTAGCCCTTTATAACTATCCAGCAAAATTCCACTTTAAGATGGTAACATAGGTGGATCCTGAACTCACTTCCTCCCACAGACACACTGAATCTACAGCTGCACTTGGAGTAGTTGCCCCTAAAAAAAAACCCCTAAAAACTAGCTGAACAACTTGTCCACATTGGGCAAACAAGGAAGAAAAGCCACATTGAAGCAGGCAGGAGGCTGAGATACAATATTGCCATAAATCCCACCCCTGGTTCAGGGACCTGCAATCAGGAGGAAACTCAAAACCAAGAACTTCTCCCATAGGAGTACAGGGGTTTCAACCCCGTATCAGACATCCCAGCTTTTAAGATCTGCACCTGAGAGATGAGCCCCCAAAACATTTGGCTTTGAAAATAACCTGGGCTAACTGCATGTAAATCAATGAAGTTAGAACCCTTCCTCAAACCATATGCAAAAATAAATTCAAAATGGCTTAAAGACTTAAACAGAAGACAAGACACCATAAATCTCCTAAGAGAGAACACAGGTAAAACATTCTCTGACATAATTCATAGCAATGTTTTCCTAGGTCAGTCTACCAAGGCAATAGAATTAAGAGAAAAAATAAACAAATGAGACTTAAACTTACAAGCTTTTGCACAGCAAAGGAAACCATAAAACAAAAAGACAACCTATGGACTGGGAGAAAATATTTGCAAACAACTCATACAACATACAACTCACTAACAACAACAAACAACCCAATCAAAAAAAGGGCAAAAGACCTACACAGACATTTCTCTAATGAAGACATACAAATGACCAATAAGCACAAGAAAAGATGCTCAGTGTCGCTAATTATCAGAGAAATGCAAGTCAAAACTACAGTGAGGTATCACCTCACACTGGTCAGGATGGCCATCGTTAAAAAGTCTACAAATAAAAATCTTTTAATCTGTAAAGTATTAATGTGTAAAGTATATGAGGTCTGAAAATTAAGTATAATATAAGCATTTTTTTAAAAAATCAAAAAAGTAGATATATTTCTCTTTATAAGAAGTCTTGATTTGTTGTTTCAGATATATGTTAATTTAAAAGGCTATGTGTTACCGTAAACAGATTTTCTTTCCTAAGAACATATGCCCTTCTGGGCATATATCTATAGAAAACTCCAACTCAAAAAGATACCTGCACCCCAGCGTTCATAGCAGCACTGTACACAACAGCCAACTCATGGAAACAACCTAAATATCCATCAACAGACAACTGGATAAAAAGTTGTTTTATATATATACATACAGACACACACGCACACACGCACATATCATACACAATAGAATACTACTCAGCCATAAAAAGAATGAAATACCATTTTAGCAACAGCGATAGACCTAGAGACTATCATACTAAGTGAAGTAACTCAGATAAAGACAAGTATATGGTATCACTTATATGGGGAATCTAAAAAAATGATACAAATGAACTTACTTAAAAAACAGAAACAGACTCACATAAAAAAAAAAAATATAAGGTTACCAAAAGGAAAAGGGGCTGGAGAGATAAATTAGGAAGTTGGGATTTGCATATATGAACCATTGTATACAAAACAGATGAACAACAAGATCCTACTGTACAGCACATGGAACTATATTCAGTATCTTGTGATAAACTGTAATGAAAAAGAATATATATGTATAACTGAATCACTACTACACTGTACACCAGAAACTAACACAACATTGTAAATCAACTATACTTCAATTAAAAACGAAAAAGAAAAAGACAGACCTGGGCTTGTATTGCATTTATGAGACCCACAAGGCTATGAGAAATGAGTCTTAAAGGGCTCGCCTGCCCCAGGGCCCAGCACAGGAGCAGCCAAACGAGAGGTTCCTAGACTTTATGTGAAAGAGGCTCATTTGCTAATCTAAAAGCATCAGACTGAGCACAGGCATCTAATTTAACACATCTAGTAGGAACCTGGTAGGGTATTTCCAGGGACGGATGCCAGCGGGCACCATCTTCACACTTCCCCTCTGCTATGCTCCAGAGTGCCAGTATCTCCCAGAGAGGAGCTTTTATGCATGTGTGGTGCCCTGGTTTTTGTGGCTGCCACCCAGGAGATGGCCTCTGATCACCAGGTTCTGGAGACCAGAGATCTAGCCTCCCTGGGTCCCACAGGACTGTAACAATCTTAGAGATTGTTTTTCTGGCAGACTGCCACTCCCAAGGCACTGCACTGCACTGACAGCAGACTGACACCCACCCCTAGTCTTTCTGAGAAACACTATTTGCTGGTCCAGGAGCTTCAGCCTGCAGGGCAGGCACACTTCTAGGGGCCTGGAGGATTGCTCTCAGGGAATAAGGCCAGTGGATGCAATCTTCGTGCTCTCCCTCTGCCTCACACAGGCTCACTGCTAACTCCAAGAAAGTAGCTTATACTCTTGTCCAGGGCCTCAGTTTTTTTTAAGCTGCTGTCAGGGGACACCTCTACATTGCCTGGCTCTGGCTGCCAGCAGGGTTTACACTCCTGGGTCCCACAGGACTGAGAAAGAGTTCTTGAACAGCTACCCCATCAGGCACACCAAGAGCCAAGACTGGGAGCACAGTGCTTCTGTGAGAGGCCTACACCCTCGTCCTGGAGCTTCAGCTGAGGGCAGGCTCCACGCTTGTCACACATCTAGAAGTGCTCTGAGGGAACGCAGGCCAGAGCACATTTTGTCATGTCCCTCTCTGTGTTACTAAAGCTTGCCAGCATCTCCCAGAAAAGGAGCTTATACACTTGTTTGGAGTCCCTGTTTTTGTGACTGTCATCCGGGGGACTCAAGATCACGTGGCTGATGGCCAGCAGGGCTTACACTTGCAGTTGCACAGGCCGGGATGGTTTTACATGCTTTAAAGTTGCCGTCTGAGGGTCTGGCTTCCAATCAGAGTGAATGTAGATGCTAAGACACTCCCCTCCTGGACACTGACAGGTCTTGTAATCCTCAACTACTAGGAGCTACCAAAAAAAAAAAAAAAAAAAGGCTGCCTAGACAACCACAAGGGCTTGGGAGACAAGCAGGTTAGGCCAGGGTTGGATAAGTTTCATCTTCATCTAGCTGATTCAAAGTAAAGGTGGTAAAGAATGGATGAACAGGGTGAGAATTTCAACAAAGAGAAAATAAAAGAAAGTACCAAAAAGAAGGCACAGAAGTGAAGAATACAATATACTAGAAGGTTTCAAAATCATATTGGATGAAGCTGAATCAGTGAGCTCAAAGACAGGGCAGAGGAACTCCCCCAATCTGAGCAGTGAAAAGAAAAAGAATAAAAACACGTAAAGATAGCTTAAGGGAGTTATGAGACCAACATCTAGCAGACTAACATTTGCATTCTAGGAGTCTCAGATGGAGAAGATAGAGGGAAAGGGGCAGAAAACTTATTTGAAAATATAATGGCTGAATCTTCGCTACCTGGGAAAGGAAACAGACATCCAGATCCAGGAAACCCATAGAGTTCCAAATAAGATGACCCTAAAGAGACCCACACCAAGACACATTTTAATTAAAAAGTCAAAAGTTAGAGAATCTTAAAAGCAGCATGAGAAAAATAGCTTGTAATAACAAGGTATCCCCTACACAACTATCAGCAGGTTTTTCAACAGAAACTGCATGCAAGAAGAGAATGGTAGGATATATTCACAGTGCTGGAAGAAAAACATTTCCAACGAAGAATACGCTACTTGGCAAAGTTATCGTTCAAAATTCAAGAAGAGAGAGTTTTCCAGAGAAGCAAAACCTAACGGAGTTCATCACCACTAAATTGACCTTACAAGGAGTGTTAAAGGGACTTCTCTAAGCTGAAAAGTTGCTAAGTAGTAACAAAATATATTTCAGTATAAATTTCACTGGTAAAGGTAAATGTATAGTAAAGGTAGTGAGTTAATCACTTATAAAGTTAGTATGAAGGTTAAAGACTAAAGAAATTAAAAATAACTAACTATAACTACAAAAATTAGTTAAGGGATATACAAGATTAAAAGATGCAAAATTTGACATCAAAAGCATAAAACATTGCGGGGGTGAATGAAAATGAGGAACTTTATAATGTGTTCAAACTTATGTTTTAATCAACTTAAAACAGACTATTAAAAATGTATGTTGTTATATGTAAGACTAATGGTTACAACAAAGTCAAAACCTACAGTTGATACACAAAAGATAATGAGAAAAATCTAAGCATACCACTGAAAAAATCAAACCACAAAGGAGGAAAGCAAAAGAAAGGAACAAAGAAGAACAAAACAGTGAAGAAGAAATTTAAATGGCAGTAAGTACATATATATATATATATATATATATATATCAATAATTACTTCAAATGTAAATGGACTTAATTTGCCAATGAAAAGACAGTGTTGCTGACAGAATTAAAAACAAAATCCACTTATATGCTGCCTTCAAGAGACTCACCTCAGATCTAAGGACACACAAAGACTAAAAGTGAGGAGATTCAGAAAGATACTCCATGCAAATGGAAACCTAAAGAAGCTATATTTATATCAAACAAAATAGACTTTAAAACAAAGACTGTAATCCAAGAAGGGCATTATGTAAAGATAAAGGGGTCAATCCAACAAGAGGATAGAAAATTTGTAAATATTTATGCACTTAATGTAGGAACACTTACATATATAAAGCAAATTTTGACAGACCTTAAAGGAGAAAATAAACAGCAATACAATAATAGTAGAGAACTTCAATACCCTACTCACATCCATGTATATTGTACAAAAATCAATACGGAAGTGTTAGTGTTAAGTGATACTTCAGATCAGATGATGGACTTATTAACAGCTATATATATATTCACACACACACACATATAATTCCATCCAAAAGAAGAATACACATTTTTCTCTAGTGCACATGGAATATTCCCCAAGATAGATTATATATTAGGCCACAAAACAAGTTTTAATAAATTTAAGACTGAAATCATATCAAGCATATTTTCTGACTACAATGGTATGAAACTGAGAATCATTTACAAGAAGAAAACTAGGAAATTCACAAATATGTAGAGATTAAACATGCTGCGGAACCACCAGTGGGTCAAAAAAGAAATCAAAAGAAAAATTAAAATTACCTTGAGACAAATTAAAATGGAAATAATACATACCAAAAGTTATAGAATGCAGTAAAAGCAGTTTTGAGGGAAGTTCATAGCAATAAATGCCTGCCTCAAGAAACCACGAAAATCTCAAACAATCTAACATCATACCTCAAGGAACTAGAAAAAAGAAAAAAAACCCCAAATTAGTAGAAGGATCAGGGCAGAAATAAATGAAATAGAGACTAAAAAGACCACAGAAAACATCAATGAAACTAACAGCTATTTCTTTGAAATGAACTGACAAAATTTTAGCTAGACTCATCAAGAAAAAAGTGAGGGAACCCAAATTAACACAAGTATAAATGAAAAAAAGAGACATTACAACTCGTAACAGATATATAAAGGATAGTTAAGAGGCTATTATAAATAACTATATTCCAACAAACTTGGACAATCTAAAAGAAATGAAAAAAATCTTAGAAACATACAACCTTTCAAGACTGAATCAACCTTTCAACAAAGAAAAGCTTAGGACCAAATGCCTCACTGGTGAATTTTACCATGCATTTAAAGAGGATTAATACCAATTGTCCTCAGACACTTCCAAGACATAGAAGAGAATATACTTCCAAACTCATTTATGAGCCCAACATTACTCTGATACCATAACCAGACAAGAACATCACAAGATAAGAAAATTACAGGCCATTGTTTCTGATGAAATAGAAGCAAAATTCTTCAACAAAACATTAGCAAACTGAATTCAGCAATACATTAAAAGAATCATACATCATGATGAAGTGGGATTTATTCTAGGCATGCAAGTATGGTTCAGCATCTGCAAATTAATCAACATGACACATCACATTAACCAAATAAAGGATAAAAATCATGTCATCTCAGTAGATACAGAAAAAACATCTGACAAAATTCAACATCCATTTATGATAAAAACTCTCAGAGTGGATATAGAGGAAATGTATCTAAACATAATAAATGGAATATATGACAATCTCACTGCTAATATCAGACTTCATGGTGATAAGCTGAAAGCTCTTCTTCTAAGAACAGGAACAGAACAAAGATGCTCACTGTCACCACTTTTAGTCAACATAGTATTGGCAGTTTAGCCAGAACAATTAGGCAAGATAAACAAATAAAAGGAATCCCATTTGAACCCTCCTACACTGTTCATGGGAATGTAGTTTGGTGCAACCACTATGGAAAACAGTATGGAGATTCCTCAAAAGACTAAAAATAGACTTTTTGTATGATCCAGCAATACCACTCCTGGGCATATATCCATAGGGAACCTTAATTCAAAAACATACGTGCACCCCAGTGTTCATAGCAGCACTATTTACAATAGCCAAGACTTGGAAACAACCTAAATGTCCATCAACAGATGACGGGATAAGGAAGCTGTGGCATATTTATACAATGGAATACTATTCAGCCATAAAAAATGATAGAACAATGCCATTTGCAGCAACATGGATAGACCTGGAGATTGCCATTTTAAGTGAAGTAAGCAGAAAGAGAAAGAAAAATACCATGTGAAATCACTTATATATGGAATCTAAAAAATTAAATAAAAAAGACAAACCAACTTATTTACAAAACAGAAACAGACTCACACATATAGAAAACAAACTTACAGTTACCAGGGCAAGGGGGAGGGGATGGGAAGGGATAAATTGGGAGTTCAAGATTTACAGATACTACTATATATAAAATAAACAAGTTTATACTGTACAACACAGGGAACTATATTCAATATCTTATAGTAACTTATGGTGAAAAAGATTATGAAAACAAATATATGTTCATGTATGACTAAAGCATTATGCTGTACACCAGAAACTGACACAACATTGTAAACTGACTATACTTCAATAAAAATATATATATAATAAAATAAGTATTCTCTCAGTTAAAAAAAGGAATCCCATTTGGAAATGAACAAGTAAAACTGTCACTATTTACAAATGACATGATATTATATATAGAAAACCCTAAAGTTGCCACCAAAAAAACCCAAAAAACAAAAAACAAAACTGTTAGAACTAATCAATGAATACAGGATACAAAATCAATATACAAAAATCTGTTGTGTTTCTATACACTAATAACAAACTATCAGAAAGAGAAGTTAAGAAAACAATTCCATTTACAGTTGCATCAAACAGAAAATACCTAGGAATAAACTTCACCAAGAGGTGAAAAATCTGTACACTGAAAACTGTCAGATGCAACCAAAGAAATGAATGAAGACACAAATAAATGGAAAGATATTCCATGCTTTTGGATTGGAAGAATTGATATTGTTAAAATGTTCATACTACCCAAAGCAATCTAGAGATTCAGCGCAATCTCTATCAAAATTCCAATGGCATTTTTCAGACATGGAACAAATAATTCTAAAATTTGTTTGGAATCACAAAAGAGCAAACACAATCTTGAGAAAGAAGTACAAGCTGAAGGCATCATACTCCTTGATTTCAAACTATACTACTAAGCTGTAGTATTTAAAACAGTATGGTGTTACAATAAACAGACACAAAGAACAATAGAACAGAATAGAAAGCCTAGAAATACAGCCATGCATATATGGTCAATTAATATATGACAAAGGAGCTAAGAATATACACTGGGAAAAGAACATCTCTTCAGTAAACAGTGAGAAAACTAGACAGCCATATGCAAAAGAATGAAATGGACCATTATCTTACACCATATGCAAAAATTAAGTCAACATGGTTAGACTTACAAGATCTTATGGTAGCTCACAGAGAAAAAAATGTGACAATGAATATATATACATTCATGTATAACTGAAAAATTGTGCTCTACACTGGAATGACACAACATTGTAAAATGATTATAACTCAATAAAAAATGTTAAAAAAAAATGGTTAGATTTGAATATAAAGACCTGAAGCCCTAAAATTCCTAAAAGAAAACCATGGGCAGTAAGCTCCTTGACATTAGTGCTGGAGATATTTTTTTATTTTGCATCAAAACAAAGGGAACAAAAGCAAAAATAAACACTTGGGGCTATTTCAAACCTAAAAGCTTCTGCACAGCAAAGGAAACCATTCACAAAACAAAACCCTACTGAAAGAGAGAAAATATTCATAAATCATATCTGATAGGGGTTAATATTTAAATATATAAAGAACTCATACAACTAAAGACACAAAAAATTCCAGTTTAAAAATGGGCAGAAATTCAGAATAGACATTTATCCAAAGAAGAGATACATATGACCAATAGGTTCATGAAAAGATACTTAACATCACTAATCATCAGGGAAATGCAAATTAAAACCACAATGACATATCACCTTATGGCTGTTAGAATGGCTTTTATTAAAAAGACAAGAAATAACAAGCATTGGTAAGGATGTGGAGAAAAGGATCCCACCTACCCTGTCAGTGGGAATGAAAAGTGGTGCAGCCACTATGGAAAATAGTGTGGCGTTTCCTCATAAAAGTAAAAATAGAACTACCATAACATCTAGCAGTTCCACTTCTGGGTATCTGTCTGAAGAAAGCCAAAATGCTAACTGAAAAAGATACATGCACCTCCCCATTCACTGCCACATTATTTATAACAACCAAGATATAGAAACAATCTAAGTGTCCATCAAAAGAGGACTAAAGAAAGAAGATATGGTGTTTGTGTGTGCGTGTATACATATATATATATGCAATAGAATATTATTCAACCATAACAGAGTGAAATTTTGCCAACTGTGACAACATGGATGGATATTGAGAGCATTATGCTAAGTGGATATGTCAGACAGCGAAAGACACATGCTATGTGATCTCATTTATATGTGAAATCTTAAAAAACAACAACGAAGACAAAACCACTCTCATAGATACAGAGAACAAACTGGTGGCTGCCAGTAAGGGGTTAAACAGGTGAAGATGGTCAGGAGGTACAAACTTCCATCTATAAAACAAGTCCTGGGGGTGCAACATGAAGTATGGTGGCTGTAATACTGCACTGCATACTTGAAAGTTGCTAAGAGAGTAGATTTTAAAAGTTCTCATCACAAGAAAAAAAATTTGACTACAGATGGTGATGAGTGTTAGACTTATTGTGATTATTTTGCAATATATACAGATATTGAATCATCATGTTGTACACTTGAAACTAATGTTATATGTCAGCTATACCTCAATAAGAAAAACAAGGAACTAACTAATTAATTAATTTTTAAAAATTACCCAGGAAAACCAGATTCAAAAGCCCAGGTTATAAAGTTCAGTTGTAAGCT
Organism: Vicugna pacos; assembly: GCF_048564905.1. Lineage (NCBI taxonomy): Eukaryota > Metazoa > Chordata > Mammalia > Artiodactyla > Camelidae > Vicugna > Vicugna pacos. Next base: position 45,969,432 of record NC_132989.1, on the reverse strand, counting down.
TTCACTTCTAGGCTGTGACCTTAGTTTACAATACAACCGGCCGTTCTTGATCTGTGCTGGACACCACCTCACAAAAGGAGGCATTTGGCTCTCTGTGCCTTGTGCGTCCTTAAAACGTTAGTTAGTCTTAACTTGTAGCCACTGAATGGTATTCATGAAAAGTGTTCAATTAATGGGTGCCAAACATGAAAAGAATTGATATGCAGACAAGGAAACTAATCTTCCTACCGACTAGCACAGTGAATGTCGATAATTACTGTCTAGGAAGAAGGAAGCTAATTCACACAGCTGGAGACGATAATCAGCAAGTACACTCCAGACTCTAACGTCAGAGCAGTTATCACGGCACAGCCATACCCTCGTTCTCCGTTTGCTTTTTTCAAGAAAGAGAAAGGGCCATCCTACTCAAAGTAACAAGACATTTTTAGAGGAGAGGCGTTTATAAATCCTAGAATGGCAGAAACATGTTGGAAAAGTTTGGAAATTCATAGCCTTTTGGAGGTTAGAAAGGCCTTGCCTCTTCCCTTCCTTGATTTCACATTCATTCCTAACGGTATCTTGTATTGGCTTTTATCTCTGTGCTTCTCTAATCGATTACCAAGAAAAAAACAAAAACAAAGAAACCTAAGAGCTTATTAGCTCATGTAATTCAGTGAAACAGGTGCACCAAGATATTTTGACAAATCAAGACACCATGTAATTTAAAGAAGTTGTTTTTCTTTTTATCAGTCAACTATGTTAATTTCTGCTCTATTCAAAACACAGAAAAATGTATTTTCCATAAGGGAAATTATCAGAGGAGAAAATGAGACCTTTTAGCATGTAGGACTATCTGTAAACAGTGATGAGTAAAAAAAACTGAAGTTAAGAAACTTCCCTTATTGCTTTAAGCTTGTTTGTAATTTTAGCTGAAAGAAAATGATGCAGTCAGACAAAATTGCAGAAATCCAACTATTTTAGTCTTCTAGGCATAGATGTGTACAAATTTATATCTTTCTGATATAACCCATCCACTTCACTTGGATGCCATAGGGAAACTAAGCTTGCATACTGAGTGAATAGTTGTTCTCGGTGGGGGAAAAGTGACTCGGAAGGTTTTTTAGGCAAACGAGCAGCCTGAAGACTGTTCATTTAGTTGGTACTATTACTACTGCTGCAAAGTAAAACTAGTGGAGAATAAGATCAGTAGTTACTGAGTTCCTGGTAAGTTTAAATATGTTAATATGTGACTGACATAGACGAACACAACCAGAAGTGGTCGCCCACGTATCCACCAACCTGACCATGGTTTTGTTCGCCCTCCAGGGAGATACAGCTCTGAGAGTGATGTGTGGAGCTTTGGCATACTGCTCTGGGAGACCTTCAGCTTAGGGGTCTGCCCATACCCCGGAATGACTAATCAACAAGCCCGAGAGCAAGTGGAAAGAGGTGAGCCCCCGACACAGGGCAGTGTGTCCACATCCAGCAACAGTGCCGTGTCTACATTTCCCGGCGGAGGCGGGGGTGTAAACAGCAAGAACGGGTGTTGGTAAATCTACTTTTGAACCTTACAGATGGTGTGGCTCTTACACAACAAAAACCAACAACAACAACAAACTTCAAAAGATTCCAACATTTTAAATATAAAAAGCAGTAGGCTTTGCTCCTTCTGCCCCTGCCTCGCACGGCATTTGCAAGGCTGTGCCATTCACTGTCTTCGAGGGAAGTGAGATTGAGGAACGCTACCTATTTTTTTTTTTATTCTATGCCAAATAAACACCATTAATATTCCTGCAAATTGAAATGTAGTTAGATGTCAGGAAGAAGCAGTCGAGTGTTCCCAGACAGAGACAGGAATAAGTAGGTGATGGTGACACCCTCACCGCACTTGTGTCATCCATGCCTTTCAACAGAGAAAATACTGTGGACAGAATGGCAGCCCCCGGGCGGGGCATGTGGAAGGACTGGCTTCCTTCCTGCCTCTCGGACATTCGACTTCCTGAGGCAAATGCACACAGGCACGTCTGTGCCACCCAGCACGCTGCTCGGACACTGCCAGGAGACTGAATTAAAGACAAGATTCTTCTCCGACCATAAGGGAATATAACTCATATTCATTTGTATTTCACTTTTGAATTGGTGTTTATAAACCCTCATCCACTCTTCATCTTCAGAAACCTGAATTGAGGAGATGGTTTTCTTTTAAACTCTGCCCACAGCATTGAAAGCAAATACTTAGAGCAACTAAAGCATGCATCTGTATGTGATTTACGTTACATCAGACTTTGTGACACATGAACAAACTAAAAATGGGTTCTTTGAACTAGAAGGTAATTCTATAATGTTGAAATCTGCATCACTTGTAGAAAAAAAAATGTTTGCTCTAAAATGGATTTTTTGTTTCTATTAACTGACACTATAAGGTACTAAAAATGACAAGCTGCACAATGCCCTCTGTGAATATTTTAATCTTATCTCCATTCTAAATTCTCTGTTCTCTTCTTGGGTGTTCAGGATACCGAATGTCGGCCCCTCAGCATTGTCCAGAGGACATTTTTAAAATTATGATGAAGTGTTGGGATTATAAACCTGAAAACCGCCCCAAGTTCACGGAACTTCAGAAGGAGCTCACTGGCATCAAGAAGAAAATCACATAGTGACGGAACAGCGCAAACCCTGCCCGCGTCCAGGACTCCATCCTCCACTCTCATTCACAATGAGTTTATACCACATTATGTGCAACAGTCTTCTAAGGTTATCTTTTTTATTAACTGTTTTTTTTACACTATGTGCCATTAAAAAAGGTCAAAGTTAAATGCATTCAAGAGACAGACAGTCCTACCAAGGGCTTTCTTGCTCCCCACCGCAATCCTGCCATTTCAGCCTGTTGTAAATAGAAAAGCACAGGCTCTAACTGTGAGGGGGAACCGGTCCGTCTTTGTCACACCAGGACCCTTGCTGTTTCTCAGAGGTTCTGACTCCCGGCCCAGCTCACGGGCCACTGGCCTCTGCCACAGACCCTGCTCCGTCGGTGCTGTTGGCTGCACTGGTCACGCCATGTTCGCAACATTCCAGCCAAGGCTGGCTTTCCGCTCTGCTAAGGAAGAGTGTATTTGTCAACATCATTTTATGTTGGGAATTATTTGGACCTCCTAGGGTTTTTCTTTCCTTTCTTGCCAGAAATAAGCGCAGCATAAGAATCCTCACGTTCCGGTTTTATTAGTAAGGCTGCTGCTTCCCTCCCCTTCCGTTCAGGCATCAGAAAATGATGCATGAAACGTCCTCAAAGAGCACACTTTTAGTTGAGGCCACAGCTTTTCAAGGGTGTTGTAGAGAGTTGTGACAGCAAGAAGTAAGTTGGAACAGGAGGTTGGTCTGGAGAAAAGGGCAGCTAGACGGTCATCAAAGAGAAGAAAGGGGAAATACAGAATCTGCCTTCTTATCAGAGTTATGCCTTCACACACACACACACACCCTCTTTATTTTATGGTTTGAATTCATCAAAACGATTCTAAGAAATGTTTGTTTTCAGGAGTTCATATTTAAAGCCTTCTTAATGGCCTCAGAAATTTTTGTAGAGGAACTTCAAAGCACAAGTCCACAGAAATAACAACATACTTTTGGTTAAGGACCTTCCCTTAAGAGGAGAAATCCCAGAATTTAATTCCCTTCGTGTGAGCCAGTTTCCAAAGCTGTCAGAATTTCATGATCCTAGTTCATAAACACATCCATGTGTGTACACACGTGGGCGTGTGCATGTAGACACACACACACACATAAAACTAAGAAGCCAGGAAGGTGTAAATGGAGTAAATGTTCAAGAAGTGAAATGAAGATTATTAAGGAAACAGAGAGAGAGAGAGACAGCCCTCCTACCGCCACTTGCCCCCTTCGTTTACTCTTACGCTGTTACCTGGAAATCCCTATCATTAGCTGACAGGTATGCAAGACAGCTCTGGAGATGCTTCATAGGAATAAAATGTTAACACAGAGTTGAAACTAGAATTCTGTTTAGCTGAATCTTAGCTGCATCCAGGGAACTTACCCCATGTTCTGTATATAGTTACCTCTCAGGATAAATATGTGTGGAAGAGATGGTCACGCTCAGGGGTAAATGTGGCTTGGGAGCTCTTTAATAAGAGCTCAGGCCTGTGTCCAAAGAGCACATTAGTGACTGTTTGGTCTCCATTCATTGGAAGAGCTTCTGGGATAGAAAATTCCTCCTACCACCTCCAGCTCTTTGCTTCCTGTGAATATCACTGCACAAAACTCACACTCAGTTGATTTTAAAGAGTATACAGGATAATACTGAAGAGAAAAATGGCTTGTGTCCACCATTTCAGTCTCCTTGCCAGTTTTGTACACATTTAATGATTACCACACCCAGACTAAAATGAAAGCATGAATATACTTGCCCTCAAAAATACTGCAATATACAAAACAACTTTTTCTTAAAATTAGCATTGTTTACCTTCTGTCAAATATTGGAAAGAAATGAAGCCTTCTCTTGATGGTGTATACTACGGTCAGTTAAGCACAGATTCATGAATTAAGAGCTCTAGTCTTCGGGCACTTGCCAGCTTTCAAAAGCAAGAAAAAAAAATGGGGACATTTCCACCCTTTGTCAGTATTTCCAAGTGCATCTCTCTGTACTATTCTTTATTTAAAGAAAACAGCCTCCCATCACTTAGCAGCCCCAGTGCTAAGCTCTCAGTAAAAGAGAGAATGATGGTTCGGGCTTCAATTTTGTGAAGACCTTAAGTTTAAATCTTTGCATTCTGGTGCAAAGGATGAACATGGCATTGATATTTCACTCATCCAGGCTGTAAGAATTTGCAATTCACATCATAACTCTGTGCTTAAATTAAAGAAGCTTTTCCAAACATCATGACATCTGCAGCATTTAAATTCTATTTTCTTCTTTGTCTCAAAGCAAGCAGTGGTATAGTTCAGGATTAATAACGCATTGGGAGTCTTTCAGGATCATATCAGTTGTAGAGAATATTAAATTTCATATAGGCACATGCATTAAGAAAAACTCACGCAGATCATTTTTTACCGTTAATTTTGTTGTGCTTGAAGCATAATTTATTCATCCCTTCTGTCACTGATAATTATTGGAATTATATACTTCAGGAGGCTAATCCATATCCGAAAAGCACACATACAAATACTGTTCTGAATTTGCAAGTTGATGTAGAAAAAGAAGTCTTCAGAAATACATAAAATCATATGACTTATTTAATAAGAAAACAGTTGTAACCAAAACTGCCACTGGTCTGAATGTAATTCAGCCAGGTCACAAATCTTTGTGTTGTTAATGGCTTTTTTCAAGCATTGCATATGTTACTCCTATACAGTTCCTGTCATAATTCCTTAAATTTATGAATACAGAGTGAGGGGCGGGTAAGCCCAGGCAGTCTGACTCTCACCTGCATTTTTCTACCTTGAATCACCAAGGAGCCTTTATGACAAATATGTAGGTAGGTTATCATTTTTCAAGGAAATAAATCTTTTATTGTCAAAATAACATTTATTACCAACATTTGAAACCTTAAATTATTTTGTATTCCATGTAATCTAAGGTTACTTCCCAAAGCCAACATATTCTTTCTCTTCCAGGAAAATAATAATAAAGGATTAATAAGTTTTGTTTAGACTTTCAAAACCAGAGATTTCATTTCAGTCCACCCTGCCACTAGGTCCCCAGTGAAAGGTCTCATGTAATCACTTCTCTTTTCTCTCCCTAATTTCATATAGTCAATAAAGTTCTTCATCCATAATTCACCATCTTATCACAGATACGCTCTTATTGAAACATCTCGCTAGCAGGTCAGTATAGAAGATGAGTCTAATTGTATCAGCCATTATTCAGTGCACATTTCACAACTATTTTTCATTTGAGGGTTGTTTCTAAAAGAAAAGAAAATGTTTAGTCATTGAAATAGTCTTAATTTCCTTTAAGCCATGATACAGTTTCCTTGTCTACGTTATACTCACGTTTCAGTTCTGACATACAGTTTTATATGAAGTTTGGCTAATAGCACTAAAAATAGCCATGGCTTCACAGTACTGGTATGAGATTGTGTCAAGAAGAAAGTGTTTTAATTATAATATATGCCACACACTGAGGACCTTGCAGAGGGACAAACAAAAATTAGGATGCAGAAATGCATGTCCAGGTCGTGTGCTGCTGCCATTCAGTGATCTCAGTCACACCGCTTTATAGTCCATTCTGGGGAGTCATCAGCTGTTCTAGAAACGTACCTGGAAGCCTTCCTTAGTATACAGTGTGAGCACTATTCTGTGGCCGTGTGTCCTTTGAAGTGACATTGATGGATTCCTTCTGAAAAGAGACTGTTTGCCTCAACCCTGTTTACATATATATACACTCCCCGATCACACGATTGATATTTTAGATATTTCTTATCAACAGAATTGATTGTCCATAAACACCATTCTGAGTCATATAAAGACTGACTTTTGTATTTAGGAGTTCAGAGCCCTCACACAAAACAGACTAACGCCAAATACAAAGGACAACAAAGGGGACAAATAATTGAAAAAGACAAGGTTTCTTTATGTATTAATATGTTAATTAAATGAAAACAAAGATTTTATATGAAAATGAGTTTATATGACATTTCCATTATACTATTAAGTTAGCATGAAAGTTTACCATTAAAATAAAGTGTTACCTCTTTTGTTACTAACTCTGATTTGCTGATACATATCAGGAATTTTTTAATTAAATATTTTAGTTTTATTTATTTTTTTCTGTTTTGATTAGCTTCATAACAATTTGAATACTGTATTATTTGGGAGAATCCAGACCTACATATTAATTTCTGTAAGAGAAAACACTCTGATTTAAAAGTCCATATTTCAAGATGACCTCCTTGAAGGAAATACTGGTGCAGTTGTGGAGTCCCATAAAATTCTCCTTTAAAAAATAATGCTGTAATACAGAAGGCGTATAAGCTATATATGTTAGTCATAATTCAATTTAAGGAAATATTTATTGCCCCTTGAAAACCATCCTACTGCCTCATTCTGCTTCGAAGATTAAATTCTGAATTGTTAAGTGTAGCCATTAAAACTCACTTAGCTGCCCGAGAAGGACAGATTCTTGGAGGTGGTAGAAAAGTCCTGCTGTAGTAAATTCCTAGTCACTTGAAACTGCAGAGCAGTAATGAGCAGAGGCTTCAGCACACCTGTTAATAAGGAGCTGAGGCGAGCATCCACAAAGGCAGAAAGGAAAGAACCGGTTACTCTGAGGCAGGACGAAGCCGCCCCTTGCAGAGAGTGTGGGATAATTAAAGTGGAACAGTGAAGACCCGGACAATGTCATAGGAGGCCTGAGGGAGCAGGGCCACCGGGCCAGAGCCTTCCTATAGAAAATGTAAAAGATATTGCAGTCAGAAGAAGCAAAAGAGGTCACCTGCCGGTGTGTGGGCCATGGGGTGAGCAGACCAGACACCCCTCCCGCACACTTGGGGCCGTCCTCCATCCCCAGCTCACAGGCCGTGCTAGGCGGGGAGACACGTGCTCAGTGTCCTGCCAACTAAAGGGTTTGTCATGTGTGTTTAGACTTTGAAAAGAGACGACTCAAAGTCTCTCTATGTGTGAGTTAGTGACACCCTCTCTTAAGCTAAGATCACTGATTGTTCTCACCGTATTAGAAATCTCTGGCAGCAGTGGGTGAGAGCACGCTGAGATCGGCCCTGTCTCGTCTCTCCTCTAACAACTACCTGGCCCCTGGCGTTACCCCGCCTCCCTGCGACGAGCTCTGCTCTGGAGAAGCATGGAACCCAGTAGGGAAGGAGGAAAAGACTCATTCTCCTTGCCTTTATACTCAACATTTTAGGGAAAGCAATCGCAAAGTCATCCTAAAGCCAGGCACAGCCCGGCGAGGGGCAGGCGTGGACGGCAGAGAGAGAGGCACCCAGAAAGACTGAAGGGCAGGAAAGGGCAACAGCAAAGAACCACTGCAGGGTGGCTCGTGGGCTCACCTTCCAACAAATCAATGCAGCATCAGTAAGGGAAAGCGAATCCTCAAAAGCCAATTTAGAGGTGCTTCCTGCTGCATTTTATTAAAGCTTACGTGCCTCTCAAGTCTCTACAACATTTCTTAAGGGGCGTTGAATTGGATATTGATTTGATTTTCTTTATGCTGCCTCTGTTTCTCAGGAGGTAGCCACTGTTGAATGAGAATGACTCTTGCTGGGTGTTTCTGCGAGGATGCAGACATGGCAGGGGTTCTGCTGGCTCCCTAAGCAGTGAGGAGCTGAGCGGTGGGGCATGTATGTCTGGGGTCACCCACATTGGGGCAACTGCTGTGAAAGTTTCTGCCTTTAATTTTATTAAAGAAAAGATATTTGCAACATAAAGACAGATTTAGCTTTCCTCCTTGCTGGCAAACTTGGAGGAGCCCCAAACCAAAAATATTTAAGATTCACATCTTCAATTTCTAAATCATCTTCCCAAACATTCCCATTAAAGCCAGAAGATGTGAGTGGTCTACAAAGTAATAAAATGTTGTAAGTGATGGTAATAACCCCAGGAGCAAAATTTTGCAGTATGTTTTCCCTCAGTGTGATTTATTCAGAAGCTTTTCTTGAACTACCACCATGTCAGGTTCAGGGAAGCCTGCTGGGTGCTAGTTTTTTTGGTGTTTTCTTTATTTTCTCCTTTCTGGTTGGTATTTCTTTTTCTCATATTCAGTTTCTTAATCCTTACTTTACCAAAACAGAAAAGCCTTTTTGTCATCAGCTTTTATCAGATAATACCTTAATTGACCTGGACCAAAGAGTTTCTCCTCAGGCTTTCAGGAGGGGAGCTCCCTGGCCTCCACTTACTGAGACCAGCGGCACACCCTGTATGTGAGAGGCCCCGTGGCAGATGCAGCTTAGAACACAAAGAAGGCCTCGCTGTAGTCTTTGTGGTGGAGACAGGACAGTTAGGCCACAGATGTGTCTGATGAGTGACGCTACCAATAGAGGTTCCTGGGAGACTTTTCGGGTTGGAAAGATCCCTGTGTGCAAATGTGTCCTGGGAAGCAGCCTGCTGATCAGCCAAATAAGCTCACTAGGTGACCCGTCTCCAAAGAAATGTTAAAACGCTAATAATGATTATTTTAAACCCCTGGGCATATTCAGCTTTTCCATTCCACTCTTCTGTGCCAATTCCTTTTGTTTTCTTTCACACTTTTCTGGCCAGTGTATGTCTAAAAGTATTTCAGGTTTGCAATGTCAAAGAGGTTTTCCCTAGCTTCAGAAAAGAGTGTAGCAAACATGAAGACTTAAGTTCAAAAGAAGCCAATCTACCCAGACACACAGACCACAGAGCGCCACTGTGTTAAAACATAAGCTCTACCCTACACTTCCCCAGAGCAGTGCCCTGCCTAAAACGCCAGACATCACACCTTTCTCCTATCTGCTACGAACAGCTCTAGGATCCGGACAGGTACCTTCTAGAAGCTATCCAAAACAGAAGTTAAAATGACATGCTAAGAAGCCAGATTTCAACCATTAAAGCAGACAACAGAAACACTACTTCACCCCTTTGTACTTGTTAGAGCACCCATGAAAAAACTATAACCATCTAGGCAATTCACCTGATCACAGGAGCTAATACCTTATTTTGAAAGTAAAGAATAGATGTCACTGGGAAAGATCAACATTTTGGGCAACGCAGGATGAGGAGAAGGTGGCCGTTAAAAAGGAATCCCAGTTCCCACACTGGAGCAGCAAAAATCTGAGAATGAAAAAAGAAGTTGTGTATGAGTCCAAACTCATTATTAATATTTTCTTCATATAGCTCTTGTCAAACTGTACAACCTTGAGGTCTTTCGAGGTGTCCGAGCAATCTTTGTGATGCAAAAAAAACTAAAACCACCCCCTCATCCCCAATGGGAACTCAAATTTCTAAGTGCCCTGGATTCAGAACCTCAGGGGCTGAGAGGGAATCTGGAATGTTATTACTGAGATTCCAGGCAAAAGGACCATCTTGGTAGTCTTTGCCAGCTCACTGATCCATGCTTTTGTTAATTTTTAAACAGGGAAGGCAGGGGGGATGGGGGTGCAAAACATCCTCTTATAAAGAAATTTTCCTTTTACAAACAATTTGATTTGGTAGAAATAAACTTGCCTCCCTGCTCTTAAGAAATGCCAGGCTGTTGTAAGCAAATGCAGAGGGCATGGTGCCCAGAGCCATGCTCAACATGAGCGTGAATGTTTTCTCCAAACCCAAAGCACAGCAGTTCTTATATTTAGACTCTAGGATGCTGTGGAGACCCATCCCCTGCCAGCTTAATTACTTTGCTTCAGCTGCAAGTGGAAGACCAATCCCCACAGAAGCGAACTTGTTCGCCATAATTCCTCCTCAGTTGCCAGCCTTTGCACACTTGCAGTGCACAGAAAATATGCATGAATGGAATTCACTATTTTTGGCCTTAGTGTCAAAGAGATTGGTTCCACAAGGTTCACCTGATTCCCTATAATAATTACATATTTTATGATCCTGTGGTTCTCCATCTAATCCTAGCTATAGGCTCTGAGCATCAAATCAGAATCAAAGATAAAGGGGAACTGGTAGAGGCGTAGAGGTGTCTTGGTTATTTCAAATTCATGACCAGAGTGGTCAAAGATGTGAAACTCTCTTTCACTTGATGAACAACAGACACTTCACTGTATGGTATGTCAGTTACCGACACCATCCTGGGACATAATCAGGATCTCAACATGAACCGCTGGTCAGGAGCACACTTCTCATGGTCCTTTTCTGTTTGTCATTTTCCTTTATGAAGCATTGAGATTTCTCACTGAAACAGCTTTATTAGTCAGATGTCTATAGACATGTTTATGTTTAATTTATGTTAAATATATTAAATTAGACGGCCTGCTTAAACAACATGAGTATAGTGGGGGAGGGTGAGTTCTGCTGACTTTATGTGATAGTTTTCTTTGTGCTTCTCTTGGTTTGGTCTGGCAAGTGCCCTAAAGGATTGGAACTCTCTGAAGTCACAGCCATATGACCACATAGGGTTAGGAAAAGCCAGGTAACTGCCGGAGAATAAAATCAAGTTGTCAAAGTCCCAAGAACAGCCCTGACTTCTTCAGGAACCCCAGCACACTGAAAGCAAAGATAAAATGCACAAATGGCGGCCATGCCGTGTGACTGTGGGCAGCCCATTGGCCTGAGGCACCGCCATCCCCCTGGGGCAGGCCCGCAGCAAGTGGTTGCAGAAATACGACTTTCTGGGTTGCTTCTGCTTCCCTTTGTTAGAAGATGAATGTGGGTCGATGGGGGGGTGGAGTGGGCCTGCCCTCGGCCCCCCAGGCACAGATGTTCCATCTGCAAGCATAACTGAGCAAAGTGCTCCTGTGGTGCACAGTTTCCTTTTAGTGCCAGTGCTGTCAGGTTAAAGCACCTTTAATCTTCTGTGGTTATTTTAAAATAACATATTTGTGAAGTGGATAAAAGAAACACTGGAAATAGGGTGCTTCTTATAAAAGGCTCAAGTGTAAAACACACCAGCAAGGCCTGTGGTGAGTTTATCTGGCTTTGTAAACAAGTCTGAAGATGAATGAGAGCTAAATATATCAGCAGCTAGTTGTCTGTCTTTTACCATTTTTAACTCAGATCTGTATTTAACACTTATTTATTGGTTAGTTTTACATTCAGAAGAAATACACTTTGAACTTTGGCTAACGTAGGATATTTTAAAATTGTTGTCTACTTTTTAAAAACACGATTTCACCATTTTTGTAAACGTAGACCATCTTTGAATAGCCTTTTTTTCTTTTCCAAGAGACCAATTACCACTCCTAGGTCTGCTGGACTTTTTTTTTTTTACTGTATTCTTAAAATAAATGTAAAATATTTGTAGCAAACTGTGCCTCATCTTGTTTAATCTTTCCATTGTGTTTGTATTTCTCTTCCTTTTCCATATAAATATTCTCTAAACAGAAGAAAAGGAAGGAGAGATTTCCATGGTAACTGGCCTCCTAGGGATATAACTGCATAAAAAATTATTAGCTTTCAGTTTCCCTGTAATTAAGCTTATGAGTTCTGATGATAATGGGTGTGTGTTGCTTACAGTCCAATCACCGCTTCCTCTGTCTCGAAATCAACACTGAAGTGTACTTCGAGTTCCATTTCTCTGTGAAAACTGGCTGTTGGCCAGAGTTTCTGTTACTGTTGTCTCATAACAGGATTTGTTTAGACATAACAAAAGGATTTAGAGGAGAAAGGTGGCTGAGGCGGATGTCTGGAAAGAGAAGCTGCGAGCTGCTACCGTGAGGCAGTGACGGACGTGCATCCTTGCTGGCTCCTGCAAGGGGCTGAGCCCACCACAGAGCCAAGATGCTGGACTTCTGTTTACCCTTCAGTCAGCAAATCGATCACCTTTCTAAAACGGCACACTGTTATTTACACAGGTTCCCCTGTGTTAAAGCAAGCCCTCTTCCCATCCCTGATCTTGGATTAGAAGAGCCAACCAGTGCCTTCTCAAAAACACATTTTCTGTTTGCAGGGCAGCCCCCAAGCTTCTTAGGACGGGCAGAACAATACAGCCTTCTTCCACCTCCCCACTTCTGCAGCACTCCGCTGACCAAGGCTGGGGGATTCTGGCCCTGGGTGAATCGCTTCACCCTAGCTCTTAGTGGTCTGTCTGAGCCTGCATCCTCATCTCCAGCAGGTTTGATTTCTGATCCATCATCCCAGACAATCTGTGCTTTTACTGACTTCAGTTAATTAGGACCAGGCGCATCCGTCACCAAGGAAGGTAGACTACTGGACTGAAGTCCTGTTCCCCAGGATGGATGAACAGCATCTCTGAAATTCCCTGGACTTCTCATAAAGCCCTGGACTTCAAGTATCACCGTACATACCCCTCCAGCCAGTGATTTCTTTCAGGCAGATGGTGATGATGTTGCTTGCAAAGAAACATGGAGGTAAGAGCAAGTTTCTTTTGAAAACATCAATGGTTGCTCCCTCAGTTAAAAGCTGAGTCTAAATGAAGTATATTTTTAAACTCCCCAAATCTGCTACAACTGGACTAACCAACATACTTAGGCCAAAACTCATGATAACAACTGAATCAGACAGTTGGTGCTGCCTCCTAAGGCATCTGGCGTCGAAACAAGAACCCTGTGATCTCATCCCTGATTGGCCTCTCACTAGTTTGTAAACTTGAACAAGTCACATCACTTTGTAGACCACAATTACTTCACCTGTAAAATAGGTTGGACTAAATAATTACCTAATACAACCCTTTTTTTTCTTTTCATCCTCCACTCTCCCTTCCTAAAAGCATCCTGATTCCCTCTTCAGTATTTGGTGTGATCCTGATGGTGCCCTCTCACTATGGAAGCCAAAAGACCGACCTGTCATCTTTCGTTATTTACCCAACTGGAGCTTTTCTCCCAGGACTGAGTCTCACAGGATGGAAGGGACAGTTGGAGGGCACTGCTCCTAGGGAAATACATCTGTCAAGTTGCCCTGGCCCTCCAGAGCGCCCTTGGTGTCTTTCCATTTCCCAAGCCTTGTTCTCTAGCCTCCTATTGACCTCAGAGCCTCCTGATGGCCTTCCAGATAATTCCCTTTTACTAAGTCATCCACAGAGCAGTTCTGTTGCCTGTAGCCAAGGATCCTGACTGATACAGTGATCTCTAAGGGGAGGCCCCTTCCAGCTTCCAGAGACTGTGCTCACCCAAATCTTCTTGGGCTCATTTTAGAATCCCTGAACACCAGCGCTATGCAGGATGGGTTCTGTTCTCTCGCTTTTACAGTGTAGCTGTCAGAATTCAAGAGTGATGAGAAAGAGGAACACTCCCTTAAGGTTCAATCATCTGCTGTGCGAGTATCCAAACTAAGCCTTTTAATGTCTTCCCAGCTCTGGACCTAGGTAATTCAAAAGTATAAATGTTTCCTTTGCAGTCTCCCTGTGGTGACAGTGGCACCATAGGATAGTTAAATGAGAAGGTCAATGGACTAGAACATTGTGAGAGGCTAATTGATCTATCACAGCAATATAAATGCCAAGAATTAATAGAAAAATAAATGTCACAGGAAGCTGAGGTATTGACAGCCTTAGAAGCTACTCCCTTCTGGCCCCTCCCACCTCTCACTGGGTTTGGTCTTATTCCAGCCTCAGGAGGGTATTTCCCTTTCCTGCAAACACACTCACACCCCAAATGCTTCCTTCTAGACCTGGGTAAAAGCCAACGAATAATGCAAGCCTGTTGGGTTTTCTCCCCAAGTTAATTTTTCAAGCAGCTCCTGGAAGCCTCCCTCTGCCTGCAGTCCTCCTCTTGTCCCCCTGCCAAACGTCCAGGAATGATTATGACACAGTAACACAGCACAGCAGGACTCCAAGGAGCACACTTACGACGCGTGTGCTGGATGAAAGGCAGTGAGTGCGGCAAGTGGGGGGATTCGCTCACTGGTGTCCCAACAGGCTCACAGTCCTGGGGGCTTAGAACACGGACGCTCCTGCTGCAGCTGCCCCAAAACCCGGAAACCAGGCTTTCGCTCTCCCAGAACTGTTAGCCATCCAGGGAACACCGATCAGAGACAGGGGGATCCCATCTGCTCTGGCTGAACTATTACTTTTAATCTCAATCAAGTAAAGGGACAGGCAGCTGTCTGCCCCAGCCAGACTGGTTCCTAAATTTCTTTTTGTATCAAATGACATCCAGCCTCTCCTCTGCGTAGCTCTGATGCATGGAGAAACTTAGACATGGGAGACCAGCAGAGTTACAAGACCATCACTCTCTTGGCCTCACCGTTCTCTCCCAACCTTCCTCCTCTCCTCCTTCATGCCCACCCTTTCTCATGGATTAAAATCAGTCCTCCATCAGGACACACCCAGTTTTCTACCTCAAAGCAGAATGCCCAGGAAAATAGTCATTGGTGTGTATTGAAGTATATTCTTCAAGTACTAATATGGGAATATCAGAGGTCATCTACAAGGTTAAACATAAGTTAAAAAAGGAAAATTATAAATAAAAACAAAATTAAATTATAAAGAGCAGAGAAAAACAGAAAACCAAATATCTAAAATTCACTTATTAGGCAATGAATTTCCTGAGAATCAAAAAAAAAAGCTGAAAATTCATGAACTAAGCATACATCTGAAGAGATTGGAAATGAAGTGAATCTAGAACTTTACGCTTTCTAAGATGGAACATAGAAGTCATGGCAGTGGCTTCCAACTGGAAGCAAATTTACCCCCCAAGGGACATTAACATGTCTGTAGATGTTCTGGGTTTGTCACAGCTGCCAAGTGCTGCTGGCAATGAGGAGACAGAGGCCAGGGAGCTACTCACCAGCCTACACAGCATGATAGGCACTGGACAGACCCTCACACCAAAGAACTCTCTCACCCAAACGTCAACAGTGCCATGGGTGAGACACCCTGAGCTATGAGACGTCTCTGAATTTCCATCCAGTAGAAGTGGAAGACTTTCTTTAACTGGACAAATTTTAAAGGAACAATCAAAGACGAAATAGAAAAATGCTTCTTAATTTATTTCCCTACATTGATATGTTTGACATACTGCTTACATAGAAAAACTAAGCCAAGAGTTGGTTCTTCAATGAGGTTTACCAAGAAAAAAGGAATAAACTATCTTAGGAATAAAAAAGTAGAGATAAATAATTACAGCAACAGCAGGATTGAAAAAGTAATAAGCGAATACTTATTATGATATAATACTTGTTACAATATGATAATAAATTTGAAAACAAACTTAAAACAAAATAAATTCCTAGAAAAAAAGTGCCAAAGCTTACTCCAGAAAAAAGACATTCAGAATAGTTCAGTAACTATTAAAGAACTAAAATCACTAGTTTAAAATCTCCCCACAGAACTTTACCCAGAGAACTGAAAGCTTACTTTATGCATAAACTTTTACACACATGTTCCTAGCACCTTTTTGTTTGTTTTTTTCCACTATTTTAAATGAAGTTGGAGGAATTTAATAATGAAATCCTTTAATATGGTTCAGTTCACTGCAGGGCTGTTAGAAAATCAGGGATGATGTTCCTAGGTTTAGGAGAGAGATGTAATAATGTATTTTGCTGACATACTTCAAACCATTTACTTTAAACCCTGCAAGGTCACAGAAGGATTTAAAATAACTTTTAACCATAGCAGCTTTTTTCATAACAGCCCCAAACTGGAAAATACCCAAATGTTCTTCAATAGGAAACTATGGGATACACCCAACCCACGAAAAACTACTCAGCAATAAAAAGGCATGAACTGTTGGTACACACAACCTGAATGAACCGCAAGAAAATTATGCTAAGTGAAAAGAGCCAGTCTCAAAAGAATTCACACTGCATGATTTCATTTGTGTAGCACTCACCACATAACTGCACATAGATGGAGAACAGATTAGTGATTGCCAGGAGCAAGGAACAGAGAGAGGAGATGGATGTGGCTACAAAGGAGAAACATAAGGGAGACTGGTGGAGACGGTGCAGTTCACTATCATAATTATAGTGGTAGTTACACAGGTGACACATGTGATAAAATGGAAGAGAGCTACATACACAAACACGTGAATGTGTGCACAGATAACGGATGAATTCTGAGTAAGTCCTAAGTATTGTGCCAACGTCAAAATTGTGGGGAAGGCTGGGGAAACATACAGGATTTCCCTGTATATTTCCTGGTAACCTCTGTATATCTATTATTATTTAAAAGTTAAAAATTGAAATCTGTATCTATATATGAATAGTAAAATCTTCTCACAAAGGCAATACCAAGCCTAGAAATGCAGGGTTTAGAGGGGATGCACCAAGTTTTCAAGAATCAGATATTCGTCTTACAAACTCATCCAGAGAGAAGACAAAAAAAAAAAAAGAAGAAGCCTCTCTAATGCATATAAAGAACTAATATAATTCTGAAAACAATGAGCAAAAAAAGTACCAGAAAAAATTAAAAGCCAATCGGCATCATGAACATGGATGAACCTCCTGCAAAGTAAAGGCAAACTTAATCCAGCCATGAATGAAATATTTAAAATATCAATTATCAATTTTGAATTAGATTTTTTCCAAGAATAAAAGAAAGGCTTAACTGTATAAAATCTTTTTCATGCAAACTATCACATTAACAGAGAAAAAAGGAAAAAAAAAAAGTAGAGAAAATTCTACCGGTAGTCAAAAACCTAGTAATCTGGGTAGAAAACTAACTTATTTAAAATCGTAAAGGAATCTACAGCAGCCTACAGTCAACACTGGTGAAACATTAGAAGCATTCCCTTCAAAATCAGAAATGAAACAAGGAACATCCAGCACCATTTTCTATACAAACTTGTACTGGATGTCCTAGCTGCTACAGAAAGTCAAGAAAAGAAATATACTGTTATAATTAGAAAGAAAAAAATAAAACTTATCCAGAGATGATATGATAGTTTACATTCTAAACCCAAATACTTATAATGAATAAGAGAATCTAACTAAATTTCTAGATATAAGATCAACATGAAAAAAATCAACGCCATTTCTTCACAAGCCAAAAAATAAGAGTAAGAATAATATTTTAAATGCCACAGCAATAGCAACAAAACTATAAAATACATAGCAGTAAACTAACAAAAGTTTTGAAAACATCAAAGAAGACCATTAAATAAACAAAGTGCTATGTCTTCTGATGTCAAGGGACACTCAGTACTGTAAAAATATCAAAGCTTTCTAAATGATTTACTACAAAAATGCAATACTTGTTTAATATTGAATGCAGATCCTCACAGAAATTAACAAGAGGATTCTAAATTTATATGAAGAACAAAATGGTCAAGAAGAGCAAAGATCCTTAAAAAGAAAACCAAGGATTACAAGGTATAGAGCTTTGCCCTATTAGACAAAACTAATCATAAAGTTACAGTATGGTATTAGCACAGAGAAACAAATAGAAAAATTAACCAGAACAGAGATAATGAAAATAAACCCAATTACAAACACTTGATAGACTGTGAAGGTGGTGCTGCAGGTAAGTGGGGGAAAGACAGACCATTCACTGAAATGTGCAGGGAGATTGGGTTATCCACAAGGGGAAATGATGTGAAGTCCCAACGTTACAGCCTATGTATACTTTTTTTTTTTTTACTTTAAAACTGACAAGTAGATTAAAACCTTAAATGTCAAAACCAAAACATTAAAAAAATTTGGAAGAGAATATCAGAGTTATTGTTACAACTTTGGAGCAGGAAAAATGCCCCTTAAACAAGTCACAAAAGGAAAAAATTACTAAATTAAATTTATATTAAACACCAGTTAATCAAAAGACATAGAAGATTAAAAGACAAATTATAAACTGTAAGACAATATTTATAAAACATAGTTACATGTTACGACAAAAAAATTGATAATCAACAATATATAAAAGATTCCTACAAATCACAAAGGAAGGACAAGTAACCCAAAAGAAAAATGGAACCCATTTCACAAAAGAGGAAAGAGGAATGCCCCACAAACATGAGAAAAAAAAGTCAGTAGTAATCATGTAATTGTAGTTTCATTTGCATTCCCATATCACTTTATACCTACAAGGTTGGCAACATTTCAAACGTGGACAATCGCAAGCACAGGTGAGGATGTGAAGACTGATGCTCATACAGCCAGGGCACGTACCCAGTGACCCGGCCCTTCCTTCCCTGGGACACGTCTGAGAGCGTGCCTTGCGCAGGTGTTCCGGGAGACATTTTTAAAAATATTTCTAATAGCATGGCTTGTAATAGAAAAACAATCCTGAAATGTTCACCAATACGAACATGGAAAATGAACTGTGATATATCTTTATAGTGAAATACTCCACAGCACCCAAAGTTAATGAGCTACATTCACAAGCATCAACACGAATGAATCTCAAAAATAAAACTTTGGACACTTCTGCTTCTGCTTGGGATGTAGAAAGCCACAGGAAAGTGTCACTCCCACCCTAAAACCTACGAGAAAAAAAAAACTGAATAATCTACAGTATCATGATTTTTTCAGACCATCAGAGAGCTGATGTCACAAGGTCACCAAGGAGAGTAAACCTCAGAGTGACAAGTCCTTTGAGGAGACGGGCACACAAATTATTCACCTTTGGCCAAGCACAGGAAGAAAGGACAGCCACCATGATAGTGGTTAAGTAGAAAACAACTGAAATCAAAACAAATTAAAGGCAAAGTGGAGCTGGGTGACCATCTTGGAGCCCCAGTCACAAGAGGCATCTGCACCCACTTTTCATCTCTTTTCCATGTGTGTCCACCACATGCTCATGAGGGTGGGAACCTGAGAGAACCCTTCCGGGTGACTGAGGCATGAAGAAACTGCCAAGATTTGAGAGCGGAACAAGAGGACTATGAGAACCCATGTGCAATCTCAGCCCAGCAGAGGTGCAAGGTCACCACTGGCTGCTGCTAAAGGACAGGCAAGAAGCCAGCCTGTGCCCCAGATGTTACACATTCCTGTCACAGGAAACAAAGCCACTTGCCCATGAGGCAGGAAAGCCCCTGAGCCCTAGAACCTTCACCGAGTAAGAGGATGTAGAAGTGGTCTGCCTTTGGGGTGGGGACAGCAATGCTGAGAAACTCCCATTTCTAAGCTCAAGGAAAAAGGGAAAAATAATACAATTTCTGGAATGTATCTAAAGAACTGCCCAGAAGGAAATTTATACCATCTAATATTTTTACTTATAAAGAAAAAAAATGTTTCAAATTGATTATGTAAACTAACTTGACGAGCAAATTAAATTCAAAATAAGAAGATGATAGGGAATAATGAAATAGATAACCAGAAAAAGAAAGAAAAATGAGAGAAACGAAATACTGATTTCTTGAAATGATCAATAAAAACAAAAGTCTATCAGATTGGTCAAGGGATAAAAAAGAGAATGTACAGATGACATTCATCAAAAATGAAATAGGGGGATAATCCTACTGACTCTACACATTAAAAGAAAAATAAGGAAGTATCATTAACAACTAGCTATGCCAATAAGTTTGCCAGCTTACTAAAATCAACAGATCCCTCCAAAGACACAAAGTACAAAAGCTCAGTCAACAAGAAATCAATAACCTGAATAGCAACACTGTTGACCCTTGAACAACGTGGGGGTTCAGGATGCTGACCCTCCGTGCGGTCAAAAATTTGCATATAACGTGTAGTTGTCCTTCTGTGGGAGGTTCCTCCATACACCTGGTACACACATATCCGTGGTCCTGCACCTGCAGATTCCACCAACCACGGTGATACTGAAGTATTTACTGTTGGAAAAACATCCACCTATAAGTGGACCTGCACAGTTCAAACCCGTGTTGTTCAAAGGTCAATTGTATATTAAATAAAGTGAATTTGTAGCTTAAAACTTTATCACAAAGAAAACTGCAAGACCAGATGGCTCCACTGATGAATTCTATCAAATACTGATGGCTGAAATAACAATATTACACACCCTCTAGAATGAGGAAAAAAGGAAATACTTCTCAAGTCACTTGATGAGACCAGCATCACACTAAGACCATAACCACACAAGGATATTTTGAGAAAACTCCAGACCCATAGTACTCAGGAACATGGATACAAAAACTCTTAACAAAATATTAGGAAATCAAATCCACCAATAGGTAAAAAGGAAAACAAAGCATAAACAAATGTGTTTTATCCCAGGACCACACAGTTGGTTCAACAATCAAAATAATAATACAAATAATAATCAACATTGTCAAAAGACCAATAAAGACCATCCATATGATCACCTCATTGGATGCAGAAAAACATTTGAGAAAATTCCATAGCTTCTGACGATAAAAATCCTTAAAACACTAGGAATAGAAAGGAATATCCTCAACTGATAAAGGGCATCTATGAAAGATCCATGGCTATCATATTTGGTGATTAAAAAAAAAATCAATGTTTTCTTGCCCTAAAATTGGGAACAAGGCAAGGATATCTACTCTCATCATTTGTATCCATCATTGCACTGGAGGTTATAGCAAGTCCAATAATGAAAAAAAAATAAAATCTGAGAAGAACAAAGTACAATCATCTTTATCTGCAGCAATATGACCCTCCATGTAAAATACACTAAGGAATAACAGAAAACGCTACCAGAACTCAGTAAGTGAGGTTAGTAAGGTCACAGGATAAACAGTTAATATACAAAATCAGCCTGGCTCTATATACTAAGCAACAAACTGAAACTGCAATTTCACAAGACCATTTAAAATAATGTCAAAAAATATATACTATTAGGGATAAATTTAACAAAACGTATGTAAGAACAGAACACTAAAAAATACAAATTATTGCTAACATAAATTATTGGAGAGAGAAATCATGCTCATTGGTTAAAAGACCCACAATATTATGATCTCAAGTTCTCCCAAGAATTGATGTAAATTTGATGTATTTCCAATCAGAATTCCATCATGCCAATTTTCGATATTGCTGAGTTGATTCCATAATTTATGGGTAAAAGCCAAAAATTTTGAAAAACAAGAGAAAGACTTACACCACTTAATTTGCTATAAAGCTACAGTAATCAGACAGCATTGTATTTGCATTAAAATAAACATACAGATCAATGAAGCCAAATTGTGATTCCAGAATATATCCATATATCGTCTATATAATCAAGTGATTTTAAACAGACTGCCAGAATATTAAATATCTCTATATAAAAAATGAACTTTGGCCATTACCTCGCACCATATAAAAAGTAACTCTAAATGGATTATAGACCTCAACATAAAAGGTAAAATTATAAAATCTCTAAAAGATAACACAGGAGAAAAATCTTTGTGACCTTCAGTTAGGCAAACAATTTTTAAATACAATACAAAAGCGCAAACCATAAAAAAAATGAATTGGACTTTTTCAAAATTAAAAACATTTGCTTTTTAGGAGATACTCTTAATGAAATAACAACAAATGATAGGCTGGGTGAAAATAAAGTCTCTGAACCAACATTTTACCAAAGAAAAATGACAAATAACCAAGAAGCACAAACAAAGATACTCAATGTTGCTATCAAGTAAACACAAATTAAAACCTCAGTGGGATACCACTGCAGAGCCAGCAGAATGGCTAAACCTGTAAAGACTGACCACCACCTGCAAGAACGCTGAACTGGAGCTCTCGGACATTACTCACAGGGATGTAAAACAGCACAGAAACCATTTTGGCCTCTTCTTTTAAACATATACCTATCATATGACCCAGAAAATCTACTTCTAGATATTTACCCAATAGAAATGAAGGCAAAAGACCGCACAAAAACCTGTTTGCAAAAGCCTTTATGCTAAGGGGGGAAAAAGTGTTATCCGAAAGACTTTAGAGTGAATGACGGACGTCACCAAGATGGTGACATAGGTTGTTCGGGACTTTTCTCCCCCTCACAAGAACAGCTAACAACTGCTCATGGACAAAATGCCACTGAGAGAAACCGAGAACACAGGGGTGAGCCGGAGGCACCCGCTGCCCTACAGAGACCGAGACAGACTGCATTTGGAAAGCCCAGAGGTCTCCCCTGAGCCAGCGGGCTCCTCCAGCAGGAAAAGAGAGCTCGGGTGGACCTCTAGCTCCCCCGGCATTGTGGGTCACTACTTGGGAGCCCCCGTTCTCGTCTTGCCCCACGAGGACGGCAGGGGAATGAGCTGACCACCGGGAAACTGATTTCAATGGAGAAGCCGTGCAACAACCAGCACTCTAATCCTGGCAGACCGAGTTCCTACCTTCAGCGTCCAAGTAGCACTCCCAACCAGCCGCTTTTCTCATCTGCAGAGCCAAGACGGTGGCACAGTGTGACTGTAGAACTCGGTGGGGTACAGGTCTGCCGGATTCAGGTCCTCAGATGAAGAGCCTTCCTGGCCCTGAAGTCCGTTCTTCCCCCAGCAAGGCAGGAGGGCTGACTGATCCAGCCCAGCTCGTTGCTGAGACGAGCTCCCCACCCCACCTGGCCAGAAAGCAGATGGAGAACACCTGGAAGCTGCCTAGCCCAGCAAGTCTCAGGCACGGAGTACGGCAGGCACACACGATCTTCCACAGAGCAAAACCAGAGGCTCCATTTGGCCAGGAAACGTAGGGAGTGGGTCAGCTCGAGTCAAGACCACAGAAAGCCTTACTGAGCGTGGAGAGTTCCCTTGCTTCACGCAGACAAGTGGGCTAATTCACTGCCTGGCCCGCGGCTGAGTGTAGCTGCCGGCACTTCCTGACCAGAAAGCCTGATTGGGAATACCTGGAAAGCTTTATGGAGCTGTCTTCCTGACCTCCCCAGGCAGGAGACCTAATTCAAAGCCTGGCCCACTGCAGAGTGAAGCTTCTGGCCTCTCTTGACGAGAAGGCCTGATTGGGAACACCTGAAAGTGCACGGCCCAGCAAAGCTCAAGCAGAGAGAACAGCAGGCTCAGCGCATCATCCACAGAGCAAAACCAGTGGTACTCTTCAGCCAGGCAACTCGGGGCATGGGTTGGCTTGAGTCAAGTCTGCAAACAAACAGCCTTGCGCGCCCACTTGATGCTGGCAGGAAAACTAACTCATATGCCTGCCCGTTGCTGAATAGCTTTCAGCCCACTCAGCCAGGGACCCGAACCACAGCACACAGGAAGCTGTACAGTCGTCCAACAGCCAGGCCTGCAGTGGGCACTTCAACAAAAAAATAGCCCCTGGCTTCCACCTGGAAGATTAAGGAAATCATAATCTTCTACACAGTGGTGGGGGTTGGGTTTTACAAGGTGTCCGCAGCCTTAAGTGAGTAGGCTGTGGGGCCCAGGCCAAAGTTCACAATAGCCTGCACTTGGTAAGAGGTAAATTTACGCATGCGCTAGTAGGATGAGTCTGCATTATAAACAATACGCATGCGCCAGTAGCATGAGTCCGCATTATGAACACTACGCATGCGCCACTAGCATTCTAAAAGGACAAGCGTGTACACCTGAGCTCCGTCGCCGCGTGCGCCACCGACTTGTTCTGCAGTAAAGTGTGTTTGCTTCATGTCAGCTCCTCACGCTCCTTATGCTTTTTTCTAGTTGGGCGGCTCACCTCCTCGAATCCCTCTTCGGCCTCCCTCCGCTGACAGAAGGACATTGATTTGTCACAATCAGCGAACATACACTCAGGATTTGTGCACTTCATTGTTTGTAAAACTTATACCAAAGAAAAGTAAACAAATGTTGAACTCTAATGATATTCATGCTGAACTATATAGGAGTGTGATGATGGCTGTGATTTACTTTGAAATGTATTTTTTTTAAAGATGAACTGATAGAGTCATGAGATGAAAAAATGAATAAGTATGTGATTTTTTTTTAAAGTGTAGAAAAAATGTTATTTGTTAAATATAAATAATGGGCATGTGGTTGATCTACGAATTGTTAAAAATCTTCCAACTTTGTTCTTTGTTTGAAATCTGTCATAATAAACTTTTTAAAATGCAAGATGCACAACTGTAGCTATAGTAGGTGGTCTTTTATTTCAGAAGTATCTTGAGTAATGCTAGAAAGAAAAGGGGAAGTGATGTGGGCATGCCAGCACACACCTTTAATAGTGTTTTACTCTTTAAATCATGTACATATATAACCTATACAAAACATTTTTCTTTAAAAAAGAAGACAGCTTGTCCAATGAAGGAATAAAAGCTTAGGGGTCTAGTTGACCAGCTCCTTTCTCCTGCCTCCCACAATATTTGGAATCCATTCATTCCAAGGTCTTTGGGAAAAAGGAGAAAAGGCAAATGACTGAGCTTCTTGGAAGCTTGTCTTGAAACTCAATTTGAAATAGTGAGATTTTTGTTTTAGCTACACCTCTATCCTCCCTCCTGCCCTACACACACGCTCACCCACACTCACTGTCACACACTCACACACTCACTCACATAGGATTCTGCATGAATAACCCCATCTCCAGTGTCCCTGCGCCTCCTCCACGCCTCCCTCCCCTTGTACCCCAGTTCCTCTCCCCACCACTAGCCTTCTCTCCTCAGAGTAAGGTTTCTCAAGAAGGTACACAGGATGGCAATGATAGGGAGTCTAGTCAAGAAACTCCCTGCTAAACCACTTCACACAGTTCTCAGGCAAGGATCCTCCCTGAGAGGTTGCCACTGGGAAATGTTTTGCTCAGAAGTGTGACTGGGCTCAAGAGATAAGACCTTGGGAAAGGAATCACCAGCTTACACCAGAGTTTTCCCAAGGCTCAGTAACCTAAAATTGATACATTGTTCATCTGAATCCTGCCACACATTTTCCCACCCCAACAAAACCAAGCGCTTTGGCCCGCAGCTGGCCCCGAAATGCCAGAGAACACGGCAGGGTCCCTGGTCTAACAGATGCCTGAAGCAAATCAGTGACTCTGAGGGGTAAGGAATTTATGAGACGATAGAGTATTTGGAGAGATAAGAGAGAAAGCATTTTTCACAGGGCGGCAGAATGCTTGTTAAGGCTGATTACTCGGGGGAAAGGCCAGGGAAGGGCAAATACGTTGACTCCACAGCTAAAACTTGGAGCTATGAACAGCAGCCAAGAAAACCCAACTGATTACGCTGCCTCTAAACGAGAAACATCAAAGAAGAGATTAAATTAGAGCAGCGAATTTTAAATCATGGAGGGGCTGTCTGTCTTTACCAGTGCACATTGCTAATCAAATCCGAATCTCCGTGGTAAGCAGGGAGGATAATACAGAAATAGAGAGAATGTCAAGAGGAGGCTGGCTTGAGAAACGAGTGTCCAGGGAGCACAGAGATGTTTAAAATTAATCAGCGAGCCTGTGGGAACTATCCCTGTATCTTCCACTTCCCCTTCCTGGAGCCCAGCCCGGCTCTGGGCGAGCCAGAACCCTGAGGGGTAAATCAGGGAAGAGAAATCACCGGAAGGAAAGAATGGAATAAAGGATGCAAACAAAAATAACAGGGACTGCACTGGAGATCATTTTACACACAACGTGGGCGGCTCAGGCTCTGTGGACACGCTGCTCAGGGCAGTGCCTGGGCTGCACACGGGGCCTCCAGAGCCCACAGGACCCCCACGTTTGGATCCTTTCTGGCCGTCAGCCTGGGCTTCACCTGTATATCCTAACAATTTAGTAGCTTGGAATAATACATATAAATTGAAAGAAAAAATATTTTGATTTTGTTCTTTAAAAGCCACAATAACTTACTAATGGGATGTGTACCTGTTGGGCGCTGCACATCTTCTCCAACCCTGGAATCAGATTGGACTTAACCACCCCTTATTTCCGGTTCCACACTGGTGTTTATTCAGTACTGGCTTTTTATTGCAGCAGCCATTGAAGATCCAGCTTCACAAAGATATGATATCATCAAATAGGCTGAAGTATGTTCTAATGTTGAAACTGTAAGCTACATGGAGCTAGTAATTCACATGATATTCAACAGAGGTTTCCCTCAAATTTTTTTTTCATCAAATTTTTAAAATATTCTGTGGGATGCCTGTGAATTTCTATGGTACTTTGGGATGCCTCAGCACACAATTTGGGAACCATAGTCCTAGTCATAAGTATTCAGTTATTGGAAGTCTACCTGGGTTCAAATCTTGTCAGTTTCCACATGTATAAAATTTGTTAAATTATGGTGCCTACTTCATATGGGTTTTGTGAAAATTAAATGAGACTATACATTCTTAAACATCTAGCCAAGGATGTGACAAAAAGAAGGACTTTGTATTAGGTTTCTATTGCTACATAACAAATTACCATAAACTTAAAGGCTTTAAACAATACACATTTATCAGCTCACAATTTCCATCAGGAGACACAGCTTAGCTGGGTCCTTTGCACCAGGTTGCAATCTAGTTGTCGGCCAGGGCTACAGTGTCATCAGAGACTCAAATGGGGAAAAAATAACTTTCAAGCTCCCTCAGGTTGGTGGCAGAATCCATGTCTTCGAAACTGTAGGACTGAGCTCCCTGTTATTACTGGCTGTTGGCCAGAGGTTGCTTTCAGCTTTCTTAGGCCACCCACAATTTCCTGCCATGTGACCCCCTTCACAGGCAGTTGACTTGACAGCAGCTTGCTTCTTCAAGGCCACTGGAAGAATTTCTCTTCCTAGTCTTAGAAGACAGAGTCTCAAATAATGAAAAATAACCATGGGAGTACATTTGCCACATGAAATAATCTCTTCAAGAGAGTGACATGGGGAAGGAGAGGAGGGGAGGTTTAAATTAAGAGATTAGGATTAACAGAAACACACTACTATATATAAAATAAAATAGATAAACAGCAAGGGCTTATACTGTATATTACAGGGAACTATATTCAATATCTTATAATAACTTATAATAAAAAAGAATATGAAAAAATACATATATAACTGAATCACTTTGCTGTACACCTGAAATGAACACAACATTGTAAATCAACTCTACTTCAATAAAAAAGTTTAAAAAAAAAGAGTGACATGCCATCATTTTGCATCACATATTCTGTTCAATAAAAGAATACCACAGGTCCACCCACAGTCAGAGAAGATTATTGCAAAAGGACATGACTCACTGGGGGTCACCTTAGGTTTTGTCTGTCACAGCCTTGAAAGTAGTGTCACGCCCCTCTACTCTTCTCCAAACTAAATATGCCCAGAAGCATCAACTGTAGCCTGTGTGGCAGGTTAAGACTCCTGGCTCTATCCTCTATGCTGGCATCAAAAGACATTTGCCTTAGGAGGAAAAGTGGGGTGGTGAGGGGAGGGGGTCTAGCACTACTTTGCTGTATTGAGGAGCTGGGTCCAACGAACAGTGGAGGCACTTTCCACTTTCATTTAATTTACTCACCCTCCCACTTATTTATTCAACCATATTTTATTCAATCATTTCTATGATTCAAGCCCTGGTCTATCCTGAATGCAGACAAAGATTAAGGAAAATTCTCATGGTCCTTGTACACAGGGTCTTATCCACCCACACTGGACACACCACTGTTTGAATCCATTTAAATGGTACCTCTAGCACATTTCCCAGCCTGTGATTCCTTTGAGGTTAGGGAATTGCCCCTCCCTGGGAAGAGCTGTGGCCACGCATTTAGTACTGATGTGGTCAAGAGCTACTGGCCCTGAGGAGAGACAGAGATGGCAGAGGTGAGTGACATAGAGGAGAAGGAACGTGACCAGAGTAGGGTACCTGAGTTTCAGGGCTCTCAATGTGTGCCCCTGGAGTTCTCCAGACCTCAGTTTCTTCATCTTATCAGAGAACGGGTGATCTGAACCAGTGGCTACTAAACTTTCCACCACTAAAAACCCATTTTTATTATCCCCTCAACACATATACTTTGAAAAAAAAGTCTATCCAAATCAGCTGTGCATATTAAAAAAGTCAGTTGATCTCATGAAATCTGCAGTGTTATACCTGTGTTGATATCATTCCAATCAAACATTGAGAAGCTAATGCTTTTGGTGGACCCAGATAGCCAGGAGGGGTATGCCACTGAGTCCAAGGCATTAGAAACTGGAAAATGCTAACACACCCATTATTATGGCTGCGGCCCTCTGCATACAGGGACCCCACCTACCCAATATTTCCTCCAAGTGGTATGGAAGCTACTAGGTAATCTTGGAGATGACTTAGGTGATACATCTTATTTATAGTACATGTTTATTCCAATATGCGGTAATAAAAATTTTAACTAGCCCATCAAACCAATGAGATAATATCCATTTAAGATAAACTAAATGAAAAAAATTGTACAGAGTAAATAAATGCCAATCCAGGTGGTATATGGCTACAGAAACACTGTGAGGACTGTATGCAAATAATTGGCATTTGGAAAACCCTGGCTTCCTTCACTCGCAGAGACTCTTCACCCCACATTCAATGATGCTGTGTAAGTGCATTTCCTTTCTCAGACTAGCCCCCACATACCACCCCAATTCCTTCTGGCTTCTACAAGAATGGGGCTCTTAGACCCACTAGGAAAATGGTGCTCAGAACAGCCAAACTGGCTAACAGGCTCTTTGATTTCTAGGTTTTGAATTGCTGATCAGCTATTTTACAAGAGCCCTAGCTTTCCCATCCCTGTAATTTGCTGTCAAGTATCAGACTGCAAAGCAAAACACGACCATGGTCAGGGATATTTGGCCTTGGGGTTTAAAAAAAATAATGATATTGTTCTCACTAAAGATCAAACACAAGGCTTTTTCACTCAGAAGCACATCAAGAACTGTGTTGCCTTGGTGCTTCCTCTGATCCTCCTCTGCGTGATACATGAGGATGCCTGCTTTAAAAATCTTTTTCTTTTTTCTTTTTATTCCCTAGCATTTTTTCCTTGCGAGATGTTGACAGTGAAAAAGTACAAAATAAGCCTAGAGCCTTGACACTAGAGATTACCAGGAGACTAAATGAGATCTGTCCGTCTGTCTGTCTGTCTTGGGTACATCTGCAGGCTCCCTTGCCAGCTCAGCACCATGAACAGAGAGCCATATCGTAGTCTCCTGATTCATTTGTGTTCTCCAGGTTCCTTGGAAGCACATTTTTTAAAGGGAGGAAATTGGTATTTTTATATCTCTTATGGATGGGATAATTTCTCCCTATCTATAACTGTCTGGAAATGCTTTTTAGAAATAGAAACCTCAATGATGAGGTAAGGAATAAATCTTTCTTCTAGCTTTGGAGTTAACTGAGAGAGAAAGAATGAATGAGGGCCTCACAGCGAAGCCAGCAGAGCAGCAACACCTTCTCATGTGTCTAGAAGGACCATGCCACTTCACTGTCGTACCCACCCCTCCACGAGGCCAGAGTGGGGAAAGGGGGCTGCCTAAGTACTGTCATCCCAAACTTAGCCCCAGGTGTGGAGTGTGGACATGAGGAAGATTTGCCTTGTACAAAGGCACATGTGCTAAGCACAAATTAAAGGAGGTGGCAACTGACATCTACTCATTTATTACAGAGCAAAATATGCTCCTAGATTGTGGAAAACAGAATGGGTAACAGGAGAACCATATGGGTTAGTTCTCTGAAAGGTTTCAAACACTATACCTCTTCCAGCGGTGGGTGTCATGTGGGAAACTTCCCCTATTCTTTTCTCCCTTTGCATCTGCCCTTCTAAGCTCTGCTTCCCAAATTCTGGCTCCCTGCAGCAGCCCTAGATTTCTCCATCTGTCTGTCTCCTCATGTAACTCAGTCCTTGGGCTCACGGATCCTTCTTTGCCTACGGTCTCCATATCCCTCAGGGTGCTCAGAAGCCCAGGAAAAGAGCACTTATAGAATACTGCCACCACTCACAGTGGGAATATTCTCTAAGTGCTGGGAGGAGGGAGAATAGAGGAGGTGGAGGAGGAAGTGGTTGATACCCTTTTTCTTCTTAGGAGCCTGTTCTTTAATTTGTATCACTGTTGGAATTTTGGGGAAATCTTCACCTTATGAACCTACTTAAAGCTCTTTTATGCCAGTTATGACATTAACAGCTACTGGAATATCTCACACTAGTACAGCTTAGGCTAAATATCAAGGACATATCCTATCTATTACCTCATCCACCCCAAAGCAATTCTAGCTCAGGACACTCTCAAAGACCTGCCTTTCGGGGGACATCTACAAGGAAGTGGTGTTGACTGACAGAAATCGCAAGAATCATGCTACTTTCACGCCCACAAAGTAAAGCAATGTCTCAGGTCACTGGTGCACAGATGCTAAAGTGGGGTTGGAAGCGTGAAAGGGTGGGGCCATAAACGTCTATGGGATGATCTTGACAGGGAAAGAGGATGCTCTTAATAACTAAGCTGGGACCACAGGACCATCCCCAGCAAGGTGAGAGGTGCAGTCACCAATTCTAAGACTAAGGGACCCTGCTGGACCTTGCCTCCCTAACTGTCCCATTCAGAGCCCTCTTGTTTGCAATATATTAACTTTGTGATATTGAACTTGTGCAAAGTGAGGTTTATTTAGGATCCATGCAATGCATTGGGGGTGAAGAGGGGCAAGCTTCTAGAAAATATACCTAAAAGGAAATATAGGGAAAAGGAAAAAAAATGATTCCTCATTGGAATTGAACTATATGGAAAGTACTGGCAATGTAATTCAGAGCCAGACATGTGACTCTGCTCAAGTACAGACATATTTCACTCTAAACTGCTCCCCTTTCATTATCTCGTCAGTGCAAGTTCAGCCATCTTGGGCTACTGCGTACAGTTGATTATAAAGGCAGTGTGCTGCTTGCAGGACTCAGTGAAGCTGGCTGGTGCAGACTGGGAAAGAGCAAGGCAAGCAAACAGACTGGCCTGGCACATGAGAAGGAAAGCTTCCCCAGCTGTGGGGGCATGAGTAAGCGATGACATCCCTCAAAATTTCAGTTACCTAAACTGTATGCAGCAGGGGACACAGCTCAAGCCTAAAACACATCCTCTGTAGGATTCAGGCATCAGCTCCAGTTGAAACCATGTCCCTGGAGGATTCAGGCCTACCTGGGGATAATTAGAGGACTGGCAGGGCAACCCTCTAGGGACTATAGTTAGAGAAATAATTAAGGGGTCATGGTCAGTATGGGAGGGCGGAGAGATTTCAGGCACATAGTGTCTGTCAGTCAAATGATTCCCAACTGACACAGCCCATTCAGAGGGGCCAATTTACATGCCTTTGTCTCTTTTTAAGAATACCAACTCCAAGGCCAGTTTTACCCTGATACCAAAACCAGATAAGGACACCACAGGAAAAGAAAATTACAGGCCAATGTAGGTGATGAACATAGATGGAAAAAAATAAATAAATAAATTCAGCAATACTTTGAAAGGATTATACATCATGATCACATGGTATTAATTCCAGGGAGGTAAGGATAGTTTGACCACCACAAATCAAGGAATGTAATTCACCACATTAACAAAATGAAGTATAAAAACCATATGATGATCTCAACAGATGCAGAAAAAGCTTTTGGCCAAATTCAACAACCATTTATGATAA
The DNA here is from genome assembly GCF_048564905.1 of Vicugna pacos. NCBI lineage: Eukaryota > Metazoa > Chordata > Mammalia > Artiodactyla > Camelidae > Vicugna > Vicugna pacos. The sequence continues at coordinate 45,937,555 of NC_132989.1, read as the reverse complement.
AAAAAAAAAAAACCTCTCAACAAAGTGGGTATAGAGGAAATGTACCTCAATATAGTAAAGGCCATATTTGACAAACCCACAGCTAACTACATACTTGATGATCAGAAGCTGAAAAGTTCTCCTCTAAGATCAGGAGCAAAACAAGGATGCCCACACTAACCACTTTTATTCAACATAGTATTGGCAGTTTAGCCAGAACAATTAGGCAAGAAAAAGAAACAAACTATTCAAATTAGAAAGGAAGAAGTAAAACTGTCAGTATTTGCAGATGACATGATATTATATATAGAAAACCCTAAAGACTCCATGAAAAAATTGTCAGAATTAATCAAAGAATTCAGTAAAGTTGTAGGATACAAAATCAATATACAAGAGTCTGCTGCATTTCTACACACTAATAACAAACTATCCAAAAGAGAAGTGAAGAAAATAATCTCATTTACAATTGCATCAAAAAGAATAACCTAGGAATAAATTTCACCAAGGAGGTGAAAGATCTGTACACTAAAAACTACAATTTACTGATGAAAAAACTGAAGAAGACACAAATAAATGGAAAGATAACCATGCTCATGGATTGTAAAAATTAATAGGATTAAATGTCCATACTACCCAAAGAAATCTAGAGAGTCAGTGCAACCCTTATCAAAACTCTAATGGCATTTTTCACAGAAACACAACAAACAAGCCTAAAGTTTGTATGGAACCACAAGACCCTGGGTATCCAAAGCAATGTTGAGAAGAACAAAGGACAGAGCTGGAGGCACCATATGCCCAGATTTCAAAGTACACTACAAAGCTACAGTTATCAAAATAGTATTGTATTGGCATAAAAACACACACATAGATCAATGGGAAATAATTGAGAGCCCAGAAATAAATCCACACATATATGGCAAATTAATCATGACATAGGAGCCAAGAATATACAGTGAGGAAAGAACAGTCTCTTCAATAAATATTGTTGGGAAAACCGGACGCCACATGCAAAAGAATGAAAGTGGACCGCTATCTCACACCATACACAAAAATTAACTCAACGTGGATTAAAGACTCGTATGACAACCTCAAGCCATAAAACTCCTGGAAGAAAACACAGGCAGTAAGCTCCTTGATATCAGTTTCAGTGATGATTTTTTTTGGACTTGACACCAAAGCAAAGGCAACAAAAGCAAAAATAAACAAGTAGGGCTATATTAAACTAAAATGCTTCTGCACAGCAAAGGAAACCATCAACAAAATAAAAAGGCAAGCTACTGAATGGGAGAAAATGTTTGCCAAGCATATAACTGATAAGGGGTTAATATCCAAAATTTATAAAGAACTCATACAACTCAATAGCAGAAATAAAATAATAATAGTGATTCAGTTTAAAAATGGGCAGAGAACCTGAATAGACATTTTCCCAAAGAAGACATAAAGAAGGCCAACAGGTATACAAAAAAGTGCCACTAATCATCAGTGAAACGCAAATCAAAACTGCAGTGAGATGTTACCTTACACATGTCAGAATGGCTATTATCAAAAAGATAAGAAAGAATGAATGTTGGCAAGAATGTGGAAAAAAAGGAAACCCTTGTGCACTGTTGGTGGAAATTTAAATTGCTGCAGCTACTATGGAAAACAGCATAGAGTTTCCCCCAAAAAATTAAAAATAGAACTACTGGCAATTCCACTTCTGGGTATTTATCCAAAGAATATGAAAATACTAATGCAAAAAGATGTACGCACCTCCATGTTCACTGCAGCATTGCTTACAATAGCCAAGACATGGAAGTAACCTAAATGTCCAAATGCAAGATTAATGAATAAAGAAATGTGGTATTTATATACAATGGAATATTATTCAGGCATAAAAACGAATGAAATCTTGTCATTTGTGACAACATGGATGGAACTTGAGACCATTATTCTAAGTGAAGTAAGTCATAAAGACAAATACTGTGTGATCTCACTTACATGTTATCACTACTTTGTCTTCAAAAGAAAAAAAGACCCCCCCCCAATGAGAAAATAGACAACAGGCTGGTGGTTGCCAGAGGCGAAGGGCGGAGGATCTTGGTGAAATAGGTGAAGGAGGTCAAAAGGTATAAATTTCCAGTTACAAAGTTAAGAAGTCATGGAGATGTAATGTACAGCATGGGGACTACAGATAATAGTATTGTATTGCATACTTCAAAGTTGCTGAGAGTAAATTTTAAAAATTCTCATCCCAAGAATGAAATTTTTGCAACTACATGTGCTGTCAGATGCTAATTAGATTTGCTGTGGTGATCATTTTGCAGTAGATACTAATATGGAATCATTATGTTGTACACCTGAAACTAAAACATTACATGTCAATTATAGCTCATTAAAAAAAAGACTTGTTTATTATTCACAGCAATAGTAGGAGGCAGAGTACCAACTTGCACTTGTTCTCCAAACCCCAGTCCCACAGAGAGACGACTGGGCCAACTATTACCTGCACGTGCAGTGGGGAGCGTTACAGGAATGGAGCCCTGAGATTAGCAAGCCCCGATCTCATCTAAGTGTTTCTGGAAAACCTGCCCAGACCTCCTTTCCAGAGCAAGAGATTATCCTGGAATGTAAGGGAATCTGCTCTGAGAAGGGGAGGTGGATGCCCCATCTTTATTAACCTGTAATGTAGGCTGCTTGCTTGTACAAACATTCTTGAAAACATACTCCAAATCAAATTGGTTTTTGTGCCTAGACATCTAGAAACTTGAGAGATTCATGGAGAATAGTCATCATCTCCCTATCTGTATGCCAGCACTGTAAACTTGGGCCTGGCAGAGGAAGTAGCTAAGGAAGTTGTTATCTGATGGCCTCAGTTTTTCTCTTTTCAGTTAAGTACCAAGCCTAAGATTATTTGCCAAGAAGAAAGGGTGCTGCAGTTGAGGAGGGGATTTTAAAAAGGCAATTCAGACTGGAAAAGCAGCTGATAAAAGTGGAAAGGAAGCTGGCTCAGACTCAGAGAAGACTATTTCAGCATCAAGGGTCCAGCTAAGATTGGGGATAACATACGTGGTGCACTGAGCAGTGCTCAGTGTGTGGCAGTAGCAGAGACATCAGGCTGAAAGATGGATAAAGGAGTGGGAGACTGCAGGGCAAGCACAGTGTAAGTCAAGAGAGCAAATGCTAGACAGATCAAAGTGAAGGACCATGAGATCTAGGCAGAATTTCCTAAGTCTTTGCAGCTGGCGGCACACAGGGCGAATGGAGACTGCTTGCGGTTAGATGCAACTGACCAGGGGCTCCAGCGCCAGGAGATTGAGGGGACTGGTATTGCTACATACCTGTTGCTACATCAGGACCTGTTAGAAGGAAGCTCAGGGTTAGAAAAGGAAATAGAGTCCAAGGGAGTTAATATATGGGGACGATTCCAAGGTTAACAGAGGGCTGAAGCATCTGTATTAGGGGAGAGTGAGGAAAGGACTCAAGGCTATGGTCGGAGAATTGGTACCTTAATAACATTGAGTCTTCCGAACCACACACAGACTTTCCGTTCACGTAGGATCCCGCCCAGGGATGTGCCACAGTGTTCCTCTCCTTCTGTCCAAAAAGGTGCCTGCTGGCCTAGTGATGCTCTGTAGGGAGGGAAAGGAGGAGAAATATTTTCTCTCTTGTTTTTGAAAACCTTCCACCTACTCTCAGAAGTCTCTGGGGATGCTGTCCTACACACCTGGCTGGTCTGCTCAGCCACACAAGGCCACTAGTGATGCCTTGGGGGCAAGGGGTCCTGAGTCCCCAAATGCCTCTAGTTGATGTGAGTTTCTGCCTTCATGGATTTTGGAGAGGAGTGGAGACACAGCAGAGCTCCCACTTGTTCCTGCCAGCATCAACCCATGAATTACTCTCCTTTTTCCCACGCAGGCTCACAGTTGGGAAGGATTGTTCTTGATTTCCACACGTTTAAAAAATTTCTTGATTACCTTCAGGGCCCAGGTTTTTGAAATGTAAAATTTTCTTTATCTGTGTTTCTGCAGTAATAACCCTTCTCTGAGGCAAAGACTCTCAAGTGGTCCAGCTGCTGTCTGGATGAGGGTAAGGGGCAGGAAATACAGGGAGGGGGAGAAGCATCCAGCAATATTTTACTATTTTACTGTATTTTCATCCCAGTTCAATATTCAACCCATGTGGCACAGTGCCTGGCCTCCCAGCAGCCATGGTAACTCCAGGGCCCTTCACCCCAGTCTCCGCGCATGTGAATTTCTTTCCAGATCTAACATTATCTATTTCCCCACAACTCTGTGCCTCTAACAGCTAGTCTTCCTCCCTCCTTTCTCCTCGTTTCCCTCCCTGCCCTGCCAGGGAGTTCCCTGGGCGCTCTGTACAGGAGCTTGCAGAGGACTACAGCCAGAAACGAAAGAGGAGCCTGTTCAACCCAGAGGAAAGAAACAATTCAGCTCAACCTGGCCGTTTCTGCTCTTATTTTTTAAACCCTCTCACCTCCTCACAGAGGTCTCTGGGGATGCAGAGTAACAGGTGCTGACTCCAGCTGTTCTTACGTCCCCCTTTTCAGTTTATTGGCTTTGAGTTTGATGCTTCTGTCTCCCCTTAGACACTGCTCTCTGTAAAGACTATGATTTCTCTTCACTGATAATATTGCTCTAAGATGCTTTACCTTCCTTAGAAGAATGTATTCATATCTAGCTTTTCGGATAAGGCTTCTCTTCTAACAGCACAGGGCTAGGACTTGGAGTGTCTTACATTTATTCTGCCTTCAAACGTATTCTTGTCCACACCCACCCTTTGGGCTGGACAGCTGCTGATGGGGCCTCTTTTGGAACTGTTGGGCTGCCTTCATCTTGCCCAAGGTGATCTTGACAACATTCACAGAAGTTTGTTCTCCTCCTGATCCTCTGGGAACTGATAATACAATCAGCCCAGAGAGGCATCAGGAGACTCGCATGGCTGTGCAATGCCACCTTGCCCAAGCAGCCAGCAATTTGTAGCTTTTCTTTTCCAAAGCGGAGTTGCTTTGTCATGAAATGGAGACTCATTTGGATCCCTTCAAGGGGTATGAAAGTCATGAGAACAGCCAGAGAGAAGAGCTGGAAGTAAGCTTTAGATTTAAGGGGGAGATGGAGGCTAAAGTTGCTCTGAGACCCTGGGAGTCCTCATCTGTCACAGAGATGGACTTTGAAGATCTGCTCCCCAGCCTCTAAGGTGCCTGACCTGAGACAGTGAACTCACCACCAGCCGGCAAGAAATAAGCAGCAAATGGGGAGAGAGTTTCATTTCACAAGAGCCAAACATGGTTCAAGAAATGCATATATAATCCAAGCTTCTCACCTAAACCAATGATTTAAGTGCTTCTCCTACCTTGGGCTTTACAGACATTGCAGAAGAGGGAAGGCAGAGACCATGAAGAATAAGAACACTGAGGATACCAGGTCTTGGTAATTAACTCAGGGGAGACTAGGACTCGGGGAATTGGTTCGTAGAATGCTTGGAAATGGATCCAACCAGTTGAGCAATGAGATTGTGTGTGAAAGTTCAGAGGATAAAGGACATAAAACTCTGGACCAGCAGAACTGCCTGCCTTATTTGAACACTTGCCAGCACTGAACTTCAGAAGACTCCATTGATTCAGTGCTGGCCCCGAGTCTCCTCCAACAGGCTGATGGAAAGAGATTCTCCCCCAGGCGTGCTAGGAAGCCTTGGCGAGTAAGCTCTCCATGGAAACCAGGGCAGCTGGCCAGGCCTCCTGCGCCTGCTGGGGTTAATGGTCCCACTCACGGTTAGTTTCCCTTTGGGCCTCCCGTTCTTCCCCCTCCCCCTCCCTCTCCCTTGCAGTGCTGCTGTTGATGCGGTGATTCTCAGCTGGTCAGGTTGGTTTGCCAACAGCGGTCAGGAGGTTCATTTCTGCACACCCGCTCTGGCCTGTCTCCCCCCTGCGCTGATTCGATGCCTCTGGCTTGTCAGGTAGAGGCACAGGTAATTCTGAGGTAGAAAGGTGGTTTTCCTCCACTCAAGTAAAAATTCAAATTACAAAAATAACTGAACATAACCTTCCTAAGTATTGCTAATCACTTAATAAGTATTGCCATCTTGTCGCAGACTCCTGGCTTCCTTTAACCACTTGATTCACCTAGAAACCTGGAGAAGAGTCCAGAACATTCTCTGTAGCCTCTTCTTCTTCCCAAGCAGCCTTTTCCCTCTCATCAGCTTTGAAGACCAGGACACTTCAGTCACACTGACATTCCAGGGAAAATGAGGGGCCTCAGGGTCTAGCGCTGCTGAATTTTACTCAGCTCATCATCCCTAGGTTTCCACGAAGTAGTTGCATTTGTAACAGATGGAATTAGTCTTTTCCAGGCACCCCTGCAATTGGTTCTCTTTCAATTGCTCCCCATTCCTCCTTCCAGGCTATGGCCAGGCTCACTCTTTGGAGGATTCACGATACCAAGAAACAAATAAAAGTGCAACTCAGTGCTTTTTATCTGATGACTGGATGTTACTGTCATTACTGATTCTGGCAGGATTTTTTCCCTCAGGACTGAACAAGGTCTGATCACCTTGGTTTAGTAGCATCATTTATGGAGCCTTTATAATCAGTAGCATTATTTGTAAAGGCGGCATCTTCTAAGGAAAGTTGCATATTTTGACTCACTCTGAGCACCTGCAATAGTCAGACAGGGAAATCTGAGACTTCCTGGAGAGAAGAAAAGCACTGGGGGAAATTGCCTACACCCAGGCTGGGAACTGAGACTTAAAGGACCGATGTGTTCTTGCATCAGGTCCCCACAAATGCAAAATGCACCCTGACTCCAAATGCATTTGAGTCCCTCAGTGCTACCTTCAAGGGAGGCTCTGCATCCCCACACACTCTTCAGAGTCCTGCCAGGGATGAAGGCTAGCCTTGGTGTTTCTTCTCCTCTCTGTGGTCATGAGAGTCTGTGTGGCTATTTAGGTTTTGTTTCTGTGGGGCTCTGGTTTTTGTTTTTAAAAGCAACCTCCTGATTGTGTCAAGTCAAACAGGTACCTGACATGGAGCAGATAATGGTTCCCCTGCAGCAATACTGTTCAACAACTTCACGCCACAGCCTCCCTTGTGGTTTCAAAAGCCCCAAATGCAGTGGCTTAAACGATATAGAAGTTCATTTTTCTCCCACACGTATGTCCAGAATTAGGTGGACTAGAACCTGCATGAGGCCTTGGGGAGGTGGGAGGGTGCGTAGGGCTGTGCTGAGTCTACCTTGCTGCCCAGCTACGTGGAGCTCCCATTCCCCAGGCCACTGATGGCTGAGGTGGCTGTCCCAGCCCCAGTTGTCCGTCCACACTCCAGGCAGAGAGAAGGCAGGAAAGTGAGGACAGGGGGCTCTCTCCCTGGAGAGATGCTTCTCGGGAATGGCAAACACCATTTCCACTTAAATATCTGACGAGAGCTTCGTTATATTTTCATGCCAGCTCCAAGATGGGGGAAAATATAGTCTTTTTTTCCCCCTAGAAATCCTGTGTCTCTCTACAAAATGGGTTTCCTGCTACTACAGGAGGAGGAGGAATGGATACTTTGGAGAACAGCCAGCAGGTGTGCCACAGAGCCCCTGTTCCATTCCCTTCAACACACGTATTTTTACATTAAATTATCTTTAATCTTATTCTGTGCTCAAATCCATCCCAGAGGTTGCCAACAGACTCCAAAACTTCACACTAATTTGGATCAAAATCTCTTGAAATTTCCTTCAGTAGCTACTTTCCATTTCCTGCTGAAAACCCACTGACCTTTCTTAATCATGCAGCTGTAGTAGCAGCCTAGTCTTTAACTCCTTGACTCCCACGGCAGAAAGACACACACGCACACAAACTCACACACACACACACACACACACACACACACACACGGGATCCCAAATTCTTATTTTTCCATTCATCCAGAAAGAAATGATAACCACAGATGTCATTTGTTGGCATCCTTGTGGCTTTCTTTTGCAACCAGAAGGTGGTCATTTTCCAGTCTCCTGTTTAAGAAGAGACAGAGGGCCCTCCTGCAAACAGGAGTCACCAGAGCTGTGTGCCCTGGCATCTTTGGACTGCCAAAAACAAGGCCTTCTCACCCTTTAAAGGGAGACTGCTTTTTAATCATAGGAGTAACATTATAGGTAGAACATGGGGAAGTGAGGTAAAGAAAAAATAGGTATTACATATCATCTATACCCTCATTAGTCTCATGTAGGCACTGCCATCACTGGGGCAATTTCCTTCTAGCCTTATTTCAAATGTGCATAATCTTATAAAATATATGCATATATCTTTATTTGACATTATCTCCTAGTATTTTTTGTATATCTACATTAGTTTTCAATAAGCTCATTATATTAATAGTTATATAATGGAATAGATATATCATAACTTATATAAGTGTTCCCTGTTGTGGGCAAGCATGTGCACCCAACCCTCCTTTCTCTGAGATAATCAACAGTCAGAATTCTACTAAAGATTTATTTCATCTTCAGAATCACAGGGATTCAGAATTTTAGTTTTTAAATAGATATTTCTAACTAGAGTATTTTTATTACACAAATAATACATTCACATTTTTTTTTAAAGCTAACCAGAGAGTAACCAGAGAGCAGGGCATACGACCATCTCTCCCCACTCCTGGCCCTCCCCCACGCCCGGCTATGCTTCTGCTGTTCCTCTTCTGGTGACCTTCTAACATAACTCTAAACAATATTTATGTGGCTTTAAATATTTACATCTATGAGCTTATGACTCCCGAATTTATATAGTCCTGTTGAGTGAGGATTCTATGTGCATCAAGGTCTAATGGAGTCTTTTTTATTTACTTTCTCTAGATTTTTTTCACATTGCCTGGCTGTTACTCAACTCTCTCTCTCTTCTTTCTGATGCCATTCGTTTTCTGGACTCCTTACTTGTGTTTTTCTGGAACACCATCTCAAATAATTTTTTCAAATAAATGTATGGGGGAGTAGTAAACTTTAAAAGTGCTTTTAAGTTCAAAAATGCACCCCAAACCCCACATGCAGGCAGACACACACACACACACACACACACACACACACACACGTGACTGACAGCTCAGCTGGACACAGAACTCTAGGACTAAATTCCTTTTAAATCCCTTTTTCCTTGGACTCTGAAGACAGTCTTTTCAGGACAGATCTCACATTGGTGCTGAAAACTCTGATGTGACAACAGTCTGATTCTTTTCCTTGGGGCTCTGAGCACTCACTTCACCGGGTTTCTCAACCTCAGCACTGTTGACATTTTGTGTCCAATAATTCTTCATCGCGGGGTCTGTCCTGCACATTGTGGAATGTTTAACAGCATCCGTGCCTTCAACCCACTAGATGCAGTTACGGTTTAGTAACAGAACTAGCCATGGTAGTCTTTGAGCACAGATGAGGGTTTAATCCGTGGTGGTGGCAGGGACGGAGGGTGCTGTTGGGTGAGCTGGGTCTGACAGGAGGAGCAGAAGGAGGGAGCCGAGCAGAGACTGGGAAGACCATGTTCCTGGCAGGGAGAACAGCAGTATAAAACCTGGAGCCTGAACTCAAACATCACAGTCAGGGGACTTGACGCAGAGCAGCATGATGGGGGCCTGATGGAAAGCAGGCAATGGGATGAGGAGGGAGAGAAGGAGAGGGCCGACTCCTAGAGACGATGCTACGTTCTAGGACAAGGAAATGTGCATCAGGACTGTTCTGGTTGCAGACGATAGCAAAACCGTCACTCTCTCCTCTCCTTCTCCCTTCCACCCGCCCTATTTCCTTCCCTCGCTCCATCTCTTGACTCAGATCTCCTTGATCTTGCCATTCTCAGGTAGTCAGTCCTCAAGTGATGGATCATTGGGGATTAATGATTTTAGAAAGAAACAAATGCCACTTTCCTCACCACTCCAGCAGAAGTCCTGGGGTGGGAGTCTGAGTGAGCCCTGCTGGGGCTGGCAGGGTAACTATGACCCAGTCAGCATAGACAGGGTAACTTGGGGTGGGCCTGGGTCATGTGCCTGCCCTTAAGTTGGGAAGTGGGTCGGAGATGCTGTCATGCAAAAAGCACGTTTCCTGTAGAGAAATCCTGAAGGGATTTTATAATGATGGTTGCTGGCAATAGTGTAGCAAGAGAGTGTACGTGAGGGAACAGCAGCTAGAAAGATGGGTTGGAAAGGCCTGCAAAGATCAGGGACGAGCAGATGAGGGCCATGGACTAGAGGAGAAAAGTTGCACTGGGGCAGTGTTTAGGAAGAAGAAAGAACACAAGGTGAGGGCTGCTTGAATCTGGGTGTGAAGAGGGGGCCATCAAGGCTGACAGGCTGATATCTGATTTGGAAGAGGGTATCCCCTCACCATTTCACAGCAGACAGACCTTTCTTTGTGCCCTGGAACATTTTCGAGCTGAAAAACTTCAGGGCCCGATAGAAAACACATCTGATAAAACAAAGAGAAGTGCAAAGGGTCTCCAGAGTGCTGGGGGAGTTTTAGTCCCTTTCTCTCATTCCCTACTTTTCTAAGTGTAAATTTTTCTTAGCAAGAAAAAGGGCGGGCTCTGACTAGTTGAATCAGTGTGTAGCAATTATGCATTAATGAAGATTATTCCACGATTCACCGTGGTCCTCACAATCAATCTCCAAGCAGAAGGTAAGTGCAGAATAGAATTCTTCGTGATAATAATAATATCTCTTAGAGAAGAAGAGTTCTCAGCACCACTCTTGCTAGAAATCTAATCAGGAGTAAAGTACTTGACAAACTGTCGACCGGGGGTTGACAAACAGGCAGCCTGTGTGACCAAACAGCATGGCTCTGCAGAGGCTGGCTCCAGGCTGGGCTGAGGGGAGTGTCTGCGTGAGCGGGGGATGCCCTAACAAAACACCACTCACTGAGTGGCTTCAAGAATGGAAATTTGCTTTATCATTGTTTCGGAGGCTAGAAGTCCAAGATCAAGGTTCTAGTACATTTGGTTTCTGGTGAGAACTCTCTCCCTGGCTTGCAGGTGGCCGTCCTCCCACGGGGCCTTCCACTGGTGTGCTGTGGAGAGACAGCTCTGGTGTCTCTTCCTCTTAGAAAGATATCAATGCTATAGGAATCGAGCCCCACACTGATGACCTCACTTAACCTGCATCACCTCCTTTCAGGCCCCATCTCCAAGTACAGTCACATTAGGGGTTAGGGCTCCAACATAGGGATTTTGCTGTGGACACGATTCAGTCTATACCAGGAAGTCTGCCACAATACAAGTAGTTTTCACTGGAGGCTACCTCATTTATAGAATTTCTGAGATTACTTGAGCTGAAATAGAAAGTGATAGCTGGAGTTGTCTAGAACTAATACGCTACCTGGTGCTTTTCCATCCTGTTTCAAGGCTTCCTTGCTATTCCTTGTCCAGCCCCAGGGATAGATAGCAGAGGTGGCCTGCATTTCCTCTGAAGCCCCCACCACTCCCAAAACCCAGATCTTGAGCCTTGAACATTTATAATATGGGGATGTGGAAATGGGGCCACAGTGGCCAGACAACAACTTCAGGGCAGCACAGTCCTGACAGTGAGAACCAGAGGTTCTTCTAGGAACACATTCTTCAATCTCACTGCAGCTCAGATTGCTCATCTATAGGATGAAGCTGATGATGCCAGTCTCACAGGGTGGTCAGCATATCAGATATGGTGATGCATGTAAACAGCTGGCCTTTGAGGAATCATGTGTTTGGTTTTCCATTTTGGCCCAATGGGGACTTTCCAAGGGCTTCCACTCTCCTTGCCTAAAAAAATAAACCTTCCTCCACAGAACAGAGCCAATATGGAGATTCTGCCCGTAGCTAATTTCATCTTTTCTAATTATACCCTCAAGTGCCTGGGAAGTAAGATGAACCCATCAGACACCCTGTGAGGTGGACATGGACCAAGACATGAACTTGTACCAAAACACCATTTCCAGCTGATCTCACATTCTGACTGGGAGACCACACTGGCATTTTAAGAGCCAAGACCAATGACTCCCTAAATGGCTGGGCATGCTCCTCCTCCAGTGCAGTTATCCTGGTGACTGTCAGCAGGTCCCTTGGAGGAGGCTAAGAGGGGGATTTAGGAGACATTGTCATGATTTTATCCTCAGGTCCTTCCTCAAGGTTGTGTCACATCCCTTCTCTAAGGGAGCTTCAGACTGGCAAGCCACCTCAGGCACGGAAATTAGGTGAGGGGCCTTGATCCTCTGTGTAATTCATGCTCACCTCTTTTCGAGGTTCAGACTTTCTTCAGCTGCAGCGTTTCAGGAGTGCCTTAGGGGGCTGCCTGTCCATCTTAGCTCTAGGGATGCTGTGGCCAATCAGTCACCAACAAAAGTTCTTAAGGGTCAGACCATTCTGATATGCCATCCGGCCATTTGCCCACGAAAGAAATCATGCCAACCTTGCCCCTGGCAAATAATTAATTCCCCCACCCATGAATCTAAACATCCACACTGAAACCAAAGAGGCTATTTCAACAGCATCTTCCACCTTCATCTCAGCCCTCAGAGGATGGCCACCTCTGTACTTTTCAAAGATGTGAGCTGTCATAGCTCAGATTACCTAGAAGCAGAGCCTGGCCAGGGTTTAACTGCGAAAATAATTTACCAGTCAGTGCTCTCAGGAGAAGGGAAGTGAGAGAAGCAGGATAGAGCAGGGGAAGAAGGTGAAACAAGGAGGTCTTGGCAGGGCAGTAGATTCAGCTTGGTCCCTAGTGCTGAGGTATGGACTACACCACAGAGCTGGTCCTACTTTGAGGCAAAGGCACCTGCCTTAGAGTTCTTGTGTCCATCAGTCTTTGGCCTCTGGCTGCCTAGGAGAACAATGGGAGTGAAGTAATCTCCCAGGTGAGTGGCTTCTGTTGTAGAAGGGAACTCCACAGAGAAGGCAGTAGCCAGTACTCCGAGCAGCTGGGCGATGGCTGCTCCAGCCTTGTGAAGAGGATCTGGCACAGCACCAACAGTATCCACCAGGCAGACATTCCCTTACCCATATGTTGCTTAGTGCTGCTGTGAAGGAAGTGTCCTCTGGATCTTTTAGGGGATGTAGGGGCAAGTAAGCCAGCAGCACATGAGAAAGTTACTCTGACATTTCTGCCTATATCCCCAAGTCTTTAAATCCTTCTTCTACATTACACCAAGGAATTTCTGACATCTCACTTTTGCTTACTGTAGACTGAGACCACCACACTAAACAGAGGGAAGGGAGGAGTGTTCCAAAGAGAGGAAACAATGACTGTACAAAGACATAGACCCAAAGTAGAGCATGGCAAGTTCAAGGACATGGAAGAAGTGCAGTATGTCAGTTTGAAGACAGTGAAGGAGGAATGACCAATGTCAAGCTAGAGCAGTAAGTGGAGGCCATGTGCTATAAGGCTGGGGGCACAGTAAAGGCGTTGGACTTTATACAACAGGGACTGGGGACATTCAAGGGAAAACAGCATGATCATACTTCATCTTGGGAAAATTTCACTCTGACTGCATGTTAAGATTGGAAATGGATTGAAGGAGATCAAGAATGATCAAGGGGCAAACAGTCTGGGGGCGGCTGTGGCCATCCATGCAACAGATGATGGGACACTGGACTTAGGAGATAGCAGGGGCAACGGAGAGAGGGATTAGATCCAAGAGATGGTTAGGGTGGTGTTTTTCAAGCTGTGGGTCTTGACTGATTAGTGGACATAAATTTACTTAGTGAGTTTTAGATTTTTAGAATTGATTTAATGAAATACAGCTAAATAAAAACTACCGGTGGTGGGGTTTACTCAGTTTTCCTGAGTATCTCCCATGCACACAGGAGGTATAAATGCTAACGAACTTGTTTTTTTCCTCTTGTTAAAATAAACAAATAGAGAGATAAAAATAAAAGCTACAAGAGGACTTTGCATCCAGAAAGGTACTGCTTCATCAAATGGTTGTTTCAGGCATGTGTGTGTGCAGTTATGTTTTATGGTATACTAAGCTGCCACATAAAATGTATTTCTTCTTGCGGGTCACAAGGAGTTTGAAACTACCTACTGAGTTTGATGATGGATGGGATGTGTAGACTGAAGGAGGGGCAGGTGTGGGAAGTGACTCCCAGTTTTCAGGTTCCCCCACTAGGGGATAAACATCACTGAAGTAGGGACAGACGCTACTGGCTAAGGATGTGATAAATGATGTTTCTTTATCATTTTAGGTGGGCAAATATAGGTTATAAACCCTGTGGGGACAGAGGTCCTTGGGATACATGGTGCTCCCAAAAGAGGCCTCTTGGCAGGAGTGAGGTGGACACCATGCAGCATTTCCTGTCCTTCAGAAATGGCATCAGCAGCCGCTAGGCTTTGGGCAAGGCCTGGGCCCGGGCCTTGACCCTGGTCCCCTCCCCGGGGCATCCCCTGCTCGGGTGCAGACCGCCTCGCCTGCCCATCACCAGCTCCACGTGAGAGGCTGTCGGTGGAGTCAGCGCGGGGTTGTTAGCCTCATAACTCACAGACTGCTGCTGGGGTGATGGATGGCCTGTGCGAGGCTTGCCATTGATCCGGGTCCGCGCGCGGAGTAAAACAACAGTGGCGGCAACATTTACATCGCGTGCTGACATGTGTCTGCCAGGCTGCGCCGAGGCCCGCGGGATGGCGCGGGGCTGCGTCTGCAAGGCAGCGCACGGCTCAGTTCCTCCTCCTCTCGCCCCCGTGTAAATTGCCTTTGTCAGCTTCTCCTGGCAGAAGCTACTCTCTTCATCAATCAGAACCAATGGCCTGTTGGAATGAAAAATCCCCTTCCCAGCCAGCTGAGGAGAAGGGTTTCAGGCCCCAGCGCTCCCTCTTGGCTCCCAGGCAGCCACCATTGGGCTCCCACACCCTGCTCAGGGCTGTTGCCAAGCACTCATCTCCCACCTGATAGTTTTGGTGCCTGAGCAGAATTCAGATTTGGTCCCTTGATTGTAGGGGTCAGGACTGCCCAGTTTCTAGTCATAGTAAAGACAACATCTGCTTATATGTGTTTAACACTGCATGTATCCATTAAAACTTTCCATTAACTCTTGCTTTATGAAACACATGCTAACACCTGCTTTCTGGAGGCAAGAGATTTCTAAGACAGTTTCACATAGATTATCTGGGGGAAAAGTTATGGCATAAGGTTAGGAGAGGAGGCCCTGAGGCCAGGCTGCCCAGGGTTCAGCTCTGTTCGCTACTCCTGGCTGGCTGTACAGCTGTGAACAAGCAAGTCACTCAGCCTGTTATTTCTTCTGTAAAAGGAGGTTTGGGCACCTACCTCACAGGAGCGATAACAGATGTCTTCCAGTAGTGCCTGGAACATGGTAAGTGCTACATAGGTGACACCTGTTATTCAGTATCGTCCCCAGCAGCAACACCACCATCATCACCATGTGCATTAATATTTGATTAACCCTGGAAGAGAAAAAGATTAAGCACTATTACACCCATTTTATAGATGAATGAACTGAGCCTCAAAAAATTAAAGATGTTAAGGGACTAACTCACAGCCCTGATATCAGGAAGCCTGTCCCACCTCTAGGCCTAATGCTCTTGCCACCTCAGTTAAATAGGTCTACAGAATTAAGAAGGCTCTTTTACCTGCTTTTCTACAATTCTGAGAAAGCATCTAGAGCTCACCACTCCCAGTATAGTTAGACCAGACTCCTCTGCGTACTGTCTCCTCCTTGTGGGCAGGATAAAGCACCCCCTACGCAAATGAGGACTCCCTAGGAGGTGTCTCCAAGAACATCGCCAGGGGAGTGGCAGGGGGCAGAACAAGGGTCGCTGTCCTGAGAGCCACCCCCCACCCATTCCTGTAGGCTCTCCTGAGCCTCTGGGAACAAGTGTGCCCTGGACATGGTAGTTGTCCAGGAAGCTGCAAATCGTTTCCCAGGTTGTTGGTGACACATGAAGCTACAGGTGTTAGTGTCAGTCCTTGCATTTCAGTGGCTGGCTGCCCACTAGCACTGCAGGGGAACACTGCCACAAGCAGGACGCTCTGCTCCCCAGCCAGGGAGAGAAGTGGCTCGGATTCTGCCTTCTATTCTGCTTGGGGTGGGAGCACAGTGTGGAACCAGGCGGCTCATTTGATAGGGGATCTGCTGAGCTAGCTCCATGCTGACTTGAGGCCCCCCAGGCCCCCTCCTTCCCACGGGTGACCTGCTCCCAGCTCCTGAAGGTCACCCTGTCTGGACAGACAGCCCAGCCTGTCCTGCAGCACCCTCTCCTGAGCCCCTCACTGCTGCCTCCCTTCCTCTCTAGACTCTGACATAGACACATGGAACTATGTATCCAACAGCCAGACCCAGCTTCCCGAGGGCTCTCTGGAGTCAGCACTTTTGGTTAAGTCCTGACTTGATGTCACCCTGCGGCGCGCCCTCTTCTGCTGCAGCCCTGGGCCCAGCGGGCTTCCTCGCTCTCCTAGGAGGTAGTAGCCTTTCTTCAAGGGTGTTCCCGCCTAACTGCACTGAGCACTGATGGCCCACACAGCTGGTTTCTGCCTGTGGCTTTCCTCGGCTGCTTTCAGCCATCCATTTCCTTTCATGCCCCTCTCTGGAGTGACAGAGCTGATCAATCTTGACTAGCCCACCTCGGAGGCATTAATGCAGTCGACTGCCTACTGACAACAGCTAGCGGAAATACAAGGCTCTCGTCACGAGGTGGGGGAATGTTTATGTAAACAGAGAAGCCCCAAATTTTTACCTCACAGAGGAATGGATGCCAGGATTGGAAGCTGGAATGAAAACGCTTTTCTGTACTTGCAACGCGCATCTTCCTGCCTCTTATACAAATTCTTCCTAAGAAGTGTTATGTTTCCTACTGCTGGAATCCTGAATATGCCCAAAGCAAAACAGCAGCAATCTAAGCAAGAAAAAGGCATTTGCTGCAACATACACTCACTGCTGGGACACACTCATTAAACACACCTGTCCTCTTGTGGTGAGAAGGCTAAGCCCACAGAGGGTGGAGATTCCTTTGTGAGACCCTAAAAGCACTTAAACAAGCTCAGGAGCTCATGTCTAAGCTCTTCAAGGTCAGTGGGAGGTGCCCCAGAGAGCTTTTGTGTATGCTCGAAGACAAGGACTTTGGGATGTGTTGAGAAGACAGCACAGTTTTTGAAGTGACCGCTAAGCTCTTCTGCATCTTCATTCCTCTCTGCAGCTTTGGAGGTGGATTTGGTGGTGGCCACGGTGAGCAGAGGCAGGGACATGGGTGCTGTCACCTGAGCACAGAGAGAAACAGGTCCACGAGCACAGCTGTACAGCCACACACTCTGGAGAGGCAGCAAATGTGGCAAATGCCTGAGGATGTCTCCCTGAGTGCTGGCAAAATCACTGTGGGTCTCGGGTCAGTGAAGACCGGACAGATGGTAGTTTGGGGAAGGGAAATGGGAACTGTGGACTCAGGACTCATGAAGGCTTGGAACTTCCTGGTCCAGGAATTTTAGAGCCTCTCTCCCGGCTGCTTTCAAATAAGGAGTTCCTTTGTAGAACTGTTATACTTGCAGTATGTTTTGTTGTGGTTGGCATTAAACCCACAAAGAAACAACCTAGTTAAGTTCCCCCAGATTTACCTGTTTATTTTTTGCCCCCTCCATTTCAGTTCTTCTATTAGAATAAAACGTTATTGTTTTAGGTTTTATCAACCTTGGAGCTGCCTCTGTTCTCCAGACCAAACCAAGCCAATTCTGAGTTTGTTGCGAGGAGCTAGAAGTCACAGGACACTGAGAGACAGACAGTCAACGTGCTTTCCGCACACTTCATTCCCTGTCAAATGCCATGTGATGTCCAGATAGAGTATCCACGCTGCTCCTGGCTTCCTGCCCACAGTGGGATTCTTCACCTGTCTGATCAGGGCCCCCAGGACTGGCGTTGCTTCTTCTGCAGAGGGTGGGCATCAGGAGAGAGAGACCCAAGGGGTGCCCACCTCTTCAGCCAACTCACTGCAGGTCTGTGGGGGCTCTGTTCTAAGGCAGGAGGTGGAGGGACCCAGATGCCTTTTCTTGGTGTGGACTCAGGTCCACATGCAGCCTCAACTCTCTCACCTGCTTTAGGACAACTGAGGCAGGTTTCCCCCTGTCTTTTAATGGCAACATAAAAGTTAAGTGATTATGATTTCTATCCCAGAGGCACAAAGAAAGAATTTGCAGATATTACCTCCTGTTGTGAGGTTCCCTCTCTTCAGGGGAGAGGGTGCATGGGCCTGGGTCTGTCTTGCTACAAGAAGAGGGGGTGAATTCCCAATATATCAATCACATGTTCTTCCCAAAGGAGGTGTCTTGGGTCTCCGGTCCCTGTGGAGGGACAGTCCTGAGAGCCCCCTGGGACATAAAACAATTGAACGAGGAGTTTCTTGATACAAAAAAGGTATCGCTTTCTTGATACATTTGCCTCTCCCAGAAATCATTTCAGAGTAGAACACGGAGCTACAAATCTAACACTGAACCTTCGGTATAAGACTGTGTTGATTTCCTCTATACTATGTTCAGAGGGGAAAGACACTTTTTGCCTGAGACCGAAATCCTGCTGCTTTCTCATCACCAGGTTTCCCCAAACAACAGCCAAAGCTCCTAATTGACAAACACTTTCACCTTCTCCATGGCCCCTCCCTGGGCTATTTTCGGCCACTTGCTGAGGAACAGAAGCAAAATTACATTTTAAAACTAACCATTAGTTTTTTGACGCTGAGAAGATTTGTTAATCAAGTCAGACTTTTCCCTTTCTTGATCAATACAGATCTGGCTTGTTCTGCTAATAGACAGTTACCCGATTACCTGCCCTCTAATCGCAGCCTCCACAGCCTTTAAAAATTAGGTTTGTTTCATCGATCAGGTAACAGCTAAATGGACACCCAGGTTCTTGCAGAACAGATTTAATCTGGCCTGCATTTGATTAAAACGCCTAGCCAAAACCAGTGCCAGATGTAATTTTATCGCTTTTTACGGTGCCCTCAGGAGTTATCACAGCACAACATGTAACAAGGACTAGCATGGGGAAATTGAAGTTATAAGTCCACTCACCAGCTTTTGGAGACTTCCAAATGGATGATGGGATAAACGTGCCGTAGAAACACCGAATTTCCCAGTCTTCACCTCATTGAGAAAAATGTCTGAGTGGAATTCTCAAGTCAAAGGGGCAAATCCATAACACATCTGATGATTCCTTGCTGGCAGAACAATAACAACAAAAAAATCATAATATAAATATCACTACAATATAACTATGGGAAAATACAGTTTTCCCTTTCTAAGTTGATTTAATAAAAGGTGAATTTCGTGAGAATCACAGTGTAATACAGAAATAATTTTATAGAAGACTTTAAAATGATTCCTCTGTCCTCAAGCATTTATGTTGCTAAAATTTACTTAATGAATCTCTCATATTGTGAAAAAAATTTTAATTAAAATGGAACTGTAGACTGCAATTCATTCATACAGATAATCACTTACCCTGTCCTTGGGGATTAAATAATGCAGTTAAAGGCTTTCTAATTACCAAGGGAAAAAAATCTGTTATCTGTGTCATTAGTTTTCACCTCAGCCTTGCAAAGGGAGAAAATGCAATTAATTCATTTGCAATAACAATCCTGAAACTGTAAGTAGAAAACCATAATATAGCCAATATTTTACAATGTGTAAGTGATGTGTGATGTAAATATAAATGATTCATAAATGGATGACATTACATGTGCACAGAGCAACAATGAAGTTCTTGTCCAGGATAATGCAACTAAGGAACACGGTAACTCTGTAAGATGCCTTAGAAACCACAGGGGGAGGTGAGTGTCAGGATTCCTGCCTTGACGCCACATAAGCTACCTAGGCAGCCGTACAAAGGGAGCTCAAACTCAAAATATGTGCTCAAAAATACTGAAACGTAAAATATTAAAAATATATAAAATATTTTAAAAAATCTGATTTCTCACCTGAGAGGGAAGAATAAAATGTGTTGTAGAATAACACTTTATAGTCTTATTTATGATATTAGAGTTGGATTCAGATGAAAGCAGAAACAATAACACACCGTTAATAAGGGGTTATTGACAAAAAACATTAGGTGACAATTTCCTTTCTGTAGTCAGTCTGACACACTAAAGTGGGGGCAAACACAAGGGCAACAGGTAAAAAGAATACCTGCAAACAGTAAATCGTGGAATTTCTAGATTTTACTTCTCTGAATCAGTCATGCTGCTCTGAGAAAAACTACCTTAAAATAACAGACATTAGTACCTGGAGCTTCACAGAACAGGCACGAAATGGGAAATCTTCAGACCACTGGGGGCCACGATTTTCTTGCTGTTTCCCAACTACCAGAAACCCATCCTGTCTTGCTGGTTAAGCACAGTCCAGCTTGTCATTTCCCAGGACACACTGTGACGTACATTCTTGGGTGGAACTGTCTTTAAAAGAATGTCTCTAGGCATTCGTTTCCCCAGAGACGGCTTTTCCTTCCTTCTGCAGGCCTTTCACGATTGCCTTAACCCGGGTTCCATCTTTCTGTGTGACAAGGGGACTGGTTTGGAGGTTGAGATCACTAACAGCCAAGCACCTCAGCTCTTCTCAGACAAACTGGCAGATTCTCCCTTGTTTTGACTTGAGTTTAGCTATAGCTTGCTTTCTTCCTTTTTTTTTTTTTCTCAATTGAAGCACAGTTACAATGTGTCAATTTCTGGTGTACAGCACATGTCTCAGTCATGCATATACATACATATATTCATTTTCATATTCTTTTTCATTAAAGGTTATTACAAGATATTAAACGTAGTTCCCTGTGCTATACAGGAGAGCCTTTTTTTTTAAATCTATTTTTATATACAGTGGCTGACATTTAGCTGTTGCTGTCTGAGGAAGCAAACACTTTCTTCCTTCTGAGGAAATGTCAGAAACCATCTGCTTTAAAATAGTAGGGGGCGCTATCTTTCAAGGTGGATAGCATCTTCAAGCTGGGTGGGAGTGGGAACACTGAAGGCTTGCTTGTCCGCAGGTCCCCAGATCGGCATATAACCTGCAGGCCCTCAAGTGGAAATACTACTTTTTTGTGGAGATGATGCTGAGAAAGAGTAAAGGTGATTACTGAAGTGTTTCCTGTTAATGAGGAATTGGAGCCAGCTTCCTCTGGGTTTATCATGGCATGTAGTAGGTGCCTACACAGAAGTTGCTCAAAGAGTGTTACCCGAGTAAGTCTACTATGCAGGAGGGTGGGGCTTTTACTGCCACTTCTGACAAGAGTCCCTCAGTGTCAGAGGCACCAGGGCACCTAGGAGCCAGTGGTGGCCACGGACCAGGCTCGTCAGCTCAACAACATCTGGAAATTTGTTCACTGCAAGGTGTCCAGTGTCCACAGGGCTTCGGAATCTTCTTGCTGTTCACATGCTTCCTCCTGTGCCACGAGCTCCTCCTTTTTCTATCCCTACTTCATTCCAGTGTGCTTCCCTTCCCAATCTCTGCTTGCTTAGTCTCCTCTCTCTCAGTGTAGCCAAGTCACCCACATTAAGAGAAGAAAGAAGCATTCATGACTTTCTGTTCCAGTGCTTTCATTTTACCCATGAAGAAGCCAAAGATCAAATTACGGGATTTGCTCAAAGCCACATAGCTGGTAAGTAATATTTATGAGAGTTACCACGTGAGTATGTACTGTGTGCCAGACGCTGCTAAGTGATTTACAGCAGTCATTTTAGCTTTACAATGACCTACGATGTAGGTTCTTGTGGTGTGTCAACTTGACTAGGCTACAGTCAGCCACTATGCAGTCAAATGCTCATCCAGCTGTTGCTATGAGATATTTGTAGGTTTAATTAAAGTCCATAGTCCATTGTCTTTAAGGAAAGGAGATTGTCCTGGATAATACGGAT
This sequence comes from Vicugna pacos, assembly GCF_048564905.1. NCBI lineage: Eukaryota > Metazoa > Chordata > Mammalia > Artiodactyla > Camelidae > Vicugna > Vicugna pacos. The sequence continues at coordinate 45,915,762 of NC_132989.1, read as the reverse complement.
GGAAGCAAAGGCTTCCAAAGGGGTGGGTAGCGGGGGAAGGGGAAGAAATTCCACTGTTTTGGTTTGTGTCCTGTGGAGTTTGGAATTGCTCAGCCAGCTCCCACAATCACATAATCCAATTCCACGTAATAAATATACATAATATACATAAATATACATCCTGCTGATTCTGTTTCTCTGGCTGAACCCTGACTGATATACTATTGTTATCATATCCATTTTAAAGATGGGGAAACTGAGGAAGTGGAGAGATTAATTAAATTGCCCAAAGTTGTACAGCAAAATAGCAGAGGCAGAATTCAAAGCTAATCATCCTGATTCCAAATCCTGGGTCTTCTCCACTGCTGCCTCTCCAGGCCACAAAGTAACACAGTGTGTTTCCTTGCTCTTAACTCTGGTTTTTTTCCCACAAAAAGTAGTTTATTAGTGACACATTAGCAACAGTAAATTGCTTGTGATTTTGAGCTGTTTTGTTAACTTTTTCCTGGAATAAACATAAGCCACTTTGTCTTCACCCACTGACCAGTTCTCATATGTAATTTCTAACAGACCATAAACAATTATTCACTAGCAGAAAGATCACTGAGTTGTCTTACATTCAATTCATTTTAAAATATGCATAGTTCTGTTAGTCATAAAACTTGTGATTATTACAAATTTGGTAGTTAGACCAAATATGCATAACAAATCTAAAAATCAAACACAGAACTATGATTCATACCTGGAAAAAAAATTCACATAATCATGAATTAGGGTTTCTTTGGTTTTTTTTTCCCAGTGTCAATCATTGGTTAAAATGAGATCATATACAAACATAAATAATAAAATATATTTAGCTTTCTAGACAGATATTTAAATTTTTCAATTTTATTTCAAAATAAGGACCCAAGACTAGCCAACATTTTCAAAAAAGAAAAAAAGGCATTAAAGAAGTAGAAATGATGGGAATTTAGCTGGCTGTCACGCCCTGAGGTGTGCTCATTGCTTTTCCCTTGTGGATGTCCCAAGAATTTATTCACAGTATAGGGACCCTAAGAGTTTAGACGGTCCTTAAAGCCCTTGCTCCCCTTGATGGTACCAACGGGTGAGGACTGAGAGTGTGAGCATCTTGCTGGAGGCTAGATCTGCAGGCAGGCTCTGCATCCACCCAGCCCAGAGGCCCGGGACGGTGGCTCTTCCTCCTTCCTGCTCAGCTGGGGGCAAGGGTGCCAGGCTTTCATCAGGGAGGGTAACAGTGTACCCACCCCTGCAGCCTGGGGCGGGTGGTAGGGTCGCAGTGGACTGGCATCTGACTCTGGCTAGGGGCAGCTACAGAGGAAGGGCCTGACCCCACAGCACCTGTCAGGGCCACGGGGCCAGGCTTCCTGTGGACCAGCTGTGAGTTGTGGGCACAGGCAGCTGAGGCCCAGCTCCAGAGGGCCACCTGGAGGCGCAAAGTTCCCTTGGCCTGAAGAAGCTACAGGTTATCATACTAAACGAAGTAAGTCTGATAGAGAAAGACAAATACCGTATGATAGCACTTACATATGGAATCTAAAAAAAAAAAAAACCCACACAAATGAACTTATTCAGAAACCAGAAATAGACTTATAGACATAGAAAACAAACTTATGGTTAAAAAGGGGAAAGGCTGGGGAGGGACAAACTACAAGTTTGGAATTAACAGATACACTCTACTATACATAAAATAGGTAAACAACAAGGTCCTACTATATAGCACAGGGAACTACATTCAATATCTTGTAATAAACTATAAGGGAAAATAATCTGAAAAAGAATATATATACATATATATGTATATATGTATACACACACACACACACAATACTGAATCACTTTGCAGTACACCCAAAACTATCACAACATTGTAAATCAACTATATTTCAATTTTAAAAAAGGGAAAGAAAAAAAAAAAAGAAGCTACAGGTGAACCACTGAAGTTCAAGACACGTCAGGAGAGTAAGTCACCCACATCTAGGGGCCTGCAAGGGACAGGTTCAGGCAAAGGAGTCGGGCAGGGAGGGTCTGCAGCCCCGACGAGAGAGTCAGCAGTAATAACCTGCTGGACTATGTGTTAGAGGGTGACACTCATAAGTGCCGCACAGGCAAGACCTTTCCTCACCTGTGAGGGGGGATGGATAGAAGACCTCTCTGAGGGAAGAGAGAAGCCAGCCATGACCCCCTTCCACTTCCTACTTGCAGCTTCCAGCCCAAGCTTGGTGTCAGGAGATGCCTCAATTTTAAATCTAATTCATAGTTTTGATTATTATAGGCATTGGGTTATAATTTCTAAATACTGTGCTGAAATTTAGAACACCTGGAGGATTTGCATGACGTAAGAGTGACCAGGAAATTCATGTGACGCCCAACTCTAGGACAGGAACTGGCCCTACCACATAGATTTAAATGGAAATGTAACTAAGCAGGACCCCATGGGGCCTTCCTAGAACAGGCTCCCCACCATGTCCGATGCCGGCCTCTTGTGTATAGGAAAACTTTAGCCTCATAGGCCCTCCATGAGTTCCGAAGAATGAATTTAATCAGAGAAGGGAGAAAATGCAGAAAGAAAGGAAAACAGTCAAGCAAGACAAAATGGTAATAATGTAGCCATTAATGTCAAGGACCTTTAGTTCCTCCTCAAGAGCTACAGATAATATTCTAAGTCATGTCCTTTGAGCTGTTTTGCAGACACTGAAACCCCCTCCAGGTGGAAAAAAATTAACTGGAAGATGCCCACAAACCGGTAGACCTCAGACTGGTTGGAATCAGAAGGCTGATGATGTTGACGCCCGATGACCTCACCACCAACCACACAGAAGGATGTCCATGAGCTGGTTACTCACCCCACATCCCTGCTTCCCTACCCTGTCGTTAAACACCTTTCCCTGAAAGCCACTGGGGAGTCGGGCCTTTTGAGCACTAGCTGCCTGGACTCCTTGCTTGGTGCCCTGCAGTAGAAGCTGCTCTTTCCTTCACCACAACCCGGTGTCAGTAGACTGGCTTTGCTGCAATAGGGCAGTGATCCCAAGTTTGGTTCGGTAACAGAAACAAAAATAAAGTGTTTTTGATTTTTTAATACAATGAGACACCTGCATGAGGTGAGTCTCTTCTATGTACACGAGCTATAACATTTCCATAAAATTTGGTCCCTCGATGCCCTAGAATTGGAAGCCTTCTTCTCCAGAGAACATAGCATTGTTTTATCTTCTTTGAGGGCTCTTTGCAGTCTTAGGTGCTTGAGTTGAAAACTCAGGTATCTGTTTCTTTCTTTGAACTTACTCATTATCTTGTGAGTGACTCTAATGATTGTCAAGATGAAAAGAGAAAAATGAAGCAAACAACTTCTTATTTATCCTTCAACTTCTGACAAATCACTAGTCTTCACATATTCTTCAGCTGTCCTACTTCTCAACCATCCTTAATCATTTCAAGCCTCTTAATTTACAATGTTATTTTTGGTCCCCAATTCTGAAGTTAGGAACCAGCACCACAGTGGGTCTTAACTTATATTGTTTTCACTCCGTTCTAGGAGGAGGTAAGAAAAATGGGAGAGATTTTTTTTTTTAGTAACACACACACACACATATCCACACATTTAGAGGGAGATTTTTATGTATTTGTCCTCAAGCACAGAAGACTATAAAGGAAGAATGCTACTCCCCAAGGTTATGACTCCAAATAAAACTTCCTTGTGGACACAGCTCAGATGTGTTTGGGTCTCATCTGCCTCAAAATTTGTCCTGTCCCTTCCCTCCTCTTCTCTCTCCGTTCCTTCTTTCTCTCCTTCTAAAGCAAGTCTCTGTGGTAATGTGAGGAGTTGCAGGTCTTTTCCTTTCCTCGGTGGCAAGGACACGTCTGCCCATCTCCTGTGATGACACACCTCTTTCACGAATGGCAGTTTCCCACTTGCTGAGAGGGATGTGCTCTCCCTTTCTAATCCACAAAGGGAGATAATTGTCAAGTGTGCGAACACAGAGAGCCGGGCAAAGCTGCTGCTGGACTGGCGATCTCGGATCTTCCGCATGCACTGTGTGAAATACCTTGTCTCCCTCACCTTCATGAAAGACAGAAAGAAAGATAAAGCAAAACAAACCCCCAACCCTACAGAAAGCAAAATCGTTTTCAATTAACTCAAGTGGCAAAAGAAAGCAATTGTATAGGGTTATATATTTGGAAAAGCATCTCTGCATTTCAATATTGGGCCACCTACAAAAATAACCAGCGGAATTGAATTTAGGTTAAATGGGTAAGATGCAGCATCTCACTGAAGTGTTACAATACATGAAAAACATGTATTCATCAGGAAGTTACAGTTATATCCTCTGCTTGTTATGAGGAGAAAATACAAAGGTGCAGATAAGAAATACAATGCCCAGAACCTTGGACAGGTTTACACCCAATCATCCTTTTGGAATTCCACTAAATTCTCCCAAATTGCCTTCTTGCTAAGAAAATTGTGTTGCTGTTTACATGAGCTCCTTTCTCCTCACGATGCTTCCCAGTTGGCAATCACTGTCACAGAATATTGTTTTCCTCCCCCAATTCTAGTCTAGGTCAGAGGCAGAACAGAAATGAGTGACACATTTATTCAGGACATAAATTTCTGACTGAGTTTTCCAGCTGACAGCAACCTGAGAATATCTGTGACCCTAAAAAGTGACCATGGACTCTTGACCAGAGACCCCCTGTTTCCATTCATTTTGAGTTTTCCCAGGGTTTTCAGTCTGTGACATGAACACCTGTGAGGGGGTGGAACTCACCACAAAGAACCTGAAACAAGCTGATTTTCACGTGGTCCAAAGCCAACCTGGAATCACCCTGAAAGATGTCATCTGGTATCGAACTGAGTGTGTTACCATGAGGACACAGGCTCCTTGGGTGAAGGGACTAAAGGGACGGGCAAGTTCGTGGGCAGAGCGGGAGCCGGACCCCAGGTCAGCAGAGCCACCTGTGCCCTCCCTGGGCTGCCTCAGTCCAGCTGTCCGAGATCTGTGGACGCAGCACAGCCTCGGGAATCCCATGAGCAGCTAACACATTCATCGTGTCTCTGGTAAGGGGGGAAATTGCCTAGACTGGTGAGAGGAGAATGTCTCCGAGCACCCCAGTCAGTGCTCCACAACCACCACAGAGGGTGTTACCTTGTCTCTGATTCCTCCCGAGGTGGGAACGGACAAGCAACTCTCCTGCCACTGTCTGGCTATCCACCCTGCCTCCCAATCCTCAGTTTCAATTAAGGTCAATTTATTAAGGTACAATTTGCACACAGTAAAGTTCACCCCACTCCCACTCCCGGCGCCTGGCAAGTTCTAATCTGTCTTCTGTTCCTATAATTCTGCCTTTTTCAAAACATTTTGTATCCGACTTCTTTCACTTAACAGAATGCTTGTAAGATTCATCCATGCTGTTGTACATATCAGTATTTCATTCCTTCTTCTAGCTGAGTGGTGCTTCATTGAATGGATGTTCCTCAATTTGTTTATTCATTCACAGTTGACAAACATTTTGGTTCTTTCCAGTGTGGGGAAGTTATGACTAAAGCTGTCATGCAGGTCTTTTTGTGGACATGTATCTTTAGTTCTTTCTCTTGGGCAGTATCTTAGGAGTAGAGATGCTGCATTACATATGGTAAGTGTATGTTAAGTTTATAAATACTTGCTAATTGGCTTCCGAAGTGGCTCTACCATTCTGCATTCCTAACAGCACTATAAGAGTTCTGGTTACTTCACATCCTTGCCAGAACATGGTATGGCCCACTTAAAAATTTCTAGAAATATTAGTGGGTGTACAGCCATGTCTCATCATTATTTGGATTTCCTTCTTGTTAATGATGTTGAGCATCTTTTCATGTGCTTACTTGCCATCCATACATCTTCTTTTGTGGAGTGTCTGTTTAAATCTTTTGTCCGTTTTATAGTCAGTTATTAATTTTGTTCTTGACGTGTCACGGTTTTCTTTTGAATAATTCTGGGGCTCAGCCCCTGACATGGGCTGCAGGATGGGGGAGGCAGGAGGCAGAGTGTGAGACCCTTGGCTCCTGAAGTAGTCAGCCTCACAGCTCGGCACATTGTTCATGAGGCTTCTGACACTCTCTGGCCTTTGGGACCCTAGTCCTGGGGCTGAGCTTCCCCTTCGATCCTCAGTCCTTGGAGCAGGGTCTCTGGTACCTGTGGCCAGGTGTGCCTGATGGCGATGCTCTGGCCACTGGATCTTGGTGCTAACCAGCCACAGTGGCCTGGGGAGCTTTTAGATGGTCCTTACCCTTCTACCAGGTGTGAGCTAGTGAGCTTTTCTTGGAGTTTTAACTTTATTTGTGAATGTGTATCTGGGCTGCCTGTCCCAGGCAGCTGGCACTTGTGTTCTGAACATCACACACATCAACGAGACCAAAGGGTGTTAGAATAACATTGAAAGTTCTCTGGAGGCCGAGATTCCACTATTTTATTGGTTTCATTGTGTTTCTCTTTCAGTGTTTTAATCCTCTAAAAAAAGTCAACACGTTTCTTATATCTCCCTGCAGTACTCGCCCCCCAGTGATGCCCCTGCCCCACTTCTAAATCCACTGTCATTTCAGGACAAATTAAACTCACATTTTCCTGTAAAGTTCACCCTGACCTCCTGCTATCCCCCAACCATCCTAAAAGGTCCTTGTTTACTCTCTAATTCTCCCACTCCTCTGCAATCTTTACAGAGCACCAATTATTTCTTAACATTCTCTGCTAACTCCAGTAGTTAGAGGGCTCGGAATATATTTTACCTCTTGGGCAACTTGAGAAGTTTTCAGAGTCTTTTTTTTTTTTATGTTTTGTCTCACCTGTTCAAGGGCAAACTCCTTAAAAGAAGGAGGAAGGTGATGTTGTCTTATTCACCATCATGCAGTACACTGTATATAATAAGCACTCAATAATTGCTTGTCTATGTTTATTTTGTCAAATCAAATTCTCTCCAAAGAGATTCTTTTTCCCTCTTTTGTGTTGTGGCACGGAGAGAGCTCACCAGCAGGGGTGTGTGTGTGTGTGTGTGTGTGTGTGTGTGTGTGTGTTTGTGATGGAAAGACAGAGAGAGAGAGACAGACAGACAGAGTCAGAAAGAGAGAGGAACAAAGGATAAGGAGGAGGAGAACCATTTCCTTAGCTCTTTCCAGTTGTGGCAGTTTCTTTGGGGTTGGTCTGCTATGGTTTGAATACTTGTGTCCTCCCACAATTCCTATGTTGAAATCTTAACGCCCAGTGTAATGGTATTAGGAGTTGGTATGGAGGGGTAGAGCCCTTGTGAAGGGGATTAGTGCTCTTATAAGAGAAATCTCATCCAGCTCCCTAGCCCCTTCACCCCGTGAAGATACACTGAGAAGTCAGCACTCTGCAATCTGGAAGAGCCTTCGCTAGAACCTCACCATGCTGGCACCATGATCTTGGACTCCCCATCTCCAGAAATGCGAGAAATAAATGTTCATGGTTTAAAAGCCACCCCGTTTATGGTGGTTTTGTTACAGTAGCCTGAGCAGACTAAAACAAGGTCATCTCTCCATGCAGGGACCTGGTTCCCATTCATCTGATGGTCCACAATGCAGACGTAGTCTTTGCCACCCCCCCCCATTGCATCACCTCTGCAAACCAAGGCTGCATGACTGCCAGTACCTGCCACTCTCTGAGCACTTTCTTTTCCTTTTGCTGCAAGAGCCTGTGCACCAGGAAGCAGCCCTCAACCAATGAAAGAGGGAGTTGATGGATCAATTTCCCAGCTTCCTCACTGCTCTCCTCCCAAGGTGAAATGACTGATGTGTGTTCCACACCGTCCCCAAGATCCTACACAGGACTGAGCCCTGGTTCCCCACAGTGGCAACAGGCTTTCTCCTCCCAACTCCCTTCCCCACTTCCTACCTGGGCTTCTACGGCTTCTAGTGTCAGCCATCAATAACCTAGTGGCACCTAAATCCTCATCTAAGGGTCAGCTTCCAGAAGAACCCAAATCAAGACAATTTGCTTTGCATTCTTTTGTACATCTTTCCTCATATGTCAAAACATAAGCCAAATCCTCTCTAGAGAAAGCCCTGGCTGATGCCAAAGAAGCAGAAGGACTGATTCGGGCAGCCTTGTATCGGGCTCTTCTGAATGGTCCACTTAGAGCACTCTGGACTGCCTCTCAGCTAACATGCCCCCAAAAGATTCCAGGCCTGGCTATTTCTAAACCTCAGAGCCAAATACAGTTGCACTTAAGAGAACTGACTGGGTCTGGCATGCTGTGCTTCACACCAAGCCAGTCAGCTTCTGATTCTCTGACATGAGTGGCTGTGGACGGACCACACTTTGGTCAAATTATCAATGACCTTCACCAAAGTGCAAACCAAAGAACCATTTACATACATGGAATTCACTCAAGTACTTTCCTAAACTAAAGAGTCAGGGATATTTTATCTAACAGACAGAGAAATGCTTTAAGAACATTAGAAAAGAGTCTTGCAATAAGGGTCAGTCTAGTATGAGATCAAACCCATTTTGAAGTATCCGCTTTATGAACCCAGGCCACTTTTAATGCAATGAAACTGCATTCTTTACTGGCCTGTATCATGTTGGAATCCACAAAGCAACATGACCCCGCTTTGACATTATTTGTAGGTATAAAAACATGGTGTTCTGGAAAGCATTATAAATGCTTCACTGAACTTTAAGAGGAAAGTCTTCTCTTGAAAAATGGAAATCAGTGTCTAGTGTAACACGTAGCACTCTTAGAAATGAGGCAGATTTTACACAGGTGACAGAAGCTTGCCGGGAACAAGAAGCTTGAGTGCTCTCCATCCAGCCATCGCTGTTACTCTGAACAACAGCTGAAGCAGGTTCTTAACAGGAGGGATGGGATTGCTGCAGCCACAGCACCATGAGAACCACATACAACCTACCGTTGTGTTAGGCTGAGCCTCTGTGCCCACTGTTCCCCAGAGTCTCACGTCAGTGTCTGTAGCACTGTCGCTGAGGAGTCGCTGAGAACATTTGGTCCCTGTGACCAGGGACTTGTGCCTCTTCTGGTCTGGTTGGGTCCGGGTCAGGGAGTCTCTTAAACTTGTCCAGTTACACTCGTGTTCATCTGCATGCCATGAAGGCCCTTATCATCTTCTTTATTACCAGAGTCTTTACTAATTTTCAGAAAATTCTTAGCTCCTGTGTATGCAGCTGTTCAATGCTCACATTAGTACAGAATCTTCACTCAACTGCTAGGAGGAGTCTATATTCCATCACTGTGCCGGGCAGCGCTGGCCACCGGTTACTCACCCTCTGCAAGGGCATCTCTCTACTGTGCTGCGGGGCAGGGCTCTGAGTGTGCACGTCCCCGCACAGCTGCCCACGCTGCCATAAAAGTAAGCAAGCCATTTATTATGCAAGCTGACTTTTAGCTGGGATGTAAGGAGCATCCACAGCTCACAATATTTAAACAATGTATGGGAATATGAATTCCAGGACTAATAGTCCCAATTTAAATAGTTCGGAGAGATTCTTTCTCATCTGCATTTTCCATGGGATTCTCTTTGAAAATTAAACCTGTTAACGCTGACGTAACTAAACAGCAATGGTGAGTATTATCCCCTTAGCTCAGGTCTTTGTTGGGCAGAGCTGAGCTCTCTTGAAATCACATGGTGCTCTGAGTCTGAGTCAAGCTCGTTTATGTCTCTGTCAATGTCTTGCTTGGAGAGGACGTCTGTTTTTAAAACAATTAAAAGCAGAGCAGATGCAATAGATCTTTAGAGGGAAAAAAATAGTTCCCAGGATAATGAAAATCAATTGGATAATGTTAATGTGGAAGTGGCTTTCAGAAATGGTTAGAGTGGTTTATCATAATGTTAGTCCCAGACCTCCAAGGACATTAAGAAAATGTTACCCACGTATTAGAGCCCAGGGAGGCTTTTCTCCATCAAGTAACTTTAGATGCAGATGACCTGCCATTCCTCTTAGATTTGTTCAATGGCTCCCGTGCTCAAGATCCTACTTAATAGTGATTCTCAAGCCTCTTGAATGTGAGGGGGCAGCCCGAAACTTTTCCCTGCTCTTGTTTGCTGGATCTCAGCAACAGGTCAAAGGCCAGGCCACAGTCCTTTGTCATCTTGCATTAAAATCCCAGCCAGTTCCGGGCCCTGTGCTGTTGATCGTTCCCTTCCTCTCCTGCACCGTCAACCTATTTCTTGTAACTGGCTCCTTTCCAGTCACATGTAACATTTAAACATGCTCCGTGGGCTCCTGTCTTAAAATTTGAAGACCTCCTCTTACACATTTGGATTTCTTACACTTAATGGCTCCAATTCCTTACCTCCTGTTCACTCCTCAGCCCAAATGCCACCTGACATGAGCTCCGAGAACACCGCTCTTGCCCAGGTCACAAGTGGCCTCCTTGTCATCGAATCCAGTGGACACCTTTCTGTCTAGACCTCCCTTGATCTCTTGTCAATTTTTCGTGCTGTTGACCTCCTGGGGATTCCACTGGGATGGGGCAGAAGGTGACAGGTGGGGGAGGCAGCTCCCTGTGATGCAGACGAGATTGTAAGAGGCAGAGGGTGTTAAGAGGAGTGGGAACCAGGGGAGGACAAGGATTCAGAGTCACGGGACTCATGTCACCCTTCAGTTCGACCCATACTGACGCTGGAATTCTGACCCAGACTCTGTGCTATTTGTTGCAGGAGGGAAGAACCAAGACTGGCTTTGCAGCACAGTTTTTTTTTTCTCCTTAAAATTCACCCATTCAAGTAAGGATGACAGTTTTCAAGCAACATACCAAAATAAGGGCATCATCCTTTACTCTGAATTTCTGGTTATTTTATCAAGCATAATATGCTAAATTGTAAGCAAACACTGTGTTTTTTTTAACTGATGGAACTAGGCAGGTTAGCTGTCATCTATGTTTTCCCCTCCTTTTCTCTTCAGTCACATGTCCCTCCTCCACATCACCCCGCTGTCAGCTTCATGAGTTTCTATCAACAGCTGTAACTTCTTGATTTACAAATCACACCTTCACCCTTGCCAATATATTGGTTTCCACCATGATTCTGTAGCCATGACTTCTATCCAAGTAGCTTTCTGTAGTGCCTGGAATGACAGTCACAAATTTGTTTTCTTTATAGTTTGCTTTTTTAATTTCCTAGACAGAGCTCTGGCACATGGACACAGGAGGCCACAAATGCTGGTCTTGTGACCTTCTCATTCTCTCCTACGGGAATGAGACCTTCTTAGGTCACCACTTTGTGATGGTGCCTTTTTCTGTGCAGTGCCTTTAGTTGAACAGCTCTCTCTGCTAGGAAGCCCTTTTTGCACACAGTAATGCTAAATAAATGTTTTGGTAGCACTGCAAACCTCTTTCCACCTCCAGGAACTTTCATTCTTCTTTCCAGGGTTACCTGAGAACACCTGTGTGTTGGGCTGGAGCACAGTGTGTGTGCAGAGCTGGCGGCTCTACACGACAGTCGTCACAGTGAGGGAAGACAGTGCCATGTCTTCAGATAGGGGAGTACCTCAAAGCACCCCCTCTTTCCTATTACAGTGAAGAAAAATGGTTTTTACTCTGATAAAAATAAAAAATGCCAGTGTTTCCAATGGTTGATAAGGCCATACTCTCACCATCCTCATGCAGACCTCTTCCCCACTCACTGCTGCTCTACAGCCTCACGGCTTCCCTGCTGGTCCTCAAACACCCAGGGACTGTCCACCTAAGGACGCTGCCCTCCATTCCCTCTGCCTGCACTGCTCCCACCTTTCTAGAGCAGCTTGTCTGTGCCAGGCCTGTGCTGGGTCATGAGAAACACGGGAAGACCATGGATGCAGCAATTGCCCTAAAAATGCTTCTCCTTGAAGGAGAAGACCGATGTGCCACTACAGATATTAATCACAGGCCTTTAGTCTGAAAGTTGAGAGATTGTTTCCGTTTGGAAGAATCAGGGAAGCTTTTGTAGAGGAGGCAGAGGATAAGCTGAGATGGGAGAACAGGTGGGAATTTAGTGGGAGTCCACTCCTGGCAGAGGGGCTCACATAGGAAGAGACACGGAGAGGTGGGGAAGGGAAGCTAAGGCAGATTTTCCATTCGGTAAGATACACGGCACACTTCAGGAGCAGCACAGGGAGACAAGGGCAGAGAGAAAGTTGTGTTCACGATGGGGAAGACCCGACAGTCTAGTCTCAGGGATGAACTTTATTCTGACAGCAGTGCCAAGTCACTGGGTGTTCCTTAAGCAGGCATTTAAATGGATCAGAGGCAGTTTTTCTTCAGAGGCTGAAAAGTCAAGTCTAAACGGAGCCCACTGGGTGGGAGGCTGCACAGATCTGAATTATTCTCGGGTTGAGCTACTGTGATAGACGTGAGAGAGCAGAAACGGAAAGTACGGAAGTCCAGGAGGCTGCCCTCTCCGCTCCAAGCTATGAGTCACAGGGTCCGGGCCTTTCTCAGGACCTCCCTAAGGCAGGTGGCCACAGGCCAGAGAGACGGGCAAAGGACATCCAGGCCCAGGAGAAGTTGCAGTCGTGTATCTCAAATTTATGTTCCCCAAATAGATTCTCTGCCTTAAATTGCCCCTGCCCGCTTACCAATTTCTTTTTCTGGTTTTACATTAAGTCAAATGTTCTTTTTGTTTGTTTGTTTTTATACAACCTTTAAAAGGAAACATAATAGACATACTGAGTGAAAAATAAGCAGAAGGGAGCTGTAAACCGTATTTCTAAAAGTAGTAAGATGGAATGATCACATCCATTTGAGACTCTTGGTCACAAAGGCATCATCTAATGTCGGATTCAATAGTCCTCTTCAAGAAATAAATATAGATGATGACAATTTTGTTGTTCTCTATGTCATCCCAGGTCTGACTTCTGCAGAGGTTACAGGGCATGAGTAGAAAAATGGCTCTAAAAATAATCCCCTGTCATTTTTCAATTTCCAAATAAAATTGGTTACTTGGTTCAGAAAGTACGGCACTAGAGATAAATCATTTTTAAGAAATATTTGAACGGCTATTAAATTTTTCCCTTTAGGTGGTAGACACTCCCACTTTAAATATATACTTCACAAATTAAAGTATAGCAGGAGCATTTGTTCTATGAAAGTTGACAGGGAAACATGTTTAAAGGAGCATGCCATCTGTTCCCCGCCTTACGCTGCCATGTCCCCACTCCTCTGCACCCACGCGCCTCGATGCATATCATGCATTAATAACAGACAGTGTGACAGATGCTCCCATTTCTGCTGCTTGTGGAAAAACTGAACAGATTGTGTTGAGCTATCCTGTGATTATATTGTCTCATGTTGGACAACCACCGTAGACTCACGCTGTTCTGCAAGTAGCCAAAGCTAAGCACCAGCCGTGCGTGTCTTTGCACATTACCCGAGGGCACTGGCCGTGGAGCTGTATCTTAAAACTGTGATGGTTGTCTTAGACAGTTCCGGCTGCTACAACAGAGCACCGTAGACTAGGTGACTTATACACAAGAGAGATTGTCTTCTCACAGTTCTGGAGGCTGGAAAGTCTGAGAGTAGGGCGCTGGCAGATTCGGTGTCTGGTGAGAGCTTGTTCTCTGGTTCATAGACAGCCTCTCCTCACTGTGTCCTCACACAGTGGAAAAGGGGTGAGAACTCTTTTTGATAATGGTCACTTTTATAAGGGCACTAATCTCATTCATGAGGGCTCCACCCTCATGACCTCAGCACCTCCCAAACCCCACACTTCCAAATACAATCACACTGGGGATTAGGTTTCAACATAAGAGTTTGGGGGAGATACAACCATCCTGTCTATAACAAAGGAACAGCAGCTTTGTCTGGCCTCCACAAACTTCTTTGTTCTCTCTTCTGTAACAGGCCTTAAAAGGTATCTTAATTTTTAAAATTTCTATATATTTTGATTAACTAACACATGCTATCAATATATATAATTAAAACATGTATTTTAATTAAGAACTTCATTTTTAATTAAAAGTAAAATATTGTGTATATGTGCATGGGTGCATGCTCACACACATACACACAGGCACACCAGGATGTTGAGATGGCATTTTCCCTTAAAGATGTTTAGCTAAAGATCATGGAACCAGCCCAGTACTTGAGGTAAAGTCTAGTTTGTACCCTCAATCAAGCTGCACATTTGTTTCAGTAATTCTACTCAATTCCACTCACACACATCTTGATCTTTTCACAGTACATCCTTGGAGTATTTAAACTTAGTTAAAAAGCAATGCTACTATTTACAATAGCCAAGGCATGGAAGCATCCCAAATGTCCATCAACAGATGACTGGATAAAGAAGATGTGATGTATATACACAATGGAACACTACACAGCCATAAAAAATATCAAATAATGCTATTTGCAGCAACATGGGTGGACCTAGACATTATCATCCTAAGTGAAGTAAGTCAGAAAGAAAAATGAATATTATATGATTCCACTTATATGTGGCATCTGAAAAACTTACACAAATGAATGTAATTACAAAATAGAAACAAACTCACAAACATAGAAAACAGACATGGTTACCAAAGGGGAAAGGGCAGGGGAAGGGATAAATTGGGAGTTTGGGATTTGCAGATAATAACTACTATAAATAAAATACATAAACAGCAAAATACTACTGTATAGCACAGGGAACTATATTTAATATCTTGTAATAGCCTATAATGAAAAAGAACATATAGGTGTGTGTGTATGTATATAAATGTGTAACTGAGTCACTATGCTGTACACCAGAAATGAACACAATGTTGTAAATCAAATATACTTCAATTTTTTAAAAAAATTAGCAATGCTAAAAATCTTTATTGTTTCAATACAATTACCAGATAGAAGCACAGGATGTGTCTGTTGGTGAAAATTTATAGAGCCAGTTTGACAACTCACCCCTCCACAATGCATAGGAGGTTTTTTATAGCAGTGTTGTTGCATTCAGGCTTATCACGCAGCATTAATGCATTTATTAGCTTACATTGAGGGTTTTCTGTTTATATGCAATCATAGTTTTATTTTCCTTTTAATATAAATACCTCTGATGAACATAATGTATCTGGTAGTTAAGTGTGACACTTCCCCACTTCTCTTCCACCTCCTCCGACCTTTTACGTATTCGCTGAATACCTTTCTGCTGTAGGACTTGGAGAGCCCTTCCCACGGCGCCATGAACCTAATCAAAGGTTTGTCCTGAAGAAGATGGAAATACTGACATTCCAGGAGAGGAGACGGAGGAATTCAGGAGCACAGGCTGTTCTGAGGTGTGGGTGTTACTACGAATATTACCCAAGAAACTCCTCTTGCAATCCCAACCCATGGCCTCCAGGGAACCATGCTTCAAACACTCTTTACCATTCTGGGCCGTGTCCAGAAGAGCCTAGAAACTCTGCTATATGAAGAATGAAGAAGCTGCTGCCAAGTCTTCTGTTCTCCCCCTTTAAGCCACAAAAGAAATGGCGAAGGGAAAAGGAGGGAGAAAATCATCCTGTGTTGTCTCTGGGAACCAAGTTAGGATCAGAGTGTGGAAGTCCAAAAAGGACTGACTTTAACCTTCCAATATTAGGATGTAATTTGTACCCAGATTTGTCCATCAGGGGAAGGAATGGCCTTGGGAACTCCATGGCACTGATGTTTCCATGGGAACTAAACATGTCCTTCTCTGCTGGAGGATGAAGTTGGCCTAGATCGGCGGTGCTTGGAGCTGACTGTACTTGAGAATCATTTGGAAGAATTTTAAACGGAGGTTTCTTGGCCCTACACCAGACTGACTAATCAGAATATCCAAGGGGAGGCCCTAAATATATGACCTGTTATAAACTCTCCAGATGGTTCAGATGTGCAACCAGCCATGGGAACCACTTGTAACAACTCTTAAGATGCCATTCCAAATCAAACTTCTACTCAAGTATCCACAACAACATGGTAACAGTAACAATAATAATACCTTTATTACCCTTCTCTTGTCTAAATTTTGCTTTCCTTGGTTTTGGATCAGCCAGGTTCTCTCCAAGGGGTGGTAAACTGACAACTTGTACATATTCCTTTCCAAGTAACCCTTACTTGCTAAAATCTTGTATCTCCCATAATATATATAGAGGCATGAATTGAAACAGGAAGAAATTTTTAAGGAAAATTTGTGTGGTGCTATTAACTTAGAGTTATATGAAAGTTTATTGTCTTATAGGAGGTGATCAGCTGGTCTCAATTCCTCTTGAAAATACTGCAAGACAAAACCAGTTTGGCGTAGACACAAAGACAAGCAACTTGTCACTGAAGGTCAAGCACATGCTACTGAACTTACACGCATTACTTCCTGGAATCTCTAAAAACTATGTGGGCTCCTTTGTGCCCAAGAGGACTGATTTCTATCTATAGGTCAGAGGCTCTTGTAGCACTAAATTCTGTATTAACTTTCACTCCCAAATGCACCTGCAATTTTGACTGCTTTCTCTGGTGTGGCTTCAGTGTCTCTCTGGGGGAAAGTGTGTCTGCATTTCGCGTTTGGGGTTGTAGTAGTGGTGTGGCCCAGGGCCTGGCTTTCATTTTCACCAAAAAACTTTATTTTCACTGTTTTTCTTTGAAACCGGGGCACAGCAAGATGATTGGACTTCTGCGGTTGTTTCATTTATTCATTTATTCTCTAACTGCCCTTTCCAGAATGAGAGAATTAAATTGTCTGATTGACTCAAGGATGTTTCCGCAATGCCTAGAACTTTTGTTGAATAAATAAATCAGAAAAATCATTTGTTTGAAAGCTGAGAGATCAGTGGCCAACTTACAGGTGTTTCTTATTCCCTTTGCACGGATTTTGCATGTTCCTGGTCCAGCTGACCAAACACTAGATCCCTTCCCCTCTGGGGAGTGAAATCTGACCAGGGTACCCCTAGAGTGATGAGCACCAAAGAGAGTCTGTGGCCTGTGGGCAGTGCACCTTGCAGAGAGGTCGTGGTTGAGATCATTGGCCTCAACAAACTGAGTCACAGACCATGGAATACCACCCTGCAGGAAGCTGGGAAGGTGGTAGGGAAGCGTGGGTCGTGTGCAAAGTGCAGGAGGGCTGTTCACTGCACAGAATATCCAGGTGCTCATAGGAGTGTCCAAGAGGCTCTATGTTGTGAAATCAGGGGACGTGAGATCAATGTTTACTGAGCTAGTGTCAGTGGAAAGCAATTTCCCAGGTCAACCAGTTAGAAGTCATTTCATCCTCTCCTTTTGCTTCCTCATTTAATTTTATCAGTAACATTCTCTTCTTTGGATATGTCAATGTTGCAAATGAAAAATAGTTTACTGCTTTTTCCTGTGGAAATTCCAATTCCTTGAACTACCTTGTCCATTTTTAAGATTGTATTTGATAGAGAAGACCCTGTGTTCATGAGAATCAGAAAAAGTGATCAAGGTGGCAGCCTGAGAGCCAGGAGAGGGATGGTTTGTGGATACCATTTCACAGGTGACCTGTCCTCCATGGGAGATGCCAACTGGCCTTGATAGTGCCACTCATATTATTTTTGGATCCAACATTCTACAATTCACACTTAAACAAGACACAGTGGAGTGAATGTCTTGTATTTTTTTAAAAACCTAGAATTTCTTTGGCCACCCATCACCTAAACATGACAGACCAAATCTTCTGAAGAGTTTTCAACACCCATAGCCTGGTAACTCAGAACAGGGAAAACCAAAAAACAAAAACCTTGTGTACAATACACACTTTAAAAGTATTTTTAGTTTCTTCCATGAATTGACATTTTATCTTACTCTTACGAAAAACATTTAGCTGTCAGCAATGGCTTATGAATGCTAAGTTCTGTAATTTCTATCAACAACTTGGTTAGTTCTTCAAGACAATGGACAGCTTTGTCATAACTTGTTTGCCCAAGTTATAGCAGGCTCAGAGCAACTTGGTGTGGTTGTGAAACAGTGGAAGTTTACCACAGGGAATGGTGGGATCTGCTCTCCCAGAACAAAGAGTCCAAGCTTAGAAAAGTAAAGTTTGGGGATGCCCATGGACATGCACACAGCAGAGCAGGACGGCAACACACACCTTCTGACTCCAAGCCTGTTGAGCTCTGGAATCCACTGCTGCTGCATGTATGTCTATTGCTGTGATTACAAGGCCCCCCAGTACAGTGGCTTCAATAAGATAAACTGATTTTCCCCCCATGTTAGTATAGAAGTCAGTGTCTCCACCAGCTGGAAGGTGTAGCTTCCCTCTGTGGGTCCAGGCTGGCTCTCCCGGGGGTTGCCATGAACTAGCCAGAAGAAAGGGGAAGAGGGAGGGGGTGGCCGCAGCTTCCTCGGGAAGACACGATGGGGAAGTTGCACACTTCACCTTTGCCAGAGCTGCAGGAGAAGCTGGCAGACGAACTGGCTAGTTTGGAGAACATGTGCCCAATTAACACGTGGTGAGTTGTATTACTGAGGGGAAGAAAGAGAGACCAGATGTGGGGACAGTAAGCAGGCTTCTAGGCCTGATAACAGTCACAGTGGATAGAAATTAGTATCATTTCCATTTTACATATGGAGAAACGGGGGCTTAAAGAGGTCTAAGATCACACCAGCGGTCAGTGAAAGGGCAGAACTCGTAACAAGATTCCATTTTAGTTCCCCATTTAACATTTCCATCTGCCCACCTGTCTTTCTTACACACACACACACACACACACGGAGCTTGGTATTCCCTGCTTAGATGGGATTTATCCCATTTTCACTCTTGGGATGTCATTCAGCCTTGACTTCTTACAGAGAATTCAGTCAACAAGGACAGGGAGGAAGCAGAGGTGAGCGTCTGGAGAGCCAGGTCCCCATCTGACCCTCCCACAGCAGAGTTTGCTCCCTGGTTGCACGGGGCTCCCAGGGACCCTGCCTCCAGGGCAGCCTGTACTCATGAGTCAGGACCTGGGTCTCAGGTGGAGGGGAGGGGGCTGAATGCGCACTGGGGGCTTTGTGAATAATGAGAGCAGGGGTCCCTCACTCCCGAGCAACAATAACTCAGAGGCCATCAGCCGGCATGGTGGCCCGTATCCTAGTGAACTGAGCTAATCTGTGGACACAGCTATTGTCCCAGTGTACTTAGTAAAAGTGCCCATCTCAGAAGTGCCCCAGCTTGGATAAATTATATGGTCACCCTAACAACAGCCCTATGTTACTATGGGTATTCAGTCTTAAACACATTGGGGCAAAAACTATGCAGAAGTTGAACAGCTAAATAAGGAGGAGAGCTGCCTAAATTTATTTGCCATTCTTAAGTCCCAATAAAAAACTGATCAGCTCTTCAAATTATCAGTAATTCCACCCTGCTGGATAACCTGAACAATGTAATTATAAAGGTTAATTTTATAATTCACTCTTGGATTTAGAGTATAAATGTCGTGGAGGGTGTTTTACGCTGCAGAATCATTAATGATTAAAATGTCTGGGAACAGAAGCTTGCATAGTTACAAATTATTCAAACCACATAGGACTTTATAAAATTCTATCTATGAGAGGCATTCAATAAATAACCCAGAATTCATCTGTTTCATGTCCATGCCCTTTGGTTTCAATGACATTCTCATTTTTCAAAACAATATTGAGTTACACTGCACATGGAGTTTCAGAAAAGTTCTTCCCAGTTAATCAAAATTTACTCAATTTGTAGCACAAGAATTTTATTCCCCAGAGGTCATCATTGGCACTCTGTAACTATGAACCTGACCAAACAATCCTGGAGGGAGAGTTGCTAAATGACCATCCACAAGAAACTTTGTGATTTGGAATTAGAAAGATGTAAAGATCAACACATAAAAGAAGTTTCTGCTTCTTGAAGTTCGAAAGAAATACAGGACATGTTCATTATCTAAGGATAATGGATAAGAGAAAAAAATAGCAATTTAAAGTGAACTCACTTAAAATAAGGACCAACATTTCATAGTAAATGATGAAAACAAAAAAGTTTCCATAGAATTCAAAGAAATTAAAGACTGTAGATTTTGGTGTAACTTTCCAACAAAATTGTACTTTAGCATACACCATATTCCATTTGATGCTTGATTTTCACAACATGACCATAAGGAGGATCATTTAACAAAAAATGTGTGAGGCCTTCCTTGGCATCCCCAGGGGATTCCTTAAACCCCTTCATGCCCAAATATTCTCTTTTGGGTGCTTAGCTAGTCAGCGTCCATGTCCTTTACTCCTCTCAGCTGTCAGTCAGTCTCACTGCACCAAAGCTTTATTTATCAAAGTCTTAGCATGTGTGACTTGAGCCGTTCTCTGACACAACTTCCATCAACTCATGAAATCCTACATCTTTCACAAGATTTGCATTTTCACTTCACAATCAATGTGCATTGTATTAACAGTCGATATTCTAAACAGCCAATAATCCTGGAGTCCTCACAGCAAAGACATTGATGTGACTGGTGAGAGTCGACACTAAATGGAGCAGAATATATGAATGAGGAATAACCTAATGACTTTTGGGTCCATTAGATAATATTCTTCTTTTAAGCCCTCCATGCCAACTGTGCAGAAGCAAGGCCTCAGATAATGAACTCTGAGGTAGCCAGGACTCCCTTGTATTTCAGGCTCGAATCCTAACTCCAGCAACCTGTTTCATGGTCTTTAGCAAGTCACTTTATTTCAACGAACCTCCAAGGCCAAGAAACCCAAATTCTTTTTCTGGGATCCAAGGTGTTCTGCATATATATTTTTTAATGTGAGTGTTCTCAGAGAGTTTGCTCAAATGTTTCCACAGATTCTCAAAATAATTCAGATCATGAAGTATCTCATATTATCTCTAAATTTGCGTCCAACACTCACATTCTCTGATTTCTGATTTTCTCTGGGTCAAACTATCTGTAGGGACTAAAAGTAGATGATTTGATTAGGCCAAGGAGCCAAAAAATAAAATCTGTGAACTGTTACATGTAATCAGTGTTGAAATGTAGGTAGGTAATCCACTTGAAACTTGTTTTGAGAAAGTAAAGTTTCACATTTGTTGTTTCAGAGGAGGCAGAATGCTATATACGAGATTTAATGATGCATGTGCCATTTGTTAGAGAAATATGGGACACTCAGTTGAACCTATTTCTAAGGATTTGAAACACCACTAAATAACTACCTTCCTGTATTAGTACTTAACTATGAAATCATTGTAAATATCAGAACTAGAAAGATAGAAAACGACACATAATATCTGATGTGGGCAGAGCAAGTAGGTTTTCTAAACTGGACTTTAATACATTTATTCCGAACCTTGACATCATCATGGCTATAACTTTATTAAATACAAAATGATAAATTTACATTTGAAACTCTAAAGATGATCTCAGTATGCTATTCTTACAACAGCAAATACACGAGGAAAAAAGAGGAAACTACCTTGATGATATCAGTTCCACTTTTAAAGCTCTTTAGAATCTCCTTTGTTGGACTCAAAGGATTCAAGTCTCATTTATAAATAAATGAGAAGAAATGGAAGGGACCCAGGATGGGAAACTTGGTATGACACCATTGCATTAGTGTAAGCCTGAGCTCATGAAATCTTGAATGACAATATTCAACAGTGGATGGGCTAAGGCCCAGGACTTTAGGAAAATAGTTTATATGTTTCTATTTAGCATACATAGGCAGATGGAGCCGATCCCTTTGTAAGTATGGAGTTGAGAGGTTTACGGAAAAACTTAAAGGTTGTAGGGAATGAGTTAATTAAAATATAATCAGAAGTTAGGACACAGAAATTGTTAAAGTGATTTTCTGATCTATTTTCTCAACCACAGAAATGTTTTGATTTTTAAAGGGCTCTGAGAGACCATATATGTTGACTCCTTGTCAGACTGTGGTTCCTTACAGATACGGAAAGACATATGAACAAAAGAACTGAAACTGTGTGGAGAAACAGAGTGTAGCTTATTAATTCAAGTATATGCCAGAGTTTAGATACAAATTGGACAGAAATACTGAGTAACTGACAATAGGAAGGAATTATTTTCTATCACCAAACTGCCATGAGCTTATTCAAATCACAGATTTTCAAAAAGTACACCATGGTGAAAGTCAAGTCATAGTTTGAGAAGAGATTTGTAGGTTTTATGACCATAGAAAGGGGGACACTTTGGACATGTGTGGACATATGCCGTCCCAGCACTCATCTCCTCTTCTTTCTTGGGGTCACCTCTGTTTTCCCCTGGGGTGCACCCCTTCCCCACCAGTCCACTGGTCCATGCAACTCCACCCAAGGCTCCAGGGGTGGACTTGTGCTCAGACACATGACTCAGGCCTTACCAATTACAGCACCACGTCCTTCTGATCACAGTGACTGGAAGAGTAAAGGGTATCACCAAAGTGGTTGCAGTAATATTGAGTGTCTGAGCTGCTGGGGGAGCTCTGGAAAAGACCCCTCCTGATCTAGATTCAAACATAGGAGGCTGTGAGATGGAGCTGCTGTAGCAACTTTGTTAGCCACCACCTTGAGGAGCCCGTGTGAAGGAAAAGCCCAGCTGGGCTAACAAGCTAAGTCACAAATCTAAGTGTGATAAGTGCCGGTTTACTGATCTAAGTTCTGCTGGGCTAACTCGTAAATCTGAAGTTTAGTGTCAGTTTACTGGGCTAGCAAGCTAACTCGTAAATCCAAGCTCAACAAGTGTCAGTAACGTGATCTGTTCCAAATTGATAAGCTCCAGTGTACTGATTCCTTGCTTTTTGTTGTTTGAGCCTTATTGGCGAATAGCCCCATACTTGTAATTAACCCTATAAAATCTCATGTGCACGTCTTGGAGGTGCTCAGAGCTTCAGAGCAGAAGCCCCTCTGAGCCCGCCGGCGTAATAAATCTGAGTACTCCAACCCTCCGAGTGGCGCTTGTTTCTTGGCTGGCCTGTCATTTCCATAACACCCGAGGACAACACACCGCCACCATCGAAGCCCAACACCTTCCTCCGGTTTAGGCAAAAAAGTCCAGGTCTGAATCACGCGTTGCATCAAATGAGCACGTCTGGGGTCCTCTAGTCTGGCACAGTTTCTCAGTTTTTCTTGGACTCTCCTGATCTTGAATCTTTGGAAGATGACAGGCCTTTGGAGTGCTTCTCCACCTGGGTTTTTCTGACGATTCTTCACAGTTAGATTCACATTATGCATCTTTATCTGGAATCCACAGAAGTCCTTCTAAAGGCCTCCTACCAGGTTGCTCAGGGACTCAATTTATTTCATGACTAATGACGTCTATTCACTTTGGCAACTTGAATAAGGTGATATCTGCCAGACAGTTCCACTGTAGAGTTACTCTTTTATCCTTTGTAACTAATAAGTGTTTTGTGCAGAGGTACTTTGAAATTATGTAAATATACTTTTTTAAAATCAGACTTTCATTTACTTGTTTGTTTGTTATCTGAATGAATTCATAGTTTCCTGTTTTATTTAATGGGTTATAGTCTTTCATGACCATTATTTATTTTGATTCACACATTGTCCCCAGTATGGCCAGTGGGAGTCACTTCTAGCCAATCTGTGAATCTTTGTGACCTGTCTCCATTATTCTCCGATTACTTCATTTTCTGACTCGAGGTATTTTCAGCTCATCGTGTACTTTTCCTGACTCAGCCCTGGAATCGGCCATTTCTCCAATAAGCCCTGGTTCCTTTTAGTGGAAGACATTTTTAGAGACCCAGTTCTGGGTATTAGGATTATCATGACCCCTGGGCATCTCAGGGGACAGAGGTAGGCACACACACATACCATGTGTGTATCTGTATTTCTAGATCTGTCTGTACTGAAAACCATGAATTCACACTGACATGCCACATTCTAACCAATACCACAGGGTTAACTCTACCTTCCTCCCTCTCCACGTTTGTAACTCCCTTCACTGGTAGTGAAGAATCTGGATTCCATATAATGAGTATTTTTATTTACTTTACCAATTTCCCTGGATGTAAGTGGTCTCCTGGCTCTGCCACCACCACGTACACCCTGCAACCACCTCACTGGCTCTGGCTCTGTATGTGGGGCTACCCTGCACGGACGTCCTCCTCACGCCACTTGCCTGTGATGCTTTAAGGCAGTCACCCCACCACTGCTTGGGATCTGATTACCCTGCTGGGCCCTACTCCGTGGGGACACTCTCCATACCTGTTGGACTCCAATACACACCCCACCGTGGGACCTGAGCACCCGGTGCTGAGTCGTCCCTTTGCAGAAATGCCTCCTTCCTCTGATCAGACGCCGGCACCCACTCTGGGCCACATGGCTCCCCTCCCCACAGGGCCCAGACTTTCCTCACTCTGCCTGACCCAATGGGTATAACACTGAATAATTCAGGAAGAAGAGAGAAAGAGGTAAGCTTAAGATTTTTTTTTTAAGTAAATTTTTTTTGCTTTAAAAAATAGTTTTGGTACTGAAAAATGAATTCTTTCTAATTGGAGAGAAAGAAAGACAAGGAAATTTTGAGGGTTTCCAGTGGTGGTCTGGTCTTCTCTTAAGCTTTTTGTTAAGGGTAATGGATGAAGGGATTAAGAATATTTTTAAAGAAGCAGGTCCTGGCAGAGTGAAAGTGTTTTTCCCCTTAGTGAGCAAGGGAGACAAGAGTCCTGGGGAACGACCACCATTGGCCTAGCCTTGGGGGTTCCTGAGCTTGGTCCTTCAACACCAGGTGCACCAGTAGTGGGTAAGTGTGCACATACTTCAGAGGGCCTCCTGGATCATGGGTCTGGCCTCCTTGGCTGCCCCTGCAACTTGACCCTCAAATATAGTTGTCTTTTGCTGCAGAAAAGATCATGTCCTGGGAGCCTTCATTATTTATCTTCAAAGCTTTGAAAATAAACTTGGGCCTTGTGTTCAGCGCACTACTTAATGGAAACCCTGCTGTTCAGGAGAGTAGATTATCAGTGGATTTGAATATTATTCATGAATTCTGTGAAAATGTGATGATCATTTTATTCCTGGACAGAAGTTACAAATGATTATAAAGGAAAGCATGAGCTTTTTACTAACTCAGCATGCTTACTTCCACACACAGGAGGGGATGGAAGTTTGCATTTGGGCCCTGGGAGCTGTCATGTAACAGAACTTAGCGACATGAGCCAGGACCTCCTGACAATGCCAGGTAGCAACTAAGGGCTGGACCCCAGCCTGTGCGCCTGGCTTTTCTCCACCAGCAGAGCACATGAGGCCTCTGGAGCCCAATCCCAAAACAACAATGAGGAAGGAGTCTGTGCTGGGGCTGTAAAGCCCAGGAAAAAGCCTCAATTTGTTTACTTTTTATGTTTCTGGAGAAGATTAGGGAAATTCTTGCCTCTTCAAAAAGATAGCTGGCCCTTTTTTGAAAAGGTAAAATGCCACTGTGATTGGGTGAAACCCTGGGCTCTCAATTTCTGCCTTGAGTGAAATTCTGAAAGTATGTGAAGGTTCCGCCCGCCCCCTCCCCCCAGAAGGGTCCTCCTCCTGGCCCAGCGGGAGCCCCAGGGTATCAGCGGAGGGCCCGCCCCTCCCAGCGCCTGCTGCCCCAGGCCCAGGACTCCTAGGACAGCCGGAGGGTCCCACCCTTAGTTGGAGGGCTGGAAGCAGTGGGATCATGACTGTGTATTTCTTGGCATTATAATAGTAGAGAATTAAGGAAAGCTGAAGCCCTTTGGCCAGGCTTTGGACTTGAATCCCGTGGTTTCTGTTTTATTGTGATCAAAGATCCAAAGTAAAGGGTGTCCTGAGTGGTCAGTTAGTCCTAACTATGCAGGAACTCAACGGAGACAGAAAGAAAATAGCAGTCTTATGACAAGACAGCTTGCTTGTAAGATAATACTTTAAATTAAAAAATTATTAACAATAGAAAAGAGTCGAAAAGGAAAAATATATATGTATGTATCTATATAACTGAATCACTTTGCTGTACATCTGAATCTAACACTGTAAATCAACTACACTTCAACAAATATTTTTTTAAAGCCAACAAATTATAAACAAAAATCTCTGAGGATAAATAAAACTATTTCACTGAGTCTTTAACTTAAAACACTCATGCACACACACAGCATAATTTCAGTGGATTAATTTTGCTTCAAGAAATGATATAGATCACAGAAATCCCTGTGGGATTTTCCTTGAGGGCTTTTGCCTCCAAAAGAAAGTTTGCCCCAAACTTCAGTGGCCAGGAAATCTGTATACAATGCAGATTCCTCAGCTTCATCCCTGAAGACTGTTTCAAATGATACAAAGAACATACTTCGAGAAACAACAAATTAGGGAGTCCCTCTGTTTAGTGTGACTCAGGCCTGGGGACCTAAGACCCTAGCCCTTGGGCTGCAGACTGCTGGGAGAAAGGCAAGGCTGAGCCTCTCCTGCAAAGAAAGCATTTATTAAGTTATATTAAAGTAATATAACTAGACCATATTTGGTTTTAAAAGAAGAAACAAGAAATATAATAATCCAATTATTCTAATGTATTATTACTTTTTTCCCACTTTTTTTTTCCCCAGAGTCCACATTTTCCCTAGTTACAACCACAGGATATTCATTTATAAGATTGTGTCACCTCTTGTCCT
The DNA here is from genome assembly GCF_048564905.1 of Vicugna pacos. NCBI lineage: Eukaryota > Metazoa > Chordata > Mammalia > Artiodactyla > Camelidae > Vicugna > Vicugna pacos. The sequence continues at coordinate 45,889,293 of NC_132989.1, read as the reverse complement.
CCCTATTTTATTTCACAGAAGGCTTATTCCACATCTCTGTCTGGCTTCCCTAAACACAGCACTCCATACTGGTTTACTGACTGGTTTAACAATCATTTAGTTTATCATATCCTACAATTAGTGAACACTTAGCTTGCTTCGAGTATGGCTATGTTGAATAACTTCATTCTTATAACCCCTTGACCTTTTGGATTAAATGCTTAAGGTAGATGCCCTTCATGCTGGGTACCTTGTTTTTTAACCCATGAATGCACCTCTCTTGTCATCTTCCCCTCAAGTCAGGGCCCAGGTACAGTCTTTGGGCCTCAGGGGTACTGCAGTTGAGGGCTAGGAAGCGATGAACTGTCACTCAGTCAAACGACTGACGATGCTAAGAAGGAAGGGGATTTCTTTCAGTGCTAGGTGTTGTCCTGGTCTCTGGAATGACCATAAAAACAAATAAACAAAACAATAACAAAAATCCCCAGGAATCTCACAGGGCTCAGAGAAGAGCTTACAAGCTTTTGGGAATGGAAGGAAGAGACAATGAAAAATAAATGCAAGCTGAGGAGGTGGTTCAAGATGGCAATGTAGGAAGGTCCTGAACTCACCTCCTCCCAAGGACAGACCGAATCTCTAGCTACACGTGGAACAATTTCCCCCGAAAAGGACCTGAAAACTAGCTGAACAACTCCTACACATTGGTGAATGAGAAAAAGTCCACATTGAAGTGGGTCAGAGAGGCTGAGGCACAATCTCACCATGAACCCCATCCCGACACAGGGACCCACAATCAGGAGGGAACTCACAAACCTGGAGCTTCTCCCTGAGAAGTGCAAGGTTCATGTCTCACATCTCAACTTTTAAGACATGCACCTGAGAGATAAGCCCCGAAAACATCCAGCTTTGAAAACCAGTGGGGCTTGAATCCATGAGAACACAGGGCTACAGCAATCTGAGAAATCCCTCTTAAGGGCTTGTGTGCGGCGTCACCCACCCCAGGGCCCAGGGCAGAAGCAGCCATTTGAAAAGTGCCCAGACTTTACGTGAAGGCGATTTATTTGCTCATCACAGAGTGTTAGCCGGAGGAACAGGGGCTATTTCTGCACTCTCCTCCTGCCTCGCTAAAGCCAGCAGACACTATTATTTTTATTTTACTCTAGACGTTTGTTGTTTTCTCAGCAAGTGCTATCTTCACCTTCCAACCGGCTGGCACCATTCTGGTGCTCTCCCTCTGCATCTCCCGGAGGGGAGCTTCCATGCACGTCTGGTGCCCCTGTTCTTCCATCTGGTACCCCAGTTTTTGCAGCTGCAGCCCAGGGGATGTCCCCTGATCACCAGGTTCTGAAGGTCAAGGAGTCTTGCACTCCTGGGTCCAAGGGGACGGTAACAATCAGAAAAATAGATCTTGACCGACTACCACCTCCCGGGTACTGCACAGGTAGCTGACTGGAACATACCCCCAGCCTCTCTAGGAAAAAGGCCTATTTGCTTGTCCTGGAGCTTCGGCCTGAGGGGCAGGCTGCAGGTTTGGTACACATGTAGGGGCCTAGGGAAGTGCTCTCAGGGAACATAGGCTGGAGAACACCATCTTGGTGCTTTTCCCCTGCCTCACTACAGCATACCAGTACCTCCCAGAAAGGAGCTTACAGCTCATCTTAAGTCCTGATTCAAGTGATTTTCATCCAAGGAACACTCCAGATCACCCACTCTGGTGACCAGCAGGGTTTACACTTACGGTTCCACAGGACTGTATATATGTGCATACTTTAAAGTTCCTGCCTGAGGACCGGCTTCCAATCAGCCTGAATCTAGGCGCTGCCTGAGAGGCCACCCTTTTGGGACACTGACAGGTCTTGGAATACCCTTAAAAACTGGGAGCTATTAAAAATAACATAGGCTACTTGGAAAATCGCAAAGGCTCAGGGGGCAACAAAAAGCTAGGATGGGAGGTTGAATGGTAAGATTTCTCTCCTACACAAGGCCACTCTTTCAAGACTGGGAAAGGTGGCTGTTTCACCTACTGCATAGAAACAAACACAGAGCCAAGCAAAATGAGAAAACAGAGGAATATGTTCCAATAAAAGAATAAGATAAAATCTCAGGAAAAAGCCTGATGAAAAGGGGGACAAGTAATCTACCTGATAAACAGTTCTAAGTAATAGTCATAAAGTTGTTCACTGAACTTGAAAAAAGAATGGATGAACACACTGAGAACTTCAACTAAGAGACAGAAAATGTATGAAAGTACCAAACAGAAGTCACAAACCTGAAGAATACAATAACTGAGTCAAAAAATACACTAGAGGATTCAACAGAAGACTAGATAAAGCAGAATAAAGAATCAGTCAATTTGAAGATAGAGCAATGGAACTCACCTAATCAGAACAGCAAAAAATAAAAAAGAAATTTTAAAAGTGAAGACAGCTTAAGGGATTTATGGAACAACATCAAGCAGACTAACATTTGTTTTACAGGGCTCCCCGAAGGAGAAGGGGGTGGGGGCAGAAAATTTATTTGAAGAAATAATGGCTGAAAAGTTCCCTAAACTGGGGAAGAAAACAGACATCCAGATCCAGAAAGGTCATAGAGTTCCAAGTAAGATGAACCCAAAGAGACTCAAGACACATTATAAGTAAAATGTGCAAAGTTAAAGACAAGAAGAAAATCTTAAAAGCAGCAAGAGAAAATCATCTTGTTATGTACAATGGAACCCCCATAAGACAATAAACAGATTTTTCAGCAGAAACTTTGCAGACCAGAAGGAATGATAAATTCCAAGTGCTGAAAGAAAAACACTTCCAACCAAGAATACTCTGCCTGGCAAAGTTATCATTCAGAATTGAAGGAGAGATAGAATTTCAAGACAAGCAAAAGCTAAAGAAGTTCATCCCCGTTAAACTGACCTTAGGAGAAATGTTAACGGACACCTCTAACCTGAAAAGAAAGGGCTTAGTAACAAGAAAACATATAAAAGTAATAAATCTCACAATTAAAAGCAAATATATAGTAAAAGTAGTGGATTAATTACATACAAAGCTAGTAAGAAATTAAAAGACAAGTAATAAAAATAACTTTAGCTACAATAATTATTTAAGGGATACATAAGATATAAAGATGTAAAATCTGACATCAAAAACATAAAATGTAGCAGGGGGATAGAAAAATGTAGAGCTTTAGACTGTGTTCAAACTTTTACCAACTTGAAGTAGACTGTTATAAATATAGGTTGTTATATGTAAGCCTCATGGTAACCACAAAGCAAAAAACTATAGTAGATACACAAAAGATAACAAGAAAGGAATCTAAGCACACTACTGTAGGAAGTCATCAAAACACAAAGGAAGAGAGCAAGAAAAGAAGACAGGACCAGAAAGGACCTGCAAAACAACAAGAAAACAATTTAAAAACTGGCTAAGTATATACCTATCAATAATTACTTGAAATATAAATGGACCATATTCTCCAGTCAAAAGTCAGAGTGGCTGAATGGATAAAAAAAAAAAAAAGACCCCTCTATGTGCTGACTACAAGACATTCACAGCAGATGTAAAGACACACGAGACTAAAAGTGAAAAGATGAAAAAAGATACTCCATGAAAATGGAAACCAAAGGACGCTGGGGTGGTTATACTTACATCAAACAAAACAGACTTCAAACCAAAGACTTTAATCACATACAAAGGAGGGCTTTACATATAGTAAAGGAGTCAATCCAACAAGAGGATATAATATTTGTAAATATTTATGCTCCCAACATTGGAGCACCTAAATACATTAAGCAAATATCAATAGACAAAGGGAGAAACAGGCAACAATGCAATAATAGTAAGGGACTTTAATACTCCACTTACATCAATGAATAAATTTCAGCCTTACAAGACACGTTAGACTTAACAGGTGTAAACAGAACATTTTATTCAAAAGAAGCAGAATACATATTCATCTCAAGTGTACCTGGAACATTCTTCAAGATAGATTATATGTTTAGCTACAAAACAAGTCTTAATATATTTAAGAAGACTGAAATCATATCAAGCATCTTTTCTGACTACAATGTTACAAAACCAGAAATCAATTACTAGAAAAAAAAACTTGGAAATTTCCCAGATATATGGAAATTAAACAACTTAGCATTGGCAACTAATTGGTCAATGGAGAAATCAAAAGAGAAATTTAAAAATACTTTCACACAAATGAAAATGGAAATACAACATATCAAAATTTATGGGATGTTACAAAAGCTGTTCCAAGAGAGAAGTTCATAGTGATACATAATCTCAAATAAAAATAATCTCAAATAAACAAAATAACTTCACACCTTAAGGAACTAGGGAAAACAAGAACAAACGAAGCCCCAAATTAGTAGAAGGAAGGAAATAATAAAGAACAGAGTAAAAATAAATGAAATAGAGACTAAAAAGACAAGAGAAAAGATCACTGAAACTAAGAACTAGTTCTTTTAAAGATAAACAAAATTAACAAACTTTTAGCCAGACTTATCAAGAAAAAAAGAGAGGAAACTCAAATAAATAAAAATCACATATGACATGGGAAATGTTACAACCAATACCACAGAAATACAAGGGATCGTAAGAGACACTATAAATAATTACATGTTAACAAATTGAATGACCTAGCAGAAATAGATAAATTCCTAGAAACATGGAACCTTCCCAGACTGCAGTATGAAGAAATGGAAAATCGGAATAGAATGATTACTAGCAAGGAAACTGAAGCAATAATCAAAAACCTCCCAACAAACAAAAGTCCAGTAACTGTTGGCTTCTCTGGGGAATATCATCAAACATTCAAAGTAAAAATACCAATTCTTCTCACTCTTCCAAAAAAAAAAAAAAAAAGGAAACAGGAAACACTTCTAAACTCATTCAATGTTTAATGAAGCCAGCACTACTCTGATACCAAAACCAGAAAAGGATACAAGAAAACAAAGTTAAAGGCCAACATCTCTAAGAAACAAAGATGCAAAAATTCTCAACAAAATATTAGCAAAACAAATCCAACAGTACGATAAAAGGATTGTACACTGTGTGCAAGTGGGATTTATTCCAGGGTATGAGGATGATTCAGTATGCATAAATCAATCAACATGATACACCACATTAACAAAATGAAAGATTAAAACCGTATAATCATCTCAAAAGCTGCAGAAAAAGCATCTAACAAAATTCAATATCCATTTATGATAAAAACTCTTAACAAAGTGAGTATATAGGCAATGTACCTCAACATAATGAAGGCCATATACAGCAAGCCCACAGCTAACATCGTACTAAATGGAAAAAAGCTGCAAGCTTCTCCTCTAAGACCAGAAACAAGACAAGGATGCGGACTCTTGCAGCTTTTACCCAACATAGCGTTGAAAGTCCTAGCCAGAGCAATGAGGCAAGAAAAAGAAGTAAAAGGCATTCAAATCAGAAAGTAAAAAGTAAAGCTGTCATTATTTGCAGATTACATGATTATATATATATATATGTACATATATATATATAAAACCTTAAAGACTTCACCAAAAAAACTGTTAACTAATCAACGAATACAGTAATGTTACAGGATACAAAATCAATATACAAAAATCTGTTGTGTTTCTTTACTCTGATAACAAACAATCAGAAAGAGAAATTAAGGAAATAATTCTATCTAGAATTGCATCAAGAGGAATAAAACACCTAGAAATAAATTTGACAAAGGAGGTGAAAGACCTGTATGCTAAAAACTGTAAGACGTTGATGAAAATAACTGAAGTCACAAATGGAAAGATATATGTGCTCATAGACTGTAAGAATTAATAGTGCTAAGATGTCCATACTACCCAAAGAAATCTAGAGAGTCAATGCAATCCCTATCAAAATTCCAATGGCACTTTTCATAGAAATTGAACAAACCATCTCCAAATTTGTATGGAACCACAAAATACCCTGAAAAACTAAAGCAATCTTGAGGAAGAACAAAGGAGGCGGCATTGTGTACCCTAATTTCAAGCTATATTACAGAGATATAGTAATCAGAACAGTATGGTATTGACATAAAAACACATAAATAGATCAATGGAACAAAAACAGAGAGCCCAGAAATAAACCCAGGCATATACATCAATTTATTTATGACAAAGGAGCCAAGAATACACAGTTGGGAAAGGACAGCCTCTTCAACAAATAGTGTTAGGAACACTGGATGGCCACATGCAGAAGAATGAAGTAGGCCATTATCTTACACTGTCCACAAAAACTAACTCAAAATGGATTAAAGACCCAAGTTTAAGAACTGCAACCATAAAACTCCGAGAAGAAACAGAGGTGGTAAACTCCTTGACTCAATCCTGGCAATGGTTTTTTGGATCTGACTCCAAAAGCAAAGCAACAAAAGCAAATATAAGCAAGTGGGACTGGGCCAAACTAGAAAGCCTCTGCACAACAAAAGACATGGACAACAATATGAAAAGACCACGTACTGAACGGGAGAAAATACTTGCAAATCTCAAGAGTCCTCACCACAAGGAAAAAAAATTGTAACTATGTGTGGTGATGCACGTTAACTAGACTTATGTGTGACGACCATTTTGCAGTATATACAAATATTGAGTCATTATGTTGTTTCCTGAAACTATCACAATGATATATGTCAGTTATACCTCATTATTAAAAAAGAAATGCAACCTGAATGCTTAAGAAATGATAGTAACTAACCTTGAGTGTTTACTACTGGGGACTTTGAGAGGGTTTGAATAAATAGCACCCTCTTCCCTGATCAAATTCTAAACAAACGGAAGAATAAGTCAAAGGCTGGGAGATAGTGGTCAAAATAGCACCTCTGTTACTAATAAAAGTAAGAAGGGGGGAATGACTTATTTCTATGTACAAATGCTTTTTTCCAGGGAGATCCGTAGGGTGTGCCAGGCTCTGGAAATATTATTGTTGGGCTTTTGTTTATATAAGCAATTTGATTAAAAAAATGTATTATAGAACTCATGGGCCCATATGAGGTATTGTGAACCAATAATGAGGGAAGATGTACTTACATATTTGTTTACGATCCCATCAGTGCATGTGAAGACGTTTCTTGCTATCCAAGTGCCATTTCTTCCTGTCCAGGAACCATTTATTCATGTTCTTTATTATCTTAAGCAACGTTCCTGACTCATTTTGTATCCCCCGCAGTGAGGAAATGATAGCAACAGCATTATTACTCATGATGCCATGGCTTTCAGAACCTGTTTGTATTGAAACAATACAGGTCTTCTTCCCTCTGCAGTTTCTTGCTTCTATTTATTTAATGCTGGTTACATCATTACCCCTGATGCCGCATCACTCACAGCATCGCTTGTGAATACCAGCTTCCAGCGATGATGATGACCCATGTGCAAGTCTTATCCAGAGTAAGCAGGAAAATGTGAACAATAATTCATTTTCTAGATTTCTTAATATGTACTGTTCTGAATTTTATGGCATGAACAGAACAGCATATCCTCTAATGACATCCTCTCTTGACCTCCTTAGGCTGTCATCACTTCATTCCTAGAACATGAGCACCTTCCGTACAGACTGCACCCCCGCCTTCCACACACCTTCCACATACCATCAGCAGCAGGGAGAAGGGGTGACGGGTGGAGGGAGACAGCAGTTCCTTTTGCACGAGAAATGCGGATCCCTCATGCAGCACAGTTTAAGACTGAGCTGTGAGAGCATGATGTCACCACGACTGAGGCAGGAGAGGAGACGGATGGAAAGGCCCTGCTGGTGTGGTTGAGCAACGGTCTCCGATGTCCTCAGAGGAGATGGCATAGCCACCCTGGAGACCACCTGCTGGGGGTGGGTAACTGCCCTGGGTGTAAATCTTGCCCACTTTTCGAAAAGAAATATTCTGCCAGTCAGCAGGAGAGGGCTGTTGGCCAGGTCAACCTCCTGTTACCAGAGCCAGGCGGGCCATGGGGCCCCAGAGTCACTCCACAGATACGAGTCCTGAAACCCCCGGGGGGTCTTCTTAAGCCCACCTGCATGGCACAGGGTGAGGGAGCGCCCTGAGGGCAGATACATGGTCTGGGGTCCACACCGACCTCTGCCCACCTGGCACGGCTTGTCCAGCCAGTTGCAGGCCCTGCAAGGGGACCTGCAACGTCTCGAGGAAGGAATTTCAAGGCGCAGGGCTGCTGCTTGTGGGAGGGGCAGTGCTGCTCTCCTCAGTAGTGGACTCCCGACTTAGCCTGACAGCACTGGGGCCAGGTCCCGTCTCAAAGGACGGCTGCCCTCGGAAAAGCAGAGGCAACAACTCACTTCTAAGAGAGGAAAAGAAGGCGAGACAAGCAAGCCGGTCTCCTCACCCTAACTCTAACCGGATGAAGCCGCTGCGCAGCAGGCGAGAGCGAGTCACCGCGAGTGTCTCAGCAGTGGAGGTCCCGCCGCATGGAAGGAAACATGGAGAGTGGAGAAGAAGCGTTCCCACCTGAGACTTGCTACGTGCCAGACAGGACTCAAGTACTTTAGACGAACTAACTCACTCAATCCTCATAAGCCTGGAAGAGAAATACCACCTGCCCCTGCTGTATAGATGAGGCAACAGACACCAGAAGGCCAAATAAGATGCCCAAGATTTCCCAGAAGGCAGATGTTTGGATTTAGGATTGAAACAGCCAATCCAGCTGATGATGGAAAGAAACAAACGAAGGAAGGAGACAAGGAAAGAAGAGGGGACAGAGAAGAGTAAGAAAAGGCTCGTGCCTGTCACCTCTGGAGCAACTGGCAGGACTAGAGTTTTTTCTTTCCTTATAACTTAGAGTGTGTAAATATTGCCTCAGCTTCCCCCTTTCCAGGCTCAGGAAAGTCTGCACAGAACCACCCTAAATTTGCACTTCGTTTGAAAAGAAAAAATTCTCCTTGGGTGCAGTGAAGCTTATCTTCACTTTTGTGGACATCACTTCTTACTTCAGCGGGTCACCAGAGAATGTTTTTACTCAATTTACAGGACAAAGCGTTTTCTTCAATATGATTTTTTTTCCCCCAGCAAATTTCCTCCTTCAGGACCATGAAGCAATCACCAGCTCCTAGGGATGATTAATCAGTGTTATCCTTAAAAAGCTCAGAATTTCATCCTGTACTTTCATTTTAATAAAGGGCTTGCTGCAAAGCAAGCTCTCAGAAATGCAAAGGCAGCCAGACTCCAGTCTAGAAGAGATGAAATGCACTTCACCACTATCCCTGGAGCTGAAGAAACGTTGCTTCCCACGAGGCCATCTGCAGAATTTCCGGTAAGGAACTACAGTGGAAAACTGGCCAGAGGTTAGAGGTAGAATTTTCTGCAGAGGGAGTCCAACCAGAGAAGGATAAACTAATTCCTTTAAGACACGAATTACAGGCATCTTCCTGAACGCAGCATGGCTCACCCTTTACAGTGATTTGGCAGAAGAGCATTATAGCAAGGAGTCTCTTGAAGCACACAGGGCAGGAAGCATGATGACCCGCTGGCCGAACAACTGTGGCACATTCCACAGTGAACAGAGAGGTGGAGAGGGATATAGTGAGGCAGAGATGTCAGCAGGGATAGATCTCAGTCCTCAACCCCTCTCCCGGACCTAAGGTGGACATACCTTCCCAATCGTGGCACTCTTTCTCCAAGCCTGTATTCCGCTGTGCTCCCTCCAGCCAACTGAGGAGAGTTGGCAAGTTAGGCAAAGCCTGTTAATGATCCTTGACTGTAAGAGGCCCATGTGATTTGAGGAGTGCCTCTGAGAAGGAGTCAGGTAGCGGAGGTTGAAATCCAGACAACTTTTCTAGGGACACAGCCCTTTGTGGAGGAAAAGGAACAAGTATATAAACATACATATACATGTTTGCATCTTTTTGTCCATGTGGTGAAAAGTCAGTCGTTCTTAAATTATCAAATCCCTGCAGATAGATGAAGTGTGTATAAGATTTTGTCATATATCCTTTTAATTTCTCAGGTATTGTTGAAATGCAGGAATTCACAAGCAAATGTCCTGATCTGCTTATTTGTCATGATTTTCCCACTTGCCAGCAGCTGAGGACCCATGCACAAAACAGGTTTGGCGATAAATACAACATATTTCTGATCTAACATTAGCTGCTGCCTTGACTCACTGGAGGATTACACTGGGCAAGAATGCAGAAGCACAGCTTTTGGCAAAGTCAGAAGACCCACATTCAAGTCCTAGTGCCAACATTTTCTACTAGTATGATCATGGGCAAGTCACTGCCTCCTTTTTAGTTGAGATGATATATAGGTGATTCAGTTGGTAATTTTTCATTGATCTATGAAACGTGTTAGCTTACAAGCAGGGTAAAATCTCAGACACCCCCTGCAGCTCTGGACAATGAGAAGGGATGTTTCAAGTTGAACGGCCACGGCAGGCTCTGTGGTGAAGCCCTCTCACGCAGCCTTCCACTCTGCCTCCTCTTTATTAAGATTCACCTACATAAGGATTGAACAAACTCTAAGGCCTTCTCCAGGGCCTTATTTTGGGGAGAAAAATGAATTATACAGCCATGGGGATGGGGAGAGACAAGAACCCAAAAAATTGTGCAACATTCCTGCCCTCCTTGAGCTTTGGAATGCCTAGATTTGGCACCTCTGTAAACCATGGTGTTGCTGCCAAGTCAGGCAGGGGCTGTCATAACACGACTGTGCATCTGCACAGCACTCAGTCCCCGCACGGCCCAGTGCTTTCACATTCGGTTCATTCAGCTTCTTTGAGAATCACAATGTAGCAAATCTGACAGTGGTGCTTATTCCTTGTCAAGCCCTTAGTATCACAGTGTTCAGGGTATGTGAGCCCTGGTCTTCTGGCATAGTTGCCAAACTTATACAATATTTTGCATCAGAGATTACTATGCCAGCAGGCAAGCCATGGCTCAGAATTGCCAGCTTTATGTTCCATTTTCTGGGTAAAAACACACTGGATGCTTATGTGCAAATCCTTAGAGCACAGGGAGGAGAAGGGAAAGGTAGTAACATAGCACAGGAAATAACTTTCTGAAGCACTTTCAAGTTTTGCCTCTCTCCATGATGCCTAGCCCCATCCCGGGAAAATACCTTCCTTCCAGCTTCCCTGGCTGTGAGGACCACCTGGCCATAGGGCATATAACCTCCCAAGAGATCTTCAACCTATAAATATAGTAACCTAACTATATAGATCACTTGGGTAGGAGGGTAGTTGCTGGTAGCTAGTCACCCTGGGGGCTCACACTTCTTATTTTTTCTCCATTTTGGTTGTTTCTAGCTTGGATAACCACAGAAAAACCCTGTGAGCCAGGCGTTTTCCAGGCCAAAATGAACCCCTTCGCATACAGTGGGTCCAGCTGCTTGGAGAAAAACACGTCCTAGGGTCTCCTCACCAGAGGGGACACCCGAGGAAGCCAGGGAGTTTGGTGATCTTGTTTACAGCTGCACTAGGGTAGGCACTCGATAAACTTTCGTGAAAAAGATAGCAGCTAAGGCTACACGATTAATTTGTTGGCTGTGATGAAATGTTGTTTTGGCAGATTCAGGGAGGGTGCCAGGCTGATATGCCTAATGTATTATTTTTTAAGCTCACTAATTTTCATTTAGAAATTTTAAACATCTTCAGATGCTATTTACTCACTGAGATGTGGGCCATAACCCCTGTTCACCTGTGATTCATCATCATCCAATCTAGGCTAGAGCTTGCTTTCTAGACAAGGTTGACTCTGTAAGCATCCCATTCCTATCCCCACCTCCCTTAAATGTGAATTTAAATGAAAATAAAAACGCTGACATTCTGCAGTGGCACCAAACTTAGGGGAATGCAATGCCACGTCTGAAGGATCCTTGGTCCACATCAAGAGGAAGAGTTATTTTCAGCAAAAAGCCCCAAAAAGCAGCAGAAGGAAGGAAATAATAAAGATCAGAGAGGAATTAAATACAATAGAGATTAACAAGACCATAGAAAAAATCAACCAAACCGAAAGCTGGTTTTTTGAAAAAGTAAATAAAATCGACAAACCTCTGGCCAAACTCACAAAGAAGAAAAAAGAGAGAGCACAAATTAGCAAAATAAAGAAAGGAAAATGGAGAAATTACAACAAACAAAATAGAAATACAGAATATCATACGAGAATATTATGAAAAACTATATGGAAGCAAACTGGATAACCTAGAGGAGATGGACAAGTTTCTGGAAACATACTGTCCACCAAAACTGAATCAAGAAGAAACTGAACACTTGAACAATCCGATCACTAGAAAGGAAATAGAAATAGCAATTAAAAACCTCCCTACAAATAAAAGTCCAGGACCGGACGGCTTCACCGGGGAATTCTACCAAACATACAAAGAAGAACTCATACCAGTCCTTCTCAAACTCTTCCAGACGATTGAAAAGGAGGGAATACTCCCAAACTCATTCTATGAAGCCACCATCACCCTGATACCAAAACCAGGCAAAGACACTACAAAAAAAGAGAATTATAGGCCAATATCACTGATGAACATAGACGCCAAAATCCTCACCAAAATTTTAGCAAATAGAATCCAACAACACATAAAAAAGATTATACATCATGACCAAGTGGGGTTCATCCCAGGGACACAAGGCTGGTTCAACATACGCAAATCAATCAATGTAATACATCACATCAACAAGAGAAAGGACAAAAACCACATGATCATCTCAATTGATGCAGAAAAAGCATTTGATAAAATTCAACACCCATTTATGATAAAAACTCTCGCCAAAGTGGGTATAGAGGGAACATATCTCAACATAATAAAAGCTATATATGACAAACCTACAGCCAGCATAGTTCTCAACGGTGAAAAACTCAAAAGCTTCCCACTAAAATCTGGGACAAGACAAGGATGCCCACTATCACCACCCCTATTCAACATAGTCCTGGAAGTCCTAGCCACAGCAATCAGGCAAGAGAAAGAAATAAAAGGGATCCAAACTGGAAAAGAAGAGGTAAAAGTGTCATTATATATTGATGACATGCTACTATATATAGAAAACCCTAAAAGGTCCACACAAAAGCTACTAGAGCTGATTGAAGAATTCAGCAAGGTAGCAGGTTACAAAATTAATGTTCAAAAATCAGTGCATTTCTTTACACCAACGATAAATCAACAGAAAAAGAAAGTAAAGAAACAATCCCCTTTAAAATAGCACCCAAAGTAATAAAATATCTGGGAATAAATCTAACCAAGGAGGTGAAAGAATTATACACAGAAAACTATAAACCATTGATGAAGGAAATTAAAGAAGACTTTAAAAAGTGGAAAGATATTCCATGCTCTTGGATTGGAAGAATCAATATTGTTAAAATGGTCACACTGCCCAAGGCAATCTATAGATTTAATGCAATCCCTATCCAATTACCCAGGACATATTTCACAGAACTAGAACAAATCATAATAAAATTTATATGGAACCATCAAAGACCTAGAATTGCCAAAGCATTACTGAAGAGAAAGAAAGAGGCTGGAGGAATAACTTTCCCAGACTTCAGACAATACTATAGAGCTACAGTCATCAAGACAGCATGGTATTGGTACCAAACAGACATATGGACCAATGGAACAGAATAGAGAGCCCACAAATGAACCCACAAACCTTTGGTCAACTAATCTTCGACAAAGGAGGCAAGAATATACAATGGAATAAAGACAGTCTCTTCAGCAAATGATGTTGGGAAAACTGGACAGCAGCATGTAAAACAATGAAGCTAGAATGCACCCTTACACCATATACAAAAATCAACTCAAAATGGATTAAAGACTTAAACATAAGACAAGATACAATAAACCTCCTAGAGGAAAACATAGGCAAAACATTATCTGACATACATTTCAAAATTTTTCTCCTAGAAGAAATAAAAGCAAGAATAAACGAATGGGACCTAATGAAACTTACAAACTTCTGCAGAGCAAAGGAAACCAGAAATAAAACAAGAAGAAAACCTACGGAATGGGAGAAAATTTTTGCAAGTGAAACCAACAAAGGCTTGATCTCCAGAATATATAAGCAGCTCATATGACACAATAAGAAAAAAATAAACAACCCAATCCAAAAATGGGCAGAAGACCTAAACAAGCAATTCTCCAAGGAAGACATACAAATGATCAAAAAGCACATGAAAAAATGCTCAATATCACTAATTATCAGAGAAATGCAAATCAAAACTACAATGAGGTATCACCTCACACCAGTCAGAATGGCCGTCATTCAAAAATCCACAAATGACAAATGCTGGAGAGGCTGTGGAGAAAGGGGAACCCTCCTACACTGCTGGTGGGAATGCAGTTTGGTGCAGCCACTATGGAAAACAGTGTGGAGATTCCTCAAAAGACTAGGAATAGACTTACCATATGACCCAGGAATCCTACTCCTGGGCTTGTATCCAGAAGGAAATCTACTTCAGGATGACACCTGCACTCCAATGTTCATAGCAGCACTATTTACAATAGCCAAAACATGGAAACAGCCTAAATGTCCATCAATAGGTGACTGGATAAAGAAGAGGTGGTATATTTATACAATGGAATACTACTCAGCCATAAAAACCGACAACATAACGCCATTTGCAGCAACATGGATGCTCCTAGAGAATGTCATTCTAAGTGAAGTAAGCCAGAAAGAGAAAGAAAAATACCATATGAGATCGCTCATACGTGGAATCTAAAGACTCATGGACAGAGAATACAGACTTGTGGTTACCAAGGGGGTAGAGGGTGGGAAGGGATAGACTGGGATTTCAAAATTGTAGAATAGATAAACAAGATTACACTGTATAGCACAGGGAAATATACACAAAATGTTATGATAAATCACAGAGAAAAAAATGTGACAATGAGTGTGAAAAAAAAAAAAAAGAGGAAGAGTTATTTGAAACCAAAGGTTGCTCAACATGATGGTATGTAGTGAAGCCCCTTACAATAGTTGTTAACACTTGAGGTCTTTCAATACGAAAATGAAAATAAAATAGACAAACAGAACCAGGGCATAGCTTAAATGTCTGGAAAAAATTTAATAGTATTTAAGGGTTGAAATCAAAAGGAAATCCTGTCAACGTCTATTCCTACTGATGAAGTAGTTTGAGGTTAAGTGTCCCACTGTTTGGAGTGAGGGCAAATGTCTATGGCTTCTGAAGGAAGAAATCCAGAGACTTTCGATAAAGGTAGGGTTAGAGGCTTATAGATGGATGTCTGCATTAGTGAGGTCTCACTGGCTGAAGAGACAAGAGGATGCCACACACCTCTCAGGCCAGAGAGGGTCTCTGCAGAATAACGTATGGATCCCAAGTAATCAGGCGAAGGTAGGAAGTTGTCCTCAGATATTAATGATGACTAAGAAACTTCACTAAGGAGGACATTAGAACTTTGATCAGCAGTACATTACGTAAGGCAAAAACGTCTCTCTATAAGAATTTAGTGAAATCGTATGACCCAGGAAAGCTAACAAAATATTTTTCAGAATTTTTCCCATTTTTTAAAACTCAAGACTGCATCTTAGACAACTTAGTTAAATATTAACATTGATCAGACAGGCTGTACATGCCCAAGAAGGTGGCATGAACTACTTAGAGCTCTCAGGCTCTTGCTTAAGAACCAGGACTCAATTTTTCCTTTTGTACGGTTGGGAAAAGATAAGCGATCCTGCAGATTCATTATGAAGATTAGCTAAAACAGAAAGCCTGACACTACATTTGGCACTTCATAAATGGGAACCAGCCTTATAATGTAAAAACGTATTTTTATCAATGAATCTTATTAAGAATTGCTGTTTTATAACCAAAGGAAAAGAAATCATGGTGGCTTACAAAATTTCTCTTTCTGACAGTGAATGGCTAAGAGGTAGTATCTTTCTAAAAAAATAAGATAAAGACCTCTCTCCTTTAATGCTCACTAAAAATCTGCATACTGATTATAAACTAAGAATACAAAATGGAATAAATTGCCATATCCAGGCATGTAGCCTTTTAGTAAAACTGGTATTAATTAAATTTTATTTATTTTGATTTAATGAAGTTCCCATGTCAAATTACTTCAACTCCTGAGAGGTGATTAATATGCTTTTAAGATTTTCATCTGAAATATTCATCAATTCCAAAAGGTAGTGCTGACATCAAATAATGATAGAAAACCTTCTTTCCCCACAACTTTGCACATCAACAAAGAACGCGTTTTTTTTTTTTTAAACCTGTACAAATAGTAGTACTGAACTTTTAGAGTCCTTACTTTATTGAGAAAACAGAAGCAGAGTGATTGACTGGTCAAGGTCATGTCACTTCAAATATCACCATTTTTGAGAGGAAAAAAACTAGATTCCAAAAACGAGCCTGACATTGGTCCCTTATCAAATTCTAGGGAAGATTAACAGATGGCATGTGAGCAGTTAGAAAAGGAGGTGCTATGGTTTCACTAAGAGTGAAGCATTCTAGCTAATTACATTCAACTGCTTGATTTAATTTAAATTAGGCTACTTCCAGAGTACAATCTGCTCGTTGGCCAAACATGACAGAATTTCTGACAGTGTCCTTTTAGGGAACATGGAAAAACATAAGCACTGAAGTGACTGGTAGGTGCTTTGACAACTGCACCCAAAGGACTGACTGATGGATCAAAGCCACCTGGAGGGCAGTCTAGAGTGGCGTTCTGAAGAGGGTCTGCATTTCACCCTCTTCTACGCAGTACTTACCAGTAACCTGGACAGAGCCACTGAATACCAAAGGCACACTTCATCACAGCTGGAGCTGACACAGGCTGAGAGGAAGAATCAGAGTTCATACGGACCTTTACAAATTAAATTTAATAGGGATGAATGCAGTCCTTCAATTAGGTTAAGAAGAAATTGTGAAGTAATTATTGGTTGTGCACCTGGCTTACCAGCAGTGCTTGAAGTGCAGCAAGAGACAACAATGTGACATGCTTGCCTAATAGTGACAGTGGTGATAATAATATCAACACACACTAGTCATAACAATCATTCGAGAACCATTTTGAAGCTGGCAATAATGTCTCTGGACCCTTGCTCTAGTCAGACCACAGAAAAACTGTGTTTAGTTCTGAGCAACCTACATTTTAAGAAAGGGACTGAAAGAGCCAATACCAGGCTGGTCTGGAATAGATTTCATGCAAGATCTGAGAAAAGTGTGAAGCCCGAGGGAAGATATGAAGAGGTGTCTGCACAGATGAGACAGGGCCTTTCTGTCTAGTTTCACATATGTGTTATTTATAGGACGTTCAGATGGCATACTTCTAACAATTAAATCCAATCCCTGCAGGGGTGCTGAGTGATTCCAACTCTGGAAGTTCATCAATCATTTCTGAATAGCTGGGGTCTCTTAAGAATCTTCCTTCTTAGATCACAGTTAAAGGACTATAAAATCATGTTCTCAGGAATCTATTCCAGACTTCCTTAATAGCTGTGTTTTTTGCTATTAAATATGCTAAATCCTCCAGGGGGTTACATCATAGAAATGATACGACTACACAATTAAATATTAGAAATGACCACTGAGTATATCCTGTTTATTGTTTATGATTCACACGAAAAATGATGGACTGGGGTTGTAGAACAATAAACCCATTACATTTAGACCTGGGCTTTTGAAAGACTTGCATTCCATTTTAACAGTTCACATATATTTAACAGTTTATATATAAATCCAGATCACAAATAATCTTAAAAGTTAGTTAGCTTAGAGAGAAACAATTAAGAAACACAAAAGAAAACCACATAGATCTACCTTTAAATATAAGCATTCATATTACAAGAAGAAAATGTTTATAAAAATAAAATTATTAGATCAAGTCACTTAACATATAATAGAGAAATATGAGAAACAACATTGTAATTAACATTTATACTTCTAATTAACCTCCATGTATTCTTTACTTTTTCAGAAGGACCCACAATATGATCAAACAATATTTTGGTGTCTTAACTTGGCAGCCTTAGCTTTTATCAGCCTGTTACAATGGAAACTCTAAAATCTCAATTTTCTTTTTAAAGAACTTTTAGGCCAATTCTTACTCAACTTTTCTCCTTCATAGCAGCTGTTTATAGAAAGTAGGGAGCCAAGAATGAAAGACAGAAACAGATGGAAAGCAAAAAGTACAACAGCTATCTTAAGTTCAGTTCTCAACACTGCTGGTTGAATTTGGAACCAAAACCTTATAACAACTGGCAGATAACAGCTAAATCTTAACAGGCAAAGAAGAAATATTTTCTCTGGGACAGCTGCTATCTAGAAGAAAAAACCAGGGTCCCTTTCTACTGCCTGCCTAAATATAATGTGTGGCTTATTACAGAGAAATCTGTAGCAATGTCCGTTTAACCAGTAAGTGTCACAACTGATCAGTATTACTTAAAGGAAACAAACAATAACAACAACAACAAAAAACACACTAGCCACAAATTTCCACAATATACACATGAGAATTAATTTTAATCTGATTTGACTCCGTGACACTAACTGAGCATCAATGAAATATGATATGGAAAGATTACAGAGTAGAAAACAAGCAAAGATTAGTTTATACAACAGTGACTATATACATCGGAAGGAAAACATGCTACCTAATGCAACATTAAGGCCTGAATGTAAGCATTTCCAAAGTCACAGAAGCCCCAAAGAACCCCTAAAGTACAGTCACCACATTACATGCATGCAATGTTCAATTTTGTTTTGCCCGTAAAAGGATACACAGTATTTTGCTGTAAATACCAGACACATTTACAATATATGCAAAAATCAGAATGCAAGTGTTATGTTCCTTATATTTAAGCCTCAAATGTGCCAACAGTGAAATTTCATTTATTTTTAAGAGTGGAGAAAAGCGATGGAATACAAATACTCAGAGAAATTACACAAATAAAATGTAATTTTATATTTGGGAAGCCATATAAATATTCCTTGTATGTGTCCAAACTAAACAATCAATGCACTACTTGGATGGATGTACACTCACTATGTGCTTTACTATCTGACTCGCTCAAATGTGGGATTCTAACACCCACCACTCTGCTGCTGATACCGAATCACACCTGAAAGCTGAATATTATGTCCATGTTGATACATACTTACTTGCCTACTAGGTGTGATCACCTAAACAGAAAGCTGTGCAGTCTTAGTTTGGTATTACATGTATAAAGATAACCCTCTGGGTCAAATTTCCCATAAAAAAGAATAAGGGAAGCTAATTTCCTCAGTTTTGCAAAAGCCTGTGAACAGAACTCTTCCAGAGGGTAATCTGAGGTCATCATCATCTTCTCTCTTTCAGAAAAAGGAAAATAACAAAGGAACCGTGTTACATGTTCAGTTCTATTCAGTCTCTAGGAAATCATATAAATCTACTTCTTTTTCATCCATGGCTTAACTTGAAATTACCAACTCCTATTTTATTTCCAGGTGAATAATTTTATTAAAATAAATTAGGGTAAAGAAACAAACGCTGATAATGTAACATGGATAATCCTTGTTCAGCAATATTTTAAAATAATAAATTATAACACAGTAAGGTTTAGACATGTTGTAAAAGGTGTGGCCAAATTTGTCCTACACCCCATCAATTTTATGATATATACCAGTCAGTACAAGTGACCATCTCGTTTTTTAAGGATTCAGATTTTCCTTTGTGATATGACAGAATGAGTGTTTTTAAACACCTTATGCCTGTTTTCAGACTTTCCAAATATTTTGCAGCCAAAATTACCTTTAACTATATCCAAAATCTATTACACAAATGTGCCATGAGTGTTCTGGACCTTCAAGTATAATTTCAACCAAGTAGAAAGGATTTCACAAGGCCATCTAATCCAACTCATTGTACCAAGTGCTGAGCACACTAGACTGTTCATATATTTTACTAACTTTACTTTAAGTACATCCACCATTTAAAATATAAACATTTATTTTACTATCTAACCATTTCAAGGGGATTACATTTAAGATTTAAAAATTTTTGATGCTCTAGCCAGAAGTTTTGTTTGGCATTCTAAGAAGTCCTAATTTTAAACAAAGATGAGAGAGTAGATACCTTCTTATAAAACAACTCAGTATTATGAACCAAGAGGTTTTGATGAGGCAAAAGCAAAGGGACCAATGAAAAAGCATGCTCAGAATTCTTTATTTCCAATGAAACCAAATTTTGCTACTGTTATGATCACAATCTTCACATCTGATGCAAATAGGAGAGCTTAATTATAATCACTTAGTGGCGGTACTTCAGACAAAACCAATAACGTGTGCCACATAGATGATTATTTCTTTTGGAGAGAGTTAATTGATAAGCTGCACTTTACAAATAATAACATATTAAACTAAAGAAAATGGATGCACTGTTTCAACATTCAGCTTGAAAATGCTTAGTACTTTCTGCAAACCTAAATTTAGTTTAGAAAGGTTAATACTCTCTTTCTAAACTATGGCATAGACTATATATAGCATTTTTAATATATTTATATATAATTATTTGCACATCAGACTTAGAAGCAGTCTGTAGGTTTACTTTGATAGACTGATCTCGCTCAGTGCTAGGGTTCAGGGGGCCTCTGCAGCGCTGTCGGCTGCTGGTGGGGCGTCGTGCTCAGGCTCAGAGGAAGCCGCTGCGGACGTTTCCATCACAGCAGGAGGGAAATGACGGCGGCACACGGGGCACGTTCCAGACTGCGGGGAGGAAGCAACATGTTCAGAGCCAATGGGAAGGTTTTAACTACCGCAAAGTCTCTTCATAAAGGAAAAAAAATCACTTTTCTAAAAACAGGTCAACTAACTTAAAAACAGAACAAACGAAACTTCAAAACCACACAATACAGAGAGGTGAAAGTTTGATGCTATTTCCTCTTCATCAGATTTTACTTTTCTTTGAGGGTAAACAGTCTCCTAACCATGTTTGTATCTTTTAGGTCACTCATCTTTCATTTAGTGAGTATTAACTGAGAGTCTATTATACTCTCCACTTGGCACTGGTGCTATGAGAGTGGCAAGGGGTCACAGGGCATGTCCTCACCTGAACTGAATCATTATTATTATTATTATTATTATTATTATTATTATTATTATTATTATTATATCTATGATGTATGTATTAGAGAAACCAGAGAACTAATTAATTCACATATTTATTACATCAAATCATCACCCTAAGATCTTCCTCATATATACTAAAGCCTCACTTTAGTGTAGCACAGATATGTCAAAGCAGATGGACCACAGATCTTCTTCATAAACCACATAATTCCTTTTCAAAAAGATATGGAGTGACGTGCCCTCTAAATGATAAAACAAATCAACGAGGGAAGGTGGGCCGGGGGAAGCAGACTGGGAGCACACTATTTTAGAACCAATGGAAGACTATAGAGATATGTCATCTGGCAATAGATTATCCCCTGACAAATCTGGTCTTTTCCCCAATGAGATCTCCCTGACAGAAAGCAAGTTGAAGAAATCATGCTGTAGAAGGTGACAAAGATTTTTATCTTAGGAACCTTCTCCCCAGGGGAAAGACCTCACATAAATTGTTTCCTGACAGGAGAGAGACCAGAGATTATTACCTTGGGTTAAAACAAAATCAACAACAAATCAAAACTGTACAACACATACAATATTTATGTGAGAATTTAACTCAGTAAACAGCCACTATGCACCTGCCATACAGCAACATTTTAGAGTCACATAAGTAAGTGCAGTCTTGATCAACCACATTAGCTGTGTAACCTTGGATAACCAACAATTGTTGGAAAATGAGAATAAGGATACCAATATATCCCAGAGTTACTGTGAGGGTGAAATGGGAAAATACACATGAATCACCTAGCAGTAATAACACAGAGCAGGTACTCAAAACACTAGATCCTTCTTAAGGCTCTGATATCACCATAGGAGTTTAAAGAAAGTGGGTATTAAGGATAGAAGACATGCAATTTAAGCTGGACCAACCTAGATCATCTACTCTTACAGTAAGGGGGAGACCACACCAAGATAAGCAAATATGAGCAAATGTACAGAGGGATCAATCTGAAGAGACAGACTAGATCACAGAAGGCCCTAAAGCCTAGACAGAAACTTTATATTTCATAAAGGAACAATGGACATTTCTCTATTGGATTCTACAGATATTAACTACAGTTTTGACAAAGACGAAGTAGCAGTAGAAGGGGAGCAACGGCAAAGAAGAAGGAAAGAAAAGAAGGTGGGAAAGAGAGGGGAGGAAAACGGGGAAGCGGAGAAGGGAAGGAGTGGTTATAGAGAAGAAAGGGAGCCACATCACTAAGTAAATACACTGGGAAAGTGATTTGGGAATTTCTGCTGAACTGCATGCAAATATCCTTTATGCAAACACAGTTCAGTGAAAAGATTTAAATAAAATGCTTTCTTTTATTCTTAAGTAATTCAAATATACTTTAAAATTATTGGGTAAACATTCAAAAACAGTACATAAAAGTCTGAATTAGAGGTACTTGGTAGGGTATTAAATTACGTCTCAGACACATTTTTAGAGACACCAATCCATACTAGCAGAACATCCTTATGTTATAGTATTCTGAGTAGTCCCAAAGGCTTCTTTGCTTAAGATATTTTTGAAAATATCAAATTTGAGAGATATCATTACAGATGTGATTAGCTAAAATCATTTGTCTATACTGTTTTTTATACAATGTTAGTTAAGATAAAATAGTTTGATATTATCATTAATCTGCGATCATTGAAAGGTAACCAAATTTTAACACTGAATTAAAAAGTACTACAAGTACATAGCTAAATAAAATAATCTTAAAAGACATTACTATTGCAGGAGAAATCATTAAAATACTAGTTTTTAAAAAGCAAAACTTCCATATTTTAATTCTGTCTCTTTGCGGGAATTATAGGTTGTTTTCAAAAATATTGTTTCAATAAACACCCTTTAACATATTTAAAACAAAAGTAAATCTGAAACTCACCTTTTGTAGCCAAATTGAGACACAAGGTTTGTGAAAGAAATGGTGACAGGGTAACTCTGTTGCTATGTCATCCTTAATATACTCACTGCAACAGATTGGACAGCATTGCTCCTGACCAATAGCTGAAAAGAAATAATTTATCAATCCTGTAAAGTTCAATTTTAGTAAAATTGAAAATCAACATATTAACTCATACATGATACCTATGAAAGACAAAAGAACCGGACTTTGATAAATTAACTGGCAAACGTGTGTCTGCTTAATACACGACAATCTGGAATTTAACAAACATGGCTTCTGTAGAAAAGCTGACTGGAGAACATCTGTTGCAGTCGATCACTTAATAAATTAAAAAATCCGTCTACTAGGTAAGTCTGTTAGAATTAGCTTTCACAGAAAATCTAATGAAAGCTTCTGATAGTATTTTATCTTCTAGGTGCACTGATAATATACTTGCATTGTAGTGTGTCATTCGACATGAGAGACCAACGTCTTGCCCTTACCAGTGTGATCTTCAAGAACAAGGGTCTCTGGAAGACCGTCAATGCTCTCCTTACTGGCTGGTGGATTAGCCACCTCAACATCCACTGCAAGAGACTCCAAATGTGCTAGGGCAGTCTGAAAATGAAGTCACGTTTCTTTGTTAGAAAACACTTTTTAAAACAGCAATGGAAAACTACTTTCAGGGGTATCTTTCAAAATTATACCCACCATTATTCTCTTCCTGTTGGTTTCTTTTGCTTCAGTCCCTGCCCTATTTGCCTCCTACCAAAGGGAATCATCATCACCACCATCAAACCAAGAAATCAAAAAACATACCAAAAGAAAAAGCCCTGTTCCCAAGTATAACAAAAACCTGTCTTGTCTCAATAACCACCTACTTGCCCATCATACTTGTATTTTCATAAGAGTGGTTACTCTTCCAACTTAGGAGTTTCTGTGTGAGATCAATAACGTGAAAGAAAGTTAACACACTGGGCAGGTTCAACTCATGAAAGATAGAATGTGGCCAGTGGTGGTTGCCAGGGACTAGGGGTTGGGGGGAATGGGCAACTACTGGTCAAAGGGCACAAACTTCCAGTTATTAGGTGAACAAGTTCTGGGGATCTAAGTGAGAGCATGGTGATTATAGATAACAATATTGTATTATATATTTGAAAGCTGTAAGAGAGTAAATCTTAAATGTCCTCAACACAAGAAAGAAATGGTAATTATGTGAGGTGATAGAGGTTAACCAACTCTGTGATAATCATTTCACAATATCAAATCAACACTGTACACCTTAAGCTTACACAATGTTATATGTTAATGATATCTCAATAAAGCTGGAAAAAAGTGGATATGCACGCAATGGAGTATTATTCAGCCTTCAAAAGAAGGGAATTCTGAATATGCTACAACATGGACGAACATTAAAGGCATTATGCTAATTGAAATAAGCCAGTCACAGAAGTAGACAGAGTGAGGTGCTTGGATCCAGAAGTATACGCAGTTTCTCCAGCACCTGACAGCTGAGGTATAAGGTGGTCAGCAGCTTCCCCTGGCACCCATCTTGGGTGGTTTTGTAGCAGAGTGCTTCCAGTTAGTCACCTCCCTGTGAACAGTTTCTCCAGCATTCCAGGGGAAGAATTTTGCCAAGATCCAGAGAGCAGATTTCTATCAAGTTCTGCAAGCACAGTAGCACAAACACTTCTCTAAGAGCCATGGTTGTGTCCTCTTCAACACAGTCTGGATCTCTGCCCTGGGGGCGGCGGTAGGGGTGTCAAGTGCTTTATCTCAGCCCCAAAGCATTTCCTTAAATCTGCTATTCCTACATTCTCTAGAGTTCACTTTACTTCCTAGTAGCCTAACTGTAGTTAGCAATTCTTTGTATCAAACTTAGCCTGTTCAAACTATTGTTTTCTCTCTGACTGAGCCCAGATGGATACAGAATTGTTTATCAGGCATGATTCGAGCACCAGACTCCTGCAATGTGCACAGCTTCTCCAGCACCTAGCTCCTGTAATGCACGTGTCCAGGAGCACACTGTGGCCAGTAGCTTCCCTCAGCATCCACCCTGGACAGTTCTTTAGCAGTGTTTCCAGTTAGACACCTCCCTATGAATAGCTTTCCCCAGCACCCTACAGGGCTGATTTCCAGCAACTTCTGCCAGCGCAGTACCATAGTGACTTCTCTGCTATTCAGTGAGGTACAGCTGTGCCAGCTCCATCAAGGCATGGATCCCAGCTCTGAAGCAGAGCGGGGACCCTTCCTTAGGTGATCCTGGGTGATGGCTGTTCCTTATAGTGCCTTTTCTATATTCTTTAGATTGTCATTATTCATTTCTAAACAATTCCCTTTTACTCTAATCCCCTGTGGCAGTTAATAATTCTTTATTTTAAACTTTCCCATCAGGAGATAGGAAATGGAAAGTAAGAGCCTATTATTTGTCCCTTCTGTCTCATGAATAACTATAATCATGAATCTCCTATGTATTTCTTAAGATATACTCAGCAAGAACTCATCTGTGCTATACATAAACAAAAAGAAGGGATACTATTTATAGGAAGTTCCATTTTGGAGGTTGTTCCAGCTAACTATGCTTTAATACATGTTTGTCTCAGTGGGTTCACTATTCCTTTCTGATCATTACCTGCATATCTGCAGTGCTAATAAATACCTGAAATTTCAATATATGTAAAAATAATTTATTGCCTTGGTACTGACATATATTTAAGGTGATCTGGGATCATTTATAAGCAACAAGAGCAAGAGAGACCATTTTAAAGCTACTGCTATGAACATTTATAAAAATTTGTCTGTATCTTAGTACAATATATATTCAAATGTTAGTCCAAGAGTGAGAAAGACAACTAAGTGGCTTAAATAGCCCAACTGGGATATATCTAGGCTTTAAGTAGCATAATCCTTTGTTAGCATAAAATTTAGTTTCTAAAGACTAAAACAGGATTTAGTTTTTAAAGAGTGAAGACTTCTGACAAATGATTTAATACTAATTTTGAATGACCACTGAATCCAGACTTGCTAGATGATTACCACTTGGTTGATTGTTAATTTGAATATATCTTTGAATACAGCCATTTACTGACAGCTTCCCCCAGTACCAGGTATTTTGCCAAGTGCTTTAACACAATCTCACAATAACCCATGAGGTAAATTTTGTTATTCCCATTTTGTGGATGAGGACCTAAAACTTTGGTTAAGTGAACTATCCAAGGTCACATAGCCTAAAAGAACCAATCTAACTCCAAATCCCATGCAAATTGGCTGTACTTCAATTAAACAATTAATTAATTAATTTAAAAAAAAGTCCATATGCTTACTTCATGTACCACCTACCTAAGGCCTACATTCTCGGCATACGAGGTGCTCTGTAAATATGTAAGGACTATGTGAAGGGTCCGTGGGCATGGAGAGTCCCAGGAGACTCAATTTCAATTAATTGTGGTATATTTATACAATGGAATACTACTTAGCCATAAAAACAACAAAATAATGCCATTGTAGCAACATGGGTGGACCCAGAGATTGTCATTCTAAGGGAAGTAAGCCAGAAAGAGAGAGAAAAATACCATATGATATCACTTATATGTGGAATCTAGAAAAAAAAAAAAGAGCTTATTTACAAAACAGAAACAGATTCACAGACGCAAAAAACAAACTTCTGGTTACCAGTGGGGAAGGGAGTGGGAATGGATAAATTGGGAGTTCGAGAGTTGCAGATCCTAACTAATACATACAAAATAGAAAAACAACAAGTTCATACTGTATAGCACAGGGAACTATATATTCAATATATTGTAGTAACTTATGGTGAAAAATATGAAAATGAATATATGTATGTTCATGTATTACTGAAGCATTGTGCTGTACACGAGCAACTGACCCGTTGTAAACTGACTATTCTTCAATAAAAATATATATATACAAAAATTATATATATATACATACAAATTTTTTTTCTTATGTAATCTTTCTCAAATGGATCTGCCCAAGAATGCATCTTCTGTCAAAGTACCATGCTGATTCTTCTGTTCCCACATTCCTTTTTATACTAACTTTTTTTTTACTTTATAAATAAAAGCATACTTTTTACCTGTTTGAAGGGGCAGTCTGAAATGCTGGGGTCACACTGAATGATAATGACTGACAATAAATCTTTGTAGATGGCTTCCAACTCTATTTTCAAACTGAAGGAGGATCTAAACAACTTGTCACATTTTTGTGATTTTTGGCAAGTATCTCAGAAGAATGGAGTTATAATGCTATGATAAACTCCTTTCATCCCTACCAATTTATTTATTTGAATAAAGTTTCTTAAGTTTATACTCATAAAGATGAAAAACAGAAATAAAGTTGATGCCAAACTATGTCTCATTCTAGGAATAAATAACCTTCACTCATAAAATAGGGAGGGAAAAAAAGCCTTTATCTCATTAAGATACACATTTCCATTTAAGTTTTACTTTATGTTTAAGTAATTATTTATCAAAATTTATAAAAGTTAATTTTTATATCAATAGACACTACAATTTTAACTCAATCTACACCAATTTTCTTTTTCACACTTAAATTCCTGAACATACTTTTTATTGCAAAGAGGCATGATAGGGTAAATAATATTACTTAGGGTTTATGCTAAAAATCATAGATGTCAACATAAAGACGTGCAAAGGAATTTTTTTTTTTCAAAATCTCTTTGGGAGTGAGTAAAAAGCTTTGATATCATTGTTTCAGTTAAAGATCCTAAATATTCTGCCCTGTTCTTAAATTTGAGACACAGATACAAGGCAAATGTTTGCTGCTAACACACTCACCAATAGCTACTATGTGCAAAGGAAGATCAGTCTAGTATTGGAAAAATAACGGAAATGAAAACAATTACTGCCAAAGAGACGGGACTGCTTGAGAAAATAACAAATAAAAGCCCCCAGTTTGTCTTATTACTTGTTTTTGCTTCATTTAAAGAGTGTTGGTATTAAGTCTAAGAGGAAAAATCAAAATTATAAATTATTTCAGCTTCTTTTTTCAAAATGATTAAGTCCATGCTAAACCTAGAAAAATAAAGATTTCTAAAGAGTGAAGAATGAACTGCACTGATTCTCTCGGAGTGAAACATGTTCCAATCAAATTCAAATAAAATAAAGCAAAGCACTAATCTGGGGAAGCTGTTATGCTGTGGGGAAGGGAGACATAACACCATTGATCAGAAACAGAAGGATAGATGCATAAGAATAACTGAAAGTGGTTGTTCCGAGAGCAGAAGCCAACAATGTGGGGACTGTATGTTCCCTGGACACACTATGTTCCTTCTTGCCTCCTGTCTTTGTCCACTCTGCTAGTGCCTTCACCTAGCATGACCTCTCATGACCAGTCAAGATGCCAATCAAATGTCACATTTCCCATTAGTAAAAATAATAAAACTTTTATTTTAATTTTTAAAATTTCTCTTTAAAGATATCTCCATATTGTAGGAGATCATAAACCACTAGCATAATTACGGAAAAAACTATTTAAGCACTGTGAAACCAGACTCTAAAATTGATATATTCCATGTGGTCACTTACAATTTACTTAACTCCTTAATCTTTACAGTTCTATTCTAATGCAGGCTATTATGCTGTGCAATTGTTCCAAATGTGTTAGAATTTGGCAAGGTAAGTTATATACTCTGGGAAAAGCCTTAAGTATATTATCCTGTCTCATGATACTCTCTCTGACTTTTCTTCTAGTACACAATGTTTATTTTTTTTCCCTCCCAGTTTCACTGACATATAATTGACATACAGCACTGTGTAAGTTTAAGGGTATACAGCATAACGATCTGACTTATGTACATTGTGAAATGATCATCTCAGTAAGTTTACTGATCATCCATCACCTCAACAGAGATACAAAATTAAAGAAGTAGGAAAAAAATTATTTCCTTGTGATGAGAACTCTCAGGATTTACTCTTAACAATTTTCAGATATAACATGCAGCAGTGTTACTTACATTTATCATGAAGTACATTACATCCCCAGTACTTCTTTAGCTTACAATTGGAAGTTTATACCTTTGGACTTCCTTCATCCAATTTTCCCTTTCCCCCAACCCCTGCCTCTAGTAACCACAAATCTGATCTCTTTTTTTCTGAGTGAGTCTGTTTTTGAAGTATATCTGACTTACAACACTACAAGTACACTTACAGTCAACTACATTGTACACTACATAGTGATTAGGTATTTCTATACATTTGATCGCCACAACACATAATATTTCTGCTATGGTCACTGTGAGAAAAATATATACTATAACTGAGGCAATCATCTCCATGGAAGATTACACACACTTAAAAAAGTGATGTCAAAGCAGAGCTAACTTAAGTGTGTGTACATGTGCATGTGCGTGTGTGCCAATAGATAAACAGGTCTGTCTCTACCTACTATTTATGAATCTAAACTGGACTTTCTAGTCTCATAAAATTTCGAGACAAAATGCTAATGTTCCTGAAAGTCCCCTCATTCAGTTTGTTCTTTCACTCTTGGCTCATTCACATTATTACTGTTCCTCTACTTTGGATCACTTTGGAAATAGTGATTTAAAGAAATACTTCTTAAAATGAAATCCACTAGCGCAGTGGAAGTTTCCAAACATGAAAATGCTTGAGTTTTTGACTACAGGAAAATAAAATTATGAACAAGTTTCTGGTGTTGCAGTCAAATAAAGCAAAGAAGTCAAGACAGTCACCAAATGTGTCATATTTATTAACATGTGTATGTGTGTGGGGATGAGGGAGAGTAAATTTTCTAACTGCATTAAGCAGCAAGATAGATTTAGAAGCCATAAGAACCAAAAAGAGGAAGAGATTTGTAATACAGCTTTAGAGATTTTTCATTTCATTTCACAAATTATGTGTGTGTATAAAATATTCTGATTCACAGACCTGTAGAATTCAACAGAGTTAGTGTATTTTCTAAATGCAAGCAATATACCTTACATTCTGCAGTAAAAACTGGAAAATATTATAATTTTAGGCAAATTGGCAGATGTCAAGTGTAATTTGTATACATGTACTAAATCACTATTCAGTAATTATTACTAAATTGGTGAGAAAAATATTCACCTTTTCTTAAAAGTAGTTTTAAAAAACCTTTAATTTTATCACTTTGTATCCCACTAATCTATACAGGGGTCACTAAAATACCTCCATAGCCTGGGCTAAGCGTTCTTCTAGAGCCATGTAAGTGAGGAACTGAGGATCCACATAAGAAATAGCTTCAGCAACTCCTAGTCCATCTGCAAAACCGTCAAACAGGCTGGGAGTAAAAAGACAAAACAAAACATGATTTGAGAATCCTTTATAGTAAAGACATAATTACATTAGCATAATGACAAGCCAATAAACACACTATAGGCAGAAAACCTTAAAATATTTTAATATAAATCTTGTGGGGTGAAGGGCAAGAAGAACCCAACAGAAAAGTTAAATGTCAAGCATAAGGAGTTGAGACACCACTCCCATTTCCTATAGGCTGCCACACTGCTGCACAAAATTTGTAAGAAAATCCTCTTTTTGTATTTCTAGTCCTAGCTATGGGAACCATTTATGACTGGGATAAACTTTTTCTCTCCTAATTCCTTCCCATGTCTTTCCTCTTTTAGTTTCCAATCTAAATTTAGATGAAAACCTGAAAAAAAGATTTACTGTATTCTATCATTGCTCAAAGCCTCTTTTCCTTCTCTTGTAATTGTACTGCTTAATTACTTTGTACTTAAAAATATTCTATTTTCTCAAGCTTTTCTCACTAATCTCTCTTCTATTTTTCTAAGAACTAGGCCTTCTCCCTTATTATTCAGCTTGAAAAATATTTACCTCCTAACTGCTCATTTTTATCATTTTTTTTCCTTAAGGATCCCAAGCCCTTGAAAAAAATATTATGTCTTAGTCTGGTCCTAATCTCCTTCCTCCATTCCTATATATAAACAGATTCCTCCTTTCCCTCTAGTCTCAGAAACACTTAAGTATTTCAAAATTCAGAAACCCTAAGTGTCTCCTCAGTCGTCTTCTTCTAATCTTGTTCCCTTGGCAATTACACTCAAGTCCATTCCTTCAATCATCCTTTCCGCAGGTAATTCTGAAACTTCTACCTAATTCCAAACTCCTTCTTGAGCTCTTGACCTACATTTTTAGTTTTTTGTGGGGCACTTTACCCCAGTGAACTCCTACCACCTCAAATCCTAGATCTCCAAAACTGAGCTTATTTTGTCTACCAAAAAGCAAACTTCTGGTAACTTCTGTATTCTCACTACAAACTGAGTATCACAGTCAGAAACATGCACAGTTACACAGCTAGTTCAAAATGGTTTTGATATCAACCTTTGTGCCATCATTAAAATTACAAATCTACAGCCAAGAAATACAAAAGAATTAGAATTAAAACTAAGATTACTGAATTCAACCTCCCTTGCAATACTAGAACCCCTTCATCTAGCAGTGAGGTGTAGTGCTGTAAGTGGTCTTGGACTGGACCAAAAAAAAAAAAATTCTCTAATGTCACTGGGACAATAGACATTTGAATAGGTCGTAGATTAGATAATAGTACTTGTCAGTGTTAATTTCCTGATTTTGACAATTTTATTGTGTTATATAAGAAAATGTCCTTGTTTTTGTGGAATTCATCCTAGGCTATCTATAGGTAAAGAGGAATCATGTTTGCAACTTACTCATAAATAGATCAGAAAAAAAATACTATAAAGAAAGGAAAGAAACAATGGTTACACAAATGTGGTAAATGGTAACATTCTGGAAATCTCAGTTAAAGATACATGAGACTGCTTTGTACTATTCTTGCCACTCTTCTGTTAAGAATCAAATGATTCAAAATAGTTAAAATTCTATTACTGAACCATGGTTATGTCCACAAAACATTAATTTCTCACAATCTTATTAGGTTAATTATTATAACCCCAATTTCTTATTAGGTTAATAATTATAACCTCAATTTCTAACCAATAGAAAGGTTGTTATCAAATAAATAAATGGCACAGTTGGGATTTTTCTAAATCCAAAATCCATGTTTTCTCCATATCAACTCCTACCACACCAATCTATGCATGAAATATTCTGTGGTTATTCTACAACATTTCTGCGACTTAACTGAAAGAAAGAAAACTTCTGATAGAGGACTTTTTCCATTTTCCTTTAAGATAAAATAAAAAACCAAATATCTTTAATTTTTTTCTCTAAGAAGTAGAAAAACTGAAAAAAAAGTTTGTCAAATTTTGGCATTAGATAAGAACTGCTGCCATTTGCCATGGGTTTTACTTTTAGTTATCAAAATGACATGCTATTTTAATATGAAAACCAAACCATATTTTTGCCTTATCAACCTTTAGCTACTACCACATACATTTAATAGAGTATTACATAAGCAAATAATGAGGTATTGCCTTATTGAGACAAAATTCAAAACAGTAGCCGTCAAAATTTTTGTCTTAAAATCAGCACTTAATTGCTTTCCATATTAAAAAATAAAACTATTGTGAAGCTTCCCAAATTTTGGGACAATTAGCAATGTCTCTAAAATCTTAACACAACAGCCAAATCCAGAAATACCATCAATGAATTAGAATTTAAAACAAAAGTTTTCAAATTTAAGTTAAACTTATATTCAATAAAGACCTCAATTATTCCTTCAAATTTTTATCTGAAAACTTTTTTGAACGTTATTTAGAACTATATACCAAGATCTCAAAAAAGGGACACATCTCAGTAATGTCGCCTCTTATTAATGTGTCAAAAAAAAAAAAAAAAAAACCAACCCTGAAGTACAGACCAACTTACCAGGAGGAAGGGTCAGGGTTACTGCATTATTTCAATGGGGAAATGATCAATTAAATTTTAGTGTGTCTGTACAAAAGACCGTCTATATAATGCAGCTGTAAAAACTATATTTATAAAAATTTGAAAATGTGCAAAAGAACAAAATTTCTCATATAAAACTGTATAATTGCCTCTGAAGGCGCACAGATGATGCTAACTAGATGATTCTGTCATCTGCTTAGCATTGCTGTGAGGAGTGACTTTGTATAATATTATCAAAGAAGACATCAGAATTTACAGGAGTTCGGTAAGAGGGGAAGGGGCAGACATCAGACAGGGAAGAAAAGAAGGGGGTTTCAAGATCAGCAAGACTGGATTAGGTGAAGCCACTGACCTTCCATAATGTTTGAGAAGACAGAAAACAGGTTTTGGAGAACGGGAATGTTTAGGATAGAATTACAAACTGTTTTTGTGGCTGTGATGAAACCCCACTTCTACTTCCACAAAATGGTCAATAAAAGTCTTCTCTGAACTTATAATTTTTATTACAAGAGAACAGGGTAATGAGAATAGAAAATGGTAAAGAGGATTTCATGATGATGCTTAATTTCATGTGTGGAACAATTTGGGGAATAGAAAGAAGTAGCTACACACACAGAAAGGGAAAGTGAAGACACAAAGGAGGCCTTAAAATCGTAAGTTCTAGAGTTATCAGGGGATATAAATGAGTTTTTCTTACCTTATTTTTAAAAATTTTCTGTAATGGAATTTTAACTAGGAAAACAAGACAAATTCTTAAAAACATATCTGTGCAGAGATATAAGCAAGCCATATTTTTTTCCAGAAAAAGTAACAAAAAAGGATCAGCTGGAACAAATATTCTCCCTGTATCTCAATAATTAGCTGCTTCCAAAGGGCTACTGCATACTTGAAAGATATGTCTGTTTATATAAACCAAAACAGTTAAATTCTGACCATTGTATCATGAGCTGTAATATTCTAAAATGCACTTAATTTATGCTCTTTTTATTTGCAGCTCACTATTTTTTTGTCAGCATAAAGTAAATTTAATACTTTCAACATCTCTGGGAAAGTATAATTAAATTTTCCATATTATGCATAAAGAGAAGGAAAACTATAGTCATATGATTCCTCTGATTCAATCACAGGTTCTAAAATTCTTCAAGTAGTATTCATTAAGGATTTTTTTTTAAGGATTATACTAAATGCTACATTTAGTATAGAAAGCTAAATTTAAAAGCCAGAAACCTCAAACCCAGTGTATAAATAACTAGGATGTAAGGGGAGCTTCAAGAGAGCTAACAGTCAAAGAAGGAAGAGGTCATGGACTGGAGTAAGTAGGAAGTCCATGCAGGAAGTGGCATCTGATATGAGCTCTGAAGGAGAAGAAGACTGACAGATGGGAAAACTGGAATATTTTATTAGCTATCAGAGATTCAGTTTTCATAATTTAGAATCATGAACAAATTCTACTCAATGATCAATTAAGTATGCTAATAACACTGCGCTACCTCCAGTCCACGTCTAAGTCTTCACTCACACTGGAGTCATCCTCAAGGTTATTGTTACCATCCAACATGAAAGCTTCTGGCTGTGCAAATTCATTGGCAGGCTCATTTCCTTCATCACTGCTGCTTTCATTGACTTCATTGTACTGTAACCAAGGAATTTCTCCCTCTTCCAAGGATGTCTGTTCCCTAATACAAACATTTTAATAGAAGAAAAAAATATCACTTGAAAACATATCTTTAAAGAGTTTTATTTAATGCAAGTAATTATTTTTTAAGCTCTAAATTCTTGGCACTTAACATGGCTCTAAAAATCTGTTTTAAGTGTAAAATCATTTAAAAGAGAAGCAAATCCATTACACAGTCATAACCTATAGAAATAGTTCCTAATTACATAAAAACCTATTTGTTTGATATACATATTATCTGTGCTCCTGTATTTCCTCTTTTTTGCAGGATAAAAATTAAAAACTCATCCTAGACGATCTGAATTTTTAAGCCCTGCTCTTGAGTAGTTTCCTTTCAGTCAACATAAAATTCAAACTCCTGAGCCTGGCGCCTGGCCTACAAATCTCTACATGATACGTGATTTCTCCTCAGCCCTCTTTCTCCAACTGTTCCTACAGTCACCACTCTTCTCTCATTTACTATACTTCTACTATTCTTTCTACTCTTGGAACACATGGAGAACAGTCCATCTTGGGGCCATTTCCTCTACCTGAAATGTTCTTTCACCAGATTTTTGCATAGCCACTCCTTCCTCACTTTTCAGATCAGAGTAAATGTCACTTCTTTCAGGGAGGCTTGTTTGGACCACTCATTTTATGTAGCTCATCAGTCACTGGCTATCATATTACTTTACTTAGTTTCATTATAGAACTTATCTTTACTTATTTTCTTACTTGTTTACTGTAAGTCATTCTCCCACTTTAAGCTCATAGAAACAGGGACAAACCAATGGCACAGATAAATAAAATTAGAAAGAGATAAAAGAAGCATTGCTAAACAACAGGAAAAAGGATCACTCAATAAATAATATTGGGACAACTAGGTATCCATCTGGAGGCAGGGAGGTTAAATCTCTATGTCATTCCTCACTCTTGAATAAATTCCAGATCTATTTTTTAAAAATGCATGTGTGCCACCCCCAACACCACTAAAACAATAAAAGTATCAGAATCATGAGACAAATTTTTATAAAAATCTCAGCATCATTCTAAGCATGATGCAAAAACCTTAAAGCCTCTGATAAACAGATTGTTAAATTTCACAACATACACATGAAAGAAAATACTCCTGGAAAAGCCAAAACACCAAAAATTTGGACACAAAGACCAAAGTGAGAAACATTAATAATTATAATACATAAAAAAAGGCATTTCAGCAATGACTGAACAAAAAGTACTTTTTGAAATTATAAATAAGAAAATTATACTGGTAGGGTTTTCTTATTTATCTTAACAGAAAATATCTTTTAGTATACCAAGAGTAGGTTAAATATTTGAGTACATTCTTGGAAAAATTTAATTTTAGTTTGGGTTTTAAAATAAGAAATAAAGTTATATAGCAATTTACATATTTCAATTTG
Organism: Vicugna pacos; assembly: GCF_048564905.1. Taxonomy (NCBI): domain Eukaryota; kingdom Metazoa; phylum Chordata; class Mammalia; order Artiodactyla; family Camelidae; genus Vicugna; species Vicugna pacos. The sequence goes on along the minus strand of NC_132989.1, from coordinate 45,853,458 downwards.
AAGAACAGCTTTAATTAGAATTCTATTCATTCTAATGTGTAAATTTAACTTTGGGGGGGAAAATATTTATGAAAGATACTTAGACAATGCCCATACATGAGAAGTTAAACATTTAAAACACATAGAAACAGTATGTCTTAATATACCTAAACTCATAAATGTTTCTTTAATTTCAGATCCTAAACTTCACTTCAGAATAACAGGTTTATAAGATTTAGTGTAGTAAAATCACAAAAATCAGCACAACATGTGCTTATTTTGTTAAATTTTTAATGTCTTATATACAAAGATAGCGGATGTTTTCCTTTCATGCATAATAACCAGGAACAATGAAAAATTAACCCCCAAATGGTTTTAAAACACAAAATCAAACTAAAAATGCCTAAGCAGCTGATCTGTCTTCACACCTTTACGAGAGTACTCACCACACTGTACCGTAGCTATTCTGGTGACTCACTTGTCTCCTCCTAGACTGGGAACTTCTCAAGGGCATACAATGTTCTCTCATCACTGTAGCCTTACACCCTGTAACAAGTGCTTAACATATAAGAAGTACTCTCTCTCTCTCTCTGTGTTGCAAATGTAATAATAAATCCTTGAAAAATAATCTTTTAAAAGTCAAATGATTTAGAGATTAAGCCCAGAATAGTCCTAGGAAATGTCTGTTATTTTGAATGTATGCCTACAAGAAATACATTTCTTTTTCCTATTCTATAGCCATCAAAATGACTCTCTTACTCTGTTCTTAGATACATAAAACTCAAATATATCAGTAAAAATGTTTAGTATAAGAAATAAATACTAATTTGTGAGTTTTTTTTAATTCAAAGAAGAAAACTAAAATAAATCATTGTGAATCAAAACAATTCATAACATTATTAATACTCTTTTACTATACAAATAATTCTTGGCTACATATTTTGCTTAAACAATTGATTCTGTCTTCATGATTCATGACACAGTTACAGAAACAGAAAATAAGTGCTATGTGGCATATTCTTTCAATACATTTACATAAAGTTCAAAAAATTCCTACCATTTAAAATGACATTTATCAGGCTAGAAGAGTGGCACTGTGCTGGGCAAGAGTTGGCTTCATAGTATAGCAAAAGGAATTCTGATCTTAAAAAAAAAAGATCTGAATGATAAGGTCAAAAACATCTTTCATTTTGTGCAACTAACAAGAGAAACAAATATCTCCATGGGAATCTCAGTATATAATGTAAGTTTAAATCCTTTAAAAGCTTTGAAACTATTTCAGCATACTGTATTCTCTCTCCCTATACACATACATATACCAAACACATACCATATGTAACACATTCACAAAAATTTAGACTTTCAATGACCTTTCTTCATTTTAATGATTCAAAAGTCAACAAAATGACATTACAATGTTACACAGTAATGAGACTTAAAAAGATGTATTAGTTAATCATGCCTCCAAACGGTCAATTCTAAAAAAATAATCCAGTAGATGGAAGATGTGGAAGCCCTACCACCACCACTACCAACGCTACAGGCATTTCAACTGGGAGAGGAAATTGCCAATCTGTCCCTTCCTTTGAGCATCTTCAGCACAGTTTGGAGGAAGTGAATGCTGCTGCCATTAACAGGAAGCCAGAAATGGCCCTTCATCTATCCCCACAACCTCCTCCCAGTGAAAATCCTAGAAGACCACCAGCATCATACTCTCCTGATTACAGGCTACACTGTTCCAAAGCTTCAGGTAAACAGACTGTTGCTCCCTTTATGATTTATGCTTCATGATTAACGATCTCTGTTCCTCAACAACAAACTAAATTTAATGACATTCAAATAGCAATATTAAAATTATAGAGATATATTAATAAACTAATATTGAGTATTTTAAAAATTTTTCATTAAAAAGTTTTAAAATATGCTATTATATAATCATGCATCATAGAATTTCCTGAGAAACGAAGAAAATGAAAGGCAGACAAATCAAATAAAATCTCTGACAACACTAACTATTTTTGTGTTACAAATCTGGTTTTCTTTAGCTAATAAATAGCAATTTGCATATCTACTATTAACAGCACAGAATATTAAATCTTCAGGTGAATATCAACATTTTAAAGGGCTGAGGCATTCATAAAATAATACAGCTCTATTATAAGAAATTCATTTTATAAAACTCTGGAGAGCATAATAAACATTCCTAGTTAAATGGTATTTAACTGGTTTTCATTTTATAACTCAAAATACATATACCCAAAATCTCAAAATCCACCTGTGGCCCCTTCCCTTTCGTAAAGAACTGTGTATGGTGACTGTCTCCATCTTCTCACTTCAGTTCCCTTCATTTTTTAATTACTTTTTTCTCAAATGCAAAATATACACAATCTATTTAAGTTATAATGTGTATTACATCGAACATTCATAAACCCACTACCCAAGCCAGGTATGTGAATATTACCACTGACCAGCATGTTTTGTATTCTACACCTTTCCTATCTCCTTGGCCTGACCCTTCAGAGAAAAGAACTACCTTGTTGACGCTTTTGTCATTCCATTGCCTTTTTTTCTTTTTTAATACTTTCTTTTTATTGTTTTTTTTTTGAGAGGGGAGGTAATTAGATTTGTTCATTTATTTATTTTTGATCCATTTATTTATTTATTTTGGGTTCAAGTCCCAGGACCTCCTGCATGCTAAGCATGTGTTCTACCACTTGAGCTATACCCTCCTCTCTCCACTGCTTTTTGAAACACGTTTTGTATGCTTAAAATAAGACACGTACTACTCCTTGTTTTTAAGCTTAGTGAAACAGATACACACATTTTTCCAAGAATGACTCTTCTCATTCAACTTTCTATCTTTAAGATTCATCCGTGTTTTTGCACATAACTGTGGTTCATACTCATTCCCTGTATAATACTTTATGTATGAATACACCACTAATTTTTCTCCTATTAATTAATAACTGGGTAATATCCAGTTGTATAGATTTCATGAAAAGTACTGCAATGAACAATTCTGAACCCAACTCCTAGACCATATGGGGAAGCTTCTCCAGAGTACACATCTAAAAGTAGAACAGCTGGGTAGTTTACCATGCAAATATTAAAATTATTCCATAATTTCAGTGGATTTGACCTACTTCAGACCTCAACAAGCAGTGTGTAAGAGCTGATCTATATCCTCCAAAACACCTGACACTGTCAAATTTCTTAATATTTGTTAATCTAATGGATGGGTAAAAAAATGATACTTCCTTGTGATTTTAATGTACACTCCCCTGATTACTAATGGTCTAAGCATTTTTTGATATTTTTATTCACCATTAATATTCTTCAGTGAATTATCTGCTCAATGTTTTAGTCATTTTGCAATTAGATTATCAGTTTTTCTTAATGACTTCCAGGAGTTCTTTACACATTCTGCACATTAAGACTTTATAGTATATATATGTATTTTCATAGTTTGTTTCTTTCCTTTTCAGTGTCTCTTCTTTTGTATCTTCTTGCCTTCTATTATTCTCCCATACTGCCATGCTAAGATCTCCCCTAGAATGGCTACAAAAATGGTGCTATAGAGCACCCTTGTCTTGCTCCTGATTTTAAGGGGGAATTTTTTTTTAATGCTTCTTTTGTTGAAAATGATTTCTATCGTATTTTTTTTAAAGACAGTTTTTATGAAGGCAAGGGAATTCTGTTCTAATCTTAGTTTCTAACTTTTTATCATGAAGAACTGCTGAACATTATAAAGTGATTTTTTTCCCGTGTATCAATGGAATCTATCATATGAATTTTCTGCTGTATTTTGCTAACATGGTGAATGACATTTACAGGTATTCTGAGTGAAATTACCTTTGCTTAAATGGAATAAACTCAGACTGGTAATTGAGTTTTATCTGTTAAAAAATTACACTTACAAATTCAGATTTCCAGTAATTCTTTTTAGGATTCTGATGTGCAATTTAATGAATGAAACAGGCTTATAATTTTCTTCACATACTCTTTTGGCATTAGGGCATTAATGAAACAGGCTTATAATTTTCTTCACATACTCTTTTGGCATTAGGGCATTAATGAAACAGGCTTACAATTTTCTTCACATACTCTTTTGGCATTAGGGTTATACTGGCCTTATTAGAATGACTTGAAGAAACAGTTCTTTTTCTAGTCTCTCGAAGAGTGGCATGGTATGATCTGTGAGAGTTTAGTTTAAGAGAATTCAGCTCTAAAACCATTTGGATCAGTTGTTTTCTCCAGAGGAAGATTTTAAACCATTGATTATGTATCTGTAATAGGTACTGTATTATTTAGGTTTCCTAATTCTTCTTGAGTGAGTTTTAGTGAATTCTATTTGTCAAATTCTTCTGAGTTTTTAAATTTACTGGTACTCTTTTTAGTCTATCCAATCTTTACTGTGTTTGCAACTATGTCCACTTTTATATTTCAGTATTATTTATTTGTGTCGTCTTTATTTTCTTGTTCACTATCAAGTGGGATGTCTCTTTTTCTTTTTTTTAATCTTTTCAAAGTATCAGCTTCTGATTTCTTAGATTCTATTTTAACTGTTTTCTAATTCCTTGATTTTTGTTCTTAGCTTTCCTAATTCTAATTCTTATCTCCTTATTTTCTTTGTCTAGTCTAACATTTATATTCTATTTTTTAAAGTTAAATGCACAACTACTCCACTTTCAGCTTTTGTTCTTTTCTAACATAAGTATTTATAAAGGTAAATTTCCCTTTAAATACCAATTTCATTGCAATCCCACAGACTTTGATTGTGGTATTTTCATTATCATAGAGTTGTGAGCATTTTAAATTTCTAGTATGATTTCTTCTTTGTCCTACTGAGTGTTTAGAAGGATGGATAATTTAAAAATGCATAGGGTTTTTATATATAAAAATATGTATTTATGTATTAAAATATATTTTTATTATTTATTTCTAAGTTAATTGCACTGTGGTCAGACAATATAGTTTGCAGGATATTGATTGTTTGAAATGTGTTCATCTGTGCTTTCCAGTCCAGTACATGCTCAGTTTTTGTGTTTTTGCATTCTACAGGACGTAGTGTTCCTTAAACCATGCTTAAGAGAGCTGTTCAAACTTGCAATTAATTTTTCATATCCCTGCATCAGTAACTGAGAGATATATTCAAAATTTTTCTAATATGACAAAATCTATCAATATTCTCTATTTTGGTCAAATTTTGATTTATATATTTTGAGTCTATTTTATTAGGTGCATTCAAGTTTAAAATTGTTATGTTTTACTGTAAATTGGGCCTATTACATAGCGACTGACTCCTCAACCTCTTTTTTGCTTTTTTACTTTAGTCCCTTTCCAATTCAATCTCCACAAAGCTGTCAGAATGACGTTTTAAAAATGTGTGTCAAATCAGTTAATTCTCCTCTTAAAATCTCACTGCTCTGTGAATAAATTCCAGATGCTTTACGTTCTGCACAGTCTGGTTCCTGTCACTTCACCTCCTATCATGCTTCTTTTCAGTCACCTGCTTCAGCCCCACCACCTTCATACAGGTCAAGTCTCTTCTTTTTCAAAACCTCTGCTCTCACATTCCCCTTTGCCTACAAAGCTCTCTCTCAACCAACTGCTAATCCTCATCTTTTAGATTTCAGCTCAAAAGTCAATTCCCAAGAGAAGCTCTCTCCCTGACCACTCTGATTAATGTAAGCCCCTGTCAGTTACTTTATCACACTAGTGTTTTATTCCCTTCACAATAATTATCACAGTGTGTAATTTACCATGTTTGTATCTTCTTTATTATCTGCCTCTCCCAACATAATGTAAACTTCACGAGGGAATCTTATTTGTCTTGTTCACTGATATAATCCCAGGATCCAGTACAATACCTGTCATATGCTATATGCTCAGTAAATATCTGTTGCACATATAGTTACTATCACAAATTACATATGAAAAAATTAATAATACTTTATAAACTAACTAATAGCGATTAAAGATGATCAAATATAAAATCAGGAAGAGGAAAAAATGCCACCTCAACCTATCACTGTCAAAATCAATTATGTTTACAAATTTCTTTCTTTAAAGATTTTCTAATGCTTTGTTCCCAGATTTTATTACAAAATTAATCTCAAACGGGAAATTTATACCTTTTGAGAAGTAAAAATTTTAATGTTAGTCCAAGCTGAAATATTTTTTTCCTGAGAAAACATATCAAAATAGATCCTATGAGAGACTAAAAATTAGAGCCAACCAATTACCATAGGAAAAAAAGAAAATTATCAAGGAAATACTCCCTCACTAAATAAAACACTAAACCTACAAGATTTCACAAGCAAATACTAACAACCTTTATAATAAATCATAAATAAATAGCTATCTAAACACTGAAAGATACAAAAAAACAAAAATACTCCTTTAGCAGAGCAAGTATCAAACTTATCAAGATGAATATCCCCACCACAAAAAAACCCCAACAACCAGACAGAACTAGAGACAGGTCTCAATGTAAAAATTCTATGTAAAATATTAACAAATAGAACCCAGCAGCTCATTAAAACAACAATAAACCATGACTATGTGATCACGTTGGGTTTATTACAAGAAGTAAGGGTAGCTGAATACTAGGAAATCTAGTAATAGAATAATTCTTCATGATCATTACATCAAAAGTGAAAAATCATTATGCTATTTCTATTGGTGCTAAGAAGACTGTAATAAAATTGAACAAACATTCTTGCTAAAAATCTATAAAATACAAACAAGGGGATATTTCCTTTGTGTGATTTAAAAAAAAATTGTGTGTGTGAGTGTCTGTGTATGAAATCAACCTAAAAGCCAGAATGACTCATACTAGGGAAATATTAGTGGAGTAAGGGTTGGTAAACTGTGTCCAGCAGGTTACTTCCAGCCCACCACCTGTTTCTGTAAATAAAATTTTGTTGGAAGATAGCTATACCCATTCATTTATATACAGTCTATGGGTACTCTTATATTACAACAGTAGAATTGAGTAGCTCCAATAGAGACTGACATACAAAGCCAAAAATATTTACTATCTGGCCCTTTGCAGTACAAATTTGACAACACCTGCACTAGAGCATTCCCATTAAAGCTAAGAAAATACAAAGATACTTATCATCAAACATTAATTTCTGGAGATATCATCCAATGAATAAGCAGCAATATTAAAACTTTAACTTTTGCAACTGCCTCCATTTTTATGAACACATCAATGATTTCCCTGAGGGCTGTCCCTTCTCCTTTGCCATTATCTGCAGTACACAGCATTGGCAACTCTGATTCACTCATACCTAACATAACCAAAATAATCTTTTAAATGTCCAAGTTTTCTTCAATAAAGCAAAGTGGAAACATATACTATACCTCAGTAGAAGACACTGTAATTACCAGTATTTTCAATTTGTTCTCTGTAAAATACTAAAAGCGTAACAAAAAAAATCAGTAGGATCTACTAGTCTACTGGTCTCACATAGGGCTTGTAAACGCAATTAATAGCACACCCAACATTTGAATGTGACGTATAACATTCTTGTGCAATACAGACACAAATAACAAATCTTACTGGTAACGTACCCTTCCTGAAGAGATAATTCCTGGTTTTCCTCTTCAGGACCACTGCTGTCACTCTGCAGTTCAGGTTCATTCTCATCTTTTCCTGGCAGAGTCTCCCAGCTTTCATCACTTGAGGACTGATCTTTTTCTGTACCAGAAAATCGATGAGGCAAAGAAGCAGACCATTCTCCATCACTGCACTCTGAACTGCAAATTTAGAAAATAAATAAACTGTCATTACATGTGCATTTATCATTTGGAGTGTTAACCAGGCATCGCAGCAGAGAGTGAACTACTGATGCTCTACATGCTTCATCAGGTGCCAATTCATTTTTTAATATATTTAAAAAATAAATACAGAAATAAATATTCAGGAGAATGTAATTTTTTCAGATGAATACAGAATATAGCAAGTTATCAAATTATCGATTTATTATTTTCTTAGTTAAACTAATTCCATAGTCCTTAGATACAAGTTCTTTATATTTTAGACATATTTGTAAATAAAGTTTTAAGTAATTTGCTTGGTAATCACATATTAAATGCTATCTGGAATAAATAATAGATTTATTAATCATCTGACCTAACCAAAACAACTTTCTAATTACATATTGACAACTGATAACACAACCTCTATGAGTAAATTTTCATTGTTACCATGTTCTAAAAGCTTAACTTTTCCCTTCCCTTTTTACAAAAATCACTTTTCAATGGAGAGAGATTGATATTCATAAAAAGCAGCACTGACAAATCTTTACTTTAGTCCTCTGACAGGACCGTGAACACAAAAAAATTTCAACTGAAGAGTATTTAGATAAGGAGCGAAAAACTATGATAAAGGGTTAATAAAAAACAGAAAAATTAGTTTTATACATATTTAACTTTGGTTAATCTAGTTACAATCAAAAACTCACAAAGCATTAGTCATCTTACATTACCAAAAGCTAAAATATTACTTATTAATGCTGAAAATAATTCTTAAATGCTCTTTCCAACCACATCAACCATTCTGGTCAACAACTTCATTAAAGATTAACCTTTGTACACGGTCTTTTAATACAAAAATGACAGATTTTAATTTGTTTTTGAAAGGAAGTGATAATTACTAAGAAATTCTCTTTTCTTTATGGTGATGATATATTATTAACATTTTGACTAATTAGTGAGTTTCTCCTTCTATAGGCAGATGAAAACAAGAGAACAAAATGCAATTAACAAAGAGCAGCACTAATCTAAGCTTTGAGAAGTTAGACGTACAACTTCAACTTCCAATTTTCAGTAAGCAATGGGCAGCAGGGCACAAACATCCTGGAAAAGGAAAAAAATACAGCCCTGGCAGAGCAAATAAAAGGTGTTCCTTAACTGGGTATGAGCCAAAACTGCTTATATTCTGTAAAATTTTCTGTGACCCAAAGAATAATCTAAGGTCAAATAAACCATTTTCTAACTTCTAACGTCAAAATCTAGTTTCGACACAGAAAATCATTTTCATGGAGCTTATTAAACTAAGTCTCCTTGACTATGAAGTGTTTCAAATTCATAGCTAAATTATCAACTCCAATTTTGTATGTCTTTAACAAGTAGGATGAGATTTCTATATTAATTTGTGGCAAATTTTAACATACTTACTTAAAAGCAAACTTCATTCTTTAAACATTTCACTCAGAGTATGATCCTGTCCAGAGAGATAACATATGAAACTTCTGAACTTTTCTGGATTAATGAAATAACTGATGGAGTATCTTCAAATTTCAATATAAAAAGGATGTCTATGATCAACAGTCTATTGACTATTTAAGAAGCTTATGCATGGACTGGCAAACTACAGTCTTAAAGCCAAATCTGGGCTTACCGCCTTTTTTTTTAAGGTATGTGAGCTAAAAATAGTTTTTTACATGTTTATCTTTGAGTCTGCCTTTTAGTCAGCAAAAACCTAAAATATTTACTACCTGACCCTTTAAGAAAAAGTCTACAGATCCCTGGCCTACATCACTACTACTCATTATACAAAACACTCACCTCTAAGTAGGTAACTTTTAAACATATATCCCAAACCTGACAATCACACTAAGCTTTCATAATCACTAACAGCTGGCCAAACATTTTTAGATTTTCACCCTCCTTTTCTAAAATTATTTTTATAGCAAAATTCACCTGCCATGTAAGTCCCTTTCTTCATTTTCTATCTGCTAATGATGATATTACCCTGCCCTCAAGCAGGAAACCACATGTCTGACTCCTTTCAAACTTTCCACATTTAAGTCTTTCTTACTTTCCATTTTTTCGGTACAATGGCTCTTATATTCTAGCTACTTTTTCTCCATTTCCCCTAAAAAAAATTAAAAACAAAAAACAAACAAACAAAACCCTTGGTTCAAGTGCTTTTCTCCATGCCTAGACCAGGCAATTAATCATTAATTGGTGTTCCGAAGTTTAATCCCAACTCCCTCAACTCAGCTAAAAAACATTCTGAATATCGCTATCACTTCAATATATACCCAGCAGTACATTTATAATATTATTCCAAAAATCTTCCAGTTCTTCACTAAAGTAGTATTTTATAAACTTAAGCCATTTGCCTACTGTCGTCACAATTTTTGCCACAGATGTACATCAACACTGTGTCTTAAGGTGACAGCAGCTGAGAACACAGGTTCTGGAGATAGCTGGCCTGGATGTGAATCCACCAGTGGCTGTTAAACAGTTACTTAACCTTTCCGGGCCTTTACTGTCTCACATATCAGGTGACTGTAATAACAGTATCTAATAGCTCACTGAGTTCATGTAAGGAGTAAATGAGTTTATATATAGAAAACATTCTAACAGTGCATATATCAATAATTCCCTACTGTATTTCATTCTGCACATTTTTATCTATGACAAATTTCAAACTTAATGTCTACTACTAATTTGTAGCTCTAAAAGTCCAAACTGGCTCAGAGGTCTAGTCAGAGAAAATGATGCAATTATGATTAAGATTTTTAAGTATGAAAAACAAAAAACCTACCACAGGCAATTTCTTTATTGAAGAAAGTACTATATTTAACATCAGGTGAAAATTCCATCTATAACATACAACAGCCTTTTCTTTTTCACCCTGGCTGTAGAGAGCAAGCTTTCAAGTCTGATAGAGTTGGGTTAGGATTTGCTCAGTACTTACTACCACAAGCCTGGGCAATGAACTTTCCTGAGCTCACGTTTCCTCATCTGTAAAATGAGGATATTAATATTTACTTTTCAGGTCTACAGTGATGTTTAAATGAGTAATACAGATAAAATGTTTAACACAATTTTTGGAAATTGGTAAAAATTTAATAAAGGTGGTAGTTACTTCTTTCACTGTATAAGCTATCTGCTTAGATTTTTCAGTTGGGTTTCCTATCAGCACACCACCATTTTCCTCTTTTCTCTCCCAAAGAAAACCAACTTGACATTCTCAGTCTTACTGAGTATCGCCCTTCTGGTCAGCAAGCTTTATACCAGAGGTCAGTAAATTATGCCATGGCCCATGAGCCAAATCTTGCCACCTGTCTGTTTCTAACTGGCCTGGAAGCTAAGGATTTTCTTTCGCATTATGAAATGGTCATATAAGTACCTAAATAATATCCTTCATTTTGCCTTTTGGTCCACAAAGCCTGAAACATTTACTATCTAATCTACCTTTTTTAAAAAAAGTTTGCAGACCTCAAAGAAGACGAACAAAGAAACATCGACAGAGGTCAATGGAGAAACTATGGAGTAGAAAGGGCGAACAGCTCAATGGAAGCCCTGAAGTCAAAGAAAATGGGTACTGAGTAAAAGTCAATTGGTTATGGAAGTTGGGAGGTCACTGTTAACTTAAGAGAATATAGATACAATACAAGGAGTTAGATTTTGAGGCATTTAATAAGAGTGGATATTGAAGGAAAGGAAGCGTGGCTGGGGTGTGGAATACTTATTCTGAAAATTCAGCAGTGAAGGAGAAAACATAAACAGGCAAGTAGTCAGAAGAGGGAGTAAGATCAAGTGAAGGTTTCCCCCAGGATTTAGAAAAATTAGAGAAGCAACCTAGGAGTAAAGATAACAGATACATAAGGTATCAGTATGACTATAACCACCGAATGAGAAAATTTACCTCTCTTCATTGAAGAAGAAATTTAAAATAGGAACAGATGATAACAGATTTTATGTTGGTATGTTAATATGTATGCTAATGGAGAGGAAAACAAGAACAGTCACATTATTTCAGTACCTCCAGAAAAGCACAGATAAAGTTATCTACTAATAGTGACAGGAGTGTAAAGAACTAACAGCAAAAAGAGAAAAGATGTAAAAAATAACCTTTCAAGGAGAACAAGCAACAGAACAAATAGGACACAAAATGATCTTGGAATAGTGTGAACCCTTTGTTCTTGATTATAAAAGCATTGAATTAAACATTTTAAATGTCTCAAAGTAAAAACTAAAAAAGTATCACTGTGACTTTCATATGAACTTTCATCAGTACTGTTTCCCATTAACATTTAAAGCTATATCCAAAAGTAGAACTATAATGCATTCAAATATCACACTCTTTACACATTCAGTTGTGAAATGAAAAACCTTTTTCACATAAATTATATGTGGCTTCTAGACAAAATGTTTTACATACAAATCCTAGGTAGAAATAACATATAGAAGTAAAACCAGCCAAAAGCAACCTCTTATTCCCTAAATCGCCCAAGGAACTGGTTTGTCTGTCTTCCTTGGCATTTATCACATTTACAAAAACTCAACTAGGGAAAAGTGAAATTTTAGATAATTTTATTATCTGATGAGCTGTGAATCAAAAATATTTCTTGAATTTTACTGAAAATACTCTGGAAGAAAATTATATTAAAACACATCATATACGTCTCTGCACCTTCCAAAACAGTATACTGAACACAATCTAAGCAGTTTGGGGCTCTTCAGTACTAATAACACTGAAGTATGTTATAATAAAGTGATACAAATAGAAGTTGTTCAAATCTGTAAGGATACTAAATTTAGTGAATAAGGCCCAAATGATTGTTCTTTCTGAATTGTGCCTGCCTTTTACAATATTCTGGTCTCTTCCCTTAATATCAAAATACTGTAATCTATGACTCCCTAGCATGCCTAAGGAGCAAAGTTATTTATCCCTAACTTACTCCTAAACGTGTATGAAATTGGAAACAAGATTAAAAAGCTTTGCTAAAATATTAAAGCATGTGTTTAAAGATCTGTGTTTGGCTGCTCATGTATGTTTTACTTGTTGGGAGACAGTGACATCAGGGGAGCTCTTTCTTCACGGTTTTCAGCTAATATACAGAACAGGAAAAGAGCTTAATTTAGCCTCATGATAATTATCCACATATTTCATATTTCTTATAAGGCCAATGAACACCAAGGCAACGTTATTATTTGTATTTACAGAGTAACTGGAACAGAATCATTATTATTTGTACTTACAGAGCAACTGGAACAGAATCTGATCCTTGGAAGGATTTGAATACATCAAACTGAAATCGACTAAATGATTAATATTACTTTTATTCTCTCAAAGTCATCAACAACAAAAAGTTGCCCTGACATCTTTATCTTAGGTAAGGTTTCTTATCTTTTAAGCAAGGCTGAGGTCTAGGGACAGAGCCTCTCACAGAAATCTCAAGTGCTGTAAGAAGTGGTCAGGAGACCTCTCTTTGGAACAATTAAGCTCAAGGTTAAAATGTGCTGGCATTGCTGAAAGGTTCTTTTAAAGTAATGATCTTGTCCTCAAACAGTTTACTAAGTTCTCAGGGTAAATTTCAAAACAGCAGGGTATTAACCTTAGTTCTTTGGTCTAATTCCAACTTTGGTAATTATATGCTGCCTATTAAAATTCCCCTTGCTGTTCTAATTTAATAAGATGGTGCTCAGTTCCTGTCAAATATCTCAGAGCAATGCTACCAGCTGCAATGCTTATCCCGTAGAGTGTAATGTTTCAGATGTGATTAAGTGATCATTTAAAATTTTTCAGGAAAGAAGTGGGTCATGTATTCATTAAAATACTTTTCCACTTATGAAGAATATGTAAAGTACATATTTAAGTGGCCAAAAATTACTATACCTAAAAATGTCACAGTAAATTTTAGTTTATGTTCTTGGTAAGAGAGTCCTATTTGTAGCTATTATAATTACAAACATGACAAGAAAATTTTTCAAGTATATCATCTTTAAGTTTTACAAAGCAGAGAAAATGCAGTAAAACCCTCAGACTCAGAGCAGAAGTTATCTAGACTCTCCTTCTCAAGATATTGATGGTAGAGTTACTGTGTTTCCCTATTTCTCCAGTCTGTGAATATCATAACTGGGCAGGACTACAGTAAAATATTAGGAAGATAAACAAGTAGCAAAATGAAACTAAACATGACTGTACAGCTACTAAATTTCAACCTTTATCTGGCACCATATTAAAAGGCATTCTGGGAACTGTGATTCTTTGCAGAGAGTATGTAAGGGTAGAGGAACTTGAAAACAGTAACAGAGAAATAGAATTACTTCTCAAGATTGTACAGACTATTGAAATGAGGTAATAAAACGTATTTTAAGGCTTAACGTATTTTAAGGCTTAAAGACGCAAATATAAGTGGAATCCTAGGTACAATCATTATCCTTGAAAACTTAATCTGTGATGAGAACCTTAAAAAACAAACAAAAACAAAACAGTGTTTCTGCATTTCACTGTGTCTTAAAGAATACTCCAAAATTAGTTCCATCATTTAAGCACACCCTAATTACAGGTTCCGTAAGTTTATATATTACTAAAAAGTCAAAAAAAAAATCTATTTACTATAAGTGTTTTTCTTATCTATATATTCTGTTTCTAGAAAAATCTGTCATTGTTCAGAATACTGACATATCACTTAAGGAAAGAAATTATAAATAAATATACTAAGAAAATACCCTATAACCCTTAAAAGTCCAGAATCATTCTAGGCAAAGCAAACATTTGTAATATTAACAACAAAAAAAATCTATTTAAAAACCAAGAGCCAAGAACACCCTTTTTCTTGAGGTTGGCAAACAGCATAAAGATTTCATCAACAGAAGACATTAGGCCTGGCTTTAAAAAGCAAACAAAAGAGGTCTTTACTTCTGATTAGTGTGTCTAGAAAGGAGAAGGCACAGTCAAATTAAATTATTTTCTTCAAAAAAGCAAAAATGTGGTAAAAAAATGCAACCACCTTACACTTTCAAAAAGACAAGACTATTAAATTGTTGCTTTTAGTAGTAACAGAGGTTCAAAATTCAATCCAAAAATCTTAGAGCTGAATATGTTTTGGAATTTAGATGTCCTCCCCTCCCCAGGATTTAGGAATATTACTTAACAACTGCCAGTCCAGTGGGCAATTGGGTCTAAGCCAACATCCAGAGATCAAACACATTCATATTTCTGTAGTAAATGTATGAAGACTTGAAAAAAAACCCTCATTTGAGTTTAGACCTAGGTCTGCCTTCATCGGGTTTTACTGCCAATTTCTGTTTTTAGAACTTTGTGGATTTTGGATAAAAGACTGTGGACCTAAATTGAAAATATAGAAATAAATCAGGCAAAAGTTCTTAATTCACTTTACCCTTAGCTTAAAAAATAGTAGGTTACATACATATTGTCTGCGAACTCTTCAAGTTTACAAACTTCAAGATAGCAGTAGAAATTATATTTCAATTGTTTCTACAAATTACTCATATACTATATTATAGAAGTTTAATTCATATGTCCAAAGAAAATCAAAATTTTATTAATTTTATGATATGAAGTAAAATCTATAAAATGCATTCATATTCAAAAGGATAAATTTCTTCCTTTGTAGTACTTTTTAGTTATAAAATAAAAATTATTTCTATAAGTTAATAAAATCTGAAATTGCACTGTATTTGAGCATGGCAACGCTTACAACTAAAAGGATAAGTGAAAGTCTAGATTCTGGGGTAATGAAAAGTCAGCAGTTGGACAAAGACATTCTCCATTTCTCTGTTCTTTCTGCTATCCTACAGTTTGGGGAAAAAAGGAATCTATATAAGAGGAATCAAAATGCTTATTATAAGATAAGTTATATGTTCTCTTGAAAACAGTTAATTATAGTGGTAAAGAACACAGAGCCTGGAGATAGGCAGTAAGTAGATATTCAAATTCTAGCTCCACCTTTTACTAGCTTTCTGACCTTAGGAAGCTAGTAAATGCTCTTGTGCCTCAGTTTCTTCATCTGTGAATGGGGAAAATAATAGTACGTACCACATAAAGTTGTTAATGAAAATTAAATGTTAAATAAAAATAAGTAAAAAATGAAGTGTTAGGAAGAGCAACAGGAAAAATAGAGGAACAGGTAATATTAATAAATATTGGCAAGGTTAATGCAATATTACCAAAAATTTCTGTGATCTTAATTACTTTTTAAACCCAGACTGGCTTAACACAGAAATCTTTAAAAAATACAATAAATATTTACTTTGCATTTGACTAACTGAAAAACCATGAATTGAAATATTAGTATCTCTATCTTTTTATAATAATTAATAATCATTGCCTAAACTTACAATTTTTGTAAAGTCCTGAAAACATCTCAAAGAAAGTTGCTGTGAAAAATCTAACCAGTAGTTTACATATATGGTCAGCACTTGATTAATAAGATTACTTGATAAGTTGAAATATCTAATCCCATGACCATGGTCACAGAGCTCATCCATAAGCATCATGGTACTAGAAATACACCACTTTGCTCACTACACAATCTCACAAAGCACTGCACAGAAACTTACCTATCTTCATCTTTGTCATACAGTTGGTAATAATCTCCACAGCCATTCCAAAATGTGTTATCCACAACTTCTTGCCTTCCTGCTGTGGCTCCACCTTCTGGTGTTATCTGGTTATTGTCTGTTTCACTCTGTGTAACTCTTGCGAAAGGCAGATCCAAGAACATACAGTCATGTTCTCCATCATAGTCATCACATTTTATTAAGAGGTCATCTGAGCCATTTTCCTCAACTTCCAAAGCCTCTCTCCACCTCTGAACACTTCTCTGCTTAGCCTCATGCCTATTAAAACCTGTTTCTTGGTCCACCTGGCTTGAACTTATCACTTTCCTAACTTTGGGCCTTACTACCTGTTCAGGAGAACTTCCCTGATTTTTGTCCCTATCACTGGTATTTTGTTCACTGCAAATATGCCTAGGAGCACAGGCTGAATCTTCAGTTGAATTTTCTCCTTGTCTCTCCTGGCTAGTATTATTTTGTTGTTTCTTTCTAACATCTTCATCTTCAGAAGAGGACCTCTGAAATTCCTGATTGCTCTGACTGACAAACTCGGTATCACCAGTAGAAGTTTTCACTAAAGGTGCTGAATCTAACTCCTCAAACCGATCTCTTAATTCACAGTTAAAAGAGGGAACTGGTGGTGAAAGACCAGTATATGCTTCTACCTCTCCATTTTCCAACTCAAATATTGTATTGCCCAGTGCTTCCTGATATCTACTACCTTCCACAACTTCTGCAGAGAGCTGAAGACAGTCATTATCCTCTCCATGTCTGCCATCTGGATCGTAAGAGTCAGTATGAACCAGTGTAATTCCATTTTGGACACTTGAAGCATTACAAGCTCCTGGAGTATATTCTCCCTCAGAGTGACTGTGAAGATTTGTACTGCTTCCTAAGGTCTCCCTGCCTTCCTCGCTATGATGTACTGCAGCAAAGGATGGACTGCTCTCAATGGTTTGATTCAATGCTGTATCACCAATGGGAATTTCTGCTTCACTTTTTTCAAATAAAGGGCCATTGGGTAAAGAAGAATGAACTTGATCCAATGGATTGGAACCTTCACAGAGAACAAAACAAAACATATTTAGAGGTATTAATTTAGATAACACTTTGTTTAATAATGACTCCTTAAGTAGGAATCATACCAATTATTACCTATTTGAGAATGTGAGTCAGTTTCTCTGAGAGGTGCTTCTAGGCTCCCTAACTTCACTAGGAGGGCAGATTGATTACCCTATGAATTCATTTATACTATGGTAGGTCTTCTGCACGTTTTTCACCCCAATCCTACTACCTAAAACATTTTATAAAAGATATTTAAAAGAGAGGCTAATAAGAGACTACACAATGAGAGGCATTAGTGAAGTCACAGGGTAACCAATCTGCTCTCCCAGCTGCTGGAGTATGCAATTCAAACTTAAGTTCTTTTACTACATGCAGATTTTTTTAAAAGTGCTTATAATCAATATAAGAACAGGCAACCGATCTAACAGAGAAGAGACTCCATTGTATTTTATGTCAATTCAGAAAATTATATCTGTCTATAGATACATAATATTAGATTTCTACCCCCAAAATGAATTGCTGTAATATATCTATAATAATAAATTAACCTTAGCTATGTTATAGCTATGACTGAAAAATAACAAAAAAGTCAGTATGTTGATTCTCTTTGCCATGGTTTGTCAGAATTGTGATATAAGAGTAAAATCATATTTATTTCATAAATTACTTTAAACATGACTATCTTTTACCACCACCAATGTAATAATAAAAAATAGACATTCAGACTCGTTGGAACAAAAATTTATAAATTATGAATAACTGAAAAGAAGTCTTGTCATGTCACAAAAAGTCTTCTTTAACAGAACGACCTTAGCTAATAATTCAGATTCTTGCACATAAATAACAGTAAAAAAAAATCCAGAATTATCAAATTTGCTCAGGACAAGAGGAAGATGACATTCTAGTCCAAAAATGTGTAGTTATAGTTTATGAATATCTGTAAAATTCTTTTGCAAACCAATGAATAATTAAGAAATTTTAATTGAATGGCTAAGCATTACTTGACATTTGTATTTTATAGAACGATTCTAAAAAAATCAAATTAATCCAGTTAAATTTATGTTTTACACATAAAACAACAAGAAACATTTAAATGTAATATGCAGGGAAAATATACTCAGTTCACATTAAAAAATGTTTTTTGATTGAAAGATGGAAGATATCCTCTGGCTGAAGGATATGACATGACAATATAACCACTGCCATAACAATGTAGTTATAATTTAGTGATTAGCCACATTGTACTTTCTTTCATGTTTCAATGTACATACTATTAACATCAAATTCAATAAAAATTTAAAAACAGAATTACTTGATAGAAAATATACAGCATTTATACTCACAGATACACATAAAACCAACTCACTATTTCAAGTATTATAAGATCAATTCTTACATGCTTATTAATAGCTTTTAAATAATTCTGTGCTGCATACCTGAGGAATTTTCTTTTGGAACATCATCTAGTTCCAACACTTCATAGTCATCACCAGCCCGACCTAAGCTTCTTTCATGCCTAGTCATACATGGTTTAAAACTGACATATGCATGTCTTCTGCCGTATCTCCTGCCTGTGATTGTCTGATATCCTCCTGCTGGTTTGGGCCAGACAGCCTTGCTGGATTCTTGATCCATTGCTGAGAAACAGAGTTAAAAATAAGAGGCACAGCAATGACCTTTATTCTGACATCTGGGGTAAAGTTTCAATATATATGTTACTATTCGCCAAATCATATGCTACTGAACATCAAGTGCACCTTACTTGCACCATAAAAATAAACATGAAATACTATGTTATGACTGTTACCTCTTTACCCCCTAAAACACCATTTAAAGTTTGGTTCCTATTAGCTAGTATATGTGAAATAGATAAATAAGTTTCTTTTGTATGGCACAGGGAACTATACTCAATATCTTGTAGTAATCTATAATGAAAAAGAATATGAAAATGGATATATGTTTGTATATGTATGACTGAGGCATTATGCTGTACACCAGAAATTGACAACATTGTAAACTGATTATATTTCAATTAAAAAAAAGAAAAGTTTGGTTCTTTCAAGGTATTTCAGATTCGTATACCTACCAAAATTTTTTTCCATGTGCCAAGTTACTAAACTGCAAAAGCTCCTCAAGGATTGGAGAATGATCCTCCAAATTACCTAAGTACCTTATGTACAAGTGCTCAATACATATTTGTTGAATGAATTCCTCGCACACGATATGATATAAAAGTGAATACATTCCTGTCACAGGTAACAAGTAATTTCTTTAAATGGTATCTGTACTATCATAAAAAATGAACTGGACCAAATAAAATATATCCCAAAGATTAGGGTCTGGTAAAATTCACCAAAAGAAAATACTGATGAGCCAAGTCAAACATATGCTTCAACACCTTTAAATACTACCAATGGTATACATATGGTAAGAAAAGCCACCAACATGTGTACAACTTGAATACTAAGTTCTGATGCCTGAGTGATATACAGTAGCAAACAGAAGTGTCTTTTACTAAGTAGAACATTATCTCACACACATAGTATAAATGTGCTTAGTCAGTTGGATTTTACATATATCGTACAGGCACTAAACAGAATACATTCTCACAGTATATAGAATAGTCAATAAATGAAACAGTTACTTAGTTTTTGCTTTACGGCATTAAAATAAGAAATATAATTGCCTCTAAGCACAAAGAAAACAAACATGTATTCATAACATATAATACCAAGTGTTGTATTATGTTACTTCATCCCCTAACAAACCTTATGAGGTAGATACTGTTATTTTGTTCTAAAGATCAAAAAATTAGGATTAAGATTAATTACTTAAGATCTTGTCCAGTAACCCAATGTTGACTCTAGAACGAGTACCCTTAGCAACACCTCCAAAAAGGAGCTTCCAAAGTGCAAAGCACAATAGATATCAAAGGAGTGTAGAAAGAAAATAAAAGAATTTTTTCTTAAACTCAATTTTTAATCAAAAATTAGAAATCAAGCTTTATACATATTCAATATATAGATCGAAACTGGCTCTAAGTAAGACCATGATCGTGTGTCACCTATGGTACTAAAGGACTCTGGAGGGAAATACAAAGTCCTCAATGTGGAGGAACTGACAGAGACTCCTTGCTTACCTGCTGGCTCTTTTTCAGTATACTGTGACATAAATGGCAGTGTCTGTGTGCCCAGTACAGTGGAATTATGGATGTGATTTAGTTTTTACCCACAAAATGGATAAGCTGCAGAAGATTCCTACAAAGAAACCATGGATTAAAAAAATGTATTAATAATACAAGCACAACACAAAAATGGCAAAACTAATACTTCTCCTAATTAAGCTCTTTTCTAGCCCATAATAATGACGAAAAATACAGTAGAATTGGACAAGACAGTCAAAAAAACCTCAAAACTATCAAGACGGCTGCTTGAAAACAGATTTACATCTCCTCTTGAAAAACCCTGCCTTATGTATATACCATCCTGAAGATTCAGGATAACAATACACATATAATTTATGAGGAAATGAGCAACTATATTGGGAGAAGTGTTGACTAGAGTATGTGACCAACTGGAAGTCTACTACATATTATGCTATCTTTGCTTCTCCATCAAGCACTATAGTTATTTTAGCCCTGGCATCATTAAAAGAAGTGAACCCTAAGAACATAAGCTTCATTTAAAAAATGTATAATGGTTCACCACAATTAATAATTAATGTGTTTTAAAGATGATATACTAATTCTTGATCATTCAGATATTTTAAACCCAACAACCTATTCTAAATTTTAAAAACTAAAATTTACCATGTAACATAAAAAGACTTTCACCTGTTTTGAAATTAATCCATTTATTTACTATTTTAAAAGCTGCAACCTGTGCTTTTTTTAAAGTTTGGCAAAAGCTTAGTTTTTTTATTTAAGCACCTTATTTAAACACGAGCTATTGCTAACTGTCTATCACCAACTCAAATGTGTTAGAAGATGACAGTTTTGCAAATAAGTTTAACTATATACGTTATCCATCTAGCCACGTCTAGCTATATATTAACACAAATAAAAGTACACAAACACATTCTCCCATATAAATTATAAATTCAGCAATAGGTTGTGATCCTCTAATATAGGTGAATCAGGTCAGATTGTTAGCAATAGCTAAAGGGTAAAAGAATATCAAAATTATAAAAAATTTGAAATTCTTATCATTTCTATAGTTGTCTATTTGCAGAGTCTGCTAGTCATGGCTTGGAAGTTTTCTTGTGTAGCAACCTGTAAGGTTCAACTGTTAAACTTTTGAGATGAAATGGGTTTAGTATCCCTGGTAGCAAGAGGTAACCTGAGAGAGGGCTAAACGTAATTAATTACTACTCTTCTCTAAAAACTTTTATGTAAACTATTGTGAAAGAGGAGCAACAAACTTGGCATTGGTAAAGTGAAAATTACATTACAAAGCCTAACTCAAACATAAAATATACGTAATCAGAAACATAATTCAAAAATTTTATATTTAAGTAGATAAAAGCCTATATTTTCAAATTCTGTTCTGATAAAGCCTCTATCTCACTGAGTGATTATTATAAACTTCAGATTCTGTTTTTTAAAAAAAGGTGTTACAAAATACTTTTTTAAGACTATCAGCAGAAATCTGTGAAGAATTGAATGAGCATATATCCCACACCCAATACACTAGAACAATAAAGATTTTCTGTGGTTTACTGGGAGCATAACTGACTAAGCGGGGAAAAGAGTGAGGAGAAGTTAAAGAAAAACTGAGATGAAAGAATAAAATATTAATCCATTAAAAAGCAAGATGAAGAACATTCCTCAAATTTACCTCTTATTTAAATAGGAAAATCTCTAATTCAGATGTGTCACAAATAAAAAACTCTGCTCAACCCACCCTCCTTTGAGATACAGAAGTCAAATTAGCTCAAAATTTAAAAGTTGCAGAGATTTATTTTCATGTCAATGAGCCAAGAAAAGAAAAAAAAAAGGTTTACAAGAAATACACAGAAAATTCAATGTTCTACATGCCAAAAGGTAGCAAATTTCATTTGATGATAAGAATCAGAGAATGTGTTCAGAATAAATTAATGTATCTGTGACAGACACTTAGATGTATGCTACTACCAAAACAAAAGGGAGAGGGGGGAACATGTATGTGTCGGGTTAGGGAAAAACAGAAACAAGAAGCCTGGCAAAATGCTGAAGCAAGATGGTACGTACATGGAGGTTCCTTGTACTCTACAGAAATTTGTTTGGAAATTTTCATGATGAAAACTTTTAAATTATTCTCCTTGTCTCTGAAATCATTTGTTGAAGAACTGTTTACACAAAATAAAGTATAAAACTCTTAAGCACACATTATAATTCAATGAATTTTATGTAGATCAAGATACAAAACATATACCATCACTTTAGAGGGTTCTCTCTTGCCCTTACAAGTCACTGACTCCTCTCAACCCAAAGGCAACCACTCTGTTGACTTCCATTACCCTAGTTTAGTTTTTCCTATTTTAAACTTCGTCATACATCACTAATTATTTTGTATCTACTTTTGCTCAATACAATGTTTTCGGATTCATTCTTATTGTTATAAAAATACTTTTTTTTTTTTTACCTTTCTTGGTTGTATATAACCTAGAATTACTGGGACACGGTATAGAGCCATGTTTATTAGCTGTAACAGATACTGACAGTTTCGAAAAGTGAAACAACTTACATTCCCATCAGCAATATATTAAAGTATCAGTTGTTTCACATCCTTGGCAACACTTGATATTGTTTCATATCCTTGATAACACTAGATACTGTCATCCTCTAATTTCAGCCATTCTGGTAGGGATATGATGGTACCTCATTGTGACATTTCCCCGATGAGTAATAATGTAGAGCACCTTTACCTAGGCATATTGGCCTTTTGGACTTTTTTTTTATAAAGAGCCTGTCTGCTTTTATGCATATTTAAAAAATTGTGTTGTTTACCTTTTTCTTTTTGATTTGTAAAAGTTACTTGTATTTTCTGCCAGATTTACTTAGTGTGAGTAAATTCTTGCAGTCTGTGGCTTGCCTTTTCTCTTTAATAATGTCTTCATGAATAGAAATTTGTAATTTATTGTAGTCTATCAATTTTATGTTCTATTTAAGAAATTTATACCTATCCCAGGGTGATGAAGATATTCTCTTAGGTTTTCTTCTAGAAACTTGATTAATATTAGCTTTTACACATTGAGATCTATGATCCAACTCATGTGAACTTTTGAATATAGTATCAGGTAAAAAATCAAGGTTCATTTTTTCCCAAATATCCAATATCCAATTTACCTAACACATTTTTTTCCATTTTTTAAATTGAAGTACAATCAACTTACAACATTGTGTCAGTTTCTGGTGTACAGTATAATGTTTCAGTCATAGATACACATACATATATTGCTTTTCATATTCTTTTTCATTATAGGTTACTATAAGGTACTGAATATAGCTCCCTGTGCTATACAGTATAAACCTGTTGTTTTAATACAACTTATTAACAATAAATGTTTTTTCTTGTTAACTTCAATGGAAATTTTGTCATTAGCCAAGAAACTACACTTGTGAAGACCTATTTCTAGACACTCATATTCCTCCATCGGTCTTTTTGTCTATCTTGCTTTCTAATACATTGTCTTAATTACTGTAACTTTATAACAAGTGTTGAGACATTTACATTTTGATATAAATTTTGGAATCATTTGATCAAACTTTTAAAATTCTAGGATTTTTACTGACATTGTATTGAACCTATAGCTCAACTTGGAGGAAATTGGTATTTTAACAACATTGACATAGGGAACTATACTCAAAACCTTGTAATGGTCTATAATGAAAAAGAATATGAAAAGGAATACATGTGTGTATACATACATACATATATATATCATCTATGCTGAAACAACTTACATTCCCATCAGCAATATATTAAAGTATCAGTTGACATTATAAATCAGCTATACTTCAATAAAAATTACTGACTTTCCACACTATTCAGCCATAAAAACCGACAACATAACGCCATTTGCGTCAACATGGATGTTCCTGGAGAATGTCATTCTAAGTGAAGCCAGAAAGAGAAAGAAAAATACCATATGAGAACACTCATATGTGGAATCTAAAAAAAAAACACAAAACATAAATACAAAACAGAAACAGACTCATGGACATAGAATACAAACTTGTGGTTGCCAAGGGGGTGGGGGTGGGAAGGGATAGACTGGGATTTCAAAATGTAGAACAGATAAACAAGATTATACTGTACAGCACAGGGAAATATATACAAGATCTTGTGGTAGCTCACAGAAAAAAAATGTAACAATGAATATACGTATGTTCATGTATAAGTAAAAAATTGTGCTCTACACTGGGATTTGACACAACATTGTAAAATGACTATAACTCAATAAAAAAATGTTGAAAAAATTGACTTTCCTACCACATAAAGATGGAGTATATTTCCACTTAAGTATTTTAAAATGTCCCTCAGCACTGTTTTATAATTTTCAACTAGAAGTTTTGCCCAAGTTTTTACTAGATTTATTATTGGTTATTTTACATATTTTGATGCTAATCTAAATGTAATTTTCTAATTTTATTTTATATTTTTTGGTTGCTAATATACAACTTAAAATAAATTTCTGCATATTGTCCTTGTATCCAGTTATCTTGCTAAATTCACTTACTCTAAAACTTTGCTGGTATACATATTTTCTGAAACTTTTTTCTTTCCGATTTTTAAAATTAATCTTATTTATCTAAGGCACTGGTTAGAATTCGAGTAAAACACTGACTAAAGAGAATGATGTTGAACATGAAACAAGTTTTTCATTGAGTATGATGTTAGCTATAGATTTTTAGTCGATAATGTTTATAAAATTAAAGATGTTTCCTTCTATTTCTAGTTTGAGGATTCTTAGCACAACAGATACTGAGTTTCATCACTATTTACAGAGATGATCCTACAATTTGTCTACATTGTTCTGTTGAAGAGACAGACTACATTGATCAATTGTAAAACATGAAACCAACCTTGTATTCCAAGGAAAAAATCTGTGATACCTTTTTTACATATCACTGGATTATTTTTATATCTACATTCATGTGAAATATTGGCCTATAATTTTCTATTTTTTGTGACATTCTTGTCAGGATTTCCTACCAAGATAAATGCTAAAATGATAAAATGTTCTGGGATATGTTTTCTTTTTTAATTCTCAGAAGTGTCTGTGTAAAATTAGCATTATATCTTACTTAAATGTTTGAGAGCTTTACCAGTGAAGCCATCTGAGCCTGGGTTTTTCTTTGTGGAAAAGTTTTTGATAAATTCAACTTGTTTAATACATTAATGGACAACTTAAGAGTTTCCATTTCTTCACATGTCAGTTTTGATAAACTGTGTTTTTCAAGGATTATGACTTTTCATTCAAGTTATCAAGTATAGTAATATAAAGTTGATTTCAAACCACCATAATAAAGTGAATAGTACAAAAAAGCAAGTCTGAAAACTTTTGTTTCCAAAATGTATATAAAATGCTTTTGATATACTATAGTCTATTAAGGATGCAATAATAGTATTGTGCCTAAAAACACAATGGGCATACCCTAATAGAAACATATTTTATTGCCAAAAAATGCTAACCATCAGTGAGCAAAGGCTGTTGGAAAAATGGCACCAATAAACTTGCTAATTTCAGGGTTCCCACAAATCTCAGTTTGTAAAAAAACATTATTTGCGAAGCACAATAAAACAAAGCACAATAAAACAAAGTTTGCCTGTTGAAAGCAATAAAGTTCTCTCAAAGCACTGCTTTGGTTACACTCAAGTTTGGATGTAATACTTTTGTTGTTTTTCAGATCAAAACGTTTTCTAATTTCCATCATGACTTCAGTTTGATTCATGGACTATTTAGAAATGTCTTTATTAATTTTCAAACACTTGGAGCCTTTCTAGGCATTTTTCTGTTACTAACTTGTAATTAATTCTACAGTGGTCAGAAAACATGCACTGCCTAATTTCAATCCTGTGAAATTTGATGATACTTCTTTAAGGATCAGAATATTTTGGCAAATGTTCCATGTGCACCTAAAAAAAAAGTACAATCTTCAGTCAGATAAAATGTTCTATAAATGTCAATTAGGTCAAGATGATTAATCACATCATTCAAGTTTTCTATTCCTTTCTGACATTTTTATATAACTGTTCTTGTAAATGTATGTTTAAAATCTCCAACTATGAATGCATGTCTACATTTCCTATTAATTGTATTAATTTCTGTATTCAGAACCTATATTTTGAGGTAAACACACACTTAGGATTATGTCTTCTGGATGAATTGACCTACTTATTATGACATTTTCCCCTTGATCTCTTATAATACTTCTGGCCTTAAGTCTATTTCATACAACAATAATATAGGCACATTAGCATTCTCTTGGTAAGTTTTTGTAAACAATATTTATTCAATCTTTTTATTTTCATATTATGCGTGCCTTTAAAGTGTTTTTTTAAATATCATGTAAACACTAACCAAAAGAAAGAGAAAGCAGTAGTATTAATATCAGATAAAGCAGACTGCAGAAAAAGAAATATTATCAGAGATAAAGGCTATTATATAACAATAATGGAGGTCAATTCACCAAGAAGACACAACAGTCCCAAACATATACACACCTAACAACGGAGGCTCAAAACACAGAAGCAAAAATTGCTAAAACAAAAAGGAGAAACAGACAAATCCACAATTATACTTGGAGACTTCAACTTTTCTCACAGTGACCAACAAAACAAGTAGACAAAATCTCAGTAAGGAAAAAGAAAGTCTAACAAGCATCATCAATCAACCTGACCTGACAATTACAGAATACTTAATATAGAAGTATAATTTAGTATTTAATATGTAATACAGAATTTATAAAATATTCTACTCCACAGCAGCATAACATACATTATTTTGAATTGCACATAGAACATTTACCAATACTGACCATATTCTGACTCATAAAATTTCAAGGAATTCAAACAAAATTACACAAAGTATATTATCTGTCTTTAACAAAATAAAGCACAGATATGTTACAGAAATAGGCAACATCACCAAATATTGCAAATTTAAAAATATACTTCTAAATAATCCATGGGTCAAAGTGAAAGTCACATAAGAACTCAGAAAAAAATCAACATAAAATTTGTGGGACCACCTAAAGCAGTGCTTAGAAGGAGAAGGAAGGTTTCAAATCAAAAGCCTAAGCTTACACCTAAAAAAACACACACAAGAAGAAATAGTAAAGCGCAGAAATCAATGAAATTGAAAACTTTTTAAAAAGCAGTAAAAAGCTGAATCTTTTGAAAAATTAACAAAATCGATAAACCTAGAAAGACATAAGAAAGGACACAATGCCAGTATCAAGAATGAAAAAAAAAATCACTACAGGTGCTACAGACATTAAAAGGATAATAAAGAGACAACTTAATGGCAATTAACAGATGAAAGAGACAAAGTCCTTGAAAAACACAAACTGCTAAAGCTCATATAGTAAGTAACTCCTAGTCAAAGACTGAAGGTTTTCAAGAAAAAAATTAGATCACCCTGATCATCCTATACCTGTTAAAGTAATTAAATTTATCCTTTAAAACCTTTCAACAAAGAAAATTCTAGGTCCAGATGGGCTAGGATGCAAACTCTGACAAACATTTATGAAACAAATGCTAATCCTAACCAAAATTTTCAGGAAACACGAGAGGAACAAACACTTTAAACTTGTGAGGCCAACATCCTGATACAAAAATACCCCAATTACATGAAAAGGTATCCCTCATGGACATAGATTAAAAAAAACTACTCAATGAAATATTAGAAAACTAATCCACCAACTATGAAAATGATAATATAACACAACCAAGTGAGGTACATACATCTAGAAAACGTCAGGTTGATTCAACGTCTGAAAATAAATCAATGTAATTCACCTTATTAACAATCAAAAAAAGATACACCATAAGATCATCTAAATAAATACAATTAAAACATTTCACCACTCAATGTCCACTCATTATTAAAAAAAAAAACAAACTCTCAGCAATCTTAGAACAGAATGGGGACATCTTTAACTTAATAAAAGAAGTATTATACTTAATACTTAATCTAACAATATGTAATATAAAATAATAGCCTGCTAAAAGGCCATATTATACTTAATAATGAAAGACTGAAAGCTTTCCTTTTAAAATCAGAAACAAGCCAGGATATCTGCTCTCACCACTCTTATTCAACACCATACTGGAATTCCTAGCCAGTACAACAAGTAAAGAAAGAGGGTGAGGGGGTGATAACATACCAACTGAAAGTGAAAGAAACAAAAGTGTTCCATATTCACAAATCATGTAACTATCTACATGAGAAAATCCAAAAGACTCTACCAAAAAAAAAAAAAAAAAAAAAAGAAGAAGAAGAAGAAGTTACTAAAATAAGTGAATTTAGCAAGGTCACCAGATCCAAGGTCAGTATACAGGAATCAGTTGTATTTCTATATACTGTCAGTGAACAGCTGGACACTGAAATTTAGGAAAATTATCATAATAGTATCAGAAGTAATGAAATACTTAAATATAAATGTAACAAAATATGAGCAACAACACCTGTTGAATGATGAAACTAAAAAGCTAATGAAAGACAAACTAGATCTTTGATTAAGACCAAATAAATGCAGGTATCTTATTGTCACTGATTGGAAGATTGAATATTAAGATGTCAGTTCTTCCCAAATTTATCAATGCATTCAATATAATCTAAAATAACAACCCCTCAGTACTTTTTGCAAAAACCAACAAGTCACTTCTAAAAAGTTTTATGAAAAAGCAAAGGAACTAGAATAGCCAGGATGATTTTGGAAAAGAATAAAGTTGAAGAATTTACATTATCTGATTTCAAAATTTATTATAAAGCAACAATAATGCTGACAATGTGGCACTGGCAAAATGATAGATACAAAGATCAAGGGGACAGTCCAGAAATAGACTCATATATGTGGTCAACTGATTTTTGACTATGTTAATGGGGGAAGGTAAAGTCTCCCCCCCCAAATGGTGCTAGAACTGGGAAAATAAACCTTGACCCCTACCTCACACCATACACAAAAATTAACTCAAAATGGATGCTACACCTCGACATTCAAACCAAAACAATAAAATCTGTAGAAGAAAACTTAAGAGGAAATCTGCACAATTTTGCACTGAGCAAACAGAACACAGAAATACAAATTATAAAAGAAAAACTGACAAACTGAATTTAATCAAAATTAAAAGCTCTTCTATTTTAAAAAGTTGGGGATATGAAAAAGTATGCCTCAGGCTGCACTGTGTGTGTATGCATCTGTGTAGGTTCAAGGACTTGTATAAAAAAATGTATAAAGAATTCTTCCAACTCAGTAAGACAACAATTCAATGTTTAAAAATGGGCAAAAGATTTGAATACATACCTTACAAAGGAAGACATACAAAGTACCCATAAACACATGAACAAACACTCAGTATCATTAGTCACAATAAATACAAATTTAAAATACAGTGTAAGCCTACTACATACCCACCAGAAGGGCTAAAATTAAAAAGACTGAATTAACCAAGTGTTAATGAGGATGTAGAGCAACTGGAGCTGTAAAATGGGAAACAGCTTGACAGGTTCTTACACTTAAACATTCATTTACAGTACAACCCAACAAATCCATTTCTAAGTATTTACCCAAGAGAAATGAAAACGTATGTTCACACAAAAACTCATGAATGAATGTCCTTTTATTAACAACAACCCCAAACTGGAAACAATCCAAAAATCCATAAATAGGTGAAATGGTCAACAATCATGGTAAATCAAATACCATAAACTACTACTACTTAGCAATAAGAAGTCGTGAACCAGCTAAACACACAAACACATGGATTATCCTTAAAAACATCATGCTGAAAGAAAAAAAGTTGGATGCAAAAGAGTACATATTACATAATTCCGTTTATACAAAATTCTAGAACAAATGAAACCCATTTATAATGAGAAAAAAGGACAAACTGTTTCCTAGTGCTGAGGGTGAAAATGTGATTTACTGTAAAAGGGCAGAAAGAAACTTTTGGGGATGATAGAAACATTCTATATCTTGATTGTAGTAATGAAAATATGCTACTCCTGATTGTGATGGTCATGACATGGGGGTAAACATTTGTCAAGACACACTGAGCTGTACATTTTAAATATAAACATTTTATTGTATGTAAATTATCCTCAATAAAATTGACTCTTTAAAAAAGAGCTCTCTTGGGAAGACATTAACCAGGGAATACTGGTGATGCCCTTATATGACACTCAAAAGACGTCAAAAACATCAATAAAATTCAATACGCATTTATGGTTTTTTACAATGTTATCAGAAATGAAAGACAACAATAAAATCATCTTAGAAAGCTGAGAATAGAAGAAAACATTTTACTTATTACAGTCTCCATTTGTCAGAAAGCTTCAGCAAACATCATTAATGATGCTAACACATCAGAAGCATTCCCCATAAAGTCAGAAACCACCAAGTTTTTAGTTATCACTGCTATTATTTAACTTTATGTAGGATGTGTAATAGCCACATCAATGAGGAAAACACACAACAAAATTTAAGAGAAAGACACAAAACTGTGAATATTTTCAGATAATCATCTCAATAAAGTGATTAGATACATGATAAATAGAAAAAATTTAAAAGCTTTCCTATAACTGGAGGGGGAGGAAAATATGTTACTGAAAGTTTCTATCCATCAGAGCAATCAAATCATAAAACAGCTAAGAAAACTAAGAAGGAATGTCATATACACGGAGGAAAAAACTATAAAGTTTTCCCTAAGCAAGATGTGACTAAAATGTAGACACTTACCACGCATACATATATTTCTGAGAGGAGAGACTCAATATCACAAAGGTCAGTTTGCTCCAAATTAATCTGAAATTTCAATATAATCTCATTCAAAACACCTAAGGATTTTTTATTTAATTGACAAGTTGAGTCTAAAGTTCATTTGAAGAAGAAATGCATAAGAGTCAAGAATAATTTTGAAAATAATAATGAGAAATGGTTATCAAAATTTTAAAATATGCATACTCTTTTTAACCCAGTAATTCCATTTCTAGGAATCCATGCTTCAGAAATAATCATAAATAGACGAAGTTTCCTGAGCAGTTGAATCTGAGGATGAAGGCAGAAGTAGAAGGGGAAGTGGGAGTGGTACTTTTTACCTTTCATTCTTCTAGTTTGAATTTTTAAAATTTAAGAAGATTTAAAATTTGT
Source organism: Vicugna pacos (assembly GCF_048564905.1). Taxonomy (NCBI): domain Eukaryota; kingdom Metazoa; phylum Chordata; class Mammalia; order Artiodactyla; family Camelidae; genus Vicugna; species Vicugna pacos. The sequence continues at coordinate 45,821,723 of NC_132989.1, read as the reverse complement.
AATTAAAAACTTATCAATAAATTTATCTTCAAATAAAGCATTTTTTGTGATAGCAAAAAGAAACTAATTTAAATGTCTTTCAGTAAGAGAATGTTTAAACAAATTAGAGCCCATTCAAACTAATGAAGCATCATTTAGTGTTTTAAGAAGTATCAGGGAGACATATAACAAGATATCCAAGATACATAATTAAGTGAAAAAAAAAAGTGATGTATCAATGCGTTTGGTATACCCTTCAAACTTTCCCCTCCAACTTTATATGTATGCATATGTGTTTAAAACTGCATTTGGAAAGATGTACACACAGTAATCAGCTAATTCTGGACACTGGAATGAGACTGTGGGATGAAAGAAAATGGTCACATTTTACTTAATAGTCCTTTTTCTGTATGGTTGAATTTTATATCAAGTTTGCATATCTGTAATTAATTAAAAAATTAGAACAGTGATTTCATATAAAAATGATAAATTCCAGAAGACAACTAAAAATTGTAAAAAACAGTTTAAACGTTTAAAAAATATTCTAAACGTTTATCTTCATGCTTATTTACATAATCAGCAAATGATCTATAGTCTTCAGCAGAGATGACTGCCATTTTAAAGAAATTTAACCAAATAGTTCATGATAAAAACTAACAATATATTAAGCCTTAAAAAAATCATAAACTTCCCAGAACCAGCAGATTTAAAGCAGTGTCTATGCGTATGTTAAAAAAATAATAATGTCTGGAGAGGTAAGTCTCCTGTATAGATTCTTCCTCCCAGCAAAAAGACTACCTCCTTCCCTTTTCTTCAACTTGGTCTGAGCAGCTTTAAACTCACCATTTTGAATGTGCGCAGAATGATTAACAAGCAGTAATCTTAGGCAGAAATTGAAGGTGCATCTGCCAGAGGCGTGCTCTAACCTGACAGCGCTAACAGGGAGAAGCATTGATGGAATGGTGCTAATATCGGGAGAAGAACGACTGCTATGGTCTGTACATGGTGTCTGCGTGCCCGAGCCTCGGTGACAATCGGGAAAAATGCAAATAGTACGGCGACGGCAACGGAAGGTTTTTCAGGGGAGCGGGGCTGCAGGCCTGTGGCGTAAGATGGGTCAGCTCTACAAGGGGTGACTGGAAATGGGCAGAGGACGGGTGAGAAGTGTTGGGGGAACGCTATTCTAATACACTAACGAGTGAGGGGAGAAAGGCCAGAGGGGTCCTTGGCCAACGTACCAAGGACAGCAGAAGAGGCAGCAAGGAAAAACGGCCGGTGGAGACCCCCGACACCAATCGATGCCACAGTCGGGGGCAGCGGGCGCGGCGGGCACGGACCAGAGCATGGCCCCTGGTAAGGGCAGGACAGAGCCCAGGAGACGAAGAAGGCCTCTCACAGCCATCAACCCCACCCACCATGGCCGACGGAGCGGACCAGGAACAGGCCCCGCTCCTTTCCGAGGACAGAAATTCAGAAATGGAAGAGATGAAGGCACCAATCTCCTCGCCGTGACCCTCACATTCCCGAAATCGGAACAAGCCAGATTAAAAAAAAAAAATCCCCTCACCGAACTGTGCAGCGGCTCCGAAGCGAGAACAGCGATAGATCCTCCACCCGCCACCGCCGCCTTCTTCTCCGCCTCCGACTCCTCCCCCGCTGAACGCGCAGCGGCTCGTGGCGGCGGCGGAAGCAGAGGTGGCGGCGGCGCACCCCGCCCCTTGCGCCGCTGGTGGGGGAGGAGGGAACGCAAGCCCCGCCCCCAAACAGAGTCGACCAATAGGCTTAAAGAACCTCTGCGGGAAAAATACACGTATCCAATCGTAACCTGAGGAGTGGGCTCACGTCAATGGTTGGGACGTGGCAGAAGAAGGGAAAAATACTTGAAATGTCTCTACACCTTGGTCCCCCTTTCTCTTAGGAGGGACCTCACCGATTGGCCGAAGAGCGGAAGGACGGAGCCACACTCCGTCCCCCACCCGCTCCTGGCCCTGCCTCCTTTCCCTGCAGCACTGCGACGTTTGGGAGGGGGCGGGGCACCGTGCTGGGGTTGGAACCGCACGGCCTTTTGTGGTTTGGGCTGAGAGAAAAGGGCGGGGTCTCAGGGAAAGGGAATGGGGTGTGGAGAACTGAAAGAACTGGCGCAGCTAGACTTTCAGAAATTCCAGCAGCAACAACAAAGATGGAGGCATTAAAATCAATCCTAATTTGACTGGAAATGTAACTAACAAGATTAGGGTCTCCTGGCATAAAGTTCAGTCCTTTACAGTTCAGATATGGAGGGGCCTAGAAAAAATAGCAGACAGAGGAACGGCACATCTTCCTGACACCCTTGACTGTGCACTATATAGTGACTTCTCCCTTCCCACCCCTTCAGTCAGATCCCTGCTCCCTCATTTCTGATTCTGTTGGGGGTGGGGGCGGGGTATAGGGGATGCCTGCTTTTCCTCTGTATAGCTGTGGCCTGACCAGAGCCTTCGAGTGTGCATCTTGGGGCTGATGGGTTGTCAAGACGAGAAATAACAGCTCCCATCACACACAACTAAAATAAATACAACAGCTGTAGTCCCTGAACACCTTGCTTAATTTAAACAGAGATAACAGTTTAGTTAGTCATGGCACTGATGCTAAATTGTTTCTTCTTCTTGCACATGTCCTCTTCTCTGATTACATTCCCACTCCCCTCCCATCTTATTCCCCAACCCTCTTCAACCCCTCCACACACAGGCTCAATGCTCGAGATATATTTATCGCGTCCCCTCCGCCAAGAGTTAAAGAGCCCCACTTCTTGTGCTGTCCTTGGGAAATGCAAAATTTCCTGCCAGTGAACCGAGGCTAATTTTTTTTTTTTTGCTGTTGATGAAAACAAATTATCCAAAATTTACTATAGAAACTTAGACTATGACAATTTGCTAGACGTTTTGTGAAACCAAAAATCTAAGTCTCAGCCCACTCCTGTAGTACATTTCTTACCAAGAAACCATTTCCCATTTGGTATTTCTCTACTTTACATATGTTGCTCTAAAACTGGTGACTCTTTCTCCATCCAAGTCTCTCCCTCTGGAAGAGAACTGATACTTTAATCACATTTCCCTGATCTCCCTTTAGAGTGTTGCATATTGATCCAACTGGATACACTAACCTGTTTGTTGGGGCAGAGTTTCTGTTGGGGCAGGGTTCCCCTAATTTCAGTCTCTTTCATACCATAACTGTGTTTACCACTCACAGTATTATATATTATTTTCTTTAAATGTGTTTTGCCTTCATTTTCTTTGAGAGAAGTTTTATGAATGTACTATAAATGGAAAACCTGTATCACCTCTCCTAAGTTGAAAGTAACAAAGAAAAGTGAACACAGAACAATGATTTTAAATTCTTGGGCTAGAGACTATTTTTTGTACTAACGTCTCTGAGCCTAAAGCCCATTCCCTGTGAAGAGAAGCTTACCAAGCATTAGACACAAGTTAAAAAACAAGCAGGCAAATGGCATTTATGTGATGATGTAATCAAAAGATAGACAAACAGAACCAAAATAGGAATCACTCTCTCACTATGTGAGTCATTGTTTTTAATCATGTACGCACGTCCCAATTAAAGTCATCCAAGGCATCAGAAGTGATCTATGTTACTCTTTGAGAAACACTCTTGTGGAGGCTTATCCCATGTGTTCTAGAATCAATAGACTATACTTCCACACTGTCTCCAGCATTTATTGCTGAGTGCCTCTGGACAATCTCTGCTTACCCCTCTGGCCTCAATTTCCAGTTTGAATATGTGGAAAGTAATAACGCCTACTCATGAGCTGTTGTACTGCAGACTAAATAACCTAATAAATGTGTAACATATCGTACCTAGCATGTAGTAAGTATTAAACACATATTGGCATATGTACTGTATTATTATATGTGTAGAGAGATAATATGTATTAATGACTTGTATGTTTTATTGTTGATTTCAGAGATGGGAAGCACTCCCTAAGGCAACGAGTTGAAGGTACCACAGGATGTAATGCAATAGTTCTTAAAGAGTGATCCCCATATCAACAGCATCAGCACTACCCAAGAACTTTCTTAAAATGCAAATTCTCAGTTAGGTCCAACCTCAGGCCTGAATTAGAAACTCAAGGTGTGGAGCCCAGCAATCTGTATCTTCTGCAAGTCTTCTAGGTGATTCTGATACACGCAGTTTGAGAACCACAGATGAATTAGGAGGACTGGTCAAGGAGTGAGAGGACCTGAACTTGAATTATAGCCTTAGAGTGACATCAGCAACAATGAGGGTATAAGCACTGCTAAAAATGGTCAGAGTCATCTTTTTCAGAACTCTGGAAATCAACCAAGGGCTTGCAGCAAGCCAGGAAGCATTTATTCAAGAAAATAGCTGAATCTTAGCAAGAACAGTAAGCTCTGTGATGTTTTGGCCTGCTCTAAACCAATCCCCTCCTGTCTAGCTCTACTGTAGCACTGAACAACATTGGCCTACAATCATGGTAAAAGGAGCAGCCTGACAGATACCAGACAAGGCAGAATGAGGCTGGAGCGTCTTCAAAACCTAATTCCAAGACAACAGTCATCATTTGACCTATATGGTGGTTCCCTAGAAGACCTCACTTTCAAGGCTGTCTTGATTGGATTTGATTCAGAGCTAAACCAGTGTTTTTCTAGAGAAAAGCCTGTTCCCTAGAAATGTTTGTCAAAAGCAATGAGAGGGAATTGATTGACTTTGCTGTGGTGTAGGCAGTGTAAATAGTTTGGGGCAGACAACAGGTTGACCAAAAAGCTTAAAAGGAAAAGCTGGAGAATGTCTCTAGGAACTTTGAAAAGGTCCAACAAATTCATGAGAATCCAGAAACCCACACATATGCCTAAGGCTGGGCTAAACAGTGCATAAGCGTAGGAAAGACCTGAGAAAGTCCTAAACATTGACCTAAGGCTGACCTTGGGGCTTTGCATAAGCAAGAAGTGAAGGCTAAGGGAGAATTGTGAACTGCCTGGCTTGATGTTGAAGCCCTGCCCAAAACACACACACATGCACACACCCTCAACAAACACTGGGATACATGTTGATTCCAAGTATTTAAGGAAATCTCTGTCTAATCATTAGCTGAGCACTAAGCTAACCAAACAGAGTCTTGTTTGGCCACACACTACTGTCTTAGATTAGTCAATCTAAGAAAGAAATGGAAAATTTTATTCAAGCCACAGTGAGGATTATAACCCAAGAACAGCATCTCAGAAAGCTCCAAGAACTGTTCTGCCCATCAAAACTTAAAGGACAGTTATCTAAGTTTTTTGATCAGAGGGCTGTACATTAAATGATGTATTATTGATGGTATACACAATCCAGATCTGAGTGTCATGATCAAGATGGAATGTTATCTTTTAAGGAGTTGTCTTGCTGATGCTAGGAGAATGTTGTTGAGGAGGTATTTCTGCTGATGGGGAAGGTATGGTCCACGCTTAATGCAGATACACGATGCATAGTAGGGGAAGAGAAGAGAAGAGGCCAAAGGGCAGAGACTTTTTTTAATGTTTGAATATTTCTTGTCTTGCCATAAAATATGAATTTTATTTTATACCACAAAGAAAAGAGACTTTACAGAAGTAGTTCTGTAAAACTACTTCAGAAAAGCCACTGAACAAACAAAAAACAATAATAACAAACAGCAAAAAACTCTGGGGAGAAGGAAGAATCTGATTTCCAGAATTTCCACAATGTATTTTTAAAATGTCTTGTTTTCAACAAAACCCAAAGTTGGGTCTTCAAAAAGAGCAACAAAATTAAGAAATCTTTAGCTACACTGAACAAGATAAAGGGAGAGAAGATTCAAATTACTAAAACGGGAGTTATTACTAACCTTAGAGAAATAAAGTTATTATAAGGGAGAACTGAGAACACTTGTATGCTAAACGGTTGGAAAACCTAGACAAAATGGACACATTTTTAGAAAGACACAAACCACAAAAACTGACTACAGAAGAAATAGAAAATCTAATCTGAGCCTTAGCGTTTATGAACTGAATGACCTTAAGTTGGTCATTTAATTTCTTAAGCCTTAATTTTTTTAGCTAGAAAGCAGATAATAAAATCATACCTATATCACTGTACTTAAATTAGGTGATAAATATAGAGAGGTTATGTTAGTCAAGGTAACTCTAGATACTGTAATAAATAAAATCCTCAATCTCAGTAGCACAACACAGATTATTGATTTTTAAAAGCCCATTCAGAAGGATACTGGAAAACTCAGCTTCTCATTCAACGAGCTTTATCTATCATGATCAATACATGGCTTTCATTATAAGACCAAGCACCAACATCTAGCCAAGAGAATAGAGGAAGCATGGAAGAAAGGAATGTGAAGGGTTTCTGAGATTTTTACTGATTTAGCATGGACACAGCATAGTCATTCATGTTCATGATCTACCAGCAGATCACCTTGAACCTATGGAGGCTTGCTTTTAGGCTATGTCAGGACTAATCTATTTCAGTTTAGTCCTTACTACTAGGATGCTGTCCTTATTTCTATGGTGTGGTTCTGACTTTTAGAGTGTCACCCTTCTGGGGTCTCAACTAAACACCTGGGATATTTAGCAAAATCCCAGACTGTATGACTGCTGAAGTCTCTGCTTAGCTCTTTATAGTCTCGCTGATTTCTACTGGGTTTCTTAGAGTCTTGCTTCTTGCATGTATCATGTAAGAGTCAGTCAACAACTTAAAGGGAATTTATATGAAGGTTTTGAGGTTCCTCCTTTGCAGTTTCGTCCACTTGGGGAATTTTTTCACTTGAGTTTAGCCATTTTGGCAACTTTATAGTCTGACCTCTTGTCTCCTTTGTGTACTAAGAATGCCAGTTTCTGCTTGAACTCTAGTACTTGGTGTTGCAATTTGGTAAGTGCTCTCAGGAAAATAATCCAAGATGAATATGAGCTTCCCCATGGGTTTCACTTCTCTCAAGAATCCTAGGATTCCCCAGTCCTACCTGTACTGCTACCTCTTCAATGCCTTCAAATATTCACTTTGTATATTTTCCCCATTTTTATAGTTACTTGCAGAGGGAAGGTTACTCTGATAGAAGTTAATCAATTGTGGTTGCACCCAGAAGTCTACCATATGGTTGTTTTAAAGTTTGAATAGGGAAATGCATTTTTAATCTAGAAACATGGTTCTTTATCAATAAAATTCCTTACAAATCTTAAACTTCTCCTATTTTTTGTTCTATGCAATCTTATGAATCATTAGCTGTATCTGGAGTTCTTTCCAAATTTAAGTCTCAAGTTTGATTTGATTCTTTGCTTTCTAACCTCCATGCCTCTTTCTTTCAATTTAATGGTGACTACCTTGAGGCCATCAGGCTTGGGTGGGAAAGCCATACTCTTAAACTGAATATTGTCATAAAGATTAGTCTTAATTGGCCTGTGTTGATCAAAAACTTTCTCACTCTTTTATCTCACAGCTTAAAGTCTAGTGGAAATCTACTTTTCCAGTCATTTGCAGCCCCAAACTTCTGGGATTTCTGTACTTCTATTTGCATGCTGTCATTTCTTGTCTGAGCTCATCTCTTTCATCTTATACTTTGATAAACAGTCAGAAGCAACAGTGGATACCTCTAATATTCTGTTTTCAGTTTTTTTCCCTGGAGTTACAGACTCTGCAGGCACCTTATCTGCCTCTCAAATTACCACAGTGATAGCTGTTTTTTAACCAAATGCTTTGAGACTGCATAGCATGGATCTCCATTTTTCTAGCATCTGATGTCAGTTGCTTTATTATCCGCTGACCAGCTGCTAAGCCAGTGCCATGTATTTAAAATATTTTGTCATAAGAAATCTTGTATTAATTAAGCTACCCTGAATAATATAACAGATAAAACCTAAAATGTTATGGAGTAACTCAATAGAAGTCTATAGTCCACCTAGTGGCAGGAGAGAACGGGAACAGGGAAGAGGTACTTTTTTTTTTTTTTTTTGAGAGGTACTTCTTTATGCCATAATTCAATCACCCATCCTGGCAGAGGTGGAACCTTCCTCAACCTAGTGTTCCAAGTTTGTTTCAAGACTCCCCACCAAATAGTGAAAAAGAACTTTGATCAGCTGAATCCAGGTTGAAGGCAAAAGGAACATGAAATAGGTAGTTGAAAAAGAGGATATAAATACTCTACCAACTACAGCCTATGACATAATTTATTCTTTAGTTTACACCTGTGGTTCTCAAACTACAGAACCTACACAAGTACATCAGCATCGGCTAGGAACTTGTTGAAGATGCAAATTTCAAGCTGTATCTCAGACTTACTCTGTATCCCAGAATCCCAGTGGGTAGGGCACAACACACTGTGTTTTATGAGTCCTCCACATGATTCAAATGTAGGCTAGGATTTGAGAACCACTGGGTTTCAGAACATCATCATTAGTTTGAGAAGTGGGTGCAGTGATTGATAAGACTTTGGTTCTCTTCATTCCTAGAAAGTCTAAATGCAGTTTAAGTATGAAAAGAAGAGCCTGTGATCACCCTGGTATGTGCCCAGCCTGAGCCAAGTGCCTGCTCTGGCCGTGTTTGCTCTGTGGTGCAGCTCTACACTAGAGCAAAGGCTGACACAGCCAAGGGGGCTGAGAAGTTGTGAGGCATGGTGCAAGCCTGGACCCAGAAGGGCATCTGAATAGGGCGAAGGCGGCCATTGCTGGTGCCTATTGAGGCAGTGGATCAGGAGCAGTCCAGGACTCTGACTGGGGCTGGGACCACCACAGTCCACACCCTGACCCACACTGAGCACTGGCTCTAGATGCTCTTGCTGCAGAATTGCTCCCCTCTGGGCCAAAGGTGTCAGTGTTAAGAAGAAGGAGAGAACACTCTTATTGGGAACAGAACCAGCTTGGACCCAATCCTCAAGGCTTCCACTGTAGCAACTTGGGACCCAACCCTGCCTGCATTAGGGTGGTGGGTGGTGTTGGCCACTTAGCAGAGAAGCCCTGGTTTACACTTGGCTCTGGTTCTAGCCCCTCCAGCTCCATCCCTACCTTCTATCAAAGTGATAGCTGTCAGCACACCCTGGAGGAAGACAGGCCTCCTACACCAGTCCAACTCTACCACCAAAGTCAGTGGATACATAAACACCGTATAGGGATGTTCCCACATAAGAACATCACTTTGAGACTGCAATAGGCAACAGTTTCATCTACTTTCATAGAGATAGAGAAACTTCAGCAAAATTAGAAGACAGAGGAATTTATTTCAAATGAAAAAACAACAGAAAAACCATGAAAACACAACTAATAAAACAGAAATAAAAATTTACCAGATAAAGATTTCAAAACATTAGTATAAGAGTATTAAGTGAATTAGGGAAAAGAATAGACGAATAGTTAGAATTTTAACAAGAAACTAGAAAATATTAACAATCAGTTAGAACTGAAGAATACAATAACTGAAATAAAAAACACACTAGAAGGAATTAAGAGCAGACTGGGTGATAGAGAAAAATGCAAAATGCAGAAGTGATCAGGAAGGTAAAATAATGGAAATCACCCATTCAGAGCAGCAAAAAGAAAAACAAAATTTAAAAATGAGAACAGTTGGAGGGACCTCTGGGACAATATCAAGCATATCAATATTTGCGTTATAGGGCTCCCAAGGGGACGAGGAACAGGGATAGACAATGGATTTGATAAAATTATCGCTGAAAACTTCCTGAACCTGAAAACAGAAACAGATATCAGGGAACAAGAAGCACAGAAGCTCCCCAAAGAGATAAATCCAAATATATCTACACCAAGACATACAATTAAAATGGCAAAAGTTAAAGATAAAGAGAGAAATCTAAAGGCAGCAAAAGAAAAAAAAAAGAATCACATACAAAAGAACCTCTCATAAGGCTATCAGCTGATTTTTCTGCAGAAACTTTGCAAGCCAGAAGGGAGTGTCATGATATATTGAAAGGGCTGAAAAGGAAAAACATACAACCCAGGATACTCTACCAGCAAGATTATCATTTAGAATTGAAGGAAAGATAATAAACTTCTCAGATAAGTACAAACTAGAAGAGTTCATCAATACCAACCTTTTCTAAAAGAAATTTTATAAAGTTTTCTCTAAGTGGAAAAAAAAGGCTATAACAAGAAGTAAGAATTTATAGGAAAGTAAAAATCCCAGTAGTAAAAGCAAATGCATGATAAAGGCTGTGGGTCAAACACTTAAATAAGTTAGTATAAAGATTAAAAGACAAAAGCATTTAAACTCAGCTATACTTACAATAAACAATGAAAGGATAAACATGAAGATGTAAAATATGACTTCAAAAATACAAAATGTGGGGGAAGGGAGTAACAAATGTAGATCTTTTAGATTCTTTTTGAACTTAACTGACTGCCAGTTTAAAACAAGTAGATATAGTTCTAGGTTAACGTATGTGAAACCAACAGTAACCACAAATCCAAAACCTAAAATAGATACACAAAAACTACAGAGAAAAGAACACAAACATACCACTAAAGAAAATCATCAAACCACAAGGGAAGAAATTAAAAGAAGAAATAAACAGGTAAGAACTATAAAAATTATCAGAAAACAAGTAAAAAAAAGGCAATAAGTACATAGCTATCAATAATCACTATAAATATCAACGGACTAAAACTCTAGTCAAAGGACATATGGTGGCTGATTGGATAAAGAAACAAACCCATCTATATGTTGCTTATGATGGGTTCAAGTTACAGCTAAAGATGCACACAGATTAAAAGTGAGGAGATGGAAAGAGATATTTCATGTGAAAGAATATGACAAGAAAGCAGGGGTAGCAATACACATATGAGACAAAATAGACTTTAAAAGAAAGTCTATAATGAAAGACAGAGAAGGGCATTATATAAATAAAAGGGCTCAGTACAATAAGAGGACATAAAACTGATTAGTGTATATGAACCTAATACAGGAGCACCTAAATATATAAAGCAAATATTAATGGACATAAAGGGAGAAACTGCCAATAATATAATAATAGTAGAGGACTTTGACACCTCACTTACATCAATGGACCAATTCTCCAGATAGAAAAATCAATAAGGAAATAGTGGCCTTAAATGACACAACAGAACAGATGAACTTAATAGATATCTACAGGACATTCCATCCCAAAACAGCAGAATTTAATTTTTTTTCAAATACACATGGAATGTTCTCCAGGATAGATATATTAGGCTAGGCCACAAAACAAGTCTTAATAAATTTTAGAGGATAAAAATTATAGCAATATCAAAATCAAGCCTTTTATCCCACCATAACAATATGAAACTGGAATTCAACTACTGGGAGAAAAATGGGAAAAACACAAATGTGGAGACTAAACAACATATTACTAAAGAACAAATGGGTCAATGAAGAAATCAAAGAAAATATCAGAAAATACGAAGAGACAAATGAAAATTTGTTTTCCAGTTTTCCAAAATCTACACGACACAACATCTTATCATGCATGTGGTCCTGGGTTCAATCCCCAGTATCTCCATTAAAAGAAAAAGAATGAGGTTACATCATTTTCTCACACCATATCCAAAATAAACTCAGTATGGATTAAAGATCTAAATGTAAGACCGTAGATCATAAAACTCCTAGAAGAAAACATAGGCTGAACACTCTTTGACATAGATCATCATAATATTTTGGGGGGTCAGTCTCTTGAGGCAAAGGAAACAAAAGCAAAAACAAACAAACCACTGACAAAATGAAAAGCTAACCTACTGTATGGAAGAAAATATTTGCAAATGATATGATATTATATCTAAATATATAAACAGCTTGTATAACTCAATATTAAAAAAAAACAAGCAACCCAATTGAAAAATGGGCAGAAGACAAGAATAGATATTTTTCCAAAGGACACATACAGATGGCCAACAAGCACATGAAAAGATACTCAACATAACTAATCATCAGAGAAATGCAAATCAAAACCACACTGAGATATTAAACCACACCTGTCAGTATGGCTATCATCAAAAAGACTACAAATAACAAATGTTGGTGAGGATGTGGATTAAAGTGAACCCAGTATACTGTTAGTGGGAATGTAAATTGGTGCAGTCACTGTGGAAAACAATATGGATGTTACTCAAAAAACTAAAACTAGAACTACCATATGATTCAGCAAGTCCACTGCTGGATATATATCCAAAGAAAATAAATATACTAACTTGAAAAAAATACATGAACCCCAATGTTCAGAGCAGCATTATTTACAGTTGCCAAGATATGGACAGAACCTAAGTGTCCATCAACAGATGAATGGATAAAGATGTGATCTCCAGATCCATCCATGTTGTTGCAAATGGCATTATTTTATTCTTTTTTATGGCTGAGTAATGATTACCTGTGCTTTAAATACAGGTCTTATATTTCTAGAAGCACATATATATTCCACATGTAGTCTATATGTTTGACATGCTCATCCATAAACTCTGTGAAGGCAAGATATATGTCTTTTCTTTTTCTCCACTGTATCCTGTCACTTAGCAAAGCATACATAAATGTACACGTGTGCGCACACACACACACATGCAATGAAATGAAAACCTGCAGCATTTGGAAAACCCTAATTCTACCTCTAAGCAAAGACTGACATTTACCTCTTCAAATGCTGACTTTGTTCTTGAGGAGTGGTGTCATTTAGAATTTTGAATAGCACCTCAAAAATGTGGTGCTATGTATTTTGCTAAATTAATTTAATCCACCCTTTTCAGCCATTACCTAACCTTTGAAAAGTCAATGCTGCCTTGAGTTTATGGTGCCAAAAGTTTGGTAATGTTGACATAGAGGTGGGAATAAGTAGCCAGAAATTGCTTTTGTAGAATACCCTCTAATTTTGTTTTGGAGAGAGACTAAGTGTAGATGAGGACACTGAGAAACAGATATTTTGGACTGCAAGGCCATCATTATGCAGATAATATTCAGCTTTATTCAGCCATACATCTCCCTTTCCTCTAGCCCAGATGGTGTAATGACTCATCTATTCCACTGGCCAGCAAAACAAGGGAGACAGAAGAGGAGCTGTTATAATCCAGATAAAAATGGATGATGTTTCAGAAGCAAGGGGAAAATATTTCTAGGCAATGATGATGGTACATTGAGAGTACTTGTTAATACTTTACATTCCTTTTCAGATTCACAGCTTGAGTTTCATATTGCTTCCAGGATTCCTGAGAAGTAGTAGCTCTGACCAGGAATTCTTTTTATCTTTGTCGTGTATGCAAGTTGCAAATATTTGAGAATCAAATTACTTCCTTTAGTAATTTCTCTTTGTGAGGCTTCAACATCAACCTTCAAATGTGTGACTTTTAAAATTAGTCTCTTTGAAAATCATCTAGCAATTTTATGTGGCACAGAGCCTAGTTAAGGATGTAGCTAGGATGAATGTATAAACTCCTTTATTGAATACCTGGGAAAAAAAACAGCTGCTGGATAGAAAGAACAATGAGGTAGATAGATAACTATGGGGTCTGAAAGACAAAAATAAATGGAGTAGGATAAAGAAGGTTTTGTGTATCCTTGCTTCTGTGGTTGTCATTATGGGAGGTTACGCTGAGTCTCTGTGAAGGAGTTTTTAGACATGTCTTTATAGAATATCATGAATCTTGCCTCCTTCCCCAAAGATCTGAAGAAATCATTGATCTCTAGGAAATCAGGCTCATCTTTCACTAACTACAAGTTTACTTTCTAATGCAAGAGAGAATGGAAATGACTAGGTAAGATTTGTTCTTAGCTATTAGTGGCATAACTGTATTTTGAATCTAACTTCCTATTCAATTTGCTCCCAAAGCCATTGACCTGAGCTTCCTTAACTACAGTTGCTATTAGTATAACATCTGATAGCTGCCTGTGCCTGTGACACTGGGTAAAATCTTTCACCTGCACACTAACAGTTCTGCACAGCTGAGCCTAGTTTCCTGTTGTTATCCTAGGAGGGCTATTTACATGCTCCATGCTAGCCAAATTAAACTTATTCATAAAATATACAATTTATTATGAGTCCACTACAACCTAACTGACACTGCTGTTATTACTCAGAATACCTTTCCCTACTACAGTAGGCATCTCTTATTTTGTCTGCCTAACATACATTTCTCCTTCTTCTGGTAATTATATCGAGATTTTCCATTGGGGAAGAACCTCCTCTTACTGCATACAATCTTTGTGGGTCCATCAATTAAGGTGTTCATCCTAACTCTGCCTAAGGAATGGATACATTACTTAAGGCAAGCCAGTCAGAATCTCTCTCCCTGGAATTTCAGTCTTGAACAGCATAAGAATAAAACATAGTTTGAGATTTTCATCAAGATAGTAGTCTCTATTAAAAAGATTGTCAATCATCTTCTACTTTCTAGATATCAGGAGCTGCTCTGTTTCATATTCATTCCAACACAAAATTATTCAGCTTCTCCGTAATTCTATGAGCCAAACCTTTATCCACCTAATAAATTCTCTATCTGTTTAAGTTAGAGAC